>NC_072435.2:39090000-40340000 GCF_028878055.3 Symphalangus syndactylus | reverse complement strand
GATGCTGTTGTGATTGCTGTTTGTATATTATTAAAATGTTTTTATATTAAAAATGTTTGGTTGGTCTGAAAATTAAAAGCACTTCGTTTAGAATTATTGTTTGTGCTTTTGTCTCTGGTGGACTGAAGAAACTTTGTCCACTCTTCCCCAGAAGTGGCCTCTTGCCCTGTCCAGTGGGTTGGCTGTCCCATGTCTTCTTCCCAGCTTCCTACTCCAGTCTTAATTGGTTCTACAGTTGTATTCCAGACCGAGGTTCCAGGAGGGGTTTTTCTTTGTCAGAACTTAAACCAGCTGTCCTGCAGACAGATTATAATGAGTGATTTTTCAGACTTTGCCCTTGACCCACAGGAAGAAATTAACATTGTGATCCCAACACACAAACAGCAATGCCTTTATTAAATTTTACTAAACCTTACCATGTAACCATCCAGAGGCGGAGTGGTCAGCCATTTCCCCATAATTCACAGAAAGGCTCTGACTCTCCCTCCCTGGAACCGTGGTTGACCTGGGAACATGGGGGCACACAGCAGCTGGAGATGGTGGAGGCTATTCAAGTCGAAGCAGCAGATCGGCTTGTAGTTGAGCCCAGCTAGCCCTTCCGAGTCGGGGTGACCTGGCTTTTCCCCTCCCCTGACCGTCTCTTGAGTGCTTCTCAATCAGGAGCAGTTCGGCCCCGCAAGAGCACATTCACCAACGTCAGGAGACAGCGGTTGCCACAGCCAGCAGGAAGACAGAGGAGGGGCTGTTGGCGTCCAGTGGGTAGAGGCGGGGGATGTTAACACCCAGTGGTGCACAAGACACCCCCTAGCAGAAAATGATCCAGCCTCACTGTCAGTAGTGTCGCAGTTGGGAAACCCCGACTGTCCTCTGCTAAGTGTGTACTGAAAGAGGATCCTGAAGGAAGGGGCACGTTCCCTTTGCATTGCCCAAACAGGAAATACAGACGGGGAATAGGAGCAGGGAATCTGCCTGGCTGTACCCCAGATTCCTCATCTGTGCAATGGGAGTGATGATGGTAGCACCTACGCGATGGGAGTGTGGTGCGAAGGAGCGTTAAGTGGGTGCCAGCTCTTACTACTGGCAGGAGCCCAGGGCTAGGGCCCAGCAAAGGGGTGGACACTGAGCGCCCCTTCCCAGCCACCCCTTGCGCCGGGCCCGGCATCCTCCTGACTGCGGCTGGGAAAACCCAGGAGGCCTCGCGGCCTGGCCCCCAAGCAGGCCTGGCCACGGCTGCCCAGCGCCAGGCCTTATGAATGACGCCGGCGGCGGCCGGGCGACCTCTGACCTGCGCGCCGGCCGCGCCCCTCCCCCGCTGGCAGGTGGACAGCGGCTGCGCCGGGCAGGCCGCGGCGCCAACCCCGGCTGGCCGACAGCCGCTGCCGCACTGAGCGGGGGCGGGGGACTGCGGCGCGCGCGGGGCCGGCCGGGCGCCCGCCGGGGCCGCCTCCTGAGCCTCGGAGCGCTGCGCGGCCGCCAGCCAGCCTCCGCCGCCCCGCCCCGCCCCGCCGGCCCGGGCCCGCAGACTGTGCCTCCGCCCCGCCCTCTCACCCCCGGATTGACACTGAGTGTTCTGCTGGGGGCTCGGCGAACAGGGCACCTCCGCCAATCGGCGGCCTCGCGGGGCGGACCCCGGGCCCAGGCCAGCATCTCGGCCAATCGGACGCGTCTGCCCGCCCAGTTGCGGCCTCGCGAGTGCGTGAATGGCCGAGAGTCCGCGGTGCGTGTCACGAGGCTGAGAGCCTATAGTGGCGCGGGAAGGTCGCGGGAGGGCCAATGGGCGGCGGCGCTGAGCCGTCAGTCAGGGCGGCCTAGGCCAATTAGCGGCGGTCTGCGGGGGCGTCACGGACAGCAGCAGAGATCTTGGGCTGAGGTTCCCGGGCGGGCGGGCGCGGAGAGACGCGGGAAGCAGGGGCTGGGCGGGGGTCGCGGCGCCGCAGCTAGCGCAGCCAGCCCGAGGGCCGCCGCCGCCGCCGCCCAGCGCGCTCCGGGGCCGCCGGCCGCAGCCAGCACCCGCCGCGCCGTAGCTCCGGGACCGGCCCCGGCCGCCGCCGCCGCGATGGGCAACGCCGCCGCCGCCAAGAAGGGCAGCGAGCAGGAGAGCGGTGAGTGCCCGGGCCGTGACCCCAATCCTGGCCCTGCGCTGGCAGCCCTGGCCTTGTCCATCATCGCCTGGCCCCTCCCCCTACGGGGCCCCCCCATCCCTCTCTGCCTACCCCCCAGCGCCCCTTGCCCCGGCCTGTCCAAGGCTGGGGCCCGCGGGCCCGCAGAGTACCCCCTGTAGGGGTCCCCTTCCCCTAGGGCCGCCCCACACTGCAAAGACCGTGCTCCCCCCCAGCTGTCACTGCCAACCATGCACGTATGACCGCTGGGGCCCCACATAGGCCCCTGTCACCAGCCTACCCCCTCCTTTCCTGGCCCCTCTCCCCAGATTCTAATCCCCCCACTTCTTCACTCACCTCTCTCACCTATGGGATCCTCTGCCTGACCCTGACTCAGGTTTCTACCAGTTTGGGAATGCGATGGGGTCTGTCTGCCTCCACCGCGCAGGGACCTTGGCCACTTGCTGACCACACCCCTCCCCCCTCCAGCCCCCGCCATCTTTCTCCTGCCCTTCCCCTCTTCACCTTAGCACAGCCCCCACTTCCAAACCCATCTTGCCCCCTAAGCATTTCCCAGAGCCACCTCCAGCATTGTTTTTTTTTCTTCTGTGTCACTTGGCATGGGGGACAGGATCTTTCTGGGTCCCTCTGCCTTTCTCATCCTGTCACTCTGTCATTCTGCTTCTCTGCTTGTGCTCCGTCCTCCAAGCAAGCGTCTGTCCCTGGCTGGGGTAGCAGACTGTTTATGAACGTAGAGAATTGCTTCAGTGCTTCCAAACCCAAGTTTGAGCTGGTCTTGTTGGGATTCATTGCGTCCTCTTTCCTGCGTTGGGGTAAGGGAGTGGTGGCAGAGCCCCCTCGCATTTTCTGCCTTGCAGTGAGCTCTAGGCTCCATGGAGGGCCCCTCAATAAATGGTCGTTTCACAACTGAGGCTCCGTCATTCACCCAGTCCCTGGGGCTTCTTCCACCGCTCCTGGCTTGGGATGAAAAGTGTCTGGGTTTAGCGAGGTTCATTCGGTTTTAATTGAGATGGTCAGAAAGAGCACTGGGGAGGAGGAGGCAGTCAAAGAGAGTAATGGGTGACGTCTAGTGATTTGCTTTGACGTCTAGTGATTCTGATCATTCCCAGGGCTCAGCCAGAGAGAGACCTGTTTCACCCACTTGCCCACACATTATGTTGGGCTTTTCCAGCCAGCCAGAGAAAGAGATTCTCTATCTGGAAATGCCATCAGAAATGGTCTTGAACCCCATTCCCAATTTTTACAGCTCTTAAATTGTTGTCACTCCAGTCTGAAAGCTGGAAGGCGGCTGGGATCCCCTGTCCACTTACCCAGAAATAGTCGGAACTATTAGTCGAAAAGAAAGGCCAGTTTTTGGTTTCAAACCCCAGCATCTGAGTTTCCTGAATGCCCCCTCCCAGAAAGGTATGAAAGCCAGGGAACTTTATTCCCATACGGATTCAAATAGCAGAACTCAGAGTCACAGAGCAATCATGAAGAGGCCTGACATGTCACCAATGGGCGGGGGCCGGGGAGGGAAGTGCCTGTAGCTGAGTGCTTGATGACAGAGGAGCAGGTGGGTAGTGTCCAAAAAAGGTCTGGGCATGAGCTTGGAGGGGACTTGGCAAGGGGGGAGGAGTCAGGCCCCCCAGCAGGTGAGGCCAGCTGGGAGGTAGAAGGTAGAGGCAGGTAGCTATGTATTGCGGTGGCTCAGTTGAAAGTTGGGGAGATGACAGTCCTGGAAAACCTTCAAGGCTATCAGACACATGTGGTGGGGTTGGAAAGCCGCACAAGAAAAAGGATCCCAAGAAAAAGATCAGAGGCTCTGGAAGGAACCACTGATTCTCTCAGAGCACAGGTCAGACACCCAGGAATGAATGATCATGATAAAATAGAGCTACTATTTATTGGGCATCTAGGCTATTCCACAGGCTAAATGGCCAGGCGGATAGATATATCTACTCTGGTGACTTTCATAACAGGCTGTTATCCAAATTTTCCAAAGGAGCCCTCTGGTAGAAATGACATCCATGACATAGATGATATCACAGAGGCAGGATTCACATCCAGATCCATCTACCAGCAAACTTCTTGGACCCCAGAATTTCCCGACTTTGACATTTTTCAGCAGCCTCCCAGATTTTTACTCTATCATATTTTCTTAATTTAAAATAATAAAAATTTTACTCACTTCTGTTCAAACGTAAACTTGGAGCTCATTCTAAACAATAATATAAATGAAATCATGAGATTGCCATGCCAGTTATATTTTCTCTGATACATATTAAATACAGTGTAACTAGATAAACATCCCGAAAATCATGTCATGTTCTGCCAATGGGACCATGTCACACGTTGAGAAACGCCCGAAGCTGTACTTCCTCCCAGAGGCTCCCAGAGAAGGAAATAAGATGAGGAAGGAAGTCCCTCTTTGCTTTGAGGCGCTCTGATTCTGAGAGGATGGAGTTAGACAAAATTTGCCCTCTTATAAGGGTGGGGCAGGGGCGGGGGCAGTAGCCAGGCCAGCCTGCAGGGGGCACCTGGATTTCATCTGCCAGACGCCGGCCCGACTGGGGTCAGGAAAATGCCCAGGCCTTGGGAGGCACCAGTTAAGCATCCTGCAGTCCCTTGTGGTACCATCTCTGTGCCAGGGCAGGACAGAGTCCGCCTCCTCCCAAGAGGCCAGGGATCTAGAATGAACCCTGGAGTGGAATGGGGGGAATCTACACCCAAAGATGGCAAAGCCATTGGGAGAGCTGAGAGGGCCGAGAAAAGACTAAGCCCCAGGCTCTGGCCAAGTTGGAAGAATGGAGAGGGAGCAGCGGCCCCAGGGGCAGGCGCCCAGGTCAGACAGCCAAGTGGGGCTCAGGTCGTGGCTGGCACTGGCTGAAGATACCCCTGGGAGCTGGCCCACAGGGGAAGGAGCAGAGCTGGTAAAAGGGAGCCCCCCATCCCCAGGACACAAGCAGATCCTGGCAAAGAGAGAAGAGCACCCCCTAAGAAGACCCTAGATGGGAAGAACTAGTGCCGTGTAACATCCTATGGATGCCTAAGACGGCCAGACACCTTCTGTGCCTTGGCAGTTGTATGGGTGCCCAAGAGGATCTTATCAAAGCAGCTCTCCCCTTAGCGCAACCGCGTCTACAGAAATTTGGAGGGCCCTATCTGTCCCTCCTCCACACCCAGTGGCCTCTGGGTTGGGTTTCTCTTCCTGCTCCCACCCCACGTCTCCCTAGCTCCCCCCGCAGGCAGGGTTCTGGGGATGGACAGCCGAACAGACACGGCAGGTCCCATGAGCCTTCCCAGCCACCGTAGTCCCGGTGCCCTGAGAACAGGACTGAGCGATGGCTTCCAAGTCCAGCGATGGTGAGGCTGAGCCCTGTTGCTATAGCAACTTCCCAGGCACACACTGCCCCTCAAGTCAGGGAAGGGCTGCAGCGGGGTCTGGGGCACAGGCGAAGAGGAGGAGGATGTGAACCCCTGGCTGTCCCTGGAAACGCCTCCTGTACAGCCCCGGGCTGGGCGGCCTGGGGAAGAGCAGAGGGGATCGGTGGCCCAGTTCAGACAAGGGAGGCTGGTCCACCCAGCAGGGGGGCCAGCTCAGAGAGGGGTAGTGGAGCGGTCCATCCCAGTGTGGGGGTTCAGCTCAGACTGTAGGATGAGCCATCTCAGTGTTGGGGTCCAGCTCAGAATTGGGGTCGTTCTAGCCCAGTGTTGGGGTCCAGCTCAGAATGGGGGTCGTTCCAGCCCAGTGTTGGGGTCCAGCTCAGAATGGGGGTCGTTCCAGCCCAGTGTTGGGGTCCAGCTCAGAGTTGTGTCATTTAGGTAAGCCCAGAGCAGGGAATCCAGGCTCCACAGGAGGAATCAGCCAGCTTCGAGTAGGGGGCCCGGCCCAGGCTGGGCATTCCTGCCCCAGAATTCCCAGGACAGCCAGATTTCAAAAGGGCAGAAGGTCTGAGATTGTTGTCTGGAGGAAGGGGGTTCTGAGGCTGGGCTCCTTCCGAGGGAGACTCCAAGCCCCTTGCCCAAATTGATATTCTGCTCTTGCAATTCCCTATTCCCAGGGCGAGTTTCTAGATTTCTGACTTCTGCTGTGGCCCTGGCTTTTCAAGGGATGTCAAGGAGTTTTCTCTATGAGCCCAAATGGAATCTGGACCAGAGTGAGAGCTGGCACCCCCCATGTGGAAGATGTGGGCAGGGCGGCAGGCTGTACAGGCCAGCAGCTGGCTGGGTTACCATCCTCTGCCACTTCCTGTTGCTAGCAGGGGTCCTGGGTGCTGGGCATACTCAAAGAGGCTGCCACTGACCCTGTGCTTCTTTTGGGATCTGGAAAGAAGGAGGAAGATGGTCAAGGCTGCCTCCCCCTCCCCCACCCCTGGGTTTAGCCGCTCGTTTCCGGTTTGGACTTTCATGGCCGAGAGTAGAGCCAAGCACAGGGCAAGGTTTGAGAGAGGCCAAGGACATCCCGGGATGCCTTTCCCCTCTCCACCCCCGCATAGGAGCAAAACAAAGAGCCAGATGTACCCATTTTCTCTCTCAGGATAGCAGGATTTGGGGGTTCCACATTGAAAGGGAGTTCAGGGGAGGAGGCAGGGTGGCTCTTGTTACCCCCCGCCCCAAGCCTGTCTCTCCAGCTGTTCTTTCAGCGAATTTTAAAGGAGCTCTGGGGCGTCTTTAGCCCCCAGGGAGTCTCTGGCTGTTGCCTGATCCTGAACCTTAACTCTTTACCCTCTGCCCAATGGGCACTGCTCTGGGCACATCAGGCGCTGTCCTCTGCACAGTCCAGTGCCCACTGAGGAAAGCAGGGCCTGGCATCCCGGGAGCAGTGAAGTCCCTGGAAAGGGAAGTTAGTTTTATCGCCCCGCCCTGGGGCACGCAGGCAGCCAGAGGGACACCCTCGGGAGAATCTTCCCATCGCCTCCTGCCAAGGAAGCCCTCTGCAAACCTTGGCCAGCTTGGAGCAGGTACCTTTAAAAGCTTCTGTGGCAACCAGCTCCTCCTCCCTGGTCCCCTGAGGCCATCCCAAGGAGGCTGACTTAGAGGCTCTGCATTTTCCTGGTTTCTCAGCAAAAAGAAGATTCCAGGGAGAGCCCGGGGGGCCGGGGATGGATCTGGGATCAGGCAGTAGCCAGGGTGGGGACTCGGAGACCACCTTCCAGCTGTGGCTGCAGCTGCTCCTCTGGGCCCACCTGGCTGTACGTTTCCTGGGCTACCTGCACCACACCTTCTGGGGGCCTAAGCCACAGCCAGCACCCTGAGCCTCCCTGGCCAGGGGGCAGAAGGCCCCCAGATCACCCCATCCCACCCACCCTTTATTCTACCCTTTGCTGGAAGAGGCAGGAAGCAGAGGTGAGTGTGGGGCCTCTTGATTGAGGTTACGTGCCCCTCCCCGCCATCATCCCTCTCTTTGCCTGCTCCTCCTGGCACTGGCCTCCCCCATGCCCCATCCCCAAATCTGACAAGCTAACAGGGCTAGTGGCACGAGAGGCACAGAGCCTGGGCACTCTGGTCCTTTGAGAAGCCAGAGAAGGGCCATGCTAACAGTAAGGCACCCTGTGGAGCTACTCCGTGGGGCACCAGCAGACAACCAGAGGCTGAGAGCTCAGCAAGTCGGGGAGGTGCAGGATTCAGCAATTCTTTCCTTTTTGCTAAGAGCAAAGGGAAAACGGACCAGACCTTTTGGATTCCCTTCAAGCCGGGCACCTCTCTGCCTTCTTGTGTGGGTGAAGGTAGAATCCCAAGAGGGCACCCTCCACCCTCCCCACCCACTGCTGAATTCTGTGTGGATTATTTGGAGGTTTCCAAGGAAGATGTTTTCTGTCACAAAGGTTCTATTACTGAAGCCAGGCACAGTGGCTCACGCCTGTAATCCCAGCACTTTGGGAGGCTAAGGTAGGGGAATCCATTGAGGCCAGAAGTTGGAGACCAGCCTGGGCAACATAGCAAGACCCCATCTCAAAACAAAACAAAACACACAAAGGTTTTGCTAGTGAAAGCGTTGGATTTGGTGTGACCCCCAGGCTCAGGCCCCTGGGCTAGTTGGTAGCGCAGCCAGGCACCCATCTAGGACTCCTGGCCACTCATTGCCTGTCCCCTCTCCGCCTGGTCATTCATTGTGGGGCCTTCTTGGCCACGGTCTCTCTCTGTCCGCCATCTACCACTTTTTTTTTTTTTTTGAGATGGAGTTTCGCTCTTGTCGTCCAGGCTGGAGTGCAATGGCGCGATCTCGGCTCACTGCAACCTCTGCCTCCCGGGTTCAAGCAATCCTCCTGCTTCAGCCTCCTGAGTAGCTGGGATTACAGGCATGAGCCACCACGCCCAGCTAATTTTGTATTTTTAGTAGAGACAGGGTTTCTCCATGTTGCTCAGGCTGGTCTGAAACTCCCAACCTCAGGTGATCCGCCTGTCTCGGCCTCCCAAAGTGCTGGGATTACAGGCGTGAGCCAGCGCATCCGGCCACCATCTACCACTTTCTAGCCCCATGGCGGTTCTTCTCTCTGAATGCTGAGGGAGAGCTGCGGAGACAGGTAGTGGGGGTGGCTCCCCACAAGGCCACGTGGGATTCCTGGCAGGCAGACAACCAGCAATGCCAAAGGGCAAGTGTACAGGGCCCCTCAGGGTGGCAGCAAACCCAGGAACATCAGGGGGTTGAAGGCAGCTCTGTCCACATTGGCCACCCTGGTGCACTGGACTCAGCGCTGAAACCAATGGTTGAGTCGGCAGTGAAGTCGTTAATCTCATTGGGACGTGGGGGCAGGCAAGTGACCTCAGACCTGATCAGTCTTCTCCTGTGTACAGTGGGAATAACAGCAGCTCCTACTCCACAGGGTGAGAACGAAGCATAGAAAATACTCAGCGAGGGGCTGGTCCCTTGAGCCCTAGGTGGTGGTTAAAAGGACAAGTCCATAATGCAAGAATCTGTGAGGCTGCGCATTTAGATTTGGGCACTCGATGTATCTCCTATATTTGTTTTTGGGGTTTTTTTATTATTACTTTTTTTTTTTGAGACAGGGCCTCACCCTGTCACCCAGCCTGCAGTGTAATGGCTCAATCACGGCTCACTGCAGCCTCTATGTCCCACCTCTGCCTCCTGAGTAGCTGGGACTACAGGTGCACAACACCACATCTGGCTAATGTTTTATTTTTTGTAGAAGGTTTTGATGTTGTCCAGGCTGGTCTCGAACTCCTGTATTCAAGCAATCCCCCCAACTCGGCCTCCCAGAGTATTATTATTTTTTTGAGACAGAGTCTCACTCTTGCTCAGGCTGGAGTGTAGTGGTGCAATCATAGCTCACTGCAACCTCAATCTCCTGGGCTTTAAGCAACCTCAATCTCCTGGGCTTTAAGCGATCTTCCTGCCTCAGCCTCCTGCGTAGCTGGAACTGCGGGCATAGACCACTATGCTCAGCTAATTTTTTAATTGTTTCATTTTTTGTAGAGATTGGGTCTTGCTATGTTGCCCAGGCTGGTCTCTAATTCCAGGCCTCAAGCGATCCTCCAACCTCGGCCTTCCAAAGCACTGGGATTATAGGCATGAGCCACCGTTCCCAGCTCTCCCTGTATATATATATATATATATATATGTGTATTTTTTTTTTTTTTTTGAGATAGAGTCTCACTCTGTCGCCTAGGCTGGAGTGCAGTGGCATGATCTCAGCTCACTGTAACCTCTGCCTCCCAGGTTCAAGAGATTTTCCTGCCCCAACCTCCCAAATAGCTGGGATTACAGGCATGCGCCACCGTGCCCAGCTAATTTTTGTATTTTTAGTAGAGATGGGGTTTCACCATGTTGGCCAGGCTGGTTTCAAACTCCTGACCTCAAGTGATCTGCCCGCCTTGGCCTCCCAAAGTGCTGGGATTATAGACATGAGCCACCATGCCCGGTCTCTCCCCATATTTTATTTTCTTTTTTCTTTTTTTTTCTTAGACAAGTCTTGCTCTGTCGCCCAGGCTGGAGTGCAGTGGCACGATCTTGGCTCACTGCAACCTCAGTCTCCCGGGTTCAAGCAATTCTTCTGCCTCAGCCTCCCAGGTAGTTAGGATTACAGGCACACACCACCACGCCTGGCTAATTTTTTTGTTTTGTTTTGGAGACACAGTCTCGCTCTGTCACCTAGGCTGGAGTGCAATGGCATGATCTCAGCTCACTGCAACCTCTGCCTCCCAGGTCGAAGCGATTCTCCTGCCACCATGCCTGGCTAATTTTTTTGTACTTTTAGTAGAAACTGAGTTTTACCATATTGGCCACGCTGGTCTTGAACTCCTGACCTCAAGTGATGTACCCGCCTCGGCCTCCCAAAGTGCTGGGATTACAGGCATGACCCACCGTACCTGGCCTAATTTTTTTATTTTTAGTAGAGATGGGGTGTCGCCATGTTGGCCAGGCTGGTCTCAAACTCCTGACATCGTGATCCACCCACCTCGGCCTCCCAGAGTGCTGGGATTACAGACGTCAGCCACCGCACCCAGCCTCTCTCCCCATGTTTTATACCTCAATTTAGAAAATAATAGGCCAGGCGCGGTGGCTTATGCCTGTAATCCCAGCACTTTGGGAGGCCAAGGCGGGCAGATCACCTGAGGTCAGGAGTTCGAGACCAGCCTGGCCAACATGGCGAAACCCTATCTCTATTAAACATACCAAAATTAGCTGGGTGTGGTGGCAGGTGCCTGTCATCCCAGCTACTCGGGAGGCTGAGGCAGGAGAATCATCTGAACCTGGGAGGCGGAGGTTGCAGTGAGCTAAGATTGTGCCACTGCACTCCAGCCTGGGCAACAAAGCAGGACTCCATCTCAAAAATAATAATAATAATAATTTTAAAAAATAAATTGGCCGGGCGCGGTGGCTCACGCCTGTAATCCCAGCACTTTGGGAGGCCGAAGCGGGTGGATCACAAGCTCAGGAGATCGAGACCATCCTGGCTAACACGGTGAAACCCCGTCTCCACTAAAAAAAATACAAAAAATTCTCCAGGCGTGGTGGCAGGCGCCTGTAGTCCCAGCTACTCAGGAGGCTGAGGCAGGAGAATGGCGTGAGCCTGGGAGGCGGAGCTTGCAGTGAGCGGAGATTTCGCCACTACACTCCAGCCTGGGCGGTAGAGGAGACTGTCTCAAAAAAATAAAAATAAAAATAAAAAAATTTAAAAAAAGATAGATAAAAAATAATAATAGCTGACATTTATCTGGCACTACCATCACACAGGCCACTGTTCAACTCCCTTTGTCAAGATGAACTCATTCATTCCTCAAAACCACCCCACTTTACAGATGAGGAAAACTGACGCCTAGAGAGGTGAGATCAGTTACCCAAAGTCACAAAGTTCATCAGAGACCAGGCTGGGCTCTGAACTGGATCTTGTCCCCAAGTCCTGGCCCTTAGCCACTTTGCTGGGATGTGTCTCAGCAGAGACCAGAATGACTGTTTTCAAGCCTGTTTCCTGGGTTGTTAAGTGGAGACAATGGATACAAGGCAGGTTGCTGAGCGAGTCAGATGAGACAGTGTAGACAGCAGCCGGCACAGGGTCTGCCGGGGAAGTTTCAACATTAGCCAGGCAGTGATGTTCACCTTGGGATGCCGTGGGGCTGAGGAGTGGGCATCGGGTGAGACTTCCCTTGAACCAGCTCTGGAGCAATGCCCTTGCGATTGCCACGGAGAGGAACAGGGCCAGCTGGGTGCCAAGGTGACAGCTGAGCCCCCCAAGGGCGCCTGCTACCCGAGCCCCCGAGGCCTCCATCCCAGGCCCAGCCTCCCCAGAGAAGGGGCCAGAGGAACAGCCAAATCCCAAGGCTATAAATACCTCGGCTGGCGTCGGCCCTGGCCGTGGAATGTCGGTCAGAACTGGGGCGAGTGGGGGTGGGCTGGCCTGCCTGGGCGCCTCCCTCCGTTCCCCTGGGAGTGACCCCTGAGACTCTCTGTACCCCACTTTGGATGGAGTGGCAGCTGGATCCCACCTCTCTGTAGCAAGGGAGGCCCAGGCTACGGCCCAGCCAGGGCCCCCAGAGGCACCAGAAAAAGGTCAGGTTCTGGGTTGGAACTGCACCCCACTTTCCACCAAGTATCTCCCCAGAAATCACCTGAACCCACCCCGGTGAGACGGGGGTCTCTAACTCTCCCCTCTCTCCCTTTCAGTGAAAGAATTCTTAGCCAAAGCCAAAGAAGATTTTCTTAAAAAATGGGAAAGTCCCGCTCAGGTAAGGCTGCTGGGTGCAGAGCCCAGGGAGGGGTGAGCTGGCGACCCCCAGCTCCCTGGCTGTGTCCCAGCAACACAGCTAGAATTTCAGAAACCCCGTAGAAGGCTTCAGACCCTCCCCATCTGCTCCCTAGGTGCCCATAGGGGCTCCTGTGTGGAGACACCTGACTGCCCAATGCCAGGCACCCCCATCCCACTACCCCTTCCAACGGCCCGCCCCTGCCCCCAGCACAGCTGCCAGCAGCTTCCAGGCCCCAGGCCAGGGCCAGATCTGGCCCCTGCCACCTGCCTTAAGGAATGTACCCTCTGCCATCTTGATTTTCCGCCCCCTGTCCTCACCCCGCTGACCCCACGTGCTCCCCGGGGCCCCCTCTGCCGGTGGCAGAGGGGATGCCCCAGACCTTAGCCAAGCAGGCCGCGGGGAGGGCACACCCTGAGCCAGCCGACCCCTCTGCCCACAGAACACAGCCCACTTGGATCAGTTTGAACGAATCAAGACCCTCGGCACGGGCTCCTTCGGGCGGGTGATGCTGGTGAAACACAAGGAGACTGGGAACCACTATGCTATGAAGATCCTCGACAAACAGAAGGTGAGGTGGCCCGTCCTCGCTCAGGGCCTGCCTGTCAGGCCTTTGCCTGGACTGTGCCCACTCCTTGGAGTGCCCTATCCACCCGTTCACTCACTTGCTTTTTTTTTGATTCAGAGTCTCGCTCTGTCGCTCAGGCTGGAGTATAGTGGCGTGATCTGCATTAGTGGGGGCTCATATAGTGGGGGCTCACTGCAACCCCCACCTCCCTAGTTCAAGCGATTCTCCTGCCTCAGCATCCCGAGTAGCTGGGATTACAGGCGCCTGCCACCACACCCAGCTAATTTTTGTATTTTTAGTACAGATGGGTTTTCGCCATGTTGGCCAGGATGGTTTCGAATTCCTGACCTTAGGTGATACACCTGCCTCAGCCTCCCAAAGTGCTGGGATTACAGGCGTGAGCCACTGGGCCTGGCCGCTTGGTTTTTTTGCAGGGGACAGGATCCTGCTCTGTTGCCCAGGCAGGAGTGCAGTGACGTGATCATAGCTCACTGTAGCCTCAAACTCCTGAGCTCAAGAGATCCTCTCGAGTAGCTGGGACCAGAAGCGCACACTACTATGCCTGGCTAATTTTTGTTTGTTTTTTGTTTTAGACAGGGGGTCTTGCTGTGTTGCCCAGGCTGGTCTTGAACTCCTGGCCTCAAGTGATCTCCTACTTCAGCCTCCCAAAGCACAGGGATTACAGGCATGAGCCACCATGCGAGGCTCACCCACTATTCCCCGAGCCCCCATAATGTGCCCGCCCCAGGGGTCAGAAGGGCCCTGTGCTGCCTTCCCAAAGCTCCCTCTCCAGGCCGGCCATGGATTCAAAGCCAGGCACTGTGACACAGGGTCAGACACCAGCCCAAAGGGAGGAGGACAAGAGCACTCGGGGGAAGTGGTGTTTACGTGCACTTTCTTCCCGTAAGTATTTTTGTGATCCAACTTTATACCAGGCACTGCTATAAAGCAGCAATGTAACCAGCAGAAATGTAACCTGAGCCACAGAAGCGATTTTAAATTTTCTGTTTGCTCCATCATAAACAGTAAAAACAGCCAGCATGGTGGCGCATGCCTGTAGTCCCAGCTACTAGACAGGCTGAGGCGGGAGGATCACTTGAACCCAGGAGTTCAACTCCAGCCTGGACAACACCCCATCTCTTAAAAGAGCCAGACCCCATCTCTTAAAAAAAAAAAAAAATTTGTAATCAAAAAAGAAAGTGAAAGAAACAGGTGTCATTCATGAAATTCATTTTAATGACATGTTTGGGGCTTTTTGTTTTGTTTTGTTTTGTTTGAGATAGAGTCTCACTCTTGTCGCCCAGGCTGGAGTGCAGTAGCGTGATCTCAGCTCACTGCAACCTCCACCTCCCAGGTTCAAGTGATTCTCCTGCCTCAGCTTCCCAAGTAGCTGGGATTATAGGTGCCGCCACCACGCCCGGCTAACTTTTGTATTTTTAGTAGAGACGGGGTTTCACCATGTTGGTCAGGTTGGTCTTGAACTCCTGACCTCAGGTGATCTGCCCGCCTTGGCCTTCCAAAGTGCTGGGATTACAGATGTGAGCCACCGCACCTGGCCTAATGATATGTTTTAATTAATCCAGTATATCTACAGTATTACCCTTTCCATATATTGTCAATGTGAAAATATCATTAATGAAACATTTTACATTCCTTTTATTTTTTTCCCAGTCCTCCATGACTTCGGAAATATTTCCTTTTCTTCTGTACTGAAGTGTCTTTAAAATCCAGTGTCCATTGTATGCTTAAATTTTTCCTGGAAAGATGAGAAAAAGTAGGGAAGTTGAAAAAGCAGATTCACATGCCCAGGTTGTTCCAACCATGCCTGAAAGTCACCAGTACCTGCATCAAGGGTTTAATTTTTGTTTTGTTTTTGAGATGGAGTTTTGCTCTTGTTGCCCAGGCTGGAGTGCAATGGCACGATCTCGGCTCACTACAACCTCTGCCTCCTGGTTTCAAGCGATTCTTGTGCTCCAGCCTCCTGAGTAGCTGGAATTATAGGCACCGGCTACCATGCCCAGCTAATTTTTTAATTTTTTTTTTTTTTTTTTTGAAATGGAGTCTCGCTCTGTCACTCAGGCTGGAGTGCGGTGGCACAATCTTGGCTCACTGCAACCTCCGCCTCCCGGGTTCACGCCATTCTCCTGCCTCAGTCTCCTGAGTAGCTGGGACTACAGGTGCCTGCCACCACGCCTGGCTAATTTTTTGTATTTTTAGTAGAGACGGGGTTTCACCATGTTAGCCAGGATGGTCTCGACCTCCTGACCTTGTAATCCGCCTGCCTTGGCCTCCCAAAGAGCTGGGATTACAGGTGTGAGCAACCGCACCTGGCCAATTTTTTAATATTTTTAGTAGAGACAGGGTTTCACCATTTTGGCCAGGCTGGTTGTTTTTTGTTTGTTTTTGTTTTGTTTTGTTTTGGAGACGGAGTATCGCTCTGCCGCCCAGGCTGGAGTGCAGTGGCACGATCTCAGATCACTGCCAGCTCCACCTCCCGAGTTCATACCATTCTCCTGCCTCAGCCTCCTGAGTAGCTGGGACTACAGGCACCCACCACCACACCCGGCTAATTTTTTGTATTTTTAGTAGAGACGGGGTTTCACCGTGTTAGCCAGGATGGTCTCGATCTCCTGACCTCGTGATCCGCCTGCCTCAGCCTCTCAAAGTGCTGGGATTACAGGCGTGAGCCACCGTGCCCGGCCTGGTTGTTTTGTTTTTGGGACAGGGTCTTGCTCTATTGCCCAGGCTGAAGTGCAGCTGAGCTCAAATGATCCTCCTGCCTCAGCCTCTGGAGCTGCTGGGACCGTAGTCGTGCCATGCCCAGCTAATTGCTTTTGTTGTTGTTGTTGTTGTTGTTTGTAGAGATGGGGTCTCGCTACATTGCCCAGACTAGTCTCAAACTCCTGGGCTCAAGCGATTTACCTGCCTGGGCCTCCCAAAGTGCTGGGATTACAGGCGTGAGCCACCGTGCCCAGCTGGTGTCAGTTTTAAAATTTATATTTTAGATACTTAAAATTTTTGAATTTGGCTCCCCATCCGACCAGCCATATTTCAAGGGCTCACCATCCCCCTGTGTCTAATGGGGACTGAACTGAGTAGGGCAGGTGTAGACTCTGAGGACACAGCTATGTGAGCAAAGCAGTTGACAGCTAACCGAGAGACCAGGCTGGCCACATGTTACACACCAGCCTGACATCAGCCAGCTGTGTGACCTTGGGCAAGTCACCTCCCCTCTCTGTGTCTGGTCTTCCAAACTGGCATACTCCCAGCATGGGCCTCTAGGGCTTCTGTCCTGATTCAGTGAGAGACTAGGTGCCAGGTGCCTGCTTATGGCATCTGCTACTAGGGGACAGGTGATGGCTGAGGAGCTGTCAGCCTGAGGTTCAGGTTGCTGTGTGGAGTGTTCTAGACAAGGGTAAGGCAGTTCCTAAACCTCCCACCCCTTGGGCTTCTCCTGCCTGTCTTTTCAATTTCAGTTCAGCTCCCCCTTCCTCCAGAAAGCTCTCTCTGATTCCCCCTTCCCCAGACCATGCCAGGTACTTTACATGGGCTTCTTGGGGGCTGCTTCTCCACAACCCCAAGATACCCTCCACCACGGCTCTGACCTCTCTGGGGGTAACCCATGTATTCTTTGCCCTGGACTTTGTGCCGTGCAAGGACAAGCAGCCCCTAGCCTCCCTGATGCTGTGTCCTCAGCATCAGCCAAGGGCCCGACAGGCCACAGGCACACAAATGATTCTGGCTGAAGGAACCGGCCTGGCTCTGGCATTCCTAGTTCCAGGCATCAGGGGAAATGAGGCCCCTCTCACCTCCCCCTCCTTTCTGCCCTCCCCTCCTACCCTTCCCAGGTGGTGAAACTGAAACAGATCGAACACACCCTGAATGAAAAGCGCATCCTGCAAGCTGTCAACTTTCCGTTCCTCGTCAAACTCGAGTTCTCCTTCAAGGTGGGGTCCCAGTGGCCAAGGGGCGGGGTCACTGCATTGGGTCCCAGCCTTCTGGCCCCCAAGGCTTGGGTCGGAGCTGAGGACAATCAGTGGCTGCCCTCTTTTGTGGAAGAACAAGATCCCTGGAGGAGGGAGATCAGGGGACGGGAGTCAGGCTGGGACTCTGGTAGACCCAAGTTCAGTTCCTGGTCCAGCCAGTTTGTAGTTCGATACCCTTGGCAAGCCACCCAACCTCAGTAACATCCCTCAAAAGCAGCACCTGGTTTATGGCAAGAGCCTGACCCAAGAGCACAAACTCTGCCCCAGGCAGCCAGGGTTCAGTTCCCAGTTCAGTACTTCCTGATGTGTGGCCCCGGGCAAGAGACTTATCCCCCCAAGCCTCAGTTTTCTCATTGGTAAAATGGGGATCATACCAGTTCCAGCCTGGTGGGGTTGTCATGATAGTTCCAGGCACGTCTTGAGCGCCCTTTGGGAGCCATTTTGGGTGCCATCCAAAGCTGTGGTCATGAGAAACAGGAAAGGCCACTCAGGGCCAGCTTCATGGGCGTTTGACCCAGAGAAGCACAAGGGCCTGTGCTCCGAGGGACCCCACACTGGTTTAACGCTTTGCTGCTGCTGCTGTCTTGAGATCCGTAATAATTTTTTTTTGTTGAGACAGTCTCACTCTGTTGCTCAGGGTAGAGTGCAGTGGTGCAATCTTGGCTCACCACAACCTCTGCCTCCTGGGTTCAAGCAATTCTCCTGCCTCAGCCTCCTGAGTAGCTGGGATTCCAGGTGCCCACCACCATGCCCAGCTTATTTTTGTATTTTTAGTAGAGACAGGATTTTGCCATGTTGCACAGGCTGGTCTTGAACTCCTGACCTCAAGTGATCTGCCTGCCTTGGCCTCCCAAAGTGCTGGGATTACAGGCATGAGCCACTGTGCCAAGCCTAATTTTTATTTCTTTTTTTTGAGACGGAGTTTGGCTCTTGTTGCCCAGGCTGGAGTGTAATGATGCGATCTCAGCTCACCACAACCTCCGACTCCTGGGTTCAAGCAATTCTCTTGCCTCAGCCTCCCAAGTAGCTGGGATTACAGGCATGTGCCATCACACCTGGCGAATTTTGTATTTTTTAGTAGAGACGGGATTTCTCCATGTTGGTCAGGCTGCCCTTGAACTCGTGACCTCGGGTGATCCGCCTGCCTCGACCTCCCAAAGTGCTGGGATTGCAGGTGTGAGCCACCATGCCTGGCCGTTTTGTTTTGTTTTGTTTAGGATAAGGTCTCACCCTGTTGCCCAGGCTGGAGTGCAGTGGTGCAATTACAGCTTACTACAACCTTCACCTCCCAGGTCAAGCGATCCTCCCACCTCAGTCTCCTGAGTAGCTGAGACTACAGGTGCACGCCATGATGCCCAGCTAATTTTTGTATTTTTGTAGAGACAGGGTCTCACTATGTTGCCCAGGCTGGTCTCAAACTCCTAGGCTCAAGTGATCCACCCACCTTGGCCTCCCAAAGTACCGGGATTATACAGGCATGAGCCACCACACCCGGCCCTCTGTAATAATTTTTTAACCAGGGGCCACCTTTTTTATTCTGGGCCCCACTAATTCTGCAGCCTGTCATGATCCCATTTTACAGATGACAAAACTGTGGCCTCAAAGCCTTACTCAAGCTCCCAGAGCAAGGTACTATAGAGTTCTCTCTCCAGCCAAGGCAGGCTAACCAGGTCCCGACATACCTCTGAGCCAGCCCTTACTTTCACCCATTAACAGCAGGATAAGGGTCGCCCCTATAGAACACGATTCCTACAGGGAGCCAGGTTCACTGTTGTCATTTAATGTTTGAACACCAGCCGGGGAGGCCCCCAGGGCCTTCAGATAGGGTCCAAGTCTCAGGGAGTGGGCCCTTGACCAGCCACTGCTTCCCACAGGACAACTCAAACTTATACATGGTCATGGAGTACGTGCCCGGTGGGGAGATGTTCTCACACCTAAGGCGGATCGGAAGGTTCAGGTAAGCAGGCCACCCACCATCACATCAGGCTGTCAGGGTGTCCACAGGTGGCAGTGCACGACCAAGCCCCCTGGGGATGCAGAGGAGTCCAGCATACTTCAACATGCAGGTGGTCTCCCAGGATACTGTGGGTTTCTGTTTCCCCTGTGCTGAGGAATATGTGATGTTTCAACCACCACAAAACAAAACACAGCAAACATGGCAACTTAGGTGTCCAAACTGAAGTTGGTGCCAGGTCCGGTGGTTCTCATCAGTAATCCCAGCACTTTGGGAGGCCGAGGTGGGCAGATCACCTGCGGTCAGGAGTTTGAGACCAGCCTGGCCAACATGGCGAAACCCTGTCTCCACTAAAAATACAAAACTGAGCTGGGCGTGGTGTTGGGCACCTGTAATCCCAGCTACTTGGGAGGCTGGGGCAGGAGAATCACTTGAACCCAGGAGACAGAGGTTGCAGTGAGCCAAGATCACACCACTGCACTCCAGCCTGGGTGAGAGAGTGACATGCCGTCTCGAAAAAAAAAAAAATTGAAGTTGTTGATTTTGTGCATTTTTTGAGCCCCAAAAGGTGGCATGCATCTGTAGTCCCACTACTCCTGAGGCTGAGGTGAGATCATTTGAGCTCAAGAATTTGAGACCAGCCTGGGCTGCATAGTGAGGTTTTATCTCTTTTTAAAAAAAAATTGGCCAGGCGCGGTGGCTCATGCCTGTAATCCCAGCACTTTGGGAGGCCGAGGTGGGCGGATCACGAGGTCAGGAGATCGAGACCATCCTGGCTAACATGGTGAAACCCCGTCTCTACTAAAAAAATACAAAACAATTAGCCGGGCGTGGTTGCAGGCGCCTATAGTCCCAGCTACTTGGGAGGCTGAGGCAGGAGTATGGTGTGAACCCGGGAGGCAGAGCTTGCAGTGAGCCAAGATCGCGCCACTGCACTCCAGCCTGGGTGACAGAGCGAGACTCTGTCTCAAAAAAAATAAGTAAATAAATAAAATAAAATAAAAATTATACTATTATTTTATTTTATATAGATCAATAGTTTCATATGTGTAGATTTTAATATATATTTTTATACATAAAATAAAGCTATATACAGAAATTTGTAAGTTTAAGATACAGGCCGGGTACAGTGGCTCATGCCCTATAATCCCACTTTGGGAGGCCGAGGTGGGCAGATTGCTAGAGCCCAGGAATTTGAGACCAGCCTAACATAGCAAGACCCCATCTCTACAAAAAAATACAAAAAAAAAAAAAAAGTAGTCAAGTGTGGTGGCACATTCCTGTAGTCCCAGCTACTGGGGAGGCTGAGGTGGGAAGATCACCTGAGCCTGGGAGGTCAAGACTGCATGAGCCATGATCACGCTGCTGCACTCCAGACTGGGTTGTAACAGAGACCCTGCTGAAAGAAAAAAAATTTTTTTTAACTTATAAATTTGTCTTATTAACTTCTAAGTTTACAAATGTAGTTTTATTTGATTTTATTTTTTGAGACAGAGTTTCACTCTTGTCACCCAGGCTGGAGTGCAGTGGCACGATCTCAGCTCCATGCAACCTCTGCCTCCGGGGTTCAAGTGATTCTCTTGTCTCAGCCTCCCAAGTAGCTGGGACTACAGGCACATGCCCCCTTGCCTGGCTAATTTTTGTACTTTTAGTAGAGATGGGGTTTCACCATGTTGGCCAGGCTGGTCTCGAACGCCTGACCTCAGGTGATCCGCCCCCCTTGGCCTCTCAAAATGCTGGGACTACAGGCATGGGCCACCGCACTGGCCTTGTAGTTGTATTTTAGACAGATAACTATAGATTCACTTTACATACAATAAAATGCACAGTTCTTCAATGTTCCATGCCACAAATTTTGACAGTTGTATACAGCTACCTAACCTCCACCCAAAACAGTATATGGAACTTTTCTATCACCTCAGAAAATTCCCTTGAATCCCTTTCTTTTTTTTTTTTTTCCAATAATATACAGAGGTGGAGGCCGGGTGCCGTGGCTCACGCCTGTAATCCCAGCACTTTGGGAGGCCGAGGCGGGCGGATCACAAGGTCAGGAGTTCGAGACCAGCCTGACCAACATGGTGAAACCCCGTCTCCACTAAAAATACAAAAATTAGCCGGGCGTGGTGGTGCACTCCTGTAATCCCAGCTATTCAGGAGGCTGAGGCAAGAGAATCGCTTGTTTCTGGGAGGGCAAAGGTTGCAGTGAGCCGAGATTTATGCCATTGCACTCCAGTCTGGGCAAGACAGCGAGACTCCATCTCAAAAAAAATCAATCAATAAAAAAAAAAAAATATATATATATATACACACACACACACATATCTACATACACACAGAGGTGAAGTCTTGCCTATATTGCCCAGGCTGGTCTCGAACTCCTGGGCTCAAGCGATCCTCCCACCTCGACCCCCCAAAATGCTGGGATTACAGGGGTGAGCCACCACACTGGGCCGAATCCCTCTCTTGACACGTCACCTCCCTGCCAAAGGCAGTTGCCCTTTCTGACTTCAAACACCGTGCCTTTGTTTTGTCTGGGCGTGGACATGATATAAATGGCCTCATTCATGTTCTTTTGTGTCTTCTTTTGCTTAACATAATCAGTTTGAAATGCAGCCACATTATTGAGTGGATGCATGGGCTGTCCTGTTGGCGGTGGTGGTGGTGAGTGGAATTCCATTGTATGACTATAGCTCAGTCTGTGATTCCATTCCCGTGTGGATGGACCCACAGGCTGTTTCCCGTGTCGGGCTATCTAAGAATCAGGTGCCTTGCGTTTCTGACGGCTGGAGTGGAGGTGTCTTCCTCTGGGGGAGGCTCTGCAGGGCTACCTGCTGGACCATTTTGGGGCATGGCCACTGATGTTCACCTCCCCATTTGTCCCCATCAGCGAGCCCCATGCCCGTTTCTATGCGGCCCAGATCGTCCTGACCTTTGAGTATCTGCACTCGCTGGATCTCATCTACAGGGACCTGAAGCCGGAGAATCTGCTCATTGACCAGCAGGGCTACATTCAGGTGCCCACCAGGCCGGGCGAGGGGCAGCCCTGGGGAAACCGTGGCCTGGACCCTCCTTCCCTGCCAACTGCCTGTTCTTGTGCCCACAGGTGACAGACTTCGGTTTTGCCAAGCGCGTGAAGGGCCGCACTTGGACCTTGTGCGGCACCCCTGAGTACCTGGCCCCTGAGATTATCCTGAGCAAAGTAGGAGCCTCCCCAGCCCTCCCCTTCCCCTGAGGCTGGCTCTGCTCTCCTGCTCTCGCCCCCTCCTCACCCTGTGCCCCCCCATCTTGCTCCAGGGCTACAACAAGGCCGTGGACTGGTGGGCCCTGGGGGTTCTTATCTATGAAATGGCCGCTGGCTACCCGCCCTTCTTCGCAGACCAGCCCATCCAGATCTATGAGAAGATCGTCTCTGGGAAGGTGAGGTCCGGATGTGGGGACACAGCCCTGGAAGAAACAGACCCTTCCCTGCTCACCCATCCTACTCCCTGGGGAGACCTGCTTGTTGTCAGAATAATCTAGAAGTTCCTTAAGTCAGGCCAGGTGGTGAAGCTGGACGCATCGGCCACACTGAGGCCAACACCTCAAGCCCCCTCGCTGTCCAGCCCCAACCCTGCGGTTCCAGAATCCCATGGCTTCCAAAATCCCGAGCCTCACGGGAACTTCTTGGCCACAGAACACAAACCGCCCTGCCAGACAACCCTCCTTGTCACTCCTCGTCCCAGTTAGTGCGAGTTTTCGCAAATTCCAAGGCAGAAAAACGAATGTATTTGGTTTCTGTTCCCAGGTGCTGTCCACAGCCTCACCCGAGAGTGCCCTCACTTAGCGTTTATAGCCCATGCTTCCTCTCCCAAACCCAAATTTGCCTAACTCTGAGGGTTCAGATGAGGGGTGGTGAAGCCATCTCAGCTCACATCTATGACAGGTGCAAAGTGCCCACCATCCACCAGGCCTTAGAATCCCCATCAGTCACACCCTGAGATGGTGGCACCCTCTGTAGGAGAGGTGAGGAAACGGGCTGGGAAAAGGGATGTGTCTTGGCCAAGATCACACTTTGGTGAGTAGGTAATCATCGTAGGCAATCATCGTAGGCACTGATGGCCGGAGAGAGGTTGGGGACGCCAGTTCTGCCCTCAGCTCAACCACCTTGCTGGGAAGACCCGACCATCCCCCCACTTGGTCCAGCATCTCCTACACAGGAGCTTTTGGTTGGCCCGGAGTCACGACACTGTGGTGGGAGCACCCTCAGGCTCAGCCTGGGCCCCAGTCCCAGCTCTGCCACTGACTAGCTTTGAAACTTTGGGGCTGGGTACAATGGCTCACACCTGTAATGCCAGCACCTTGGGAAGTGGAGGCTTGAGGCCAGGAGTTCCAGACCAACCTGGGCAACATAGCCAGACCCCATCTCTAAAAAAAAAAAAAAAAAAAAACTGGCCGGGCGCTGTAGCTCACACCTGTAATCCCAGCACTGTGGGAGGCCAAGGCGGGCAGATCACCTGAGGTCAGGAGTTCGAGACCAGCCTGACTAACGTGGTGAAACTCTGTCTCTACTAAAAACACACACACAAAAAATTAGCTGGGTATAGTGGCGGGCGCCTATAATCCCAGCTACTTGGGAGGCTGAGGCAGGAGAATCGCTTGAACCCAGGAGGCAGAGGTTGCAGTGAGCCAAGATCACACCATTGTACTCCAGCCTGGGCAACAGGGTGAGACTCTGTCTCAAAAAAAAAAAAAAAAAAAAACCTAAAAATTAGCTGGGCGTGATGGTGCACCTCTGTATTCCCAGCTCATCGGGAGGCTGAGGCAGGAGGATCACTTGAGCCCAGAAGTTCGAGGCTGCAGTGAGCTGTGATTGTGTCACTGCAATCTAGCCTGGGTCACAGAGCCAGACTCTGTCTTTTAAAAAAATTCAGGCAAGTGGGGTGCCCTTGCTGGACACATAGCATCACTAAAAGGGAAAGATGAAGGCCAGGCACAGTGGCTCACGCCTGTAATCCCAGCACTTTGGGAGGCCGAGGCAGGTGGATCACAAGGTCAGGAGTTCAAGACCAGCCTGGCTAACATGGTGAAACCCTGTCTCTACTACAAATACAAAAATTAGCTGGGCGTGGTGGCAGGCACCTGTAATCCCAGCTACTCGGGAGGCTGAGGCAGAGAACTGCTTGAACCCGGGAGACAGAGGTTGCAGTGAGCCGAGATTGCGCCATCGCACGTCAGCCTGGGTGACAGAGCAAGACTCTGTTTCAAAAAAAGGGAAAGATGAGGCATCTGCCACGGGACCAAAAGAAACTGCCAAGAAAATGGCCCAGAGTTGGCCAGGTGTGGTGGCTCACACCTGTAATCCCAGCACTTTGGGAGGCCGAGGCGGGCGGATCACGAGGTCAGGAGTTTAAGACCAGACTGACCAACATGGTGAAACCCCATCTCTACCAAAAATACAAAAATTAGCTGGATGTGGTGGCGCACACCTGTAATCCCAGCTACTCAGGAGTCTGAGGCAGAAGAATCACTTGAAACCGGAAGGCAGAGGTTGCAGTGAGCTGAGATTGCGCCACTGCACTCCAGCCTGGGCAACAGAGCAAGACTCCGTCTCAAAAAAAAAAAAAAAAAAAAAGAAAAGAAAAAAGAAAATGTCCCAGAGTAGGAAAAAAAAAGAAAGAAAAAAAAAAACACAGAAGATCCCATAGGAGAAGATGCACATGACTCCCTTCTTTGTAGCATTTTCTAGTTCCCCCGCACCCTCAGTGGTATTATCTCCCTTGTGCAGCCCTGGGATATCTGCCCCACATCTGAGAGGCATGCGCAGGCCCAGAGAGGTTAAGGGCCATGGCCAAGGTCACACAGCGTGTAAGAGGCACAGCAGGAACAAAAAGTCGTTTCTTGCAACTATAACTCCAGTGATGACTTGCATACAAGGCTGTGGGCTCAAAGCGTTTGGGGAAAACTTTCAAGAAGAGTTGAGCTGGGTTGTAAAGAATGGAAGAGCCTTAGCTATGCAGAAAGAGGAGAGAAAAAGTTTATTATAAGCATGAATATTTCAGAAGTCTCCGGACCCCAGCAGAGATGCCTTAAGCAGCAGCAGCAGCAGCTGAGAATGCAAGTTCTAGAGTCCAGTAGACCTGAGATGGAATTGCCCCATCCCACGCCTCAGTGTGACCTAGGAAGAGCTGTTTAACCCAAGCCTCAGTTTCCCCTTCTCTGAAATGGAAATCATCATAGCACTTGCCTTAGAGCAATGGTTCTTAAAGGGGATCCCTTTCCAGCAGCACCATTGCTGGGGAATTTGTTAGAAATGCAGATTCTTGGGCCAGGCACGGTGGCTCACACCTATAATCCCAACACTTTGGGAGGCCAAGGCAGGTGGATCACCTGAGGTCAAAAGTTCAAGACCAGCCTGACCAATATGGTGAAACCCCATCTCTACTAAAAATACAAAAATTAGCCAGGTGTCGTGGCGTGAGCCTCTAATCTCAGCTACTCAGGAGGCTGAGACAGGAGAATTCCTTGAGCCCAGATCACACCACTGCACTCCAGCCTGGGCTACAGAGTGAGGGTTTTTTTTTTTTTTTTTTTTTTTCAAAGAAATGCAGATTCTTGCTGGGTGCGGGTGGCTCACGCCTATAATCCTAGCACTTTGGGAGGCCGAAGCAGGAGGATCGCTTGAGCCTAGGAGTTCAAGACCAGCCTGGGCAATGTAGTGAGACCCTGTCTCTACAAAAACTTCTTAAAATACCTAGCTCTTGAATTTTTAAAGTTTTTAAATAAATGCAGATTCTTAGGCCACAGTATCAGATTTCCTAAATTGGAAACTGTAGGGTAGGCCCAAGGAGCTGTTTTACAGGATGCTGGCAGGCACTCTGCTTTGGAGGCCCCCACCCAGTAGGACCGTTGGATGGAGAAAGAAGCCTCATGGGCTCCCCAAGTTCCAGACCAGCTTCCCACCCTGTCCTTATACCCCTTCCTCCAGGTGCGGTTCCCTTCCCACTTCAGCTCTGACTTGAAGGACCTGCTGCGGAACCTCCTGCAGGTAGATCTCACCAAGCGCTTTGGGAACCTCAAGAATGGGGTCAACGATATCAAGAACCACAAGTGGTTTGCCACAACTGACTGGATTGCCATCTACCAGAGGAAGGTGGGCCTCCCCTCCTTAAGCCTGCTGAGGGTTTGGGAGCAGGCCAAGAGTCAGGGAGGACAGCCAATAGAGAGATAGAGAAGAGAACACAGGTTCAGGAGCAACCTAAAGTAGAGAGCTTAGAGCAGTGGGGTCTAGAAATGGGAATCTGGGGTCATTTGGCCATCCCGTGACCTTGTGCAGCAGATGCCTCTCTCTGGGAAGTAATTTCCCCTTTGATGAGTTGGCTACATTAAGAGTTTCGGGCTGTTAAGAGGAATCCATCACCTAATGGTAAGCACAGGCCTGAGTCAGAGTAAATATCTCTTGAATGTTAGGCCATTCACATTTATTGTTGTAATAATGATTATGTTGAATGCTGAGGTCTGGGTGATTCTTGATCCCTCTCCAGGTGGAAGCTCCCTTCATACCAAAGTTTAAAGGCCCTGGGGATACGAGTAACTTTGACGACTATGAGGAAGAAGAAATCCGGGTCTCCATCAATGAGAAGTGTGGCAAGGAGTTTTCTGAGTTTTAGGGGTGTGCCTGTGCCCCCATGGGTTTTCTTTTTTCTTTTTTTTTTTTTGGTGGGAGGGTGGGAGGGTTGGATTGAACAGCCAGAGGGCCCCAGAGTTCCTTGCATCTAATTTCACCCTCACCCCACCCTCCAGGGTTAGGGGGAGCAGGAAGCCCAAATAATCGGAGGGACAGAAACACCAGCTGCTCCCCCTCATCCCCTTCACCCTCCTGCCCCCTCTCCCACTTTTCCCTTCCTCCTTCCCCACAGCCCCCCAGCCCCTCAGCCCACCCAGCCCACTTCTGCCTGTTTTAAACGAGTTTCTTAACTCCAGTCAGACCAGGTCTTGCTGGTGTATCCAGGGACAGGGTATGGAAAGAGGGGCTCACACTTAACTCCAGCCCCTACCCACACCCCCATCCCACCCAACCACAGGCCCCAGTTTCTAAGGGCAAATGAACGAAGCGCCAACCTTCCTTTCGGAGTAATCCTGCCTGGGAAGGAGAGATTTTTAGTGACATGTTCAGTGGGCTGCTTGCTAGAATTTTTTTTAAAAAACAACAATTTGAAGTCTTATTTAAGTTCCACCAGTGCCTCCCTCCCTCCTTCCTCTACTCCCACCCCTCCCATGTCCCCCCATTCCTCAAATCCATTTTAAAGAGAAGCAGACTGACTTTGGAAAGGGAGGCGCTGGAGTTTGAACCTCCCCGCTGCTAATCTCCCCTGGGCCCCTCCCCGGGGAATCCTCTCTGCCAATCCAGCGAGGGTCTAGGCCCCTTTAGGAAGCCTCCGCTCTCTTCTTCCCCAACAGACCTGTCTTCACCCTTGGGCTTTGAGAGCCAGACAAAGCAGCTGCCCCTCTCCCTGCCAAAGAGGAGTCATCCCCCCAAAAGACAGAGGGGGAGCCCCAAGCCCAAGTCTTTCCTCCCAGCAGCGTTTCCCCCCAACTCCTTAATTTTATTCTCCGCTAGATTTTAATGTCTAGCCTTCCCTCAGCTGAGTGGGGAGGGCATCCCTGCAAAAGGGAACAGAAGAGGCCAAGTTCCCCCAAGCCACGGCCCGGGGTTCAAGGATAGAGCTGCTGGGGAGGGGCTGCCTGTTTTACTCACCCACCAGCTTCCGCCTCCCCCATCCTGGGCGCCCCTCCTCCAGCTTAGCTGTCAGCTGTCCATCACCTCTCCCCCACTTTCTCATTTGTGCTTTTTTCTCTCGTAATAGAAAAGTGGGGAGCCGCTGGGGAGCCACCCCATTCATCCCCGTATTTCCCCCTCTCATAACTTCTCCCCATCCCAGGAGGAGTTCTCAGGCCTGGGGTGGGGCCCCGGGTGGGTGCGGGGGCGATTCAACCTGTGTGCTGCGAAGGACGAGACTTCCTCTTGAACAGTGTGCTGTTGTAAACATATTTGAAAACTATTATCAATAAAGTTTTGTTTAAAAAAAAAAGTGTCGCCTGGTGTTCTCGACTTCGATCACCCACCCACACACCCCCAGGGGGTTGGAAAGGGAATTTCGGACCCCAGCGTGCAGACCGATCAGGTCCTGGCTTGAAGTCCTTGTAACCAGGGTTTAGCTGAAATTCCGGCACTCCTTCGGCCCCGCAGGAGAAACGAGCGTCAAACTGCCCTCTGACCCCAAATTCGGGGTCCCCAAATCTGCGGCGCGCCCCCTCGGCGTCCAGCCCGGGACCGAGAGGGCGCTCTAGGGAGGCGCTGGGGCCGGCGCGCCAGGAGGCCGAGCGGCGGCGGGGGCGGCCCTGGCAGGGGGAGTAGAAGGGGGAAAGGGTGCGCTCCCCCCTCCCCGCATCCTCAGCGCCGGGCCAGGCGCGCCTGAGGGACGCGGGGGCGGCGGCAGCAGGAGGGTCCCCGCAGCACCCTGCGAGCGCGGCAACCCCGGCCCGCGGGCGGCGAGTTCCCGGTAAGTGCGGTCCCGAGAGCGGAGCGCGCCGGGGAGGCGTGGAGAGGGGGGCTGGGCGCCGGGGACGTCTGGGTCCCGCGCCCAATGGCTGGAGGGCGGCCGAGCGCCGCCCGCCCGCCCTGCCCGCCCCCTCTCCCCTCCCCCCGGCACTCCCCTCCCCCTCCCCCGCCCGCCGCTTTCCCCCGCCCCCGCCCCGGCGCCAACTCCGCGGCGCCTCCTTAAAAAGCGCGCGGGAGTTGTAAGGGGGGGCCGGAGCGAGCCGGAGTGAGCGAGAGCGCAGGGTAAAGGGGGCGGGCGGGGGGCCCGGGCTCCACCTTAAAAGCGGGCGCGTGGGGGTGGGAGGGAGGAAGGCGGGCGGCGGGGAGGAGGGAGGGAGGGAAGGAAGGGGGGCCGGAGTGTCCCGGGCGCAGGGCGCGCGTGCGGCGGCGGCGGCGGCGGGGAGGGGCTGGCCGCGCCGCGCTCCCCTCCTCCCCTTCGCATCCCCGGCCCCGCGCGCGCCCAGCAGAAGCGGGTCTGTGTGTGCGTGCGTGCGAGTGAGTGAGTGTGTGCATATTTTTTTCTCTCTTTTCTTTCTCTCTCACTGTTTTTTCCTCTCTCTCTCTCTCTCGCTCCCTCTCTCTCTTTTTTTTTTTTTTTTTTTTTGCAAAGAAACAGCAGCGCCGCCGCCGCTCCGCCGAGGCGCTGCGCCCCCCCGGGGGGGAGGCGGAGGAGGCGGGCAGCGGCGGAGGGAGGGGAGCCGGGGAGGGGGGCGCCGCGCTGGGAGGGAGGCAGCGCGCACGGTGCAGCCGGGCCGGGCGGGAGGCATGGCGGGGCCCCCGGCCCTACCCCCGCCGGAGACGGCGGCGGCCGCCACCACGGCGGCCGCCGCCTCGTCGTCCGCCGCTTCCCCGCACTACCAAGAGTGGATCCTGGACACCATCGACTCGCTGCGCTCGCGCAAGGCGCGGCCGGACCTGGAGCGCATCTGCCGGATGGTGCGGCGGCGGCACGGCCCGGAGCCGGAGCGCACGCGCGCCGAGCTCGAGAAACTGATCCAGCAGCGCGCCGTGCTCCGGGTCAGCTACAAGGGGAGCATCTCGTACCGCAACGCGGCGCGCGTCCAGCCGCCCCGGCGCGGAGCCACCCCGCCGGCCCCGCCGCGCGCCCCCCGCGGGGCCCCCGCTGCCGCCGCCGCCGCCGCCGCGCCGCCGCCCACGCCCGCCCCGCCGCCACCGCCCGCGCCCGTCGCCGCCGCCGCCCCGGCCCGGGCGCCCCGCGCGGCCGCCGCCGCCGCCGCCACAGCGCCCCCCTCGCCCGGCCCCGCGCAGCCGGGCCCCCGCGCGCAGCGGGCCGCGCCCCTGGCCGCGCCGCCGCCCGCGCCAGCCGCTCCCCCGGCGGTGGCGCCCCCGGCCGGCCCGCGCCGCGCCCCCCCGCCCGCCGTCGCCGCCCGGGAGCCGCCGCTGCCGCCGCCGCCACAGCCGCCGGCGCCGCCACAGCAGCAGCAGCCGCCGCCGCCGCAGCCTCAGCCGCCGCCGGAGGGGGGCGCGGCGCGGGCCGGCGGCGCGGCGCGGCCCGTGAGCCTGCGGGAAGTCGTGCGCTACCTCGGGGGCAGCGGCGGCGCCGGCGGCCGCTTAACCCGCGGCCGCGTGCAGGGGCTGCTGGAGGAGGAGGCGGCGGCGCGAGGCCGCCTGGAGCGCACCCGTCTCGGAGCGCTTGCGCTGCCCCGCGGGGACAGGCCCGGACGGGCGCCGCCGGCCGCCAGCGCCCGCCCGTCTCGCAGCAAGGTGAGCGCGCCGGGGAGCGGGGGCGCCGCGCGGTGGGCAGGTGCGGGCGAAGTTGGTGGTGGGGGCGCGAGTCCCGGGAGGAAGTGGGTGGCGGGTGGCTGGGGCTTTGCGCGCGTTTCCTGCGGGCTCGGTGCGTGGTGACCTTGGCAAGTGATTGAATCTCTCGGAGCCTCAGTTTCCTCCCCTGTAAACGCGGCTTAATAACAGTAGCGACCCCTTGGGGTTGTTGAGTGAGTTTAGTAAGATTCGGTTATCGAGGGCTTTAGTTAACACAGAGCCTGGCACGGAGTGAATGCGTAAAAGTTAGTCCGTATTGTTCTTAAAGGTGGAATCGGTCCCTCCTCTCCACCGCCCGGATGCCACAGTCAGGGTCCGGGATTAGAACAGCTACTAATCTTGCATGCTTCTCTCCTCGGCCCCAGAGAGGTGGAGAAGAGCGAGTGCTTGAGAAAGAAGAGGAAGAAGAAGATGATGAAGATGAAGATGATGAAGATGATGTGTCAGAGGGCTCTGAAGTGCCCGACAGTGACCGTCCTTCGGGTGCCCAGCACCACCAGCTTAACGGCGAGCGGGGACCTCAGAGTGCCAAGGAGAGGGTCAAGGAGTGGACACCCTGCGGACCACACCAGGGCCAGGATGAAGGGCGGGGGCCAGCCCCGGGCAGCGGCACCCGCCAGGTGTTCTCCATGGCAGCCATGAACAAGGAGGGGGGAACAGGTAAGGATTCTTCTGGGTGGGGGAAAGTGCTAGGTGGAGAGGAACTCAGCCCGAAGACAAAGCCAAAGGCAGGTGTTTTTTTCCTTCCCAGCTTCTGTTGCCACTGGGCCAGACTCCCCGTCCCCCGTGCCTTTGCCCCCAGGCAAACCAGCCCTACCTGGGGCCGACGGGACCCCCTTTGGCTGTCCGTAAGTTGGGGTGTTGGAGACATGGGGGTGCTGCCCAGGTGTGTGGCACAGCCAGAGGGACATCCGTGTTCACTGGTGCCCATCTGTTTTGATGCAGTCCCGGGCGCAAAGAGAAGCCATCTGATCCCGTGGAGTGGACGGTGATGGATGTCGTCGAATATTTTACTGAGGCTGGCTTCCCGGAGCAGGCGACAGCTTTCCAAGAACAAGTGAGTTTCCAGACCAGGACTACACACTGACAGACACAGAGGGCCTCCCTGGGATGTGCCCTGACCCCGGCTGTCTCTCTTTGTCCCTGTCCCACCCAGGAAATTGATGGCAAATCTTTGCTGCTCATGCAGCGCACAGATGTGCTCACCGGCCTGTCCATCCGCCTCGGGCCAGCCCTGAAAATCTACGAGCACCACATCAAGGTGCTTCAGCAAGGCCACTTTGAGGATGATGACCCCGATGGCTTCTTAGGCTGAGCGCCCAGCCTCACCCCTGCCCCCACCCATTCCGGCCCCCATCTCACCCAAGACCCCCCAGAGTCCAGGAGCTGGACGGGGACACCCTCAGCCCTCATAACAGATACCAGGGAGGGGGCACCCTCTTGTCCTCATCTTTGCCCCTTGTGTCTCTCTCACACACATCTGCCCCTCAGCACGTCGGTGTGGGGAGGGGATTGCTCCTTAAACCCCAGGTGGCTGACCCCCCCCCCCGTCCAGGACATTTTAAGAGAAAAAAAAATGAAATGTGGGGGGCTACTCATCTCCCCAAGATCCTCTTCCGTTCAGCCAGATGTTTCCTGTATAAATGTTTGGATCTACCTGTTTATTTTGGTGGGTGGTCTTTCCTCCCTTCCCTACCAGCCATGCCCCTCTTCTCAGTCTGCCTCTGGCCTCCAGCCCCTAGGGGACTAGTTGGGTTGGGGTTCCTCGGGCCTTTCCTCTCCTCCCTCTTTTCTTTCTGTTGATTGTCGCTCCAGCTGGCTGTATTGCTTTTTAATATTGCACCGAAGGTTTTTTAAATAAAATTTTAAAAAAAGGAAAAGGGAAAAAAAAGCCACGGAGTCCATTTTATGAATGGGACGGGGAGAGGGCACTAAAGAGCCTCCTAAGAGAGCCTCAGGGTAGGACAGAATTGTTTGGGGAGGGAGAAAAACAGAAACAATGAATTATAGCTGCCTCACAGCCACGTATAACAATAATTGCTCCAGGAAGGTGGGAATATTTTCTTTTTTTCTCTGTAATCTCACCATGTCCCGAACAGAGCTAGGCACACAGCAGGTGCTCAATTTTTGTTTTTCTTTTAGAGATGGTTTCATTCTGTCACCCAGGCTGGAGTGCAGTGGTGCTATCATAGCTCACTGTAGCCTCACACCCCTGGGCTCAAGTGATCCTCCCACCTCAGCCTCCTGAGTAGCTGGGACTACAGGTGCACTCTGCCATGCCCGGCTAATTTTTAAAAATTTTTGTCCGGGCATAGTGGCTCACGCTTGTAATCCCCGCACTTTGGGAGGCCAAGGCGGGTGGATCACGAGGTCAGGAGTTCAAGATCAGCCTGGCCAAGATGGTGAAACCCTGTCTCTACTAAAAACACACAAAAAAAATTAGCTGGGCGTAGTGGTGGGCGCCTGTAATCCCAGCTACTTGGGAGGCTGAGGCAGAGAATTGCTTACACCTGGGAGGCGGAGGGTGCAGTGAGCCAAGATTGCGCCACTGCACTCCAGCCAGGGGCGACACAGCGAGACTCTGTCTCGAAATTTTTTTGTGGAGATGAGGGTATCACTTTGTTGGCCAGGTTGGCCTCGAACTCCCAGCCAAGCGATTACTCCTCCTGTAATCCACGCTGGGATTACAAGCGTGAGCCACCATGCCTGGCCTCAAATATTGTTGAATGGCTAGCAGTTAAGTCTTTGGGTTTATAAGCATTTTCTCAACTGTCCTCCCCAAGTCTCCATAAGACAAAGAACTCATAAAATCCCACCTTACAGAAGAGGCAGCTGGCCTGGCACAAGATGCTGTCTGCTCAGGGTCACACAGGGTGGCATGTGACACCTGTCCGAGTTCTTCACTCAGTCTTTAAATATAATTAGCGTATTTGACATAATGTACATTAAAAACTATAAACCTGTCAGCCTTTGTCTACTGCAAAGAATCCACTACAAATATTGGGGGCAAGGATCTGTTCTAGAACCATAGTAGGGTCTCCAGACCTCATGATCCTCTTCATTAAAACAACAGAAAATTCTTTCTGGGCCATCAGATGAAATCATGAGATAGGAGATTTCCAAGTGAAGATTTTGTTTGTTTCAAGACAGAGTCTTGCTCTGTCACCCAGGCTAGAGCACTGGTGCAATCATAACTGTGGTGACAGCCTCGAACTCTTCGGTACAAGTGATTCTCATACCTCAGACAACACCCAACTAACGTTTTGTTTTTTGTATAGACAGGGTCTTGCTATGTTGCTTAGGCTGGTCTTGAACTCCTGGCCTCAAGCAATCCTCCCGCCTCAGCCTCCTGAAGTGTCAGGATTACAGACATGAGCCACCAAGTCCAGCCTGAAGATTTTTTTAAAGATTTTTTAAAATTATTGTTAGTAGTAGTCGTCAGAGCTACTACATCCAAAGTCCCTACTAAGTTCTAAGGCAGTTTCTCAACTCCATTAGAGTTGTTTTTTGTTTTTTGGTTTTTTTTTTTTAAAGAAAAAAACAGGCTGGGCACTTTAGGAGACCGAGACGAGAGGATAGCTTGAGTCCAGGAGTTTGAGACCAACCTGGGCAACATAGAGAGGCCCCCATCTCTAAAAATTTTAAATTAAAAAAATTTTTTAACAACCAAAAGGGTTCTGGGAGTGAGGGGCTGGGGCCTGGGCGGCCTCATTCCATATACCTGTGCCGGGTTGAGGGATTGGAGACACGTTTAGAGATCCCTCCACTCTAGGAATCCACCTGGAGAGATAAAGGTCCCGGCCCTAGCCACACCCCCAGGACACCGCCAGAGGCCACCTCCCTAGGCGGGTCCCTCCCCACCGCCAGGTTCCCGGAGCGCGTGCGGCGCGTGTGCAGGGGTTGGGGGCCGCGGGCGCGCGGACTGGAGCGGCGCGCCCCTCCCGCGTGTTGAAATTCAAAAGAGGCGAACGTCCCCCGGCGCGGCGGCGCGGCTCCGGTGGAGAGGTCAAGGCAGGGGCCAGTCGGAGGCTCCCGGGGCGGGGTCGAATCCGCGGCCAACCTGAGCAGCAGCGGAAGCTTAAAGAGCTCAGGTTCCCGCCCCCCGGCCCTACCATGGCTACAGAGCAGTGGTTCGAGGGGTCGCTCCCCCTGGACCCTGAAGAAACACCGCCTCCAGACTCCTTGGAACCTGGGACGCCGCCCTGCGGAGACCCCTCCTGGTCGACGCCCCCTGGCAGGCCTGGGAACCCACCTGAGCCAGATCCTGAAGATGCTGAGGGGCAGTTGGCCTCGGCCTCGGCCTCCACGCCCTCCCCCGAACCTCTGGTACCCCGGCCCGGGCCAGCACCTCTTCGCCTATCCCTGGACACTTTGTTCAGCCCCATCACCCAACAGCTGCGCTACCTACTGAAGAAGGCGGATGATTTCCAGAGTTACTTGCTCTACAGGTGATGCTGGACAGGGTCCCAGGTCCCCATGGGTAAGGAGACTTGGAGGGGAGGCGACAGGATGGGTGACACACACCAGGGTCGCAAAATTACAAGCGCTAGGAGCCAGAGGGAGACAGTGGAAGAAGCTAACATATTAGAATCCAGTTTAAGAGAGTGAGGAAGACTGTAGGATTGCGGGTAGGGGATGGCTATTACTGTCCTGGCAGTGTGGGCCTGGGGTTGTCAAGTCTCTAGGACTTTTTCTCCCAGTTTTTAAGTGCTGTCTTAGATTTTGAGCCCTGTGCTGGCTAAACAAGACCCACCTGAGCCAAACTTGGCCTGCAGGACATCAGTTTGAGACTCCAAAGGATAATGTGATTCCCAGACCAGGTTTCCCTGTGACTCTCCAATTTCAGCGTCCATTGGAATTTCCTAGGAGGCTGGGTTGGATTTTGTTTGTTTGTTTTTGAGATAGAGTCTCACTCTGTCACCCAGGCTGGAGTGCCGTGGTGCAATCTCGGCTCACTGCAACCTCCGCCTCGTGGATTGAAGCAATTCTCTGTCTCAGCCTCCCGAGTAGCTGGGATTACAGGCGCCCACCAACACGGGTTGCCCGGCTAATTTTTTTCTTTTTAGTAGAAACAGTTTCACCATCTTGGCCAGGCTGGTCTTGAGCTCCTGACCTCATGATCTACCTGCCTTGGCCTCCCAAAGTGTGGGGATTACAGACGTGAGCCACCGCGCCTGCCCAAAGCTGGGGTTTTGTTTTGTTTTGTTATGTGTTTTTTTTGAAATGGAGTCTTGCTCTGTCACCTAGGCTGGAGTGCAGTGGGGTGAACTCAGCTCACTGCAACCTCCGCCTCCCAGGTTTGAGGGATTCTCATGAGGCTGTTTTTTTAATGAGACGGAGTCTCGCTCTGTCACCCAAGCTGGAGTGCAGTGGGGCAGTCAGCTCACTGCAGCCTCGAACTCCTGGTCTCAAGCAATCTTCCCACCTCCACCTCCTGAGTAACTGGGACTATAGGTGCCAACATGCCCAGCTAATTATTTTTGTGCTATGTTGCCCAGCCTTGTCTGGAACTCCTGGCCTCAGGCAATCCTCCAGCCTCAGCCTCCCAAAACTCTAAGATTGCAGGCGTGAGCCACTGCGCCCAGCTCCTGCAGGAAGCTCTGGGTCCTAAGTGTTGTGAGACTCAGGTGTCAGCACTTTAACAAGTGTTCCAAATGGGCTCGATGCAGGTAAACCAGAAAGATGTTCAGAAAAGACCTGAAACTGGGGGCTTTTCTAACAGGGGTCAAAGCCAGGGATACAGGTTGGGGTTGAGTAGAATGGGGAGAACTGCGAGGTGGGGAGGGGTTGTGAGGGATTCCAGGCAAAGGCCCCCTTCTTCCTTCAGCAGAGACCAAGTACAGAAGGAGCACCTGGCCAAGGCCATGCCCACCTTCTTACAGATGTGTGAGCCCTACTTCCTGTACCTGGAGGCAGCCGCGAGAAGCGTACCCCCCATCTATGGACCCCTGCAGCAGCTGGTCCGAAAGGGGGTGTGTGGAGGTTTCTTAGACCCCACGCCCCTTTCTTCTTGCAGCTCTGAGCCTGCGGGGATGGTGGAGGGGGAGGCCCACTCCTCTCAGGCCAGCTGATCTCACTGTAACCCCCCTCTTGTATGCAGCTGTTAGAGATCTCCCAACAGCTGACCCTGCGCCTGGAACAGCTGGTCCTCATGTACGCTTCCTTTGGGTTCGTGGACCTGGAGGAGACAAACCCCCTTAGGTAAAATGGTAGGAGACTCCGATGGGGGGATGAAGGAGTCCAAGGCCCGGCCTTACCCCTCCATTCTCTCATGTCTCGCCAGCATCTCCTGTTTCTTTTGCGGGAGGTTCTCCATCAGCCTGTCCCATGAGGTCTCTATCTTCAGATACTGTGCCCCAACCGCCTACACTGCCAGCCGCTTCCCCCGCTACCTCTATAAGAAGATGCGCTGGCACCTGGAAGCCACCCTAGAGGCCCCTGGTCGGGGACAAGATTCCCTTGTGGATTAGTAAGTCCTCTTACCCAAATCAAAATCCTCCCCTTTATGATGAATGCCAATATGGCCCTCCAAACCATCACCAGCAAAGTGAAAAGTGAGCCAGGGCCCAAGGCAGTGGCTCACGCCTGTAATCCCAACACTTTGGGAGGCCGAGGCAGGAGGATCACTTGAGCTCAAGAGTTTGAGATCAGCCTGGGCAAGATGGCAAGACCCTGTCTCAACAACAACAAAGAAATTCGCCAGGCGTGATGGCTGGCGCCTGTAGTCCCAGCTACTTGGGAGGCTTAGGCAGGAGGATCACTTGAGCCCAGGAATTCAAGGCTACAGTGAGCTGTGATTGTGCCACTGCACTCCACCCTGAGTGGGAGGAATAATCTCTCTTAAAAAAAAAAAAAAAGTGAACCAGGAAACTAAAGGCTTTTGAAAGGCTACCGCTATTTTCTTAAAGCCCACCCTCCCACCAAAATAAAAGTTCTCATCTTAAAAGTAGGCTGGCAGGGAGAAAAGGCCTTGGAGTCACATTCCTACCTGAGAACTTCAGGGCAACTTCTGATGAGTTCCCACCTCACCTCCAAAATTAAAGCTCTCAACAGAAGTAGCTAGGAAACCGATCACTTCTAATTACAGCTCCCTCCCCTCCTAGCTACTTTCTGTGCTATCGAGATACTTGGGAAGACACAGGCCAGAGTCCAGCCAATTCGTGCCCACAGATCCAGAAGCTGTGGTCCATCGGCCGATGGGTGCCCCTAGGACCAGCCGAGGATGACCTTTATTCATGGTAGGAGCTAGGGCAATAGCAACGTGGGCCTGGGCGCTGGAGGGGGAGGCAGAACCCCAACAAAGACAATCCACTTTCCCACTTTGCTTCCCTTAGTAATGATAGCATTTTATTGTGCCCTGAAAAGCACTTCATGCAGACCCCAGTAACAACCCATGGAGATCTATGCTATTGGCCCCATTTAACAAAGAAAACAGGGTGCTCAGAGAAGTTGTTACCTGCTCAAGGACACACAGCTAGCAGTGCGATTGGACAGGTCCCAGGACCAGTTATTCAGCCTCTAGGAGCCATTACTAAGTTTCTGATCAACAAGGAAACAAGTTTCCCCCGGGGGTTTTTCCCACCAGCAGCTGAAACAAAGCCTCTTTCACCTGAGCCTCTCACTCAAAGGGAGGGACTCCCGAGGGGCAGGGGCCACTCAAGTACAGGCCTGTCTATCCCTGGCCCCCCCACCCCAGGATTTTGTGCCCGCAGCCGCTTGGGGACTACCAGCAGCTGCTGACCATCGGCTTCCAGGAGCCCACGCCCACGCTGGCCACCGACCTGCTGGTGCAGATCCTCACGGGCCAGGCAGGCCAGGCCCGGCCTCCTAGCGCAGCCGGGCCCGCGGGATGGGCAGCGCAGGGGTCTTGAACCTGGGGAAGAGGGTAGGAGCTGGAACTTGACAGTTCCAAACTCCAGAAGAGGGGGCAGGGGAGGGGCTCACTCGTTCTCGCAGTGCAGCCCGGCCTCGCCTTCCAAAAGGCCAGGCCGAGCTGACCTGTCTGCACCGAGTCCGGCTCGGCCATGGGGCCCTGAATGCGGACACGTCAGTTTTGTGTTAAATAAAAGAAAGAAAGAGGTCACAGGCTCTGCGTCCGCTGCGAATGCCGCGCCCCTCCCCCAGGGGGATTTCCCCACCCACTCGCGTGGCCTTCTGGGAAATGCAGTCTTTTGAAAGAAGCCTGGAATCCGCCAATAGGCGGACGAGAGTTTGGCGCATGCGCATAGGCGCATATGAAGCAAAAAGGGAAGTGGTGTCCGTCAACACCGGAACCCAGAAAACTGCAAGTTTAGGGTAGCGGGGAAATTCAACGTCCACTGGAGGAAGAGACTTAAGGCTACGCCCACTCCCATATTTTGACCCGGAAGTTATTTCTTTTAGCTTAAAAGACTACTTTTCCCGACGCTCCCCAGGAAAGTGCGCTCGATCAGTTTCCAAAGGGCCCGAGTTAGATTTTTTTTTTCTCTTCCAGCTTTTGGGACTTAGGGGCCAGACAGGTCGTCGTCTTTCTTGGGGTATCCGGGGTGCGGACAAGGTGGGAGAGCCCTATGGAATCCAAGCTTAGGATCTCTTAGCCTCTCTCCAACCTCGGACTGGAGAGGAGACTCTGGCTGAGAGAAATGAACTCACCTGCTCAAAGCTCCTGCGAGCAAGTGGCGGACCTTGGACCTGAACCGGGTACTTGTAGCCCGTTGCAAGGGGAAGGTGTCCTCCTGAGCCAGGTGTCACTCAGCTTCGGGTTTTCCCCCTTTAATCCAAGAGGGACCCTTTTGGTTCTCCTCCCCTCCCCTCCCCCCGCAGCATTTTCATAGAGGAGACACCCAGAGCCCTGCCCTTATTTATGATTTTGAGCAAAGCACCTACCTTCCAGTCCCTGGCACATAGTATTAGCCTCCGTTTCCAGATGATAAAAAAGGACGTTAGAGGTGAAATCAATCAATATTGGATGCCAACACTAGTTTCGCTCTTGTCGCCCAGGCTGGAGTACAATGGCGTGATCTCGGCTCACTGCAACCTCCGCTTCCCAGGCTCAAGTGATTTTCTTGCCTCAGCCTCCCGAGTAACTGGGATTACAGGCTCATGCCACCACGCCTAGCTAATTTTTGTATTTCTAGTAGAGACGGGGTTTCGTCATGTTGGCCATGCTGCTCTCCAACTCCTGACCTCAGGTGATCCTCTCGCCTTGGCCTCCCAAAGTGCTGGGATTACAGGCGTGAGCCACCGCGCGCGGCCACTATTGCTCTTCCATGGGTATTTCTGGTGACAATTTCTGACTGCATCAAGGATATTTTTTAGTCCACAGCTGTGGTCTGAATGACATCAAGGAAATCCTGATGCTCCCTGATACCGCCTTGAGGGAGTCCCTGTGAGTTTTCCTGTGGCTCTAAGATTTTTTGGGGGGAGGGAAGGGTCTTGCTCTGTCACCCAGGCTGGAGTGCAGTGGCGCAATCCTGGAAACTCAAACTCCTGCAAACTCTAACTCCTGGTTTCAAGTGATCCTCCCACTTCAGCCTCCTAAGCAGCTGGGAGTACAGGCAGCGACGGTGCCCCTATTTTATTATTATTATTGTAGAGAAGGGGGTCTCCCTATGTTGACCAGGCTGGTCTTGAACTCCTGGCTTCTAGCTATCCTCCCGCTTCGGCCTCCCAAAGTGCTGGGATTACAGGTGTGAGCCACTGTGCCCGGCCTTTAAGATACTTTAGACTCGTGGGGTCCAATAGAAATATCAAGTGAGCTGCAAACGCAAATCACGTATGTAGTTTCAAATTTTCTAGTAACCACATAAAAAAATTAAGAGGTTAGGGCCAGGCACGGTGGCTCACGCCTGTAATCCCAGCACTTTGGGAAGCTGAGGCAGGCAGATCACAAAGTCAGGAGATTGAGACCATCCTGGCTAACACGGTGAAACCCCGTCTCTACTAAAAATACAAAAAATTAGCCGGGTGTGGTGGCGGGCGCCTGTAGTCCCAGCTATTTGGGAGGCTGAGGCAGGAGAATGGCATGAACCCAGGAGGCGAAGCTTGCAGTGCGCCATCACGCCACTGCACTCCAGCCTGGGTGACAGAGCAAGATTCCGTCTCAAAAAAAAAAAATTAAGAGGTTAAGATTCATTTTCGTGAATGAAAAAAACCTGTAACCTGTTATACCCAAAATATTATTTCAATGTATAATCCACGTACGAAAATTATTGAGGTATTTTCCTTTTTTGTACTGTCTTAGAAATCTTGGCCGGACATGGTGGCTTATGCCTATAATCCCAGCACTTTGGGAGGCCGAGACAGACGGGTCACTTGAGGTCACGAGTTCGAGACCAGCCTGGCCAACATGGCAAAACCCTGTCTCTACTAAAAATGCAAAAAAAAAAAAAAAAGTGGGTGTGGTGGTGGGCGCCTGTGATCCCAGCTACTCAAGAGGCTGAGCCAGGAGACTCGCTTAAATCTGGGAGATGGAGGTTGCAGTGAGCCAAGATCGCACCACTGCACTCCAGCCTGGGCAACAGAGCGAGACTCCATCTGAAAAAAAAAAAAAAGCCAGACGCAGTGGCTCACACCTGTAATCCCAGCACTTTGGGAGGCCGAGGCAGGCGGATCATAAGGTCAGGAGTTTGAGACCAGCCTGGCCAACATGGCGAAACCCCATCTCTATTAAAAATACAAAAATTAGCCGAGCATGGTGGCAGGTGCTGGTAATCCCAGCTACTCTGGAGGCTGAGGCAGGGGAACTGCTTGAGCCCAGGAGGCGGAGGTTGCAGTGAGCCGAGATCGTGCCATTGCACTCCAGCCTGGGCAACAAGAGCAAGACTCCATCTCAAAAAAAAAAAAAAAAAAAAAAAGAAATCTAGCATTTCACTTTTACAACATATCTCAATTCAGACTAGCCACAAGCAGCTCTAGACGGTCTCCTTTAAGTCAAATCCACTGTCTCTTAAGACAGGGTTTCGGGTGGGTGGTGACAATACAGTACTGGAAGGGGAAGGAAATAAGCTTTGTTTCCTGGGTCCTGTTGCTCAGCAGCTTTCTACACCCTTAATTCTCAAACTTCCTAGTGTGCATCAGAATCACATGGAGAGTTTGATCATTAAGTCTGGGACGAGACCCAAGAAAGTGCTTTTTTTTTTCTCTCTCTTTTGTTTTTTTGGTAGAGACTTTGTCTTGCTATACTGCCCAGGCTAGTCTTGAACTCCCAGATTCAAGCAGTTATCCCACCTCAGCTTCCCAAAGTGCTGGGATTATAGGCATGAGCCACCACACCTGGCCCCTGGAAGGCACATGTCTAGCAATTCCCCAAGCATTGCGGATACTGCTGGTCCTGGTGCCACTACGTTGAGAACTGCTGGTTTACGTTTACTTCATGGTTCTCAGACTCAGCTGTATATTGTAATCACCTGGGAGCTTCAAAAAATACTGATGTCAACCCTTCCCGCATTCTGATTTACTTGACATATGGGGGCCTCAGTTGAGTTTAATATTCAGAAGTTAGAGAATCCCTCATCTGTACTTAAGTAGTCCTGTCCACTTTTTTTTTTTTCTTTTGGAGACGGAGTCTCGCTCTGTCACCGAGGCTGGAGTACAGTGGTGCAATCTCGGGGCTCACTGCAACCTCTGCCTCCTGAGTTCAAGTGATTCTCCTGCCTCAGTCTCTTGAGTAGCTTGGACTACAGGCATGCGCCACCATGCCCAGCTAATTTCTCGATTTTTAGTAGAGATGGGGTTTCTCCATGTTGGCCAGGCTGATCTCGAACTCCTGACCTCAGGTGATCCACTCGCCTTAGCCTCCCAAAGTGCTGGGATTACAGGCATGAGCCACTGCACCAGGCCTAATTTTTGTATTTTTAGTGGAGATGGGTTTTCACCATGTTGGCCAGGCTGGTCTCAAACTCCTGACCTCAGGTGATCCACCCACCTTGGCCTCCCAAAGTGCTGGGATTACAGGCATGAGCCACCGCGCCCGGCCCCTGTCCACTCATGACATACTTAGTTCTTGGCTCCCCTGCTGGAAATTAAGACCAGCCTCTAGGTGTTTCCATTTCCCACCTTGCCAGGCTCTCTCCGCCTTTCTCTGCATAGCTCCCACAGTCACAGTGAAGTATGCTGAGGATGGGGTCACTGGGCTGAGGATGGGGTCAGCTGATGAGCCCTTCATAGGCTGAGCTGCTCTTGGGTGCAGCCTTGTATCAGCGTGACCTCTCTGTATTTTATGCATACGGATTTCACTAGACATTTGATGCTCCTGTACGAGAGACAGAGTTGGACAGAGCCAAGAATTTGTTTTTGTTTAAGACAGAGTTTCGCTCTGTCACCCAGGCTGGAGTGCAGTGACAATGATCTCAAGAGCCAAGAGTTGAAACAGCGATTCTAAAATGTTCCTGGGTTGGGTGTGGTGGTTCACACCTGTAGTCCCAGCTACCCAGGAGGCTGAGGCAGGAGGATCACTTGAGCCCAGGAGATCAAGGTTACAGTGAGCTATGATCATGCCACTGCACTGCAGCCTGCATGACAGAACAAGACCTTGTCTCCAAAATAGAAAACATTTTTAAATTTAAACTTCCTGAGTCTCCCCTTTTCTGGTCTTAGTGAATTTTTTTTGTTGTTTTTTCTTAGGTTACAGATCTCACTCTCACCCAGGCTGGAGTGCAGTGGCTCAATCATAGCTCACTGTAGCTTCAACCTCCCAGGCTCAGGTGATCTCCTGCTAAGCTTCCAGAGTAGCTGGGACCACAGGCACATGCCACCACACCCAGTTAATTTTTTGTAGAGATGGGGTGGGACAGTGTCTCGCTATGTTGCCCAAGCTGGTCTTGAACTCCTGGGATCAAGTAATCCTCCTGCCTTGGCCTCCCAAAGTGCTAGAATTACAGGCATGAGCCACCGCGTCTGGTCCTCAGTGCACTTCTTTTTTTTTTTTTTTTTTTTTTTTTAATACGGAGTCTTGTTCTGTCACCCAGGCTAGAGTGCAGTGGCGCAATCTCGGCTCATTGCAACCTCCACCTCTGGGGTTCACGCCATTCTCCTGCCTCAGCCTCCTGAGTAGCTGGGACTACAGGCGCCCACCACCATGCCCAGCTAATTTTTTTTTTTTTTTTGGTATTTTTAGTACAGATGGGGTGTCACCATATCAGCCAGGATGGTCTCGATCTCCTGACCTCGCGATCCGCCTGCTTTGGCCTCCCAAAGTGCTGGGATTACAGGCATGAGCCACCGCGCCCGGCCCTCAGTGCACTTCTAAGACGCTGTAAAACTAGTCCCAGAATGTTAACCGCGCAGATACAGTTTTAGAGACAATTTAGGATGTTCACCCACCCTCTTGAACCCCCATCCAGGGTAGAGAAGTTAACCAGAGCTTGCAGATTGACGGCCACAGGCCCTATTGCAAACAGGTATTGCTTGCCACCTTCCTTCCTTCCTCTCCTCCCACATAACTTTAAAAGTTTTTTCTAGGCAGGGCGCCTAGAAAAAACTGAGAGGCTGAGGCCCGCAGATCACTTGAGGCCAGGAGTTCAAGACCAGCCTGGACAACATGGTGAAAACCCATCTCTACTAAAAATATAATAAATTAGCCGGTGTGGTGATGTGCACCTGTAATCCCAGCTACTCGGGAGGCTTAGGCAGGAGAATTGCTTGAGCCCAGGAGGTGGAGGTTGTAGTGAGCTGAGATCGCACCACTGCACTCCAGCCTGGGTGACAGAGCGAAACTGTCTCAAAAAAAAAAAAAAGTTTTTCCTAAATAGTCACAATCATAAAAATGCAGATTTCTCTCTTAAAAGCTAGGTTTCAGTTGCCTTTTTAAATTTTTTCGAGGCAGAGTTTCACTGTGTCACCCAGGCTGGAGTGTAGTGGCCCGTTCTTGGCTCACTGCAACCTCCGCCTCCCGGGTTCAAGTGATTCTCATGCCTCAGCCTCCTGAGTAGCTGGATTACAGACATGCACCACCACGCCCTGCTAATATTTTGTATTTTTAGTACAGACGGGGTTTCACCGTGTTGGCCAGGCTCGTCTCAAATTCCTGGCCTCAAGTGATCCAGCCACCTCGGCCTCCCAAGGTGCTGGGATTACAGGCGTGAGCCACCGCGTCCGGCCACGGATGCTTTTGGAAAGCAGAAACTCTTGACCCAACACCACGAATGGGCACGTCTCATAGTGAGGACCCATGAGGTCAAGAAGAATGGTGATCATTAGGAAATAATAATGTTGAGAAGCCTGCACCCTCACCACCTCTTTTTTTTAGTAGCTATTGTTTACGTTCCCAGGGTAGGAACAGCTTCTTATCACCACTGTCAGGCCAGTGCCCAGCGCAGGGCACACCGTTGGCACCAATAAATGTTGACGAGGAAGCCTGGAAACAAGAGGGTGTGAACTCGGTCCGCGCGCCACATTTTGCGCCCGGGCCGCCAGGGGGCGGTAGGACCTGGGCCAGGCCGTGTCTGGCCGTGAGGGGGGAGGCGGGCAGCCCCAGAACAGGGCGGTAAGGGCGCATTCCCGCATTCCGGACCGCACCTCTTGGGGTTTTCTCGGGCCTCCCTCGGCCCGCCGTGCTCCCGCCCCACCCCAGACGAAGAGGACCCAGAAAAAAACAGGCTGCAGTGCCCTGAAAGAAGAGGCTTTATTGGGGGTGGGGGGAGTGGGGCAATCGAGGCGGTAACTCCGGCCCTCTTAACAGTCAAGGGAGAGGGTAGTTCAGTTTGCAATTAGGCAGAGAAGGGCTGGGCAGTTTCACTGGCGGAGTTGTGGGTGGTGGTCAGTTTCCCAATGGGGGACTGTAAGTTTTATAGAGGGGACTGGTTAATTTCACAAAGGGAAGTCGATTTCATCTTCCCCAATGCAGAGGGCCGACCCTTCTCCAGGCCTTCTGCTAGACGCCCCCCGCCCTGTTCCTCTGACGCGTATGTTACTTCCGGCCGGGGGTCCCAGCCTTTTCAAACCTCAAGGTTTGCGCTCCTCCTGGGGACAGAGGGCCAGAAGGAAGGCCGGCCTCAGGGACCTGCGCACTGCATCCAGGCTCAGGGTGGCGGTTTGGGCCCCAAGACCACCGTCTCCTCTTCACCCCGGGGGTGCGTCCCAGACCGAGTTCTGACCAGAGTGGCCCTCCAGGAGGGATGCACCTTTCCCCACCCAGCGTCCTGGCACCGGAGGGGTGGGGGGACCGACAAGCGCTAGAGGCGCACGGGTAAGGGGGCTCCCACCTGCTCCAGGCCGTTCTCTGAGACCTTTCTGCGGGGGGGCCAGATCACCGCCAACTTTCCGTCGCCCCTGCTCGCTGCGGGGGAAGGGGCGCTCAGCTCACCAGCTTGCGGCAGCCAGGATAAAAGAGGCCGGCCGCACCCCTTAAACACACACAGGTGTTCACCCTCCGCCTCCCCATGAAAGCCTCCATTCAACTCCAGGCACCCAGGAACCCGAGGGAGGAGGGAGGTGAACCCAGAATGGAGAAGCAGGAGCCCGAAAATTCAGAGGGAGGACCCAGGAGTGCCAGAACCCAGTCAGGGTTCCCTGGAACCCGACAAAAAGGAAGACATCTGGAATGCCCCCACCCCTGCGCAGCCTGGGTGGTGTGGATCAGAGAGTCCATCACTCCCGGTGGAGGGGTGGATCACAACGAGTAATGGAGCTCCAGAGGGGTAGGCAAGAGACAAAGTTGAGAGGGAGTCTGGGAGCTTGGAGGGAGAGACCCCGAGAATCGGAGGGCCACAGGAGGGGCCACTGAAGTTGGGCAATCGGTGGGGGCGGCTGGAACCCTGGGGGTCCCCGGCGTTGCTACGCCCGCGGCTTACCGGTGAGGCTCGGCGTAGGCTCCTTGAACTCCGCGGTGCCATAGACGCTGCGCCGCTGGCGCTGCAGCTCCTGCTCGCGCTCGCGCACCGCGCGCACCTCCTGCTCCAGCAGTGACGGAGTGAAAGGCGGCGGGGCGCTGCCCAGCACCGGGCACCCGCCCTGCACGGCCGAGCGCGGCCGTCCCCCAGGCTCTGGCAGCCTCTGCGGACCCGCGCCGTCCCCCGCCCCCAACGAGGAGCCGCTCCCCGCCGCGGCCTCGAAGAAGCGCTTGAGTTCGCCCAGCGGCTGCGGCGGCGACCGGGCGCGCGGCTCGGGGGCCGCGGGGCGCGCCAGCGCCGCCTGCCGGTGGGCCTCTCGCTCGATGTCCCGCTGCATCTGCGCGCCCGCCCGCGCCCGCTCCAGGGCGCGCGGGAGCGCGGGGCCAGGACCTGGCAGGTTGAGCACCGGCCGCACGCGCAGCTCGACGAGTTCACGGCCTGCGCGGCCCGGGCTCAGGCCCCGGCTCCGGCGCAGGCTCTCCTCGCGTTCGCAGCTGCGGCGGATTTCGCGCTCGATGGGCGTCTCCATGAACCGCTCCTCCGGGGGACGCTGGGGAGCCTCGGGGCACGGCGGAAAACGCGGGTGGGGGGCTTCCGAGTCGGACCTGGAGGAGGAGGTCTTAGGGCCTGGACAGGGACGCTGCCCCTGGACCTCCGCTCTTTGCGCTTCGGACGGCCCAGGGTCGTCTCTGCCTGGCTCGGGACTCTCAAAGCCCGCAGCTGTGGACAGCCCGGGGCTCTCTGCGTCCTGCTCGACTGATGGCTCGAGGACTTCGCTCTCTTGCTCCAAGATCAACACGTCCTTTGCGGGGGGCTTGGGGACCTCGGTGTTTAGCTCCGCAGCAGCTCTGGGGCTTCGCTGTCTGGCCCTGGGGACTCCTGGCCCCCCTCTTCAGACAACCCCAGGGTTTCGTTCTCCGGCCGGTGGGGGCCTTGGTGTCCAGGGTTGGAAGCAGCTCGGAAGCCTCAGTTCCCAACCGGGGTTTTGATTCCCAGAGCGAGGACAGAGGGCACTGTGAGGCACCTGTGGCGGCAGTGGCGGCCTGTGGGTTCCAAGGCGTCGCCCGCACCGGCCGCTTCTCTGACCCGCCTCTGGCCTCCAGGAACGGCCCCCGGGGGCAGGGCCGGGCACCGCCCCCGGCACCTGCCAGGAAGACTCCCGCCCCGCCCTGGCCCCGCCCTCGGGACAGGGGCGCCTCGGTGGGGCACTCAGTTTCGTCAACTAGCGCGCCCAGTCACCTCAGGGCACAGGACTTCTTGGAAGAGGGCTTCCCTAGACCCGGCCCCGCTCTCTGGGGGGCCATTCTGGGTGCTGGGTTCTACTGAGCGCACCCTGGCACTTTTTCAGAGCCATGTCCTCGTCATCGTCCCGGAGACTGGGCCCAGCAGCGCGTCGGACTGGGGTTCTGAACCACTAGCCCCTTGGTGAGGTGTCCCCCGAAGCCGTCTTTTCGGGACCCGGGCAGCCCCGCTCAGTCGTGTCAGCCGGCAGGCAGCGACTCCTCAGGCCCCTGGGCCCTCCTTCCGATCCAGCCTTGCAGCGCACAGCTCCGGCCCAAGGGGGCGCCAGGAGCCGCCTTACTGCGCGCTGGGGTCTCCCTACCAGTGCTTGGGCTCAGCGAGGTTCCCAGCCGCGCGCCACTGCCCCCGCCAAGCCGAGAAGCGGCTTCCCCTCTCCTCCCGGAAAAATCCGGGAGGTGTCCGCGGCCAAGGGCACTCGCGGATTGAGGGAGGAGGGAGAGACGGACACAGCGCGCCCCGGGCGCAGCTTAGCGGTTGCGGTTGAAAGGCGGTCACCTTGGGCCCGGGCGCCTGGGGAGGCCCAGACAGGAAACAGGAGGCGTCCAGAGTAGGGGGAGAGAGCAGCTGGGGCCAGATCATGCGGTTCAAGGGCAGGATCGATGCCCTTGCGCGGGCCACCCTCCCCTAGGGACATTTTCCACTTTTCCCCTAATGGAAGCAGACTCTTCCCAGAACCTGCCCCCAACCCCACCATTCTGGGGTGACCAGAAGGAAAAATACAGTTACCGGCTGGGCACAGAGGCTCATGCCCGTGATGCCAGCACTTTGGGAGGCCAGGGCGGGAGGATCACCTGAGGTCAGGAGTTCGAAACCAGCCTGGCCAGCATGGCCAAACCCCGTTTCTACTAAAAATAAGAAAAAATTAGCCAGGCCTGGTGGTGGGCGCCTGTAATCCCAGCTACTCGGGAAGCTGAGGTGGGAGAATCACTTGAACCTGGGCGGTGGAGGTTACAGTGAGCCAAGATCGCACCACTGCACTCTAGCCTAGGCAGCAAGAGCAAAACTCTGTCTCAAAATATATAAATAAATAAATTAATTAATTAAATAAGCTGTATACTTCTGGGAAAAAAGTTGTCTCTATAGGACCTTCCCCACTGTATCATCTCCTGGTCCTTCCTCCAGCCATGCCAACTGGGCTGGGTTCTTGGCCCCCATTCCCAGGAACATTTTTTTCTTTTTCTTTTTTGAGACGAAGTCTCGCTCTGTCACCCAGGCTGGAGTGCAGTGGCGTGATCTTGGCTCACTGCAACCTCTGCCTCCCGAGTTCAAGCGATTCTCCTGCTTCAGCCTCTGGAGTAGCTGGGATTACAGGCGTGTGCCACCACGCCCAGCTAATTTTTTTGTATTTTTAGTAGAGACGGGGGTTTCACCATGTTGGCCAGGCTGGTCTCGAACTCCTGACCTCATGATCTGCCCGTCTCAGCCTCCCAAAGTGCTGGGATTACAGGTATGAGCCACCGCACCTGGCTTCTAGGAGCTTTTTCTGACAAGGGCACCTATGATGTCCGTTTGGCAGATTCAATCACTGACTTCATTCCCTGTCCTCCTCTTCATTAGCCCCTTGGTCTTTGGGCACACCACCCCCTCCTGATTTCCTCCTACTTCACACTCCTACTTGAGCCATCTGCCATTGAGTTCTAGACCAGCCTGGGCAATGTAGTGAGACCCCATCTCTACAAAAAATGCAAAAATTAGCAGCACGTTGTTGGTGTGTGCCTGCAGTCCCAGCTACTCAGGAGGCTGAGGTGGGAGGATCACCTGAGCCCAGGGAGGTCAAGGCTGCAGTGAGCTGTGATCACACCACTGCACTCTAGTCTGAGCAACAAAGTAAGACTCTGTCTCAAAAAAAAAAAAAAGTTGGCCAGGCACAGTGACTCATGCCTGTAATCCCAGCACTTTGAGAGGCCGAGGCAGGTGGGTCACCTGAGGTCAGGATTTTGAGACCAGCCTGGCCAACATGGCAAAAACCCATTTCTACTAAAAATACTAAAAATTAGCCGGGCGTGGTGGTGGGCACCTGTAATCCCAGCTACTTGGGAGGCTGAGGCAGGAGAATTGCTTGAACCTGGGAGATGGAGGTTGTAGTGAGCCGAGATCGCACCATTGCACTCCAGCCTGGGCGACAAAGCGAGACTCTGTCTCAAAAAAAAAAAAAGTTTATCCCATGTCCCCTCCCTCCAAGCCCCATTGGTGACATCCCTCTGCTACAGGCAGTAGCTCTACACAGCTCTCTCCAGGGCAAAGAGGTGGTCACAGCTCCCAGGCATTGCTAACCCAGGGTGTTTGTACTGTGCCTTGATGGTTTCCCCTCCAGCTTTATAAACTGGGTCTTTATTAAGTTCTCATCAACCACTGTGTTCAGGTGCACAATCTTTTTTTTTTTTTTTTTTTTTTTTTGAGACGGAGTTTTGCTCTTGTTGCCCAGGCTGGAGTGCAATGGTGCGTTCTTGGCTCACGGCAACCTTTGCCTCTCGGGTTCAAGCAATTCTCCTGCCTCAGCCTCCCAAGTACCTGGGATTACAGGCATGTGCCAGCACGCTCACCTAATTTTTTGTATTTTTAGTAGAGACGGGGTTTTACCATGGCCAGGCTGGTCTTGAACTCGTGACCTCAGGTGATCCACCCACCTCAGCCTCCCAGAGTGCTGGGATTACAGGCAGGAGCCACCGCGCCCAGCCTTTTTTTTTTTTTGAGAAAGGAGTCTTGCTCTGTTGCCCAGGCTGGAGTGCAGTGGCACCATCTTGGGTCACTGCAACCTCCACCCCCTGGGTTCAAGCAATTCTCTGCCTCAGCCTCCCGAGTGGCTGGGATTACAGGCACCCACCATTACGCCCAGCTAATTTTTGTATTTTTAGTAGAGACAAGATTTCACCATCTTGGCCAGGCTGGTCTTGAACCCCTAACCTCATGATCCACTCGCCTCGGCCTCCCAAAGTGCTAGGATTACAGGCGTGAGCTACTGCGCCCAGCCTCAAGTGCACAATCTTTCCTGTCAGGACTCAGGCTCTGACAAATTTCAATCTCATGTTTTAAATATCTAGGCTGGGCTGGGCACAGTGGCTCATGCCTGTAATCCCGGCACTTTGGGAGGCCGAGGTGCTGGATCACTTGAGGTCAGGAGTTCGAGACCAGCCTGGCCAACGTGGTGGAACCCCGTCTCTACTAAAAATACAAAAAAAATTTAGGTGGGCGTGATGGCGTGGGCCTGCTACTCAGGAGGCTGAGGCAGGAGAATCCCTTGAACCTGCGAGGCGGAGGTTGCAGTGAGCCGAGATCGTGCCACTGCACTCCAGCCTGGGTGACAGAGTGAGACTCAGTCTCAAAAAAAAAAAAAAAAAACTAGGCTGGGTGCGGTGGCTGACGCCTGTAATCCCAGTGCTTTGGGAGGCTGTGGCAGGAGGATCACTTGAGGAAAGGAGTGTGAGACCAACCTGGGCAACATGACAAGGGCGAGACTCCACTTCTAATATATATATATATGTGTATATCTATATATATATGTGTATATATATATATAATCTTTATGCTGATGTCTCCCAAATTTATATCTCTAACTCTGACTCCTCCCCTAGGCTTTGAACTCATATCTAGAAGTCTCCGGTCTAATAGACATTTCAGACTGAACACTTCCAAAACCACATTCTTGGTTCTTCCAACCCTACTCCTCCTCACCATGTGTGTCAATTTCACCCATTCAGTTCTTTGTGCCAAAAAGTACCTCAGGAGTCAGCCTTAATTTCTTTCCTTTAGCCACCCTCCAATTCATCAGCAAACTCTCTTGACTCCGCCTCCAAACAGATTTTGGATTCATCCACTTCTCTCCATCCTTGTTCCAGCCACCTCCTCCCTCTCAAAGGTTCCCATCAAGCCACGCACAGTGGCTTGCTCGTAATCCTAGCTACCCTGGAGGCTGAGGCAGGAGAATCGCTTGAGCCTAGGAGTTCAAGAACAGCCTGGACGACATAGTGAGACACCATCTCTAAAATAATAATAATAATAATAATAAAACAAAGGCTCCCACTAAATTTAGAATAAAAATACGAATTATCTACCTTGCCCCAGCAGGCCCTGCCCACTTCTCAGGTCACATCTTCTCACACTGTCCCTTTGTGTCACTTCATTTCAGATTCGTACTTCCCTTAACCCCACCCCCAACTGCATTCCCACCTCAGGGCCTTTGCACTGCCGTTTTCTCTGCTTGAAATGACAGTCACATGGCTGGTTCCTCTATTCAGGTCTCACCTCAAATGTCGCTTCTTCAGGGAAGTGGTCTCTGATAACCCAGCCTACAATAGCACTCCTTCTTTAGCCTCATTCCAGGTATTCTCAATAACTCACCCTCAATTGCGGTTGCCACCAATTGCTTTTATTTTTATTTTATTCTTTTTTTTTTTTTTTTTGACAAAGAGTCTCACTCTGCCGCCCAGGCTGGAGTACAGTGGCGCGATCTTGGCTCACTGCAACCTCTGCCTCCAGGATTCAAGCAATTCTTCTGCCTCATCCTCCCGAGTAGCTGGGATTACTGGTGCGCACCACCGTGACCGGCTTATTTTTCTATTTTTAGTGGAGACGGGGTTTCACCATGTTGGCAGGGCTGGTCTTGACCTCCTGACCTCATGATCCACCCACCTCGGCCTCCCGAAGTGCTGGGATTACAGGCATGAGCCACCGCACCCAGTCATCTTTTTTTTCTTCTTTTTTATTTTTTTTGAGAGGGAGTCTCGCTCTGTCGCCCAGGCTGGAGTGCAGTGGCGCAATCTCGGCTCACTGCAAGCTCTGCCTCCTGGGTTCATGCCATTCTCCTACCTCAGCCTCTCCGAGTAGCTGGGACTACAGGCGCCTGCCACCGTGCCTGGATTTTTTTTTTTTTTTTTTTTGTATTTTTTAGTAGAGACAGGGTTTCACCATGTTAGCCAGGATGGTCTCGATCTCCTGACCTCATGATCTGCCTGCCTTGGCCTCCCAAAGTGCTGGGATTACAGGCGTGAGCCACCGCGCCTGGCCCCAGCCTTCTTCTTCTTCTTCTTATTTTTTTTTGAGAAGGAGTCTTGCTCTGTTGCCCAGGCTAGAGTGCAGTAGCGCCATCTCAGCTCACTGCAACCTCCGCCTCCCAGGTTCAAGCGATTCTCCTGTCTCAGCCTCCTGAGTAGCTGGGATTACAAGTGCATGGCCAGCTAATTTTTTGTATTTTTAGTAGAGTCGGGGGTTTCGCCACGTTGGCTAGGCTGGTCTCGAACTCCTAACCTCAGATGATTTGCCCTGCTCGGGCTCCCAAAGTGCTGGGATTACAGGCATGAGCCACCAGACCTGGCACCAATTGCTTTTATATTGCTTTCTATTTGTGTATTATCTGTCTCTCTCCCCATACGAGAAAGTGAGCTGCATAATAGCATTTTCTGTTTGTCTAGTACATCTCTATACCCAATGCCCCCATGCCTAGAATAATGCCTTATTATTATTATTATTTGAGATAGGGTCTTGCTCTGTCGCCTAGGCTGGAGTGCAGTGGCGTGATCACAACTCACTGCAGCCACAACCTCCTGGACTTAAGCAATCCTCCTGCCTCCGCCTCCTGAGTACTTGGAATTACAGGCATGAGCCACCACGCCTGGTTCCGACATCTAAATATTTAACAGTTATAAAATCAATCTACAAACAGTTAAATAGGCTGGACGTGGCGGCTCATGTTTGTAATCCCAGCACTTTGGGGGGTGGATCACTTGAGGTCAGGAGTTCAAGACCAGCTTGGCCAATATGGTGAAACCCCACCTCTACTAAAAACATAAAAATTAGCCAGGTGTGGTGGCGCACGCCTGTAATCCCAGCTACTCAGGAGGCTGAGGCAGGAGAATCACTTGAACCTGGGGGACAGAGGTTGCAGTAAGCCAAGATCACACCACTGCACTCCAGTCCAGACTGGGCGACACAGTGAGACTGTCTCAAATAAATAAATAAATAATAAATAGAATATTTTATTTCCTCCAAAAGGTGGAAATAACTCAAATGTCCATCAATGGATGATCAATGGATCAGCAAAATATAGTATAGTCATATGATGAAATATTATTCAGCCATAAAAAAAGAATTAAGGGGGCTAGGCGCGGTGGCTCACGCCTGTAATCCCAGCATTTTGGGAGGCTGAGGCGGGCAGATCACGAGGTCAGGAGATTGAGACCATCCTGGCTAACACAGTGAAACCCTGTCTCTACTAAAAATACAAAAATTAGCCAGGCATGTTGGCGGGCACCTGTAGTCCCAGCTACTTGGGAGGCTGAGGCAGGAGAATGATGTGAACCCGGGAGGTGGAGCTTGCAGTGGGCCGAGATCACGCCACTGCACTCCAGCCTGGGTGACAGAGTGAGACTCTGTCTCAAAAAAAAAAAAAAAAGGGATTAAGGAACAATAAATACATGCTACATGGATGAAATTTTAAAATGTGATTCTGAGTGAAAGAAGCCAAACACAAAAGGCCACATAGTGTGTGAGTCTTTTTTTTTTTTTTTTTTTGAGACCAAGTTTCGCTCTCGTTGCCCAGGCTGGAGTGCAATGGCGTGATCTTGGCTCATCGCAACCTCTGCCTCCTGGGTTCAAGTGATTCTCCTGCCTCAGCCTCCCAAGTAGCTGAGATTACAGGTATGCACCACCAAGCCTGGCTAATTTTTGTATTTTTAGTAGAGATAGGGTTTCTCCATGTTGGTCAGGCTGGTCTCGAACTCCCAACCTCAGGTGATCCACCCACCTCGGCCTCCCAAAGTGCTGGGATTACAGGCATAAGCCACTGCGCCCAGCCTGTGAGTCCATTTTTATAGAACTATCCAGAATAGTCCGGGCACGGTGGCTCACGCCTGTAATCCCAGCACTTTGGGAGGCCAAGGAGGATGGATCACCTGAGGTCAGGAGTTCAAGACCAGCCTGGCCAACATGATGAAACCCTGTCTCTACAAGAATACAAAAATTAGCTGGGCATGATGGCGGGTGCCTGTAATCCCAGCTACTTGGGAGGCTGAGGCAGGAAAATTGCTTGAGCCCAGCAGATGGAGGTTGCAGTGAGCCGAGATTGTGCCATCGCACTCTAGCCTGGGCAATAGCCTGAGGCTCCATCTAAAGTAAAAGAGTTCAGAATAGGCAAATCCATAGAGATGGACACAGATTGGTGGTTGCCAGGGACGGGAGGCAGGGGAATGAGTAGTGACCACTTCCTTTTGGGTTGATGAAGATATTCTGAACCAGACAGTGGTGAGGATTGCATAATATTGTGAACATACTAAATGCCACTAATAGTAAATTTTGTTATGTGTATTTTACCACGATCAAAAAGTAATTTTTTTTTTTTCAGACAGAGTCTCGCTCTGTCACCCAGGCTGGAGTGCAGTGGCACGATCTCAGCTCCCTGCAATCTCCGCCTCCTGGGTACAAGCAATTCTCCTGCCTCAGCCTCCCGAGTAGCTAGGACTACAGGTGTGCCACCACACCTGGCTAATTTGTATTTTTAGCAGAGGCAGGCTTTCTCCATGTTGGCCAGGCTGGTCTCAAACTCCTGACCTTGTGATCCGCCCACCTCGGCCTCCCAGAGTGCTGGAATTACAGGCATGAGCCACTGTGCCTGGCTCAAAAAGTGGTTTTTTTTTTAGACAGAGTTTTGCTCTTGTTGCCCAGGCTGGAATGCAATGGTGCGATCTTGGCTAACTGCAACCTCTGCCTCCTGGGTTCAAGTGATTCTTCTGCCTCAGCCTCCCAAGTAGCTGAGGTTACAGGCCCGGCTAAGTTTTTTTTTTTGTATTTAGCAGAGACAGGGTTTCACCATGTCGGTCAGACCGGTCTCGAACTCTGCCCTCAGGTGATCCACCCACCTGGGCCTCCCAAAGTGCTGGGATTACACGCGTGCACCACTGCGCCTGGCCTCAAAAAATAATTTTAAAAAATGTTATCTGCCAGGTGTGGTGGCTCATGCCTGTAATCCCAGCACTTTGAGAAGCCAAGGAGGGAGGATTGTTTGAGCCCCGGAGTCTGAAACTGCAGTGAGCTATGATCACACTACTGCATTTCAGCCTGGGCAACAGAGTGAGACCCCCATCTCTAAAAAAATAAAACAGTCTCCAGCCTGTGTGCTATGCAATGGTGCTCTCGTGTGGGTGAGTCTTGGCCGGCAGTCAGACTCAAAATGATTGGGGTGCCAAGTAGAAATGCCATTCTCTGGTGGCAGGGGGAGTCACCGACTCAGTACTCTCACCCCCACGCTTGACCACGCGTGTGTGAAAGCGTGTTTTCCGGGAGGCAGCTGAGTGCAACAAAGAGGCCAGAGGCTGGTGAATAATTTATCAGGACAGCTGATAGTACCTCCCCAGAACTGCCCTCCAGCCCCCAGCCCCCCTCTCTGGTGTGCCTCCCGCCTCCCTGGCCCAAACCCGCTGGACCAGCTCTCCCGGTGCCCGCCCGCAGCCCCCCCCCACTCCAGGCAGCCAAGCCACAGCCTCCGGGGCACCTTCAGGCAGGCGGGTGGTGGGTCCAGAACTCGGAGACCAGAAAGTGAACTTCTGGGCAGAGATGGCCCTGCAGAGCCAGGTGTGGTCTCTGGCCACACCCATGTAAGTGTCTGGGGGGTCAGGGGGGCTGGTGGGCAGGGCCTTGGGAGGGGCTCATGGGGGATGCTGGCCTTGTCTGGGAGCTGAGAGCTCCAGTGGCCTCTCCTAAGGGGACCCGGGGAGTGGAGTGGGTGGCCAGCCAACCCCATAGGCTCGTCAATGTCACCCTTCCTTAAAGAGTCATGGGGTGGGAGAGAGATATAGGTTCCCCCTGCCTCTTCCTCTTCGGGAATTTTCCGCTGCCAGGGCTGAGAACCCAAAGTCCAGCCAGAGGGTGGGGCTATTGCTGTGGTGCGGGGAGTGGGGAAGGTCAGGGTCACTGGGTTCCACGTTTTGCCTCTAGAATCACCCCCTCAGCGTCCAGGGTGGGAGAAAAGGCTTGAGATCCAACAGAAGTTAAAAGCTCCCAGCCTGCAAAAGACAATGGCAACATTGCAAGGATGACCTCCTTCATGAAATGGCCACCAACTCTTGCGGGTGGCCAGAAGCCCGGGCCGCCTACATTGTTCTTCCGGACTTAGTTAGAGAGAAGCAAGATGGAATGGGGTGTGTGAAGTCTTTTCATAGCTGAGGGGTTTTTAAGGTTAAAAGGGTAGAGGGGGCTTCAGAGGTTTGGAAAGAGTTTTGGAAAAGGGGCTTTCCCCCACACTAGGGACCCCAATTCGGTTCCTCACCCTTCTAGGTCCTCCATTGCATTATTCACCAACTACAAACCTGGTTGCTTAGCAATGGGAACCCGATCCCCCCCAGCAAGGAAGAGGCAGGGAGATTACATCTTGGGGGTGGTACAGGAGACCACGGGACTTCAGCCCTCCCCCAGGGGCAAACCTATAAGCACCGAATCTGGGCTTCCTTTGGGATATCTTGCAAAGCATGACTTCATGGCCAGGCGCGGTGGCTCGCGTCTGTAATCCCAGCACTTTAGGAGGCCGAGGCGGGCAGATCACTTGAGGTCAGGAGTTCGAGACCAGCCTGGCCAGTATGGTGAAACCCTGTCTGTACTAAAAATACAAAAATTAGCCGGGCATGGTGGTGCATGCCTGTAATCTTAGCTACTCAGGAGGCTGAGGCAGGAGAATCGCTTGAACCCAGGAAGTGGAGGTTGCAGTGAGCTGAGATTGAGCCATTACACTCCAGCCTGGGCGACAGAGCGAGACTCCAACTCAAAAAAAAAAAAAAAAAAAAGAGAGCATGGCCTCAATTCCTTGCCCCAAACAGCATTCAGGGTCTTCTGGCTGATCTCTTAGCTACCTTGATGGGGGTTCCTGGACCTGCACCCCTGCCCGCCTCACCAGCTGTGTTTTCAGTATTTTGGATCTGACAGCTTCAAGTTCTGATCTTGGCTCCATGACCTTGGACACTGCTGCCACTTCTCAGAACCTCAGTTTTCTCATCCATAAAATGGACACATTCATATAGCTTACCTCCTAGAGTCATTGGGAGGATTCAATGAATTACATTGCACCTGACACGTGTTACGGGCTAGCTAATGGTTGGCTGATTTTGTTCTTAGCTGGAATGTCAATTCAGCAAAGAGTTGACTCCACTGTGTCATGATAGAGGCAGGGAGGGGGAGGCAGAGGTGGCTGTGGGAACCCAGCGGAAACCCCGTAGGGCACTTAGAACACTATATGCTATATATAGTGTATATATATATATATCATATATATAGCACTATAAGTGCTATTATGCCTTCACGTTGTGGCCACAGAAGATCTGGGAGGTCCTAGCTGGAGTTTGAGCAATGAGGCTTACCCAGTAGGGTGACTGTTCAAATTAATAAATGTTTGAGGGTTTGATCAGTGCCTGTGCATGCCGGGTGATGGAGATGACAGGCAGAGACATTGCTTTCTACATACTGGCCTGTGACATGGTCAACATAGTGACATAATCAGGGGTGCCCAATGCATGTCTGTGTTGATAAGGTTGGTGTGACACTGACTGCCCCCTAATCATCTTGCAGTATGACAGTCACCCTCCAGCTTCCAGGGGGAGCTTAAGTGGGTCCACAGGCCACTCTGGAGGCTGAGAAGTAGAGATGTTTTGAGGAAGACAACGACAGGGGAATCTCGAGTTAAAGCTTAAATGGCAAGTCCCCCTCCTCCCAGCTCAGAGTCCAGTCCTAGGCAGAGTGACCCAGTGATCCTTGTCCCCAGGGAGGGGGGTTAGCAGGTGGAGAAGGCAGCTCTGGAGTTACCATGGCAACAGTGGGAGGGCCACAGACTCCCTTACCCCACAGCGCTTGAGAAATTCTGGGTAGGAGCTGAGGTCCAGAGAGGGTGTGGGGCTGGGAAGAGAAAGAGGCACACAGCCTGTTAGGGGCCTGGTGGCATTTGAGAGTTTCTGCAGGTCGGACTGGGGATGGTTATGATAATTAATCATACATATTATTCATCATGGAATTTTATAAATTATGATTATTCATAAACAATGGGACTACTTTTGTAGCACTGTATCCTAAGCTTTTGCCTGCATGAATAGCTCTTTGCAAGGGTCCTCTGAGATCGGCGGTGGCGAGGACAGGGTGGTCAAGCTATTCCTGCCCATTTTACAGATGAGGAAACTGAGGCTGAGAGAGGCAAAGCCAGATTTAGGAAGGGCTTTAGCCTCACCAGTCATGGTCACTGCTCAGTTCCCCTCCCAAGACCCTCGCCCCCTGCCCAGACTCTTCCCAGGTGAAAAGGGGGAAACAGAGGCAAAGTGCTGGGCTCGGGGCAGTTTCCACACTGCTCAGGGATCTTGGCCAAGAGAGGGGCATTCCAGACGGGTACGGCCTCTGGGAGCCCCTCGAAGCCCCTGCCCTCTCCCAACAGGCCTATGGCGGAGAGCTCCCTCTACCGGCAGCGGCTAGAAGTCATCGCTGTAAGTGACGCCCTCCCCGCGCCCTGGGCACCCCCAAACTTTCCCACATGCTCCCTCCTCGTCTCTCCGTCATCTCTGCGGAGAGCGCCCTCAGCTCCAGCCCGCCCAGGGCTTCCCACACCAATTCTCAGCCCTCTCTGCCCCCCAGTCCCTGTCCGGTCACTACCACCCTCAGAATGGGGAGCTGTGGCCCCCGCACTTCCAGAACCTGCATCGTCTATGCCTCATTCCCGAACCCCAGCCTCCCAAAAACCCCATGCCTGAGCCGCATCTCTCGGACCGCCGTTTATCAGACCGCTATCTCTCAAATCTCCCTACCTCGCAGCCCCCATCCTGAGAGTCCTTCCTTGGGAACTTTGATCCCTCTCTGGACTCCCCCATCTCTGGGTCTCTACCACTGTGATCCTATCTCTGTCTCGCATCCTTCCCTCCTCCATCTCCCTGAACCCCAACTTTCCGCACCCACTTACATACCCCACCTATCCATACCTCCACTTCTGTACCCCATATTTCTGACCCCTATCTCTGTATCCCATCTCCCTGATCCCCACTTCTACACCTCAGTATCTCTGGACCCCCGTGGCTGCACCCCCATCTCACTACTCACTAGCATCCTCCTTTTGATCCCCATCTCTGCACCCCATGGCTGCACCCCCATTTTGGATCCCCATCTCACTAGCACCCTCCTTTTTATTCCCCATCTATGGAACCCCATCTCCCTGCACCCCATCTCTCTATACCCCACTTCTGTACCCTATCTCTCTGCACTCAACTTCTATACCCCAGCTATCTGCACCCCACTTCTGTACCCCACTTCTGTACCCCATCTCTCTGCACCCCCACCTCTGCACCCCATCTCTCTAGATTCCATGTCTACACTCCATTACTCTGGGCTCCGATGGCTGCATCCCCATTTCGGACCCCCATCTCACTAGCACCCTCCCCTCCTTTTTTCTTTTTTTGAGACGGAGTCTCGCTCTGTCGCCCAGGCTGGAGTGCAGTGGCGCGATCTCCGCTCACTGCAACCTCCGCCTCCCGGGTTCAAGAGAGTCTCCCGCCTCAGCCTCCCCGGTAGCTGGGATTACAGGCGCGCGCCACCACGCCCAGCTAATTTTTGTTTTAGTAGAGCCGGGTTTTCACCATGTTGGCCAGGGTAGTCTAGAACTCCTGACCTCAAGTGATCTGTCCGCCTCGGCCTCCCATAGTCCTGAGATTACAAGCGTGAGCCACCGCGTCCGGCCGCACCCTGCCTTTGATTCCCGTTTCCTGAACCTCATATCTCGGAGCTCCCCAGCTCTGCCCCTCCCCCTGATCGCTGTCCCAAGGCCCCACCCCCTACACCCCCCATCCACAGACCCCCATTGGGCGCGGGCGAGGCCTCCGCAGCATCCCGGGCGCGGCCGGCCCCGCCCCCGCCCCGCCCCGCACCCCCCCACTCCGCCCGCCGCTGAGTCAGCGCCTCCGCAGCCCCCTCCCCGCCCTGGGTGCAGACCCGCGCTGGGCCACCCGCGCCGGGCTCGCTGCCTCGGGAGCCCCGGGAGCTCCCGGGAGCCCCGCGGAGGAGGGAGGGGAAAGGGAGGGAAGAGGAGGTGGTGGAGGCCGCGCCCGGCCGGCGGGCAGCTCCGGGTCCTCTGTGCGCAGGAGAAGCGGCGGCTGCAGGAGGAGATCCGCGCCGCGCGCCGGGAGCTGGAGGAGGAGAAACTCCGCGTGGAGCGTCTCAAGGTTGGGGGCGGGCGGGGGCGCCTGCCTAGCCTGGGGAATGAAGTGGGGGGTGTCTGTGCAAGTCAGTTTGGGGGACGATAGGAGCCTCTGTCCAATTTTGGGGGGGAGCGGGCAGTTGGGGGCGTTGGTTCCAGCTTGGCCGGGGCGGGGGATGTCTTTCCCAGCCTGGGAGGGACGAAGTGGGGTGGTCATGGGGACATTTGTTCCATTTGGGGAAAAGTCTGGGACAGTGATGCCGTTTGTCCCAATTTGGGGGAGATGGAGAGGAGCCAAGTCCAGTTTTGTGGTAGGGAGGGGCCCGTAGGGAGGGACACTGATTTCACTTTGGAAGTGCCCGTTTCATTTTGGAAGGGTTTGGAACAAGGGATGTCTGCCCACTTGCAGCGCTGGGGGGCACTGTGGCCATGTATCCCAGCCTGATGTATGTCGCATCTGGTTGTGAGGTGGTGATAAGATAACCTGCCCAGCCTGCAGAGGTCGGGAGGGGACTTTACATGGACCGGGGTAGTCTGTATGCCCAGTCCCGACTCCCTTCCCCTACCCAGAGGAAGTCTCTCCGGGAACGTTGGCTAATGGATGGGGCAGCTGCAGGGCCAGAGCCATCCGAGGACCCCACCTCGAAGGACCCCCAGTCACCCGAGGGCCAGGCTCAGGCCCGAATCCGGAACCTGGAAGACAGCTTGTTCACGTGAGTGGAGACCTGCTAGCTCTGCCCGAACCCTGCCCCAGCGGGGTGAGATCGAGACTGGGCACATTCCAAGGAGGTGGTAGCTTGAGCCTAGGAGCCCAAGGAGCCTGGGGGCCCAGCTCCTAGCAGCCCTCTCTCTTCTTCAGACTCCAGTCCCAGCTGCAGCTGTTGCAAAGTGCTTCCACAGGTGCCCAGCACAAGCCCTCAGGCAGGCCGAGCTGGCGCAGACAGGTGAGGGGGAGTTGAGGGGAGTGGGATGGGGGGGCGTGGCCAGCAGGCCTCAAAGCGGGACATGGAACCAGGAATGCAGCTTTCTCCAAGGGCAGCCTGGCCACTAGGTCTGCATTCAGATCCGCTTCCCGCTGTTACTTTGCTCTGTGGTCTTGGCAAGTCAATTTCCTTTCCCAAGCCTTAGTTTCCCCATCTCTAAAATGGGAATAACAATAGTACAGGCCGGGCTTGGTGGCTCATGCCTGTAATCCCAGCACTTTGGAAGGCCGAGGTGGGCGGATCACTTAAGGTCAGGAATTGGAGACCTGCCCAGCCAACATGGCGAAACCCCGTCTCTACTAAAAACACAAAAATTATCTCGGTATGGTGGTGTGTCCCTGTAGTCCCAGCTACTGGGGAGGTTGAGGCAGGAGAATCACTTGAACCCTGGAGACAGAAGTTGCAGTGAGCCGAGATCACACCACTGCACTCCAGCCTGGGTGACAGATTGAGACTCTGTCTCAAAAAAAAACAAAAATTAGCTAGGCGTGCTGGCAGGTGCCTGTAGTCTCAGCTGCTAGGGGAGGCTGAGACAGGGAAATCGCTTGAAACCAGGAGGTGGAGGTTGCAGTGAGCTGAGATTACACCACTGCACTCCAGCCTGGGCGACACAGCAAGACTCCGTCTCAAAAAAAAAATTAATTTGTATTTATGTTGATTGGAATGTAAGTGCCAAAAACAAAAGGCTTAAGTGTCCCTTGTCCATGGTAACCAGTAACTGGCAAAGTAGGCCCCTAATACAGATTGGCTATGGGAATGCAGTATTGTTTAAGCACCTACTGTGTGCAAGGCCCTGGAACATAGGGCAATAAGATAGATGAGGAAGGCGGAGGTACAATGTGGAGTTTGATCCTGAAGGTAATAGAGAGCCATTGGGGGTATTTGGGGGTGGTGGGTGGGAGCCTAGCATGCAGGGAGGCCGGAGGTGGGGATGAGGGCCAGCCTGACCTTGTCTCCGTCATCTCTGCAGGGTCACCGTCCTCTCTCCCAGTCCATTGTCGAGGCAGGTTCTGTAGGTAAGTGTGGGAGCCCCTAGGTCTGGGGGTCAGGTCACCCCAGAGCATGGGTGTGAGAGGGTGACTTAAGGGGAGTGTGGATGGCGGTCCTTTTGTTCCAACTTAACCCTGTCTTCCCTTTTGTCCTCTCCCCTCCGCCTCTGACTCCCCCAGGCCAGACTGATCTGAACAAGAGAGCCTCCCTGCCGGCCGGACTAGTGGGCACGCCTCCAGAGTCCCCCTCTGAGCCCAGGGAGGATGTCTTAGGGTTTCTGCCAGCCCCGAGGCAGGTCCCCGGGGCAGCAGGGGACTCCTCAGAAGCCAATGGCCCATGCCCCAGCCTCATCCCCACTCCAGAGCAGGGGCTAAGTCAGAGGGCGGTGCCATCCGAAGGGCGGGTGGGCGAGGCCAAAGGAGGGGGCGTGGTGAGTGTGGTGTGGGAAGGGCTGAGGGCCACAGAGGACTGTGCCACAGGGGCCACGGGCCCCGAGCTGGAGGCTAAGGTGGAGGAAGTGGTACTGGAAGCCATCGGAGACAGGAAGGGAGCTGGTAGCCTGGAGCTCCCGGCCTGGGTGAAGGAGGACAGGGGCATTGTGGAGGTGGTCTGGGAGGGGGTGGGCGGCAGCGATGCAGAGATCACAGGGAAGGTAGGCAGGGTCCCTGAGGTCGTGCAGACCAGCTCGACTAGGCTCCAGGAGAGATTAGAGGCAGCAGCTTCCATAGAAGGGGAAGATATGCCCCAGGGCAGCCCTGAGGGTGACGGGCAGGGAGGCTCTGGAGGAGAGGAGGGATCCTTCATTTGGGTTGAGAGAGTGACCCTCAGTGAAGAGTGGGAGGAGCTGCTGGTGGAGGGGTTGGAAGGGCCCGAGGTGGCAGGGAGGGAGAGAGGAGATGAAAGCCCACTGGGGGCTGAGAGGGCCGAGACGGGAGGAGGCGAGGAGACCTGGGAGGCAGGGAAGAGAAAATCGGAAGAATCCATGAGAATAGGAAGTGAGGAAAAGCCAGGGACAGGGAGGGATGGAGCGGAGATGTCGCCAGTGGTAGAGAGGAAAGGAGGAGAGAAGTTGGAGCTGGAGAGCAGAGGAGGTGCAGAAAAGCTGGGAACAGAGAGGGAAGGAGTTGAGGAACCACTGGGCGTAGAGAGAAAAGTTGAGGGACATTTGAGGGCAGAGAAGGAAGGAGATGAGGAAAAGCGAGGGGCAGAGGAGGAGGAGGTAGAAGAACCATTGGGAGTAGAGAAGAAAGGAGGTGAGGAAGAGCCAGAGGCAACCGAAGAACCACTGGAGGCAGAGAGAAAGGGAGGGGAGGAGACACTGGAGGCAGAGAGAAAGGGAGGGGAGGAGACACTGGAGGCAGAGAAAAGGGGAGGGGAGGAATCATTGGAGACAGAGAAGACCCAAGGGACCGAGGGAGATCTGAATCTAGAACAACAGGGGTCCAGGGAAGGAAGTGAATCCCAGGCAGAGGAGGTGAATGAGGCAGGGCCTCCCCTTGAGGCTAACACGGAGACAAGGCCAGAGGAGGAAGGACCCCAGGCGCAGGAGAAGCCAGTAGGAGCCCCGGAGGAGGAAGGAGTGAAGCCCCAAACTGCTGCTGAGGGCCAAGGCCCCTTGGGGGATGCCATACCCCTTCTGGCAGAGACCCCAGCCCCACAGCAGCCCACCGAATGCCAGCCACTGCTTCAGGGGGAGGGGCCCAGCGCCAACCCCAGTGCCCACCCTGTGCCCACCTATGCGCCTGCCCGGCAGCCTGAGCCATCTGCCCCCACTGAGGGTGAAGAGGCAAGCGGCCCTAAGCAAAAGACGTGCCAGTGTTGTGCGGTCATGTGAACCCACGCCCCTCCACCCCATGTCCAGCTCCTCTCACAGCTACCTCGGCCTCTTGGCACCCAGAAGAAGGTCCCAGGCGCAGACAGGGCACCACAGGACTGGCCGTGGCACCTGGGAGCCAGCTAGCCTGCACATCCACCTACACCTGGGCTTCCAGACCCCTTGCCCACTGCCTGTGACCCTGGCCTCCTTCTGCGATGAAGCCTTTATACTTGAAAATAAAACGTGAAAGCACTCAGACGGCTTGAATGTGTGTGTAGTCAGCACAGAATCACAGCATCACCTCCTGGTGGGAAATTTGAGGCTTAACCCTGCTACAGTCAAAGATTATCAATCAGTGAGAGTATAGATTGAGCTGCTGTAACAAAAAGACCTCAAAGCTACAGTAGCTATAAAAATATAAAAGTTTATTTTTCTCAGTGGTTCTGATCCATGCGGTCATTCAGGGATTCAGGTTCCTTTTCATTTCTTGCTCCACCTTCCCCTTGGGTATGACCAAAGCTGGATCATAGGCCTGTGTTATGTTCCAGCTCATAGGCAAGGAAAGGGTGTGGGGGAGCTCCCACCCAGACCCCGTGTTGGCACGTCACTTCTGACCACATTCTGTTGTCAAGAACTCAGTCCACGCTGCACCTGGCTGCAAGGGAGCTGAGATGGTGCCCAAATGCAGTGTTTTCTCTTCTTCTTCTTTTTTTTTTTTTTTGCTTTTTATTAATTTATTTATTTTTGAGATAAGGTCTCATTCTGTCACCCAGCCTGGAGTGCAGTGGTGCAATCAGAGGTCCTTGCAGCTTCGAACTCCTGGGCTCAACCAATCCTCCCACCTCAGCCTCCCAAGTGGCTGGGACTACAGGTGTGTGCCATCATGCCCAGCTAAGGGGTCTTGCTGTATTGCCCAGGCTGGTCTCAAACTCCTAGCTTTAAGTGATCCTTCCACCTTGGCCTGCCAAAGTGCTGGGATTACAGGTGTGAGCCACTGTGCTGGGGTCTAAATGCAGTTCTGTTACAGCGGAACAGATTTTGGCAGGCAGCTGCCACTCTCAATTTCATGTATTTTCCTTTGCTCCATCTTCCATCTATATCTTCCCCATGGGGGCCAAGCCCTTCTCTATAGGGGTCCTTCAATCCCGGCTCTGCCTGGCTGGGTGTCCTCAGGCAAGTGACTCAGCCTCTCTGAGTCCTCAGTGTCTTCATCCATCAAGAGGGCTAATCCAGGACTGGGGTGCAACCTGCATGAGCATCCCTCTGGCCTGGCTGGCAGCCCCCAGCCAGACGTGTGGTTCAGGCCAGAACCTGTGGCCTGGCGGGCCCCAGAAGGCCCAGCTCCTCAGGTGTGGGCAGGAAGTGCTTCTCATACCCAGAGTCGAGGTGGCCAGTGGCCTGTGGGGGCTGGGAGGACTCCATAACCGGCGGGGGCTCCATCTCCTCCACTTCCAGGATGGGCAAGTCCCCAAGGGGCTGGGCCTCAGGCACTTGCTGGGAAGAGATGAGCCTGTAATCCTGCCCTGGCCTCCCCCACCCACACCTCACCCCCTCCCCACTGCCCCAGGACTCCCCAGTCCCCCAGAGGGCTCCGACTAGCGGGCCGTTTGACTCACCTCCATGTGGGGCTGGCCTGAACTGCTGTTGGCAGGATCAGGAACTTTCTCCCAGACCCAACGGGGCAGCACTTTGTGCCTTAGGTGGTAGCACCTGGCAAGACAGGAAGAGTCAGGGCAGCGGATCCAGATGGCCAGATGCCCCAGCCCAGGGTGCAGGGTTCATGAATGCGACTGCACCCTGAGGCCTCCCTTCAAGCCCCCTGGAACCTCAGCGAAATGCCCAGCTGCCTTCCCCATGTGGGTAGAGATGCATGTATCCGACAGCCTCACCTTCCAGAGGTGGCCAGGCTCAGGCCACACCCCATCAGGAACAAGCCCCACAAGAATAGGACGCCCGGCAGAACTTTCCACCTCAGGGTGTTATCTGATAGGGTAGGGAAGAGATCATTCTTAATTCTTTATTTTATTTTATTTTTTATTTTTATTTTTGAGACGGAGTCTTGCCCTGTTGCCCAGGCTGGAGTGTAGTGGTGCGACCTCAGCTCACTGCAACCTCCGCCTCCTGGGTTCAAACAATTCTCCTCTCTCAGCCTCCCAAGTAGCTGGGATTACAGCTGCACGCCACCACGCTCAACTAATTTTTGTATTTTTAGTAGAGACGGGGTTTCACCACATTGGCCAGGCTGGTCTTGAACTCCTGACCTCAACTGATCCACCCGCCTCGGCCTCCCAAAGTGCTGAGATTACAGGCGTGAGCCACTGCGCCTGGCAATTCTTAATTTTTTAAAGACAGGGTCTTGCTTTGTTGTCCAGACTGGAGTGCAGTGGTGTAATCGGTGTACTGCAGCCTCCAACTCCTGGGCTGAAGCGATCCTCGAAACTCAGCCTCTCCAGGAGCTGGGACCGCAGGCACATGCTACCACATCCAGCTAATTGTTTTATTTTTTGTAGAGATGGGGGTCTCACTATGTTGCCCAGGCTGGTCTCAAACTCCTGGGCTCAAGTGATCTATCTGCCTCAGCCTCTCAGAGTGTTAGTATTACAGGGGTGAGCCACCGCAGCCAGCTTCCAAGTAATGACTCCAGATGCTACCTCTCCCCCGAGTGGAGCACATCCCCTCCCTGTGGCAATCCCATCCCAACCCCTCTACCTGGTAGATGAAGCTGGAGGATGGGACCAGGAGGGCCCTGTCCAGCGATGGTAGATGCTGTCACCCACAGCTCACAGGGACCCCAAGGAAGGTCAGGCAGGGTGACACTCTGTGTGTTGCCACTCACTGGAGAACACAACCAAAGAAGTTGGGGAAGTGGTCAAGCCTACCACAGGGCCTTTGCATGTGCTCTTCCTGCTGTCTGCAACACTCTCTCCCAGGTATCCACATGGCTCCCTCCTCATCTCTTTTAGGTCTTTGCTCAAAGGTCACCTCTTCCATGAGGCTTTCCTTGACTCCGCTCTATTTGAAATTGCACCCCCTTCACCACCCACCGTCCTTGTTTGATTTTTTTTTTTTTTTTGAGATGGAGTCTTGCACTGTAACACTCTGTTGCAAGAGTGTTAGGATGGAGTATAGTCGTGTGATCTCAGCTCACTGCAACCTCCGCCTCCTGGGTTCAAGCAATTCTGCTGTCTCAGCCTCCTGAGTAGCTGGGACTACAGGTGCCCACCACCACATCTGGTTAATTTTTATATTTTTAGTAGAGACCGGGTTTCACCATACTGGTCAGGCTGGTCTCAAACTCCTGACCTCAGGTGATCTGCCCACCTCAGCCTCCAAAGTGCTGGGATTATAGGTGTGAGCCACCTTGCCCAGCCCCTTGCTTCATTCTCTACTCATTGCTTATCACCATCTCATACACTGCTTAGATATTATTTAGTTTGTCTTTGCATGATCTCGGCTCACTGCAACCTCCACCTCCTGGGTTCAAGCAATTCTAGTGCCTCAGCCTCTTGAGTAGCTGAACTACATGCTGTGCCACCAGGCCTGGATAATTTTTGTATTTTTAGTAGAGATGAGCTTTCCCCATGTTGGCCAGGTTGGTCTCGAACTCCTGACCTCAAGTGATCTGCCTGCCTTGGCCTCCCAAAGTGCTGGGATTACAGGCGTGACCCACCATGCCGGCCTTCTATATATATTTTTAAAATTATATATAGACCGGGTGCAGTGGCTCATGCCTACAATCCCCGCACTTTGGGAGGCCGAGGCGGGTGGATCACGAGGTCAGGAGTTCGAGACCAGCCTGACCAACATAGTGAAACCCTGTCTCTACTAAAAATACAAAAATTAGCCAGGCATGGTGGCGTATGCCTGTAATCCCAGCTACTCAGGAGGCTGAGGCAGGAGAATTGCTTGAACCCAGGAGGCGGAAGTTGCAGTGAGCCGAGATCATGCCATTGCACTCCAGCCTGGGTGACAATTCAAGACTCCGTCTCAAAAAAAAAAAAACAGAAAAAAAAGAACCATACCATGGAATTTTGACATCCTTTTATCTTTTTCACTAATAAAATATGACAAGCATCTTTCAATGTCGATAAATATAGATTGACATCCTCATTTTTAATGGCCGAATGAAAGCTCATTACACTGATAGCCAAGAGGGAATTGAGGACACCATGTATGGTCCCTGGGCCAAAGAGGCCCACGTGGGGACAAGGGGTGGGGTTGACTGATGGGTGGGTCTTGTGGGGGCTGGGATGACAGGTTGGCAGGCAGGGAAGCTCACCATTCATGCAGACGGAGGGGCTGGTTCCACTCTGTGCACACAAGGTGTAGTGGGTGAGGTGGCCTCGAAGCTGGTGCCTTGGGACCTCTCCCCACGCTATGACGGGGGTCCCTGGAGGGGCATCTTGGAGTCGCCAAAGCGTTGGCCCCACTAGGGGTGCTGGGGAGGAAGGCAGTAGATCAAGGTCGGCCTGGGTTACAGGAGCCCCCCATCCTCCAGCCCCACTCTTACCTAGTTCCTCCCTGAACCCCCAGATGGAAGGTGCAGAGGCCAAGCCTGAAGCAGAGACTGCGGTCACAGTGATTCGATAGGGGACCCCGACAGTGAAATTCTCTGAGTGACAAAGGGATAAAGACCAGTTAGAGTTGGCTCTCCTTCCCATGCTCATTTCCTACTTGCTAGGTGTCTTCATTGGGGTCCCCAGAAGGACACCCTGAGATAAGGATCTGAGTGTATGTCATTTATCTAGGAGGTAATCCTAGAAAACCCCAATAGGGCAGTAGGGGAGTGAAATGGGGAAGGAACAAGTTCTCACTGTGGACAACTGAGACGCAGTCCCATGGGGGACCTCTTGGGGGCAGCAGAGAGCAGGCATCGCAGAGTCAGCCCAGCTCAGGAGTAGGGAGCTGGGGTATTTATCCACCAAGCTTCACTAGTCATGCTGAGGGCTGTTCCTGAGGGCTCTTAACTTCTCAATATTTCCATCTTGCTTCTCCAGCAGGCAAAATGCCTCAGTGACTAGAAATAGCCCTTAGGCCAGGAAACATAAGTGTGGGCAGCTGGGAGAGAGGCCTAAAGACTCTGAGGTGGTCAAACATATGAGCAGGCAACTGACAGCACCTACCATGGTAGCTGAGGCTGCTGCAGTCCCTCCTCTAAACGCTATCACATCCACATAGCCTTCCCCAACTGGGAATTTTCCATGATTAGGCCTTCGCTTCTTTGGTTCATATATCCTTGTGGGTCTTGGGACTGTGTCCTAAATTTCTCACCCAACATCTTCGCAGCTCTTCCAAGTCCATTAATTAATTAATTTATTTATTTATAAAGATTTCTTACCAGGTACAGTTGCTCATGCCTGTCACCCCAGCACTTTGGGAAGCCAAGGCAGGTGGATTGCCTGAGCTCAGGAGTTCAAGAACAGCCTGGGCAACATGGAGAAACCCCACCTCTACAAAAAATACAAAAACTAGCTGGGCTTGGTGGTACATGCCTGTAATCCCAGCTCCTCAGGGCGCTGAGGTGGGAGGATTGCTTGAGCCATGGAGGTCGATGCTGCAGTGAGCTGAGATCACGCTACTGCACTCCAGCCTGGCTGACAGAGTGAGACTCATCTCTTAAAAAAAAAAAAAGGCCAGGCACGGTGGCTCACGCTTGTAATCTCAGCACTTTGGGCAACTGAGGCTGGCGGATCATTAGGTCAGGAGATCGAGACCACGGTGAAACCCCCGTCTCTACTAAAAATACAAAAAATTTAGCCGGGCGTGGTGGCAGGCGCCTGTAGTACCAGCTACTCGGAGAGGCTGAGGCAGGAGAATGGCGTGAACCCGGGAGGCGGAGCTTGCAGTGAGCCGAGATTGCGCCACTGCCTCCAGCCTGGGCGACAGAGTGAGACTCTGTCTCAAAAAAAAAAAAAAAAAAAGCCAGGTGCGGTGGCTCACGCCTGAAATCCCAGCACTTTGGGAGGCTGAGTAGGGCAGATCACGAGGTCAAGAGATCGAGACCATCCTGGCTAATATGGTGAAACTCTGTTTCTACTAAAAATACAAAAAAAAAAAAAAAAAAATTAGCTGGGTGTGGTGGCAGACGCCTGTAGTCCCAGCTGCTCAGGAGGCTGAGGCAGGAGAATGGCGTGAACCTGGGAGGCAGAGCTTGCAGTGAGCCGAGATTGTGCCACTGCCTCCAGCCTGGGCAACAGAGCGAGACTCCGTCTCAAAAAAAAAAAAAAAAAGGGCCAAGCGTGGTGGCTCACCCCTGTCATCCCATCATTTTGGGAGGCCAATGCGGGTGGATCTCTTGAGGTCAGGAGTTTGATACCAGCCTAGCCAACATGGTGAAACCCCATCTCTACTAAAAATAAAAGAATTAGCCGGGCATGGCGGTGGGCGCCTGTGATCCCAGTTACTCCCCAGAGGCTGAGGCACGAGAATTGCTTGAACCCGGGAGGTGAAGGCTGCAGTGAGCTGAGATTGCGCCACTGCACTCCAGCCTGGGTGACAGAGCCAGCCTCCATCTCAAAAAAAAAAAGAAAAGAAAAGTTAGGCTGGGCACAGTGGCTCATGCCTGTAATCCCAGCACTTTGGGAGGCCAAGGCATGCAGATCACTTGAGGTCAGGAGTTGGAGACCAGCCAAACCAACATGGTGAAACCCTGTCTCTACTTAAAAAAAAAAAAAAAAAAAAAAATTAACCGGGTGTGGTGGCACACTCCTGTAGTCCCAGCTACTCAGGAAGCTGAGTCACGAGGATCACTTGAACCCAGGAGATGGAGGTTGCAGTGAGCTGAGATGGCACCATTGCACTCTAGCCTGGGCCACAGGGTGGGATCTTGCCTCCAAAAAGCAAAAAAAAAAAAAAAAAAGTCTTGTGTGAATTCACGCTACTTATTTATTTATTTATTTTTTGAGACTGAGTCTCACTCTGTCACCCAGGCTAGAGTGCAGTGGCACAATCTCAGCTCACTGCAACCTCCACCTCCCAGGTTCAAGCGATTCCCCTGCCTCAGCCTCCCGAGTAGCTGGGACTACAGGCATGTGCCACCATGCCCCAATAATTTTTATATTTTTAGTAGAGACGGGGTTTCACTATGTCGGTCAGGCTGGTGTCGAACTCCTGACCTCAGGTGATCCGCCCCTTTCGGCCTCCCAGAGTGCTGAGATTATAGGCGTGAGCCACCAAGCCCGGCCATCACACTACTTTAATCATAGCGCTCCCTCTTACAAGTCCACCCACCCATCAATGTGCTTTAACAGCTGGGATGGAAACCTAGGTGTCCCAGGGCCTCACCTGGTAACAGAGCACTGAGGTTCCCAGGGGGAAGCCGGACCCAGTTGAGTTTCTCCAGGGGATCCCCATCTCTAGCCCAATCCACTACATGCTCCCGTGGCTCCCCAGGCCCCGGTCGCCAGGTCACCAGTAGCTCCGTGCTCCCAGCGATGCTGCTGACCGCCACGCTATGGGGGGCAGAGGCTGAATCTGGAGGGTGGAGAGAAGTCTCAGCTGCCCACTCAGGAAGTCACCTCCCACCCCTCCAGGGCGCCAAGCTGAGGAAGGTCACAGTCTCTTACCCAAACAGACCAAAGAGAGGTTGGTGAGAGGCTCCCAGCTTGTGGCGTTGACAGCGGACACCCTGGCCCACTCCGCCCCACTGGGAATTAGGGAGCAGCAGCAGGTAATTCCTTCGGGATTCAGCTCACGACCTCCAACCCAGAACCAGACTTTGTAGCTCACCTGCACACAGGGCCCTGGGGCCTGAGGGATGAAGGGAAAAAGGATTAATGTCTCCCGTTAATCAGGCACATATATGTGTCTGCCTGAGGTCACCTGATAAACCACCGGTCAGTGAAGCATTTTTTGTTTGTTTGTTTGTTTGTTTTTTGACACTGAGTCTCGTTCTGTTACCCAGACTGGAGTGCAGTGGCGCGATCTCGGCTCACTGCAACCTCCACCTCCCGGGTTCAAGCGATGTTCCTGCCTCAGCCTCCTGAGTAGCTGGGATTACAGGCGCCTGCCTTCACGCCTGGCTAATTTTTGTATTTTTAGTAGAGACAGGGTTTCACCATGTTGGCCAGGCTGGTCTCAAACTCCTGACCTCAAGTGATCTGCCTGCCTCGGCCTCCCAAAGTGCTGGGATTACAGGCGTGAGTCAGCAAACCTGGCCAGGTGCAAAATTTAAAAGAGAGTGGGGGATACCAAAAACCCAGTAAGTGAGATAAATAATATTTTAATGCAGTATTATAATAAATCAAAATTAATGCCAAAAAACCCATGACAAAATATCAAGTTTTTTTTTTTCTTTTTTTGAGACAGAGTCTCGCTCTGTTGCCCAGGCTGCAGTGCAGTGGCGCCATCTTGGCTCACTGCAAGCTCTGCCTCTGGGGTTCACACCATTTTCCTGCCTCAGCCTCCCGAGTAGCTGGGACTACAGGCGCCTGCCACCATGCCCAGCTAATTTTTTGTATTTTTAGTAGAGATGGGGGTTTCACCGTGTTAGCCAGGATGCTCTCGATCTCCTGACCTTGTGATCCGCCCGTCTTGGCCTCCCAAAGTGCTGGGATTACAGGCATGAGCCACCACGCCCGGCCATCTTTTTTTTTTTTTTTCTTTTTGACATAAGTTCTCACTATTGTACAGGCTGGAGTGCAGTGGTGCAATCATAGCTCACTGCAGCCTCAACATCCTAGGCTCAAGTGATCCTCCCACCTCAGCCTCCCCAGTAGCTGGGACTATAGATGCACGCCACCACACCCCGCTAATTGTTTTTTTTTTTTTGAGACAGTCTCACTCTGTCACCCAGGCTGGAGTTCAGTGGCACAATCTCAGCTCACTGCAACCTCCCCGGGTTCAGGCGATTCTCCTGCCTCAGCCTCCCAAGTAGCTGGGATTACAGGTGCCTGCCACCACGCCCGGCTAATTTTTGTACTAAAAAGTAGAGATGGGGTTTCACCGTCTTGGCCAGGCTGGTCTTGAACTCCTGACCTTATGATCCACCCACCTCGGCCTCCCAAAGTGTTGGGATTACAGGCGTGAGCCACTGTGCCCGGCCCCTGCTAATTTTTTATTCTTTGTATAGATGAGTATCTTGCTATGTTGCCCAGGCTGGTCTCGAACTCCTGGGCTCAAGTGGTCCTCCTGCCTCAGACTCCCAAAGTGCTGGGATTACAGGCGTGAGTCACCACACTTGGCCCAAAATACCAAGATTTTAAAGTAAAAACAGGATTTGATCCTGCACCTGTGTGACCCTACCCTGCTCACCTCCCTAACCCTGGTCTTGGTTCCAATCAAACTGTGTTTCTGAAAACAGGCAGTTGGTCCTTGAACTCTAGTTTGCTGACTTAATTTTTTAAAATATCGGCCGGGCATGGTGGCTCACACCTGTAATCCCAGCACTTTGGGAGGCTGAGGCGGGCAGACCACCTGAGTTCAGGAGTTCGAGAACAGCCTGGCCAACATGGTGAAACCTCGTCTCTACTAAAAATACAAAAATTAGCCGGGTGTGGTGGCAGGCGCCTATAATCCCAGCTACTCAGGAGGCTGAGGCAGGAGAATCGCTTGAACCCAGGAGGCGGAGGTTGCAGTGAGCCGAGACGCGCCATTGCACTCCAGCCTGGGCAACAAGAGCGACACTCCATCTCAAATACATAAATAAATAAAAGATATTGGATTGTGTGGTCTAAGAAGGTGGAAGACCACACCTGTCATCGTGTTCCTTTGCTTATTTACTGAGAGCAAGGGTCAAGCAATGCCGCCTGGCACATAGCAGGTGCTTCACAGATTTGCATCAGTGAAGATAAATGCACCTTCTCAGCCATTTTATAATACTTTTTTGTGTGTGTGTGTGAGACAGAGTCTTGCTCTTGTTGCCCAGGCTGAAGTGCAGTGGCTTGAGCTCAGCTCACTGCAACCTCCACCTCCCAGGTTCAAGCGATTCTCCTGTCTCAGCCTCCTAAGTAGCTGGGATTACAGGTGCCTGCCACCATGCCCAGCTACTTTTTGTATTTTTAGTAGAGATGGGGTTTCACCATGTTGGCCAGGCTGGTCTTGAACTTCTGACCTCAAGTGATCTGCCCACCTGAGCCTCTCAAGGTGCTAGGATTACAGGCATGAGCCACCATGCCCGGCCTATTAATACCCTTTGGATACTAGCATTTAAACTCTTAGCACAGGCCAGGCGCGGTGGCTCATGCGTGTAATTCCAGCTCTTTGGGAGGCCAAGGTGGGTGGATCACGAGGTCAGGAGTTCAAGGCCATCCTGGCCAAGATGGTGAAACCCCCATCTCTACTAAAAATACAAAAAGTAGCTGGGCGTGGTGGTGGGCACCTGTAATCCCAGCTACTTGGGAGGCTGAGGCAGAGAATGGCTTGAACCTGGGAGGTGGAGGTTGCAGTGAGCTGAAATCATGCTGCTACACTCCAGCTTGGGCAACAGAGCGAGACTCCATCTCAAAATAAATAAATGAATAAATAAACCCTTGGCACACTGTGTTATATTTTCTGGAGCTGAGCTCCAGTCTCACTGTCAGGTTTTTGCATCTGCTGCCCCCGCCTGGAATATCTGCACCCATCCTTATGGCTCAGACCTCTCCGAAGCAGCTGACATTGGTGGAGACTTGCTCCATGCCCCACCCTGTGCTGACCACTCTAGCAACCCATCCTTGAATCTTCGAAGCAACCTCTAGAGGGCAGCACGGTAAACTCTGCCTTGTTTATGTCATTGGTGTTTTTTGTTTGTTTTTTGTTTTGGAGACGGAGTTTCACTCTTGTTGCCCAGGCTGGAGTGTAGTGGCGTGATCTCGGCTCACTGCAACCTTCACCTCCAGGGTTCAAGCAATTCTTCTGCCTCAGCCTCCAGAGTAGTTGGGATTACAGGCGCCCACCACCACTCCCGGCGAAGTTTTGTATTTCTAGTAGAGATGGGGTTTCACCATGTTGGCCAGGCTGGTCTCCAACTCCTGACCTCAAGTGATCCAACCTCCTCGGCCTCCCACAGTGCTGGGATTACAAGCGTGAGCCACTGCATCCGGCCTTATGTCATTGTTATTTAGGGGTTTCCTGACACGTGCAGAGAAATGTAACTGGTCCCTGAAGCTCACCTTCCATAGAAGCAAAGGTTCGTCTCCTCCAGGCGTCCCACAGAGGTTCCCTGATACCCACACATCTTTTGGAGCTGGCAAGGATGAGGAAACGGGGGAACAAATGAGTGGGACATGAGTGGACAGACTTCTGGGGGTGGGAGGGGCGTGGATTGAGGACAAGCCCAGATATCCTCACCAGAAGGTGGTGTCTGGAAGGACAAAATGGGGCTCCACTCGCCCCACAAATCCTCTTCTTTCTCCATTCGGCAGCGGCCATACACTTTGTAGCCAGTGGCTAGCTCCAAATCTTGGATCGCAACAGGGGCCAGGGGTATGGTCTTCAGCTCCGGTTCCAGCTGGGGGAGAGACAGGTGAGCGTGACGTGCCCAGAGCCTGAGTCAAGGGTATTTGAACTTATCTTTTTTTTTTTTTTTTTTGGCTTTGTTTTTCGTTTTGAGACAGTCTTGTTCTGTGGCCCAGGCTACAGTGCAGTGGTGCAACCTTGGCTCACTGCAACCTCTCCCTCCTGGGTTCAAGCAATTCTCCTGCCTCAGCCTCCTGAATAGCTGGGATTACAGGAGCCTGTCACCACACCTGGCTAATTTTTTTTTTTTTTTTTTTGAGGCGGAGTCTTGCTCTGTCACCAGGCTGGAGTGCAGTGGCATGATCTCAGCTCACTTCAACCTCCGCCTCCCGGGTTCAAGCGATTCCCCTGCCTCAGCCTCCCAAGTAGCTGGGATTATGGGCACGCGCCACCACACTCGGCTAATTTTTTGTATTTTAGTAGAGACAGAGTTTCACCATGTTGGCCAAGATGGTCTCGATCTCCTGACCTCGTGATCCGCCCACCTCGGCCTCCCACAGGTTGCTGGGATTACAGGTGTGAGCCACCGTGCCCAGCCAATTTTTGTATTTTTAGTAGAGACGGGGTTTCACCATCTTGGCCAGGCTGGTCTTGAACTCCTGACCTCAGGTGATCTGCCCACGTTGGCCTCCTAAAGTGCTGGGATTAGAGCCACTGCACCTAGCTGGTACTTGAACTTATCTATCAGCAGAGCAAGCAACCATTTGTATTTGCCCAGGACCAAGGGGGTTTCCAGAACATGGGCCTGTCAGAAAAATTGCCACAGTCCCGAGCAGACAGAGAAAAGATTGTCACTCTACGTGCCAGGTATAGCAGGAAGTGGTAACTTCTATTATTATCTCGTTTTACAGACGAGGGAACTGAGGCCCAGAGAGGGAAAGTGACTAGCCCAAGGTCACAGAGCTGGTGTGCTGGAGGTGAGCACTGAGGTAGTCAGAGTCCAAAGTCTACATCTCAGCCGGGTGAGGTGGCTCACGCCTGTAATCCCAACACTTTGGGAGGTGGAGGGGGGTGGATCACCTGAGGTAAGGAGTTCGAGACCAGCCTGGCTAAATAGCGAAACCCCATCTCTGTTAAAAAAAATACAAAAACTTAGCTGGGCATGGTGGCACATGCCTGTAATCCCACCTACTTGGGGGGCTGAGGTGGGAGAATCGCTTGAACCTGGGAGGTGGAGGTTGCAGTGAGTCAAGATGGCGCCACTGCACTCCAGCCTGGGCAACAGAGCGAGACTCCATCTCAAAAAAAAAGGGGACTGGGTACAGTGGCTCACGCCTGTAATCGCAGCACTTTGGGAGGCCCAGGTGGGTGGATTGCCTGAGGTCAGGAGTTTAAGACCAGCCTGACCAACACGGAGAAACCCCGTCTCCACTAAAAATACAAAATTAGCCGGGCACGATGGCACATGCCTTTAATCCCAGCTACTCGGGAGGCTGAGGCAAGAGAATCGCTTGAACCCAGATGGCAGAGGTTACAGTGAGCCGAGATCATGCCATTGCACTCCAGCCTGCACAATAAGAGCAAAACTCCGTCTCAAAAAAAAAAAATTCTGCATCTCAGTGTTGCTCTGAATTGCATGAATAAGCACAATTCTCAACTCTTCTTCTTCTTTTTTTTTTTTTTTTTTTGAGACAGAGTCTTGCTCTGTTGCCAGGCTGCTGGAGTGCAGTGGCACGATCTTGGCTCACTGCAACCTCCATCTCCTTGGTTCAAGTGATTCTCCTGCCTTAGCCTCTCAAATAGCTGGGACTACAGGCACCACCACCACGCCCAGCTACTTTTTTGTATTTTTAGTAGAGATGGGGTTTCACCATGTTGGCCAGGCTGGTCCCGAACTCCTGACCTCAGGTGATCCACTCTCCTTGGCCTCCCACAGTGCTGGGATTACAGGTGTGAGCCACTGCACCTGGTCAGATTACTTTTTAACTTCTTAGAGACGAGTCTTGCTCTCCTGCCCAGGCTGGTCTCAAACTCTTGACCTCAAACAATCCTCCTGCCTCAGCCTCCTGAGTAGCTGGGACTCCAGGCACCAGCCACTATGCCCTGCTAATTGTTTCACTTTTTTTGTAGAGATGAGGTCTCCCTAAGTTGCCCAGGCTAGTCTTGAACTCCTGGCCTCAAGTGATCCTCCTGCCTCAGCCTCCCAAGGTGCTGGGATTTTAGGAATGAGCCACTATGATCGGGTGATAGATTATTTTGGCAGGAGAAAAAAAAATTTTTTTTTTGAGACTGAGTCACTCTGTCGCTCAGGCTGGAGCGCAGTGGCCCAGTCTCGGCTCACTGCAACCTCCGCCTCTCGGGTTCCAGTGATTCTCCTGCTTCAGCCTTCAGTAGCTGGGATTACAGGTGCCCACCACCATGCCCAGCTAATTTTTGTATTTTTAGTGGAGATGGGATTTCGCCATGTTGGCCAGGCTGGTCTCGAACTCTTGACCTCAAGTGATCCGTCCCCCTCAGCCTCCCAAAGTGCTGGGATTACAGGCGTGAACCACTGCGCCCGGCCATGGGAGGCGAATTTTTAGCTGAACAAGAAGCACGTGCAGGCATTTTGTGTGGGATGCAGACAGGCTCAGGGGCAGGCACAGAATGAGTCCTGGGCTGGGTCTCAGATTAGGAGATGTTGCCTCAGTCCCTGCCCGGAATAGGGTGGGGAGAAAAGGACCCCAGCACTCACCAGGGTCCAGGCCGCCTCCTGACATCTTCGGTAGTGGAACTGGCAGATCAGAACTTTATGAGATGGCCACGTAGGTGGGGCCCAATGGACAGTGGCCTCCAGGGGGTCATCCTCGGAAAAGTCCACGTCAGGGCCCAGCCGGGGGGCATTTGGCTTCACTGGGGAAGGGGAAACCAGGGTGTAGTGAGCCATGCCCTCCAAGAGCACCCACCCCGCACAGAGCGCCCACCCTCCCGCCACATTACTTTGGGTTTCTAGGTTCACGAAGACGGGGGGCCAGAGAGGCTGGCCAGCCTTAGTGCCCCAGACAAGGAGTTTGTCAGACACGGTGAGCTGTTCCCGAGGAATGGCCACCCAGCTCCGTCTGGCCGCCACTGCCACAGTTTGGGTTTTGTTGCAATGGCTGTGAGGAGAGAGGTGGGGATGAGATGTACACTCGTCTAGAGCCAGAGCCACTGATAACCACCCTTGTGCCAACAGAGTGGCTGCAGCCTGCTCTGCTTGGGTTCAAATCCCACCTCTGCTGCTTCAGAGCTGTGTGACCTTGAGTAAGTGACTTAACTTCTCTGTGCGTCAGTTTCCTCATCTACAAAGTGAGGGTAATAAAAGTAACTGCTCTTTTTCTTTTTTTTTTTTTTTTTTTAAGACAGTCACCTAGGTTGGAGTGTAATGTCATGATCTTGGCTTACTGCAACCTCTGCCTTCTGGATTCAATTGATCCTCCCACCTCATCCTCCCAAGTAGCTAGAATTATAGGCATGTGTCACCACACCTGGCTAATTCTTTTGTATTTTTAGTAGAGATGGGGTTTCACCATGTTGGCTAGGCTGGTCTCGAACTCCTGACCTCAAGTGATGCACACACCTCAGCCTCCCAAACTGCTAAGATTACAGGCATGAGCCACCATGCCTGGTCATAACTGCTCTTTTCTCTCTCTCTTTTTCTTTCTTTCCTTCCCTTCCTCTCCCTCTCCCTTCTTTCTTCCCTCCCTCCCTTCCTTCCTTGCTTTCTCTCTTTCTTTCTTTTTTTTCTTTTTTGATACGGATTTTTGTTCTTGTTGCCCAGGCTGGAGTGCAATGGTGTGATCTTGACTCACCGCAACCTCTGCTTCCCAGGTTCAAGCGATTCTCCTGTCCCAGCCTCCCTAGTGGCTGGAATTACAGGCATGCACCACCACTCCCGGCTAATTTTGTACTTTTAGTAGAGACAGGGTTTCTCCATATTGGTCAGGCTGGTCTCGAACTCCCGACCTCAGGTGATCTGCCTGTCTCGGCCTCCCAAAGTGCTGGAATTACAGGCGTGAGCCACTGCATCCAGCCCTTTCCTCTCTTTTTTTTTTTTTTTTTAGACACACAATCTCACTCTGTCACTGGAGCAGTGAGATCATAGATCACTGCAGCAATCCTCCTGCCTCAGCCTCCAGAGTAGCTGGGATAACAGGTGTGCATCACAACGCTCAGCTAATTTTTAAATTTTTTGTAGAAATGGGGTCTTGCTATGTTGCCCAGGTTGGTCTCCTCTAACTCTTGGCTTCAAGCAATCACATGCTGAGACCCCCATCTCTACAAAAAATGTTTTAAAAATTAGCCAGGGGTAGTGGCACACACTTGTGGTTTCAGCTACTTGAGAGGCTGGGGTGGGAGGATCGATTGAGCCCAGGAGGTTAAGTTGCAGTGAGTTGCAATCATGCCATTGCACTCCAGCCTGGGTGACAGGGTAAGACCCTGTCTCAAAAACAGCAACAAAAACACCATATATAGCCGGGCGCGGTGGCTCAAGCCTGTAATCCTAGCACTTTGGGAGGCCGAGGTGGGTGGATCACGAGGTCAGGAGTTCGAGACCATCCTGGCCAACATAGTGAAACCCTGTCTCTACTAAAAATACAAAAAAATTAGCCGGGCGTGGTGGCGGGCGCCTGTAGTCCCAGCTACTCGGGAGGCTGAGTCAGGAGAATGGCGTGAACCCCAGGGGCGGAGCCTGCAGTGAGCTGAGATCGTGCCACTGCACTCCAGCCTGGGCAACAGCGAGACTCCATCTCAAAAAAAAAAAAAAAAAAATTAGCCGTGTGTCCTGGCAGATGCCTGTAGTCCCAGCTACTTGGGAGGCAGGAGAATCGCTTGAACCCGTGAGATGGAGGTTGCAGTGAGCTGAGATTGCGCCACTGCTCTCCAGCCTGGGCAACAGAGTGAGACTCTGTCTCAAAAAAAAAAAAGTAAAAATAAATATATAAATAAGGAAATGAAATCAGTTTGTCCAATGGACGTGTCTTCCCAATGCAGCACTATTCAAAACAGCCAATATATGGAATGTGTCCATCACCAGATGTATGGATCAAGAATATGTGGGGCCGGGCACAGTGGCTCATGCCTGTAATCCCAGCACTTTGGGAGGCTGAGGCGGGCAGAGTTCGGGTCAGGAGTTCGAGAACAGCCTGACCAACATGGTGAAACCCCGTCTCTACTAAAAATACAAAAATTAGCCGGGTGTGATGGCGCATGCCTGTAATCCCAGCTACTCAGGAGGCTAAAGCAGGAGAATCGCTTGAACCCGGGAGGCAGAGGTTGCAGTGAGCCGAGATCACGCCACTGCACTCCAGCCTGAGCGACAGAGCGAGACTTTGTCTCAAAAAAAAAATGTGGTATACGTACACGACGGAATAATATTCAGCCTTAAAAAAAGAAGAAAATACACTGTGCCTGGTGGCTCACGCCTGTAATCCCAGCACTTTGGGAGGCCGGGGCAGGTGGATCATTTGAGATCAAGAGTTTGAGATCAGCCTGGCCAACATGGTGAAACTCGGCTCAACTAAAAATACAAAAATTAGCCAGATGTGGAGATGCCCACCTATAATCTCAGCTACTTAGAAGGCTGGGGCACGAGAATCGCTTGTACCGGGGAGGCAGAGGTTGCAGTGAGCTGAGATCGCGCCACTGCACTCCAGCCTGGGCGACAGAGCCAGATTCTGTCTCAAAAAAAAAAAAAAAAAAAGGAAATCCTGTCATTTGTAACAACATGGATGGAAATGGAGAACATTATGTTACATGAAATAAGACACGGAAAGACAAACACCACATGTTTTCATTGATATGTGGAATCTAAAACATCCGAACTCCTCCTAGAGGCAGAGTAAACTGGTGACTACAGAGGCTAGGGGGAGAAGATGATGGTCAAAGAGTACAAAATCTCAGGCTGGGCATAGTAGCACCTGTAATTTCACCATTTTGGGAGGGCAAGGTGGGAGAATCGCTTGAGCTCAGGAGTTCGAGACTAGCCTAGGCAACAGAGCAAGACTCTGTCTCTACCAAAAAAATTATTTATTTATTTACTTTTAAAATTATTCTTACTTTTTTCCCTCCTCTTCCTCTTCTTCTTATTCTTTCTTTCTTTTTTTTTTTTTAGTAGAGATGGGTTTCACTATGTTGCCCAGGCTGGTCTCCAACTCCTGGGCTCAAGCCATCCTCCCGCCTTGGCCTCCAAAGTGCTGGGATTACAGATGTGAGCTACCACTACAAAAAATTTTTAAAAATTAGCTATGGTGACACATTCCTGTAGTTCCAACTACTGGGAAGGCCGAGGAGGGAAAATGGCTCGAGCCCAGGAGTTTGAGGTTGCAGTGAGCTATGATCACATCACTGCACTCTAGCCTGGGTGACAGAGCAAGACCTCTTCTCAAAATAAATAAAATCAATACATAAATCAATAAAACTAAAATAAAAATAGAAAAGAGGCACCTTCTCTGACTTCCCCCCCGCACCAATTAAAACTAGGTCCCCGCCAGGCGCAGTGGCTCGTGCCTGTAATCCCAGCACTTTGGGAGGCCCAGGCGGGCTGATCACCTGAGGTCAGGAGTTCAAGACCAGCCTGACCAACATGGAGAAACCCCGTCTCTACTAAAAATACAAAATTAGCCACGCGTGGTGGCGCATGCCTGTAATCCCAGCTACACAGGAGGCTGAGGCAGGAGAATTGCTAGAACCCGGGAGGCGGAGGTTGCAGTGAGCCAAGATCGCGCCATTGCACTCCAGCCTGGGCAACAAGAGCGAAACTCCATCTCAAAAAAAATAAACTAGGCCCCCTTCTGGAGGTGAATGGTAACCAGGATAGCAGCATGGGAATGTACTTAATGCCACTGAACTGGACACTTAAAAATGGTTAAGATCATAGATTTTGGCCAGGCACAGTGACTCACGCCTGTAATCCCAGCACTTTGGGAGGACGAGGGAGGTGGATCTCTTGAGGCCAGGAGTTCGAGATCAGCCTGAGCAACATGGTAAAATCCCGTGTCTACTAAAAAATATATTTAAAAAATTAGCTGGGCGTGGTGGTGCATGCCTATAGTCCCAGGTACTTGGGAGGCTGAGGTGGGAGGATCACCTGAGCCTGAGAAATTGCTGCAATGAGCTGACTGCCCCACTGCACTCCAGCCTGGGCGACAGGAGTAAAACCCTGTTCCCAAAACAAATTTTTAAAAGTATCATAAGTTTCACGTTGTATGAATTTTTTTTTTTTTTTGAGACGGAGTCTCGCTCTGTTGCCCAGGCTGGAGTGCAGTGGCGCGATCTCGGCTCACTGCAAGCTCCGCCTCCCGGGTTCACGCCATTCTCCTGCCTCAGCCTCCTGAGTAGCTGGGACTACAGGCGCCTGCCACCACGCCCAGCTAATTTTTTTGTATTTTTAGTAGAGACAGGGTTTCACCGTATTAGCCAGGATGGTCTCGATCTCCTGACCTCGTGATCCGCCCGCCTCGGGCTCCCAAAGTGCTGGGATTACAGGCTTGAGCCTCCGTGCCCGGCCTTTTTTTTTTTTTAGACAGAGTCTTGCTCTGTCACCCAGGCTGGAGTACAGTGGCGCGATCTTGGCTCACTCCAACCTCTGCCTCCCAAGTTCCAGCGATTCTCCTGCCTCAGACTCCTGAATAGCTGGGGCTACAGGCATGTGCCACCACGCCTGGCTAATTTTTGTATTTTTAGTAGAGATGGAGTTTCACCATGTTGGCCAGGCTGGTCTCCAACCCCTGACCTCAGGTGATCTGCCCGTCTTGGCCTCCCACAGTGCTGGGATTACAGGCGTGAGCCACCGTGCAGGGCCTGTTGTATTTTAACCATTAATATTAAAAAGAAAAAAAAAATCCAGGACCTCTGTCTCCCATTCTTATCTTTCACTGACCCTTTTCCTCTTCCCTCACTTAGACCAATTTGAAATTATGAGTTTCCAGGTATGATTCATCATGAAGAAACACAGGTCTCTTCCTTGGACTGTGGGCAGGGCTTTCGGTCTACCTCTTTCACTGCAGCATCCCCAGCACCACACTGAATAATCTTTTAACATGCTCAGAGAGGTTAAGTGACTTGCCTAATGTCACACAGCAATAAAAAACAGTTTCACATTATGAAGCAACTTTCTCCTTGCCAAGCACCTAACTCTGAATTCTCAGACTTAACCTTCGGAGGCAGGTTCTGTTATCATTTTCCTTTTTTATTTTTTATTTTTATTTTTATGTTTCTGAGATGGAGTCTTGCTCTGTCGGCCAGGCTGGAGTGCAGTGGCACAATCTTAGCTCACTGCAACCTCCACTTCCTGGGTTCAAGCAATTCTCCTGCCTCAGCCTCCTGAGTAACTGAGACTACAGGCATGCATCACCACATCGGCTAATTTTTGTATTTTTAGTAGAGACAGGGTTTCACCATGTTGGTCAGGCTGGTCTGGAACTCCTGACCTCGTGATCTTCCCGCCTCGGCCTCCCAAAGTGCTGAGATTACAGGCGTGAGCCATCGCGCCACTATTTTTTATTTCTTTAAATTTTTGAGACAGAGTCTCACTCTGTCACCCAGGCTGGAGTGCAGTGGCACGATCTTAGCTCACTGCAACATCTGCCTCCTGGGTTCAAGTGATCCTCCCACCTCAGCCTCCCGAGTAGCTGGAATTACTAAGCTGGTCTTGAACTCCTGACCTCAAGTAATCTGCCCACCTCGGCCTCTCAAAGTGCTGGGATTATAGGTGTGAACCACTGCGCCTGGCCTATTTCCCTTTACTTATATTATATTTTATTTTTTTAAGAGACGGGCTCTCGGCCAGGTGCAGTGGCTCACGCCTGTAATCCCAGAACTTTGGGAGGCTGAGGCGGGTGGATCACCTGAGGTCAGAAGTTCAAGACCAGCCTGGCCAACATGGTGAAACCTCCCCCCTCTACTAAAAATACAAAAATTAGCCAGGCATGGTGGCACATGCCTGTAATCCCAGCTACTCGGGAGGCTGAGGCAGGAGAATCGCTTGAACCCAGGAGATGGAGGTTGCAGTGAGCCGAGACCACACCATTGCACTCTAGCCTGGGCAACAAGAGTGAAAATTCCATCTCAAAAAAAAAAAAAAAAAGAAAAGTGACGGGCTCTCTAAAACTCTGAACTCCTCCTGGGCTCAAGCGATCCTCCTGCCTCAGTCTCCCAAAATGCTGGGATGACACGTGCAAGCCACCTCGCCTGGCCCTATGATTGCTATTTAATAGAGAAATGAAAAGGAGACTCAAAGAGGGAAAGTGACTTGCCCAGGGTGACACAGCAAAGAAACGAGGTAAGATAGAATTGAAGGGCTTTGGAGTGGAGGAGTATTGGGAGAGGGGGGCAGACTCCTGGGACTTTCTTTTCTTTTCTTTTCTTTTTTTTTTTTTTTTTTTGAGACAGAGTCTCACTCTGTTCCCCAGGCTGCAGTGCAGTGGCGAGATCTTGGCTCACTGCAACCTCCGCCTCCCGGGTTCAAGCGATTCTCCTGCCTCAGCCTCCTGAGTATCAGGGACTACAGGCGCGCGCCACCACCCCCGGGTAATTTTTTTTTTTTTTTTGTATTTTTAGTATAGACAGGGTTTCACCATGTTGGCCAGGCTTGACTCCTGGAACCTTTCAACCAAAGCAGTCTGGGGCCTGAGCGGCCACCTCCAAAGCCTGTTTCCCCACGTCACCTCCCTGTACTCACTACTTTTGGCTCTGGAGGTGTAACTCGGAGGGGGCTCCCAGGTCCCCAAGAGGCTCCCACGAGCAGTTCAAGTCGCCCAAGGGTCCAACTCCGTAGCACTGCAGTGGCCCGGCGCTGCCTGGAGAGGGAGTCAGAGGGTCTCAGGAAAGGGGGTCGAATCCCCCCTTCCGCCTGCACACCCCAGAACTTGGACTTCTGACAACTGCAAGGTGGGGGGGGGTGCTTAGGGAAATGAGCAGCAGGAAGGGAGGCGCTAGGCACCCCTCCCCAGGCTCCGTGCAAACCCCCCCTTTCCCTGTGCTCGCCACATCCTGTTAACCACCCAGAGAGCTCCCCCCACCCCGCCCCGGGGCTCCGGTTCGACCTCGCTGCCGCTCATTCCCCAGTGTCGCCGGGTCCCTGCCCCGGGAGGAGCCGAGTGGCGCCTGCACCTCTGCCGTTCGCTCTGCAAACGCGTGGCTTATCCTGGAGCGTCGGCGCCTTCGCGGGGGGCGCAGCGGCAGCGCCCGGGACACGAGCTCCCTCCAGCACTCACCTTGGGGACGCGTCCGCTGGAAAAGCATCCACAACAGAGGCAACAGCGCCAGCTTGGGCAGCGGCCACGGCCAGAAAGGGGCGCCCCTACCTCCCCACATGGCGCCCCTCGCGAGCCCCAAGTCCGGCCCAGCCCTGCCGGGCCCGCGCGGCCGCGCTGCTCCGCTCCCAGCTCTGGGTACAGCGCCCGAGGCGGCAACGGGAAGCCGAGCCACCCCTGCAGGCCGCCTCCGCACCTTTCGCTCCGGGTCCCCGCCCCTTCCCCGCGACGGAAAGTCCCCGGCTGCGGCTGCTGAGGGGGAGTGGGGAGGCGGCCTGGGCGTCTGGGGGTGGGGGCCTCCAAGGGGGGGTACCGCGTACTGCGCATCCCTGACACCTGTCCTACGCCCAACAACCATATACACACACACACACACACACACTCTCTGCCAAAGTCTTGGAATTTTTATTGTTGGAGTTTGGGAAGATTCTAATGTGCCCCGAGCTCTCCTAGGGGGGCCACCTGCCACCTTCTCTGGGGTCCATAGCCTTGGAACTCTGGCAGGGGAGTTGGAGGGAGAGGGGATGGAAAGCAGGGAAAAGGAAGCGTGCGTGCAAAGGCTGGACTGAGACAGAGGCTTAATTTTAGCTGGCCAGGGGACAACGGCCACAGTATGGACTGGGAAGGGGGCAGTGGTCTCTGTGTGGCCAGTCTAGGTAGAGTAAGGACCCGGTTGTGGCAGTGGAGTGTGTAGGCCAGGCAAATGCATGGTTAGGGCTGGGGAGAGGTCAGGGGTCAGGATCAGGGGTCCCCACTTGACCAGGCAGGGGCACAGCTTGCTCAGGGGCCAGGGTCATGATAGGCTGGTCAAAGGGCAGGGTTGGATAGGTGGTGTTGGGGGACTGCCTGAGCCCACAGTGCCTGGCCTCTGTGACTTGCAGATGAATGAATGAATGTGTGAGGCTCTAAAGACAGGTGCCCAGCCAGACACTAGTTGAGTGGATGGCAGGACTGGGACATTGGTCCTGGCGCCCACGGCTGCCCAGCCCTCAAACTAGCAAAGGCTACTGATTTCACTTTTGCTACACCCCCACTTGCAGCAGCTGCTGGAAAGGCCAGCCAGGACATCTCGGCTGCCCCGAAGAGCCCCAGGGGTTCCTTGCCAGCTGGGTCGCCCTCTGTAAAAGGCCTGGGGTGACTTGGTCAGGGCCAGCCATTCGCTGGACCCCATGGCCTCATCCAGCTCGCCTGCCAGACTGTCTCCATCAGCATCTGCATCCGGGAAGGTATCTCCTGCAAAAGATGAACAGAGTTAGTGCTCAGGGCTCAGCTGCTGCTGCACCCACAGTCCTGGCTCCTGGCTGGTCTAGCTCTGATCTTGTGACAACAGTCATAGACATAGTTCAGAGTTTTGATTCCACTCAGTTCTGGGTTCAAGTTCTGGCTCTGCCAGAGTAGGTGGGGTTACAGGTGTCTGCCACCAGGCCTGGCTGATTTTTGCATTTTTAGTAGAGACGGGGTTCACCATGTTGGCCAGGCTGGTCTCAAAGTCCTGACCTCAAGTGATGTGCCCACCCAAAGTGCTGGGATTACAGGCATGAGCCACCACACCCAGCCCTGTCATTTATTTTCCCTTGCTCTTTATTAATTGAGGATCTGGTACATTTGGGAGCTTGGCTGACTGAGCATGAATCCAGCCTCTCCAAGCTGTAATCGTGAGCAAGTAAATTTATTTGTTGGAGCCTCAATGTTCTTTTCTGAAAAGTGGAAAAAAATAATTACTCCAACCTTCTCAAGTTTTATAAGGAGTAGAGGAGTTAATATTCATTAAAAAAAACCTTAGAACAATGTCTGGAACATGATGAGCACTCAAAAATGATTATTGAGTCCAGGCATGGTGGCTCACACCTGTAATCCCAGCACTTCCGGGGGCACATGCTGGAAGATCACTAGAACCAGGAGTTCAAGAACAGCCTGGACAACACAGCACTACCCTGTCTCTACAAATAATAAAAAGTTAGACCTGGTGGCACAAGCCTGTAGTCCCAGCTACTCATGAGGCTGAGGCAGGAGAATTGCTTGAGCCCAAGAGGTTGAGGCTGCAGTGAGCTGTGATCACACCACTGCACTCCAGTCTGGGCAACAGAGCAAGACCCTGTCTCAAAAATAATAATAATAATAATAATAATAATAATAATAATAATTTATTGATCACTTACTGTGTGTCAAACAACGTTTTAAGTGCTTTAGCAGGTTAACTTTATTCTTCTCCGTGACAACCAGTTGAGGTGGGTGCACTTATCACCCGTATTTTCCAGAGGAGACCACTGAGGCAGTACTCAGTAAAGAATTTACATGGCTGGGTGCAGTGGCTCATGCCTGTAATCCCAGCACTTTGGGAGGCTGAGGTGGGTGGATCACCTGAGGTCAGGAGTTTGAGAACAGCCTGGCCAACATGGTGAAACTCTGTCTCTACTAAAAATAAAAAGATTAGCGGGGTATGGTGCCACACACCTGTAATCCCAGCTACTTGGGAGGCTGAGGCACGAGAATCACCTGAACCCAGGAGATGGAGGTTATAGTGAGCTGAGATTGCACCACTGCACTCCAGCCTGGGCAATAGAATGAGACTCTGTCTCAAAAAAAAAAAAAAAAAAAGATTAGCACACGAACACACAATTATTACATTGTAGAGCTACTATCTGAATCCAAGTGGTGTGTCTTCTAGGTCCACGCTCATACCTATCCACCTTCTCACCATCATGAATATCTATTTGCCAGGCCCCTGCCCCTCATGAAGCTAGGTCTTCTGTTCCCTCCAACTGTCCTGATAGATCCCAGACTGTGCCACTGCCCTGCTTAGACTTTGCCCTAATCTGTTTTGACTTAATCATACCACTTAATCCCGCAAGATTCAGGAACTGTGTCTCCCATTTGAAGATAAAGACACTCAGAGACTCTAATCTCAGCACTTAGGGAGGCCAAAACAGGAGGATCACTTGAGCCCAGGAGTTCGAGACCAGCCTAGGCAACATTGTGAGACCCCTGTTTCTACAAAAAAAATTTTTTTTTAAACTAGCCAGGCGTGTTTTCAGGTGCCTGTGGTCTCAGCCACTCTGGAGGCTGAAGCGGGAGGATCGCTTGAGCCTGGGAGGTCGAGGCTGCAATGAGCAGTGATTGGGCCACTGCATTCAAGCCTGGGCAATGGAGTGAGACCACATCTCAAAAAAAAAGACACTCAGAGATGGGAGGAAAAACCGACTTGCTGGGGAGAGGTCATGCATTAGGTGACAAAATCCAGCTATGTGTATACCACACCCTTCACATTACCTGCTGGAAAGGGTTGGAAAACACTTCGGTGTTGTCTTTGTGAATGGCGCACTTCCCGCCCCCGTCTCTGAAGCAAACAAGCAGCAGCTTTGCTTTGCACAGGGCACATAGGAGGTGCTCAGAAAAGAGTAAACTGTCCTCGGACTTCCAGCCCCCATGGATGGCTTGCAACCCCCTATCCCAGCTCTGCAGCTCTGCTAACTCCTGAGCCCTTGTTTCAAGGCTGGGCAGGTGTCCCCGGCTGAATGTGGCAGGACAGAGACCCTCCTACTCCAGCAACCTCTTCTCATCTCTGTCCTTAGCTCCTGGGACCCATCCAGCCACCCATTCCCCTCCTACATCCACTCTTTCCTCAGCCTCACCCATAGCCTCGTGGGCCAGGATATCCGATCGTCTCCACCGGGAGCCCCCGCAGGTGAAGATGACCGCTCGGATGAATTCTCGGCCGCAAAGCTTGACTCCATAAGGCGCTGCCCGGCCCTCGGTCCCCGGCCACAGCTCCCTGGTCAGCACCCACACTGCCAGGAGCAGCAGCAGCCTGTACCTGGCCATGCTGGACGGAGACGCTTCAGACAGGAGAGTGGGCCAGTGTCTCCGCTGCCTCTTGGCCCCCCATTTATACATCGTGGCTCCCCCACACTCTGCCTGAAGAAAGCTGAGTGCCTCTCTTATCTTCTCCAGCAGAGGGGAGACAGGCACGGCCCCCCCAACCCGACCTTTCCCATGTCCCCAACGAAGTGATAACCTTTTGCTAGGGACAGGGTGACGTGGCCCAGCTTATTGTCATCATCATTGACAGAGAGGCGAGAAGGTTTCCATCCTGCAGAGACCAGAAACTCATAATCCCAAAAGGCGGGGCAAGATGACACAACCAGACCCCCACAACGGTAGGGTCCTGGACCTCTTCGAAGATCATAATAACAGTGAACGCCCATGCAGTATGTGCTACGGGGCCAGGCGCACTACTGTAAGCATTTTATTGTTTGTTTGTTTATTTATTTATTTATTGAGATGGAGTCTCGCTCTGTCACCCAGGCTAGAGTACAGTCCCAATGGCACAATCTTGGCTCACTGCAACCTCCACCTCCCAGATTCAAGAAATTCTCCTGCCTCAGCCTCCCAAATAGTTGGGATTACAGGCACCCACCACCACACCTGGCTAATTTTTCTATTTTCAGTAGATACGGGGTTTCACCATTTTGGCCAGGCTGCTCTCGAACTCCTGGCCTCAGGTGATCAGCCCGTCTCAGCCTCCCAAAGTGCTGGGATTACAGATGTGAGCCACAGCGTTCGGCTGCTCAAAGCATTTTATATCTCTGTAATGTATTTAATTCTCCCAACAACCCAGGGTAATGGTTCCCAAATGTGAGTGAGCTTCAAACTCTTTGGGTGGGCTTGTTACAACAGAAATCAGGCCAGGCACGGTGGCTTACACCTGTAATCCCAGCACTTTGGGAGGCCGCGGCGGGCAGATTACCTGAGGTCAGGAGTTTGAAACAAGCCTGGCCAACATGGTGAAACCCTGTCTCTACTAAAAATACAAAAAATTAGCCAAGTGTGGTGGCTCCTGTCTGTAGCCCCAGCTTCTCGGGAGGCCGAGGCAGGAGAATTGCTTGAATCTGGGAGGTGGAGGTTGCAGTGAGCTGAGATGGCGCCACTGCACTTCAGCCTGGGTGACAGAGTGAGATTCTGTCTCAAAAACAAACAAACAAAACACATATCTTTGTGTCCTACCTGCAGAGCTCCTGACTCAACAGGTATGGAACATATCTAAGAATATGCATTTCCAACCAGTTCCCAGGTGGCACTGATCCTGCTGGTTCAGAAACCAGACTTTTTCTTTCTTTTTTTTCAGAGACAGGGTCTGGCTCTGTTGTCCAGGCTGGATTGTAGTGGTGGCAACATAGCTCACTGCAGCCTCGAACTCCTGGGTTCAAGTGATCCTCCTGCCTCAGCCTCCTGAGTAGCTGGGACTACAAGTGTGTACCACCATGCTCGGCTCATTTTTGTATTTTTTGTAGAGATGAGATCTCACTATGTTGCCCAAACTGGTCTCAAACTCGTGGGCTCAGGGGACCCACCTGCCTCAGACTCTCAAAGTGCCGGGATTGGCCGGACACAGTGGTTCACACCTGTAATCCCAGCACTTTGGGAGGTTGAGGCGGCTGGATCACCTGAGGTCAGGAGTTTGAGACCAGCCTGGCCAACATGATGAAACCGTGTCTCTACTAAAAATATATAAATTAGCCGGGCATGGTGGCGGGTGCCTGAAATCCCAGCTACTCAGAAGGCTGAGGCAAGAGGATCGCTTGAACCCAGGAGGCAGAGGTTGCAGTGAGCCAAGATTCTGTCATTGCAATCCAGCCTGGGCCACCACGCCCAGCCCAGAAACCACACTTTCTTTTTTTTTTCCTTGAGGTGGAGTCTCGCACTGTAGCCCAGGCTGGAGTGCAGTGGCATGATCTCGGCTCACTGCAAGCTCCCCACTTCCTGGGTTCACGCCATTCTCCTGCCTCAGCCTCCCAAGTAGCTGGGACTACAGGCGCCCACCACCACGCCCGGCTAATTTTTTGCATTTTTAGTAGAGACGGGGTTTCACTGTGTTAGCCAGGATGGTCTCAATCTCCTGACCTCGTGATCTGCCCACCTCGACCTCCCAAAGTGCTGGGATTACAGGCGTGAGCCACCGCGCCTGGCGGAAACCATACTTTTAAGAGCATGGGGTTATGAATTCAGGACTAAGATAATTCCCATATTACAAATGAGGAAACGGAGACACAGAAGGGTGTCCTGAGGCAGCAGATCCCAACGTTTTTGACACCAGAAACCGGTTTCGTGGAAGACAATTTTTCCATGAATAGAGTGTCAAGGGGATGGTTTCGGGATGATTCAAGCATATCACTATTTTTTTTTTTTTTTTTTTGAGACAGAGTCTTGCTCTGTCACCAGACTGGGGTGCAATGGCTCAGTCTCGGCTCACTGCAACTTCTGCCTCCGAGGTTCAAGCGATTCTTCTGCCTCAGCCTCCTGAGTAGCTGGGACTACAGGCACATGCCACCACGCCCAGCTAATTTTTGTATTTTTAGTAGAGACAAGGTTTCACCATGTTGGCCAGGTTGGTCTCGATCTCTTGACCTCGTGATCTGCCCGCCTCGGCCTCCCAAAGTGCTGGGACTACAGGCATGAGCCACCGTGCCTGACCAAGTGCATCACATTTATTGTGCACTTTATTTCTATTATTATTATACTGTAATTGTATATTGAAATAATCATACGACTCAGCATAATGTAAAATTAGTGGCAGTGCCAGGCACAGTGGCTCATGCCTGTAATCCTAGAACTTTGGACAGCTGAGGCGGGCGAATCACTTGAGGTCAGGAGTTCGAGACCAGCCTGGCCAACATGGTCAAACCCCATCTCTACTAATAGTACAAAAATTAGCTGGGCATGGTGGCACATGCCTGTAATCCCAGTTACTCAGGAGTCTGAGGCAGGAGAATCACTTGAACCCAGGAGGCAGAGTCTGCAGTGAGCTGAGATTGAGCCACTGTGCACCAGCGTGGGCGACAGAGTGAGACCTTGTCTCAAAAAATAATAATAAGCATCATAATAAAATGAAAATATATATATTGAGAGGCTGGGAATGGTGGCTCACGCCTGTAATTCCAGAACTTTGGGTGGCCAAGGCAGGAGGATTGCTTGAGCCTAAGAGTTCCAGACCAGCCTGGGCAACACGGTGAAACCCCACCTCTACAAATAATGTAAAAATTAGCCGGGTGTGGTGGCACACGTCTGTGATCCCAGCTACTCAAGAGGCTGAGGTGGGAGGATCACTTTTGCCTAAGCGTTCAAAGCTGCCATGAGCTGAGATTGCATCACTGCACTCCAGCCTGTACAACGGAGCAAAACCTTCTCTCAAAAAAAAAAAAAAAAGGCCGGGCGCGGTGGCTCACGCTTGTAATCCCAGCACTTTGGGAGGCCGAGGCGGGCAGATCACGAGGTCAGGAGATCGAGACCACGGTGAAACCCCGTCTCTACTAAAAAATACGAAAAATTAGCCGGGCGTGGTGGCGGGCGCCTGTAGTCCCAGCTACTCGGAGAGGCTGAGGCAGGAGAATGGCGTGAACCCGCGAGGCGGAGCTTGCAGTGAGCCGAGATTGTGTCATTGCACTCCAGCCTGGGTGACAGAGCGAGACTACATCTCAAAAAAAAAAAAAAAAAAAAAAAAAAAAAAAAAAAAAAAAAAAAAAATTGAGGCCGGGAATGGTGGCTCATGCCTGTAATTCCAGCACTTTGGGAGGCTGAGGAGGACAGATCACTTGAGGTCAAGAGTTTGAGACCAGCCTGGCCAACACGGTGAAACCCCGTCTCTACTAAAAATACAAAAATTTGCTGGGCATGGTGGTAGATGCCTGTAATCCTAGCTACTTGGGAGGCTGAGGCAGGAGAATCTCTTGAACTTGGGAGGCGGAGGACGCAGTGAGTGGAGATCACGCCATTGCACTCCAGCCTGGGCAACAAGAACGAAACTCTGTCTCAAAAAAAAAAAAAAAGAGAGAGATAAGATCCATATAAAATAAAACTAACCAGGCCAGGCACGGTGGCTCACGTCTGTAATCCCAGCACTTTGGGAGGCCACGGCGGGTGGATCACTTGAGTTCAGGAGTTTGAGACCAGCCTGTCCACCGTGGTGTAAAACCCAGTCTCTAACAAAAATACAAAAATTAGCCAGGCGTGGCAGCACATGACTGCAGTCCCAGCTACTTTAGAAGCTGAGGCAGAATTGCTTGAAGCCGGGAAGCGGAGGTTGCAGTGAACTGATATTGTGCCACTGTACTCCAGCCTGGGTGATAGAGACTCTGTTTCCAAAAATTAATAAAATAAAATAAACAATTTTAATACTATATACACACAGTGTTCATAGCAGCATTATTCACAAGAGCCAGAAGGTGGAAGCAACCCAAATGTCCACCCACAGACGAAAAAAACACAACATGTTCCATCCGTACAATGGAACATTATTGAGACATAAAAAGGAAGGAGGCCGGGCACTGTGGCTCACACCTGTAATCCCAGCACTTTGGGAGGCAGAAGCGGGTGGATCACTTGAGTCCAGGAGTTCCAGACCAGTCTGGCCAACACGGTGAAACCCCATCTCTACCAAAAAATACACAAATGAGCCAGGCTTGGTGGCGCATGCCTGTAGTCCCAGCTACTCTGGAGGCTGAGGCACGAGAATTGCTTAAACTCAGGAGGCAGATGTTGCAATGACCTGAGACTGCACCACTGAACTTCAGCCTGGAAGACAAAACAAGACTCTGCCTCAATAAATAAATAAATAAATAAATAAATAAATAAATAAATGGAGGAAGCACTGCTCCATACCGTGATGTGGAAGAACCTCGAAAACATAATGCTGAGTGAGAGAAGCCAGACACAAAAGGCTACATAGTGCATGACTCTACTTATATGAAATGCCCAGACCAGGCAAATCCAGAGATAAACAGTACATTACTGGTTGCCAGGGGCTGGGGAGATGGGGCATGGAGAGCCACTGCTTACTGGGTATGGATCTTCTTAGCAGTGATGAAAATGTTTTGGCACTAGAGATGGTGGTTGCACAACACTGTGAATGTACTAAATGCTATTGAATTGTGCAATTTAACGTGGTTAATTCTATGTTATGTCAATTTCTTTTCTATTTTTTTTTTCAAGATGGCCTCTCACTTTGTCACCCAGGCTGGAGTGCAGTAGTACATTCTATCTCAGCTCACCACAACCTCCACCTCCCAGGTTCAAGTGATGCTCCCGCCTCAGCTTCCCGAGTAGCTGGCATTACAGGCATCTGCTACCATGCCTGGCTAATTTTTGCATTTTTAGTAGAGATGGTGTTTCACCATATTGGCCAGGCTGGTCTCGAACTCCTGACCACAAGCGATCGGCCTGCCTCAGCCTCCCAAAGTGCTGGGATTACAAATGTGAACCACTGCGCCAGGTCTTTTCTTTTTTTTTTTTTTTTTTTTGAGACGGAGTCTCGCTCTGTCGCCCAGGCTGGAGTGCAGTGGCGCGATCTCGGCTCACTGCAAGCTCCGCCTCCCGGGTTTACGCCATTCTCCTGCCTCAGCCTCCTGAGTAGCTGGGACTACAGGCGCCCGCCACCACGCCCGGCTAATTTTTTGTATTTTTAGTAGAGACGGGGTTTCACCGTGTTAGCCAGGATGGTCTCGATCTCCTGACCTCGTGATCCGCCTGCCTCGGCCTCCCAAAGTGCTGGGATGACAGGCTTGAGCCACCGCGCCTGGCCAGGTTTTTTCTTTTTTAAAGAGATGAGGCCTGACTGTGTTGCCTAGGCTGATCTGGAACTCCTGAGCTCCAGTGATCCTCCCCCTTTGGCCTCCCAAAGTGCTGGGGCTACAGGCATGAGCCACCAGGCACAGCTATGTTAATGTCAATTTCACCTCGACTTTAAAACACAGCAAAAACAAGAGCTCTGGTAAGGGGGGCAAGCTTGGCTTCAAATTCCACCTCTGCTTCTTTCCTGCTGTGTGACCTTGGCCAAGTCACTTAACCTCTCTGTGCCTTGGTTTCCTCACCTGCAAAATGGGAAAGATTTAATGAGTGAGTCAAATTTTTACAACAATCTCTGGCATGAAGTAAGTGCTGTTTAAATGTTATTTCTACTGGACACATTCCCTTTGGATTAGAACTTCATCTCTTTGTCCTTTTCTCTGTCACAAACTCCTGGCCCCAGTTGCCTGCTGTGGATGTCACAGGCCAAGGGCAACATTCCAGAGGCAGAGGTCACCTCTGATTGTTCTGCTTCTAAAGGGCTGATGACTAATACTCTCTTCCCTTCTGCCTCTTCTCCAGGAACCTCCTGTAGGGAGGTACCCTTCTGCCCTTTTCTCCTGCACCCCCAGTGCCTGGCCTGGGGACTGGGGAAGAACAAGCATTCAGGAAATATCTGCTGCCTGCCTGCCTGCCTGACTTAACTGATGGGCCTCAAACCAGAAGCCTCTTTTCTCTTTTCTTTACTTTTTTTTTTGACACAGGGTCTCACTCTGTCGCTCAGACTGGAGTGCAATGGAGTGATCTCGGCTCACTGCAGCCTCTGTCTCCAGGGTTCAAGCTATTCATGTGCCTCAGCCTCCCGAGTAACTAGGATTGCAGGTGTGCGCCACTATGTCTGGTTAATTTTTGTATTTTTAGTAGAGACGGGGTTTTGCCATGTTGGCCAAGCTGGCCTCGAACTCTTGACCTCAAGTGATCTGCCCACCTCAGCCTCCCAAAGTGCTGGTGTGAGCCACTGCACCCAGCCCAGAAGCGTCTTTTGTGTCTCACATAGAATCAGAGTTTTGGGCCCAACATAGCTAGGTTCAAATCTCTGTTCCTGTGTGTCCTTGGGCAAGACCCTATACCTCTCTGAGTTCATTGTGAAGATGGAGATGTTAAGTATACCTGCTTCATGAGGCTCTTGGGGACTTTGGTGAAATTCTATAGAGTCCTAAGGATTCTGCACAGCACTCGTCGGTGTAGTGTGTAAATGGTGATCTGCAGAAATCTATGTCCACATCCTAAACCCTGGGATCTATAAATGTGATCTTACTAGAAAAAAGTCTTTGAAGCCAAGCGCGGTGGCTCATGCCTGTAATCCCAGCACACTGGGAGGCCAAGGAGGGCGGATCACCTGGGGCCAGGAGTTCGAGACCAGCCCGGCCAACATGGTGAAACCTGTCTCTACTAAAAATACAAAAGATTAGTTGGGTGTGGTGGTGGGCGCCTGTAATCCCAGCTACTCAGGAGGCTGAGATGGGAGGATTGCTTGAGCCCAGAAGGTCATGGCTGCAGTGAGCCATGATTATGTCACCCAGCCTGGGTGACAGAGATCCTATCTTAAAACAAAACAAACGAAACATTAGCCAGGTGAGGTGATGTGCACCTGTATTCCCAGCTACTTAGAAGGCTGAGGCGGGAGGAACACTTGAGCGTAAGAGTTTAAGACCAGCCTGGGCAAAACGTCAAGACCTGGCCTTTAAAAAATAGAAAATATTAGCCAGGTATGCATGCCTTTGGTCTCTGCTACTTGGAAGACCAAGGCAGGAGGATTGCTAGAGGCCAGGAGTTCAAGACCAGCTTGGACAATACAGTGACACTGCTGTCGCTACAAATACAAAATGTAGCTGGGTATGGTGGTGTGTTCCTGTAGTCCCAGCTACTCAGAAGGCTGAGGTGGGAGAATTGCTTGAGCCCAGGAATTTGAGACTATAGTGGGCTGGGATGGTGTCACTGCACTCCAGCCTCGGCAGCAGAGTGAGACCCTGTCTCAAAAAAAAAAAAAAAAGAAAGAAAGAAAGAAAGAAAGAAAAAGAAAAAGAGCCTTTCCAAATGTAATTAAGAACCTTAAGATGGCCTGGCATGGTGGCTCACGCCTGTAATCCCAGGACTTCAGGAAGCTGAAGCAGGCAGATCACCTGAGGTCAGGAGTTCGGGACCAGCCTGGCCAACATGGTGAAACCCCATCTCTACTGAAAATACAAAAATTAGCTGGGCGTGGTGGTGGGTGCCTGTAATTTGAGCTACTCAGGAAGCTGATCCAGGAGAATCGCTTGAACCCAGGAGTCGCAGGTTGCATTGAACCCAGATCGCACACCACTGCACTCCAGCCTGAGCAACAGAGTGAGACTCCATTAAAAAAAAATGAAAAAGAACCTTAAGATGAGCTCATCCTGGATTATCTTCGTGGGCCCTAAATCTAATTATGAGTGTCCTTTTAAAAAACAAAAGAGTTGAAGACACAGACGAAAGAGGAAAGTCCGTATGAAGACAGAGGCAGAAATTGGCTTAATGCCATTGAGGAAGCCAAGGAAGGCCTGGAGCCTCCAGAAGCTGGAAGAGGCAAAGAGGGATCCTCTCCTAGAGGCCTCAGAGGGGGCGCAGCCCTGCGACGCCTGCATTTCAGACTCCTGACAACCAGAACTGGAAGGGAATAAATGTTCATTGGTGTAAGCCACTTGGTTTGTGGACATTGGTTACAGCAGCTACAGTGAAATGAGTGTAGTCAGAACGGGAAATGTCACCTGCGAGGAATATGGGTGTCATGATGATTTTGTTCACTATAAAAATGCAAGCCGCCGGGCGCGGTGGCTCACGCTTGTAATCCCAGCACTTTGGGAGGCCGAGGCGGGCGGATCACGAGGTCAGGAGATCGAGACCACGGTGAAACCCCGTCTCTACTAAAAATACAAAAAATTAGCCAGGCGTGGTGGCGGGCGCCTGTAGTCCCAGCTACTCGGAGAGGCTGAGGCAGGAGAATGGCCTGAATCCGGGAAGCGGAGCTTGCAGTGAGCCGAGATTGCGCCACTGCACTCCAGCCTGGGCGACAGAGCAAGACTCCGTCTCAAAAAAAAAAAAAAAAAAAATGCAAGCCAATTTTACCAATTCTAAATAAAGCCCTGATTTCCAAACTTTATATATAAAATACATATTTATAAGTTTATAAAATTATTATAATATACATTTATAAATTATATCTATAATATACACAATATAACATCTATAACATATAAATATATTTATATATCATAATATATAATATATTATGTATAATATATAATATATAATATATTATATTATAGTATAATATATAATATATATATAATATTATATATATATAATATATAATATATAATATAATATATATATTATATTATAGTATAATATATAATATATAATATATTATATTATAGTATAATATATTATATTAAGATAAGCTCATCCTGGATTAGCTGGGTGGGCCCTAAATCCAATTATGAGTGTCCTTTTAAAAAAAACAGTTGAAGACAGACTGTATATATATATTATATATATATAATATATATAAAATATATATATAATATAATACATAAATATATTTATTATATGTAAATATTATATAAATATATTATACATAATATATTAAATATAGTTATTATATTTATTTGTTTATTTATTTATTTATTTATTTTTTTTGAGACAGTCTTGCTGTCACCCAGGCTGGAGTGCAGTGGCGCGATCTCGGCTCACTGCAGGCTCCGCCCCCTGGGGTTCACGCCATTCTCCTGCCTCAGCCTCCCGAGTAGCTGGGACTACAGGCGCCCACCACCTCGCCCAGCTAATTTTTTGTATTTTTAGTAGAGACAGGGTTTCACTGTGTTAGCCAAGATGGTCTCGATCTCCTGACCTCGTGATCTTCCCACCTCGGCCTCCCAAAGTGCTGGGATTACAGGCGTGAGCCACTGCGCCCGGCCTAATTATTATATTTAAAAAACAAAACAGTTGAAGACACAGACTGTATATATATAATATATAATATATTTATTATATGTAAATATATAAATGTATTATACATTACATATTAAATATAATTATTATATATCATGTATGATATATAATGTATATTATATATCATATTATATTATATATGTTATACAATATATCATATAGCATTTATATATAACATATTACATAACATATTTATATAATATATAAATATTTATATATAATATATAATAAATATATAATATATTAATATAATATAATATATGACAATATATCAATATATTATAATATAATATAATATAATATAATATAATATATAACATATTAATATATTATATATCATAATACATTATAATATATAATGTAATGTATTAATATATTAATATAATATATTATAATACAATATATAATATATTATAATATATTAATATATTATAATATAATATAATATAATAATATACAATATTATAATATAATAATATATAATATTATAATATGTTAATATATTATAATTATACTATAATATAATACAATATAAAATATTATAATAATATTAATATAATATATTATATATCATAATACATTACTTTTTTTTTTTTTTTTTTTGAGACAGAGTCTCACTCTGTCGCCCAGGCTGGAGGCAGTGGCGCCATCTCGGCTCACTGCAAGCTCCGCCTCCCGGGTTCACGCCATTCTCCTGCCTCAGCCTCTCCAAGTAGCTGGGACTACAGGCGCCTGCCACCACACCCGGCTAATTTTTTGTATTTTTAGTAGAGATGGGGTTTCACAGTGGTCTCGATCTCCTGACCTCGTGATCCACCCGCCTCGGCCTCCCAAAGTGCTGGGATTACAAGCGTGAGCCACCGTGCCCGGCCCTACATTATATATTATAATGTATTATGATATATAATATATAATATGTAATATGTAACATAAATGTTATATAATGTATAATATAGATTTATATTTCCTGACTATCTCTGGTGACATGTTAAAAAATAAAGAAAAAATATATAATATAAAATATGTAATATTTACATTATATATTAAGTTACATATATGCTATATAAAATATAAATATATAGCATAATGTAACATATTTTTATGATATATTATTTATATAATATAAGCATAGCACATATAAATATAGCCTAGGACATAATGTAACATATTTTTATAATATATTAATATATTGTATGCAGACATATATGTAAATTAATTAATACATCTTATATTAATATAATTTAATTAATATAATATAATTAGTATAATATTTTAACTTAATATAAATTAATATATTGTATACATATATGTGTGTATACAATATATTAATATGTTATATATATATATTGAGACGGAGTCTCTCTCTGTCATCCAGGCTGGAGTGCAGTGGCACCATCTCAGTACACTGCAACCTCCACCTCCTGGGTTCAAGTGATTCTCCTGTCTTAGCCTCCTGAGTAGCTGAAACCACAGGCACCCGCCACCACTTCCGGCTAACTTTTGTATTTTCAGTAGAGACGGGGTTTCACCATGTTGGCCAGGGTATTCTCAAACTCTTGGCCTCAAGTGATCTGCCCGCTTCGGCCTCCCAAAGTGCTGGGATTACAGACATGAGCCACTGTGCCCAGCAATAAATAAATAAATAAATATATATATGTATTTTTTTTTTTTAAGAGACTGGAGTCTCTCTGTGTTGCCAGGCTGGTCTTAGTTCCCTTTCCTAAAGTGATCTTCCCACCTCAGCCTCCCAAACAGCTTGGATTAGAGGTCTGTATCACTGCCCTCGGCTTCTCCAAACTATTTAATTTATCTTCGAATAGTTAATACATTTACATGCTTTGAAAAGCAAAGCATATAAGGTTTATGAAGCAGCATCTGCCTTCCAAGTTTCAGTTCCTCCCCTTTCTCCCATGAATAACCACAGCTCTTAATTTCCTGAGTATCTTTCCAGAATTACTTTGTACACATAAAAACAAATATGAATACAAGTTTTTCTTTCTTTATGAGACAGGGTCTCACTCCGCTGCCCAGGCTAGAGTGCAGCCGCAATATCACGGCTTACTGCAGCCTCGATCTCCTGGGCTCAAGTTAACCTCCCACCTTAGCCGCCTGAGTAGCTGGGACCACAGATGCATATCACTCTCAGCTCATTTTTTAATTTTTTTGTAGAGACAGGGTCTCAGTATGTGCCCCAGGCAGGTCTCAAACTCCTGGGCTTTATTTATTTATTTATTTATTTATTTATTTATTTATTTATTTATTTTTTGAGACAGGGTCTTACTCTATTGCCCAGGCTGAAGTGCAGTAGCACCATCCCAGCTCACTGTAGCCTTGACCTCCTGGGCTCAAGTGATCCTCCTGCCTCAGCCTCCCAGAGTAGCCGAGACCACAGGCACATGCCACCACGCCCAGCTAAATTTTGTAATTTTTTTGCAGAGACAGGGTTGCACCATGTTGCCCAGGCTGGTCTTAAACTCCTGAGCTCAAGCAATCTGCCTGCCTCAGCCTCCCAAAGTGCTGGGATTATAGGTGTGAGCCATTGTGCCCGGCCAGTATGTTAAAAACATTTTTTTCCCTCTTTGGCTTTGTGTGGCTCTGGCTCTGTCACTCAGACTGGAGTGCAGTGGCACGATCATAGCTCACTGCAGTCTCAAACTCCTGGGATCAAGCCATCTTCCCACCTCAGCTCACTACTATGCTTGGCCAATATTTTTCTTTTTCTTGTATTTTTTTTCTTTTTTTTTTTAGAGACAAGGCCTCAATATTTTGCCCAGGCATGAGCTGCTGCACCTGGCCTAAATATTTTTTGTTAATATGGCAAAATACATGTAAAATTTACCATTTTAACATTTTTTTTTTCTTTTGGCATGGAGTTTTGCTCTTGTTGCCCAGGCTGGAGTGCAATGGCGCAATCTTGACTCACTGCAACCTCCGCCTCCCGGGTTCGAGCGATTCTCCTGTCTCAGCCTCCCAAGTAGATGGAATTACAGGCATGTGCCATTACATCCAGCTAATGTGTTTTGTATTTTAGTAGAGACAGAGTTTCACCATGTTGGCCAGGCTGGTCTTGAATCCTGACCTCAGGGGATCTCCCCACCTCGGGCTCCCAAAGTGCTGGGATTACAGGCGTGAGCACTGCGTCCGGCTGTTTTAACTATTTTTAAGTGTACGATTCAGTGGCATTACCCACATTTACATTATTGTGCAATCATCCATCTCCAGAACATTTTGTCTTCCCAACAAAACTCTGTCCCCATTAAACACTATCTCTCCATCCTTCCTCCTTCTACCCCTGGCAACCACCATACTACTTTCTGCCCCTATGAATTTTTTTTTTTTCTTGAGGTGGAGTTTCCCTCCCATTGCACAGGCTGGAGTGCAGTGGCGCCATCTCGGCTCACTGCAACCTCCACCTCCTGGGTTAAAGTGATTCTCCTTCCTCAGCCTCCTGAGTAGCTGGAATTACAGGCACCTGCCACTACACCCAGGTAATTTTTTTTTTTTTTTTTTTTTGAGACAGAGTTTCACTCTGTCGCCAGGCTGGAATGCAGTGGTGGACCTCAGCTCACTGCAACCTCTGCCTCCCAGGTTCAAGGGATTCCCCTGCCTCAGCCTCCCGAGTAGCTGGGATTACAGGCACATGCCACCAGGCTCGGCTAATTTTTTGTATTTTAGTAGAGACGGGGTTTCACCATGTTGGCTGGGATGGTCTCGATCTCCTGACCTCGTGATCCACCCGCCTCGGCCTCCCAAAGTGCTGGGATTACAGGCGTGAGCCACCGCACCTGGCCTAATTTTTGTATTTTTAGTGGAGATGGCATTTCGCCATGTTGGCCAGGCTGATCTTGAATTCCTGACCTCAGGCTATCCACTCACCTCGGCCTCCCAAAGTGCTAGGATTACAGGCCTGAGCCACCGCGCCCGGCCTTTTAAAAATTTTTTTCCAAGATGGAGTCTTGCTCTGTCACCTAGGCTGGAGTGCACTGGTACGATCTCGGCTCACTGCAACCCTCACCTCTCGGGTTCAAGAGCTTCTCCTGCCTCAGCCTCCCAAGTAGCTGGGATTACAGGTGGGCACCACTAGGCCCAGCGAATTTTTGTATTTTTAGTAGAGATGGGGTTTCACCATGTTGGCCAGGCTGGTCTCGAACTCTTGACCTTGCTATCCACCCACCTCAGCCTCCCAAAGTGCTGGGATTACAGGCGTGAGCCACCACGCCTGGCTGAGACTTCATTTCTCCAAAAGAATTTTTAAAAGTTGGCCCAGGGTGGTGGCGTGTGCTTGTAGTCCCATCTACTTGGGAGGCTAAGATGGGAGGATCACTTGAGCCCAGGAGTTGGCAGCTACAGTGAGCTATGATTGTGCCACTGCACTCCAGCCTGGGTGACAGAGCAAGATCCTGTCGGGTCTCACTAGAGACGAGGTCTTATTATGCTGCCCAGGCTGGTCTCAAACTTCTGGGCTCAAATGATCCTCCCACCTTGGCCTCCCAAAGTGCTGGGATTATAGGCATGAGCCAGCATGCTTGGCCCAGAATTTCATTAAAAGGTAGCACGTTCTACACATTCTTCTGAATGTTGCTTCTCCCACATGACTTAACAAGTGTTGGAGATCTCCTCTTAACAAAATTTTATTTTATTTTATTTTATTTTTTATTGAGACGGAGTCTCGCTCTTGCCCAGGCTGGAGTGCAGTGGCGCCATCTCGGCTCATTGCAACCTCTGCCTCCCAGGTTCAAGGAATTCTCAGTCGGGATCAGTGGCTCACGCCTGTAACCCCAGCACTTTGGGAGGTCAAGGCGGGCAGATCACGAGGTCAGGAGATCGAGACCATCCTGGCTAACACGGTGAAATCCAGTCTCTACTAAAAATACAAACAATTAGCCTTGGGTGGTGGCGGGCACCTGTAGTCCCAGCTACTCAAGAGGCTGAGGCAAGAGAATGGCATGAACCCGGGAGGTGGAGCTTGCCGTGAGCCGAGATCAAGCCACTGCACTCCAGCCTGGGTGACAGAGCAAGATTCCGTCTCAAAAAAAAAAAAGAAGAAAAAGAAAAGGAATTCTCATGCCTCAGCCTCCCAAGTAGCTTGGACTACAGGTGCATGCCACCACGCCCAGCTAATTTTTTTATTTTTTAGTAGAGATGGGGTTTCACCATGTTGGCCAGGCTGGTCTCGAACTCCTGACCTCAAGTGACAGGCCCGCCTTGGCCTCCCAGAGTGCTGGGATTACAGGCGTGAGCCACTGTGCCTGGACGCATCCTTGTTATTTTTTATTTTTATTTTTTCACAGCCACATAGCATGCTGCTGTGTGAATGCTTTATAGTTAATTTCACTCCCAGAGATGGACATTTTTTCCATTTGTTTCTTCTTAGGCTGATGTTGCCATGCAGAATGTCATTTTACACATATGCAAGTGTCTCTATGGATAAATTTTCCAAAGCAGAATTTCTGGCTCAAAGACTGTGTGCATTTGTAATTTTTACACATATTGATGAATATTCCCCCTCAGGTGCTAGAGCAATTCACACTCTCTCTAGCAATGGGTAAGAGTTCTGCTGCCTTACAGCCTTACCAACAGAGTGTGTTATCGAACTTTGGTTTCTTGCCAACATGATGTGAAAAATAGTATCTGAGTAGAGAAAATTTGCATTTTCCTGACCACAAGCGAGGCAGAGCAAAGTCCCATGTGTTTAAGGACCATTAGTTTCCTCTTTACTCTCTGGTAACCTCCCTTGCCTAGTATACTTTTAGATTATTGATCTTCTTCCTTCTTTTTACAATTTTTTTTTGAGACAGTGTCCCGCTCTGTTGACCAGGCTGGAGTGCAATGGCATGGTCTCGCTCACTGCAACCTCCAACTCCCAGGTTTAAGCAATTCTCTTGCCTCAGCCTCCCAAGTAGCTGGGATTACAGGCAACCGCCACCACGCCCAGCTAATTTTTCTTTTTTTTTGTATTTTTTTTTTTTTTTTTTTTTTTTTTTTTTTTTTGAGACAGTCTCGCTCCATCACCCAGACTGGAGTGCAGTGGCGCAGTCTCGGCTCACTGCAAACTCCGCCTCCCGGGTTCACGCCATTCTCCTGCCTCAGCCTCTCCGAGTAGCTGGGACTACAGGCGCCCGCCAACACGCCCGGCTAATTTTTTGTATTTTTAGTAGAGACGGGGTTTCACCATGGTCTCGATCTCCTGACCTCGTGATCCGCCCGCCTCGGCCTCCCAAAGTGCTGGGATTACAAGCGTGAGCCACCGCGCCCGGCCTTTTTTTTTGTATTTTTAGTAGAGATGGGGTTTTGCCATGTTGGTCAGGCTGGTCTCCAACTCCTGACCTCAGGTGATCTGCTCACCTCGGCCTCCCAAAGTGCTGGGATTACAGGCATGAGCCACCACCCCCGGCCAAATTTTTTTTTTTTTTTTTTGAGATGGAGTCTTGCTCTGTTGTTCAGGCTGGAGTGCAGTGATGCAATCTCGGCTCACTGCAACCTCTGTCTCCCGGGTTCAAGGCATTCTCATGCCTCAGCCTCCCGAGTAGCTGAGATTATAGGTGCCTGCCACCTCGCCTGGCTAATTTTTGTATTTTTAGTAGAGACGGGGTTTCGCCATGTTAGCCAGGCTGGTCTCGAACTCCTGATCTTAGGTGATCTGCCTGCCTCGGCCTCCCAAAGTGCTGAGATTACAGGCGTGAGCCACCACGCCCGGCCTCTTTTTTAAAAAAACTTTTTTTTTTTCCACAGGTTATTGGGGAACAGGTGGTGTCTGGTTACATGAGCATGTTTTTAGTGGTGATTTGTGAGATTCTGGTGCACCCATCACCCGAGCAGTGTACACTGCACCCTATTTGTAGTCTTTTATCCCTCACCCCCTTCCCACCCTTCCTCCACTGAATCCCCAAAGTCTATTGTGTCATTCTCATGCCTTTGCATCCTCATAGCTTAGCTCCCCACTTATGAGTGACAGCATACGATGTTTGGTTTTCCATTCCTGAGTTACTTCACTTAGAATAATAGTCTCCAAGTCCATCCAGGTTGCTGCGAATGCCATTAATTCATTCCTTTTTATGGCTGAGTAGTATTCCATTGAATATATAGCCATAGTTTCTTTATCCACTTGCTGATTGATGGGCATTTGGGTTGGGTCCACGTTTTTGCAATGACAAATTTTGCTACTATAAACATGTATGTGCAAGTATCTTTTTTGTAGAATGACTTCTTTTCCTCTGGGTAGATACCCAGTAGTGGGATTGCTGGATCAAATGGTAGTTCTACTTTTAGTTCCTTGAGGACTCACCACACTGTTTTCCATAGTGGTTGTACTAGTTTACATTCCCACCAGCTGTGTAGGAGGGTTCCCTGATCACTGCATCCACGCCAACATCTACTGTTTTTTTGATTTTTTGATTATGGCCATTCTTGCAGGAGTTGAAGGTGGTATCACAATGTGGTTTTGATTTGCATCTCCCTGATCATTAGTGACGTTGAACATTTTTTCATATGTTTGCTGGTCATTTGTATACCTTCTTTTGAGACTTGTCTATTCATGTCCTAAGCCCACTTTTTGATGAGATTATTTGTTTTCTTCTTGTTGATTTGTTGAAGTTCATTTTAAATTCTGGGTATTAGTCCTTTGTCGGATGTTTACATTGTGAAGATTTTTTCCCACTCTGTGGATTGTCTGTTTACTGACTGTTACTTAGCTTTTTAGTTTAATTAAGTCCCAGGACTTTATCTTTGTTTTTATTGCATTTGCCTTTGGGCTCTTGGTCATGAAATCCTTGCCTAAGCCAATGTGTAGAAGGCTTTTTCCAATGTTATCTTCCAGAATTTTTATAGTTTCCAGTCTTAGATTTAAGTCCTTCACCCATCTTGAGTTGATTTTTGTATAAGGTGAGAGATGAGGATCCAGTTTCATTCTCCTACATGTGGCTAGCCAATTATCCTGGCATTACTGTTGAAAAGGGTGTCTTTTCCCCCCTTCTATGATGTTTTTGTTTGCTTTGTTGAAGATCAGTTGGCTGTAAGTATTTGGATTTATTTCGGAGTTCTCTATTCTGTTCCATTGGTCTATATGTTTTTTTTATTTTAGACAGGGTCTTACTCTGTCACCTAGGCTGGAGTACAGTGGCGCGATCTTGGCTCACTGCAACCTCTGCCTCCCGGGTTCAAGTGATTCTCCTATTTCAGCCTCCCTAATTGAGATTACACGCACCTGCCACTGCGCCCACCTAATTTTTGTATTTTTAGTAGAGACGGGGTTTCACCATGTTGGCCAGACTGGTCTTGAACTCCTAACCTCAGGTGATCCACCTGCCTTGGCCTCCCAAAGTGCTGGGATTACAGGCTTCGGCCACCACGCCCGGCCTATGTGCCTATTTTTATACCAGTACCAGAGCACGGCCTATTTGAATGTTTGATTTACAGTTAGTTGAATCTTCCAATGTGTAACCTGTGGATACAGGGAGGGCCGACTATATGCTGTACAACCTCCACCAGATAAAAATATAGAACATTTCAGCCTCCACCTTGCATTTCCAGCCACAAAGTCTTATAACGAACTTTTTTTTGAGACAGAGTCTCTCTCTGTCACCCAGGCTGGAGTGCAGTGGTGCGATCTTGACTCACTGCAACCTCCACCTTCCAGGTTCAAGCCATTCTCCTGCCTCAGCCTCCCAAGTAGGTGGGATTATGGGCGCACACCACCATGCCCAGCTAACTTTTGTATTTTTAGTAGAGACGGGGTTTCACCAGGTTGGCCAGGTTGGTCTCAAACTGCTGACCTCAGGTGATCTGCCAGTCTAGGCCTCCCAAACTGCTGGGATTACAGGTGTGAGCCACTGCGCCCAACTGAATATTTTTGATGGATGACATAGCCTCCGGGCTTGGTCCAGCTACTTCTGGGCATTGGAGAAATGGGTAGGAGGTGGAAATAGGGCTTCTAGTTTCCCTCTCCACAATGAAGACCCCATGGCTGGTCCTGGGACCCTGATGTGACTCGTATTGCCAGCTGGGATTCATTCTTGGGCACTGCCTACCTGGAAGTCTCATTAATTCTTGGGGGTACTGTCAGGGCTGGGACTCAGCTGGCAATTCCAGGCAGACTGGAGCTGCTGCTTCTCCTCTTCTCCCATCCAGGGTCACACCGAGGGCACTGGAAAGTCCCATGAAAAGCGATGGGCTCTGATTCCTCCAGCTTCGTGATCCTGGGGTGGAGATGTCACAGGAAAGGGGTCCTGATCCAGACTCCAAGAGAGGGTTCCTGGATATCACACAAGAAAGAATTCAGGGCCTGGTGCGGTGGCTTACACCTGTAAACCCAGCACTTTGGGAGGCCGAGGCGGGCAGATCACGAAGTCAGGAGTTAGAGACCAGCTTAGCCAATACGGTGAAACCCCATCTCTACTGAAAATACAAAAATTCGCCAGGCGTGGTGGCGCTCGCCTGTAGTCCCAGCTACTCGGGAGGCTGAGGCAGGAGAATCGCTTGAGCCTGGGAGGCAGAGATTGCACTCAGTCAAGATCGTGCCACTGAACTCCAGCCTAGGTGACAGAGAGAGACTCTGTCTCAAAAAAAAAAAAAAAAAAAGAATTCCAGGTGAGACCGTAAAATGGAAGCAAATTTGTAAGGAATAAAAGAATGGCTACTCCACAGAGCAGCCTCGAGGGCTGTATTTCTTTTTCTTTTTTTTTTGAGATGGAGTCTCTGTGTTGCCCAGGCTGGAGTGCAGTGGTGCAATCTTGGCTCACTGCAACCTGTGCCACCCGAGATCAAGCGATTCTCTTGCCTCAGCCTCCTGAGTAGCTGGGATCACAGGCATGCAACACCACACCCGGCTAATCTTTGTATTTTAAATAGAGACGGGGGTTCGCCATGCTGGCCAGGCTGTTCTTGAACTCCTGACCTCAAGCGATCTGCCAGCTTCGGCCTCCCAAAGTGCTGGGATTACAGGCATGAGCCACCACACTCAGCCTTATTTCTTGATGATATGCTAAACAAGGGGTGGATTATTCCATGCCTCTCGTTTTTAGTCCATATAAAGTAACTTCCTGGCGTTGCCATGGCATTTGTAAACTGTAATGGTTCTGGTGGGAGTGTAGCAGTGAGGACCAGAGGTTACTCTCATGGCCATCTTGGTTTTGGTGGGTTTGAGCCGGCTTCTTTACTGCAACCTGTTTTATCAGCAAGGTCTTTATTTATGTATTTTTAAATTATTTTTTAAATTTTTATCTTTTTTGAAATGGAGTCTCGCAATGTTGCCCAGGCTGGAGTGCAGTGGCGTGATCCTGGCACATTGCACTCTCCATCTCCCAGGTTCAAGTAATTCTTCTGCCTCAGCCTGCCGAGTAGCTGGGATTACAGGCGCACGCCACCATGCCCGGCTAATTTTTGCATTTTTAGTACAGATGGGGTTTCACCATGTTGGCCAGCCTGGTCTCAAAATTCTGACCTTGTGATCTGCCCACCTCAGCCTCCCAAAGTGATGGGATTACAGGTGTGAGCCACCTCGCCCAGCGAGGTCTTTATTTTCATTTATTTACTTGAGATGGAGTCTCACTCTGTCACTTAGGCTGGAGTGCAGTGGGGTGATCTCGGCTCACTGCAACCTCTGCCTCCCGGGTTCGAGCGATTCTCCTGCCTCAGCCTCCAAGTAGTTGAGATTACAGGCGCCCACCACCACGCCCATCTAATTTTCATATTTTTATTAGAAATTGGATTTCGCCATGTTTTCCATACTGGTCTCGAAATCCTGACCTCAAGTGATCCGCCCGCTTCCGCCTCCCAGTGTTCGGATTATAGGCATGAGCCACTGCACCCAGCCAGCAAGGTCTTTATGAACTGTATTTTGTGCTGACCTCCTGTCTTATCCTGTGACTAAGGATGCCTTAACCATTCAGGAATGAAGCCTAGCAGGTCTCAGCCTCATTTTACCCAGCTCCTGTTCAAGATAGAGTTGCTTTGGTTCACATGCCTCTGGCAGAGGGGGCACCTACTTCCTCTGTCTGGGCCTCCATTGCCCACCTGTCAAGAGGGGGGAATGTCCCACTTTGCTGGGTTTGCTGGGAATTATCTGGCTATTATTACCTCTACAACCTCACCTCTCCTGGCTTTAGCAGAAGTTCCTGTTCCCAGCTTTGGAGGCAGTTCTCTCCACCTTTTTTTTTTTTTTTTTCCGAGACAGAGTCTCACTGTGTTGCCCAGGCTGGAGTACAGTGGTACGATCTTGGCTCACTGCAACCTCTGCCCCCCAGGTTCAAGTGATTCTCCCACCTCAGCCTCCCCAGTAGCTGGGACTACAGGCACGTGCCACCACACCCAGCTATTTTAGTATTTTTAGTAGAGACGGTATTTCGCCATGTTGGCCAGACTATTTTCAAACTCCTGAACTTGGCCTCCCAAAGTGCTGGGATTACAGGCATGAGCCATCGTACCCGGCCCCTCCACCTGGATTTATGAGGCTTGCTTCGTCTCTCGCCACTCAGGCTCATTCTGTGGGACCCCCCCCCCTCCCCTCAGACAACACTGGCTACAGCATCCTCTCATTCTCCTACCCCATTCTCTTATGTTGCTCTCAGGACTCTAAGGAGCCTATCTTACATATTTATCTGTTTATTGTGTATCCCATCCTAGAATGCAAAGTCAAGGGAGTTGTTTGCTTTCTTTTTTTATCCTTTTTTCCTTTTTTTCCTGAGACTCAGGCTGGACCACACGATCATTGCTTACTGAGGCCTCTACCTCCGGAGCTGAACCAATCCTGCCAGCCTCCGCCTCCAGAGTAGCTGGGACCACAGGCGCATGCCACCACGCCTAGCTAATTGCTTTTTTTTTTTTTTGAGACAAAGTCTCGCTCTGTCGCCCAGGCTGGAGTGCAATGGCAGAATCTTGGTTCACCGCAACCTCCACCTCCCGGGTTCAAGCAATCCTCCTACTTCAGCCTCCGGAGTAGCCGGGATTACAGGCATAAACTACCATGCCCGGCTAATTTTTGTAGAGACGGGTGTGTTGCTTTGTTGCCAAGGCTGGTCTTGAACTCCTTGGCTCAAGCAATCCTCCCAGCTTGGCCTCCCAAAGTGCTGGGATTACAGGTGTGAGCCACCATAAATGAAGTCACCTTTCTTCACTTTTACAGCCCAGGGCCTTGCACCCAGGAAATATAATGTTGGTTGAATTAGGAAACAAACTTAGGTGGAGTCACTTTCTGAATGCCACACAGCAGGGCTGGCATTAGACTTCATGGCTGTCTGAGCCTGTTTTCTTTTCCCCTTGCTGTTCTAGGGCCTATCTGGGATGAGAGCGCAAAATTTAAGAGAAGGCCAAAGAGCTCAGTCATAATTGATATTTAAAACATAAAAAGTAGGCCGGGCGCGGTGGCTCACGCCTGTAACCCCAGCACTTTGGGAGGCCGAGGCGGGCGGATCACGAGGTCAGGAGATCGAGACCATCCTAACACGGTGAAACCCCGTCTCTACTAAAAATACAAAAAATTAGCAGGGCGTGGTGGCCAGCACCTGTAGTTCCAGCTACTCGGGAGGCTGAGGACAGAGGATGGCGTGAACCCGGGAGGCGGAGCTTGCAGTGAGCCGAGATTGCGCCACTGCACTCCAGCCTCGGCGACAGAGTGAGACTCCGTCTCAAAAAATAATAATAATAAATTTATTTTAAACACAAGATCTGACCCTGAGCTTGCACAACGCATCTCACCTTAATCCCTGTGTTGACGGATCCTGTCTTTATTTAAAATTGTGATGTTTTAGGCAGGGCACGGTGGCTCAAGCCTGTAATCCCAGCACTTTGGGAGGCCGAGGCGGGCGGATCACGAGGTCAGGAGATCAAGACCATCCTGGCTAACACGGTGAAACCCTGTCTCTACTAAAAAATACAAAAAATTAGCTGGGCGTGGTGGCGGGCGCCTGTAGTCCCAGCTGCTTGGGAGGCTGAGGCAGGAGAATGGCACGAACCTGGGAGGCAGAGCTTGCAGTGAGCCGAGATCGCGCCACTGCACTCTAGCCTGGGCGACAGAGCAAGACTCCGTCTCAAAAATAAATAAATAAATAAATAAATAAAATAAAATTGTGATGTTTTGTTCATCATAGATTTTTTCCCATTAATTTGGATATTTAACAAATATTGAATTAGAAGATTATTTATCTTGATGACTGAGTTTTTGCTCCCAAGATGTTCACCCTAGTCCGGGCCCTGTTTCTGTCTCTTCTCGTCCTGCAGCACCCGGACAGTCCCTTGAGGAAACTGAGGCACAGAGGAACGTATGTGTGGGTGTGTGTGTGACGGGGGTTGTAGTGAGCTCTCCTGGGCGAACCGAGCTCCCTGGGCTGGGCCGGGAGCTAACCTTTGCTTATCTACCGCGGTTGAAGCCGCTAATGAAGTCCCCCGCCTTGCAGAGACCTTTCCCAGGGCGGCCGCACCGCTCTGCGGGGCAGAGATAGCCGCGGTCACCCCGGCAGCGGTGACCTTTTCCGGCTGGAGGGTACCGGGAGGCGGGAGAGGGCGCGGCGGCCGCGCTGTCTGGCAGGCTTGGGCGGAGGAGGATGTCACCCCAGCGGGTGGGTGCTGGGATCGAACCCCGCCCCGGCCTCCCGAGTCCACCCAACCCCGACGGGGCCATGGGCAGTGGGGAAGGGGGACGCGCGCCCAGTGACGTCATCGAACCCCGAGTCCAGCCTTCGCCGCTGTCGTCACAGAGGGGCTGCGCTGCGTCACTGCATTCCTCCCCTGACGTCAGCGCAAGAGGCCAGAAACTGGCCCACCCAGCGAGAGAGAAGTCTGGAGCGGAGCCTGCCTTTCTCGCCTTTTTAATTTGGTAAGACATGTAAAGTGTACCCAGGAGCGGACTACAACTCCCAATCGGCCTTGCGTGCCGAACATGCGCACGGCCTCCAGCCAGAGAGCGCGGCAAACCTTTGGTAGATTGATGTCCCTTTAGTCGAACCAGGCCAGTTTTACGGCGGCAACCCAATCCCGTCCTCACGAGTCCCACCCCTTTATTCTTAGCCAGCTACTTCCCTGCCGGAGTGACGGGCCCGGCTGCCTTTGAGGGTTCAGTTTCTTTTGATGGACATTCATACCGATGAATCAGATCGCCGGGAAGTCGAGAGGGTGTTGAAAAGCGTGCATCGGAACCAATAGTTTAGGGGCAAGGCCTGGCGCCGTCCAATCACTTCTCCGACCGCCGCCAATCACCCCGGGCCACGCCCCCGGCGCGTGACGTAACTAGGGTGGGTAGCAACAGTTGCCCCGGTGAGGGAAACGGAGGCGCCATAGCCACGGTAGTCGTGGCGACCAAGCAACCCGGCAACGCGAGTCAACAACAACAACCGCCCGGCCGACCCCCACCCCCTACCCCCCAGGCCCGGCCCGGGGACCCCAGCACGTCCCGCCCCCTTCCCAACATCGACTCCGAGACCTCCGAAAAGCCTTTCCGCAGACAGAAGTGGGGAGAAGCGGAGGTAACCAGGGCGGCCCCGGGGTGGTTGGCCGGGCCGGGGTGGGCGGCGGGGCCGGGGCGGCGGGTGTCTCTGTAATCACAGTCCGGGGGAAAGGGGCGGGCGGTCAAAATGGCGGCGGCGACTGTCTGGACCGTGGGGGAGGGGGCCGGGGCCCGGCTGGAACGACACCACCCGCCCCCGTCCCCGCGGCCCGGCCCCCGCGAGGGGCGGGCGCTCGCAGGCCCGCGGCGAGTGGAGGTCGGAAGGCCGGGGCGGGGGGCTTTTATATGTCGGGAGCGCGAAGGGGCGGGCCTGGGGAGGCTGGGCCAATGGGAGCGAGGGAGGGACGAGGCGGGGCCAAGGTGGGTGGGCGGGACCAGGAGGGAAGGTATGGGCGGGGCCGGCTGGGTCTCCCCAACCTCCACCTCGGGAACCAGGGTGGGCAGCCACCACCCGGTCCACCTTCCAGATCCTTAAGCGACTCCCTTCTTCCTTAAGAGCCTTGCAGTTGTCCCAGGACTCAGAACTTGGACAAGTGCCTGTCCATCTGAGGCCTCAGTTTTCCATCCTGTAAAATGGGGAGAATCATTGACATCGCCCTTTTTCTGCAGTACGGGGACTGTTCATTCCTTCCAGGAATTTTACTTACGGCTTATCTTTGAACCTTTTCCTCGTATCTACCGTTTCTGAATGTGGTTTGATAAAATAACTGTTAGCTAGTCCTGATTTCAACACTGCAGCCCACTCCTTAACCTGCCACCTTCTCTCTGGGAGGAAGCAGAGTTTCATGGAGGAGCTAGGAGTCGATTTGGCTTTAACGTGGAGGATTTGGTTTGCAGAAATCAAAGTCCATGGTAGGGAGGAGTGATCATGAGGGACTGCTTTAGAGGAACAGAAACCTGAGTGCTTTTCTCTGGGCTGCTGTTTGAGACCTGATGTTTGCTGGTTTGAGGATGCGGGGGTTTGTTCCTGGAGATGGGACGTTTCTGGGTTCTGCCCATCGAGGTCTCCCCTACTGGGAATGGGGGAGCAAATGGCGCCTGAGGAAATTTCTTAGATTTTTTAAAGCCACTTCTCTTGGCCAGACGCATGTTTTTGTGTCAAATGAGTGTCAACCGAGTCACATGTCACTGACAAGGTCCCAGCCTCTAGGGCCACGTGGGCAGGAGCGGTCAGAGGGAAGGGGAAGCTATCCATATTTGTGAGAGGAGAATCTTTGCCACTGCTTTTTAGGGTGACAATATCCTGCCAGCTCGAGGAAGAATTTTTTTTTTAAGTAGCCAGCCAGGCTAAGTCTACTTGGCTTATTCTCCATCTTGCTTTTGAGCTTAGTGTCGCTGTGCAAACTGCAGCCATTTCCTTTTAAATCAGTCAATAAATTCCAAGGAAAAGGATCATTTCAGGCTTTTTCCCAAGAGTTTGAAATTGGTCTGGTGGGGGTTGACGGGTCCTCACTTCTCTAGGTACTTTTTCTAGGCCTGGCCCTTTTTAGAGGAGGCAGGGACTCTTTGAAAGTTAGGACAGGTGGAGATTAATTTTCAGTAAAACAAACAAAAAAGCTAGAAATGCCAAGTTGCTAGAAGGATCATCGGCACTTTTTTTTTGGAGACGGAGTCTTGCTCTGTGGCCAGGCTGGAGTGCAGTGGCTTGATCTCAGCTCACTGCAGCCTCCGCCTCCCGGGTACAAGTGATTCTCCTGCCTCAGCCTCCTGAGTAGCTGGGACTACAGGCGCACGCCATCATGCCTGGCTGATTTTCGTATTTTTAGTAGAGACAGGGTTTCACCATGTTGGTCAGGATGGTCTTGATCTCTTGACCTCGTGATCCGCCCGCCTCGGCCTCCCAAAATGCTGGGATTACAGGCATGAGCCACCGCGTCCGGCTAGCCCTTCTTAAAAAAGCTAACTGAGGCTGGGCGCGGTGGCTCACGCTTGTAATCCCAGCACTTTGGGAGGCCGAGGCGGGCGGATCACGAGGTCAGGAGATCGAGACCATGGTGAAACCCCGTCTCTACTAAAAATACAAAAAAATTAGCCGGGCGTGGTGGCGGGCGCCTGTAGTCCCAGCTACTCGGAGAGGCTGAGGCAGGAGAATGGCGTGAACCCGGGAGGCGGAGCTTGCAGTGAGCCGAGATCGCGCCACTGCACTCCAGCCTGGGTGACAGAGTGAGACTCCGTCAAAAAAAAAAGAAAAAAGAAAAAGAAAAAAGCTAACTGAGCAGGCTGGGCGTGGTGGCTCACGCCTGTAATCCCAGCACTTCAGGAGGCAGAGGTGGGCGGATCACCTGAGGTCAGGAATTTGAGACTAGCCTGGCCAACATGGTGAAACCCTGTTTCTACAAAAAATTAGCCAGGTGTGGTGGCACATGCCTGTAATCCCAGCTACTTGAGAGGCTGAGGCACAAGAATTGCTTGAGCCTGGGAGGTGGAGGTTGCAGTGAGCTGAGATCACAGGCCACTGCACTTCAGCCTGGGCAACAGAGTGAGACTAGTCTCACAAAAAAAAAAAAAAGCTAACTGAGCAGAAAGTGATGTTACCAATTATCTGGTCTTGTTGACTGCCTCAGTCACCAGTTACAATTACAGGTGAAGGGGCTGAGGAGTCATTTGACTAGGAAGAAAACACTAGATTGATTTGAAGCTGACTTGAAACAGTCAGCTTTTCTAGCTGTGTGCTCTTAGGTGAGTTACTTAAGTTTTCTGGGCCTCAGTTTCCCCTCCTTTCATCTAGGGGCAGTAATCCTTGGTAATCCTTTCAATCTCATGTTTCTGTGCTATGGATCCCAGAAAATAATACCTGTTGAACATCAAATACATAGGAATTGCTGAAACTAACTAAATACAAAGTAATTGCTAACGTAGTTATGTTAGCCTCTGCTGTTATGGTGATTGTTGCTTCCTGTTCAACCCTTGGAAATACACCGTTGGCTTTTATTTTTATCATTTTGAATCCAGTGAGAGCCCTCGTGGCTTTAAAGGTTGACTTGCTTCTCGCTTGCTGGGCTGTGTGGGTCTATGACAGGGATCCAGGAAGCTAGATACCAGGAATCCAGTTTGTAGTGGGAAAGTCACTCCCCTGGCTGCTGAATGGCCGTTCTCTGGCTTTAGGAGGGTCACTAGAAAGAAAAATCCTGGCCGGGCACAGTGGCTCAATTTGGGTGCTCACTCCTCCAGCACTTTGGGAGGCCGAGGCGGGTGGATCACTAGAGGTAAAGAGTTCGAGACCAGCCTGGTCAACACGGTGAAACCCTATCTCTACTAAAAATACAAAAAGTAGCCAGGCGTGGTAGCACATGACTGTAGTCCCAGCTATTTAGGAGGCTGAGGCAGGAGAATCCCTTGAACTGGGGAGATGGAAGTTGCAGTGAGCCAAGATCGTGCCACTGCACTCGAGCCTGGGTGACAGAGCAAGACTCTGTCTCAAAAAAACACAAAAAACATGCTACTTGGGCTCAGGCCCAGACTCAGTCCCAAGCCTTCCAGGAGGCAGCTGGATGAGGGGGGATGTGGACACTGTGGGAACGGTGGGGAGCTGGGAATGGCGTCTCTGGAGCCGAGGTCCTCACCCTTCTCCTCTGTCATGTATCTGAACATCTCGGGGAAGGGGATGGCCAGGCTGCCCCTCCCAGAGATGCTGCCTTCGATAGCAGCTGCACAGGACGTGGTCTTCCTAGGTGAGAAAGACTTTCTCCCACCTGCTCCCCAGGCCTCTTCTGGACCAGAAGGCATTGCCTGGCTCTGTAGCACAAGCCGGCTTCTGGCAGGAGGAAGTAACTTTCTCACACGGTCTCAGCAGTCTATAGACTGGAACCTGCCTTTGATGCTCACTAGCAGTGTGTTCTGGTGCATCATTTATGCTGCCTGGACAGTAAGAGTCAAAACCCCCACTATTTGCCTGTCAGTTTTCTTTTCTTTTTTCTTTTTTTTTTTTGAGACAGAGTCCTACTCTGTCGCCCAGGATGGAGTACAGTGGAGTGATCTCAGTTCACCACAACCTCCACCTCCCCAGTTCAACCAGTTCTCGTGCCTCTGCCTCCCGAGTAGCTGGGATTACAGATGCCTGCCACCATGCCTGACTAATTTTTTTTTTTTTTTTTTTTTTTGAGACAGAGTCTCACTCTGTCGTCCAGGCTGGAGTGCAGTGGTACGATCTTGGCTCACTGCAACATCCACCTCCCGGGTTCAAGTAATTCTCTTGCCTCAGCCATCCGAGTACCTGGGAATACAGATGCCCACCACCATGACTGGCTCATTTTTGTTTTGTTTTGGTTTGTTTTTTTTGAGACGGAGTTTCTCTCTTGTTGCCCAGGCTGGAATGCAATGGCGCAATCTTGGCTCACCGCAACCTCCACCTCCCGGGTTCAAGAGATTCTCCTGCCTCAGCCTCCTGAGTAGCTGGGATTACAGGCACCCACCACCACGCCTGGCTAATTTTTGTATTTTTAGTAGAGACAGGGTTTCACCATGTTGGCCAGGCTGGTGTCGAACTCCTGACCTCAGGTGATCCACCCGCTTTGGCCTCCCAAAGTGCTGGAACTACAGGTGTGAGCCACCACAGCAGCCTAATTTCTGTTTTTAGTAGAGACAGGGTTTCACCATGTTGGCCAGGCTGGACTTGAAATTCTGACTTCAGATAATCTGCCTGCCTCGGCCTCCCAAAATGTTGGGATTATAGGCATGAGCCACTGCTCCCGGCCTTGCCTGTCAGTTTTCTAGGAGCTGAGACAGAGTGAGGGGCAAGGCCCACCGGGTCTCTGCCTGTGGGGAGCTTACCTTTCCAGTCATGAAGAGAAGAGGAACTAGGAGGAAGAAAATAAATCCAGCCAGACACAGTGACTTATGCCTGTAATCCCAGCACTTCAGGAGGCTGAGACATGAGGATCACTTAAGCCCAGGAGTTTGAGACCAGCCTGGGCAACATAGCGAGACCCCATCTCTTAAAAAGATTAAAAAATTAGCCAGGTTTCGTGGCACAGGCCTGCAGTCCCATATACTCTGGAGGCTGAGGTTGGAGGATCACTTGAGCCCAGGAATTCAAGGTTACAGTGAGCTGTGATTGTGCCACTGCACTCCAGCCTGGGCAACAGAGTGAGGCCCTGTCTCTAAAAAACGAAAAAGAAAGAAAGAAAATAAACTCAACAGGGAAACACAGTGTCAGGAAGCAAATAAAATAGTAGTATGTGCTTGAGGGTACCTTCAGACCCAAGGAAGTGTGTATGAGCTGAGATGAGACCTGAATAAGGAGGAGAAGCCAGCCATGAAGGTGGCAATGGGGATAGCATGCCAGGTGGGAGGAAGAGGTGGGGCCAAGGCTGTGAGGCAGGAATGGATCTGCAGCATTCTTTTTTTTTTTTTTTTTTTTTGCAGAGGCTCACTGCAACCTCTGCCTCCTGGGTTCAGGCAATTCTACGTCAGCCTCCTGAGTAGCTAGGATTACAGGCACACGCCATCATGCCCACCTAATTTTAAAAATTTTTTTGTTGAGATGGAGTCTCGGCTATGCTGCTAAGACTGGTCTCAAACTTCTGGCCTCAAGCAATCTTCCTTCCCTGGGCTCTCAAAGTGCTGAGATTACAGGAGTGAGCTGCCATGCCTGTCCAGGATATATTTTAAAGAGACAGGGTCTTGTTCTGTTGCCCAGACTGGAGTGTGGTGGTGTGATCATAGCTCACTGAAGCCTGGAACTCCTGGGCTCAAGTGATTCTCCCACCCCAGCCTCCCGAGCAGCTGGGACTTCAGGTGTCAGGTACTATGCCTAGCTGATTTTTTCAGTTTTTTATAGAGATAAGGCGTCACTTTGTTGCTTAGGCTGGTCTTGAACTCCTGGGCTCAAGTGATCCTCCAATCTTGGCCTCCCAAAGTGGTGGGATTATAGATGTGAGCACTGCGCCCAGTCATTAGGAGATGTGTGCGTGTGTGTGTGTGTGCGTGTGTGTGTGTGTGTGTGTGTGTGTGTATGCATGCAGTGGCACAATCTCAGCTCACTGCAACCTCTGCCCTGCCAGACTCAAGCGATCCTCCTACCTAAGCCTCCTGAGTAGCTGGGATTACAGCCACACACCACCACACCCAGCTAATTTTTGTATTTTTAGTAGAGACGGGGTTTCGCCGCATTGGCTAGACTGGCTTCAAACTCCTGACTTCAAATGATCCGCCCGCCTCAGCCTTCCAAAGTGCTGGGATCACAGGCATAAGCCACCACTCCCGGCCTCTAGGATATATTTTGGAGGAGTAATTGACAAATCTTCTAAATGAATTGGATATAGAGGATGAGAGAAACACACATCATCCCATTTAATTTTGCCATTCTTCTGCAAGTTCATTATTGAAGCCATTCTACAGATGAAGAGAGTGAGTTTTCTTTCTATATCTTTGGGAGGGCCTTGCCGAGGATGTAAACCATTGGATTAGAGAATCTGGCATCCAAAACGGGTCAGACCAGGCGCGGTGGCTCATGCCTGTAATCCCAGCACTTTGGGAGGCCAAGGTGGGAGGATCACCTGAGGTCAGGAGTTCTAGACCAGCCTGGCCAACATGGTGAAACCCCATCTGTACTAAAAATACAAAAGCTAGCCAGGCATGGCGGCGGGCACCTGTAATCCCAGCTCCTCAGGAGTCTGAGACAGGAGAATCACTTGAACCCAGGAGGCAGAGGTTGCAGTGAGCAGAGACTGTGCCATTGCACTCCAGCCTGGACAACAAAAGCGAAACTTTGCCTCAAAAAAAAAAAAAAAAAAACCACAGGGGTCAACAACTATGGCCTGCTGCCTGTTTTTGGCTGGTGAGCTAAGAATGATTTTTACATATTTAAATTATTGGAAATATCAACACCGGAATTATATTTCATGATATGTGAAAATTACATGAAGTTCAAATCTCAGTGTCTAGAAATAAAGTTTTATTTGCACACAGCCTGCTCATTTGTTTACCTATTGTGCATGGCCACTTTCACATTACAGTGGCAGAGTTGAACAGCTGCTGCAGAGACTAGCCACAAAACTAAAAACGTTTACTGCTTGGCCCTTTACAGAACTTTGCGGAGCCCTCATTTAAAGTAATAGATTTAAACTGTCTCCATAAGCAGCTGCTGGCTTTGAAGATAGGTGCAGCCACTAGTGCTTTTCTTGGCAGATTCATTGCCAAGGAACAGTTTGTTAAGTAATTCCCTTGTTTTGTGTGCTGGGCTCCATAAAGAAAGGGTTCTCATGCTCAAATATATGGGCAATACCTTATGCTATGTATGTATATGTGATTTATTTCTGTCTAGGGAACAAACCTGTATAATTGCTTAATGTAGTCTCCTTAAAAGGTAGAAAAGGGTTCTTTGGTCAAATAATTGTAGGAAAAAGATTGACAATCACAGTGCTGAGAAGGCCTCCAATAGAGAAGTTGGTTTAGTTGTTCCTCGATCTCCCACCTCCTCCTTTTGAGCTCAGTCTTTTAGAAATTAATCATTGCCGGGCCAGGCGCGGTGGCTCATGCTTGTTATCCCAGCACTTTGGGAGGCCGAGGCGGGCGGATCACGAGGTCAGGAGATCGAGACCACGGTGAAACCCCGTCTCTACTAAAAATACAAAAAATTAGCCGGGTGTGGTGGCGGGTGCCTGTAGTCCCAGCTACTCGGAGAGGCTGAGGCAGGAGAATGGCGTGAACCCAGGAGGCGGAGCTTGCAGTGAGTCGAGATTGTGCCACTGCACTCCAGCCTGGGTGACAGAGTGAGACTCCGTCTCAAAAAAAAAAAAAAAAAAGAAAGAAATTAATCATTGCTTTCTCTTCTTGCCACTGAGTGGAAGGGATGAGGCCCATGGGCTTTGTGTCCCTGGAAGGAGAAAGAGCCAGTAAGTGAGGAGCTTTTAAAGCCCTTTCTTTGTGGGAGGGTCCACAAGGGGCCAGGTCTCTTAGGGCTGAGAAAGCCAAGGCCAGCATTTCTCAGAGTGCTGTCAGGACTGTCTGCCTCAGAACCATCTAAGGGACCAGCTAAAACAGACTCGGGCCATTTCAGACTCACTGGGCAGTAGAGCTCAGGAATCTGCATGATGTTGCTGATGAAAGCTTAGGTTGGATTTCCTCTTGGTGTCTGCTCCCAAGAGCTTGAAGATCCTGTCTCCTTCCTCCTCTGTCCCAACCTGGCTTGGATATTTGTTGAATGAGTAATAACACCTGCCACTTACCAGTGTTTATTGGGTACTGAGCTGATCTCATTGGATCTTTTTTTTTTTCTTGAGACAGAGTCTTGCTCTTTCACCTAGTCACCCAGGCTGGATTGCAGTGGTGTGATCTCTGCTCAGTGCACCCTCTGTCTCCTGGGTTCAAGTGATTCTCCTGCCTCAGCCTCCTGAATAGGTGGGACTACAGGCACACGCCACCATACCTGGCCAATTTTTGTATTTTTAGTAGAGACAGGGTTTTGCCATGTTGGCCAGACTGGTCTCGAACTCCTGACCTCAGCTGATCCACCTGCCTGGGCCTCCTAAAGCGCTGGGATTATAGGTGTGAGCCACTGTGCCCGGCCTCATCTCATTGGATCTTTGCAGCAATTTGATGAATTGGGTGTTCTCGTTATCCCCAGGTGACAGGCAACTGAGGCCCAGAAGAAGGTTGATAATATGTTCATGAGTTAAGACACGCGCCAGGGTTCATGTGGGTGAGGGTCTGACACCAGGCAGATGAAGGGTTGTCGGCTACAGTGACTTGAGTACCCGAGCTGGGCCAGATTTGGACCCGATGGTGTGAGGAACCTCCTCCCCTCTAACTGTGGCAGAAAGGAGTTTGGGGAGGGCAGGGGCTGGAGGAAGATGGTCTTTGCCTTGTTCAAGGCAGGCAGCATCCTTTTCCCTCTCACGGTGGACAAGTTTCCCTGCTACCCGAGTCCCTGGGCCTTGGAGCACTAAGGCTGGCCACCTGCTAGGTGCAAAGGCCCCAAACAGCTTATCCTGCCTGCCTCCACTCCTACTGGAATGACCTCACCTGGCAGGGAGGGTGGCCCCAGGGCCCTGTCAGCTCTGTTCCCGCCAGCCAGGAGGGTCCTGGAGTCCCTCCCAAGCCTGCCGCAAGCCCAGAGGGCACACCCAAGAGGCAAGTGTAAGCTCCTGTTTCCTTCATCCTCAGCAGCACAAAGCTCTGGACGCTGAAAGGGAGGCAGGGCCAGGAGGTATTTTCATCTTTCCTGGAACTGCGTTAAAGGGCCCTGGGCAGTGAAGGGAGCCAGAGCCATTTCCTGCGTGCTTATAGCATGCCAGATGCCCGGCCACGCGCTGCCCACAGGATCAGGTTGAACTCCTTAGCAGCCCCACCTGGTAGGGCCAGCTGTCCCCCCATTTCACATATGGAGCCGTAGAGGCTCTCCTCAAAAGTCACACAGCTAGGAGGTAGCCAAGTTCAAATCATGGTGCATCCATCCCCGTCCAGGGCTTGTTTCTCACCTGCCTTGCCCCCCTGCTAACTCGGACACCTCTTGAGTTTGGCATCCAAGAGCAGAACCTGGATCCCGGGGGAGGGAGGCACAGGGAGGAGTGAAGGATGGGAACAGGCCTCCTCTGGGCTGCTCGGGCCGGCTTCCCCCTTGCCAGTTCTGCTGCCCTTAACTGCAGCTTTGGGCAGGGGCGTAACCTCTGCAGGTGACACTTGGGTCTCCCTGTTGGAAGAACCCGCAAGATGCCGTGTACTGACCTTAAGAAGCAAATGAAGGTTGGGCGTGGTGGCTCATGCCTGTAATCCCAGCAGTTTGGGAGGCCGAGGTGGGTGGATTACTTGAGGTCAGGAGTTCGAGACCTGCCCAGCCAACATGGTGAAACCCTGTCTCCACTAAAAACACAAAAATTAGCTGGGTGTGGTGGTAGGCTCCTGTAGTCCCAGCTACTCGGGAGGCTGAAGCAGGAGAATCGCTTGAACCCGTGGGGGCAGAGGTTGCAGTGAGCCAAGATCATGCCGCTGCTCTCCAGCCTGGATGACAGAGTGATACTCCATCTCAAAAAAAAAAAAAAAAAAAAAGCAAATGAGCCCTGTGCCTGGCATCCTGAGTAGGGCTGGGGACTGACAGAATGTATCTGGGGGTCAGAGAGACCTGGGTTCAATCCCCCCCTCACCAGTTGCTAGGGGCTTTCAGCAGCCTACCCCTCAGTCTCGCTCAGCTCGTCTGTAAAATGGGCATGATGATGCCTCCCTCACACGGCTGCCGGGAGGAGGTGACCTCAGTGGAGGGGTCTGGGGGCTCCTGGTCAACCAACAGCAGTTGTTGTTTTTTACCTCCTCCTTCCCTTGAGGGTCACCCTGCAGCTGGAGGGCGACCTGGGCACATCGTGGCATAGAGATGCTGATTGTTAGTGCAGAAGAGGCTCTGGTCCAGTTGCCAGCCAGGATGCAGTACTGCCCGGAGTCATGGCCAGCTGTAGGCAGGGCTCTCAGACCCAAATGCCTTCTGGGGCCAGGCAGGAGCCACAAAAGCACGGAGCTGGAGCCTTTCCTCTTAACCACTCGTGCCTCTGTCCCACTCTCCCTCAAATGCTTCGGACCTGGGGATAGGGCTCATGAGTACAAAGGTCCCCAAACCATCTGCCGATCCCCTGCTACAGTGGGGCTGAGCCAGAGGGAGGCCATGCCCAGCCCGGCACCTGGGAGAGGGACACACCCTTTAGCAGGCAGGCCCACCTTGTTCTTTCCTTTTGTTTTGTTTTGCTCTGAGACAGGGTGTTGCTGTGTCACTGAGGCTGGAGTGCAGTGGAACAATCTCAGCTCACAGCTCTCTGCAACCTCCACCTCCTGGGTTCAAGCAATTCTCCCACCTCAGCCTCCTGAGTAGCTGGGATTACAGGCGCACGCCACCACTCCCGTTTAATTTTTTTTTTTGAGACAGAGTGTCGCTCTGTTGCCCAAGCTGGAGTGCAGTGACAAGATCTCGGCTCATTGCGACCTCCGCCTCCCAGGTTCAAGTGATTCTCCTGCCTCATCCTCCTAAGTAGCTGGGATTACAGGCACGTGCTACCATGCCCAGCTGATTTTTGTACTTTTAGTAGAGACTGGGTTTCGCCATGTTGACCAGGCTGGTCTTGAACGCCTGACTTCAGGTGATCCAGCCGCCCCGGTCTCCCAAAGTGTTGGGATTACAGGCATGAGCCACCGTGCTCGGCCAAGGCCAGCCCTGTTCTGAGGTCAGCCGCAGCTGCCAGGTTCCCAGTGCAGCCTGGGTCTGCTCCCAGCCCTGTCGCCTCTGGCCACAGAAGGGCACTGTCCCACTGATGAGCTTACATCTGGTGTCAAGACCCATAACTGCTCCCGGGCAGAGGGCCCAAAAAGCCCCTGTGGCCCCATGCAGCTCACAGGGGGTTTTTGGACTCAAACACCTTCCCACTGGGAATGCTACTCAGCCGAGAATCCCAAGTCCAGATAGCAGGCACGTAGGGAACTGGCATGGGTCCCTGGGAGGCAGCTTTCCCCATGACTCTGCTTTCTGGCAATAAACTGACGAGTCAGGAGCATAGAACACCCAGAGTTCAAACGCAGCCCTGCCACCACTTCCCCGCTGTGTGGCTTGGGGCAAGCACCTTAACCTCTCTGAGCCTCAGCTCCCTATCTAGCAGACAGAACCCAAACCCAGACATGGTTGTTGGAAAGTTTAAAATGAAATAGGCCGGTCGTGGTGGCTCACACCTATAATCCCAGCACTTTTTGGGAGGCTAAGGCGGGAGGATCGCTTGAGCCCAGGAGTTCAGATCAGCCTGGGCATAATGAGACTCCCATCTCTGAAAAAAATAGTTATATATATGTATATTTCTATGTACATTATGTATATTTCAATATACATGCATGTATATCTACATATAGGTGTGTGCATGTGTGTGCATGCATGTGCATGTGCGTATATGTATATTTTGATGTATGTATACATGTACTATATGTACATGTACATATGTACATATATGTACATTTCAATGTACATATGTATATTTCATATAGTTCAATACATGTATAATTTCATATAGTCGATACATATGCATAATTCGTATAGTTCAATACATATGTACATATGTATATTTCAATTTGTATTTTTAGTAGAGATGGGGTTTCACCGTGTTGGCCAGACTTGTCTCGAACTCCTGACCTCAGCTGATTCACCGGCCTTGGCCTCCTAAAGTGCTGGGATTATAGGTGTGAGCCACCATGCCCGGCCTGATCACATTGGATCTTTGTAGCAATTTGATGAATTGGGTGTTCTCATTATCCCCAGGTGACAGGCAAACTGAGGCCCAGAAGAAGGTTGGTAATAATTTCATGACACAGCGCCAGGGTTCATGTGGGTGAGGGTCTGACACCAGGCAGATGAAGGGTCGTTGGCTACAGTGACATGAGTACCCGAGCTGGGCCAGATTTGGACCCAATGGTGTGAGGAACCTCCTCCCCTCTAACTGTGGCAGAAAGGAGTTTGGGGAGGGCAGGGGCTGGAGGAAGATGGTCTTCGCCTTGTACATATGTACATATGTACATTCACATATGTACATTCACATATACATATTGTATATGTATATTGAAATATATACATATGTACACATGTATATTGAAATATATACATATGTGTACACATGTATATTGAAATATATACATATGTGTACACATGTATATTGAAATATATACATATGTGTACACATGTATATTGAAATATATATGTACATATGTATATATGTACATATTGAAGTATACATATATGCACACATGTATATTGAAATATATATGTACATATGTACATATATGTATATTTCAATATACATGTGTGCATATATGTATACTTCTATATGTGTACATATGTATATATTTCAATATACATGTGTACATATGTATATTTCAATATACATATGCAATATATAAATGTACATATGTACATGTATGTATAGTGTATATATGTGTGTGTATATATACTATATATGTATATATGTATATTTCAATATATAAGTAAAAAAATATATACACACACACGCATATATATATATATATATATATATATATATATATATATATATTTAGACAGTCTTGTGTCGCCCAGGCTGGAGTGCAGTGGTGCAATCTTGGTTCGCTGCCACCTCCGCCTCCCAGGTTCAAGTGATTCTCCTGCCTCAGCCTCCCGAGTAGCTGGGACTACAGGCATGCACCACCATGCCCAGCAAATTTTGTATTTTTAATAGAGACGGGATTTCACCATGTTGGCCAGGCTGGTCTCGAGCTCCTGACCTCAAGTGATCCGCTCGCCTTGACCTCCCAAAGTGCTGGAATTGCAGGCGTGAGCCACTGTGCCCGGCCTAATATATATTTTAAAAAGATGAAAGGGAAAGTGCCCAGCCCCGTGCCTGGCCTACAGGAGCCCTCAAGAAGTGCCCACTTGGGGTCCTCAGCTAAGGAGATGGAGGCAAGGGAAGGGAGAGCCCCTGGTATTTGAGAGTGACCCAGTGAGAACCGTATCATTTTTCTCTGGGTGAGGGCACAGAGCAACCACATGGGCCCAAGCTCCCCCCGCAGTGTGGGGAAATGCGATCCTACGTGGATGTGGGGGTCTCTGGGTACCAGGGACTGGGAAGGCAGGAGTCCTGGCTTGTGGTGAGTGGGGGTATGGAGTGGGGCTCCAGCCCTGGTCTACAGCTGGTCCCCCTGCAGTGACGGGTTGGATATTTCTGGCCACCAGCCTGGGGATTTAATTAAGTGTGATGAACCCAAGCACATCTCTAAGGAGCCCAGAGCTGTCCCTGCTTTCTCTGCCTGTGGATTAATTCCTGTTTTTCTTTCTTTTGTTTTGTTTTGTTTTTCTCTCCCCCCTCCCTGTCTTTCTTCCCAAGGAATTAAAAAAAAAAAAAAAGCCTTATTTATTATCATTTTCCCCACCGTTGGCATGGCAACACAGGCGTATACTGAGCTACAGGCAGCCCCGCCACCATCCCAGCCGCCACAGGCCCCGCCACAAGCCCAGCCCCAGCCGCCACCGCCACCACCCCCAGCGGCACCCCAGCCCCCGCAGCCACCCACCGCTGCTGCCACCCCTCAGCCCCAATATGTCACCGAGCTGCAGAGCCCCCAGCCCCAGGCACAGCCACCGGGCGGCCAGAAGCAGTACGTGACGGAGCTCCCGGCTGTACCCGCACCCTCGCAGCCAACCGGTGCACCCACCCCTTCGCCTGCACCCCAGCAGTACATCGTGGTCACTGTCTCTGGTAAGTGCCGCACTCGTGTGTCCTGAAAACTCCTCTCAGAGTTGTTCAGATAGCCTAGCCCCTGGGTGTGAAGGCACAGGGCTGCCATGCCCCCCAAGGTTTCTAGATGGGACTTGGGGTATCACTAGGGCAGGGGTGCTCAAGCCATGCAAGGAGGCCTCTGTCCCCCCAAACTCCTTCCCACCAGAGCAGCTCTTAGAGCTTCTTTTTTTGGTTTTATTTTGTTTTTTGAGATAGAGTCTCATTCTGTTGCCCAGGCTGGAGTGCAGTGGCACAATCACAGCTCACAGCAGCCTCAACCCTCCAGGCTCAAGCAATCCTTCCACCTCAGCCTCCCAAGTAGCTGAGACCACAGGTGCCCACCACCATGCCTGGATAATTTTTTAAATTTTTTGTAGCTGTGGGGTCTTCCCATGTTGCTCAGGCAGGTCTCAAACCCCTGGCCTCAAATGATCCTCCCGCCTCAGTCTCCCGAGTTGCTGAGACTACAGGTGTGCAGCTGTGCCCAGCTAATTTTTTTTTTTTTTTTGTAGAGATGATGTCTCACCATATTGCCTAGGCTGGTCTCGAACTCCTGGGCTCAAGCGATCCTCAAGCCATAGCCTCCCAAAGTGCTGGGAATACAGGCATGAACCACCATGCTCAGCCTCTTAGAGCTGTTCTGACCTCTCTTTTCAAGTAAGATGTCACTGGAAGAAGGGTTTGGGCAGTGGCATCAAAGTTTGCACGCACCTGTGGGAGACAGAGGCCTGGCCTGGCTACACACATCTTTGGCCTCCCTGCTCTGGTTTCCTCATTTGTGATGGGATCATCATAGCTCCTCGCTCTCAGGGGACACATGCAAGGGTCTCATAGCCAGGATGGCCTTGAGTGGGCACTTCAGGGAGGTCAGCTGGGGGTGGGGGCCTGGACATGTCACCTCCCCTTCCTAGAGCAGCCACCCTGTTGTTTTGGGCAGGATCCAGGGACCGGCCCTTTTCTTTATTTTTGCTTTTCTTTCTCATGACATAAGCTAAGGCACGCAGGACATGTGTTGAGAGCAGGCCATCTTGGACAGACCTGTTGCCCTCTGAGCATTTCCCACAGTAAACATAGTGATGATGTTTTGACTTGTTTAGAGTCTGCCTGAGGCCTGGTCTCTGTCTCGACTGACTCAGTACTCTGATGGGAATGGCAGCACAGCCTGGGCATTAGGCTAGATTCGTGTTTTTTTGGTTTAGAGATAGGGTCTTGCTATGCTGTCCAGACTGACCTCGAACTCCTGGGCTCAAGTGATTCTCCTGCCTCAGCCTCGTCGGTAGCTGGGACTACAGGCGCCTGCCACTGTGCACAGCTAGTGTGTTTTTAATGTGCTCTGTGGTGGACGGAGGCCTCAGTGGGAGCCTGGATCAAAGCTGGCCCTGGTCCTTCTCAGAGTGGGAATGGAAGGGGTGAGACCATCAGGGCATCCTGAGGGGCTGTGGAAGGGGGGGGTCAAGATGGGATTGGGGACCATCAGGTCATAGTCATCAAAATATGTAGCAATTGGCCGGGCGTGGTGGCTCACGCCTATAATCCCAGCACTTTGGGAGGCCGAGGCGGACGGATCACTTGAGGTCAGGAGTTCGAGACCAGCCTGGCCAACATAGCGAAACCCCGTCTCTACTAAAAATATAAAAATTGGCCGGGCGCGGTGGCTCACGCCTGTAATCCCAGCACTTTGGGAGGCCGAGGCGGGTGGATCACGAGGTCAGGAGATCGAGACCATCCTGGCTAACACAGTGAAACCCCGTCTCTACTAAAAATACAAAAAATTAGCCGGGCGAGATGGCGGGCGCCTGTAGTCCCAGCTACTCGGGAGGCTGAGGCAGGAGAATGGCGTGAACCCCGGGGGGCGGAGCCTGCAGTGAGCCGAGATTGCGCCACTGCACTCCAGCCTGGGCGACAGCGAGACTCTGCCTCAAAAAAAAAAAAAAAAAAAAAAAAAATATATATATATATATATAAAAATTAGCTGGGTGTGATGGTGCGAGCCTGTAATCCCAGCTACTTAGGAGGCTGAGGCAGGAAAAATCACTTGAATCCGGGAGGCAGAGGTTGCAGTGAGCTGAGATCGCGCCACTGCACTCCAGCCTGGGTGACGGAGAGAGAATCCATCTCAAAAAAAAAGTAACGAAAAGTGTAGCAATTGGCCCCGTCGTAGAACAGAGCAGATGGGGCTGGGGCCCTGGGCAGTGTCCCAAGGCTTCTGGCAGTGTCTGCATGGGAGGTCCAGGGTCTCTGGCAGAGGTTTGGGGCAGGAACATGCAGGGACTCAGGGCAGTGACTCTTTACTGTATGGACGGAGTAGAGGTGTCGGCATGAGCGCGACACTTAGTGCCCCCCCGACCTGTGTAGACACAGCCCTGCCCTGGTTGAGGTCGGGCTGCAGACATGGGCAGGATCTTCAGTCCACAAACCTCTGGTGGGTTCTCAGCGCCGCTCCGAAATCCTGCAGCATTTCCTTAACAGTGAACTTCATGCTCCAAGAAACCCATTCTCCCTATGCCCCGCCTTCACCTCCATCACCTCTGTCTCATACTATGCTCCTGGTCCCTGACCCTGCAGGCAACCTTACTGGGGACAGAGTACCGTCAGGGCAACCACAGGGACCCCTTCTCCTGCCCAGCTCCTGGGGTGCATCTGCACCCACCACCTCTGCCTTCTCCTTGGATTAAGCAGCACCACCCATATCCAGAACATGCTCCTGCCATTGCTCCTTCTAGTTCCTTCCGCATGACTTAATCCCCCTCTTGCAGATCTTCCCATCCACCCATCAAGGTGGAACAGCACCCATTTTGTTTATTTTTTATGTATTTATTTTTTGAGACACGGTCTTGCTCTGTCGCCCAGGCTGGAGTGCAATGGTGCAATCATGGCTCACTGTAACCTCCAACTCCTGGGCTCAGTGATACTCTCAACTTAGCCTCCCAAGTAGCTGAGACTATAGGCATGTGCCACCACGCCCAGCTAATTTTTTTTTTTTTTTTTTTTTTTTTTGAGACAAAGTCTCGCTCTGTCACCCAGGCTGGAGTGCAGTGGCAGGATCTCGGCTCACTGCAAACTCTGCCTCCGGGGTTCACGCCATTCTCCTGCTTCAGCCTCCCAAGTAGCTGGGACTACAGGTGCCTGCCACCACGCCTGGATAATTTTTTGTATTTTTAGTAGAGACGGGGTTTCACTGTGTTAGCCAGGATGGTCTTGATCTCCTGACTTCGTGATCTGCCCGCCTCGGCCTTCTAAAGTGCTGGGATTACAGGCGTAAGCTGCCACGCCCAGCCTAATCTTTTAATTTTTTTGTAGAGACAGAGTCTCACTATGTTGCCCAGGCTGGTCTTGAACTTCTGGCCTCAAACAATCCTCCCACTTCAGCCTCCCAAAGTGCCGGAATTTGTGTGAACCACCGCGCCCAGCCAAGCCCCCATTTTATCCAGGAGCTGAAAAGCTCCTGGACCCCCTGCAGCCGGCCCCCTTTTTCCCAAAGATCTCCTCCTGTGAGGCCTCCGGGAACCCACACTGCCCTGGTCTCTGCCCACCTCCCTGCAGCCCCTCCATGGTCCCCTCGGTTGCTTCTCTTCATCTCCCTGACCTTGTCAGCAAAGGATGGGGAGTCCTAGACTCAAGCCTGGGAACCTCTCTTAGCTCCTGTAGTTCTCCCTTCATGATGGCCTCATCCTGTGTCCCAGATCTCAATGCCCACACTGAGGTCTCCAGCCTGGGCTGCAACCCTGAACCCCAGGACCCCACATCCAGCCACTCTTGACTCATCCACTCGATGTTGAACTCGCTGCCGGCCAGTGCAGCCACATTGAATTCTGCATTTTTCCCTCTTCAGATCTTCTCTCCTTCAAGACTTTCTCATCCTCCCAGGCCCATGGTCAGTCTTGCTTCTGTCCTACTCCTCCTTGAGTAAGCCCTCTTGGCTCCACCTCCTAAACTCTTCCAGAACCCACCCGCCTCTTCCACTTCTACGACCCCAATCCTGGTCCAGCCTCCGCCCTCACAGTCTGACCCCTCCCAGCAGCCAGAGGGAGCTGGTTCACAGCTGTCCGTTAGGTCCCGTCACATCCTAGCTCAACCCCGATGGCTTCAAGCCAGGTGGGTCCACGGGCACTCTTTGAGAAACCCCAGCCTAGGTTTTCTCAGCTCTGAGAGAGCAGGCTCCTTCCCCGCCCCCGATACCTGACAAAAAAGGACTTTAAAAGCTACACACACACACACACACACACACACTCTCTCTCTCTATATATATATATATACACACACATATATACATATATACATATATACGTATACACATATACATGTATATATACACGTATATACACACATATACACACATATATATATACACATATATACATGTATATACACATATACGTGTATATACGTATATACACGTGCATATACGTATATACACGTGTATATACACATATACGTGTATATATACATATATACATGTATATACACATACGTGTATATATACATATATACACATATATATATACACGTATATATATAAAAGCTGGGCGTGGTGGCGGGCGCCGTAATCCCAGCTACTTGGGAGGCTGAGGCAGGAGAATCGCTAGAATCCAGGAGGTGGAGGTTGCAGTGAGCCAAGATTGCACCATTGAACTCCAGCCTGGGCAACAAGAGTGAACCTCCGTCTCAGAAAAACAAAAAACAAAAACAAAACCAAAAATGCTCCACACACCCTGTGCCCCTACTAGCAAATGCCAAGCCCCTTCAACTCTGGCCTGCCAGCCTCCCAGCCTCGCCCACTTCCACCCATCCCCTCACATGCCTGGTCCAGCCCCTCTGGCCTTCCTACAGCTCCACAAACCCACCAGGCTCAGTCCTGCCTCCTGACCTTTGCACTCTCAGTACCCTCTGCCAGGAGCACTCCCTGCCCCAGACCTTCTGGGAGCTTGCCTCTTGTCTCCCTCAGGTCTCTGCTCAGACACCACCTTTCCGACTCCCACACCTCCCTACCCCTACCCCCATTGCTCACTCTCTGTCTTCTCGTTTGTTTGTTTTTGAGACAAAGTCTCACTGTGTCACCCAGGCTGGATGCAGTGGTGCGATCTCAGTTCACTGCAACCTCTGCCTCCCGGGTTCAAGCGATTCTCCTGCCTCAGCCTCCCGAGTAGCTGGGATTACAGGGGCGCACCACCACGCCAGGCTAATTTTTGTATTTTTTGGTAGAGATGGCGTTTTGCCATGTTGGCCAGGCTGGTCTCAAACTCCTTACCTCAAGTAATCTGCCTGCCTCGGCCTCCCAAAGTGCTGGGATTATAGATGTGAGCGCCCCACTGGTCTTAACACTTATCACTACTTGAAGTTATGATAATGGGATGGTGGGGCTGCCCACCTGCAGGCAGGGCTCTGTCAGTGCTCAGTCTCTGTGGAATGACTGGGGAGCACCAGCCTGACCCAGAACAGCCTAGAGGAGCACCTAGCACAGCCATCATGTCCCATCAGCTCCTGCATGGCTGACTGTTTGCAGGAGGCCTCGCATGTCACCAGTGGATGACTCCGCTTGGCGCCCAGAGTGTCTGATGGGTCCTGATCCACGCCCTGGGTGTGGGTCTTACCTGCTTCAGGGTCCAGGCTCCCTAGAGCCAGGGTCTGGAGTGGGCACACAGCTCCAGGCTCCACCACTCCCCAAGTCCTTCCACTCTTGATCTTGGCTTCTCCAGCTCTTCCCGCACTCCCCCAGGGGGGCCCTGGTGCTTCAAAGTCAAGACCAAGTCCCCGCACTTTGGAAGGCTGAGGCAGGTAGATCACCTGAGGACAGGAGTTCAAGACCAGCCTGGCCAACATGATGAAACCCCGTCTCTAATAAAAATACAAAAATTAGCCGGGCGTGTTGGCGTGTGCCTGTAGTACCAGCTACTGGGGAGGCTGAGGCAGGAGAATTGCTTAAACCCGGGAGGTGGAGGTTGCAGTGAGCCGAGATCGTGTCATTGCACTCCAGCCTGAGCAACAGAGCAAGACTCTGTCTCAAAAAAAAAAAAAAAAAGAGCAAGAAGTCAAGAGCAAGTCATGGTCTTTGGGTCAGACAGAGCTAGGCCGGACTCTAAGTAGCTTTGAGGCATGGGGAGGTGGCCTGTGTCTCCCCCATCTTGGTATGTTCCCAGGAGGGTACTCTGTACCCACAAGGGCAGGCTGCAGCAACCCTGCTGTCCACAGAACTCTCTGGGGCTCACTTTGGTCAGGCAGTGGCTTAGTCGCCTTTCACAGTGGTCCCAGGGAATTTCATTTCCCTGCCACTCCACATTCTGGCAGGTGCCAGCCTGTCCCCAGAAGGGTCACTGGGCAATGCTTCCTGGATTTGTTCTGAGGAAGAGGAGGTTGGCTTGTGCCCTGCCAGCTGTCCCCTCCCCCACCCCTTGCAGTAACTCCCCAGCCTTCCTCCCTGACCCTCTGCCAGGTTAGCGTCCTTCCTCATCTAAGGGTGGCCGGGGCCACGTGAGCGCTGGGGAAGCGGGAGTAACTGACACCAGTGAAGGCTGCCACAAGGCACCTGGGACTTCTCCCAAGCCAGGAGCAATCGGAGCTGACCAGGGACCCAGGGAGTCGGCAGGGAAGAGGAAGGGAGGGGCCTGGACCCAGACTTGGAGCCTGGGGCTGGATGCCAGCCAACACCAAACCAGACACAGCTCACCCAGCCCCGGTCCCCGCCTGCCCTGCCTAAAGGTGACTTTGGAGGTGGTAGGAAGGAAGATCAAGTTTCCCTGGTCAGGAACAATACTAGATCCATAAATCCCTGTCCTCAGAGGCCATCAGACTCTCCCAGAACCCAAGGCGGAAGGAGAGTGCTGTGGGCTCTGGCAGCCACTCCCGGGAAGGTGAAACCGAGCTGGCCTGCAGGGAACAGGGGCCGCCTCGAAGGAGGGGCTGAGTCCAGCCCTTCTTCCCTGCTTCTCTCTCATTGGAGTTCTAGGGGGTCCAAGAAGACTTGTGTCCAGACAGAGAAGTGGAGGGTGTTTGTCAGCATTCCCAAGCACAGATGGGGAAACTGAGGTTGGAGCAGACAAGGGACAGAGGACACTGGGGGCAGCAGGAGCCCCTCCAGGAGCCCCTGACTGACATCATCCCAGGGAGCCCAGAGGCAGGAGGCAGAGGGTCAGGTGGCCCCATCTGTCCATGGGGAAGGGGGCCAGGCCCCCAGGGTGAATGCCAGGAGCCCAGCCTCTCGGGCCTCCCCTGGGCTCCCCCAAGTAGCTCATTTAAGGTTTGAGTAGGTCTAGATGGGGAAGTGCGGGGCCTGGGGAGGAGGGGTGCCCACTTGTCAGAGTCATTCCACTGCTCAGAGATGTTAATTTGTCAGATTCAGAGACAGGAAATCGGCCGCCGTTTCCTGAGACAGTGGGGGCCTCCCTGGCCTCCTGCACATGCCCAGAGTGGCGATCTCCGGCAGATAGATGCAGACGCTCGCTCACAGACTCAGTGCCACCCCCCACTTCCCCTCCTGGCTTCTCCTCCCTGAAACACAGCGAGGGCCAGACCCAGTGGTAGAGGGGCCCGGCCACAGCCGCAGGCAGACAGGGACGGCTGCACAGGAAGCCCTCATCCGCACGAGTCGCTCAGGCTCACCTGTTCAGCCTCATGGCGCATCCCCTGGCGCCCTTCTGGGCTGGCAGGCGGGGTCCCAGCCTTGAGGGCTACCCCAGAGGCAGGAGACGGGCAAGGCTGCTTCCTGGAGACAGCCACCTGGTCCCAGCAGGTCCCCAGGCCTCTTCCTGCTGTGGGTCCTGCTCAGCGACCAGCCCCTGAGCCCTGGAGGTGGTGGGGGCCAGCCCCCCACTCCCTGCCCACCTTGAGCTTCCTGGGTGAGACACCATCCCTTAGGCTGGGCCTGAGTCCTTGGGCCCCACGGACCCAGGTGTGCAGGGCCGGTCACATGACTCGGGGCTGTCTCGGGTTTCTCCCAGGAGGGGCCCTCTCAGCAAGGACCTCCTCCCTGCTTTAGGCTGGGAAGCCTAAAGCAGATGCCAGGGAAGATTCCAGCAAAACATAGGGATTGGGGCCTGTAGAATTGGCTGCACAGGTAACTGGTCAGGCAGGCATTGGATTGACCAAATGCCCCACAGCCCACATGCGGCTACGCGGAGGCCTCCCCCAACACCTCCTCCCACATCTGGCAACCCCCGCCCCCAACACACACTCCTGCGCTTTGCCCTTGACTTGGCCTTTGCATCTGCCCTGGATAGCCCTCCTGCCCTGTCCAGGCCCCTCTCCTTCCTGTGCCCTGCCTGGACAGCCGAGACCCAGTCTGGATGCTTCAGACTTTGAGGGGTCCCCATAGACCCCCAGCTTACTTTCCTTCCTGTGCCCATATACCCAAGTTCACACATCACTGCCCTTGGGGTATAGCCCAGGCAGAACCAGTGACTCCGGTTCCATATGTGGTATGAGGTTTGTGTGGGCCCAGAGGGGAACCGGTGTCATGGCCTGGATGGTGGATGGTGCATTTGACCTTGGACAGATCACTTCCTTGCTTCTGGTCTCTGTTGCCTTGTCTGAAAATGGGTAATAAAAGCTCTTACTGTCAGCCGGGTGCAGTGGCTCGCGCCTGTAATCCCAGCACTTTGAGAGACCGAGGCAGGCGGATCACTTGAAGCCAGGAGTTCAAGAGCAGCCTGGCCAACATGGCAAAACCCCGTCTCTACTAAAACCACAAAAATTAGCTGGGCGTGGTGGCGGGTGCCTGTAGTCCTAGCTACTCAGTGGGCTGAGGCAGGAGAATCACTTGAACCGGGAGGTGGAGATTTCAGTGAGCTGAGATTGTGCCACTGCACTCCAACCTGGGCAACTGTGAGACCCTGTCTCAAAAAACAAAACAAAACAAAACAAAAAAACGGAAAGCTCTTACTGTCAGCCAGGCACAGTGGCTCAGGCCTGTAATTCCAGCACTTTGGGAGATGGAAGCAGGTGGATTGCTTGAGTCCAACAGTTCGAGACCAGCCTGGGCAATATAGCAAGACCCCCGTCTCTACTAAAAATACAAAAATTAGCCAGACATGGTGGTGCATGCGTGTAGTCCCAGCTACCTGGGAGGCTGAGGCAGGATAATTGCTTGAACCCCAGGGGACGGAGGTTGCAGGGAGCCAAGATCGTGCTACTGCACTCCAGCCTGGGTGACAGAGCAAAACCCTGTCTCAAAAAAACAAAAAAGCTCTTACTATCTCTGGCTGTCCAGAGTCTAACATAACACCTAGTGTGCCAGAAGCAACACTAGTGTCTGCAGTGATAACTCCTTGCTCGTGGCCCTTCAGTCCTGCCAGGGGTGGGATAAACCCCTCTAAATCCCCAAGAAAGGTGGGCCTGGGCCCTTGGCTCCTTGGTGGTGGAGGAAGGACAGGTACATGTCCACCCCCAGCCCCACCTCGGCCTCTGGAGCTGCTGGGGGTAGGCCAGGTCACATGGAGGGGATGGGATGTGTCCCAGCTGGGGTGAGGGTCTTCTAGCCAGCGCCTCTTGGGGACACTTGCCTCTACCCTCAGCACCCCTGCTAATCACTCAGCAAGATGTGCATGAAATTTGACCTGCGCCTGCCTGATAGCATCTCCGGGTACCAACCTCCCTCCTCACCCCGCAGTGCTGCCCCAGCCCCGCGAAGGCCCTGCTCTGCTGGGGAGGGGAGTGTTTTCCCAAGAGGGCAGGCAGGCTCTCTGCATCCACCGGGGGGGATTAGCGCCCCAAGGTTGCGGGTATAAAGCTGCCTGCACACCCTGCTGTTCTATAGAGGCAGGCAAGGAGCAAAGAGGGCCAGGCAGGCCCCCCTGGACGGTCAGACGGACAGGGGGGGCAGGTGGGGTGGGGGAAGGGACAAGCGCCATGTTCTATGATTGTCTCTTCTCAGCTGCCTGTCAGCGTGAGTACCTGCCTTCCCCCACTCCAATCCCCTTGTGGTCCCCACCCCAGTGAGGACAGAGGGGCAGGGAGGGAGGACTTGGCCACAGGCTAGCTAGACCTTCCAGGGACCACTCTTCCGAGCAGCTTCCATTCCCAGGAAGCCAGGGGTAACCCTAGAGAAGGAGGCCCCAGCGCCTCGGTCCTTCCAGCGCTGCTAGGACCCTGGAGTGGACAGTCAGTTCCCTGCCTGTCCACAAGTCCCGTCTGCTGGGAAGGGTCCAGACTTCTGGGTCTTGAGCATCATAGCTCTTCAGTCACCCTATCTGGCCTGACTTCAGGATGAGGAAAGCTGATGAGGGCTGCTTCCAGGTATTAAGGATCCTGGGTCCTGCAGGCCCCAGCCTGCTCTGCCACATGGGCCCCTGATCAGTGCAGTCAGGGCTGGCCGGGGGTAAGCAGGACTCTTGGAGGGGCCTGACCTTGCTGGGGGTTGGCTTCAGGCTGCATCTTCCCCTCCAGGTGGGCTCAGGCTTAGGCTGGGGCGGGGACAGCAGGAAGAGCTGACCTGGTGGCCTCTCCCCACAGAAGGTGCCATGCGGGCCAACGAGACTGTGTCGGAGGCCAGCCCCGGCTCCACCGCCAGCCAGACCGGCGTTCCTACTCAGGTGGTTCAGCAGGTGCAGGGCACCCAGCAGGTAGGATGTGGCCCTCCCAGGGGGCAGGGGAGGGACTGTGAGGGGGGCAGTGCAGGCTGCAGCCTCGGGGGCCTTGCCTCCCCTCCCCGGTTCCTGCTGGAGCCATATGCTCACCTGTTCTTATCAAGATGTGCACAGCAGCCGCCGGCCACCCAACCACGCCAGGCCTCCCTGGGGGAAGCGGCAGCTCAGCTCCTCCTGCCTTGTCTCCACAGCGGCTGCTGGTCCAGACGAGCGTGCAGGCCAAGCCAGGCCACGTGTCGCCCCTCCAGCTGACCAACATCCAAGTGCCCCAGCAGGTAAGGCTGCTGCACCTGGCCACCACCCTGGAAGGCTCCCTCAGGGGAGGACCAACCCTGTGGCAAGCCTGGATCCGTCTTCACCAGGATCGAGGGAAGAGTCCCCATCCAGGGGCTGCCCTACCTCCTGGCTCTGGGCAGTCACCTCCCCAGGGTGAGACTATCAGGCAGGGGCCATTGGGGACAGAGGAGCTGCAGGAGCCATCTCAGCAGAGAGAACAGGATGTATAGTTGGGAAGGTGGTTTTCGGGTCCAACCCGGTGTCCTGAAGCAGAGAACCCAAGGCCGGGTTTAGAGTCAGGAGTCCACAGCCAGCACAGGGTGGTCTGTCCCCCAGAAGGCTGCACATGAGGTGCCGCGCACACCCGTTTACGACTGATCAGCGCAGAACTGGACAAAGTACTGTTGGGTTTTACAATGGCTCGATCTCGGCTCTCTGCAACCTCTGCCTCCAAGGTTCAAGTGATTCTCCTGCCTCAGCCTCCTGAGTAGCTGGGACTACAGGTGTGTGCCACCACGCCCGGCTAATTTTTGTATTATTAGTAGAAACGATATTTCACCATGTCTGCCAGGCTGGTCTCGAACTCCTGACCTCAGGTGATCCGCCTGCCTCGGTCTCCCAAAGTGCTGGGATTACAGGTGTGAGCCACCACACGCAGCCTAGTACTATTGGGTTTTAAGGATGACAGCACATTCCACATGGCCTGACAACAACTCCGGCTCTGCCGCTTCCTGGCTCTAGGACCTCAGATAAGCGCCTTTGCCGTCCTGAGCCTTGGTGTCACCCTCTGTGAAGTGGGGGCAGTAGCTGAGCTTCATCAGGGCCGTCAGGGCGATTCTGTGAGCTAACAGGCGTGAAGCACTTAGAATGTCGCCTGGCACTGCGCAGATGCTCGGTGCAACTGCACGGGCTGTCATCAGTGATCTGCCCTCCCTCTCCCTCCCTGGCCCCAGGCTCTTCCCACGCAGCGTCTGGTGGTGCAGAGCACAGCCCCAGGCAGCAAAGGTGGCCAAGTCTCCCTGACGGTCCATGGTACCCAGCAGGTGCACTCGCCCCCAGAGGTAAGTGGTGGTCCTGTCGGCTGCCCTCCCCCCTGCTGTCTCCCCAGGTCAGCAATGTATCCCCATAGTATATTTTGGGCTCCCTGCCCCACCCTCCAAGCCCAGTTGCTCCTCCAAAGTCCTGCCTCCCTCTTCACTCCCAGTGTGACGCCCTTGTTGACCCCAGGTAGGGTGGCTTAGCTGCCCCATTCCTGGCCCTGCCAGCTCTGAGCTAAGCGGCTGTGGAGCTCCGCTCTGGGAGAAGGAGGTGATTTCCTGGGTTGAGATGGCCCTGGCAGCTCCAGTGCAGGGAACTGCGTTCCAAGAAACAAAGTGGGTTCCTCTTCCCTCCGGAGGGTGGGACAGTCTCTTCCAGGAAGCCTCAGACCACAGGGTAGATTCTGGGGACCCACAACACCAATGAGGGTGTTGAAGACAGGCTGTGGATGCTGTCTGCATCAGAAGCTCGGGGTCAGATGGCTGGCCCAGCCACTTCCTCTTGTGGGACTCTGGGCAGGCCTCTGAGCCTTGTTTTGTTTTGTTTTTGAGACAGAATCTCGCTCTGTCCCCCAGGCTGGAGTGCAGTGGTGCGATCTCAGCTCACTGCAACCTCCGACTCCTGGGTTCAAGCGATTCTCCTGTCTCAGCCTCCCGAGTAGCTGGGATTAGAGGCATGTGCCACCATGCCCTGCTAATTTTTGTATTTTTAGTAGAGATGGGGTTTCGCCATGTTGGCCAGGCTGGTCTTGAACTCCTGACCTCAGGTGATCTGCCCACCTCAGCCTTCCAAAGTGCTGGGATTACAGGCATGAGCCACCACGCCCGGCCCCTTTGAGCCTTCTGAGCCCTGAGTTTTCTCTGTGTCAAACAACTGATGGTATCAACCACCCCTCAGCTTGCTGTGAGAATTACAGCCTGAGGCACAGTGGGGCTCAGAGCAGACACGGGGCTCTATGGCCAGCCGGGCTCTATGGCCAGCCGCCGGCTGGGCTCAGCCCTGTGCCTCACCACCTGCAGCCGTGTGACCCAGGGCTTGTCCCTTCCCCTCTGCCCCTCCATTGGGAAGTGGGGGTGCCATGAGATTCCAGTGAGTACATTTAAAGCGCTCAGTGCAGTGTCTGGTGGGAGTCAGCCCAATATCACACCAGAGGCTGCTGTTGTCATTGCTATAACCTTTGAGGATCAGCCCCAGGAGAGCTTCAGGGGTGCTGGGGGCACCACCCACCATCAGCCAACCTTGCTGGGGAGGGTTAAACCCCCATCGTTGCCGGGAGTTTACTGGGGCTGTTTCGGGGAGTAGGCATTTGGATGCTTGGGACGCGGTCAGTTACAAGCCTGGGTGGTTGGGATAGGTCCCCACAGACTGCCGCCCTCCCCAGACAGCTCTCCTGAGAAGGGTGTGTGTGAGGGCCCAGGTGTCCCAGAGGGGGTGCGAGCCCACTTCAGAGAGGATGCAAGCCCACCCCAGAGAGGATGCAAGCCCACCCCAGTGGCACTCCTGTGTCTCCTTCCCTTACAGCAGTCACCGGTGCAGGCCAACAGCTCTTCCAGCAAGACGGCCGGGGCCCCCACGGGCACGGTGCCACAGCAGCTGCAGGTCCACGGTGTCCAGCAGAGTGTCCCCGTCACCCAAGAGGTGCCAGGCCAAGGCGGGCGTGGCTCAGGCCAGGGGTACTGGCCAGGCAGCCTCTGCAGCCCCCACAGCTGTGCCTCTGGCCTATTAGAGCCCAGCCCATGTGGGTCCAGCTCCCGCCTGCCACCCTGGCCTTTGATAAGCATCTCTGCCTGTCTCCAGACTCAGCATCCTGGGGCTGGAGGATGGGGGAGCCATGGGGAGGACAAAATTTGAACCTCCTGGAAGGAGACTGGGGCATAGTGGGCCATGGGAACCACTTGGAGAAGCCACCTGAGCCTCTTTGGGCCCATTTGCCTGAAGGAAGCCCCGAGGCCACATCCTGGCTCCTTCTGGGGAGGATTTCAGAGAGGGGACCCAGCCCCCAAATCCACACCCAGCCTCTGCAGGAGGCAGACCCCTGAGCTGGTGCAGGTTAAGACGCTGGGGCTTCGCGCCACCTGGTTGTTACCACTGAAGTTGAGGGGGTTCCCAGCCCCTTGAAAAAACAGATGAAATCCATAGACCCTTCTCCAAGTGTGAACAGAAACCCTATCCCAGAGGATTCACAGATACTCCCCCGCCTGGCACTAGAGCCCCCGGAACCTCCAGACCTAGGTCCAGGCCCCAGCTCCTCCACTCAGCACCCTCCTCCGCCAGCCTCTGTCCCTGGCTCTGCGCCCCTAGGATAATCCCCGCATGCCCGCCACAGCACAGAACAGGGCAGACAGTTGACATTGGGGGGTGTGGGGACGAAAGATAACCCAAGGCCTTGCCTGCGGGTTCTTGGCACAGCTTCAGGGGCCTGTAGGGAGAGGGGGCGGAGAGCGGAGACCCCGAAGTTAGTCCCAGGTTCAACTCAGCCCTGCCGCTTCTTGGGATCCTCACTTTGCCCCTGTGAGTAGATGCCCATTAGTAATGGATCCAGCACCCTCTTTGCTTGGCTGGAGAATGGCAGCCTCTTGCTTACGGGTCTGCTGTGAGCTTTACAGAAGTTCAGGTGTGCAGGGACTGGGTGGGTTGACGGCCATCGTTGCCATGGTCATCTTAACGTTGCCTTTCCCCTCCCAGAGATCTGTGGTCCAGGCCACTCCACAAGCGCCCAAAGCCGGCCCGGTGCAGCCGCTGACCGTGCAGGGCCTCCAGCCAGTCCACGTGGCTCAAGAGGTGTGTGTCTCCCCCTCCTACCCCAGGAGCAAAGGGGCTGGTCCCGGGCTGGGGCTGGGGAGTGCAGGCCCCTGAGGCCGCAGGGAGGGAAATGCCTCTGTGAGCTGCAGACCCTGCCCTAGATCCTTCCCCTTTCCTGGCCCCCTGGCAGCTCAGGGTCCAGGTTTTGCTAAGAGAGATCTGGATTCAAATCCCGCTTCTTTCTTGCCCTGGGTCAGTTCTAACCCCTCTCCGAGACCCCGGGCGGCAGGGATCTTCCCTCGGGTGGCTGCGTGCGCGCTCAGCAACCCGGTGGGTGGAGGCCTGGAGCCCCGCCCGCGGCCGCCCCCGTTGACCCCCCAGTGTCTCTGTTTGTCCTCCAGAGCTCAGGCAGTCAGTTTCCCGCTAGGAAGGCAGAGCAGCGAGATCCCCGGCCCACGCCGCCGCCGGAGCCGCCGCCCCGGCCGCCCGCGTGCAGCGGCGAGGCCCCGCAGCTAGGCAGCCCCGAGCAGCCGCCGCCCCATTACGAGCCGGGCGCCGAGCAGTGGGTGGAGCTGGTGGGCGTGCTGCCCCCACACCTGCTCCTGCCGCAGCAGAAAGTGGTCTTCGAGCCACTGCCCCGGCTCCCGGCCCGAGCCAGCCCCGACCAGAGGGTCAGGATCCAGAGAATCCCCCAGGTGCTAGTGTTCGGCACGGCCGCCACGGCCCTCAAAGTAGGTGGCGGACGCACGGTCGGGGGGCAGCGGGCGGGCGGGGGCGGGGGCGCCCGGTCTGGGCCGCCCACCAGGCCCCGCAAGCCCTGTAGACCCCACCTCCGCCCGACGGGTCGGTCTGGGGACCCGCCTCTGACTCCCCACCCAAGCCCCGTCCAGGTCCCAGCTCCGCCCCTGCAGACGAGGGTGGGGGGATGGAGGTGGGGGACTCAGGCCCCGCCCCTAAGGCCCTGTCAGTGATTCCAGCTTCTGTCCCACCAACCGGGGCCCCAGGCTCCGCCCCTCACATCCTGTGCCCGGTTTCCAGGCCCCACCCCTGAGGCCCTTTCTGTAGCTCCAGGCTCTGGCTCCAGCGATAGCCTTGCCCCTGTGCCTGGGGTCCAACTTTCACGCCCACCGCAGGACCCTGTCTCGGGTCCCCTCCACTGCCCGTCAGGCCCCACCCTTGCTGGCCCCAGCCGAAGCCGAGAGTCCTGGCTTCTCCTGACACAGCTCTTCCTGATCCCCAGCCCTGGCCTCCTCCAGGGTGTTTTGTTGAGAGTCCAGAAGCCACCCTTGGGTCCGGGAGCTGGACGTCAGGGATAGCCTGGGTGGGCACCAGCCCTTTAGAGGGAGAACCGTAGGAGCTGGCCCACCCCTGACCCTCCACGTGCCCTTCCTCTGCCCCAGGTGCAGCAGCTCCAGCAGGTGCCTGTCCCACACGTGTACTCCAGCCAGGTGCAGTATGTGGAGGGCGGCGATGCCAGCTACACGGCCAGTGCCATGTAAGTGAAGGGAGAGGGGTGGGTGAGGGACTCAGGTCTGTGTTGGACCCTCCCCAGGCTCCCAGGACACCAGGCCCCAGTCCCAGCCCTCAGCAGGCCATCCGGCCTTCAAGGCCTCAGGTGACAGACACACAGGTGGGCACTCCCCAGGGGCAGCCACACCAACTAAAAGTAGTGAAGCAGAGGGACCCTCGAAGGTTGGGAGAGGCACCCTGGCATAGCTTAGGGCTGGGGAGTCAAATGAGCCTGGTTTTTAACCAAAAAAAAAAAAAAAAAAAAAAAGGCCAGGCTCGGTGGCTCACGCCTGTAATCCCAGCACTTTGGGAGGCCTAAGCAGGTGGATCACTTGAGCTCAGGAGTTCAAGACTAGCCTGGCCAACATGGTGAAACCCTGTCTCTACTAAAAATACAAAAGTTAGCCAGGCATGGTGGCAGGCACCTGTAATTCCAACTACTTGGGAGGCTGAGGCAGAAGAATTGATTGAACCCAGGAGGCAGAGGTTGCAGTAAGCCAAGATCGTGCCACTGTACTCTAGCCTGGGTAACAGAGCCAGACTCCATCTCAAAAAAAAAAAAAAATCATTTGACTCTCAACCCTGTCCCAGAGGGGATGCTGTGACCCGTTTCTTTGTTTCTTTCCAGAGATACTCTAAGAACAGAAATTCTAGCTCTCTACCCATTTTTTTCTTTCTCTTTTTTTCTTTTCTTTTTTTTTTTTTTTGGAGACAGAGTCTTGCTCTATCGCCAGGCTGGAGTGCAGTGGCATGATCTCAGCTCACTGCAACCTCTGCCTCCTGGGTTCAAGCGATTCTTGTGCCTCAGCCTCCTGAGTAGCTGGGATTACAGGCAGACACCACCACACCCAGCTAATTTTTGTATTGTTAGTAGAGATGGGGTTGGTCCGGATGGTCTTCAATTCCTGACCTCGTGATCCACCCCCCTCAGCCTCCCAAAGTGCTGGGATTACAGGCATGAGCTACCGCACCGGCCTCTTTTTCTTTTCTTTTCTTTTCTTTTTTTTTTTTTTTTTTTTTTTTGAGGCAGGGTCTCACTCTGTCGCCCAGGCCAGAGAGCAGTGGTGCAATCAGGGCTCACTGTAGCTCACGGGCTCAAGCAATCCTCTTACCTCAGCCTCCCTAGTAGCTGGGACTACAGTTGTGCACCACCATGCTCAGCTAATTTTTGTATTTTTGTAGAGCTGGGGTTTTGCCACGTTGCCCAGGCTCATCTCCTTGAACTCTTGGACTCAAATGATCCTCCCCTCTTGGCCTCTGAAAGTGCTGGTATTACAGGCATGAGCCACTGTGCCCAGCCTCTACCCGCTTTCTTTGGTCAGAAATAGACGCAGGACATTCCATCCATACCTTATTTCTTTCCTGGCTCTTCTCCCACGTGTCCTTGTGGGTCCTGGTCACCCTCTTAGCTGCTGTGTAATAACCCCTGTGCAGATGTAGCAGCCACGATGTCATCAGTTCCCACCCAGTGATGCGTAGGGGGCTTCTTCCCCTCCCTGGGTACAGCGCTACCATTCCTGTGTATGGGCCGTGCCAGGCAGGTGCCACGTCCTGGCCCCGCTTCAGTCCCGGCTCTGGCTCCTCACCGGGGGTCCTCCATGCTACCTTCCCTCTCCCATCTCCACAGAAATCGCTGCAGTACTAGAGTTACTGTTGGTTTAGTTTCTAGAGGTTTCACTTGGTTTTCTTTGCATTTGCGTGATTTCTTTTTTTGTTCCTGCCACTTATTCCTCTGGGGACAACGCTGGGATTGGTTAGCTCATAGATTGACTTAGTCCTAGGGTCATGATGCTCTGACCGACCCCAAGGGGCCTGGTCCAGGCACCTGAATCGTGAGGTTTGGTCCCCGGCATCTGGCTACCTCACAGTTGCATCTGTTTCTTTCCAGTGCTGCTAATCTTTTCACTTTGTGGTTGAGCCAAGCTGGCAGGGGCCAGACAGGCATTGCAAAGAGGAGCCCAGTGTCCAAGGGTTCCTGCTGCCATCCCTGGTAGCGTCTCTCCTGTCTCTCCTTTGCTTCTGTCTGAATTCCTCTCTCAGTGATCGTAGTGTGATTGCACCTAGTTCATCGTTGCTATTGGATTTTTCTGCTGAGAGAAGTTATTGCGGGCCACTCCTGCTGTCAACTGCCCACTGCTTCTGTCTCTCCCTCTGAGTGAATTACTGTGAGTTCCCGACCCTTTGCCAGCCCTATCCCCACCCTGGCCAAAGCCACAGCCCCTGGGCCTCCATCCCTGGTCCTGTTCTGGGGGGCATCCAGAGCCGCACACATTCATTTATTCAGTCGTTCAGCAACCATCTACTGAAGCAACGTTTTTGCAGCACACATTGCATGCTGGGTGCGCAGGAGTGAGCAGGCTGCGGCCCCCGCCTTGGAGAAGTGGGGGCTCTTGCTCAGGTCATGTGCTCTTGGTGTCACTTTGTGTGGTAGACATAGGGCAGGACAGAGGGATCGAGAGCTAGACCTCGTGTCTGACAAAGACCATGCGTCCATATCTCCTTCCACTGTCCCCCTCAACTCCTTCTCTTTGTTCACCCACAATCACTCGGGCATGCACTGCTCCCTCCCCTACCACCTTTTGACTGACCGCACTGTCTTTCTGGATGTTTAATTTTTTTTTTTTTTTTTGAGATGGAGTTTCCCTCTTGTTGCACAGCTGGAGTGCAATGGTGCAATCTCGGCTCACTGCAACCTCCACCTTCAGGATTCAAGCGGTTCTCCTGCCTCAGCCTCCCAAGTAGCTGGGATTACAGGCGCCCACCACAACACCCGAGTAATTTTTTGTATTTTTAGTAGAGACAGGGTTTCATCATGTTGGCCAGGCTGGTCTCGAACCCCTGACCTCAGGTGATCCACCCGCCTTGGCCTCCCAAAGTGCTGGGATTACAGGTGTAAGCCACCGCGCCTGCCCCCCTCCTTTTTTTTTTGAGATGGAGTTTCACTGTGTCACCCAGGCTGGAGTGCAGTGGCATGATCTCAGCTCACTACAGCCTCTGCCTCCCAGGTTCAAGTGATCCTCCTGCCTCAGCCTCCTGAGTAGCTGGGACTACAGGTGTCTGCCACCATGCCTGGCTGATTTTTGTATTTTTAGCAGAGATGGTTTCACCATGTTGGCCAGGCTGGTCTCGAACTCCTGACCTCAAGTGATCCACCCGCCTCGTCCTCCCAAAGTGCTGGGATTACAGATGTGATTACACTGCACCTGGCCTAATGCTATGTTTTTAATCACTAGTACATTGAAAGAGTTCAAAGATCAAAACTATGTCCAACGATGTTTAGTGGGATGGTGAGAGGTGCCCCCCACCTGTCCCCCTCGATGGAGCCCTCCACACCCACAGATGACAGACATGCATGCCACATGCAACGCATTCTTCCCTATTGTTCGGTCACACCGTCCCCACCCTTCTCTGCCTCTTACCTGCCCTGTGGGAGGTTCTGGAGCTTGTTCTTTTGGGGGACGACGAGCCCTACCTCCTCTTTCACCCCTGCATAGGATTCCATCATCTTTTATTAACAGCCCCTTGAGGTTGAACCCCTGGTGGTTTTTATGTTTGTGACGATTTGCAGCCTCAAGCCTGTGTCACCGATGTCCATCCCATCACGGGGTATCTGAAGGAGAGAGGATTCCCCAGCCTGGGATAGGTAGCTTGGCTCAGGGGAAACATATCTGCATTCCTGATGGTCTCCTCCAATCACAGCGTCGCCTTCTCTAGTCCCTTCAAATCACAGCGTCGCCTTCTCTAGCCCCACCCCCTTCCTGCCTCTGTCACTGCTCCATCACCTTCTGTTATGATTTCTCCTTTACCTTTGCACGTGGCTTCTTGCTTGTCTCCCCAACTAGACGGTCAGCTCCTCCAGGGGCCGGGGCTTTTCATTATTGTCCATTGCTGTGTCCAAAGTGTGTGAAACAGTGCCTAGCACACAGTAGGCACTCCAAGCACTTGCCAATTTTATTTTTTTAATGAAGTGTGTAGCATTGCAAGTTCCCTAACCCTTCAGTATATATATATTTTGAATTAAAAAGACAGGGTTGGCCAGGTGTGGTGGCTCATGCCTGTAATCCCAGGACTGTGGGAGACTGAGGCGGGCGGATCACTTGAGGTCAGAAGTTCGAGACCAACCTGGCTAACATGGGGAAACCCCGACTCTACTAAAAAAATACAAAAATTAACCTGGCGTGGTGGTGTGCCCTGTATTCCCAGCTTCTTGGGAGGCTGAGGTGAGAGGATAGCTTGAACCCAGGAGGTGGAGATTGCAGTGAGCCAAGATCGCGCCACCGCACTCTAGCCTGGGTGACAGAGCGAGACTCTGTCTCAATAAGTAAATAAATAAATAAAATAACAAAAATAAAAAGCCAGGGTCTCACTGTCACCTAGGCTTTGCTGCAGTGGTAGTATGGTTATAGCTCACTACAGTCTTGAACTCCTGGACTCAACTCCTGCCTCAGCCTCCCAAGTAGCTGGGATTGCAGGTGTGCACCACCACGCCTGGCTAATCTTTATATTTTTTGTAGAGATGGGTTTTCACTATGTGGCCCAGGCTAGTCTTGAACTCCTGGCCTTCAACGATCCTCCTGCCTCTGCTTCCCAAAGTGCTGGGATTACAGGCAGGAGCCACCATGCCCGGCTGAGTTCCCTCACCCTTCTATCTCAATTTCCTAATTTCCAAAGTGGGGAAGGTGACTCTGATGCCAGAGGACTGACTGGCTGCTTTGATGATTATATGAAACACTGCCCATCGGGCACTCAGGATGGTATCCAGTCCGTTGTAGGTGAATGCTAGGATCTGCTCCTTGCTGCAGGGGTGCTGCTGCTTCCCCAGTCCCCTCCTGGGACCCCCCTTCCTGCACAGTCATGCCCCTTGGCCCCGCAGTTCTCATCCCCCTAACTCTCCCCCGGCTTTGCCTCTTTCCCAGCCGTTCCAGCACCTACTCCTACCCCGAGACACCGCTGTACACACAGACGGCAAGCACCAGCTACTACGAGGCCGCGGGCACGGCCGCCCAGGTCAGCACCCCCGCCACCTCCCAGGCAGTGGCCAGCAGTGGCTCCATGCCCATGTACGTGTCCGGCAGCCAGGTCGTCGCCAGCTCCACCAGCACTGGGGCTGGGGCCAGTAACAGCAGCGGAGGTGGTGGCAGTGGTGGTGGCGGCGGCGGCGGGGGAGGCGGTGGCGGGGGTGGCAGTGGCAGCACCGGAGGCGGCGGCAGCGGAGCAGGCACCTACGTGATCCAAGGCGGCTACATGCTGGGCAGCGCCAGCCAGTCTTACTCTCACACCACCCGTGCCTCGCCAGCCACGGTAAGTGCCGCAACGCGGGCCCCAGAGGAGGCAGGCAGTGGTGGGTGGTGGGCACTAGAAGCCCAGTCCATGACGGTGGTTACCAACCACCGTTAGCAGGAGCCTGTGTGGCCCCCAATGAAGAGTACATATGCAGATGTCCTGGGATTGAATGCTGTGTGGCCTCAGATAAATTACTCAGCCTCTCTGGGCCTCAGCTGATATGCATGAAGTTCTTAATACTACAGAAGTGTTGCCTGTTGTTGGCTGGGCGCTGTGGCTCACACCTGTAATCCCAGGACTTTGGGAGACCGAAGTGGGTGGATCACCTGAGGTCAGGAGTTCAAGACCAGCCCGACCAACATAGTGAAACTCCATCTACACTAAAAATATAAAAATTAGCTGGGCATGGTGGTATGCACCTGAAATCCAAGCTACTCAGGAGGGTGAGGCACAAGAATTGCTTGAACCTGGGAGGTGGTTGCAGTGAGCGGAGACTGCGCCACTGCACTCAAGCCTGGGAGACAGAGTAAGATTCTGTCTCAAAAAAAAAAAAAAAGTGTTATCTATTCTTTTTTTTTTTTTTTTTTTTGAGACAGGGTTTTGTTCTGTCTTCCAGGCTGAAGCACAGTGCTGTAATCATAGCTCAGTGCAGCCTCAAACTCCCAGGCTCAAGTGATCCTCCCAGCTTACCCTTGCAAGTAGCTGGGACTACAGGTGTGCCCCACTATGTCCGGCTAATTTTTTTTGTTTGTTTAAGATGGAGTCTCGCTCTGTCGCCAGGCTGAAGTGCAGTGGCACGATCTCGGCTCACTGCAACCTCCACCTTCTGGGTTCAAGTGATTCTCCTGCCCGAGCCTCCCGAGTAGCTGGGACTATAGGCGCCCGCCACCACGCTCAGCTAATTTTTGTATTTTTAGTAGAGACAGGGTTTCACCATGTTGGCCAGGATGGTCTCGATCTCCTGACTTCATGATCCACCCTCCTTGGCCTCCCAAAGTGCTGGGATTACAGACGTGAGCCACCACGCCTGACCGATTTTTAAAAATTTTTTTTGTAGAGACAGGATCTCACTTTGTTGCCTAGGCTGGTCTCGAAATCCTGGCCTCAGGCGATCCTCCCAGCCATCTATTCTGATTAAAATTGATGATAGAGAATAGATAATGAGGGCAGAGAGAAGCCAGCACTGCCATGGGGAGCTTCCTGAACAGGGTTCTTCCACCATCAGGAAGGCTGGTGCTGGAACCTCCCTGTGCCTAGAAGTGGTTGTGTGAAGTCCCTGAGGCAGCCCTGGATTCCAACCCCTACCGGGCCCTTCGACATTTGTGCGATTGTGGGGTGGGTCAGTGCTGGTGGTCCTGGTGGTCCCTCATGGTCCTGATGTAGCCTGGCTTCTAGTCTATTCTAGTCTTTTTTTTTCTTTTTTGGAGATGGAGTTTTGCTCTTGTCACCCAGACTGGAGTGCAGTGGTGCAATCTCAGTTCAGTGTAACCTTCCCACCTCCCAGGTTCAAGCAATTTTTGTGCCTCAGCCTCTTGAGTAGCTGGGATGACAGGTGCCCACCACCGCACCTGGCTAATTTTTGTATTTTTAATAGAGACAGGGTTTCACCATGTTGGCCAGGCTGGTCTCTTTAACTTCTGACTTCAAGTGATCCACCTGCCTCGGCCTCCGAAAGTGCTGGGATTACAGGTGTGAGCCACCACTCCTAGCTTGGAAATTTGATTTTTTTCACTCTGCATAAATTCATATAATTTTTTTTTTTTTTTAGAAGGAATCTTGCTGTCACACAGGTTGGAGTGCAGTGGTGCGATCTTGGCTCACTGCAACCTCTGCTTCCCTGTAACCTCTGCCTCCTGGGTTCAAATGATTCTCCTGACTCAGCCTCCCAAGCAGCTGGGACTACAGGCGCAGACCACCAATCCCAGCTAATTTTTGTATTTTTAGTAGAGACAGGGTTTCACAATATTGACCAGGCTGGTCTCAATCTCCTGATCTCGTGATCCACCCACCTGCCTTGGCCTTCTAAAGTGCTGAGATTACAAGCATGAGCCACCGCGCCCTGCTAATTTTTTTTTTTTTTTTTTTTTTTTTTTTGAGACAAGGTCTCACTGCTATCCAGGCTGGAGTACAGTGGCTCGACCATAGCCCACTGCAGCCTTGAACTTCTGAGCTGAAGGGATCCTCTTGCCTTACCCTCCCAAATAGCTGGGACTGCAGGTGTGCACCATGACATTAGCTAATTTTTAAAAAAATTCGTTGGTAGAGACAGGGTCTCCTTATGTTGCCCGGGCTGGACTCAAGTGATCCTCCCACCTTAGCCTCTCAAAGTGCTGGAACTAAAGGGGTGAGCCGTGCCCAGCCTTTAATGTATTTAGCTGCACAAGGCAACTGTATTGGACAGTACAGTTCTAGAGAGTTCTGTGGGACATAGTTCCTGGGGAGGATGGCAGTAGGATGTGCTAACTTATGTGGGTGTGGCTGTCAGGATCCCAGCTGGAAGTCGATATGGGGCACTCAGCCTCAGCACTCACAGATGACGGAAGCACCTCTGACTGGTGCTCTCCCATCTCCCTCCGGCCCCAGGTCCAGTGGCTCCTGGACAACTATGAGACGGCTGAGGGCGTGAGTCTGCCACGGAGCACCCTCTACTGCCACTACCTGCTGCACTGCCAGGAGCAGAAGCTGGAGCCCGTCAACGCCGCCTCCTTTGGCAAGCTCATCCGCTCCGTCTTCATGGGCCTGCGAACCCGCCGTCTGGGCACCAGGTAGGGCCGTCCGTCTACTCCAGCAGCCCCTGGGGAATTGGCGGGCATGCCAAGGCCCACCCCCACTCCGAGTCATCTTAGGCAGTCTAGTCCAGCCCAGCCCTGCCTGCCTCCGCCAGCCTCCTCAACAGCCCCGCTCACTCCCACCCCAGGCCTTTGCACTGGCGGTGCCTTCCACCGCATGTGCTTCTCACCCCTCCTTACTTGCACGTCCCCTGACTGCCTCAACTAAAACCGCAGCCTCCCCCTCTCCCCTGCCCGACACCCCCAACCCTGCTTTATTTTATTTTTCTATTTAGCATTGAGCACCCTCACATGTGCTTTTTTTTGTTTTTGTTTTTGTTTTTTGTTTTTTGTTTTTTTTTTTTTTGGAGACAGAGTCTCACTCTGTGGCCCAGGCTGGAGTGCAGTGGCTCAATCTCGGCTCACTGCAACCTCCGCCTCACGGGTTCAAGCCATTCTCATGCCTCAGCCTCTTGAGTAGCTTGGGACTACAAGCATGTGCCACCGCGCCCAGCTAATTTTTAAAAAATACTTTTAGTAGAGACAGGGTTTTGCTATGTTGGCCAGGCTGGTCTTGAACTCCTGTCCTCAAGTGATCCACCTGCCTTGGCCTCCCAAAGTGCTAGGATTATAGGCATGAGCCACCGTGTCCGGCCCACGCGTGCCTTTTACGCGACTTATTTCAGTTGTTGTGGTCCGTCTGCAATGCTCGTACCTTGATGACCCGGGGTTGTACCTAGTCAATGCTTCATCAGGGCCTGTGAGTCAGTGAATTCATGCGGGAAGGAACAAGAAGCCATCCCACGAACCCACCCCTCTCTTCCTCTCCTTTGCAACCCCCGTGGCTCACCCCCACTCACGTCTCGGTTCCCGTTCCCAGCTTCAGCGTCACCTCATTCAGCCATTCAGCCATTCATTTATACATAATCTTGGGCAAACTACTGGATCTCTCCTGACACCCACAGCCCCTGTGCCTCCTCAGTGCAGCACCCCTGGCTCTGCAGGGCAGGCGTCTCTCCATCCATTCTCCTAACAGAGGAGACGGGTGTGCTGTGAGGCACTCCATGGCCGGCCAGCCGGCAGACCCCCAGCCCAGCCCATCCCCTCCACCTCCCTCCCAGGGGCAACTCCAAGTACCACTACTACGGCCTGCGCATCAAGGCCAGCTCACCCCTGCTGCGGCTGATGGAGGACCAGCAGCACATGGCCATGCGGGGCCAGCCCTTCTCGCAGAAGCAGAGGTAGGAGGGCAGGGCCGGACCCAGGGCAGGGCAGGGCAGGCGGGGAAGGGCACACAGGCCGGCCCCCAGCAGCCGGCCCACTTGCCCATTCTACTGCAGGCTCAAGCCCATCCAGAAGATGGAAGGCATGACCAACGGTGTGGCGGTGGGGCAGCAGCCGAGCACGGGGCTGTCGGACATCAGCGCCCAGGTGCAGCAGTACCAGCAGTTTTTGGGTGAGAGCTCCCTGGCCTGTGTTTCCCCAACCATCGCCCTCCTGCCCCGTGCAGACGGTTCCCAAAGCCAGATGGCGGCAGGCAGCCTCTGAGCTGGAGAGGGCTTGGTGAGAAATGCCCGAGGACCTGCAGGGGGTGGGGGAGACATCACAGTCTCTGTCCACAGTGACAGTTCTGTTCCCAGAATCTTTCTTCAAAGTAGATTCTCATTTCTTTCAGTGCAAAGCATTTCTTGGGGGTTCTGAGCTTCCCAGTGAATCCCCTTTATACTACATGAGATTTTCTTTATTTTTGTATTTGTTTATTTTTTTGAGACAGATTCTCTGTTGTCCAGTCTGGAGTGCAGTGGCACCATCCTGGCTCACTGCAACCTCCGCCTCCTGGGTTCAAGTGACTCTCCTGCCTCAGACTCCTGAGTAGCTAGAATTACAGGCATGTGCCACCACACCCAGCTAATTTTAGTAATTTTAGGAGAGATGGTGTTTCACCATATTGGCCAGGCTGGTCTCAAACTCCTGACCTGAAGTGATCCTCCCGCCTTAGCCTCCCAAAGTTCTGAGATTACAGGCGTGAGCCACCATGCCCGGCATACATGAGATTTCAAATCCCACCCAGTTGGACATGGTTACTCGTTGGAGATGTGACGGCAGGTCCTCTTCCCTCGTGAGTCCTGTGAGGCCCACTCGCTTTCTCATCCAGCCATCCCACAGCCATGGTGTCCACGGGCTAGGACCACTCACTCGCCAAGAAGGCAGGCGTGTACCCAGTGTTTCTAAAAGTAAGGCCTGGTGCAGTGGTTCATGTCTGTAATCCCAGCACTTTGGGAGGCCAAGGCTGGAGGAATCACTTGAGGTCAAGAGTTCGAGACCAGCCTAGTCAACATGGTGAATCCCCATCTCTACTAAAAATACCAAAATTAGCCGGGTGTGGTGGCGGGTGCCTGTAATCCCAGCTACTCAGGAGGCTGAGGCAGGAGAATTGCTTGAACCCAGGAGGCGGAGGTTGCAATGAGTCAAGATCACGCCATTGCACTGCAGCCTGGGTGACACAGTGAGTGAGACTCCGTCTCAGGAAAATAAATAAGGCCGGGTGCAGTGGCTCACCTGTGTAATCCCAGCACTTTGGGAGGCCGAGGTGGGAGGAATTGCTTGAGTCCAGGAGTTGGAGACCAGCCTGGGCAACATAGCAAGACCCCATCTCTTAAATAAAAAAAAAAGACAAAGTAAACAACAATCCATGAAAACAGGGCCAAAGGATGCTAAGTAAACAAGCAAACCCTTGGAACCCACAGTGCAGCCACACATCCTCGATCCTGAGCACGTGGGAGCTCATTTCCCCACCTGCCCTGGAGGCTGGGACATCCCATTTGTCCCATCCGTGTCTGGGGACATAGGGGAGGGTGGGGAACGATACTTCTGGCAGAGTCGAGGGGCATCCCCAGGGCGACTGTCCATGGCTAGCCCCAACCTGGGGTGCTCAGGCTCAGGGCAGTGTCCTGTGGTCCTGACTGTGCCCTGGGGGCCTACCCATTCCCTGGCCAGGTGGGTACTGTGTTGCAGCCGGGACTCAGAGGCCCACGTCCTGAGGGCTGGTGCAGTGCTGCCACTCAGCAGACAGGTGGGGCTGGCACAAGACTCTCATGTCCTCTCTGCCAGAGGAGTGTGGGCCCTCACTCCTGGGCCCGTCCTGGGCCCGGGCCAGGCGCTCGCCCCGCTGAGCATTGTCTCACCGGCACATGGGGGACCCCAGTCTGATGGGAAAGGGACAACTCAGTAGGACCCCAGGGTGGGCAGGCAAGGGGGATGAAGGACTTCATGGTTCCCCCCGGTCCCCCAGATGCCTCTCGGAGCCTCCCTGACTTCACAGAGCTCGACCTCCAGGGCAAGGTGCTGCCTGAGGGCGTCGGGCCTGGGGACATCAAAGCCTTCCAGGTCCTGTACCGGGAACACTGTGAGGTAGGGCGGCCAGGTGGGCAGGCAAGTGGACGGGGATGCGGCCACGGGCATGGGAGGGCCACGCTGCCCCCCAGCCTCCCTGAGCATCCGCCTCTGCCACAGGCCATTGTCGACGTCATGGTGAACCTGCAGTTCACCCTGGTGGAGACGCTGTGGAAGACCTTCTGGAGGTACAACCTCAGCCAGCCCAGCGAGGCGCCGCCGCTGGCCGTGTGAGTACTGCCCGGTGACTGTGGGAGAGGGGGGGGGAGGAGGGCGTGACCCCCAGGTGATTTTGACGCCCAGGGTTGGGGCACCTGCTTGTCCCCTGCAGTTTGTGGGGTGCATGTGTCCTTGGCTGTGTGGAGTGTGTGTGTATAGCCACCCGACACTCAGAGTCGGGGGTGGCGTGCCTGACTAAGCCCAGGCGTGGGGCAGGGCACCATCTTCTCCCTGGAGTGGCAGGTTCTGGAATCTGTTTGACCCCTGTATGCAGGGTAAGGCATAGGATCCCGTCCCACGCCTCGGGCCTGTGCCAACCAGACCCTGGGGATCTTCGGGACGCAGGGGGTACTTACCTGGGACGGGGGTACCCGTGCCCTTCTGATGCTGGGGGCAGGGCCACAGAGTGCCCCAGTGACCCTGGGTTGGGGGCAAGGTATATCTGTGCCTTTCTGGCACTTGGGACAGGACCATAGAGTGCCCCACTGACCCTGGAGTGGGGGCAAGGGGGTACCTGTGCCTTCTGACGCTGGGGGTAGAACCACAGAGTACCCCAGTGACCCTGGGTCAGGGACAGGGGCTACCTGTTCCCTTCTGACAATGGGGGCAGGACCATAGAGTGCCCCAGTGACCTGGGGTTGGGTGGGTGCCCGCAGGCATGACGAGGCTGAGAAGCGACTGCCCAAAGCCATCCTGGTGCTCCTCTCCAAGTTCGAGCCCGTGCTCCAATGGACCAAGCACTGTGACAACGTGCTGTACCAGGGCCTGGTGGAAATCCTCATTCCCGATGTGCTGCGGCCCATCCCCAGTGAGTGCTCGGCCTGCTCAGCATCCCCTGCCCCACATACACCTGCCCTGCCCTGACCGGCCCCCCGCCCCCGCCACTGCCCACAGGTGCCTTGACCCAAGCGATCCGGAACTTTGCCAAGAGCCTGGAGAGCTGGCTCACCCACGCCATGGTCAACATCCCCGAGGAGATGCTGCGGGTGAAGGTGAGGGTGTGAGGGGGTCCCTTTCTCTTATCTTGGGGGCTTAGGCCTCCGTCTCCTCTGCTCCCCAGGGGCAGTAAGATTTGTCCCCACGCCCGTTCCAGGGATGATGCCCTTGGGGGAAGGGGAGACCTTCTCTGCCTCAGGGAGCACCCTGGGCATTGTCTTTATAAACCAGTGTCCTGAGGCACCCACTTCTGAAATGCAACCCCCTTTGTGGTGTTACTGTACTCAACACAGCATCTTTCAAAAATAAAAACCAACTGCAAATGTACAGTAGTTCCCTTTAGACAGCCTTGCTAGAAAGTGCTTCAGGTGTGCAGAAACAGGTAAAACTTTTTAAGAAAGGCAACAACATCTATAAGGAAACATAATACTTGCCTTTTTCATCAAAAGATGCCCATTAGCTGACTACTTAGATGTGAGGAATTTGATGGGATGTGGTTGGAAAAAAACAAACAAAAACAAAACAAAACAAAAAAACCACTGCTTGGCCCAGGGCAGGGACTGGGGCCTGTGGAGACAGTAGATGCCAGATTCAGGAGCAAACCCTTCAGAAGAACCAGCAAGACTCGTGTATTCATGTATTCACACAACCTCCTTCTCAGTAGACAGCAATGAACAAGATGGACAAAACCCCAGTCCTCTCCCAGAGCTGAGATTGCAGGGTACGAAAGAAAATGAGGCAGGGCGCAGTGGCTTTTGCCTGTAATCCCAGCACTTTGGGAGGCCGAGGCGGGCGGATCACTTGAGGTCAGGAGTTCAAGACCAGCCTGGCCAACATGGTGAAACCTTGTCTCTGCTAAAAATACAAAAATTAGCCTGGCGTGGTGGGGTGCGCCTATGATCCCAGCTACCCAGGAGGCTGAGGCACGAGAATCGCTTGAACCCACGAGGCAGAGGATGCAGTGAGCCGAGATCGCGCCACTGCACTTTAGCCTGGATAGAGTGAGATTCAGTGTCAAACAAAAAAAAGAAAAAGAAAATGAAACATGTTTATCAAAGCAGTGTTTGCCCTTTCTGTGCAGTGCCCTCCATATTATCTATTGTGTTCTTTCTTTAAAAAAAAAAAAAAACGCCTTTCCTGGCACGGTGGCTCACTCCCAACATTTTGGGAGGCAAAGGCAGGAGGATCACTTGAAGCCAGAAGTTCGAGACTAGTCTGGGCAACATGGCGAGACCCTGTCTCAATTGTTATTTTAAAAAATAAAAATAAATTAAAAAAAATATTGTGCCCTGGTCAGAACACAATAAATTGGATTTTGGGGGGGCGCATGTGAGTGGACACCCAAAGTTTGAAGGTCCCGATCCTTCTGTGTCCCAACAAAAGTAGCGAGGTACATCCCTCCTTTTTTAGGAAAAAGGAAACAGGCTTAGGGAGGTTGCAGCGGGGTGGGGCCAGGGCTGGCGGGCTGCGGTTCCTCGGAAGCAGCAAGCCCCTCAATCCCTGCACGCAGGTGGCCGCGGCCGGCGCCTTTGCGCAGACACTGCGGCGCTACACGTCGCTCAACCACCTGGCGCAGGCGGCACGCGCTGTGCTGCAGAACACCGCACAGATCAACCAGATGCTGAGCGACCTCAACCGCGTGGACTTCGCCAACGTACAGGTGAGCGCGCGGCGGGGCGGGGCGGGCGAATGAGGGGCAGCCTAACGGGGCGGGGCGGGCCAGGCAGGGGTGATGGCGGCTGAGCCCCGGGCGCCCGCCCACCCGCTGTGCCCCAGGAGCAGGCCTCGTGGGTGTGCCGCTGCGAGGATCGCGTGGTGCAGCGGCTGGAGCAGGACTTCAAGGTGACGCTGCAGCAGCAGAACTCGCTGGAGCAGTGGGCGGCCTGGCTGGACGGCGTGGTGAGCCAGGTGCTCAAGCCCTACCAGGGCAGCGCCGGCTTCCCCAAGGCCGCCAAGCTCTTCCTCCTCAAGTGGTCCTTCTACAGGTGCGCGTGCGGCGGGATCGGGCCCGGGCGGCACCAGGGAAGGCCCCGCGTCCCTGGGGGTCTCAGGTGCTCTTCTACAACGACCCGAGCCTGCAGGCAGGGCGGGCGGGCTAGGGCCCTGGGCTCATGCCCCGGGAAGGCTGTGCGGGATCCAGCCTGAGTCGCTGGGCTGGCGCGAGGCCCGGGCTCATCGTAGCGGGGAGGAGGAGAGGGGGTCGGGCTGGAAGGGGCCTGACGGTCTCCTCTCCGTCGGCATCCCCAGCTCCATGGTGATCCGGGACCTGACCCTGCGCAGCGCCGCCAGCTTCGGTTCCTTCCACCTCATCCGGCTGCTCTACGACGAGTACATGTACTACCTGATCGAGCACCGCGTAGCCCAGGCCAAGGGCGAGACCCCCATCGCCGTCATGGGCGAGGTGCGCGCGGCAGGCCACTGGGCGCGCGGGCGGGGCGCCTGGCGGCGGGACCCTCACCCATTTTCTTCTCTTCTTCCTCCAGTTCGCCAATCTGGCCACCTCCCTGAACCCCCTGGACCCCGACAAAGGTAGGCGAGGCGCGTTCCCACCCAGGGCGCGGGTCCCGGGGGTGGCGGACAACGGAGGGGCTCGGGAGGAGGAGGAAGCCGGGGGCGTTGCCACCCCGCCCCGAGCCGGACTTGGTCCCTGTGTCCCAGACGAGGAGGAGGAAGAGGAGGAGGAGAGCGAGGACGAGCTGCCGCAGGACATCTCACTGGCGGCTGGCGGCGAGTCACCTGCGCTGGGCCCAGAGACCCTGGAGCCGCCGGCCAAGCTGGCGCGGACTGACGCGCGCGGCCTCTTCGTGCAGGCGCTGCCCTCCAGCTAAGCCCTTGGCCTCCCCGCCCCACCCGCCCCCGCCACCCCTCCACGCCAGGGTCCCTCACAGCTTCTGTGGCTTCGTGGTCACTGCTCCAGCCTCAGCCAGGGCAGGGAGGGGGAGGCCGCGGCCCTCCTCCCTTATGGGGCGGGCACAATCAGTGGGCTGGGCGGAGCCGCAGCTGCAAACTCTGACACAAAAAACGTGCCTTAAGGAACCCGCCGCGTGCCCAGGTGCCCCGCGGGGCATCCAGCTCGGCCCCTTGGCCGCCCCCCTCCCAGGCCGCAGCATCTTCTCCCCAGCCCCGTCCTCCCACCACCCCAGGGGGCAGGCAGGCAGGCCCCCTCCCGTGCGGAACTGTTAACTTATTCAGCTCGCTGGCTTTGCACAGCCTGTCCTGGGCCCAGCCCTGAGCCCCGGGCCGGCGCAGGTGGGCGTCACCTGGGGACTCCCCACTGTCAGCAGCAGCCCTGGGACCCCCTACCCTCAGCAACCCCACTGCTTCCCCTTCTTGGTATTAAGTGCAATTAAAGCCGTGGGTGTCGCATCTTCTCCAGCGCTGGGCCTTCCCTTGCCCCCAAGCCCAAGAAGGGAGCACTGCCCGGCCCGGCTGTGGGGAGGGCGGCAGGGGGCACGGCCTCCAGCTTCCAAAGAGCAGCGGGCCACGGGGCCGGGGAGTGCCCACAGACCCCAGCCCCCGCGCCCCCGCCCTCCGCCGCTGGTTTGTAATGGAACCTTTTCTGTGCCCCTATCTTCCCGGAGACCGTGCTTCTCCTCCGTGCCGTGCGACCCCCCCACCCCATGACTATTGTGCGATTCGTGAGCGCCGCCCAAGCGGAGTTGGTAACTTGTTGGGTTTTTTTCCAACCATCATGGCCTTATCTGTTCCAGTTTTCTCAGTGTTTTCAGCCTGTGAGATAGATGTTTATGGCAAGAAAAAGAAAAAAAAAAATGGAAATCTGACCTATTGTATAAAAATCACTATTTTGTGTGCTCCGCGTGCTATAGCTTTTGGGGCGGCCCTGCCCAGTACCCATGCCCACGGGGCTCCCTCTCCCGGCGGTGAAAGTGTCCACACGTGTGTGGTAGTCTAGTGTGCCGAGCTGTTTTCTACCTTTTTGTAGTCTTTCTTAAAACAATAAATTCCGCTGTGATATTTGCCTACTGCTGACTCGCCGGGCCTTGGTGGGGGCCTTGGGGCCGGGGCTCCAGCTAGGCCCCAAGCTGCAGTGACAGGACCTCAATGAGGTTCAGAAATTAAAACATTTATTACATGAAGAATGGAGTGGGGATGGCCAGGTTGCCGGCCTGGGTGGGGAGGCTGGGGGCGGGCAGGGCAGGGGGAATGGGGTCCATTCAACCTCCCCGAGGGCAATGTCCACAGCTGTAGCCGAGGAAAGGGGCAAATGCACGAGGGGCCAGGCCCATGCCCAGCTCGGGGTGAAGGCGGGGCACTCAGGCTGGTGGGGCAGGGGGCGCCCTCTCTCTGCCCCTTCCCAACTTAAATAGGCATAAATAAAAAGCGTCCAGACCCTCAGGCCAACAGAGACTGCCCTGCCCAGCCCCGTTCCGCAGCCTAACACTAGTGCCGGTCATCAGTCGGTGGGCCAGCCGGCCAGGAAGAGGCCACCCCAGGGAGGCGGCCGGTCCCAGGCCACGGAGGTAGTTGGAGTCAGTGTCCGGGGCGGCCCGGCCCTCACAGCACGATCCACGTGTATCGCTCGCTGTCCGCCAGAACCTTCAGGGAGCACCCTACAGGGACAGGTGGGGGCAAAGCATAGAGCCCCTGCCTGCCTGGCCCTGCGGCCACACCCTCCACCTGACTTGCTTCTGGCCCAGAAGGTTCCAGAAGGCAGGGACCTTGCTGAGTTGCCCTCCGCCTCTAGCCTGCAACTACCCAATAAATGTCTGTAGCGTGAATGAGTGACCAGCCAGGCCATGACTGGTGGGAGGCTCCTAGGCCCCACACTTTCAGGGCTGCTGAGCTGGGCCTGGCCTGGGCCGCCCTCTCCTCACCAGCCTTCCCACCCCTTTCATCAGCGCTCAGGAATCAGCTCCTGGGTGAGGACAAGTGTCCCTGGAGACCCTGACCATCATGGGGTCACTGAGCCTCACCTTTGTGCAGCGCCTCATTGGTCATCCTGTTGACGTAGCGGCCGCTGCTCTCGGGCACCAGCCACTTCATGACCATGTCCACGCAGCTCTTGCGGTAGGAGCTCCAGACACTGCCGCTGTGGGGGCCAGGGGGTGAGTGGCTCTCATCGCCTTGGCCGCCCCCGACCCTGCCCCCCAGCCCTGCCTCACCTGGTCTGCCCTTTGACCTCAGTCAGGTCGCCTACACTGACTGTCTCGAAGATCCCTGTGTTGAGGTCCCATGCCACCTTGAGGCTGGTGTGATAGGTCTTTGGTCTACAGTGGAGAGGGACACAGGACAAACGCTGGGACAGCCGGGCTCCTGAACCAGGCCCCAGGCTACCCTGAAGGCCTTTTGTCTTTGGAGCAGCTATGGAGGGGCCCAGCCAGGTTGTGGCACATGGAGAGCCTTCTCACGTCCCCACGCCCCCACCCTGAAGTGTCTGCCAGTGGCCCCCCTAGTGGACAGAGAGGGCAGGATCCCCGCGCTCACCGGAGCTGGCCCTCCTCAGTGGGGGACGGGAAGGCCAGGAGCAGCAAGCCAATGTTGATGAGGACCTGATTGGTTTCTGGGCAGACCTGGGGGTGGGGGTGGACGATGCCAACTGCTGAGGGCGACCCCAGAGTGCAGGAGGCCCTGGGCCCACCGTGCCCACCCTGGGCCCACCTCTAGAATGACGATGTCATAGTCGCTGAAAGAACAGAACTGGTGGCCCCAAGTAGCGTCGTGGCGGATGACCTCATTGATAACATATTCGAAGTCTAGCGTGAGCTGCTCCACTGTCAGGTACTGGCCCTGCGGGTGAGTGGGTAGGCGCAGAGGACGGTGCCAACTGCCCCCCAGCAGCTCCCCGGGACTGTCTGTGGCCCGCCCACCACCCACACCCACCTGGACAGCAGTCCGCTCCCGCATGGGCCGCAGGTTGCGGCCACGAAGATCAGTCACCACGAAGGGCAGGGAGATCTTGTCGTCCTCGAACTCTGGGGAGGCAGGAAGTGGGGGTGGGGTGGACGGAGGCCAGGGGCCCCGTCTGGGTTGGTCTCCCCATCCCAGGCCCCGCCACATGCCTGTCCCCCGCTCACCATCCTCCGGCTCCGTCCCCTCTCCGGACTCCAGCACATAGTACAGCTTGGTGTAGTTGACGTAGCCAGGCTCGGGGGCAGGCGCCTCCGAGGCAGGGGGGCTGTCCCGGGATGCCGCCTCTCCACACAGGGCTAGGGGCTCAGAGTGCGCACGGCAGCGGCTGCCAGAGGGTCCTGGGCACAGGGCAGGCCGGGCTTCCTCAGGGGCCCCGCCCTTGGCCTCTTTGGCCCGGCGGAAGATGTCAGCCACAAACTCCTTGGCTTTGGCAATGGCGGGCGAGGGCTCGGGAGACCCAGAGGAACGGGCTGGGGCCGCCTCAGGGCAGAAGCTGAGGAGGGCAGGGGGCAGCTCTGGGCTCTGGGGTTCAGGGGGGCTGGCAGGTGCCGGGGGGCAGGTGCTGTGGTCATACAGGATTTGGCAGAAACTCCTGTCACCTAAGAAGAGATAGGGGTGGAGAAGTGTCAGTCTGGGGTGCTCCCAGCCTCGCTCAGTGTCCACAGGGGTTTTCAGAAACCCACCTTAAGGAGACACTTCTAGGAGACTTGGCTATGCTGAGATCAGTTTGAAACACCCAGAAGGGGAAAGACCTTTCTGTGCATGCACACCATGCATTCATGCGTGCAGACGTTCATGCAAACCCCTTTCTTAAGCTGTCTGCTGAGTGCCCCACACTGAGGACACAGGAGTGAACCAGGCAGACAGAACCCTGCCCTGAGGGAGCCGACACTCTACAGTGTAGAGTGTTCACTACAGTGGCATCCAGGCTCCTAACATCTGCCACTCTGTCAAGGGACATCTTGTGATTTTCACTGGCATTTCTCTGATATGGAAGACCTAAGGCAAAGCCCTCGGTCCTTCCTGACACAAGCCAGACCGCTGCGGGCACACTTCATTCAATCGGGGCCTCTGTCTCTGCCTGCCTAGAGACGACTCCCCCAAGGAATGTGGGGAACACATGGAGAACCCCAGCATATTCACTGAGCAGCCCTGTGGATGGGCCCCAACCCAGGTTTCCTCCAAGCCCCCTACAAGCAACCCCTAGAGAGGGGCCACATCCCCCAGAATGCAGCTCAGGGATGAACTTGCCCAAGGTCACATCTGAGATAAATCAAGTCCGGGCTCCCCTCCACCACCGTGACAGCCCTTCCACAACAGCGCGGGGAACAGACGGTGACAACGGCCAAGGAAGAAAGCACCTCTCTGTGTCAGCAGCTCCCACTGATGACCACGCCCTTTCCCTGGGCTGGCACAGAGCTAATCGTCCGCTGTGGTCGTTCCTAACAGGACTCACAGCCAAAAGGGCAGAGCTGTGTCAACCCTCGCAAGCTGGGGGGTTCATGGCCAAAAACCGAGTAGCCGAGCCTCAGCAAGGGACAGCACCTCACCCTGGTATAGATTGGGGGTGAGGACAGAAGGCCCCAGATATGTCTGGGGACAGAGTGCCCTGGCCCCTGGCTTATTTGTGGGCTGCGTTATATACATTTAATCCTGCCCATTCCCCAACCACCCCCAGGGACAACCATTTCCATGGGGATTTAATGGACGTCTTTGCATCTGAGTTCTTGCAAAATTAAAACGTCTTTTTTTTTTTGGAGATGGAGTCTTGCTCTCTCCCAGGCTGGAGTACATTGGCACAATCTTGGCTCACTGCAACCTCCGCCTCCCGGGTTCAAGCAATTCTCCTCCCTCAGCCTCCTGAGTAGCTAGAATTACAAGCATGTGCCACCATGCCCAGCTAATTCTTGTATTTTTACTAGAGACGGGGTTTCACCGTGTTGGCCACACTGGTCTTGAACTCCCTGATCTCATGTGATCCACCTGCCTCAGCCTCCCAAAGTGCTGGGATTACAGGCATGAGCCACTGTGCCTGGCCTAAAGCGTCTTTTTAATTTATATGAAGTGGTTCCAGTTATAGATTCCTTGTGTTTCACCCACATGTGCACACATCTGACACATGCTCCATGGATGCACATGCAGGGGCCTTCATTGGTGTTCCACAGATGCCCCCAACCCCTTGCCACCTCCTAACTCACTCCCCAATCCCCAGGGAGGGTTCTTCAGGTGGCCCCCAACTCCCCCCAGCAGTCTTGGACATACGGACCCAGTGAGACTCTGCCGGAGGGAGAGACCCGGGCACAGGGCAGCTGGGTCAGTCATAGTCACAATTCTGTTGCCAAATGGCCCCCGGGGCCCCCTCCCTCCTGTTGCTGCCAGCCGGTGGCATGATCCAACCTCCTGACATTTGTCACTGTCAAGGGACATCTTGTGATTTTCACTGGCATCTTTCCGATATCAAACATATAAGGCAAGTGCCTGCCCACTAACCACACCCCGAAATGTCACATTAGCATTTCTCTTCTTAAGAGAAAGGGGCGCTACCCCGTCCAGCTAGCCACCTGTGGCTATTTCAGCTTAAAACAACTGCAATTAAATCCATCACAGGCCAGACACGGTGGCTCACGCCTGTCATCCCAGCACTTTGGGAGGCCAAGGTGAGTGGATCACTTGAGGTCAGGAGTTTGAGACCAGCCTGATCAACATGGTGAAATCCCATCTCTACTAAAAACACAAAGATTAGCTGGGTATGATGGCACAGGCCTGTAGTCCCAGCTTCTCGGGAGGCTGAGGCAGGAGAATTGCTTGAGCCTGGGAGGTTGCAGTGAGCCGAGATCGCGCCACTGGACTCCAGTGAAAAAAAAAAAAAAAGTATCACAAGCTCAGTTCCTCAGTCACATGAGCCACATTCCAAGTGGCTGCTGGAGGCAGCCATGGTGGGACATCTCAGCCACTGGAAAGATCCCGTGGGCAGGGCTGTGGTGGGCGTGGCCACATTTGGACCGCAGCATTCCCACGACCAGGCTGTGTGACCTAGGGAAGTAGCTCCCACTTCTCTATGCCTGGGGCCCCTTGTCTGTGTGGTGGGGTAAGGAGAGGACCCGCTTCACGCGTTGCCAAGTGGCCACGAGACCGCAGGGCCTACCTGCCGAGTGGACGGAGACGGCACAGGCCACCAGGGAGTAGCTGGTGTTGAGCAGCACCACCTGGTCCTTCTTGAGCTGGAAGGCGGGCTGGAAGGTGGGGAAGGGGTAGACCACCTGGTACTTGGTGTGCAGCATGAAGCCATGCCGTAGGCACTGCGCATTCGGGTCTCCTGCAGCAACACACGCCACAGCGGCTCACTCTCAGCCCAGGGCAGGGGGGGAGGGGGCCAAGGGGGCCCTCGCCCCCTCGGCCCCCTCACCTGGGTGGGCCCGGCTGGCATCCTGGCAAGCAGCACAGCGGCCCGGCGGCGGCACGGCCACGGTGCTGACGTAGATGTCGCGGTGGTTCTCGTCGCTCATCATCATCATGTTCATGAGCATGCCGTTGGCCGAGCGGGTGCTGGGGGCAGCACACCCTCAGCGGCCTGGTCGGCGCCTGGGGCCCCCACTGCACACCCCCTGCCCCAACCAGCCAAGGCTCCCCCAGGAGCCTGGTCTCACTTGAAGCCGAAGACGATGACCTTAGAGGCGTCACTGGGCCACTCGCATACGGTCAGGTACAGGTCACTGTAGATCTCCTCGTCCTGGAATAGCCGAACCTGCCGGACCTGCGAGGCACGTTCAGGGTCAGCACCGGATCAGGGAATCTGCGGGGATCCCCCGAAGCTGTAGGATGCAGTCCCTCATCAGGGCTGGGGCTGGGCAGGTAGAAGCACGCCAACAGCACCCGCCACACCCCTCCACCTTGCCTGAGGACAGCCGTGGAGGCTCCTTTCACCAGTGGGGGAGACCAGGCCAGGGCGGGCTGCAGCCGATGGGAACAATGTCCTGGGGGAGACTGCGCCAGGCACTGGTTCCAAGCCCAGCCTACCCTGAAGCCCCTTCAGCTGAGTTCACATGTATGCTGAGGTAACAGCACCCACCTCCTGGGGGGGTTCCAGGAGTCAAGGCTCAAGGCTAAAGCCAGGGTGGGTTGGTCCTAATAAAGCTAACTGGCCTAAGCCAACATGTTCTATAGCTTCATAGGGTGTGTTGAACCAAATGGAATTGCTGCTACTTACCCATTTTGAACCATAAAAATGGTAATTTCTTTTTCTTTTTTGAGACAGAGTCTCACTCTGTAGGCTGGAGTGCAGTGGTTCGATCTCGGCTCACTGCAACCTCCACCTCCCAGGTTCTAAGCGATTCTCCTGCCTCAGCCTCCAGAGTAGCTGGGATTACAGACATGTGCCACCATGCCCGGCTAATTTTGTATTTTTAGTAGAGATGGGGTTTCACCATGTTGGCCAGGCTGGTCTTGAACTCCTGACCTCAGGTGATCCACCTACCTTGGCCTCCCAGAGGGCTGGGATTACAGGCGTGAGCCACTGCACCCAGCCTTCTTTTTTTTTTGTTTTTTTTAGAGACAGAGTCTCACTCTGTTGCCCAGGCTGGAGTGCAATGGTGTGATCACGGCTCACTGCAGCCTCAAACTCCTGGGCTCAGATGACCCTCCTGCCTCAGCCTCCAGAGGAGCTGACTACAGGCACACGCCAATATGCCCAGCTAATTTTTAAAATTTTTAGTAGAGACGGGGTTTTGCCATGTTGCCCAGCCTGATCTTGAACTCCTGGGATCAAGTGATTCTCCCGCCTTGGCCTCCCAAAGTGCTGGGATTACAGGTGTGAGCTACCATGCCAGGCCCTGGTAATTTCATATGGTTGGATCTAACACATGGAATCTTGACGATGACCCCATGAGTACATGATGATCATTTTACACTCAAGGAACCTGAGGCTCAGAGGGTGCTGTGACCTGCCGGACCACATCATCTGAAGGGCCAGTCTGGTGCTGAAGTCTCCCTACCAGCTTGAGCTTGCTGTGAACGTTGAACTCCCACCAGTACAGATGGTAGATGTAGAAGGAGAAGTCGTCGTCCCCACTGCTGCTGGTATAGGAGAGGACGTAGCGGCCGCATTTGGAAAAGCCCAGGAAGATGTGTCTGTGGGGGTGGAGGGGGCAGAGTGGCCAGGTCAGGGCAAGCCCACCACCCCTACCCACCTGCCCCCTTTGCCTGGGCTCAGCCTCACCCTGCATAGAGGAAGTCCTCATCCACAATGTTCTTGAGAGACACGCAGACCCGGGGAGGCAGCTTCCGGAAGAGGCGAGGGGAGAGCTGTCCGCTGATCTGGGGAAGGGGTGGCCAGGGCACTTCAGGCACCATCTGCAGCCCCCACCCTCCTCACCCACGGCAGAGAGGCAGAGCAGCTCTCACCCGGTCCAGCCCAACCCAGCCCAGCCCACCATAATGGTCAAAAGAAGGCCAAGCTCTGGAAGGTGGGAACAACTGAGGCAGATGGGGACAGTAAAGCCAGGTGGACCTCGCTTGAGCCTTCATCTCCACCAGGGACCCACGCCACCTTCCCAGTTCCATCTCTTCAGCCTCAGGTCCCTCTTGACTGAGCCCAGCGTCACCACCCCCCAAGAAAGTTCCCCAATCACCCTGTCCCACGCTGGGCCACTTGCTTCCCTCCCTGAAGGCTGTCCCTAAGCTGTAGGTATTTATCCTACTAAGGAGGCTGGGACAGGGTCCTGACCTGCACCCATCTGTTCCCAACCCACCAGCCTTCAAACAAGGGGGCTCCTCCTGCTGGGGGCCAGTCGAGGCAGATAGAAGGGTGAGCCTAACCAATGACCCAACTCCCTGTTCCCAATTAACTACCGCCATCCACCGGAATCCAAGGGAATCCCTCATCCCCAAAACTTCACCACGGAAGGATCTGCAGGGACTGACAGGCAGAAGCCAGGCACAGGGATATCCGAGCAGCCTCAGTCTTGCTACCCAGGCTGACTGAGGAGACACAGCTCTGCCTTCAAGACATTCCAATCTGATGGGACGAGTCCTGTCTGGGAAGCTCCCTGTCTGATGGGAGATAGCCCTGTCCACATGGAGGTCTCAGTCTGATGGAGAAAACAGCCCGGCCAGCCAGGCCCAGGCCGACAGGGGAGACACAGTCCCTGCCCAAGGAGCTTCCAAGCTAAGGGCGGAACCACAGCCAAGCCCAGGGAGCTCCCAGGCTAAGGGTGGAGACTGTCCCAGCCCAGGGAGCTCCCAGTCAAAAGGGGGAGACACAGCACTGTCCTTACAAAGCTACTAGCCTCACGGAGAAGGCGCAGTCCCTGTCCACAGAGACACAGCCTTGCCCCAGTTACTGCCCACCTGCAAGAGATCCACATTTCTGCCCTCCAGAGCTCCCAAACTGATGGGGGAGAGAGACATCATCCCCCAGCTCTGGGAGTTTACAGTCTGATGGAGGAGAAAGAGCCTGCTTCGGTAACTCTCACTTTGCGGGGGAAGACTCAGCCCTATCCAGGGAGCTCCCACACTTTCAATGGGGAGGCCCACCCAGGTACAGGAACTCCCAGCTCATGTGTGGTCGGGGCTCGGGCAGGGAGAGTAACATCAGGGGGAGGAAGCCCAAAGCCAGCGGCAGGGGCTCTGCAAAGGGGGCGGGAAGGTTCCATTACGGAGGGGCCATGGGAGCAGGGCTTTGAAAAGCCTGAATCGACCCCTTCCTCCTGATTCTCCCTGCGGCCTCTGGGGTCGCCTCCCTCCGAGCCCCCTCCCTGGGGCCCCGCCCCCAACCCCCTCCATCCCAGCCCCTTTGCCGGTCACCCGACACAACCTCCTGCTTCCAGGCCCCCGACTGAGCCCCCTCCATCCAAGCCATCTCCCCCGGGCCCCGCCCAGGCCCTGCATCCGAGCCCCCTCCCCTGGGGCCCCGCCCCCAACCCCTCACCCCGCGAACGCCCTCCTCCCTCCGCCTCCCTCGTCCCTATTCCCCACCCTCCGGCGCGCTCCCCACTCCGGCTCCAGGCCTCACCTTGACCCGCTCCAGCTGCCTGAGGACGTGCTCCCGCCGCCGCCCTGCTGCCCGCTTCCCTCCGGCTCCCCCGGGGCCGCCGCCGCCGCTCCCAGCCCCGCTGTTCCGCTCCGATTTCGAGCTGGGCGCCATTTTCACCCCCTCCCTCCACTTCCGGAGCAACCGGCCCCTTCGCCCCACCCCTGCCGCCTCCTCATTGGTCCTTTTTCGGGACAGCGGCCCGCCGGTTGGGTGAAAGCCCGCACTCGCGCTATGCCTGTCCATCAAAGCCGCCTCGACTCTTGATTGGTAGCGACAGTAACAGCCCCCGCGGCCGGTTGCCGTATTCCCGCCCTGCCTTAAGGACGTACCACTCGGAAGTCCCGTTTGTTCGCCTAGCCCAGACAACTTTGACCTGAATGGTGGATATCTCTGTCTGTCTCAATGGCGTCACGCCCCCTGTGGCTAGCGGGTTTCCATGGAGACCACAGGCGGTCCAGGCCCTTGGGCTGGGCAACGGGAGCCTGTGGTCCACCAAGGCTCGAGAATCCTTAGCCCCGGGCTGCCCGCGCCCAGTCTGGGTGGGCAAAGGCCTGACGAGCATACTTGGGCGGCAGAGCCAGGCCGAGGAAAGAAATTTACAAAAAAGGAAAAAACGATGGGATTCGATGAAAGCTTGTTTCCGATGGGCGGGTTGGTGGGATGATGGTGGTGATAATGATAGCATCAATCATGGATCGCTCCACATGTGACAGACACGGTTCTGAGCTTAAACAGTTCGATGTGGCAGGGCCCTGTTGTGCCCATTACGCAGATGATGGCAATAAAAATAATTGTTGAAGGTCCGCTCCGTGCATCATATTCGTTTACATTACCTCATTTATTTTATTTTTTTTAGACAGAGTCTCACTTTGTCACCCAGGCTGGAGTGCAGTGGCTTGATCACGACTCACTGCAGCCTCGACCCCGGGCTCAGATGATCCTCTCACCTCAGCCTCTCATGTAGCTGGGACTACAGGCGTGCGCCACCACGCCCGGCTAATTTTTTGTATTTTTAGTAGAGACGAGGTTTCACTATGTTGGCCAGGCTGGTTGCAGACTCCTGACCTCAGGTGATCCGCCCTCCTAGGCCTCCCAAAGTGCTGGAATTACAGGCATAAGCCACTGCGCCTGGCCCAATTTTTTGTATTTTTTGTAGGGACGGAGTTTCACCAAGTTGTCCAGGCTGGGTCTCCAACACCTGGGCTCAAGTGATCCTCCCACCTCTGCTTCCCAAAGTGTTGGGATGACAGGTGTGAGCCCCCACCCCTGACCAGCCCGTTTAATCCTCTGAACAATCTAGAAGATAGGTTTTTTTATTATCTTCATTAAAAAAATTTTTTTTGTAGAGACGGGGTCTCACTATGTTGCCCAGGCTGCTCGAAAACTCCTGACCTCAAGCGATCATCCCATCTTGGCCTCCCAAAGTGCTGGGATTACAGGCATAAACCAATGTGCCCGGCTGATTTCAAGGGTTTTAGGAGTTACGTGCCAGAAAACCTAAGACCAAAATATATGGTTTTTTAAAATATTACAACACAATATCACAGTATCACAACATATCTTTTTTTTTTTTTTTTTTTTTTTGAGATGGAGTTTCACTCTTGTTGCCCAGGCTGGAGTGCAATGGCACAATCTTAACTCATTGCACCCTTCACCTCCCGGGTTCAAGCAAGCGATTCTCCTGCTTCAGCCTCCCAAGTAGCTGGGATTACAGGCAAGCGCCACCATGCCCAGCTAATCTTTGTATTTTTAGTAGAGACAGGGTTTCACTATGTTGGCCAGGCTGGTCTCAAACTCCTGACCTCAAGTGATCCACCCACCTCACCCTCCCAAAGTGCTGGGATTACAGGCGTGAGCCACTGTGCCCTGCCATCACAATGTATCTTTAGCCAAAGGTTCCCATGCTTCTTGCATACCCTACGTCTATGGAGAACAAAGCTGTCCCCAAGACAGTGGGGACACCTGGCAGCTACTGCCTTAACAAGTGATCAAAATCAACATCACCAGTGATAAGTCATATTGACATCATGGACCCCAGCTATGTGATAGGGAGGACATTTGTAACTGTCTGATATTATCCCCAAACCTAGAACCTCAATCTAACCATTAGACAACATCAGACATTTATCCCAGATTGAAGAATGTTCTCAAAATACATGACCAGGCCGGGTGCGGTGGCTCATGCCTGTAAGCCCAGCACTTTGGGAAGCAAAGGAGGGAGGATCACTTGAACCCAGGAGGTCAAGACCAGCCTGGGCAACATGGTGAAACCCTCATCTCTATAAAATATCAAAGAAATTAACTAACTCTACTGGGACACATCTATAGTCTCAGCCACTCGGGAGGCTGAGGCAGGAAGATTACTTGAGCTCAGGAGGTCAAGGCTGCAGTGAGCTGTGATGGTGCCACTGCACTCCAGCCTGGGAGACAGAGCGAGACCTTGTCTCAAATAAAAAACAAAACAAGGCCAGGAATGGTGGCTCACGACTGTAATCCCAGCACTTTGGGAGGCCGAGGTGAGCGGATCACAAGGTCATGAGATTGAGACCATCCTGGCTAACACAGTGAAACTCCGTCTCTACTAAAAATACAGAAAATTAGCTGGGCCTGTAATCTCAGGTGGCACACACCTGTAGTCCCAGCTACTCAGAAGGCTGAGGCAGGAGAATCACTTGAACCTGGGAGGTGGAGGTTTCAGTGAGTCGAAATCACGCCACTGCACTGCAGCCTGGGTGACGGAGCAAGACTCTCAAAAAAAAAAAAAAAAAAATTAAAAAAATTAGCGGGGTGTGGTGGCGTGAACCTATAGTCCCAGCTACATAAGAGGCTGAGGTGGGAGGATCACCCGAGCCCAGGAGGCTACAGTGAGTGGAGATCGAGCCACTACACTCCAGCCTGGGCGACAGAGTGAGATCCTGTCTCAAAAAAAACCCAAAACCCAAAAAACATTACAGGAAATTGAGTGAAGGGAATAAAAGAACTCTCTGTACCTTCTTTGCAGATCTGAAAATGTCTAATTTCAGGCTGGGCACAGTGGCTCACACCTGTAATCCCAGCATTTTGGGAGGCTGAGTCAGGAAGATGGCTTGAGGAGAAGAATTTGACCAGCCTCAGCAACTATCAAGACCTCATCTCTACAATGACAAAACATATTTTTTCATTAGTCGGGTGTGCGGTAGCACGTCTCTAGTCCTATGTACTTGGGAGGCTGAGTCGGGAGGATCCCTTGTGCCCGGGAGTTTGAAGTTACAGTGAGCTGTGATTGCATCAGTGCATTCTAGCCTGGGTGACAGAGCAAGACCCTGTCTTTAATAATAATAATAATAATAATAATAATAATAAAATTAAAAATAACAGCCGGTCGCGGTGGCTCACGCCTGTAATCCCAGCACTTTGGGAGGCCGAGGCGGGTGGATCACGAGGTCAGGAGATCGAGACCATCCTGGCTAACACGGTGAAACCCCATTTCTACTAAAAATACAAAAAAAATTTAGCTGGGCGTGGTGGCGGGCACCTGTAGTCCCAGCTACTCGGGAGGGTGAGGCAGGAGAATGGCGTGAACCTGGGAGGCGGAACTTGTAGTGAGCTGAGATTGCGCCACTGCACTCCAGCCTGGGCGACAGAGCGAGACTCCGTCTCAAAACAAAGCAAAACAAAACAAAAAAATAACAAAAATAAAATAATGTTGTTTCAAAATTCAAAGGGGCCGGGCGCAGTGGCTCACGCCTGTAATCCCAACACTTGGGCCAAGGTGGGCGGATCACTTGAGGCCAGGGGTTCAAGACCAGTCTGGCCAACATGGTGAAACCCTGTCTCTACTAAAAATACAAAAATTAGCCGGGCGTGATGGTGGGCTCCTATAATCCCAGCTACTCAGGAGGCTGAGGCATGAGAATCGCTTGAACCTGGGAGGCAGAGGTTTCAGTGACACAGAGCGCAACTCTGTGTCAATAAATAAACACCTAAATAAACTCTAAGTTTTTAAAAGAGCATGGGGGAGGATTTTTTTTTTTTTTTTCTGAGACAGAGTCTCACTCTGTCACCCAGGCTGGAGTGCTATGGCACCATCTCGGCTCACTGCAACCTCCGCCTCCCAGGTTCAAGTGATTCTCCTGCCTCAGCCTCCCAAGTAGCTGGGACTACAGGTGCATGCCACCATGCCTGGCTAATTTTTTTTTTTTTTTTGTAGAGGCAGGGTTTCACCATGTTAGCCAGGATGGTCAGGATGGTCTTGATCTCTTGACCTCGTGATCCTCCCGCCTTGGCTTCCCAAAGTGCTGGGATTACAGGCGTGAGCCACTGTGCCCAGCCAAGAGGATGTTATGACTGCTATGTGCAGAATGGTCTTGGGGGATGAGGATGGGGGCAGGAATAGCCTTGGGGGAGCTAGGAGGGTAGGTGATGCTGACTTAGATTCATCTACTAGCATTGAAAATGGAGAATACGGCCGGGCGCGGTGGCTCACGCCTATAATCCCAGCACTTTGGGAGGCTGAGGCGGGTGGATCACGAGGTCAAGAGATCGAGACCATCCTGGCTAACATGGTGAAACCCTGTCTCTACTAAAAATACAAAAAAAAAAAAAATTAGCCAGGCGTGGTGGCGGGCGCCTGTAGTCCCAGCTACTTGGGAGGCTGAGGCAGGAGAATGACGTGAACCTGGGAGGCGGAGCTTGCAGAGAGCCCAGATTGCGCCACTGCACTCCAGCCTGGGTGACTGATCAAGACTCCATCTCAAAAAAAAAAAAAAAAGAAAAGAAAAGAAAACGGAGAATACTGGCCGCGGTGGCTCACGCATGTAATCTCAGTGCTTTGGAGGACCAAGGCAGGAGATGGCTTGAGTGGGAGGATTGCTTAAAGTCTCCCTTGATTGCCGGAGACCAACCTGGGCAACATAGCGAGATCCCATCTCTATAAAAATTTTAAAAATTAGCATGAGGGCCTGAGCCTGTACTCCCAGCTACTTGAGAGGCTGAGGTGAGACGATCGCTTGAGCCCAGGAGTTCAAGGCTGCAAGTGAGTCGTGATCGCACCACTGCACTTCAGCCTGGGCAACAGAATGAGATGCTGTCTCAGAAATAATAATAAAAATAAAGAAAGAAAATGGAGAAAAGTGGCCATAGCCAGAGCCAATGGGGTCATTTTCAAGGACAAGATATTGGGATAGGGGCAAGGAGAGAGGAGTTAATGATAACTTTAGCATCTGAGTAGAATATTCAGCAAAATGTTAGTGCCATGTTTTGATATGAGGAGACTAGGGAGAAGTCAGTTTGGGCCAAGTCAATTGAACACGTACATGGGACAAACAGACTGTTTTTCCTTCTATATCACGTCACTCTCAATCCTTCGCTTCTGACACCAGATGCTGGGGGGGGCTTCTCCCAAATCAAGTAATTCCCCAATTCTTTGTGGACGCCAACACGATGTCCTGCAATTTACCTCAATTCTTTTTTTTTGTTTTGAGATGGAGTTTTGCTCTTGTCACCCAGGCTGGAGTGCAATGGTGCGATGTCAGCTCACTGCAACCTCCGTCTCCTGGGTTCAAGTGATTCTCCTGCCTCAGCCTCCCAAATAGCTGGGATTACAGGCTCGTACCACCAGGCCCAACTAATTTTTGTATTTTCAGTAGAGACGGGGTTTCGCCATGTTGGCCAGGCTGGTCTTGAGCTCCTGGCCTCAGGTGATCCGCCTGCCTTGGCCTCCTAAAGTGCTGGGATTACAGGCATGAGCCACCATGGCCAGCCCTTTTTTTTTTTTTTCTGAGGTGGAGTTTGCTCTTTCACCCAGGCTGGAGTGCAGTGGTGCAATCTTGTTTCACTGAAACCTCCGCCTACAACAATTATTATCAAGGTGTTTTTATGGTTTTTTTTTTGTTTTTTTTTTTTGAGACAGGCTGGAGTGCAGTGGTGTGATCATAGCTCACTGTAGCCTTGACCTCCCAGGCTCATGCAATTCTCCCACCTTAGCCTCCCAAGTAGCTGGGACTACAAGTGCATACCACCATGGCCAGCTAATTTTTGTATTTTTAGTAGAGACGGGGTTTCACCGTGTTAGCCAGGATGGTCTTGATCTCCTGACCTCGTGATCTGCCCGCCTCGGCCTCCGAAAGTGCTGGAATTACAGGTGTGAGCCACTGTACCTAGCCAAGACTTCCCGTATTTCTGATCGTTGGTCACTTGGACTCTCCCTTAATATGCATATGTATTTGTTTTCAAATAACTCAACTATACAGGTGCATTTAGACCACTCTTTCTAGCCTATGAATTAAATCATACCTGGAAAATGGCCATAAAACAGGATGAGGCAGGTAAATAGAACTAGAAATTATGATTCATTTCCCACACCCAACTTTGGAGACCAGTGGCTTTGAACACAGAAAGCCTTGGGCTCAGTTTTCCTCGTGGTCCCAACTCCTCATTGCTTCTTTTTTACAGGTCATCCCAATTTTATGCAGTAGTGATAGAAACTCAATTTTTTTTTTTTTTTTTTTTTTGAGACAGAGTCTCGCTCTGTCGCCCAGGCTGGAGTGCAGTGGCGCAATCTCGGCTCACTGCAAGCTCTGCCTCCCAGGTTCACGCCATTCTCCTGCCTCAGCCTCTCCGAGTAGCTGGAACTACAGGCGCCCGCCACCACGCCCAGCTAATTTTTTTGTATTTTTTAGTAGAGACGGGGCTTCACCGTGGTCTCGATCTCCTGACCTCGTGATCCGCCCGCCTCGGCCTCCCAAAGTGCTGGGATTACAAGCGTGAGCCACCGCACCCGGCCTCAATTTTTTGTTTTCCAAGACAGAGTTTTGCTCTGTCATCCAGGCCGGAGTGCAGTGGCTCGATCTCGGCTCACTGCAACCTCTGCCTCCCAGGTTCAAGCAGTTCTCTTGCCTCAGCCTCCCGAGTAAGCTGGGATTACGAGTACCCACCACCACATCTGGTTAATTTTTGTATTTTTAGTAGAGACGGGGTTTCATCATGTTGGCCAGGCTGGTCTCAAACTCCTTACCTCGTGATCCGCCCACCTCGGCTTCCCAAAGTGCTAGGATTACAGGCATGAGCCACCTCACCCAGCGAAGAAACTCCATTTTTATCTGAACATGTGGCTTCCCAGTAGAAAGATGGTATTTCTCAGCCTCCCTTGAAGTTAGCAGTGTGTATCCACCATTTCCTTTCTTTTCTTTTTTGGAAACAGGATCTTGCTCTGTTGCCCAAGTTGAAGTGCAGTGGCACTCCACCCAGGCTCAAGCAATCTCCCCACTTCAGCCTCCCGAGGAGCTGGAACTACAGGCATGCACCACTGTGCCCAGCTAATTAAAAAAAAAAAAAAATTTTTTTTTTTAAATGGAGTCTCGCTCTGTCGCCCAGGCTGGAGTGCAGTGGCGTGATCTCGGCTTACTGCAACCTCTGCCTCCCAGATTCAGGTGATTCTCCTGCCTCTACAAGGCCAGGTGCAGTGACTCACGCCTGTAATCCCAACACTTTGGGAGGCTGACGTAGGTGGATCACGAGGTGAGGAGCTCAAGACCAGCTTGGCCAAGATGGCGAAACGCCGTCTCTACTAAAAATACAAAAATTAGCTGGGCGCGGTGGCAGGCACCTGTAATCCCAAGTACTCAGGAGGCTGAGGCAGGAGAATCACTTGAACTCAGGGGACAGAGGTTGCAGTGAGCTGAGATCATGCCACTACACTCCAGCCTGGGCGGCAGAGTGAGACTCTATTTCAAAAAAAAAAAAATTGTAGAGACAGGGTCTCACTTTGTTTCTCAGGCTGGTCTTGAACTCCCAGGCTCGTGCAATCCTTCCACCTCCACCTCCCAAAGTGCTAGGATTACAAGCGTGAGCCACCTTGCCCAACCTAATTTTCTGAATTTTTTTTTAGAGATGAGGGGTCTCACTATGTTGCCCAGGCTGGTTTTGAACTCTTGTCCTCAAGTGTTCCTCCTGCCTCAGTCTCCTGAGTAGCTAGGATTACAGGTATGAGCCACCGCACCCTGCTTAACTTTTTTGCTATTTAATTCAACAGATGTACAGGGCACAGTGGTGCATGCCCATGGTCCCAACTACTCAGGAGTATTGCTTGAGCCTGGGAGTTGGAGTTCAGACTGGGAAACAGCCAGCTCCTGTCTCTTAAAAAACAAAATAAAACAGGCCAGGTGTGGTGGCTCATGCCTGTAACCTCAGCCCTTTGGGAGGCCAAGGTAGGTGGATCACCTGAGATCAGGAGTTCGAGACCAGCCTGACCAATATGGTAAAACCCTGTCTGTAATAAAAATACAAAAATTCACCAAGCATGGTGGTGTACTTCTGTAGTCTCAGCTACTGGGAAGGCTGAGACAGAAGAATTGCTTGAACCCAGGAGGCAGAGATCACAGTGAGCCGAGATCGTGCCACTGCACTCCAGCCTGGGCAACAGAGTGAGACTCCCTCTCAAAAAAACCCAAAAACAGGCCGGGTGCGGTGGCTCATGCCTGTAATCCCAGCACTTTGGGAGGCTGAGGCGGGCAGATCACAAGGTCAGGAGATCGAGACCATCCTGGCTAACACGGTGAAACCCCGTCTCTACTAAAAATATAAAAAATTAGCTGGGTGTGGTGGCGGGCGCCTGTAGTCCCAGCTACTCCGGAGGCTGAGGCAGGAGAATGGCATGAACCCGGGAGTCGGAGCTTGCAGTAAGCCGAGATCGCACCACTGCACTCCAGCCTGGGAGACAAAGCGAGACTCCGTCTCAAAACAAAAACAAAAACAAAAACAAAACAAAACAAAACAAAAAAAACCCCAAAACAAACAAGAAAACCCCAAACAGGCCAGGAGAAGTGGCTCACATCGGTAATCCCAGCACTTTGGAAGGCCAAGACGGGCGGATCATTGTCAGGAGTTTGAAACCAGCCTGGCCAATGTGGCAAAACCCGTCTCTATTAAAAATACAAAAATTGGCCGGGCATGATGGCGTGCGCCTGTAGTCCCAGCTACACGGGAGGCTCAGACACTAGAATCGCTTGAATCCGGGGATAGGAGGCTGCAGTGAGCAAAGATCCCGCCACTGCACTCCAGCCTGGGCAACAGAGAGAGACTCTGTCTCAAAATAAATAAATAGGGCCAGGTGCAGTGGCTCACGCCTGTAATCCCAGCACTTTGGGAGGCCAAGGCAGGCAGATCACAAGGTCAGGAGATCACGACCATCCTGGCTAACACGGTGAAACCCCATCTCTACTAAAAATACAAAAAAATTTAGCCGGGCATGGTGGTGGGCACCTGTAGTCCCAGCTACCCGGGAGGCTGAGGCAGGAGAATGGCATGAACCCGGGAGGCGGAGCTTGCAGTGAGCCAAGATTTCGCCACTGCACTCCAGCCTGGGTGACACAGACTCTAGCTTAAAAAAAAAATTAATTAATTAATTAAATTAATAAATAAAACAAAACAAAAACAGATGTACAAAGATATCCAGTGGCAAGCCTCTCTTTGCCCCCAGCCACAACCACTCGGGTCTCCCCGCGGAGCTAGCCAATATGTATGTTTTAATATGGAAATGATCTATATTGTTAGCATCATTCTGCAATTTTTTTTTCCCCACAAGATTATGTCTACCAGGTTAATCCATGTCGTGGTTTGAATGGTGGCCCTCAAATAGACAGGTAGATGTCCTGTCTCCCCAATGCCGTGAATGTGACCTGATTTGGAAAACAGGTCTTTGCGATGTAATTCAGTTAAGGATCTTGAGATGAGATTATCCCAGATTAACTCAGTAGACTCTAAATCCAAAGACCAGTGGCTTTATAAAAGACAGGAGAGGCCGGGTGTGGTGGCTCACGCCTGTAATCCCAGCACTTTGGGAGGCCGAGGCGGGCGGATCACGAGGTCAGGAGATTGAGACCATCCTGGCTAACATGGTAAAACCCCGTCTCTAATAAAAAATACAAAAAATTAGCCGGGCGCGGTGGCCGGCGCCTGTAGTCCCAGCTACTCAGGAGGCTGAGGCAGGAGAATGGCGTGAACCCGAGAGGCGGAGCTTGCAGTGAGCCGAGATGGTGCCACTGCACTCCAGCCTGGGCGACAAAGCGAGACTCTGTCTCAAAAAAAAAAAAAAGAAGACAGGAGAGGAGAGGGCGGGCGCGGTGGCTCACGCCTGTAATCCCAGCACTTTGGGAGGCCGAGGCGGGTGGATCACAAGGTCAGGAGATTGAAACCATCTTGGCTAACATGATGAAACACCGTCTCTACTAAAAACGCACAAAAAATTAGCCAGGCGTGGTGGCATGCACCTGTAGTCCCAGCTACTTGGGAGGCTGAGGCAGGAGAATGGCGTGAACCCAGGAGGCGGAGCTTGCTGTGAACCAAGATCACACCACTGCACTCCAGCCTGGGCCACAGAGCGAGACTCCATCTCAAAAATAAATAAATAAATAAAGACAGGAGAGGAGAAACAGACTCAGTGAGGAAGGCCACGTGGAAACTGAGGCAGAGATTAGGGTGATGCAGCCACAAGCTAGGAAACACCAACAATTGCCTGGAGCCACTTCCAGCCTCCAGAACTGTGAATACATTGCTTTTCTTTCTTTTTTTTTTTGGAGTTTCACTCTTGTTGCCCAGGCTGGAGTGCAATGGCGCAATCTCATCTCACCACAACTTCTGCCTCCCAGGTTCAAGCGATTCTCCTGCCTCAGCCTCCTGAGTAGCTGGGATTACAGGCATGCGACACCATGCCTGGCTAATTTTGTATTTTTAGTAGAGACGGGGTTTCTCCATGTTTGTCAGGCTGGTCTTAAACTTCTGACCTCAGGTGATCTGCCCGCCTCAGCCTCCCAAAGTCCTGGGATTACGGCGTGAGACACTGTGCCCGGCCCTTTCTGTCTTTTTTAATAGAGAGTCGTGCTTTGTCACCCAGGCTGGAGTGCAGTGGTGTGATCGCGGCTCACGGCAACCTGTGCCTCCTGAGCTCAAGCGATTCTCCTGCCTCAGCCTCCTGAGTAGCTGGGATTACAGGCGTGCGCCACCATGCACAGCTAATTTTTTTTTTTTGTATTTTTTAGTAGACATGGGGTTTCACCATGTTGGCCAGGCTGGTCTCAAACTCCCAACCTCACATGATCAGCCTGTCTCCGCCTCCCAATGTGCTGGGATTACAGGTGTGAGCCACTGGGGCACACAGCCAATCCTATGTGCATTCCGTAAATATTTACTAAATACTAATTATGCCAGGCTCCATGCTGGACACTGGGGCCACACTGATGGACCATACTCCATTGTTACCACTGCAGAGGACCCTGCTGGGTAGTGCAGAGCTGGGCAGGACTGGGCAGGACTGGACAGGACAAGGTGGCAGAAGGGGAGTTTGTTGCAGGGAGATAAGGCCAGTGGGTTATTTATAGGAACAATGGTTAGGTTCCTAGCCAATTAGCACATTCCATCCCTCTGGCCCCAGGGATTGGTTCTGGATGGACATGTGACCAAATTTAGGCCAATGAGATTTAAGTTTGAGGCTTTCTACTAGGGCCAGGGAAGAATGCCTGTTGGTTCTGGGAATGTCTTAGCACCACATGCAGAAGCCTGCAGGTAGAGTTCAGAGTTCAAGAGAGAATTCATCTAGAAGATATCACTGGGGCCCCTGGATCCAGCTGTGCCTGAAGGATACAGGTTTTCTGTTCATGAGCCAATAAATGCCCTTGTTTGTATTAGCTAGTTCAGTTTGGGTTCTCCTTCTTTTGCAATGGAAAGAGGCTTGCCAGGAACTCAAACATCTTGGTTCTTATTGCTGCTTCCCTGGGGGCTAGGACTGGTACAGTAGTCCTGTCTCCCTAGGGTTAGCCCCATTACTCTGTTAAAGAGACTGAGGAACCTCCACCCAATGTCCAAGCTAATGGCCATCCATCCCATGGGGAGTACTTGAGATAGGACCTGTTGTTCTCTTCTGGCCAAAACTAAGACCCGTCTCCTGTCTCACCCCATGAAGAGGGACCCTCAGGATGTCACACAGCCCTAGGAAACATGAACAGATAACCACCTGTCTTGGCCCATGTTTCTTAACTTTTTTTTTCTTTGAGATGGAGTCTCGCACTGTCGCCCAGGCTGGAGTGCAGTGATGCAATCTCGGCTGGCTGCAACCTCCACCTCCCAGGTTCAAGAGATTCTCCTGCCTCAGCCTCCCAAGTAGCTGGGATTACAGGTGCCCGCCACCACTCCCGGCTAATTTTTTTGTATTTTTAGTAGAGACGGGGTTTCACCTTGTTGGCCAGGATGGTCTTGAACTCCTGACCTCAAGTGATCCACCTGCCTTGGCCTCCCAAAGTGCTGGGATTACAGGCATGGGCCACCGCGCCCAGCCACTGTTTCTCGATCACTTCCTCCCTCCCCTGTATCACTGCCTGCCTTCTCTGGGATAAATGCACTAAATGCCTGTCTCAAGCTCTGCTTCTGGGAGACTCCAACTCAGGGCCTTGGCCACTCCCAAGCTGAGCAGACACTATACTTTTTTTTTTTTTTTTTTTGACGGAGTCTCACTGTCACCCAGCCTTGAGTGCAGTGGTGTGATCTCGGCTCACAGCAGCCTCCAGCTCTCGGGTTCAAGCAATTCTCCTGCATTAGCCTCCTGAGTAGCTGGGATTGCAGGCACGCACCACCATGCCCAGGAAATTTTTGTATTTTTAGTAGAGACGGGGTTTCACCATGTTGGCCAGGCTGGTTTCGAACTCCTGACCTCAGGTGATCCACTTGCCTTGGCCTCCCAAAGTGCTGGGATTACAGGTGTGAGTCACTGCATTTGGCTGACACTATACTTTTATTTTTATTTATTTATTCATTTTTGAGACAGGGTCTCACTCTGTCATCCAGGCTGGTGTGAAGTAGCATGAACACGGCTCACTGCAGCTTCAACCTTCTGGGTTCATGTGATCCTCCCACTTCAGCCTCCCTGGTAGCTGGGACTACAGGCAAGCACCACCATGCCTCACTAAGTTTTGTTTTGTTTTGTTTTGCATGAGACAGAGTCTCGCACTGTAGCCCAGGCTGGAGTGCAGTAGCACAGTCTCTGCTCACTGCAACCTCCGCCTCCCCAGTTCAAGCCATTTTCCTGCCTCAGCCTCCCAAGTAGCTGGGATTACAGGCACGTGCCACCACGCCCAGCTAATTTTTGTATTTTTAGTAGAGACAGGGTTTTGCCATGTTGGCCAGGCTGGTCTTGAACTCCTGACCTCAGCTGATCTGCCCGCCTCGGCCTCCCAAAGTGCTGGGATTACAGGTGTGAGCTACCGCGCCTGGCCCCTGCTAAGTTTTTAAAAAAATTTTTTAGAGATGGGGTCTCACCATTATTGCCCAGGCTGGTCTCAAACTCCTGGGCTTAGAGCCATCCTCCTGCCTCAGCCTCCAAAAGTGTTGGGATTACAGGAATGAGCCACCACACCCAGCCACCATTCTTAAAATGTTCTACCCACTGCCTCGTTCTGCTTCAAGACAGCTCTTTGAGGGAGGGGGTTTGTCATCCCCCCTACTTTTTTTTCTTTGTTTAATAACAGGGTTTTACTCTGTTGCCCAGAGTGGCGTGCAGTGGCACATAGCTCATTGTAACCTCAAACTTGAGCCCAGGGGCTCAAGTGTTCCTCCTGCCTTGGCCTCCTGAGTAGCTGGGACTATGGGTGTGCACCACCATACCAGGCTAGTTGTTATTGTTATTATTATTATTATTGAGGCAGAGGCTCGCTCTGTTGCCCAGGTTGGAGTGCAGTGATGTGATCTCCACCTCCCAGGTTCAAGCGATTCTCGTTCCTCAGCCTCTGGAGTAGCTGGGATCACAGGCACGTGCCATCATGCCCAGCTAAGTTTTGTATTTTTAGTAGAGACAGGATTTCACCATGTTGGCCTGGCTGCTCTGGAACTCCTGACCTCAGGTGATCCGCCTGCCTAAGCCTCCCAAAGTGTTGGGATTACAGGTGTGAGCCACGGAGCCCAGCCCAGGCTAATTTTTTTAAAATTTATTTTTAGAGACAGGGTCTCACTATATTGCTCAGTCTGGTCTCAAATTCCTGGCCTCAAGACATCCTCCTAGCCAGATGCGGTGGCTCGCGCCTGTAATCCCAGCACTTTGGGAGGCCGAGGTGGGCAGATCACCTGAGGTCAGGAGTTCCAGACCAGCCTGGCCAACTTGGCGAAACCGTATCTGTACTAAAAATACAAAAATTAGCTGGGCATGGTGGCAGGTGCCTGTAATCCCAGCTACTTGAGAGGCTGAGGCAGGAGAATCACTTGAGCCCCGGAGGTGGAGGTTGCAGTGAGCCGAGATCACGCCACTGCCCTCCAGCCTAGGTGACAGGGTGACAGAGTGACAGAGTGAGACTCTGTCTCAAAAAAAAAAAAAAAAAAAAAGGAGAGAGAGAGAACCTCCTGTCTCAGCTTCCCAAAGCACTGGGATTACAGGTATAAGCCACAGCACCCAGCCTGTCAATCCCATTTTATGTGTGGGAAAGCTGAAGTCTGGGCAGGAGAAGGACGTGTCTGAAGCCGCCCTATTGGTAAGTGGAGGGTCTGGGAGATTTGACCTTAGGTGGAGACCAGCTTGTCACCCCCATCCACGGGTGCGAAAGCCCTGGGATATGCCAAGCACTGTTCTGAATGCACACTTCATATAATCCTTACAACACTGTGGGGGAGTACGGGGCGGTGAGCCAACCATTACCCCACTTGACAGAGAGGGAAACCAAGGCCCTGAGAGGTGGCACAGCCCAGGTTCAAACCCAGGCAGGTTGGCACCAAGCTCACACTCTTAACCACCAGGCTGATGCCTGGATATATGTAATTTCCTTCCAGGCGGCTGTGGCCATTTGCGGGGGGAGGAGGGGGCGGGTGTCTGGAGCAAGACCAGCCAGCAGAGGGGAGGTGGGTGCTGGGCAGCAGACCTGGTCAGGAGCTCCCAGGCTGGCATCTGGGCTGCCAGGCTAAGCTCAGGCCTCCGTAATCCCTCACTGCTGCCCCCCCCTGCTTCTCGGAACTCTCCTGTGCCCCGAAGCTCCCCCCATCCCTCCATCCCCACCCCTACTCCTGCGGTCGTCCCAAATACCAGACAGGACGAATCTCAGCTTTTCCCCAAACATTCCTTGTTCTTGTGGCCCGGCCCAGGCTGGCTGAGGTTACGAAAGCAGAGATGGGGTGGTTGTTGGGGGGGACCAAGGGGACGGGCTGGCCTGTCCTCACCACCCCATCCGGCCGCCTGCCCGTCCTCCCCAGGGCGGGAAAGGGGGTGGGCCAGCTCCCCCAAAGCCCCAGGAGAACAGGCTGTTGTCGGGGGTGGCCTGGGTCTGGAGATGGGGGGTGGTGGTGGCCACAGCAGAGGCTCCAGGAGGTGACCGCCTGGTTTCCATTAGGGAGTCCTGGTCAGCAGCTTGGGCGAGACGGCAGAGTCAGGGCTGGCCATGGTAAGGTGGGGCACGGGAGGGTCTGAGGGTGGGGCCTGCCTGCCCCCCCACCCCCACTCTGCCAACTGGCCGCTGCCTCCCCACCAAGACCCTCCCCGAGGAGGGGATGCTCCAGTCACCATGGCGACCCTGCGCTCAGCCTGGAGACACCCTGACCCTCCCTCCCCTGCAGTGGCCGAGCCTGCTGCTGCTCCTGCTGTTGCCGGGCCCCCTACCCGTTGCCGGCATGGAGGACGATGCGTTCCCCCACCTGGGGGAGAGCTCGCAGCCCCCGCCCCGGGCCTGTCCCCCTCGCTGCTCCTGCCCCCGAGTCGACACTGTGGACTGTGATGGCTTGGACCTTCGAGTGTTCCCGGACAACATCACCAGAGCCGCTCAGCACCTCTCCCTGCAGGTGGGGCTCAGGGAGGGGAGTGGGGGCACCCAGGGCTGAGACCCAGAGTTGAGGGGAGCGGGAGGGGTGCTCCCGGGCTGAGGAGCGTGGTGGGGTGTAGGAACACACGTGCGGGAGGGCGGTACAGAGCTGGCTGTGATGGAGCTTCGCCTTGGCAGATTGGCTCTGCATGCCCAAGATGAGAGGGGTGAGTGTGGACGTGCTGGAAGTTGTCGGGGACTGAGGATTAGTGGTGTTAGGGTCAACATCTTGGCGGTTATAGTGTTGTCTGGAGTTAGTGTGATGGGGAGTTTGGGGTTATGGGAATGTTGTGGCATGTGGGGTTGATGGTGGGGGTGATGGCACATTTGGGGTCTATTGTGGGGGTGTTGGGGCATGTGGGGTCGATTGTGGGGATGTTGGGGCATTTGGGGTCGATTGTGGGGGTGATGGCGCATTGGGGTCAATTGTGGGGGTAACGGCACATTTGGGGTCGATTGTGGGGGTGACGGCGCATTGGGGTCGATTGTGGGGGTGATGGCGCATTTGGGGTCGATTGTGGGGGTGATGGTACATTTGGGGTTGATTGTGGGAGTATTGGGGCATGTGGGGTTGATGGTGGGGGTGATGGCATGTTTGGGGTCAATTGTGGGGGTGATGGCACATTTGGGGTCGATTGTGAGGGTGTTGGGGCATGTGGGGTTGATTGCAGGGGTGATGGCACATTTGGGGTCGATTGTAGGGGTGTTGGGGAATTTGGGGTCGATTGTGGGGGTGTTGGGGCATGTGGGGGTGATGGCACATTTGGGGTTGATTGTGGGGTGTTGGGGGATTTGGGGTCGATTGTAGGGGTGATGGCACATTTGGGGTCGGTTGTGAGGGTGGTGGTGCGTTTGGGGGTGATTGTGGGGGTGATGGCACATTTGAGGTCGGTCGTGGGGGTGTTGGGGGACTTGGGGTCGATTGTGGGAGTGCTGGGGCATGTGGGGTTGATTGTGGGGGTGATGGCACATTTGGGGTTGATTGTGGGGTGTTGGGGGATTTGGGGTCGATTGGGGGGGTGTTGGTGCATTTGGGGATGATCGTGGGGGTGATGGCACATTTGGGGTTGTGGGGGTGTTGGGGGATTTGGGATCGATTGTGGGGGTGATGGCGCATTTGGGGTCAGTTGTGGGGGTGATAGAACATTTGGGGTTGATTGTGGGGGTGTTGGGGGAATTGGGGTCGATTGTGGGGGTGATGGCACATTTGGGGTCGATTGTAGGGGTTTGGGGTTTGACATCTTGGCAGTTATAAGACTGGGTCAGGGTGACAGGGTGTTTGGGATTAACTGTGGGGGTGATGATGGTATGGGGCTGGTTTGGGCTGATGGGAAGTTGAGAATCAGTGCTTAGGGTCACTTGGTCATGGGGTCATGGGTGTGAATACCCCAACTCTCACCCTGCAGAACAACCAGCTCCAGGAACTCCCCTACAATGAGCTGTCCCGCCTCAGTGGCCTGCGAACCCTCAACCTCCACAACAACCTCATCTCCTCCGAAGGTGAGGGGGCAGAGGGAGGCAGCCTCTCTGGGGCTGTAGGACCGACCGAGGTCTCAGCTGCCATCCCCCTCCCCCGCCCTGTCTGCGGGCAGCTCTGTGGCAGTTCCCAGAACTGCCCTTTGCTGAGCAGGATGGAAACTCAGGGGCTGGGGTGGGGGTTGGGGGCTGTGGCTTTTGAGTAGGGATGGGGAGGAGGGGATCTGAGGGACTGGGGAGCCTCCGCCAGTTCCCGGCCGGCCGAGAGTCCTGGGGCAGCTGGGAGCCCAGACTCCCCCTCCACCCAAGACAGGCCTGGGGTCCCTTCACTGCCCCCCCACTCTCCCAGGCCTGCCTGACGAGGCCTTCGAGTCCCTCACCCAGCTGCAGCACATCTACGTGGCTCACAACAAGGTGAGCCCCCAGCCCCACCCGCAGGCCGAGCCCAGTGAGGGTGCAGCTTCGGCCACTCAGCCCAGGGTGTGGAGGGGACAGCTCTGCTGGGGAAGGGGTGGGGCCAGGGTGCACCAGAACCAGTTCGGCTGTGGGCTGTTTCCCCACAGCTCTCAGTGGCCCCTCAGTTTCTGCCCCGGTCCCTCCGAGTCGCAGATCTGGCTGCCAACCAAGTGATGGAGATCTTCCCCCTCACCTTTGGGGAGAAGCCGGCACTCAGGTAGACCCTGGCCCAGCCCAGGCCCCCAGGCCTCAGATACGTCTGGGTCACGCCCCGGTTCTAGGAGCAATGCGGGAGTTAAGAACTTGCCCTTGGCCGGGCGCAGTGGCTCACTCCTGTAATCCTAGCACTTTGGGAGGCCAAGGTGGGAGGATCATCTGGGGTCAGGAGTTCGAGACCAGCCTGGCCAACATGGTGAAACCCTGTCTTTACTTAAAATACAAAAATTAGCTGGGTGTGGTGGCATGCGTCCGTAATCCCAGCCATTCAGGAGGCTGAGGCAGGAGACTTGCTTGAACCCAGGAGGTGGAGGTTGTAGTGAGACGAAATCGTGCCACTGCACTCAAGCCTGGGTGACAGAGTGAGACTCTGTCTCAAAATTAAAAACAAAAACAAAAACAAAATGCCTTGCCCTGGAGGGCTTAACTGGGGGCAGATCCCTAGCCTTGGAGAGTGGGAAGACGGCATAGTTCTACCCTGGGAGGAGAGTGAGGCGGGAGACAGGGCCCTGTACGCTGTGTCAGAACTCCAGAGTGAGGTGGAGACAGTATGTGCAGGGACACACACACACACACACACAGACTCACATACACACCTGCACACACAACCACATGAACACATGCTCATGCACACACACACAATCACATGCACACACAAGCACACACACAGACTCACACACCTGCACACACTTCCAACCACATGCACAGAGGCACACACTCATGCATGCACACGCAATCACATGCACACACACACTCATGCACACACATTCACATATGTACACACATGCACACACTTGCACACGATCACATGCACACATGCACATACATGCATACACACAGTTGCACACTCGGATGCACACACACAATCACGCACACAACATGCACACTTATGCACAGGCATGCACACATGCACACCCACACTTACAATCACATGCACACACACACGCACACTTATGCACACATAGCACACACTTGCATATACATACACACATGCACGCCCACACACTCACAATCACATACACACACGTGCACACACACTCCACATACGCACACTCATTACACTTACATATGCACACTGCTCACACATGCAAACACATCTATTCATACAACACACCTGCACACCTACACACAGTCACATGCACACATACACAATTACACTCTCAGACTCCAGACATGCGCGCGCGCGCGCGCACACACACACACACACACACACACTGAAGGCGACCCTGAGCAGGGTGTGGTGCAGGAGTGGGGAGGTGGGAGGAGAGGGGCAGGCTGGTGGCCGGAGCCTGGCTCTCCTCAGGTCCGTGTACCTCCACAACAACCAGCTGAGCAACGCTGGCCTGCCCCCCGACGCCTTCCGCGGCTCCGAGGCCATCGCCACCCTCAGCCTCTCCAACAACCGGCTCAGCTACCTGCCGCCCAGCCTGCCGCCCTCACTCGAGCGGCTCCACCTGCAGGTAGCCCTGCTATAGGTCCCACCCTGGGCCAGACTCTCTTCACCTCTTTCCAGGGGGACCCCTCCAGTTCCTAGCTTTCCATCCTTCCCAATTGTCCCTCAGAATGCCAGTGGTCGGAGTTATCTTTCTTTGAATCACTTTATTGGAAATCACTTTGAGCTCAAGGCAAGCTCCCTGTCACTCCCTTACTCAAGAGCCGTCTGTGGCTTCCCGCTGCCCTCATCCCAGATTCAAGTCTCATTCTCTTCTCCCTTCTCCAGAACAATCTCATCTCCAAGGTGCCCCGAGGAGCCCTGAGCCGCCAGACTCAACTCCGCGAGCTCTACCTCCAGCACAACCAGCTGACGGACAGCGGCCTGGATGCCACCACCTTCAGGTACAGGCTGGTGGGGGCGCAGGAGGGGCTGAGAATTTACAGTCGGGGGTCCCAACCTTCAGTCCCCCTTCCCTGGCTGGCTCCTAAGCCATGACCTCATTTACTGAGTGCCTGCTGCTCACTGGGCTCGGCAGAGCACTGGGTAGGTGTCCCTGTTCCCCACAGCCCTACACTGACATCGTAAGTCTCACATGCATTTCCATCTTGGCTCTACCCTGGTCACCCCCATAGCTAACTCTCAGGCTGGAATCTGACCTGGGCACCCCAAGTTTACCTCCCACCCAGCTCTCTCAACGCATTACTCCCAAGTCGAAATCTGCAGCTTAAATCTGTCTCAGGACCCCTCCCCAGCCTCCCCGCCAAAATCTGTCAGGAACCCCACTCCAAGTGCCCCACCTGACACCGACCCTCTCCCCTTCCAGCAAGCTGCATAGCCTTGAATACCTGGATCTCTCCCACAACCAGCTGACCACAGTGCCCGCCGGCCTGCCCAGGACCCTGGCTATCCTGCACCTGGGCCGCAACCGCATCCGGCAGGTGGAGGCGGCTCGGCTGCATGGGGCGCGTGGTCTGCGCTATTTGTTGCTGCAGCACAACCAGCTGGGGAGCTCAGGGCTGCCCGCCGGGGCTCTGCGGCCGCTGCGGGGCCTGCACACGCTGCACCTCTATGGCAATGGGCTGGACCGCGTGCCTCCGGCCCTGCCCCGCCGCCTGCGCGCCCTGGTGCTGCCCCACAACCACGTGGCCGCGCTGGGTGCCCGCGACCTGGCCGCCACACCGGGCCTGACGGAGCTTAACCTAGCCTATAACCGCCTGGCCAGCGCCCGCGTGCACCACCGGGCCTTCCGCCGGTTGCGCGCCCTGCGCAGCCTCGACCTGGCGGGGAATCAGCTAACCCGGCTGCCCATGGGCCTGCCCACCGGCCTGCGCACCCTGCAGCTGCAACGCAACCAGCTGCGGATGCTCGAGCCCGAGCCTCTAGCCGGCCTGGATCAACTGCGGGAGCTCAGCCTGGCGCACAACCGGCTCCGGGTCGGCGACATCGGGCCAGGCACCTGGCATGAGCTCCAGGCCCTTCAGGTCAGGCACAGGCTGGTTAGCCACACTGTCCCCAGGGCCCCTCCATCCCCCTGCCTGCCCTGCCACGTCCCATTCTAGTTAGCTGGTAAAGCAATCAGAACAAGCAAATGGTAAGAGTGGGTTGGAAGGTGCTGAGGAGGCTGGGTGAGGCGGCTCATGCCTGTAATCCCAGCGCTTTGGGAAGCCAAGGCAAGAGAATCGCTTTAGGCTATGGGTTTGAGACCAGCCTGGCAACATAGCAAGACCCTATCTCTACCAAAAAAGCATAGACAAGCATGGTGGCACATGCCTGTAGTCCCAGCTATTCAGGAGGCTGAGGCAGGAGAATCGCTTGAGCCCAGAAGTTTGAGGCTGCAATGAGCCGTGATTGGGCCACTGACTTCCAGACTGGGCAACAGAGCAAGATCCTGTCTCTTGAAAAAAAAAAAAAAAAAGTGATGAGAGGTATGGTGCAATTCAATGACTGACTCATTTTATCAAGTGGGGACCTGTCTGTGCCTTCCCAGGAAGGGCCTTAGTTTACCTCTGCAGAGGGGAGGAATTTGGCAGTCATGGGGGGTGGGGGGCAGAAGGGCTGGGCTGGTATGAAGGCGGCAGGGGACTCTCAAGGAGAGAGGTTGGGGGCTGGCTGCACTGAGTGGCCCAGGCCTGGGGCTGCCATGACACCATCTATAACCCCCTGCCCAGATGCTGGACCTCAGCCACAACGAGCTGTCCTTTGTGCCCCCGGACCTGCCTGAGGCCCTAGAAGAGCTGCACCTCGAGGGCAACCGCATCGGCCACGTGGGCCCCGAGGCCTTCTTCAGCACACCCCGCCTGCGTGCCCTCTTCCTTAGGTGCCCCAAGGGTGGCCGGAGGGGTGGAGGTGGGCAGGGGAGGGCCTGGGAGAGTCATGACCGCCTCTCTGTGCAGGGCCAACAGGCTTCACATGATGAGCATCGCGGCCGAGGCCTTCCTGGGGCTCCCGAACCTGCGTGTGGTGGACACGGCAGGGAATCCAGAGCAGGTCCTGATCCGGCTGCCTCCCACCACCCTACGTGGGCCACGGGCAGGGGGCCTGTGATCCTGGAGAGGCCCAGCAGAGCAGCCCAGACTCCTGGGGCTCTGCTGGGCCGTGGACTGAGGAGACAACGCCCACCGGGGGCCCTCGGTCTGGCCCTCCTGGGCCTCCAGGGCTGGGCCTGCTCTGCCTGGCACTGGCCGAGGCACCGAGGCACACAGCTGGCATACTCCAGGCTCACAGACCACGCTGGCCTGGCAGGACACACCCTACCCCAAATTCCCAACACAGATGGAGGCAGCAACAATAAAGCCAAACCCTACCAGCGCTCAGCACAGACCAGGCACCCTTCGGGGGCTCTGTCCACGGACTCTTCCCCACAACCAGTCCAGCTGGGGAAACTGAGGCTCTGGGATGCTAAGTGGGTCAGGACTGAATTTTGAGGTCTTGAGGCACACACTGGGGTCACCAAACAGCACCCTGTGCGACCCAGCCACGTGTGATTGCAGGGATGCCCAAGGCCACCCACTGAAAAAACACTGGGTGACAGATATAGGGATCCTCACATGTATCCCCCCAACAGCAAGCATGGGAATAAAGTGCATCCTTCAAGCTGGGTGTGTGGTGGTGCCCTTCTGTAATCCATTACTCAGGAGGCTGAGGCAGGAGGATTATGTGAGCCCAGGAGTCGGAGGCTGCAAAGAGCTGATTGTGCCACTGCACTCCAGCCTGGGTGACAGAGGAAAACCCGGTCTCTAAAAAAAAACACCTTTCACAAGCACACTGCCCCTCCCCAAAACTGCTCCCCTAACAGGCGCCTCCCCATCCACCTCCAAGGGAACTGGGGATGGGTGGGGAGACCTAGCCTGGCCACCAAGGGTCCGAGCAAGAAACAGACAGGAAGAGCTGGGCTGAGTGTGGCCCTGGCTATTTTATTCCATGTGCTGGCCCTGGGGACCCAGCTGGGCCAGGTCGAAACCCCTGGGGAGACGATGGGGCTCGGCCAGCCTCAGCGGCTTCTTTGGGGTGCAGGAGGGCTTTGGGGTTAAGGCTGGGGAGGAACAGGAAGTAAAGTGCTTGCAGGGGCCCTCGGGGCTTGGTCCCAGCCACCCTCCCTGCTCCGGGGCGGGCCAGAGGCCGGACACCCCCAGGCTGTGCAAACAGGACTCTCCGGGGCCCACCCAGGCCTGGGTGAGGGGCACATACTGGCTGGCAGGCATCGTTCCCAACACCCGCAGCCACAGAGGCTCTGGCTGGGCTGGGGGCCCGGTTGAGGGGTGAGTCCAGAACCGATTGTCCGCTGATTGTCTGCTTGTCTGGTCCGTGACTGTGTCGGCTTTTCCCGGTGTCGGGGCCTGCTGCCCACTTTCTGGGGGCTGCCCGCCCCATAGGCTCTTCACCTGCGGAGCCGCTGCAGCTGGGGGAGAAGAGGCCACTGGGGTCACGGAGGTGGGCTACGACCACAGTGATCCCCTAACCACCCCATCTCCTAAGCTGCTCACCTCACTCTCTACCAGATTCCGCCTGTAGAGCGCCTCCTTTGCAGCCTCCTGTGGGGGACGGGCATTCAGCAGGTAGTCCCTGTAGGCCCCACCCTGCTCGCTGCCCAGCGCCCACCCGGCCCACGCCCAGCTCACCCTGCTGCCATCGTTGCCCAGGCGCCGGGCAGCCTCTGTGTAGAACTGCAGCTGCCGCTCCAGCTGGGCTGCGTATTCTGAGAATGAATGGTGGGGGAATGGGGGCTTAGGGTGGGGCCTCGCTGCCCACAACCCTCCTGGACTGTGCCCATCCCCAAGCCCGTCCCCCGCCAGATGTGCATCCCCGAGCCCCTCCCCCTCCAGGTGCCCATCCCCGAGCCCATCCCCCTCCAGGTGCCCATCCCCCTCCAGGTGCCCATCCCCGAGCCCCTCCCCCTGCAGGTGCCCATCCCCAAGCCCCTACCCCACCAGCTGCCCATCCCCAAGCCCATCCCCCTCCAGGTGCCCATCCCCCTCCAGGTGCCCATCCCCCACCAGATATGCATCCCTGATCGCCTCCCCCACTGTGCCCATCTTGGAGCTCCTCCCCCACCAGATGCCCATCTCCAAACCCCTACCCCGTCGGATGCCCACACCCCCCTGCTCCAGCTGTGCCCTCTGCCACTGGCTGCGTTGCATGATGTCCTGGTACTGCTGGGCCACTTCTGGGGGCACAGGCCGCCGCGCCTGCCTGAGGGCCAGGATCTAGAGGATACAGAGGGTCCTGTGAGGATCCCGCCTGGGCCTGCAGACTCCCCAGTCCTGCCCCATGTAGCCCGGCAGGATGGATACCCACCTTCCGCTCCAGACGCTCTTGGTCAAAGGCCAGCACACTGAGGCTATGCAGGGGCCGGGCTGATCTAAAGGGTGGAGGAAGGATAAGGGACTGCAGAGATTCCCCCCGCCCAACCCTGTTAATTCAAAAGACGCACTGGGCCGGGCGCGGTGGCTCACGCCTGTAATCCCTGCACTTTGGGTGGCCAAAGCAGGTGGATCACTTGAGGTCAGGAGTTCGAGACCAGCCTGGCCAACATGGTGAACCCCATCTCTACTAAAAATAGAAAAAAAATTAGCTGGGCATGGTGGCGTGCTCCTGTAGTCACAGCTACTTGGGAGGCTGAGGCAGAAGAATTACTTGAACCTGGGAGGTGGAGGTTGCAGTGAGCCGAGATCACACCACTGCACTCCAGCCTGGGTGACAGAGCGAGATTCTGTCTCAAAAAAAGAAAAAAAGAAAAAAGGCTGGGCACGGTGGCTTATGCCTGTAATCCCAGCACTTTGGGAGGCCGAGGCAGGCAGATCACCTGAGGTTGGGAGTTTGAGACCAGCCTGACCAACATGGAGAAACCCCGTCTCTACTAAAAATAGAAAAATTAGCTGGGCGCGGTGGCGTGTGCCTGTAATCCCAGCTACTCAGGAGGCTGAGGCAGGAGAATCACTTGAACCCAGGAAGTGGAGGTTGCTGTGAGCCGAGATCATGTCATTGCACTCCAGCCTGGGCGACAGAGCTACAGTCCATCTCAAAAAACAAAAAAAAGGCCGGGCGCGGTGGCTCACGCTTGTAATCCCAGCACTTTGGGAGGCCGAGGCGGGCGGATCACGAGGTCAGGAGATCGAGACCACGGTGAAACCCTGTCTCTACTAAAAATACAAAAAATTAGCCGGGCGTGGTGGCGGGCGCCTGTAGTCCCAGCTACTTGGAGAGGCTGAGGCAGGAGAATGGCGTGAACCCGGGAGGCGGAGCTTGCAGTGAGCCGAGATTGCGCCACTGCACTCCAGCCTGGGCGACAGAGCGAGACTCCGTCTCAAAAAAAAAAAAAAAAAAAAAAAAAAAAAAGACACACTGGGCACTGGGGGTGTGGCGAGAGATAAGCGAGACCCATCTGGTGTTGCTGATCCCAAAACCTAGTGGGGATGATGGCTGCACACCCAGGAAACTATGATGCCTAGTGGTCAGGGAGGGCTTCCTAGAGGAGGGAACAGCCAAGTTGGGATCCAAAGAAGGAATCAGAGGTGGGCAGAGGAACAAGGAACACCCCTACGCTAGGTAGGGGTGTTCAGGGCATTGGAACCCACAGAAGTCCAGAGGCCAGTGAAAACTATTCATGGCCATGAACCACAGGAGGGAGTGGGGAGAGAGAAGCCTGGATATGTTGACAATGGTCATATCACAAAAGGTTTTAAAGCCCAAACCAAGGAGTTTAAACTGGATCCTCTGGGAAAAGGGGTGCCAGGAAAGGTTTTGCAGCAGGAGAGGGACGTGGTCCAATTTGTGCCTGGTGGGAAACTGTCCAGGTGGGGCTGAGAGGGGAATTGGGTGTTTTCTCCAGCATGCCCTGGCCCAGATACCTACCTGTTCCCTGACTCCCTTGCAGGGGCAGGCACAGGAGGGGCCTTCCCTTTGGGCCCAGCAACCTGCTTCAGAGGAGAGAACCAGTCCTGTGAGTCCTGGACCCCTGAACCAAGCTTCCCTCCCTGGGGTTGCTGATGGGTGGGGGTGGGGGGTCTCACTGTGGGCACAGCTGCCGGCACAGGGTCAATGACCAGCCACCTCTCCGTCGTTGTCTCCAACTGCTGGGCTGTCAGTGGCTCACGAATCCGGACCATCACCTCCAGTCGCCCCCCTGTGGGCCGGCGACCATCCAGGACCTGGGTGGGGGTAAGGAGAAACTGTTGGTGGGAAGCAGGAAGTGACTAGAGGCCCAGGGCCAGGATCAGGGAGAACAAGACCGGTTTCTTTTCTTTTTTTTTTTTTTTTTGGAGACAGAGTCTCACTCTGTCGCCCAGGCTGGAGTGCAGTGGCGTGATCTCAGCTCACTGCAAGCTCCGCCTCCCGGGTTCACGCCATTCTCCTGCCTCAGCCTCCCGAGTAGCTGGGACTACAGGCGCCCGCCACCACGCCCGGCTAATTTTTTGTATTTTTAGTAGAAACAGGGTTTCACTGTGTTAGCCAGGATGGTCTCGATCTCCTGACCTCGTGATCTGCCCGCCTCGGCCTCCCAAAGTGCTGGGATTACAGGCGTGAGCCACTGTGCCTGGCCAAGAGTGGTTTCTAAAATATGAGCCCATGGTATGGCTGAGATACCAGTTGATCATAATGGAGTGGGGTGCTGCAAGTATTTAGGGCTGGGCAGTAGGGAGGTCTGGGGCTCTGAGGGGAGGGGCTGGGTCAACAGACGGGCTCATAGAGGGCTCAAGGCAGGAAGTGTGTTAATAATGTTAACGAGTAGCATGGCCATACTGCAGCGTGCGGATGAATGTCCACCTCTCACCTCAAGGATCTCCCGGACCTCACATGCTGTCTCCAGTGCATCCAGCTTCAGCTGGGCTGTCCCCAGCACCCGGTCAGTCTTGAACAACCCCCTGTGTGTACGTGTGTATAGTGGGGACAGGATGGTTGGTTCAGAGGAGCTCCCCTCCCCTGGAGCCCACCCAGCGGCCATGGCTCTCTCTAGCTCACCCCTTGTGAACCACTTCGAACTTGATGCCCTTGGTCTGGATGGCCCTTCGGAAGCCACGGTGGCTGCGGTTGATGCAGAGTTTGAACTGCTCCTTGAACTCTGCAGGAGGAAGGAGGGAGAGGAAGTCGGGTGGGGTCAGGCCACGGTCTTACGTCCCTTCTGCTGCAAGGGAGTAGGGGTAGGGTGCTTCCAGCCGAGGCTCACCAGGGGAGTCTGTGTTCTTGATCACACTGGTCTTGTCTTTCTGAGCTTCTTCCTGTGACCAGAGAGGAGGCAGGAAATCTTGGGGGCCTGGGACCTGGCTTTGGCCCACGAAGGCTGCAGCCCTCCCCTCCTCAGCTCCCCACGTACCACGTTGGGATAAGGGAAGTCAAACCGAACAAAGACATCCAGATCACCAGGGGACAGTCCTGTGGTCAGACAAGGGTCAGAGCTGGGCAGAGAGGGGGTCCCCATGACCCTGACCCCTTCCTATAGCCCCCTCACCTGGGGGTGTGGGCAAGTTGATGCCCTTCACGATGAAGAGGAGCATGTCGTTGCTGCTGACATCAGGGAAGATCCTTCCGGGTGGGCAGGTGGGCAGGGAAACAGAGGCAGCTCAGTCCCACTGCCGGCCTGCCTTCTCTTCACCCAGTGGGGGCAGGGAACAAACCCCACCCTGGCCTTTGGGGTGTCTCAGCTCCTGGGCTCATTTTAGAATCAGACAGACTAGAGTTCTCTGTTCAGGTTGGCAATGAATCACTTTTGAGTTTTTTCTTCAGTCTGCGTATATTTATTTGGTACCTACTATGTGCTAGGTACCCTAGCTGCTGGGTGACATTCCCTTCACTTAATAGTTCTTGAGTCCTACTGAGCATCAGCCAGTGCCCTAGCTGCTAGGAGATCTTCCCTTCATTTCCCAATATATCTTGAGCACCTACTATGTGCCAGCCAGTTTCCTTTCACTTAATATATATGTGTGTGTATGTGTGTGTGTGTATGTATATATATATATATATATATTTTTTTTTTTTTTTTTTTTTTTTTTGAGACAGAGTCTTGCTCTGTCGCCCAGGCTGGAGCGCAATGGTATGGCCTCAGCTCAGTGCAACCTCCACCTCCCAGGTTCAAGATATTCTTCTGCCTCAGCCTCCTGAGTAGTTGGGATTACAGCTGCCCACCACCACTGCTGGCTAATTTTTATATTTTTAGTAGAGATGGGGTTTCACCATGTTGGCCAGGCTGGTCTCGAACTCCTGACCTCAAATGATCTGCCTGCCTTGGCCTCCCAGCCTGGCCTCACTTAATATTTTTTGAGTCCTACTAAAGCACCAGCTAGTGCCCTAGTTGCTGGGGGACCTTCTATTCATTTCACAGTATTTCTTTTTTTTTTTTTTTGCGACAGAGTCTCGCTCTGTCGCCCAGGCTGGAGCAGTGGCGCAATCTCGGCTCACTACAAGCTCCGCCTCCTGGGTTCACGCCATTCTCCCGCCTCAGCCTCCCGAGTAGCTGGGACTACAGGCGCCCGCCACTGCGTCTAGCTAATTTTTTGTATTTTTAGTAGAGACAGGGTTTCACCATGGTCTCGATCTCCTGACCTCATGATCCGCCTGCCTCGGCCTCCCAAAGTGCTGGGATTACAGGCGTGAGCCACCGCGCCCGGCTTTTTTTTTTTTTTTTAGACAGAGTCTCGCTCTGTCACCCAGGCTGGAGAGCAGTGGCGCAATCTCTGCTCACTGCAAGCTCCACCTCCCAGATTCATGCCATTCTCCTGCCTCAGCCTCCCAAGAAGCTGGGACTACAGGCGCCCGCCACCACGCCCGGCTAATTTTGTGTATTTTTAGTAGCGATGGGATTTCACCGTGTTACCCAGGATGGTCTCGATTTCCTGACCTCGTGATCCACTCACCTCGGCCTCCCAAAGTGCTGGGATTACAGGTGTGAGCCAGAGCGCCTGGCCTCATTTCACAATATTTCTTGAGCACCTACTGTGTGCCAGTCAGTACCCTAGCTGCTGGGGATTTAGAAGTAAATACCCATACCCCATGCTCAGTCTAGCTGAGGGGACAGATGAGCATAAGCACATAAACAGGAAAACAATAAAAAACTCAGCAGAGAGGGGAGAGTGGGGTGTCTCAGAAGAGACTGCTTGGATAAACAGGGAGGGCCTCTTAGAGGGAAGGTGACATCACAGGTGACTCTAGATGTCCAGAGGGAGCTGCCACATGGAGACCTGAGGAAGAGGGTGAAGGCAGAAGAAATAGCTGATGCAGAGGCTTGGGGCAGAAACACACTTGGTTTGTAGGAGGGACCAAAAAGAGTCCCGTGTGGCCAAAGCTGAGTGAAGCGGGGACAGGAGGCAGAGAGTAGGTGACAGGGAGCCAGGCTGTGTGGAGATGGGGGAGCCAGGGTAAGGGGTGGGGGCTATCCCAGGGGCAGCTGGGAACCACCAGAGGGCCAGTGGCTGCACCTAACCTCGTTTAGAAAGTGGAGAAAATGGGCCGGGCGCAGTGGCTCACTCCTATAACCCCAGCACTTTGAGAGACCAAGGCAGGCGGATCATTTGAGGAGACCAGCCTGGCCAACTGAGTGAAACCTCGTCTCTACTAAAAATATAAAAATTAGCTGGGCGTGGTGGCGGGCACCTGTAGTCCCAGCTATTCGGGAGGCTGAGGCAGGAGAATTGCTTGAACCTGGGAGGCAGAGGTTGAAGTGAGCTGAGACTGAGCCACTGTACTCCAGCCTGGGTGACAAAGTGAGACTGTCTCAGAAAAAAAATTAAAAAAAAAAAAGGCTGGGAGCGGTGGCTCACGCCTGTAATCCCAGCACTTTGGGAGGCCGAAGTGGGCGGATCACGAGGTCAAGAGATCAAGACCATCCTGGCTAACACGGTGAAACCCTGTCTCTACTAAAAATACAAAAAATTAGCCAGGCGTGGTGGCGGGCGCCTGTAGTCCCAGCTTCTAGGGAGGCTGAGGCAGGAGAATGGCATGAACCCGGGAGGTGGAGCTTGCAGTGAGCAGAGATCACGCCCCTGCACTCCAGCCTGGGCGACAGAGCGAGACTCTGTCTCAAAAAAAATTAAAACATTAAAAAAAAGTGGAGAAAACAATCCCCACTCCTCCGGGCGTGGGAAGACTTGATGGTACCAAGACTAACACCCACCAAAGCCGTAACTCATCTCTGGTCCCCTGTGGACTCACCCAGGCCCTGGGACAAGATACACCTTTGCACTCTCTAGATCTTTCCCAAATGTGTCACTGTGACTGCACCCTCGCCATCCTTCACTTGTATCTCATGCCTGCCCCAGGGCCTTTGTATGCTCTGTGCTCTTCCACCTATCCAAACTTTCCTTCAGATGTAAATCTTGTGCCAGCTTCTGGAGAGCACAACCCCCCTCACCGCCACCAAAGGGCCACTGGGGCCACGTGGTGGGGCGTAGATCAGGAGCCTTACTTGATGACGCTGAAGGTCCTTTGCTCAAAGCGGGCAGTGGGCGTGGGGAGACCCCGGGCGAAGGCTTGCTTCAGAATGTCCATGCTCCGCTTACAGTCCTCCGCCAACTTTTCAAACCTGCCGGTGGGAGGGCCCTGCTCATGTCCCTGGCCCTGGGGATGGGTGGCTGGGGGTGCAAGTGTCTGGCACAGGTCGGGGCACTTACTTGGTGGTTTCAGTGATGTTGCCCAGCTGGGTGAATTGGTTTGAGTGGTTCAGGCACATCTGGGGAAACAGAAGGCAGTGAGTCGAGGGAAGAGAAGAGAGGGGAAGGAGGGTCACACCCCTAGGGGATGGGCTGGGGGCCTCCCCCTCACCTCATGCTGCTGCCGTATGAGCTTGGTGAGTTCACCATAGCGCCGGGCGGCCTCCTGAGACAGACCCGGGCCGGGCCGTTGGACCAGGGCAAAGTCGTCCTTGTTGACAGGGGCGGGCGGCACCTGGGGAGGATAAGGCTGGTGGCGGGGGTAAGGGGGACAAGCAGGCCCACCTAGGGCTCTGCAGAAATGTCGTTCTTCCTTGACAGGGGGCATTTCCTGACCACGGCTCTGTCACCCTTTTCTGGTCTTTCTTTTTTTTTTTGAGATGGAGTCTCGCTCTGTTGCCCAGGCTGGAATGCAGTGGCGCAATCTCGGCTCACTGCAACCTCCGCCTCCCGGGTTCAAGTGATTCTCCTGCCTCAGCCTCCTGAGTGGCTGGAATTACAGGCGCCTACCACCACACCTGGCTAATTTTTGTATTTTTAGTAGAGACAGGGTTTCACCATGTTGGCCAGACTGGTTTCGAACTCCTGACCTCAAGTGATCCACCAGCCTTGGCCTCCCTAATTGCTGGGATTACAGGTGTGAAAGACCACACCCGGCCTCTGTTCTTTCTTCTTGATCCTTCCATTGTCCCATTTAACAAGGGCATCTTTCAGTCACCCCAGAAATCATGTATGGTGCCGGGTGCGGTGGCTCATGTCTATAATCCCAGAACTTTGGGAGGCCGAGGTGGGTGGATTGCTTGAGCTCAAGAGTTCGAGAAATCATGTATGGAGCCCCTACTGTGCGCTAGGCTCTGCTCTGGGGCTGGGGACACAGGGATGAAGAAGAGAGAACAAAATCCCTGCCCTCGTGGGGCTGACATTCTCTTAGGGGAGATGGGCAATAATCAGAAGAAATAATGAGAGTAGAAGGTGATACATGCCACAGGGAGAGGCAGAGTTGGGAGGAGGAGCAGAGGGATCTGGGTGACAGGGAGGGATTTTAGACAGGTCAGGGTAGGCCTCCTGGAGATGCTGATGTCTGAGCAGAGACCTAATGAGGGGAGAAAGTGAAGCACACAGGTGTCTGTGGGGAAAGCATTCAGGCAGAGGGAACTGCATGTGCAAAGGCCCTGAGGTTGCAGAGTGCCTGGTGTTTGAGGCTACCAGACAGCAAGGGGAAGAGTGAGTGAGGGGGCGAGTGAAAGAGACCAGGCAGGCCGGGCACAGTGGCTCATGCCTGTAATCCTAGCACTTTGGGAGGTCGAGGCAGGTGGATCGCCTGAGGTCAGGAGTTCAACGCCCAGCCTTGCCAACATAGTGAAACCCCATCTCTACTAAAAATACAAAAATTAGCTGGGCGTGATGGCGCGTGTCTGTAGTTCCAGCTACTCAGGAGGCTAAGGCAGGAGAACCGCTTGAGCCTGGGAGATAGAGGTTGCAATGAGCTGAGATTGTGCCACTGTGTTCCAGCCTGGGTGACAGAGTGAGACTCTGTCTCAAAACAAAACAAAACAAGAAAGAGACCAGGCAAGGGAGGTGATGGGGCAGATGGTGCAGGCTTCATGGGCCATGATAAGGTGCTGTATTTATTTGTGTGTTTCTAGTGGTCTCTCAATTAGAATATCCACTCCATGACAGTGAGTCTCACTGTGTTTCCCAGGCTGGTTTTGAACTCCTGGCCTCAAGCGATCCTCCCACCTCAGCCTCCCAAGTAGCTGGAATTACAGGTGTAACCCACCATGTCCAGAGAGAGTGTGGATTTTTGCCTTTTTTGCTCAAGGCCATGTCTCCAGTGCCCAGCAAAGACTACATATCCCAGGCTCCTCTGAGGCTAAATGTAGCCATGTGACTGTTTGGGCCAATGGGAGGCAAGCAAAAGTGATGTCACTTCCTTGAACTGGGTGGCCTTTGCTGGGCGCCCAGTTCAAGTTCTTCAAATGTTTCCTATTATGAGTACTATTCTATCACATGAGGAATCCTGGTTGTCTTTCTTTCAGGCGGGGGTCGCCATCCCCACTTCTCTGAGAAAAATGATGCTCAGAGAGAAAGGAATGGTCCTGTCCAAAGTGGTGGAATCTAAGTGTCTCCCCAAATCTGATCCCCTCCCCTTCCCTAGTAATGGAGCTCAGGCTGGTCACACAGTGCACCAACAAGAGACTACATGTCCCAGGCTCCTCTGTGGCTAAATGTGGCCATGTTACTTAGTTCTGGCCAATGGGAGGCAAGCAATAGTGATGTCACTTCCTTTAAAAGGGACTATTAGCTCTGCCTCTTTCTCTAATCCTTCTGACAGGATCCACTTGGATCATGTGGACAAGGACGACCCCCTCGGGTGCAGCAAAGCAATAAGGTGGAAGGAACTCCGGCCCTGGAGGACCTCCCATTTGCAGAGCCCAGACTGCCCTGAGTGGTACATGCAAGAAACAATAAATGTCTGTCTCGTTTCAGTCACTGTCTTGGGAGGACCTATTTGTTACAGCAGCTGGACCCTGACTAATACTTCTTCAGTTCATGTAGCTGCTAAGGGGCAGGAGCCTGACCAGTGGGTGCCTGGGCAGTTCCGGCAAGCCCAGAGGGTTCACCTTGGTGATGTCCACAGGAAGCCCATTGTGCGAGGCCTCCAGCATAGGCTCCAGTCCCTTGGCCTGGCGCAGATGCATCTTGGCGCCCTCCACGTCGTTTTTCTGCTTGGCTCGCAGTGCGGCCTGCAGGAGCTGCTTCTTGCGGCCCTCTAGGAAGGCCAGCTGCTGCTGGGCTGTGGGCATAGGAGCTGCTATGGGTGCTGCCCAGGCCACAGCCAGGCAACAGGGAGCTGGGGCAGGGAGGGGGAAGCTTACCTCTGGTGGATGTGGCTTTGGGGGGCGCTTTGGCTGCTGGGGCTGATCCTGACTGGGGAGCCCTTGAGGGTGGGGCTTTGGGCTGGGCTGTGGGGGCCACGGGGCTGTTCTGCTGTAGAGGAAGAGAGAGGATGTTAGAGATTTCGTAGCGCCTGTGGAGTCCAGTCCCCAAGGATCAGGGTCTGATGCTGACAACAGTGGTCATTTAGTGGGCCCCCAGGACTTTGCTACTCCCCTGCCTCACTCAAAGCCCCTGGCCCCAAACACCTTTTTTTTTTTTTGAGACAGTCTGACTGTATTGTCCAGGCTGGAGTGCAGTAGCACGATCTTGGCTCACTGCAACCTCTGCCTCCCAGTTCACTGCAACCTCTGCCTCCCAGTTCAAGCAATTCTCACCAAACACTTTTTTTTTTTTTTTTTGAAAAAAAATGGTCTTGGCGATGAGGTCTTGCTCTGTTGCCCAGGCTGGAGTACAGTGGCACGACCGTGGCTCACTGCAGCCTTGAACTCCTTAGTTCGGGTGATCTTCCCCCCTCAGTCTCCCAAGTAGCAGGGGGACTACAGGTGAGTCCCACCATGCCTGGCAAAAATTTTCTGTAGAGACAGGGGTCTCACTATGTGGCCCAGGCTGGTCTCAAACTCCTGGCCTCAAGTGATCCTCCCACCTTGGATTCCCAAAGTGCTGGGACTACAGGTGTGAGCCACTCCGCCCAGCCCCAACCCTCAAACCTTCTTAGGCACCTCATCCTCTTCATCCTCTGGGCCTTCATCCTGGTTGGCCAGCTTCATGGCAGTCTCCAGGACGCCCACCAGACTCTGCTGGGTGGGCTTGGTGGCCTCCAGGCCCTGGATTGGGGGGAAGCCTAGGTGGCCAGTCAAGGCCTGGTTATTGTGTGTCAGGATGGAGACCAACCCACACCATTATGGTGGAGATGCAGATTCCTCCCCCACCTACAGAGTCTTGGGCCTTTATTTTTTTTAATTTTTTTTTTTTGAGACAGGATCTGTTGTCCAGGCTGGAGTACAGTGGCATGATCTGGAGTGGGACTGCAGGCATGCACCACCACACCAGGCTAATTTTTAAATTTCTTGTAGCCATGGGGTCTTGCCATGTTGCCCAAGCTGGTCTTGAACTCCTGGCCTCAAGTGATGCTCCCACTTCAGCCTCCCAAAGTGCTGGGATTACAGGCATGAACCGCCTCATCCAGCCGGTTTGCCAATTTCTAGGGTGTAGACACATCATGTCCAATGTCAAGCTCCCACTGATTAACAAGTTTACAACACCCCTGAATATGTTGTATTCAGCTCCCTGAGCTTGTGCCATGGGGAGTAATAGCATCTGCCAAGGCTCAGAGGCTGGAGCAACAGGAGTTTGGGGCACAGCCTGCCAGTGACGGGGCCTACTGGGGACGGGGCCTACTGGGGCGAGGCCTACCTGGGGGCACGGGCAATTCAGCAACATCCACGGCTCGGCCAGCCTTGTGAGCTCGGATGGCATCTTGGTATTGCTGCGAGGGCCACAGGTGTTAGGGCTGCCTGTGGGAGGGCTCCGGGGCTGCCCATTCGCCCCACCTCCCCCAGAACCCCCGGGGCACCTTGATGATGCGCTCGTGCATTCGAGCTTTCCGCTGGTCCCCCTTGCTCTTGGCCTGGGCTGCGGCCACCTGGTACCGCTCCATCCGCTGCTCCAGTGCCTCCAGCAGGGTCCTCGGGGGTGGGGGGACCTCTGGGCCGGACAGGGGGACAAGGTGAGGAGTCAAGGGATGGGTAGACAGTCTGGCTCCAGCCTGTCCCCAAACCCAGAGGGTCCCAGAACCTACCTGGTGTGGAGGGCGCCGTCGTGGGGGTTGGAGGCTGCGACGGTGGTGACGGTGGGTCTGGGGGCAGCTGGTCTGGGGACAGAGAGGTCCAGGCCGATGAGGGGCTTGTTTGCTGCACCCCCCACAAGTTGGTCTCGCCTGATGGTGGTCTCTGGGCCTGACCAACAAGGGTGGCAGCATCAAGGAGAACTTAGTGTATGCCTGAAACCAGCCCAGAGAGTGGGCATGGCAGGATCCTCACCGGGTGGAGGGGGCAGGCAGGAGAGGTCCATGGGCTCACCCCGGCTCAGGGCCTCCAAGACAGCATCAAAGCTCTGGGAGAAGGAAGAGGACATTAGAAGAGGAGCTGCAGTTGGGGGCTGTGACCCCGTGGGGAGCCCCCAGGCCCTTCCATGCCACTGAGGACTTTTAGCTCCCTCCCTTCCATTTGTGCCATCTTGCTTAATCCTCTTCCAACACATGTGCCCATTTCACAGAGGGGGTAAACTGAGGCTCCAAGACTTACAGCAAGCTATTGCTAGGGAGTGACCAGGCTAGGATGCAAATTTGGGTGCTTTGCCACCAGGCCTTGAGGGAAGCATCCTGCCCTGTCCCTCTAGTCCTGTCAGGCTGGACGCACCTTAGCCACGCACAAGTGTCTGGCGGCAGCAGCGATATCTCCTTGCTGCTTGGCGTGGAGGGCAGCCAGCTTGTACTCGCGCTGGCAGCTCTGCAACTGGGCCAGAGGGCCAGGGCTGTAGGGACCTGGAAGGAAGAACAACATACAGGAAGCCTCAAGGGCCTGGGCCAAGTTCACCGTGTAAACCATTTGTTATTTATTTAATGTTTTTTTTCTTTTTCAGACAGAGCCTTGCTCTGTTGCCCATGCTGGGGTACAGTGGTGCAATCTCAGCTCACTGCAACTTCCACCTCCTGGGTTCAAGCGATTCTCCTGCCTCAGCCTCCTGAGTAGCTGGGATTACAGGCGCGTGCCCGGCTAATTTTTATGTTTTTAGTAGAGACAGGGTTTCGCCATGTTGGCCAGGCTGGTCTCAAAGTCCTGACCTCAGGTGATCCGCCCGCCTCGACCTCCCAAAGTGCTGGGATTACAGGCGTGAACCACCGCGCCTGGCCTCAATGTTTTTTTTGAGACTGAGTCTTGCTCTGTTGCCCAGACTGGAGTGCAGTGGCACAATCTCCGCTCACTGCAAGCTCCGCCTCCCGGGTTCACGCCATTCTCCTGCCTCAGCCTCCCGAGTAGTTGGGACTACAGGCGCCGCCACCATGCCCGGCTAATTTTTTGTATTTTTAATGGAGATGGGGTTTCACTGTGTTAGCCAGGATGGTCTCGATCTGCTGACCTCATGATCCGCCCGCCTCTGCCTCCCAAAGTGCTGGGATTACAGGCATGAGCCACCGCGCCCGGCCTAATGTATTTTTTTAAAAGAGATAGAGTCTTGCTTTGCTGCTCAGGAGTAATCATACCTCACCGCAGCCTCAAACACCTGGGCTTAGGCTAGCCTCCCACCTCAGCTTCCTGAGTAGCTAGGGCTACAGAGCATGCACCTGCAAGCCCGGCTACTTTTAAAATTTTTTTTGTAGAGATGGGTTCTTACTATGTTGTCCAGGCTAGTCTCGAACTCCTGGGCTCAAGTGATCCTCCCACCTCAGCTTTCCAAAGGGCTGAGATTACAGGCATGCGCCACCATGCCCGACTCACTTTTTAAATATATCCTGGGACTCACTTTAAGCAGTTGGGAATTTTGAGTCTTCTCTTATTTCCATCCACGTCCCCCACAGAAATTTATGCTAACATGATATAGCTGTGTGTTTGAAAGCCTTTTTTGCCTACCCTATTGTATATTTATACAACCAAAATACGTTTATGCAGTGTGTTTGCAAAGTTAGGAAACCCAGTATTCACTGCTTTTTAAACAGTGTGTTAGTTACAGTTTCAAATAATATGCTCAATATGTTTTCTGGGGAAGTACCTCAAAATTTAAAGCTATAAGTGCAATTCTTAGTATAAAATAACACAGTACAATAAAGACACCACCCAGTGTCTACAGAATCTGGAAACACCTAGAAAATGGCACGCAGTATCTTTTTTTCAGACTAACAACTGGACTCATTGCTTTAAACTTAGGCTTACTTCCCTGAAAATATGTTTGGAGGTAGAAGTGACACACCTTTGACATTGTATTGGTTTTATTTCCTGTGATCATAAATCTTTCAGGGTTAAAAACAATGTTTTTCCGGGTTGAATTATTGTTATAATTATTACTAGCATGTAATTGAGCAAAACCTAAATATATCAAGTTTATTTTATTTTATTTTATTTTTCTTGGAGACAGGGTCTCATTCTGTCACCCAGGCTGGAGTGCAGTGGTGCAATCACAGCTCACTGCAGCCTCAACCTTCCAGGCTCAAGTGATTCTCCCACCTCAGCCTCCCAAGTAGCTGGGACTACAGGCATGCACCACCATGGCTGGCTAATTTTTAACTTTTTGTAGAGACGCAGTTTCCCTACGTTGCCCAGACGGATCTTGAACTCCCGGGTTCAAGCGATCCTCCCACCTTGGCCTCCCAGAGTTCTGGAATTATAGGTGAGAGCCACCATACCTGGCTGAGCTTTTTGGGTTGGTTGGTTTGTTGAGACAGAGTCTTGCTCTGTCACCCAGGCTGGAGTGCAGTGGTGTAATCGTGGCTCACTGCAATCCCTGCCTTCTGGGTTCAAGTGATTCTCTTGCCTCACCCACCCGAGTGGCTGAGACTACCAGCATGCGCCACCACGCCCAGCTAATTTTTGTATTTTTAGTAGAGATGAGGTCTCACCATGTTGGCCAGGGCTGGTCTTGAACTCCTGGCCTCAAGTGATCCGCCTGCCTTGGTGTCCCAAAGTGCTAGGATTATAGGCATGAACCACCACGCCCAGGCCCTGCTGAGCTATTTGATAGTTTTTGTACACCAAGAGCAAAATTCTACCAGAAATGTACCTCTTGCTGACATAATTGGAGCTGGGTCGAATCCCTAACAATCAACTTGTTTCTCCCATTCAATCGTTTTCTTTTTTTTCTTTTTTTAGAGATAAGATCTTGCTCTGTTGTCCAGACTTGGAGTGGCACGATCATGGCTCACTGCAGCTTTGAACTCCTGGACTCAAGCGAACCTCCCACCTCAGCCTCTCGAGTAGCTGGAACTGTAGGCATGCACTACCACACCCGGCTAATTTCTTAATTTTTATGTAGAGATGGGTTCTTGCTATGTTGCCCAGACTGGTCTTGAACTCCTGGCCTCCCAAAGTGCTGGGATTACAGGCATGAGCCACTACATCTGCACTTTTTTTTCTTTTTTAAAGTGTTGAGGCCAGGGGTGGTGGCTCACGCCTGTAATCCCAGCACTTTGGGAGGCGGAGCAGGCGGATCACCTGAGGTCAGGAGTTCGAGACCAGCCTGGGCAGCAACATGGTGAAACCCCGTCTCTACTAAAAATACAAATATTAGCCAGGCTTGGTGGTGGGCGCTTGTAATACTAGCTACTCGGGAGGCTGAGGCAGGTGAATCACTTGAACCTGGGAGGCGGAGGTTGCAGTGAGCCGAGATCGCGCCATTGCACTCCAGCCTGGAAACAAGAGGGAGACTCCGTCTCAAAAAAATTAAAGTATTGAGAAACCTACTTCACATCAACAAATAGATTGGAAGACACCAGAATTTTGTTACTGTGATGTCTTTGTATTCTTTGAACTCCTGACAAGTTTTATGCCAAACTTCCATTGTGAAAAATTTTTGGTCGTTTCAGTTGACAATTTCAGGTGACAATTCCAGTAATCCTTGAACTTTGCCAAAAACAATGGCTTGGAAACCAGCTTGGTTGCAGAAGGATTTAGTGACCCAGTGTTTGCTTTCTCAAACCCACGCCAGTATTTTGAGTTGTCTCTTTGCTTCCTGCCAGGGAAGTGTTTGGACCTAGGGCAAAGCCCCGTGTTCATATCATGAAGAGAGGGAGGGAGGCCTTCCTTTCCTAGGGGAAGGTTAGGAAGAAAAACCTCTTAGAAGATATGTTCTAGTTTGGGCAACATGGCACCTCTACAAAAAGTACAAAAATTAGCTGGGCATTGGGCATGGTAGCATATGCCTGTAATTCCAGCTACTCAGGAGGCTGAGGCGGGAGGATTGCTTGAGCCCAGGAGGCAGGTTGCAGTGAACTGGGATCACACTACTGCACTCCAGCCTGGGCAATAGAGTGAGACTCTGTTTCAAAAAAAAAAAAAAAAAAAAAAAGGTGATGAGGCCTGGCGTGGTGGCTCATGCTTGTAATCCTAACACTTTGGGAGACCGAGGCAGGCGGATCACGAGGTCAGGAGATCAAGACCATCCTGGCTAACACGGTGAAACCCCGTCTCTACTAAAAATACAAAAAATTAGCCAGGTGTGGTGGCATGCGCCTGTAATCCCAGCTGCTCAGGAGGCTGAGGCAGGAGTATTGCTTGAACCCAGGAGGTGGAGGCTGCAGTGAGCCGAGATCGCACCACTGCACTCCAGCCTGGGTGACAGAGTGAGATTCCAACTCAAAAAAAAAAAAAAAATTAGCCAAGTGTGTGGTGCATGCCTCTAGTCACAGCTACTGGCGAAGCTGAGGGAAGATCCCTTGAGCCCAAGAGGTTGAGACTATAGTAAGCTATGATCACGTCACTGCACTCCAGCCTGGGTGACAGAGTAAGACCCTGTCTCAAAGAATTAAAAAAGGCCGGGCACAGTGGCTCATGCCTGTAATCCCAGCAAATTGGGAGGTCGAAGTGGGTGGATCACCTGAGATCAGGAATTCGAGACCAGCCTGGCCAACAAGGTGAAATTCCATCTCTACTAAAAATACAAAATTAGCCAGGTGTGGTGGCATATGCCTGTAATCCCAGCTACTTGGGAGGCTGAGGCAGGACGATCGCTTGAACTTAGGAGGTGGAGGTTGTAGTGAGCTGAGATCGTGCCATTGAGCTCCAGCCTGGGCAACAAGAACGAAACTCTATCTCAAAAAAAAGAACTAAAATAATTTTTAATGGCAAATGTGATCTATATTTTATCATAATATCATAATAACAACAAAAAAACTCTCTGGGTATCCATGTCCTGCTTGGGAGGTATTCATGAACTCCAGGGGCTTGAAGACCCCAGGACTCAGGGTGCTGAAAATATCTCACAATCAGTGCACAGCCTGCACCCCCCTAGAGCAGCATCCTGCCAGACGGCCCACTCGGATCCCATATCAGCCCGGCCCTGCCCATCACCTACCTGGGGGCATCTGGGGCTTAGCCAAGCCTGGAGATGAGGCTGGGGCGGTGGGAGAAGGTCCCTCCAGGGTGACCCTGGGCTCTGGGGCTGACGCGATTCCAGGGGCCGGCTGGGTGGGTGCAGGGCTGTAGCTAGGCGTGGACGCCGGGCCTTTTCCTATGGCCACTGGTGGCGGGATGTCCGCTTCGTCAATGGCATTGCCCTTCCGGATGGTGGCCAGCAGGTTTTCCAGTGTCTGAGACAAGGCGTGAGTATTGGTTTGGGAGAAGCCAAGAGCTTGGTGTGGGGCATCGGGGTGGGGGGGTCCCTGTACCCTGCCCTCTGCCCACTTACTTTAAGCCCCCGGTCGTAGCGCCGCATCTTGGCACTGTCTCCAGCTTGTCTGGCGCTTTCAATTGCTGTCCGATAGAGCGTCAGCCTCTCCTGCAGGGTGGTCTCCAGCCCTGGATGGGGGGCCTCAGGCTTCGGCTGTGGGAGGGCAGGGATACAGTGTGGGTGGTGACCCCACTTGGGATGCCCCGTTAGCCCCTTCTGCAGTTAACAGTCAGCCCCATGTCATCCCTGGACCAGCCTCCCCCGCCCCAGTGAGGCAGAAATCATGGTCCTCATTTCCCAGTGGAGGGAATGAGGTTTCAGAAGCGTCATTGTCACCCGCCTGATATGGGTCACATGGCTGTGAAGGACAAGGGTGGGCCAGGCGCGGTGGCTCATGCCTATAATCCCAGCACTTTGGGAGGCCGAGGCAGGTGGATCACTTGAGGTCAGGACCAGCCTGGCCAACACAGAGAAACCCCATCTCTACTAAAAAATATATAAATTAGCCAGGCATGGTGACACACACCTGTAATCCCAGCTACTGGGGAGGCTGAGGTGGGAGGATCGCTTGAACCTGGGAGGCAGAGGTTGTAGTGAGCTGAGATGGCACCACTGCACTCCAGCCTGGGTGACACAGCAAGACTCCATCTCATAAAAAAAGGCTAGGCCTTGAACCCCGGGCTGTCCGTTGGGTTGTGGTTCAAGGGAGTGGGGTCATCCGCACTGTACCTGGGCCACAGGAGGTGGGGTCTCTGAAGCCTTCTGCTCCTCTCCAAGGACCTCATTTAGCTCCGCCTGCAGGGACACATGGCCGGGGGCAGGACATGAGGGCCTGCTGGATGGGGGCAACCGGATAAGAGCCCCCACTCTGCCCTCAGTGCTCACCAGCAGGTCGTCATCAGCCTCCAAGTCGTCCTCATCCGTCCCCTCCTCCTCATCCTCATCCGGGTCTCTCATGCACAGGCTGGCCATCTTCTCAATGGCCTCCATCGGCAGGGGACCTGGCAGTAGGGGGATGTCCCAGGTGGACCAGGGTCGTACACCAAGAGCCCCCATTTCCCATCCTGGACACGCTAGGTGATCCCACCTCTCGCTGACTTCCCCATTTCATCTCTTCCTTATTCAGCCTCAGGTCTGGGGCCCGGCTACCTGAATTCAAAACCCAGCTCTGCAGACCAGGCACAGTGGCTCACGCCTGTAATCCCAGCACTTTGGGAGGCCGAGGCAGAAGGATCACTTGAAGTCAGGCGTTCGAGACCAGCCTGGCCAATATGATGAAACCCCATCTCTACTAAAAATACAAAAATTAGGCCGGGCGCGGTGGCTCACACCTGTAATCCCAGCACTTTGGGAGGACGAGGCGGGTGGATCACAAGGTCAGGAGATCGAGACCATCCTGGCTAACACGGTGAAACTCTGTCTCTACTACAAATACAAAAAATTAGCCAGGCATGGTGGCGGGTGCCTGTGGTCCCAGCTACTTGGGAACCTGAGGCCGGAGAATGGCGTGAACCTGGGAGACGGAGCTTGCAGTGAGCCGAGATTGCACCACTGCACTCCAGCCTGGGCAACAGAGCGAGACTCCATCTCATAAAACAAAACAAAACAAAACAAAAATTAGCTGGGCATGGTGGCATGTAATCCCAGCTGTTGGAGAGGCTGAGGCAGGAGAATCACTTAAGCCCAGGAGGCAGAGGTTGCAGTGAGCTGAGATCGTGCCACTGCACTGCAGCCTGGGCAACAGAGCAAGGGTTTGTCTCCAAAAAAATAAAAACACACACACACAACAACAACAACAAAAAAAACCCAGCTCTGCAACTTTCTCTCTGTGAGACCTTGGGCAAGTGATGTCACCTCTCTGAGCCTCAGTTTCTCAGTCTGTGACATGGGGATGACAACCGTTCCTCCTTCATAGGTAGGTTGGAGCAGAGGTCAATGAAGCTCTTAGAATAGCATATTGCCCATATCTTGTTATTAGTTATGTTACATTCTATAAAGCTGCCTTGAAGACTAAACTAATGACTATAGGACTGTTGCTCCTTGGGGAAATTTAAGCTTAGGTTCCTGTGAGCCTCCAGTCATAACCTTTTTTGGAGACAGGATCTTGCTCTGTCATCTAGGCTGGAGTGCAGTGGCCCGATCAGAGCTCACTACAGCCTCAAACTCTTGGCCTCAAGTGATCTTCCTGCCTCAGCTTCCCGAGTAGCTGGGATTACAGGCATGCACCACCACACCCAGCTCTGGTCACAAAATTTTAATCAACTGATCAATACACAGCCTTGCCCTATGTGTGTTTCTGTTTGAAGACACCTTACTGAATAGATATCGTTCATTCATTAACTTTGAATTCACAGCCAACAGCACAGTAATTCATGACTGAATGAAGCTTCTCTCTTTTTTGTTTTTTTGGAGACAGGATCTTGCTCTGTTGCCCAGGCTGGAGTGCAGTGGCACAATCTCTGCCCACTGCAACTGCTGCCTCCTGGATTCAAGCGATTCTCATGCCTCAGCCTCCCAAGTAGCTGGGATTACAGGTGTTCGCCGCCAAGCTTGGCTAATTTTTGTATTTTTAGTAAAGATGGGGTTTCACCATGTTGGCCAGGCTGGTCTCGAACTCCTGGCCCCAAGTGATCTGTCCACCTTGGCCTCCCAGAGTGCTGGGATTACATGCATGAGCCAATGTGCCCTGGGTGAAATACTTACGGACTCCAGATTAACTCCTGTAACATGGTTATTATTTCCAGTTTTACAGATGGGGAAACTGAGGCCAAAGCACATGATGTGACGACTCCTCAAGTCACATAACCAGTAAGTGGCAGAGCTCGGATTCCAACTCTCAGTCTGGGTCCAGAGTTGATCTTTTTTTTTTTTTGAGACGGAGTCTCGCTCTGTCGCCCAGGCTGGAGTGCAGTGGCGCAGTCTCGGCTCACTGCAAGCTCCACTTCCCTGGTTCATGCCATTCTTCTGCCTCAGCCTCCTGGATAGCTCGGACTACAGGCGCCCGCCACCACGCCCGGCTAATTTTTTTTTTTTTTTTTTGTATTTTTAGTAGAGACGGGGTTTCACCGTGTTAGCCAGGATGGTCTCGATCTCCTGACCTCGTGATCTGCCTGCCTTGGCCTCCCAAAGTGCTGGGATTACAGGCTTGAGCCACCGTGCCCAGCCTCAGAGTTGATCTTGACCCTCTTACCCAGATCATCGGCTCCAGGAGAACAGGGGTCTTCTCTGTCTTCTTTCCCCTACCTACCCAGTGCCCCCAGTTCTGCGCCCAAACCACTTGCAGGAGATCAGAAAATGTTCTGAAGGTGTGTTAACCATCTCACCTTTGCCTTTGAGCTTCTCCAGGGCTGGGGGCTGGCCCCCGACCAAAGCCAAGAACTCAGCCTCCAGTTCTTCATCGTTAGCTCTGTCCTCAGGGATCATCAGGCCATCTGGGGAGAGGTCAACCAGCAGGCCCAGCTAGGGGGACAGCAAGGCTTCAGTCAGACCTTTGGTTTGCCACATGGCTAGAGGCAGCCATGATGGCCAGAGAGTCCCCTTGGGAGGAAGGAAACAAGGTCTCCCAGGGAAAGCCATTTCCCTGGAGAGTGCCAGGAGGCTGGAACAAGCCCAGAACAGGTGTTCCAAGATAGGCCAGGCCCTCTGGCACAGTTCAACCTGGGGCAAAGGGCAAGAGACCTAGCTCTCTGATCTGAATCCACACTTATGATGTGCTGCTGGGCCAAGTTCAGTGGGAAAAAGCAGGCCCCTGGCTGGGCACAGTGGCTCACGCCTGTCATCCCAGCACTTTGGGAGGCCAAGGCAAGAGGATGGCTTGTGTCTGGGAGTTCCAGACCAGATTGGGCAGTACAGTGAGACCCCCATCTCTACAAAAAAAAAAAAAAAAATTTTTTTTTTTTTTTTCCTGAGGCGGAGTCTCGCTCTGTCGCCCAGGCTGGAGTGCAGTAGTGCGGTCTCAGCTCACTGCAACCTCCGCCTCCCAGGTTCATGCCATTCTCCTGCCTCAGCCTCCCGAGTAGCTGGGACTACAGGAGCCCGCCACCACGCCCGGCTAATTTTTTTTTTGTATTTTTAGCAGAGACGGGGTTTCACCTTGTTAGCCAGGATGGTCTCGATCTGACCTCGTGATCCACCTGCCTCGGCCTCCCAAAGTGCTGGGATTACAGGAAAAAAAAACTTTTTAAAATTAGCTGGGAGTTGTGGTGTGTGCCTATGGTCCCAGCTACTCGGGAGGCTGAGGCAGGAGGATCACTTGAGCCTGGTGAGGTCAAGGCTGCAGTGAGCCATGACTGTGCTATGGCACTCCACCTGGGCAACACAGTAAAGCCCTGTTGAAAGGAAAGAAAGAGAGATGGAGCAGGGGAGGGAGAGAGGGAGGGAGGAAGGAGGGAAGGAAGAAAAAAAAGAAAGAAGGGAGGGAGGGAGGGAAGCAGGCCCCACACTTTGCCCAAAGCAAAGCTACTCTGTACACTTGGGCTTTTCTTTCCAGCATCCTCAGCAGAGGGGGCTGTGTGGGAAGGTTGGGCTTCAAGAGCATGATGGCTTCATGTGGTGGCTCACACCTGTAATCCTAGCAATTTGGGAGGCCGAGGCAGGCAGGTCACCTGAGGTCAGGAGTTTGAGACCAGCCTAGCCAACATGGTGAAACCCCGTCTCTACTAAAAATACAAAAATTAGCTGGGCGTGGTGGCGGCGTCTGCAATCCCAGCTACTCAGGAGGCTGAGGCAGGAGAATTGCTTGAAACTGTGAACCTGGGAGATGGAGGTTGCAGTGAGCTGAGACTGCGCCACTGAACTCCAGCCTGGGCAACAGAGTGAGACTCTGTCTCCAAAAAAATAAAAAATAAAAATAAGAGCAATTAGAAGCCCTGACGACAGGGCCAGGTGCGGTGGCTCACACTTGTAATCCCAGCACTTTGGGAGACCAAGGTAGGGGGATCACCTGAGGTCAGCAGTTCGAGACCAGCCTGGCCAACATGGTGAAACCCCGTTACTACTAAAAATACAAAAATTAGGCCGGGCACAGTGGCTCATGCCTGTAACCCCAGCATTTTGGAAGGCTGAGGCGGACGGGTCACCTGAGGTGGGGAGTTCGAGACCAGCCTGACCAACAGGGAGAAACCCCGTCTCTACTAAAAAATACAAAATTAACCAGGCATGGTGGCGCATGCCTGTAATCCCAGCTACTCGGGAGGCTGAGGCAGGAGAATCGCTTGAACACAGGAGTTGGAGGTTGTGGTGAGCCAAGATCGCGCCACTGCACTCCAGCCTGAGCAACAAAAGCGAAACTCCATTTCAAAAAAAAAAAAAAAAAGAAAAAAAACCATACAAAAATTAGCCGAGTGTGGTGGTGGGGGCCTGTAATCCTAGCTACTCAGGAGGCTGAGACAGCAGAATCGCTTGAACCCAGGAAGCGGAGGTTGCAGTGGGCCGAGACTGCACCACTGCACTCCAGCCTGGGGCGAGAGAGCAAGACTCCGTCTCAAAAACAAACAAACAAAAAAAGAAGCCCTAACCACAATGCAGGTTTGCCATGCAGACCCATCTTCCTATCTTGGTTAATGACCAATCATGATGTGATAACATTGTGTTTAACCATATGAAATTGCCTTTCCTGTAGGTAAAAAATGGCCAAATATTGGCAATTATGTATGGCTCCACCAACTAGTAATAATGATAATAGTAACATTTATTGAGTGCTATGTTGTAGCACTTTCCATAAACTATCTCAATGACTCTTTACAACTGTCCTGTAATGTAGGGTCTCTTGGAGGTCTCCATTTTTTATTTTTTATTTATTTATTTATTTTCAGAAGGAATTTATTTATTTATTTATTTTGAGAAGGAGTCTCGCTCTGTCACCCAGTCTGGAATGCAGTGGCGCGATCTCAGCTCACTGCAACCTCCGCCTCCCGGTTCAAGCGATTCTCCCACCTCAGCCTCCCGAGTAGCTGGGATTACAGGTGCCCGCCACCATGCCCAGCTAATTTTTGTATTTTTAGTAGAGATGGGGTTTTGCCATGGCCTCCCAAAGTGCTGGGATTACAGGTGTGAGACACCACCCCGAGCTTCCATTTTTAATTTTTTATTTTAGAGAAAGTCTTGTTCTGTCACCCAGGCAGGAGCAGAAGTAGTGCAATCATAGCTCACTGCGGTCTTGAACTCCTGGGCTCAAGCAATCCTCCTTAGCCTCCCAAGTAGCAGGACTACAGGCACATGCCACCATGCCCAGTTAGTCTTTTTATTTTTTGTTGAGACGGGGGTCTCGCTTTTGGCTGGTCTCAAACTCTGGCCTCAAATGACTCTCCCGCCTCTGCCTCCGCCTCCATCTTCTGAAGTGCTGGGATTATAGAGATCTCCATTTTACAGATGAGAAAGCTGAGGCTCAGAGCTGTAAAGTCAAGTGTCCAATGTACAGAGGCCAGGAGGGAACTTCAGGTTAGCCAGACTCGAATATCTGAACACCAAGCTATGTCCTGGGCTCCTTCTATCAAAACTGAGAAAAATCAAACTATCTGGTGCCTGGGGCAGAGGAGTCAGGAGAGTGAGAAGGGGCCCAGCCACAGTGCCATAAGCTTATGGCTGCAGCCCTGGATTTGTGTTTAGCCCTGGCCAAGCTGTTAATCCCTATGACCTTGGGCAGATGTCTTCACGTCTCTGAGTCTCAAAGTCCTCATCTGTACAATGGAATAAAAAGAGTCTGACATGGCCCCACTGATGCAAGGGTTTGATGTGTCAAGTCCGAGGACTGCCCCTCCCCGACTGGAGCAGCTGTGGCAACAGGTGGCCCCGAAACCGGGGCAGGGCCCCAGGAGCTGGGGAGCCAAGGCCAGTAGGCCACACTTGGGTGGGGTTGGAGCCTCACCTGGGGGGCAGGGACCGGGGCTTACCTGGAGGGCGGAGATCGGGCTTCCCTGGGGGGTGGGGCCCTTCCCTGAGCGAGTGACGGGGGTGGGGAGGGATCCCCAGGTCGGGCCGTGGGGCGCAGACTCACCTGGCGGGCGGCCGCGGCGCCTCTGCCCGGGGGTCCCGGGGGTCCTTTCCTCTTGTGCATCTTCAAGGCTGGATGCCCGGACCGCCTGTCCCCAAGCCCGGCCTTGCCCTGCCTCCTTCCCCGGGCCCTGTCGCCGTGCACTCGCCCTTCCTGAGTCCTGCACCCCTCGTCGGCGCCCCGCGGCCGTCGATCCCGAGCCCTCGCCTCCCTGCTTGGCCGTCCCACTTCCGCCTCGGGCCTCGGGCGCCGCCGCACCGGAGCGCGGCCACTGGACTCGCCGGGTCCGCCGAGCCGAAACTACAACTGCCGGCAGGTAGTGCGTGGGCGCGCATGCGCCTGGCGGAGGCGGTGCTAACTCTCGCGGGCCGCGTGGGCGGTGTTCGCGTCGCGCATGCGCGGGGCGGGACCTCGCGAGGCGCGGGAAAAAAGCAGAGCGTCCGCAGGTGTGAGGGGCGGCGACCTCTGTGGGGTTCACGGCGTCCCTCAGTCACCGACGGGCTCCGGCTTCATGTGGGCTCTCGGCCTGTGGAGTCCTCACTTTTCGGTGGTCGGCGTAGTGTCAGTGTGGGGCTTGTCACCGGGAGCGGGGTCCACAGCGCCCACCCTCAGGCCTTTCCATCCTTCACCTCCCATCTCGAGGCCTCCAGGCTTCTGTGAGGGCCAATTTGGCCATTTATTTTTTCCAAAAAGAGTAACGCGGATAATTCAAGCGACTTATTCCCAACTGATCCAGGCAGAGCTCGTTTCTGATAAGGACAGAGGGTCCTCAAAGACTTCTGTGGCCCAGGTCCGTTTTGGTTTGCCTCGCCCCCAAGGCTGGGAGAAACCGGCCTATGGCAGCTCTTGCCCCTCCAAGGACGCAGCTGTCCCCTTTAAAGTGGCACGATCTTGGCTCACTGCAACCTCTGCCTCCTGGGTTCAAGTGATCCTTGTGCCACAGCCTCCTAAGTAGCTGGGATTACGGGTGTGTGCCACCACACCTGGCTAATTTTTTTTTTTTTTTTTTTTTTTTTAAGAAGGAGTCTCGCTCTGTCGCCCAGGCTGGAGTGCAGTGGAGCGATCTCGGCTCACTGCAACCTCTGCCTCATGGGTTCAAGGAATTCTACTGTCTCAGCCTCCGGAGTAGCTGGGATTACAGATGTGCACTACGATGCCCAGGCTAATTTTTGTATTTTTAGTAGAGAGGGAGTTTCACCATATTGGCCAGGCTGGTCTCCAGAGGCCCCTGGAGAGTCCTCAAGTGTCCTTGGAAGGGCCCCCAGATAACCCAGTCTGGAGGGAGGGGCTTCACACAGGCTGTCTCATCCTAGGGACCAGAGTCTGGGTCCCTGGGGCTATCTATAAGTACCCCCCCAAGGGCCCATTTGTCTTTCAGGTCCTGGGCATAAGATCTTAAGTTTGGAGGAGGTTTGAATTCCTACCTGGTCATGGCCCAAAGTGGCTGTGACTCTGTGTCCGAATGGGAGCCATCTGACCCCTGGGGCAGCCAAATGAGCTGAGGTGGAGGTGGGGGTAACCTCTGCTCTCAGCCAAAGCCACTGGATATGAACAGAGACAGAGACTGCTTATAATGATGAGAGATTTTGCTTGTTTTCACATTTCTCAAGGGGAAGATAAAATGACTAAGAGGAAGAAGCTGCGGACCTCAGGTACGTTCATTCAAATGGACACTTCTTGATTTCTGCTTCTGCTTGTGGGAAGAATGTGGGCATGTTTATTGCAGATCTGGCTAACATAACTGCCCCAACCTCCTTAAAAGCAAGCAAGGATTGGCCAGGTGCTGTGGCTCGCGACTGTAATCTCAGCACTTTGGGAGGCCAAGGCGGGCAGATCACAAGGTCAGGAGTTCAAGACCAGCCTGACCAACATGGTGAAACCCCGTCTCTACTAAAAATACAAAAATTAGCCAGGTGTTGTGGCACGTGCCTGTAATCCCACCTACTCAGGAGGCTGAGGCAGGAGAATCGCTTGAACCTGGGAGGTGGAGGTTGCAGTGAGCCGAGATGGTGCCACTGCACTCCAGCCTGGGCAACAGAGCAAGACGCTGTCTCAAAAAAAAAAAAAAAAGAAAAAGACAAAAAGGATTTAATTCATGCTGGTAAGAAAAATAGGCGGCCAGGCGTGGTGGCTCACGCCTGTAATCCTAGCACTTTGGGAGGCTGAGGTGGGTGGATCGCTTGAGTCCAGGAGTTCAAGACCAGCCTGGGCAACATAGCGAGATCCTGTCTCTACAATGTAAAGTAAGGAAATTAGCTGGACATGGTGACAGGCACCTGTAGTCCCAGCTACTCAGGAGGTTGAGGCAGGAAGATCGCTTGAACTGGGAGGTGGAGGTTGCAGTGAGTCAAGATCATACTACTGCACTCCATCCTGACTGATAGAGTGAGGCCCTGTCTCAAAAAAAAAGAAAGAAAAATAGAAATAACGGAGAGGGCATACAGGAAAAGTAAAAGTGAAAGTTTTTAGAGATTCTACAAGCCTCTGGTGGGGTCCCACAGCTTAGAGGAGGCCTCCCCGGGCTTCAGGGCAGCGGGACAGCCTCCCTGCGGAACCAGTCCCAGAGATGACCCCTGGAATAATGCTTGATGTACTACAAGGCCACCTGGTATGTGGCTGAGTGTTTTACTCTGGGGCCCAAAACCTGGGTTCATCCCAGTTCTGCTCACTGTGTGGTGGTGGATGAGTTCCTCTGTGCCTCAGTTTCCCCTTTTGTACATTGGGGATAATAAAAGCCACTACCCTTTCCTTTAGAGCAGTGTTTCTCAACTAGGTGAGAGGAAGGGATTTTGACCCCCAGGGGACAGCTGGCAATGTTTGGAGACTTTATTTTTTTTTTGGAGACCAAGTCTGACTCTGTCGTCCAGGCTGGAGTGCAGTAGCAAGATCTTGGCTCACTGCAGCCTCCACCTCCCGGGTTCAAGCGATTCTGCAGCCTCAGCTTCCTAAGTAGCTGGGACTACAGATGTGCACCACCATGCCCACCTAATTTTTGTATTTTTAGTAGGGATAGGGTTTCACAATGTTGGCCAGGCTGGTCTCAAACTCCTGACCTCAGGTGATCCGCCTGCCTCAGCCTCCCAAAGTGCTGGGATTACAGGTGTGAGCCCCCGCACCTGGCCTAGAGACTTTTTTTGGTTTTCATAACTGGGGAAATTATACTGACATCTAGTGGGTGGAGGCCAGGGATGCAGCTCAAATATCCTACCATGCATAGGATGCCCCCCAGCCACAGAGAATGATCCAGCCCCAAAAGTCCTCCAAGGTGGAGAATCCTGCCCTTAGAGCTCACACGTGGATTAGTATCTGTAATGCACCCAGAACTGACCTAAGGTAGTACACAAATGTATGCTGCTGTTAACAATTCTTCTTACAGACTTTTAAGAAAACTTTTATTTTGAAGTAATCTGGGACTTAAAAGTTGCAAAAATAATTCAGAGAGTTCCAGCTACCCTTCCCCAAGCTTTCCCTAATGTTGACATCTAGCATAGCCATAGGACAGTGATCAACTATAGAACAGCATGAAAAACAGGACAGGACTCCAACCTCGGTACACTGCTTCTAGACTTTTTTTTTTTTTTTTGAGATGGAGTTTCGCTCTTGTTGCCTAGGCTGGAGGGCAGTGGCGCGATCTCAGCTTACTGCAACCTCCACCTCCCAAGTTCAGGCAATTCTCCTGCCTCAGCCTCCCAAGTAGCTGGGATTACAGGCACCAGGTGATCTGCCCGTCATGGCGTCCCAAAGTGCTGGGATACAGGAGTGGGCCACCGCGCCCAACCCAGACTTTTTTGTTTTTGTTTTTGAGACTGAGTCTTGATCTTGTTGCCCAGGCTGGCACGATCTTGGCTCACCGCAACCTCTGCCTCCCAAGTTCAGGCGATTCTCCTGCCTCAGCCTCCCAAGTAGCTGGGATTACAGGCACCCGCCACCATGCTCAGCTAATTTTTGTATTTTTTTAGTAGAGTCAGGGTTTGGCCAGGCTGGTCTTGAACTCCCGACCTCAGGTGATCTGTGCGCCTCGGTCTCCCAAAGTGCTGGGATTACAGGCATGAGCCAGCACGCCCAGCTTAGACTTTTTTTTTAAGATGGTGTCTCACTCTGTCGCCCAGACTGGAGTGCAGTGGCACGATCTTGACTCACTGCAGCCTCCGCCTCCTGGTTTCAAGCGATTCTCTTGCGTCAGCCTCCTGAGTAGCTGGGATTACAGGTGTCTGCCACCACGCTTGGATAGTTTTTATATTTGTAGTAGAGATGGAGTTTCACAATGTTGCCCAGGCTGGTCTTGAACTCCCGGCCTCACATGATCTGCCCGCCTCAAGCCGAAGTGCTGGGATTACTGGGGTGAGCCACCATACCCAGCTTTTTTTTTTTTCTTTTTTTTGAGACAGAGTCTTGCTTTGTCACCCTGGCTGGAGAGCAGTGGCACAATCATAGCTCGCTGCAGCCTCGACCTCCCCAGGCTCAGGTGATCTTCCTGCCTGAGCCTCCCGAATAGCTGGGACTATAGGTGTGTGCCACCATGCCTGGCTAACTTTTGTATTTTTTGGAAGAGATGAGGTCTCACTATGTTGCCCAGGCTGGTCTTGAACTTCTGGGCTCCAGCAGTCCACCTGCCTTGGCCTCCCAATGTGCTCAGAATTACAGGCGTGAGCCACCATGCCTGTTCAGACTTTTTCTGTATATATACAGATACAGGGTTGTTGTATTTTTTTTTTGAGACAAAGTCTCACTCTGTCACCCAGGCTCTAGTACAGTGGCACGATTTTGGTTCACTGTAACCTCTGCCTCCTAGGTTCAAGTGATGCTCATGCCTCAGCCTCCTGAGTAGCTGGGATTACAGGCACCTGCCACCATGCCTGGCAAATTTTTGCATTTTTAGTAGAGACGGGGTTTCAACATGTTGGCTAGGCTGCTCTCTAACTCCTGACTTCAAGTTATCTGCCTGCCTTAGCCTCCCAAAGATTACAGGCATGAGCCACCATGCCTAGCCCAGGTAAAATGTTTTTATTGGAAAATAGAATCATCACACTTATGATCTGCAACCTCCATTTTTCATTTTGCGGTAGATCATGACCTGACCATGTTTACTTGTCAACATACCTATACAATTTAATCATTTGAAAAGAAAAACACCCCAAAATAGCCAGGCTTGGTGGTATGCACCTGTACTCCAGGCTACTTGGGAGGCCGAGGTGAAAGCATTGCCTGAGACCAGGAGTTCGTGACCAGCCTGAGCAATATAATGTTACCCAGTCTCTAAAAAAAAATTTTTTAACTAACCCGTGTGGTGTCGCCTACCTGTAGTCCTGGCTACTTAGAAGATTGAGGCAGGAGGATGGCTTGAGCTGAGGAGTTCCAGGCTGCAGTGAGCTATGATTGCACCTGCACTCCAACCTGGGCCACAGAACAAAACCCTGTCTCTTAAAAAAAAGAAAGATTGTTGGGCACGATGGCTCATGCCTGTAATCTGAGCACTTTGGGAGGCCGAGGCAGGTGGATCATTTGAGGTCAGGGTTCGAGACCAACCTGGTCAACATGGTGAAACCCCATCTGTACTAAAAACACAAAAATTAGCCAGGCATGGTGGCATGTGTCTGTAAGCCCAGCTACTTGGGAGGCTGAGACATGAGACTCGCTTGAGCCCGGGAGAGCTGAGATTGCGCCACTGCACTCCAGCCTGGGCGACAGAGTGAGACTCTGTCTTAAAAAAAAAAAAGGAACAAACCAAGTCAGAAAGACAAACTCCCAATATGATGTAGTAGAGTTCCATTTGCCTATCATTTTCTAAAGTAAGTTAAATTTCTTCAAAATTTTGAAATGACTTTTTAATTTAGTGGCTGATGAATTTAGGGAATGGTGTTCATGTTTTTTCCCCCAAGATATGGGACAGAAGAGGAAATGATCAGCAGATTGAACATGTTTTGTGCAGAGATGAGCAACAGGCTGCTTGGAGGCATCAGAATTTCTCTGACCTTGGAGGAGAAGCTGGGGACAGCCAGGCCCACCCACAGCAGGTCACTTGGGGCCTCTGTTGGCGGTAGACTCCCCAGCTCAGTGGACCTCTGGGCTGGCCCTGGACAGCCCTTTCTGTGTGTGCTGGAAGGGTGGAGAGAGAGGAACAAAATTCTGGCAGGTGGTGAAGAGGCCTTTTCCCTCCCAATGTCTTTAGTCTTTGGTGTCGAACACAAGGTTCTGCCTTATTTTTTCTTAAATTAGTCCCATGTGGATAGATCACAGGAAGGAAAGAGAAGACTCTTCAATGCCATTGATATTTTTTTGCTTTTTATTCGGTACAAATGGCCATTCAGTCAGCCAAGTGAGCAAGTGTTTGAGAATCTCAAGAAACCAAATAAACAAAGCAGCTATATTTTGTCTTTTCTGACAGACCACAAGGTCGTGTTTCTTTTGAAACAGAGTCTTGCTCTGTCACCCAGGCTGGAGTACAGTGGTGCAATCTTGGCTCACTGCAACCTCCGCCGCCTGGGTTCAAGCGATTCTCCTGCCTCAACCTCCTGATTAGCTGGGACTACAGGTGCCCACCACCACACCTGGCTAATTTTTTGTATTTGTAGTAGAGACGGTTTCACCATGTTGGCCAGGCTGGTCTTGAACTCCTGACCTCAAGCAATCCGCCCACCTCACCCTCTCAAAGTGGTGAGATTACAGGCATGAGCCACCGCGCCTGGATGGTTAGGAATATGTTTCTATAAGCAATGTCCTTCGGAGCTTTACTTGTGGTGGTACGTCCTTTGAGGTGGGCACCTGAGGGGGCGGGGCAGGGCGAAGAGGAGATCAAAGGGTGCAGCGCACTCAGTTCCTGCCCTGGAGATCCTCCAGCTCTAGTCAGGGGACAAAGGAAAATGCTTCTCACGGGGAGAGCTAAGCAAATATACAGCAGTGGGATAAAGTTATAAATGGGCACTCCTGAACCGTAACTGACAGAATTACATGCAATTGACCGTGCGCCATGGCTCACACCTGCAATCCCAGCACTTTGGGAGGCCAAGGCAGGCAGATCACTTGAGATCAGGAGTTCAAAACCAGCGTGGCCAACATGGTGAAAACCCATCTCTACTGAAAATACAAAAAAATTAACCAGGCATGGTGGCTTGCGCCTGTAGTCGCAGCCAATCGGGAGGCTGAGGCAGGAGAATTGCTTGAACCTAGGAAGTGGAGGTTACAGTGAGCTGAGATCATGCCACTGTACTCTAGCCTGGGTGATAGAGCAAGAGTCTATCTCAAAAAAAAAAAAAAAAAGAAGAAGAAGAATTAGAACCAATTACAGGAAGATTGCTGTGGTTTAGTGGAGGGCAAACAGCTGAATGAGGACTGATGCAGACGCTAGCAATTGGCGTCGAGGAAAGAGAGACTCATTCAGTAGGTTTACTTCATGACGTATAAGTGTGTAGTGTAGAGCTGAGGTTGGAAAGAGTCCATCTGGGGTTTGGATAGTGTTATTCTTTTTTTTTTTTTTTTTTTTTTTTTTTTTTTGAGATGGAGTTTCACTCTTGTTGCCCAGGCTGGAGTGCAATGACGCGATATCGCCTCACCGCAACCTCCGCCTCCCGGTTTCAAGCGATTCTCCTGCCTCAGCCTCCCGAGTAGCTGAGATTACAGGCATGAGCCACCATGCCCGGCTAATTTTGTATTTTTAGCAGAGACAGGGTTTCTCCATGTTGGTCAGGCTGGTCTTGAACTCCCGACCTCAGGTGATCCGCCCGCCTCGGCCTCCCAAAGTGCTGGGATTACAGGCATGAGCCACTGTGCCCGGTCCTGGATAGTGTTATTCTTTAGTTTTTTTTTAGAGACAGGATCTAGCTCTGTTGCTGAGGCCAGAGTGCAGTGGCACAATCACGGCTCGCTGCAGCCTCAACCTCCAGGGCTCAAGCGATCCTCCTGCCTCAGCCTCCTGAGTAGCTGAGACTACAGGTGCATGCCACCACCCTCAGCTAATTTTTAAATGTTTTATAGAGGTGGGATCTCACTGTGTTACCCAAGTGAGATCCTGGACTAAAGCGATCCTACCCCCTCAGCCTCCTGAGTAGCTGGGACTACAGGTGTGCACCACCACACCTGGCTGTTGGTTTGTCTTTTTGTTCTCCCTGCCTTGGCAGAAATCTACTACATAGTAGGCATTCAGTAAATGCTCAAGTATTCTTAAGTGTGCTAGTTCTGGAGTTGGACCGGGTGTCAGCCTCGGTTCCTTGGCCTCCGTGTGCCTTAATGTTTTCACCTCTCTGGGAACTTGGGGCCCTTGGGTGTCAATTCTCGAATCTTTCCTTTCCTTTTAATTTAATTTAATTATTTATTTTTTTTGAGATAGAATCTCACTCCCTTGCCCAGGCTGGAGTGCAGTGGCGCTATCTTGGCTTATTGCAACCTCAGCCCCCCTGATTCAAGCCATTCTCCTGCCTCAGCCTCCCAAGTAACTGGGATTACAGGTGCCCACCACCATGCCCAGCTAACTTTTGCATTTTTAGTAGAGATGGGGTTTTGCCATATTGCCCTTTTATTTATTTATTTATTTTAATTTAAATGTTTAATTTAAACATTTTTTTGAGACAGGCTCTAGTTCTGTTGCCCAGGCTGGAGTGCAGTGGCACAGTCTGGACTCACTGCAATCTCTTCCTCCAGGCTCAAGTCATCCTCCCCCTTCAGCCACCCAAGTACGTGGGACTACAGGCATGCACCACCATGTTTGGCTAATTTTCGTACTTTTTAGACAGGGTTTCACCATGTTGCCCAGGCTGGTCTTGAACTGCTGAGCTCAAGCAATCCACCTGCCTCGGCCTCCCAAAGTCCTGGGATTACAGGATGGCATCTTTCCTTGCTGGTGACAAAGGCTGATACTTTAATCATGGACAAAGATAATATTGAATTGCTCAAGGTTACTTCTGTAAGGCAGGCATAACAGCAGCACCCTGCCTTGAGCTTTTATCTTAACACACACAAGTTCTTAGGACAGCATCTGGTGTGGCACTCACTAGAATCAACCCTTATCATTTGTTCACTGAATACATGATTAGGTTTGGGGAAGTCTTACAAGCCGGCTACTATTGAAAGTTTTGATGTGGCTGGGCACGGTGGCTCATGCCTGTAATCCCAGCACTTTAGGAGGCCAAGGTGGGCGGATCATGAGGTCAAGAAATCGAGACCATCCTGGCCAACATGGTGAAAGCCCGTCTCTACTAAAAATACAAAAATTAGCTGGGCGTGGTGGTGCACGCCTGTGGTCCCAGCTACTCAGGAGGCTGAGGCAGGAGAATCACTTGAACCCAGGAGGCAGAGGTTGCAGTGAGCAGAGATCGTGCCATTGCACTCCTAGCCTGGTGACAGAGTGAGACTCTGTCTCAAAAAAAAAAAAAAAAGAAAAGAAAAGAAAAGTTTCGATGTAAGGGAGTTTTCTTAATTCAAAAAATGAATGCTGGCCAGGCAAAGTGGTTCATGCCTGTAATTCCAGCACTTCAGGAGGCTGAGACAGGAGGATCACTTGAGCGCCAGAGTTCATGACCAGCCTGGGCAACATATGAGACCCTGTCTCTACAAAACAAAAGCAAAAGAAAACTTAGCCAGGCATGGTGGCACACACCTTTTGTCCCAGCTACTCGAGTGGCCTGAGGCAGGAGGATGGCTTGAGCCCATGAGGTCAAGACTGCAGTGATCCACAATTGCACCACCACACTCCAGCTGGGGAGACAAAGCCAGACCCTGTCTCAAAAAAAGAAAAAAAAATATATAGTATATATAATACATAAATACGTATATATAAATACATATGTATGTATAAATACATATATACATATTTGGCTGAGGCTGAATCCTGAGGTGGCATGGCCTGGCTTTAGATCACATGGAACAACCTGGCAATATAATGGGATATATAATATATATTGTATATATTTAATAAATGTATAATATATCATATATAAATATATAATACAAGGATATATTTTTATAATATATTAATATATCATAAGCATAATTTAAATAGTATGTATTTTATAATTATAAATATATAATATGTAAATACATTATAATTATATATTTTATATGTATGTATATGTTAAATATGAATACATATGTATTTTTATATATGATTTATAATATATATTAATTTTTTTTTTTGAGACAGAGTCTTGCTCTGTCAACCAGGCTGGAGTGCAGTAGCGCAATCTCAGCTCACTGCAACTTCTGCCTCCCGGGTTCAAGCGATTCTCCTGCCTCAGCCTCCCAAGTAGCTGGGACTATAGGTGGGTGCCACCATGCCCAGCTAATTTTTGTATTTTCAGTAGAGACGGGGTTTTGCCATGTTGGCCAGGCTGGTCTTCAACTCCTGACCTTAGGTGATCCACCCGCCTCGGCCTCCCAAAGTGCTGGGATTATAGGGGTGAACCACTGTGCTATATATACAAAGATGTCAATAAGCATCTTTAGCCTCTTAAATGCCAGAAGAAGACACATCGCAATTGCTTTCAGTGATGGGGAAGTTAGTGCAGAAATGCAAGGGGCCAGGACGTGGCCAAAGCATCATCTCTTCAGCACCCGGTGGCTGAGAGTCCCGGTTTTCCCAGGACGGCTATTTTGCAGATGTCTCAGCACACTAGAGTGGTACATAATTTAGTCTTGTCTGCCCTTGGTGGTGTGCATTTATCCAGTCACATGCTAAGTATTTATTGAGCACCAACAGTATACAAGATGCTCTTACAGGCACTTGGGACCCCGCAGAGAGTGAAATGGATTCGGCTCCTTCTCGCATGCAGTGTGGTCGTAGTGGGGGAGACCTCAGTTGTCAGCCATGGCAGTGGCTGTATCCCCAACCCCTTCATCTTCCTCTATCTCTAAAACAGGAGACGGACTCTGTCCTCCAAAACCCCTAAAGAACCCAAGGCTAGGAGACTCTGATGGGGACCCCCAGAGTTCCATGTTGGGCTATTTACATCACCCTGAGGAGCCAGAGAGCAAACTGGGACCTGTTCCCTCTACACAGCAGCACAGGGAGGAACCAGGAAAGGCCGTGTCCAGGTAGGTGGCTCTGAACATTCCGGCAGGTCTCCCCACTGACAGTCCACATAGCACAGCAGCTCAGCAGACAGCAATGCTTTGGGAAAGAGACCCACAACCTATCCAGTGCTGTGACCCACTCCCTCCCAGAGCTCAGGGCCCTCGGATCTCGCTTCTCCTAGCTTTCCTCGCTGGTAAGAAGGGTTGATGTTTTAGCCGGGCATGGTGGCTAATGCCTGTAATCCCAACACTTTGGGAGGCCGAGGGGGGAAGATCACTTGAGGTCACGAGTTTGAGACAAGCTTGGCCAACACTGCAAAATCCCATCTCTACTAAAAATACAAAAATTAGCCGGGTGTGGTGGCACACCTGTAATCCCAGATACTCGGGAGGCTAAGGCAGGAGAATCCACTGAACCCAGGAGGCAGAGGTTGCAGTAAGCTGAGATCATGCCACTACACTTCAGCCTGGGCAACAGTGAGACTCCATCTAAAAAAAGAAAAAAAGAAGTTTTAACTGTGGGCAAGGATAACATTGAATTTTTCAGGGTTACAGAACTCATATTCTATAACTCATATTCTGTCTGCTGGTCAAACCCATCTGTCTTCCACATTCCTCCTCCTCCTTAATCAAGAAGGGACAAAGGAATTGTTATGTGAGCTAACAACCAATAAAAAAGAAACGCAATCAGGGCTGGGTGCAGTCGCTCGTGCCTGTAATCCCAGCACATTGAGAGGCTGAGGCAAGAGGATTGCTTAAGCCCAGGAGTTCAAGAGGAGCCTGTGTAACATAACAAGGATAACCCCATATCTACAAGAAATAAAATAATTAGCCAAAACAAAACGATATACATATCCTTATTTATTTACTTATTTATTTGAGACAGGGTCTTGCTCTGTCACCCAGGCTGGAGTGCAGTGGCACGATCTCGGCTCACTGCAACCTCCACTTCCTGGGTTGAAGCGATTCTCCTGCCTCAGCCTCCTGAGTAGCTGGGATGAAAGGCGCCCGCCACCACACCCAACTAATTTTTGTATTTTTAATAGAGATGGGGTTTCACCATGTTGGCCAGGCTGGTCTCGAACTCCTGACTTAAGGTGATCCACCTGCCTCGGCCTCCCAAAGTGCTGGGATTACAGGCCTGAGCCACCACGCCTGGCCCTTATTTATTTAAATATAACCCTAAGTTTCACTAGTTTTTAAAGTCGCTATGTTTCTTGCATCCACGATTTCCTTTCCCTAGAATGTGCTGTGTCAGGGCTGGAGTGTCCGTCCAAATGAGAATATCCCTATTCCCAGTTCAGAAGGCAATACCTGGGATTATAACTGTAACAAAGTCACCTGTTGAGGCAGTGTATTCTCCAGGTGGGACTCTGCACCCTCCTTGCCAGTTAAATGTTCTCAGGTCACTGCTTCTCCATCCCCATCCCATTCTTTTAAAGCAGGTTTTCCAGGGCCTTCCATCTAGCAGACATTTTTTTTTTTGAGACAGGGTCTTCCTCTGTCACCCAGGCTGGAGTGCAGTGGCGTGATCATAGCTCATTGCAGCCTGAACTCCCCTGGCTCAGATGATCCTGCCCTCTCAGCCTCCCAAGTAGCTGGGACCACAGGCACGCATCACCACGTCCAGCTAATTTTTAAATTTTTTGTAGAAAAAGGGTCTCACTATGTTGCTCAGGCTGGGCATCCACCCACCTCAGCTTCCCACAGTGCTGGGATTAAAGGGATGAGCCACTGCGCCCAGCCTAGGAGACTCTTAGCACCGGTTTCCTCTTGGATTTTGTTTTGCATTTGTCTCAATAGGTGAGTGACAACCTAGGAAGATTTCAGATCCCCCTCGTTTATTTGTTTGTTTGTTTGTATTTGACACAGAGCCTAGTTCTCTCGCCTGGGCTGGAATGCAGTAGCACAATCTTGGCTCACTGCAACCACTACCTCCTGAGTTCAAGCCATTCTGCCTCAGCCTCCCGAGTAGCTGGGATTATAGGCGTGCGCCACCACATCCAGCTAATTTTTGTATTTTTAGTAGAGATAGGGTTTCACCATGTTCCCCAGGTTGGTCTCGAACTCCTGGCCTCGGTGATCTGCCCACCTCAGCCGCCCAAACTGCTGGGATTACAGATGTGAGCCACCATGCCCGGGCAGATCTCCCTCAGTTTTATCTTTTCCTACACAGCTCCCCCGATGAGGAAACAGGATCTCCCTGCCGGCTCCTCCGTCAACCAGAAAAGGAGCCAGCTCCCCTTCCTCCTTCCCAGGTGAGCTCGTCCTGTGGCCTTGTGGATATCGAAGCACCACTGCCTCCCTTAAAGTTTCGGCTCTGTGTCTCCCTTCTTTGTCACCAATTGCTCACTCATGGTCTACAGGGGCTGGAGGGAAGGTGCCCAGAGGCAAGGGCGGAGTTCTCCCAAGGCTACAAGAAAGGACCAGGTTTGGGGTTGCTTCTTTCCTGAGACCTCATTCCTCTCTTATCTTTGTTGCTGCTTTGTTCTTGTATCCGGTTTACAGAACTCAGTCGGGAGGTTTGTTCCCCAGTTTGCAAAATCCAGGAAGACAGTGGCAAGAAAAGGAGAGATGAAGGATGAGGACCGTGGGAGTGAGGCCTTTAGCCTGGTAAGGCTCTAAAATCAGCCAGGCTGAGCCCAGCGCAGGTGCAGCCTCCTGGCCCAGCCTCGGCAGCCCCATTTAACCCTGGAGTTCTTTGGCAATGGTGAGGCCCGCACCTCTCCACCCGCCGTTTTCAGTACATTGCACTATGGATGTGTGTTGTGTATGCAACAATTCTTTATTTTTTTTTCTTTTTTTTGAGACAGAGTTTCACTCTTGTCACCCAGGTTGGAGTGCAATGGCGCCATCTTGGCTCACTGCAACCTCTGCCCCACTGGGTTCAAGCAATTCTCCCATCTCAGCCTCCCGAGTAGCTGGGATAACAGGCGCCTGCCAACTGCGCCCAGCTAATTTTTGTATTTTTGGTAGAGACGGAGTTCCACCATGTTGGCCAGCCTGGTCTTGAACTTCTGACCTCAGGTGATCTGCCCGCTTCAGCCACCCAAAGTGCTGGGATTACAGGCATGAGCCACCGTGCACGGCCTTACCACAGTTTTTTAAAAAACACAAAATGGTACAGAGTGAAGTTCCGGTGTTCTCTGTTTTAGCTTTGCCAAGTGGTAACACCATGCATAACTATAGTCCATCGTCAAAACTAGGCAATTGGTCAGGTGCAGTGGCTCATGCCTATGATCCCAACACTTTGGGAGACCTCCCTTGACCAGCCTGAGCAACATGGCAAGACTCTGTCTCTACAATAATTTTTTTTTTTTTTTTTGAGATGGAGTCTTGCTTATCGCCCAGGCTGGAGTGCAGTGGTGTGATCTCGGCTCACTGCAGCCTCCATCTCCTGGGTTCAAGCGATTCTCCTGCCTCAGCCTCCCCAGTAGCTGGGACTACAGGCGCCCACCACCACACCTGGCTTATTTTTGTATTTTTATTAGAATAGGGGTTTCACCCTGTTGGCCAGGCTGGTCTCAAACTCCCAACTTCAAATGATCCACCTGCCTCGGCCTCTCAAAGTGCTGGGATTACAGGCATGAGCCACTGCATCCAGGCTACAATAATCATTTTAAAACTTGGCCAGGTGCAGTGGCTCCCACCTGTAATCCCAGCACTTTGGGAGGCCGAGGCGGGAGGATCACTTGAGCCCAGGCATTCAAGACCAGCCTGGGAAACATGGCACAACTCCATCTCTACAAAAAAACCCACAAAATTTAGCCAGGTGTGGTGTGTACCTGTAGTTCCAGCTACTTAGGAGGCTGAGGTGGGACTGTCACCTGAATCTAGTAAGGTCAAAACTACAGTGAGCCGTGATCACACCACTGCACTCCAGCCTGGACGAAAGAGTGAGACCCTGTCTCAAAATTATGAAAAAGAAATAATAAAAATAATGATAGCCGCTGGGTGCGGTGCCTCACGCCTTTAATCCCAGCACTTTGGGAGGCCGAGACAGGCAGATCACCTGAGGTCTGTAGTTCGAGACCAGCCTGGTCAACATGGAGAAACTCTGTCTCTACTAAGTATACAAAATTAGCCGGGCATGGGGGTGCGAGCCTGTAATCCCAGCTACTTGGGAGGCTGAGGCAGGAGAATTGCTTGAACCTGGGAGGTGGGGGTTGCGGTGAGCCAAGATGGCACCATTGCACTCCAGCCTGGGCAACAAGAGTGAAACTCTGTCTAAAAGTAATAATAATAATAAACAGGAAATTGACATTGGTGTGGTCTGAATGCCACCTTGGTTTTCATATCCCTGATCTGATTGAGTGCCTGGTGCTGGCAGAGAGAAGAGCTTGGTGGAAGGAGAGGTTTCTGTGCTTCCAGATCCCCCTCCAGTCACCGGCCCTGGTACTGATGCCTATTTCCATGCATGATGGCCGGTGCCAATATCTGAGTCTTTGAACAGGGCAGTCACAACTATTAGATCGGTGTAAAAGTAAGTGCAGTTTTTGCCATTAATTTTTGTGCGTGTGTGAGACAGAGTCTTACTCTGTCGTCCAGGCTGGAGTGCAGTCCTATCTCGGCTCACTGCAACCTCCGCTTCCCGGTTTCAAACAATTCTCCTGCCTTAGCCTCCTGAGTAGTTGGGACTACAGTCACCTGCCACCACGCCTGCCTAATTTTTCTATTTGTTTAGTAGAGACGGGGTTTCACCATTTTGGCCAGGCTGATCTTGAACTCCTGACCTCAAGTGATCCGCCCACCTCAGCCTCCCAAAGTGCTGGGATTACAGGCGTGACCCACCACGCCTGGCCAGTTTTTGCCATTAAAAGTAATGACAAAACCCGCAATTACTTTTACACCAACCTAATAGAAAACTCTTCAGAGAACTTGGTTATCAAAGGCCCCAGGGCTGAGTCTTTTTCTTTCCACAGGAAACACTCCCAGAGTCCAGTGCCCAGAGTCCAGGATGCCAGCTGCTAGTGGAGACCCTGGGAGCCCCCCTCCAGGATGCCACGGAGCCGGGGGACCCAATGCAGGCAGACAGTGCCCGCCCTGAGCAGAGCAGTCAGAGCCCTGTGCAGGCGGTGCCCAAAAGTGGGGATTCTCAGCCTGATGACCCTCCAGACAGGGGGACAGGGTTGTCCGCCTCACAGAGGGCCAGCCAAGACCACCTGTCAGAACAAGGGGCCGACGACAGCAAGCCTGAGACAGACAGGGTTCCAGGTGATCGTGGCCAAAAGGAACACCTACCAAGCAGTGATTCTGAAGGGGAGAAGCCAGACAGAGTAGCCCACCAGGAGGGAGGGGCCCAAAGGACAGCAGGGGCTGGTCTGCCTGGAGGGCCCCAGGAAGAGGGAGACGGTGTCCCCTGTACCCCAGCATCAGCTCCTACCTCGGGCCCTGCTCCGGGACTGAGCCCTGCCTCTTGGTGCCTGGAACCTGGGTCTGTGGCCCAGGGCTCCCCTGACCCCCAGCAGACTCCCAGCAGGATGGGTAGGGAAGGGGAAGGGACTCATAGCAGCCTGGGATGCTCCTCCCTCGGGATGGTTGTCATCGCAGACCTGAGCACAGACCCCACTGAGCTGGAAGAGAGGGCTCTGGAGGTGGCTGGGCCCCATTGGCAGGCCAGTGCTATATCACCTGCCTCTCCCAGGAGGCAGGCCGCTGATGGAGGCCACAGGAGGGCCTTGCCAGGCTGCACCTCGCTCACTGGGGAAACCACAGGAGAAAGCGGGGAGGCAGGGCAGGATGGCAAGCCCCCCGGCGATGTCCCAGTGGGCCCTATGGCCTCCCTGGCTCTGGCATCCGGGAGCGGAGAGTCCATGATGGGTGCTGGAGATTCCGGCCATGCATCCCCGGACACAGGTCCATGTGTCAATCAGAAGCAGGAGCCAGGCCCTGCTCAAGAGGCAGCCGAGTTAGGTGGCCAGAACCTCGAACGAGACCTCGAGGGGCTCCGTGTGTCCCCACAAGCCTCTGTTCTGCTGGAACACAGAGAAACAGCAGACGGCCCTCTCCAGGAGCCCGGGGCTCAGCAGGGCATTCCAGACACCACCTCAGACCTGGCAGGGCAGCGAGACCATCTGCCTCATTCTGCAGACCAGGGCACCTGGGCAGACTCTTTAGCTGTGGAACTCGACTTCCTGCTGGATAGCCAGATACAGGATGCCCTGGACGCCTCTGACTTTGAAGCCCCACCTGAGCAGGTAAGAGCTGCCCCGAGTGACAGACATACCTGCCCAGGGCAGGCACCCAACCTCCACAAGCCCCCTCCTCACTCGGCGCAGCGGTGGAGGGGGAGCTGGGGCTCAGGGCTTACCATTTACACAGCCAACAACTCTAGGAGTCCGAGTCGCAGCTCTACTGGGTGTGGAGTCGGTGGTTTTCCAGAAAGTGTAGACCTGCCTTTCGGTGGTTGTCGACATGTCCAGGGATGGTAACACACAGCTGCTTTCTCAGCCGGGCCTCCCACGTTGAACTGGAGTCCCCAGGAGTGCCAGCCCCTGGCAGCTTCTGCTTCAGTGCCTGACCCTGGCTGTGGGGTCCCAGGGGATGTATTGAGGGGGGTAGACACAGATGGAGAGAAGCTGGGTCTGGGGACTGCTTCATAGCTGGGCCTGGGGAGGGGGCTTCACTCCCAAGCTGCAAAAGAGCCTTTGCCCATCTCCTTAGGGTCCTCTGGGGGTCCTGATGTGATTCTTTCCCAAACATACATAAGTCATTTTGTTTTTCTGCCAGAACGTGTAAGGGCTTTGCCTCCTTCAGGGATCTGCCCGCCCCACTGGCTGCCGGGATGTGGCCTCCTCTGGCTCCAGAGCCAGTGTCAGCCGTTGGCGTTCGTTCTCCTGTCTGGGCAGGTGGCAGCCTTGCTTCAGCCCTGCCCCCAAGGGAAAGAGCGACCTCCCCAGCCATTGGCACACCTGAGCCTGGGCCGAGAGCGTCACAGTCACGCCCAGGGAGGTAGGCAGTTCTCTGTCCACACACTGGGTGTGGCAGCAAAGACTCTAGAGGAGTTCGTGCACCTGCTAGAGGTGAGGCAGGTGGGAGGGGAGGAGGCCAGGCTGGCACCCAGGTCATGCCTCAGCCGCCACGTCCTGGAACACAGAGCCCAGTTTGCTTTTCAAATGTCAGCCTCTGTTTCTTTGGCTGCCCCTGTGTTGAGATGTAAAAAAAAAAAAAAAAAAAAAAAAAAAAATTCTCGGTCTCCCAAAGTGCTGGGATTACAGGCCAGGCACAGTGGCTCCCACCTGTAATCCCAGCACTTTGGGAGACCGAGGCGGGAGAGCAGGACCAGCCTGGCCAACATGGTGAAGCCCCATCTCTACCAAAATACAAAAATTAGTTGGGCATGGTGGCATGTGCCTCTAATCCCAGCTACTCCAGAAGCTGAGGCAGAAGAATCACTTGAACCCGGGAGACTGAGGTTGCAGTGAGCCAAGATCATGCCACTGTGCTCCAGTCTGGGCGACAGAGCAAGACTCTCTCAAAAAAAGAAAAAATTAGCCAGGCATGGGGATGCACGGCTGCAGTCCCAGCTACTTGGGAGGCTGAGGGGGGAGAATCACTTGAGCCCAGGAGGTTGAGGTTGCAGTGAGCCGAGATTACGCCACTGCACTCCAGCCTGGGTGCCGGACACCCTGTCTCAAAAAAAAAAAAAAAAAAAAAAAAAAGTGAGTCACAGTGCGGTTCAGTGGTAGAGGCTGAACACGAGCATGTGGGAAAGGCAGGAGTTCTGATGCTGGGCACAGCTGAAATTTTATGAGAGCCTCATGCCTTGCAAAATGCAAATCCCTCGCTTGAGAGAAGAGCCGCCTCCATTGCCTCCAGTCTGTGGTCTCGTGGGTGGTGGCTTGGAGAGAAGGCTGGGAAATGGTTAAGGTGTTTGGGGCCAGGTGTGCCTAGGTAGCATCCAGCAGGTAAAGCCCCTAGCCCTCCTAAACGGGCTGCCAAGCTGCAAGCTTGGAAAAAGACCCTGAAATCCAGACTTGGGGGGGATCCAGACAGACAGCCAGGCTGGTCAGACCTGACCAGCATCGGCAGCCTTTCCCCAGCCAGGGGAGGAGGCACTGCCCTGACAGCACTGCCAAGGCCTGGGCGTGTTTGGTTTTGACACGAGGCGTTCCCCAGCAAGTTGAGGCGACCCAGGCAAGGAACACATTCCCGTGGGAAGGTTCCGGGTGGCTCCCGGCAGAAGGCCGAGGCCCATGTCTCCTGGCATGGGCAGGGGCACGGGGAACAGCAAAGATAGATCGAGAGGGCTGTGCCAGCACCTCCTCCTGACCTCATCATAGCCACACACCGTGCTAGAGGAGGGGACTCAGAGGTGACACAGTAGAGACAGAGCTTTCAAGCCTCAAACCAAGGTCTCGTCACGGGAGGGTTTGGTGTTACTTTCTCATAGCTCCTTTGCACTCACTCTTGGACCGATGGAGCTTCTGCAATCTGCATATGGAGTCATTTAATGTAAATTTTAGAGACAGGGTCTTGCTCTGTTGCCCAGGCTGGAGTGCAGTGGCACAATCACAGCTCACTGCAGCTTCAACCTCCTGGGCTCAAGCAGTTGATCCTCCTGCCTCAGCCTCCCGAGTAGCTAGGACCACAGGTGCGTGCCACCATGCCCAGCTAATTTTTTTTTTTTTTTTTTTTGTACAGACAGGATCTCCCCGTGTTGCCCAGGCTGGTCTGGAACTCTTGGCCTCAAACAATCCTCCCACCCCAGCCTCCCAAAGTGCTGGGACTACAGGCGTGCCTAGCCTGGCTCATTGCCTCTTTTCTGAGGGACATTGTAGGTCACCACTGTAATGGAGCTTGACATTTTCCATGGAAATTAAACCACGATTGACGATTAGAAGCTTAAGCGCCTTGGAGTTACCAGGCTTCCCCTGTGTTCAGTGGGAGTTTTCCCCTCATGTTATATTTGCAAACTCCTTTCCTAACAGGATGTGTGTGGCTCATGCAGCCAAGGTGGACGACTCCACTTCACCACAGTTGCCACCCCTTGGCGTTTTCTCTGTACCCGTAAAGACAGTGAGGGGCATGCAGGAGACTGCAGTGCTGTCAGGGCCAGAGATCATGGCACAGTGGTACCCCCACTGCCCAGATCAGCCTGTGGGAGGCCCAGGCCTAGGAGCAGACACCAGGGTTGGCTTGGCCTTTCTCTTTCCAAGGGGAAAGGACGGGCGCAGCCCAGGCTGGTAGCCCCAGGTCTACCCATCGTGGATTTCCTCCCCGTTACCGCTCTTCCTCTGCAGGAGTCCCAGCCGGCCCTGGTGTGACCTGCTGTGGCTGTGGTGAAGCCAAAGGCATCGGCGTGACTTCTGGTTCCCCTGCACAGAGCTTGCTCGACCCGGGCCCCGACCACTCACACCTCGTGCTCTCTTTCCAGCTCTTTCCTTTGGGGAACAAGCCGGGCCCTTGCTGGCGGGGCCCCAGCCCACGTGCCAGTGGAGACCCTGTTGCAGCGGCCAAGGCCCAGCCGAGGTAGGTGTGGCGTGGGTGAGAAGTGGCTCCAGGACCCTCACCAATTTTACCAAGGAGGGTGACAGATGGAGGAGACAGACCCCAGTTCTCCCTCCCTAGGCCTCGACTTCCTCAGTCCAGCAGGGGAGCTGAGCCCTGTCTTTCAAACTGTATACGTTCCCCTGCTCTCCGAAAGCAGAGAATGGGCGACAGTGACCAGTGATTGGCACCCAACCCAGCGTCTCCCCAGCAGCCTGGGACAGTGCCTCCGGCTCTGTGGGCTGTTTCTCTCTGGAAAGAGGGGCCAAAGCTTCCTCCTGAGTCCCTGGGAAGGGGAGGGGACCCAGACAGGGCTCAGAACTGTTGGCTGAGACCATCTTGGAGCCGTTCCTAGCTCTGGCACCAGGCGGGCACCCGAGTGAGTGTAACCTGCCCTCACCTCCTCCGCTCCCCACTTGGCTCTTGCCCTAGGCGAACCACCTCCTCCCTCCCGCAGGCCACCAGTGAGCCATCCTCCAGCCTGCTGTGTGTGAGGAGGGCACCCTCTCCCCCGCACCATGCCCGGGGTCCCCTCCTCCCGTGCCCTCCCACAGCCCTCCTCGAAGCCAGCGCTGGGTGGCCGCCCTCCCTGTTACCTGGCACTTGAACCTGCCTCTCTGCAGAGGCGGCAGCTTATCAATTATTTATGGCCAAGTTTCTGTTTCTGTCTAGCAGGGGTGGAGGAGGGTTTGGGACTCAGCCCTTGGCTGTGTGTGGCCCCCACACCCTCCTCCTCCTTCTCCTCCCCTAGCAGAGGGCGGCTCTGTCCCCGCCTCCTGCCCTCACTCCCTGTGACTGGTACCTGCTCTGCCACTGGCCACCTCCGCTAGCCACACACACAACCTGCACGTGGACCAGAGGCAGTTCATCAGAGCGGCCCACTGTGGTTTGAGTGAAGAGCGGGGAGGGTTCACATCTGAATCTCCGACAGCGTCCCAGGGCCAATGCAGCTCCCCTCCCCACCGCCCTGGATGTCTGGAAGCTCCCAGAGGGCCCTGGGTCTGGTTTGGTGGCTTGAGGCTGAATGTCACACACAAGAGGCTAAGGCCCAGGGGCTGCCAGACACCTCAGGGTGACCAAGGCAGGAGCAGCAGGACAGCAGTTTCCATAGTGACAGCCCTGGAGGTGCTGCGAAGCCTGGGGCATGGGCGGGTTTAGGGTGAGTGGCCCCCACTTACCCGCCTGGCCCCCTGTACTGCCCGTGTCTGAGAGCGGCACCTGTTCTGTGTGTGGGGGGGAGGGGGGGTTCTGTGGCTCCTTGGCTCTTCCATGATTTTGTTTTTGTTTATTTGTTTTATTTGTTTTGTTTTTTGTTTTTTTTTGAGACACAGTCTCACTCCCATCACGCAGGCTGGAGTACAGTGGCGCAACCTCAGCTCACTGCAGCCTCGATCTCCCAGGCTCACGTGATTCTCCCACTTCAGCCCCCTAAGTAGCTGGGACTACGGGTACCCGCCCCCACACCCAGCTAATTTTGTATATTTTTTTTAGAGACAGGATTTTGCCGTGTTGCCCAGGCTGGTCTCAAACTCCTGGATTCAAGTGATCCACCCGCCTCAGCCTCACAAAGTGATGGGATTACAGGCATGAGCCACCGTGCCTGGCAGGATATTTTTTAGATGGAGTCTTGCTCTGTTGCCCAGGCTGTTGTGCAGGATCATAGCTTACTGTAGCCTCCATCTCCCGGGCTCAAGTGATCCTCCCACTTCATCCTCCTGAGTAGCTGGGACTACAGGCGTGCACCACTACGCCTAGCTAATTTTGTATTATTTGTAGAGACAGGGTCTCACTACGTTGCCAAGGCTGGTCTTGAATTCCTGGGTTCAAGCCATCCTCCCACCTTGACCTCCCAAACCTTCCATGGATATGAATGCCATCTGGGCTGGCTTTTCTAGCACTGCCCTGGGTGCTGGGGAGGCAGTGTGGGACAAAACACAGAGTTGAGTGCTAGTGGGAGATTCCGGGTGTGGCAACATTAGAGACAGCAGATTAGATCGTCACATGGCAGAGTGTTGGGGAAAAAAAGGCAGCGGAGAAGGGGTTAAAATGTAAGGGGTGATCAGGGAAGCCACCACCCACCACCAGGAGGAGACATTTGGGAAAGAACATTCCGGAATCCTGAGAGGTGATCAAGGAATGGCCAGGAGTCTAGTGTGGCTAGATCAGAGGGGAGGGGAGAAGCGGGGGATGAGGGGAGGGCACGGGGCAGGCAGGTGGTGCACAGCTGTGGGAGGAGAGAGCTTGCCTCTGAGCTAGGTTTCCAAGTTCACAATCCCCGGTGCCTGTGGGGGACAAGCCACAGGGGCAGGAGCTAGGGAGGCGGTGGCAGCAGCATCCTGAGAGGGCAGGGGAGGTAGGGGAGAAGTGGTTGGGTTCTGGGCCTGCTGGGCAGTGGAGCCAGCTGGGTTGGCCATCAGGGTTCTGTCGTGAACAGAGGAGGACAGGCTGGACACCTGGAAAAGATGGCGTGAGGCCCGGCGGAAACCGCTCCCACTGGAGAGCTCTGGTAGTCCAGTGAGGTCGGGCCACTCTCAATTTCCTTCCTTGCTGGCCAGGACCTTCGCGGGGATCCAGGCCTCTGAGGCCTCCAGGATGGAGGACGCCACCAACGTCGTGCGTGGCCTCATCGTTGAGCTCTCCAACCTGAAGTACGGGCTGGGCTTGGACTCACAGGGCACAGGGGCTGCGGGAGGCCAGTGGGGACTCAGAGGAGCAGGGAGGGACTGAAGTGTGAAGCCCCTAGGTGGGCAGCGAGGGTCAGGCACCCCACTGCTGCTGGGTCCTCACTGTGGCCCCCCTCCCCCGTCCTTTGCAGAACACAGGCTCTGAAGAAAGGCTGGAACAGGCCCAGCCTGTGCTGCAACAGGCCCTTTCTGGTTATGTGCACGTGTGTGAGCCGTGCGTGTGCACCTGACTCATTGGTGACCATGTGGCTGTGAGGCACGGCCCTCTCTGTCACCTGGTGACCACTGAGCCCCACACGCATGCCTGCGTTTCCCCCACAGCCGGCTGATCATGGGCACCCACCGGGACCTGGAAGCCTTCAAGCGCCTCAACTACCGGAAGACAAAGCCAGGAGGCAAAGCCCCCCTGCCTTACCCTTCGAAGGGGCCTGGGAATGTCCCTCGAGGGGACCCACCCTGGAGGGAGTTGTAGGCCACTTTGAGCTCTGTGTTTCCTTTTCCACCCAGCCCCCATGTCTGCAGATCTCCTCCAAAATGCTCCAGGGGGTCCTAGTGGATCCTACCAACCTCCCTTCAGTTGCCCAGAAGTTGGTCTTCCATGGACAACACAAAGGAGGCCCTGAGGTCCTGGCCTCATCTGGCCAGGGTCAAGGTCAGTTGCCTCCCTTGGCTTCAGGGAGGAAAACTGTTTCCAACAGCCCCAGTGACTTCAGGCAGGCCTGGGCTCCAGGAAGCTGGCCACCTCCAAGCAGGGCCCATCCTGTCCGGATTTGCAAATTTTAGGGTCCTGAGCCAAGTATGGATGGTTCAGAATTTGTTTCTTTCCTGGAGGAGAAGAGAGCTCCCTTTGTTTTCTTTCTCCCCATTTCCATTTTATTTCTTCTGGGAAGACCCATAATAAATGATTCTGTAGAGGCCCCGTGACCTGCTGTTTGGGGCTGAGGCTTCAGTTCCTTCACCTTCCGCCCACAAACCTCTCTACCCACTTCCTCCTCCTTGCCCTCTACGAGTTTTACACCTCAGCTTCCCTGGGAAAGCCGGGGGCGGGGGGGGGGGGGGGGGAGCGAATCTCCAGGCATGGGTGACTGTGTGCCCGCATCTGTGTGCAGGCTCTTGAGCACACACACGGGTCGAAGCCTAAGAGACGCCCTGGGCGATCATCCAGCTGCAGGGTGAGTCCTGCGCTCAGGTGGCCTGGCCCATCATCCAGGACAAGCTGCCTGTGGGCCCCAGCCAGGAAGGAGGCCATCCCAGGAGGTTGTTATGGTTGCAAACATGGCTAAAGTCGTGGCACTTCTCATCCCACGCAAGCCTCTCAAGAGCCAGATGACAGTCCTGTTAGCAGCCACAGGGGCTGCTGTCATCCCCAGTTTACAGAAAACAATGCCTCTATGAAATCTGTCACTGAAAGGCTGACTGGACCTTCGACATCATGAAGCACTCTGTGACTCCTGCACCCCAGCTCCCATGGCTTAGGCGGGTCCTCCTCCCACCCTGCAGCCTTACACCCCGGAGACCTGATGCAGGAGGGGAAGAAAGAGCAGGGTGGGTTCACACCCAGGTGAGCCCCCTGCCCACCAGGACATGCCCTGGTGTAAGCTCAGTTCCCCGGGTCTCCAGCCCCAGCGGCTTTGCCCTAGGAAACCGAAACTCCATTCCCAGACCCTGGGAGCTGCTGGGATCCTTCTGTTTTCTTTCTCCTCCTCCCCACTTCCCCCTCCATGACCCAGCTGTCTGCAAGAGCCCACCCTCACCCCCAGGGCCTCCGGTTCCAATTTAAGTCTTTAACTCAGAAAGCCAAGGGTAGGGTGGACAGCAAAGCTCCATTCCTGCTCCCCACCACCAGACCACAGGCCTCAGGGCTGGTTTGTGGACCGGGGGTAGGAATGTGGACTGCACAGTGGGCGCACTGGCTTCCTGAGCACTGCCACCTGTTGCCCCAACAGGACAAGATCTGGAGGTGGAGGAGGCAGGCAGGGGTGTGGGGATTCCCCCACATGCATTCCCCCTGCCCTGCCAGAACAGCCCCATTCTTCTCCTGCCTAAGCCCACCCAGGCCACCACCCCTGCCCAACCACCCAGGACATGGTCCCATTCACTGCCCCCTAAATGTCCCTCCCTTGCTCTAAACTGCCTGGCTTGTCACTGGGGCATCCATGGTGATATAAACATTCACTTTCCTTAGTGATGAGGATGGGGGGGCTCTGTCTAGTTGTCTGTAATTTCTTCCTGAAATGAAGCTCCCACCTCCAGTACAGAGCTGGGGGTGGGATGGGAGGAGTCCACCCATCTTGCATGTCAGTGCAGGGGGTGGCTGAAAGACCAAATGTCCACAGAAAGGGTCTCACGATGTCCATCTGGCTTCGAGATGCCAGAACCCCCCAGCTACCCCAAGGCACCCACTTGTGTTTCTCTGCACAAAGCAACTCACCCCAGCACGAAACTCGAGGAGAAGGGGAGATCTAGGTACAGGACTCCCAGCAAGGTTCACACTACACCTTGTCCCAAGACCAGGCCTTATCTGTTGTTGATCATTCATAAGCATTTATTGAGGGCTGACTGGATGCCCAGCACTGGGGAGATGGCAGATGGCACAAAGGGCGGGGTCCCCAAGGATGGGGCAATTTCAGCTGTTCCCTTGCCAACCCCGGGTCAACCCCAGGGCTCAATCCCAGGCTGTGGGGAGGGTCTGGGAGTGGGGGCAGTCGTCATAGGGTGGGTCTTCCTGGAAATCCAGCTGAGCCTGGGTCCCCTTGCCCAGGTGTAGGCAGCCTCCTAGGTGGACATGGAGGGAGAGCAGGAAGGAGAAGGCTCAGACTTCCCGGCACCTCTGAAACCTAGCGGAGGGGGAGGGAGAGAAATGCTTAATCACAGGCGACGATGACTCAATGCTCCCCAAGTTGCCCACGGACTTGGCCTCTGGGCCTGTTGGGCCTCTGGCACCACCCAGGGGCTGCTCCGGAGACAGTGACCCCGTGACGTCTCTGGCTCCGCCGGGTGGCCCCACTGGGACCTAGAGCCCGAGACAAAGCGCAGGAGTTCCGATTCTGTGACTGTGGTGCCCTCTTGTGGCCGCCGTGTCTGGGGTCCCCGGATCTGTTACTCCCAAAAGGTGTTAATCAGAAAGGCTGGCCGCATGACACCATCTTCCCTATGTCCTTTTGGCCTCCAGCATCTCCCAGTGACACAACATCAAACCTCACAGGAAACACTATCTTCTCCTAGAGGCAGTCTTTCATGCTTTTTTTTTTTTTTTGAGATGGAGTCTCACTCTGTCGCCCAGGCTGGAGTGCAGTGACGTGACTTCAGCTCACTGTGATGTCTGTCTCCCGGGTTCTGGCGATTCTCCTGTCTCAGCCCCGAGTAGCAGGGATTACAGGCGCATGCCACCACGCCCAGTTAATTTTTTGTATTTTTAGTAGAGACGGGGTTTCACCATGTTGGCCAGGTCACCATCCTGACCTCAGGTGATCCACCTGCCTCAGCTTCCCAAAGTACTGGGATTACAGGCGTGAGCCACCATGTCCAGTGCTTTTTTTTTAAAGACGAGGTCTTGCTGTGTTGCCCAGGCTGCAGTGCAGTGGCACCATCTCAGCTCACTGCAGCCTCTGCCCCCTAGACCCAAGCGACCCTCCCTGGTCAGCCTCCCAAGTAGCTGGGACTACAGGCACACACTACCATGCCCAGCTAATTTTTTGTAGACACGGGGTTTCATCATGTTGCCCAGGCTGGTCTCAAACTCTTGGGCTCAAGTGATCCTCCTGCCTCGGCCTCCCAAAGTATTGGGATTACAGGTGTAAGCCACCACACCTGACCCTTTCATGACTTTAACAAATGTTCACTGCAAAGCTGCCTGAGAGTAGATGGGAGGGGTCGTCCTCTCCCAGTCACTATCCTCCAGGAGCTCACAGTCTGCTGGGGGAGGCAGTGCCCAAACACACCTAGTCAGACTGGCCCCTCCTCTGTTAGCTGACTTCCTCAAAAGCAATTTAAGTTGCTAGAATGAGTTTCTCTTTTAAAACCTCACTGGGGGCCAGGCACGGTGGCTCATGCCTGTAATCTCAGCACTTTGGGAGGCTGAAGCAGGTGGATCTCGAGGTCAGGAGTTCGAGACTCAGCCTGGCCAAGATGGTGAAACTCCATCTGTACTAAAAATACAAAAATTAGCCGGGCATGGTGGCGGGTGCCTGTAATCCCAGCTACTCAGGAGGCTGAGGTAAGAGAATCGCTTGAACCCGGGAGGCAGAGGTTGCAGTGAGCCAAGATCGCGCCACTGCACTCTAGCCTAAGTGACAGAGTAAAACTCCCATCTCAGAAAAATAATCAAATGAAAGAAAGAAAGAAAACCTCACTGGGGACAGACATGGTGGCTCACGCCTGGAATCCTAGCATTTTAGGAGGCCTAGGCAGGAGGATCACCTAAGCCGTGATTGAGACTGGCCTGGGAAACATAGTAAGACCATGTTTCTACGGGAGGAAAAAAAAAACACGCCAGGTGTGGTGGTGCACGCCTGTAATTCCAGCTACTCGGGAGGCTGAGGCAGGAGAATCGCTTGAACCCAGGAGGCAGAGGTTGCAGTGAGCCAAGATTGCACCACTGAACTCCATCATCCAGCCTGGGTGATAGAGCGAGACTCTATCTCAAAAAAAAAAAAAAAAAAAAAAAAAAAAAAAAAAAAGGAAGAAAAATCAATCAATCAAATAAAATAAAAGTCTTCTTTCTGCATCTATAATAACCACTGCGGGCCGGACGCGGCAGCTGATGCCTGTAATCCCAGCACTTTGGGAGGCTGAGGAGGGCGGATCACAAAGTTGGGAGTTTGAGACCAGCCTGGCAACATGGTGAAATCACATCTCTACTAAAAATACAAAAATTAGCTGGCCGTGGTGGCAGGCGCCTGTAATCTCAGCTTCTCAGGAGGCTGAGGCAGGAGAATCGCTTGAACCCGGAAGGCAGAGGTTGCAGTGAGCCAAGATCGCACCACTGCACTCCAGCCTGGGTGACAGAAAGAGACTCTGTCTCAAGATAAATAAATAAATACATAAATAAACTGGCTCAGTGCGGTGCTCACGCCTGTAATCTCAGCAGTTTGGGAGGCTGAGGCGGGCGGATCACGAGGTCAGGAGTTCAAGATCAGCCTGGCCAACATGGTGAAACCCCATCTCTACTAAAAATACAAAATTTAGCCGGACATGATGGCAATTAGCTGGGCATGGTGGCGCGCGCCTGTAATCCCAGCTACTCAGGAGGCTGAGGCAGGAGAATCGCTTGAATCCAGGAGGTGGAGGTTGCAGTGAGCCGAGATGGCGCCACTGCACTCCAGCCTGAGCGACAGAAAGAGACCTGTCTCAAGATAAATAAATAAACAAATACGTAAATAAAATAACGGTTCTAAGCTCTCTTTAAGGTCTTCCCCTTAACCCTTGGAGGTGGGTACTGGGGCTAATCTTACTTCACAGGGGGGATCAGCCACTACCCTCTGACAGGTCCCCCCCAGCCACCTGTGCAGGCACCTGCTCCTCCTCCTCCTCCTCCTCGGCGGTGGCCTGTGTCCTGTGTCTTCGCCTTGTCAGGCCGGACCAGCTTCTTGCCTGCCGAGTTTCGGGTGGTGTGGCTGTAGACGGAGGTGTAGCCCTGGCCAGTAAGTGGGCAGAAGCGTCGAGTGTGGGCGCGCTCACGCGTGGCGCCGCACTGGGGGCACACGTAGTCCCGCAGGATGGGACACAGCACCCTGCCGGCCTCGTCCTTCAGCACGTGGGACTGGTAGATGGCCCGGGACTCGCCGTTGTGTTTGCAGAAAGAGCACAGGCGTTCGGGAGCTGGCGAGGACTCCAGGCTGCGCTTCTGATCCTTGGGTCCTGGCACTGGCACCGACTCTGGTGCTGGCATCGGCTCCAGGGCTGACACCGGCTCCGGCGCTGACACCAGCTCCAGCACTGGCTCTGGCTGGGGACTCAGCCTGGTCTCAGGACATTCTTTCCCACTCAGAGCCCTAACCAGGTGTGCCAAACCCAGGTAATCTGTCCACAGGTCAAAGGTCCCCATAGCTGGGCAGCATGTGCCAGGCAGAGGGAATCACAGAGACAAGTAACCCTGCCTGGCTTAAGCTCCCTCCTTCTGACCCCTCTCTGCTGCCCCTTCCTTCTCCTCTCTGGAGCCTGGGAGTCTGGGCTGGCCGACCCTCCTTTTACCTCCAAGGGGGTGTGAAGGGGGAGGAGCAGGCTGTGGGAGGTTCCTTATTGTCACGGTGGGGCCTGATGCCCCACTAATGCACCTCCTAAAGGGCTGTATGGCCTCTGGCTGTGCTGGGGGACTACAGGACACAGGGCCTGTGTGGGGGCATCCTGCGATGTGCACCACACCCCCACGTACACACCTCCAGGGAATTGGGGGGCTACTCTGCCTCCCCTCCTTGTAGGAGTCCTTAGCTCTCCAGCCCCACTGGAGGATGGGGAGAATGGGTTGGAAACCCCACCCCCAAAGGCTAGCAGTTACTAGTAACTTAAAGAAGTTAACTTAGTAACTTCTTTATAACTTTTTCTTCCTTCCCCTGGGCGGGGGAGTGGCCAGGTGCCCCTGGGCTCTTTGTGTGTGTGTGTCCAGGGGGAAGGTAGCTGATTCTCCAGCTGTCTCTGAAAGGAGTGTGGTAGTCCCAGGCTCTTGGGCTGGTTGCGCGGGTAGGGGGGAAGGATCATGCCCCCCCCGCCCCAGCTCTGGTCTCCCTCCAAGAGTTTTCACATCGGTTGTCTTAGTGGAACCCCCATTTAATGGATGAGCAAACTGAGGTGTGAAGCCACCTGCCCATCCAGTTATTTATAAAGACATGCACCAGGCCAGTGGGTGGTGGCTCATGCTTGTAATCCCAACACTTTGGGAGGCCAAGACGGGCGGATCACCTGAGGTCAAGAGTTCGAGACCAGCCTGGCCAACATGGTGAAACCCTGTCTCTACTAAAAATACACACACACACACACAAAATTAGCTGGGCATGGTGGCGGGCGCCTGTGATCCCAGCTACTCAGGAAGCTGAGGCAGGGCCGGGCGCGGTGGCTCACGCTTGTAATCCCAGCACTTTGGGAGGCCGAGGCGGGCGGATCACAAGGTCAGGAGATCGAGACCACGGTGAAACCCCGTCTCTACTAAAAATACAAAAAATTAGCCGGGCGTGGTGGCGGGCGCCTGTAGTCCCAGCTACTCGGAGAGGCTGAGGCAGGAGAATGGCGTGAACCCGGGAGGCGGAGCTTGCAGTGAGCCGAGATTGCGCCACTGCACTCCAGCCTGGGCGACAGAGCGAGACTCCATCTCAAAAAAAAAAAAAAAAAAAAGGAAGCTGAGGCAGAAGAATTGCTTGAACCCAGGAGGCAGAGGTTGCAGTGAGCCAAGATCAAGCCACTGCACTCCAGCCTGGATGACAGAGTAAGACTGTCTCAAAACAACAACAACAACAAAAAGCACCAGATCTGCCTCCTTCTTCTAGTTACTGGGGCCCCCTGAGGCTAGGTGCTGGGGAGGGAGCCCTTTCCTGGCTGGGGCTGCAGAGGGATGAGAAAGAATCTTCTGGAGTGGGGAGGTGGGGGATAGCAAGTTGGGCTGTTAGGAGGGGACCCCTAGTACCTACAGATCTTCAATGTCCTTCCCCAGATGAGATCTGAGCTCAGTCCCAGGAGGGTAGGGTGTGCTCAGGACTTGGACACAGAGGAGAGAGGCTGTGCCGCTTACACAGCTCAGCCACCCATCCATTCATTTAAGAAACTTTTATTGGCCAGGCGCTGTGGCTCATTTTGAGAGGCCGAGGGAGGATTGCTTGAACCCAGGAGTTGGAGACCAGCCTGGGCAACATTTTGAGACCCTGTTCCTACAAAAACACGTTTTCGAAATAAGCTGGGTGTGGTGGCGCGTGCCCGTGGTTCTGGCTACTGGGGAGGCTGAAGCGGGAGGATCAACGCTTGACTCCAGTTATTAGAGGCTGCAGTGAGCTAAGGTCGCACCATTGCACTCCAGCCTGGGTGACAAGAGCGAGATCCTGTCTCTAATTTAAAAAACAAAACTATGGAGCACTCCAGGGAGCAGAACTTACCACCCACATTTCAGAAAGGGATTTTAGGCCAGGCAAAGTGGCTCATGCCTGTAATCCCAGCACTTTGGGAGGCCGAGGTGGGAGGATTACTTGAGGTCAGGAGTTTGAGACCAGCCTGGCCAACACAGTGAAATCTCGTCTCTATTAAAAATACAAAAATTAGCCCACCGTGGTGGCAGATGCCGGTAATCCCAGCTACTTGGGCGGCTGAGGCTGGAGAATCACTCAAACCCTGGAGGCAGAGGTTGCAGTGAGCTGAGATTGAGCTACTGTACTCCAGCCTAGGCAACAGAGTGAGACTCTGTCTTAAAAAAAAAAAAAAAAAAAAAAAGAAGAGGGGATTTTAGCTGCTCTGCCCCAGCCTGTTTACCCCCAACCCTCTAATATTTAGTCCCAAATCCAGCCAGAGTCCATCCAGATCCTAGACACCAGCTCTCCTCTCCAAAGAGGAGTGGTTGGGGTCAGGGCAAAAAACAGGCTGAGTGACTTTGGTGGTGGGGGGTCCTGTCCCCAGTCCCCATTCCCCTTAAGCCGTGTCTGGCCCAGCCACAGTGACATTCATCCCCCGGTGGGTCTGGCCTGGGTCCTCACAACCCACCGACAACAATGAATGTTGATTGTGACCTTGGCTGTGGCCTAGGGGAGGGGATGTGCCCAGGCTGGATTGGGGGCTCCCCTGGCCCCCCTAGATCTGGAAGGTCAGAGTCACCGGCAGGAGGATGGCAATTCCAGGTCTCAGGGTCCACTCAACGGTCGATGGTTTGCCTGAGCTGCCCAAACTCACCGACAGGTTGAATGTTCCCCCAAACCCTTGGCAAATTTTCCGGGACCTGGAGTCGGGGTTGGGGTAGGTGGCAGGGAACCAGAGAGTGTGAAGAGGGAGAGGAGGAGAGAGTAAGGGACCCCTTGCGTCTCATGAAATCAACAAACGCTTTTCAGGTGCTGTTTGCACCTAGATCTGGGAAAAACACAAGGCAAATATAAATGATAGTAAATAAAATGTAGCCTTTGCTATGGGGATGGAGATGTAGCAGTGCAGGGGAGTGCTGGCCTCAAGCCCGCTCCCTAAGTAATTCACAAAGTGGTCCTGGAGGTACAGATTACCCCCCCCTTTGTCAACTGGGGAGACTGAGGCCAAAAGCCACTGCTAGTCCGAGGTGGAGGAGGCATTCCAAGTGGCCCCGGGAAGTCTGGCAACCAAGGATCCTGGCCCCGAGGGCACTGATGCAACGTGGAGATAAACAAGCCATTTTAATACAATGTAATACGTTCTGGGAGCTTCACTGAGTTCCGGGCACGATGGCTTAGGAATCACAACAGCGTGAGTGGGCGCTTGGGGGTGGGGGGTCGTCAGGTCTCTCCACTTTGCAAGTGCACTGGGGCCCCACTAGACAGGGGAGAGGCAGGAGGTTCAGAGAGGGCGCCGCTCGCCCCGCGTGCGCGGTCGCACAGCATCGGAACTAGGGCACTTCCGGAGGGAGTCCGCGCAGCCACGTGGGGGCTGCCCCTTGGGCCCCAAAACCGGCTGCGGCGCCCCCTCTCCATTTCCTCATCCCTCAAATGACCCCCAGTCCTTTCCTCCAGTGATCGCACAGAGTTCGGCGACCACCCCCACGCCCCGGGTGCCCCCAGGCCTGCAGGTACGCACCCCTATCTCCCACCCCCCGGAAGCCAAGCAGTGACTAGGGATGGGCGAGCGCGCCTTCGCCCCCGACCTGGGTCTGCGGACGGCCTAGGAAGGTGCATTCAGATTTCCTGGGCATGGCCGGGTGCTGCGGCTCACGCCTGTAATTCAGTATTTTGGGAAGCTGAGGCGGGAGGCTCTTTTGAGCCCAGGAGATGGAGACCAGCCTGGGCAACGCAGCGAGATTCCTGTCCCTACAAAAAAATTAGCTGGGTGTGGTGTAGTGAGCCTGTAGTCTCAGCTACTTAGGAGGCTGAGATGGGAGGATCGCTTGGACCCCAAGAGTTCGAGGCTGCAGTGAGCCGTGATCGCGCCACTGTATTCCAGCCTGGGTGACAGGGCGAGACCCCGTTGTCGCAAAAAATAAGTAATTTCCTGGCCCCTGGCATTTCACCGAGGGGAATACTGAGGCCCAAAATAACCGCCTGGCATAACCCCAAGGCACATGAGGGACCCCCAAGTGTGCCGAGCTGGATGAACCACCTCCCCCACGACACCCCTCCCGGTGGTGGCGATAGGACTCGGTCCAGCCCCCGAGGCCGCGCCCCCGAGAGCCCCACCCACAGTCTGGAGCCACCAGCCAAGGCCTCACCCCAGGCCCTGCCCCTTAGAGCCCCGTAGCTTTTGACCTGTTCCCCAGAACACACTCCCTCTAAAACCCGCCCATATAGACTCCCACGGAGCCCACCGCCAAGCCCCTAAGCCGGTCTTCAAAGAGCTCAGCTCCCCTAGGGCCCGCCCCCTTAGAGCCCTCCACAAAAGCCTGCTCTATAGACGCCCCGGACTGCGTCCTGACCCCACGAAGCCCAGCCCCCTACTAAGGTCCGCCCCGACCGGGCACGCCCCCAAACCGAACTTCGTAGGGCCCCTCAAAGCCCGATCCCGGCTAACTCGCCCTCCCGAAGCCCCCCTCCCGCCTCCGAGCACCTTCTAGAGCCCTTTCCCCAGAACCCGCCCTCTCACCCGCCCCGGGTCGGGTTCACGTTCCCACCCCTGTCTGGAGCTGGAGTGGGGCGCCCTCTCTCGCAGCTCATCCGCCACGTCCGGCAGATCCTCCCATTCAGGCTGTAGAGTGGGGGGGCCTGATCGGCTTCTCTTTATCCGCCACCTCCACCCCAGGTGTCCAGGCCCTTCCGAGGGAGGTGGCCGGTCCCCTGCCTTGTGGATCATCATTCTAAGAAGGAGAACGCCTAGGACTTGGGAAGGAGAGTGAATTGGGAGCACAGGTGTTAATAATTACATTACTGATGATAACGCTACATTCATCACGCCATGAGTAGGATATACCCATTTTGTGGACCGAGAAGGTAAGTGGCTCTGTTAGTCCAGAAGTCTCAAGGTTCCTCAAAAGCTTGGTTCTTGCCTGTAGTCCCAGCTAGTTGGGAGGCAGGAGGATGGCTGGAGCACAGAAGTTGAGACTAGCTTGGAAAACAGTGAGACTCCCATCTCTCTCTCTTTCTCTCTTTTCTTTTTTCTTTTTTTTTTTTTTTTTTTGAGATGGAGTCTTGCTCTGTCACCCAGGCTGGAGTGCAGTGGCGCGATCTTCGCCCACTGCAATTTCCACCTCCCGGGTTCAAGCAGTTCTCCTGCCTCAGCTTCCCGAGTAGCTGGGACTACAGGCACCTGCCACTATGCCCAGCTAATTTTTGTATTTTTAGTAGAGACGGGGTTTCACTATGTTGGCCAGGTTGGTCTCCAACTCCTGGGCCTCCCAAAGTGCTGGGATTACAGGCATGAACCACTGCACCCAGCAGTGGTTCTTTAAAACCCTGTTTCTTTAAAAAAGAAAAATCTTTATTCTCTCTCTCTCTCTTTTTGTTGTTGTTTTGTTTTGAGACGGAGTCTCGCTGTGTTGCCCAGGCTGGAGTGCAGTGGCGCAATCACAGCTCACTGCAGCCTCGACCTCACAGCCTCAACCAATCTTCCCACCTTAGCTTCCCAAGTACCTGGGATCACAGGTGCCTGGCCTGGCTAACTTAAAACAAAAACAAACAAACAAAAAAAAGTTTTGTAGAGATGAGATCTCACTATGTTGCCCAGGCTGGTCGCGAACTCCTGGGCCTCCCAAAGTTCTGGGATTACAGGCGTGAGCCACCTCGTCCCACCGGACTCTTTCTTCTTGATGACTGTGAACAGCTGTAGTGTTGGGGGCGGCGGGTCATCAGGCAGGAGACATTCTGGCTATGTTGGAGGGGGTTCCCCAGACACCTCCTGTGTGTCCTCTCTGCCTCCCACTCCTCCCTCTGAGGGCTTTGGCCTTGAACTGCCAAGGAGGTTGTTCCCTGTGAGGTTTCTCCCTAAGACAAGACACAAGACCATAGTGGAGGAGGGGGCTGGTCTTGAAGGCCAGGAAGCTGGGGCTGGGGCGACAGGAGGCCGGCAGCCCCAATCCTGGGTCTGACTGTCTCTCTTCTTTGCCTGTGGTCCGTGCAGGCTTCCGGCCCTCAGTGTCCATCTGGGTCCACCTGTCTCTTGGTCATCCCAGGGTCGTCTGTCTGGGTCGGGCTATGCCCCTCACACATCTGTTATGGGTCTGGGTCTCCTGCCCAGCCCGTGCACCTGCCTCATACTGTCTGGATCTGCCTGTATGTGTGTCTAGCTGTTTACCCCCCATCTCCCCTGTCTGTGACTGGTGACTATGGTGCCTGTCCCCTCCTGTCCCCTGAGGGAGTCTGCAGCCCTGCCCTGCTTGTCTGGCTGAAGCTGTCTGCTGGTTTGACTTTGAAGTCCCTCAGAGTGGGAGGTGACAAGCTGTCTCCTCCTACTTGTGACCCTGAGCCTCTGTGCATGGGGGGTAGGGGTGTCTTTCAGGGCCTTCATTTTGCTTCTTCTTTATCCTTAGTTCCTGGGACCCCTCACCTGACCCCAGTGCAGCTGGGAGGGTCTTTCTGGGTAGGGGAGCTGGGGATAAGTGGGGTGTAGGGGATGGCCCTCTAAAAGCCATGTTATGAGCAGGGCACGGTGGCTCATGCCTGTAATCCCAGCACTTTGGGAGGCCGAGGCGGGCAGATCACTTGAGGTCAGGAGTTCGAGACCAGCCTAACCAACATGGTGAAACCCCATCTCTACTAAAAATACAAACAAACAAAAAAAAAGTAGCCAGGCATGGTGGCACACACCTGTAGTCCTAGCTACTTGGGAGGCTGAGGCATGAAAATTGCTTGAACCTGGGAGGCAGAAATTGCAGTGAGCCGAGATTAAGCCACTGCACTCCAGCCTGAGTGACAAAGTGAGACTCCATCTCAAAAAAAAAAAAAAAAAAAAAAAGAAGCCACGCTATTCCAGGGCCCTGCCCCCACCCCGCCACACTTAGCACCAGGAAGGTGCAGGGCAGCTGGCACAAGTTGGGGTATCAGAGTCAGAGGTGAGAAGTCCTAGCAGAGGCAGATGAGCAAGTGATGGATGGATGGATGGATGGATGGAGGCAGCTCTACCGACAAGCTGAAGAACAAGGCTGGACGCCGGGTGGCTCATGCTCGTCATCCCACTGCTTTGGGAGGCCAAAGCAGGAAGACTGACTGAGGACAGGAGTTCGAGACCGGCCTGAGCAACATGGCGAAACCCTGACTCAACTAAAAATACAAAAACTTAGCCGGGCATGGTGGTGTGCGCCTGTAGTCCCAGCTATTTGGGAGGCTGAGGTGGGAGGATCACGGAAGCCAGAGAAGTCAAGGCTGCAGTGAGTGAGATGCAGTCACGCCACTGCACTCCAGCCCAGGCTACAGGAGTGAGACCCTGTCTCAAAAAAAAAAAAAAAAAAGTTGAAGAACAAGGTGGGCGTGGCTAGAAGGTCAGCGTCTCCAAGCTCCCAGGGGTGTCTGGTGGCCTGTGTGTCCTGCCTGTGATTCTTGAAGTCTTGACTTTGAAGTCCCTCAGGGTGGGAGGTGGTAAGCTGTCTCCTCTCGATCTCGACCCTGAGCCTTGGTGCATGGGGGTTGGGGGTGTCTGTATGTTCACGCATGAGTTCCTATATATATGCTCCTGTGTATCTGTGTGTTGTATGTAACTGTGTGTGTGTGTGTGCGCGTGCACATGTGTGTGTGTGTACTTGGGCCTGGAAGGGGGACACGGGGGAGGAGGTGGTCAGGACCTGGCAGACAAAGAGCCCATTATGGCGGTTCCAGCAACACCAAGAGCCCTGTGGGGGTCTCCGCGGGGTCACGGTGATGGCCCAGGCTGTCTAGACTGGCAAGCAGGGGTGCCTCATTTCAGTGATACCTGCGTGGGCTCTGAGGTTCCCACCCCACCCTCCGCAGGCCGTCTCCCCCACTTCCTTTCCAGCTGCGGGAGTCTTTCATGCCAGGGGTCCTCAGACAAGGGGCTCCTCTGTCCCACCCAGCCCGTGGGCGGTAGGTGGGCTAGGAGCCCAGCTTCCTTCCCAGGCCTGCCAGATGTGAGGCCAGGGCTGGGGAAGGCGAGGAGGTTCTGGCTTCTCCAGGATTGGGATTGGGGGCTATGGAGGGGCCAAGCTGAAGGAGAATTCAGGCCGGGCACGGTGGCTCACGCCCATAGTCCCAACGCTTTGGGAGGCCGAGGCAGGAGGATCACTTGAGCCCAGGAGTTCGAGATCAGCCTGGGCAACGCAGCGAGACCTCATCTCTACAAAAAATAAATCAAAAAAAATTTTTAATAAGGGAAATTCAGACACTTCTACTGAGGCTTATGGTGCTGGGTGACCCTGGGTCTGGGGTCAGGTGGGCTCTGTCTCAAGAACTCTTGTAGGATGTTTCTATGGGTCTATAAATAGGGGCTTCAGGTCCAAGCTACTTTGCTGAGCTATTTTGGGGGGTTCTGTGGGTGTCTGTAAGTCCAGGTGGGAGTGTGCTATAGCAGGTGGCTGTCTCTCCACCAGCTGTGTGTGTGTGTGTGAGTTCCTGTGGGCTTCTGTTTGTGTGTGGATGTCAGCGTTCCTGTGGGTGTATATCAGGCTAATTGTGCGTAATTCCAGGTCGACGTGTGAGCCAGTGTGCGTGGGTGTCTGGTGTCTGTTGGTGTCACTATGAGTGACTGGAGTCTGTGTATCATCCAGTCATGGTGTCCCCCCCATCCCATTCCCCATTAAAATGTCAGGTGTGGGAGGAAAGGGATTTCACTCTTTTTTTTTTTTTTTTAAGAGACTAGGTCTCGCTGTCACCCAGGCTAGAGTGCAGTGGTGCCATCATAGCTCACTGCAGCCTCAAACTCCTGGGCTCAAGTGATCCTCCCGCCTCAGCCTCCCTAATACCTGGGACTATAGGCGCACACCACCACGCCCAGCTAATATTTTTTTTGAACTCCTGGTCTCAAGTGATCCTGCCACCTCGGCCTCCCAAAGTGCTGAGATTACAGGCGTGAACCACTGTGCTCATTCAGATTTCCCTCTTGTTCACAGCTGCATCCCCAGTGCTAGAACAGTGCCGGGTACATAACAGATGCTCAATAAATGAGTACTGGGGCCGGGCGCAGTGGCTTACGCCTGTAATCCCGGCACTTTGGGAGACCGAGGTGGGTGGATCACCTGAGGTCAGGAGTTCAAGACCAGCCTGGACAACATTGTGAAACCCCGTCTCTACTAAAAATACAAAAATTAGCCAGGCATGGTAGTGGGCGCCTGTAATCCCAGCTACTCAGGAGGCTGAGGCAGGAGAATCACTTGAACTTGGGAGGTGGAGATTGCAGTGAGCTGAGATTGTGCCACTGCACTCCAGCCTGGGTGACAGAGCAAGACTCTTTTTTTTTTTTTTTTTTTTTGGAGACAGAGTATTGGGTTTGTGGGCATCCAGGTGACAGGATTTCTGCCTGCCCGTGTGTCACTTCCCCCTGAGTCTGTGCACGCCAGTGTGTATGCATGTGTTATTGTGTCTGTGTGTATGTCAGTATTATTGTAGATGTGCAGGTGTCTGAGTGCCTAAACAAGTCTCAGCGTAGGTGACGATGGGCATATGACCACTGGGTTCGTGCTCATATATCTTTGTGGGTGACAGTGTCTTTGTGGGTGGCTAGGAGGATCCATTTTACTGTGGACAACTGTGTGTCCATGTGTGCAGTTGTGCTCTTGGGTGGGGGTGGTCGGTATGTGTGTATGTCAAGATTACTGAGACCCACTACTCGGGAGGCTAATGTGGGAGGATCACTTGAGCCTGCAAGTTTGAGGCTGCTGTGAGCTATGATCGTGCCACTGAACTCCAGCCTGGGCGACAGAGCCAGACCCTGTCTCAAAAAACAAAACAAACAAAAATTTGGGCCAGGCATACGGTGGCTTGGTGTTCTGGGAGGCCGAGGTGGGTGGACAGCTAGAGCTCACGAGTTGGAGACGAGCCTGGGCAACCGGCAAAACTCCATCTCTACAAAAAATACAAAAATTACCCACGTGTGGTGGTGTGCACCTGTACTCCCAGCTACTTGGGAAGCTGAGGTGGGAGGATTGCTTGAGCCCAGGAGGTGGGCCTAGATCGCGCCACTGCACTCCAGCCTAGGCAGCAGAGTGAGACCCGGTCTCAAAAAAAAAATAAAAAAATAAAAAAGAAACGGTGGCTGGGTGCAGCAGCTCACACCTGTAATCCCAGCACTTTGGGAGGCTGAAGCCAGCGGATTCCCTGAGGTCAGGAGTTCAAGACCAGCCTGGCCAACATGGTGAAACCCCGTCTCTACTAAAAATACAAAAATTAGCCTGGTGTGGTGGCGTGCGCCTGTAATCGCAGCTACTCAGGAGGCTGAGGCAAGAGAATTGCTTGAACCCGGGAGATCGTGCCAAGGCATTCCAACCTGGGCAGCCAAGAGGGACTCCATCTCAAAATAAATAAGTAAATAAAAATTAAAAAGATGACTGTGTGACCTGCTGTCAGATGTTGAGTGTTTCTGCAGGCCTTGTACCATCTGTGTGTGTGTGTGTGTTTGTGTGTGTGTGTGGCGGGGTGGGGGGTGACTGTGGGTGACTGTGAGTGTGCAGGAGTGAACTTGCTTGGGAGGACACATGGATGTCTGTGTGTGTCCCAGGTATTGTGAACAATGGAGTCAGAGTCTGTGTGTGCCTGACTGGTGATCTCCTGCGTGTCCGTGTGTCTTGTGTGAGCTGTGTGCGCCCGGGGTTCAGCCGTGTTTCTGCATATTTCGGTTCCAAGGACCTTCCCTCCTGCCCTGGATGTGGTGTGTCTGTGTATCTTGCATGTGTCTGGTGCCCCCGGGATCTGCGTTTGTCATTGCTACCCTGAGTGACATGCTGTGTGTGAACACCCACTTCTGTGTGTCAGTGTTTATGCGAAAGGCTGTGTCTATGTTGTAGCTGCCTTCGTTGGTGGCTTCATTTCTGTGTGGCAGCCTTTCAATGGGCACTATCTCTGGATGTCCGAGCCCTTGTGGGTGACGTGTCTACACACGTGGCAGTGTTATTGTGGGGACTGTATGTGTCAGCATCACTTTGGGCTGTGTATTAATGGGGGTGCTGTATATCTGTGTATAGCGTGTAATTTTGGGGGTCTCCATCAGGGCCTTGGGAATATCTAATCGTGGCTGGGTTAATGCATCTGTGAGAGGTCCAGGGGTGTGGAATGGGTAGGGAAGGAGATGGGGGGAGGGGAACCTAAGTGTGGGGCCATGGGGGGGACGTCTCAGTCCCTATCAGCCAATGAGGTGTCTTCACCCCTCCACCCCCAGCCTGCCCTCCAGGGCAGGTCGCTGTGAAAGGCGCCCTGTAGCTTTAAAAGGGCTCCCTGGCAGTGGGATTCGGGGCCATTTTTCGTTTTTATGGCCAGTTTTGGAGGGCGCGTTCCTGTTCGCAAACCTTGGCCCCAGTAAATACCCTGCAGCTGCTGCCGGTAATGACAGGCCGGAGGGGCGGCCCGCGCAGGGCGCCAGGGCTTCCGGAGGCGGCGCGGCTGCAGCACCCCCGGCCCGCGGCCAGGCCTGAGCTGGGCCCCCGCCGGGATCGGTCTCCGCAGGCCCGAGCGCCCATGAACTTGGCCGGGGCAGCCTTCACGAACGCGCGCGCGCCGGGCTGGACTCTGTCCTGGCATTCGATTTCCGAGCGCCCCACCCGCCCCGCGCCCCCAAGAACAAAGCTCGCCGCCGCCCCGGCCAGTGGCCTCCCCGCGCGCGGTCAGGTGTCGGGCGGTCGGGGCGCCGCTGTCCCCACGCCCCCCATTGCGCGTCCCCGCCCCGCGGGGGCATCTCCGCTTGCCCTTCCCCTGGCGGCCCCGGCTCCGGGACTCGGGGGTCTGTCCCCTTTGCAAAGTCCGACCCTCCCGGCGCCCCCTCTCCGGAAAGGCGAGACACAGAGATGCCGCCGGGGCCTCCCCGCCCCCCTTCCAAGCCCCAACAACAATGGAGGGCCGGGCCGCAGAGGCCGGGGTGCCCGCCCCGGGGCTGCAAGCAGGTGCGCGAGGGGACTGCGGCCGCTTCCCGCCCCGCCCCGCCGCGCCCCCTGCCCGCGGGCTGCCCCCGCCCCGCCCGTGCCCCCGGCGCCCGCGCTCACCTCGATTGGGGCCGCCACCGCATTTCCCCCTCTTCTTTCCAAAACCCGCCCGGAAAAGCCCCCCGGGCCCGAGGCGCCTGCACGGGAAATTGCATTTCGGCGGCTCCGGGGCCGGGCGGGGGCTCCCTAGGGCCGTGGGCGGGGGGGGGAGGGGGCCGCGGGGCTCCGGCGCCGGCTCGAACCCGTGGCCGCCGCCTCCCGCCCGCCCGCCTGTCTGTCTCGGTGACGTGCCCGCGCTCCCCGCCGCCGCCCCCCCCCTCCTCCCCGCGCCGCGCCGGGCGGTGGGTCCAGCGGCGGCCGTGCGCGCCCCAAGGCCTCCCGCCAGGCGCACCGGGACGCACTCGGGGGATGCCCGTGGGTCTCCAAGACGCAGCTCCCGGGGCCCGCGCGGGGGAATCAGGGACACGGGGGCGCGGGCGGGCACACGCAGGGACCCAGACGCACGCAGACCTCAAAGGCGCCGGGGGGAGCACACGCGCACAAAGGCACGCGGGCCACAGACATAGGGAACGGTGTGCAGGGGGCTGCGAGACACACACCCAAGGGAGGGGGTGGCAGGACGTGCAGGCGTGCCGGGCCGCACGGGGGTGGTCATAAAACCCAGCTACACACAGAGGGACACCCGGGGGCACCAGACACATGCAAGATACACAGACACACCACATCCAGGGCAGGAGGGAAGGTCCTTGGAACCGAAATATGCAGAAACACGGCTGAACCCCGGGCGCACACAGCTCACACAAGACACACGGACACGCAGGAGATCACAGACGCACTGGGGTATCCACAGACCCAACATATACACACACAGTACCCCAGGTACACAGCCACAGGAACACCGTGACACACACAAAATAACCTAACACATGGATATAGAACCAGAACACACCCATGGAGACAGACACACACAGATCCACAAAGTTCACAGACACACACATATATGCACAGCCACTCGGGTCAAATGGACCAGTCGCAGAGGCAGAGAAACACAACCAACAGCCACATGCACAAGACCCCCAGCAGGTCCCAGAGCCACAGGGGTCCACATGGACACACATGCAATTCAGGGGCACGTGGGGACGTGTACCTGGGACCACGAGGCACAAGCATGTATACAGGCCAGGTGCACAGACCACATGCAAGCTGTACAAAGGATGGGGCTCCCCGGATCTCCCAAAGATCCTTGCACAGATTATCACCTCATACTCCCCCCAAGACATCCCCCCTCCTCCCGCCCAGGTATAAGAGCATGCACAAGGCAGGAATGATCGTACCCTGGCTGAGGCTCCACACACTGCCCTGCCCGCAGTGGCCACCGCGGCTGGTAGAGGAAGGTCACATCAGGGCAAACCATGGCGCCAGGCAGCCTCCCATTGGCCCGGGCTGAGCTGACAGATTTCTCATTCTGTTTATTTATCCCCCACCCCAGTCTGAGAGGGGGATGGAGAAACCTTTGACTGGCCCCCTTCCAAGCCCAGACCTTAACCCTTATGGGGCCATGGCCCTTCCCCACCTGATCGTGCACCCCTCACTTCCTTTCAGCCCCCTCCACCACAGTCCTGCCTCAGTTTCTCCTTGACAGGTTCACCCTCCCACATCGTCCAGCTGCCTTCAGGTCTCAGCCCAGAAAGTCTGGTTCCAGGTCCAGGAGACTGGATGTCTCCAGGACCACTCCCCCCAGCCCCAACCCCACCAAAGGTTAGAGGGGCCAGCCCTAGTCTATACCTAACCTCTCCCAAAGGAAGTCTTCCCCCAGAGTGGGGATGGAGAGACAAGTGCAGGGGAGAGAATGGGAGTTCATTGCAATCTAGTAATCATACCTCCATGGGGTGGGGCGGGCAGTCAGCTCTGTTGATGCCCCTTGTGTGCCGCCTGCCCCCCTGCCGGCCAGCCCTTCTTACAGAAAAGGGGCAAGGGGGGCCAGGCACGGTGGCTCAAGCCTGTAATCCCAGCACTTTGGGAGGCCGAGGCAGGAGGATCGCTTGAGGCCAGGAGTTCAAGACCAGCCTGGGCAACAGAGTGAGACACTGTCTCTACAAAAATAAAATAAAAAAAAAAAATTAGTGGCGGGCGCCTGTAGTCCCAGCTTCTTGGAGAGGCTGAGGCAGGAGAATGGCGTGAACCCGGGAGGCGGAGCTTGCAGTGAGCCGAGATTGCGCCACTGCACTCCAGCCTGGGCGACAGAGCGAGACTCCGTCTCAAAAAAAAAAAAAAATAAAATAAAATAAATAAATAAATAAATAAATAAATTAGCCAGGTGTGGTGGTGAGTGCCTATAGTCCCAGCTACTTGGGAGGCTGAAGCAAAAGGATCGCTTGAGCCCAGGAGTTCAAGGCTGCAATGAGCTATGATGGTGCCACTGCACTCCAGCCTGTGCAACAGAGAGAGACTTCATCTCTAAAAAAGGAGGGTATTGGGGAAAGAGTTCCTGTCCTAGAAAAAGAGGGGGAAGGGGTTGGGGAGGGACTTGCTCTGGAATACGCAACATTCACATTTATTCATTCACTCATTCATCCACTCATAGACATGTATAAGCCTCATCTCCCATCCAGACCAGAGCAACCCCTGAGGCAGGGACTATTCTCTTTATCTAGAAGGGTGGGGGCCCAGGGTAGAGTTCTTCACAGCTGTATTTTGGAACCTTCTTCCTGGTCCCAGGAAGGCCTATCATCATCTCAGATTCTTCCCAGCAGGCCAATGAAGTGAATACTGCCCTTTCCACAGATGGGCAACCGAGGCCCAGATGGGGGCTGCCCTTGCCCAAAGTGGTACCGCCTGTAAGAGGCAGAGCTGGGGCCGGGTGTGGTGGCTCACGCCTGTAATCACAGCATTTTGGGAGGCCGAGGCGGGCGGATCACGAGGTCAGGAGTTCGAGACCAGCCTGACCAACATGGTGAAATCTCTTCTCTACTAAAAACACAAAAATTAGCTGGGCGTGGTGGCACACGCCTATAATCCCAGCTACTCAGGAGGCTAAAGCATGAGAATCACTTGAACCCGGGAGGCGGAGGTTGCAGTGAGCCGAGATCGCACCACTGCACTCCAGCCTGGGCCACAGCACAGAGCGAGACTCCATCTCAAAAAAAAAAAAAAACAACAACAACAACCAAAAAAAAAACAACAAAAAAAAACACGCAGAGCTGGAATTCTTTCTGTGCGAGGCCTTTTCCCCCATCTCTTTTCCAGGACCGGCCAGCGGTCCTGCTCGCTGAATTTCCTGCAGCCACCAGCAGGGGGCAGCAGAGTCCAGCGCCCTCCCAGCTGTGGAGGCCGGCGGGACTGATCTCAGCTCTCAGCGCAGTCTCCTCCCCCTCCTCCCCGCCACCTCTCACTCCACGGTAGCTGAGGACTCTGCCTGGACACCCCAGGCTGGAGCCTCCACTGCCCAAATGCAGAGGCCCCAGAAGGAAGGGCCCCTTCTTAAATAAAGCCCCCTAGAACTGCCGTCCACACAAATGTCCAACTCACTCGGTGTTTCTCTAACTCTCCTTGCTGCAACGCATTTGCCGGGGCGGGCGGCCTCTGCATTCCTGAACTGGGTCAGACCAGGAGAGAGGATTCCTGGATCCTGGCCCAGTGGCCAATCCGCCCTGGGCTTCTCACCCCCCAGACTCCTCTGAAGATCCCCAGAGCCCAGCACAGGATGGGAGGAGCGGTGGGGGAAGCCCCAGCGCTCCAGACGCCTTAGGGCGTGGGAACTGCCCTCCCCCCTACACACCCCCGGTCCCCAGTTCCTGGGGCCCCTGCCAGTGCTGACTCATAGGGGGAGCCCAGGGCTGCGACACAGCAGCAGCTTTTCCTGAACCTCTCCCTGGGAGATTTCACCTCCTGTCCCCTTGGGGGTCTCCGTGGGGACCCAAGGTGGGTGTGAGAGCCAGGCAGCCCTTCTCAACTCCATCAGCCCGGAACTCCAGCCCCCGAAGTCCCCCAAGGCTGTGGCCATTGGACACTGGGTGGATGTGTCAGGCCGCGGGGGTCTTGGGTGGTGCCCCTGTGTACTCAGATGTGGGTGTAGCTTGCACACTCAGGCATCGACCGAGAGAAAGCCCCGAGGAGGCAAAGCCAAGGCCGTGTGGGTGCTTTCCTCCGCACCCCACCAGAGTCTGGGCAGGGACGCTCCAGGGCCAGAACGAAGCCCTGGGTTCAGAGCTCATTTCCTCAACCGCAAACCATCTTCTCCCGCCATCTTCCCGGTCTCCGGAAATGGCAGCTCCATCCTCCCAGCTGCTCAGACAAAAACCTTTATTAACAGATGCAACCCATTAACAATTTTGCTTACTGTCCTTTTTTTTTTTTTTTTTCCTGAAACAGGGTCTGACTCTATCGCCCAGGCTGGAGTACAGTGGCACGATCTCTGCTCACTGTATCCTCTGCCTCCTGGATTCAAGCCATCCTCCCATTTCTTTCAGCCTTCCAAATAGCTGGGGCTACAGGCACCTGCCACCACGCCTGGCTAATTTTTTGTATTTTTAGTAAAGATAGGTCTTGCTATGTTGCCCAGGCTGGTCTCGAACTCCTAGACTCAAGCAATCCACCTGTCTTGGCCTCTTAAAGTGCTAGGATTACAGGCATGAGCCACCGCTCCCAGGCTGGTTACTGTCCCTTCTAATGCATCCAGAATCCTGCCTTTTCCAGGGCCCACCTTGGTCTGGCTCCCATCATCTCTCCCCAGAATTGCTCCAGTTGCCACCTCTCTGCATGCCTTGCAGACCCCGACAGTCTGTCCCCATCCCCTCAATCCCCTGTTCTCCCCTCCCCACCACAGCAGCCGGGGCGGGGCGCCTGTGAGCACCCAAGTCAGGTCCAGTCCCTCCTCTGCTCAGAACCCCCAATGGCTCCCACCTTATTCAGAGCAAAAGCCAAAGCCCTCCCCAGGACCCAGAAGGCTTTGCACAATCTCTCCTGTCTCCTCTCTGACTCACCCTCTCCACTCCCTCCCTCATTCACCCCATTCCAGACCTCCTCAGCTGGGATTACAGGCACCCACCACCCCGCCCGGCTAATTTTTTTTGTATTTTTAGTAGAGACGGGGTTTCACCATGTTACCCAGGCTGGTCTCAAACTCCTGAGTTCAGGCAATCCGCCCACCTCAGCCTCCCAAAGTGCTGGAATTACAGATGGAGCCCGGCTGACTCCCCTATTTCAAAATTGTACCCACCTTGCTTTCTCCTCTATTTATTTCTCACAACCTTGTCACCTTTTTTTTTTGAGATGGAGTCTCGCTGTCTCCCAGGCTGGAGTGCAATGGCGCTATCTCAGCTCACTGCAACCTCCGCCTCCCAGATTCAAGCCATTCTCCTGCCTCAGCCTCCCGAGTAGCTGGGATTACAGGTGCCACCACCCCACCCGGCTAATTTTTTGTATTTTTAGTAGAGACGGGGTTTCACTATGTTGACCAGGCTGGTCTCAAACTCTTGACCTGGTGATCTGCCCGCCTCGGCCTCCCAAAGTGCTGGGATTACAGGCATGAGCCACCGTGCCTGGCCCTGTCACCTTTCAACACACTACATGCTTTACTACACATCTTGTTTCTTGTCTGTCTCCTGTACTTGATTGTCAGCTCTGCCAGCACAATAGCTATTTTTTTTTTTTTTTTTTTTTGGAGAAATGGGGGGGGGTCTCACTTTGTTGCCCAGGGTGGTCTCGAACTCCTGGGCTCAAGCAATCCTCCTGCCTCAGTCTCCCAAAGTGCTGGGATGACAGGTGTGAGCCACCGTGCCCAGCCTACGTTTGTCTTCATCACTGCTAGAGAACTTAACAAAGGCCCTTAGTCAATATCTAGTGAATTAATGCATTAATAATCACTATGTTCCTGGCATGTGTGTGGGGGGAGGTGATGGGAAGTGGGGGAGGGACAAAACAGACTAGGAGCTTGCCTGTCACCATCTGGCAGGGGGCTAGTCATGTAGCTAGCCAATTACAATGAAGAGTTTTCAGTGCTGCGAGCCAAGGCCCAGCCAGGAAGATGAAAGTGCAATCTGGGAAGGCTTTTGAGGAGGTGACGTCTTATAGGGCCTTGATCAGTAAGGAGTTTGGATTTAAGTATGATGAGAAGGCTTAGGGATTTTTGTTTGATTTGTTTTTTAGAAATGGGATCTTGCTCTGTTGCCCAGGCTGGAGTTCAGTAGCACACTCCTAGCCCATTGAGGCCTCAACCTGGGTTTAGGCAATTCTCCCACCCCAGCCTCCCAACTAGCTGGGACTACTGGCACACACCACCACATCTGCCTAATTTTTAAATTTTTTTGTAGTGACAGTGTCTCACTATGTTGTTCAGGCTGGTCTCAAACTACTGGGCTCAAATGATCCACTCTCCTCAGCCTCCCAAAGTCTTGGGATTACAAGCGTGAGCCACGATGCCCAACCAAGGGTTTTTTTGTTTTGTTTTGTTTTGTTTTTTGAGACGGAGTCTCACTCTGTTGCCCAGGCTGGAGTGCAGTGGCATGATCTCGGCTCATTGCAATTATTTCCCAGGTTTAAGCGATTCTCCTGCCTCAGCCTCCAGAGTAGCTGGGATTACAGGCACCCGCCACCATGCTCAGCTAAGTTTTGTATTTTTAGTAGAAACGGGATTTCGCCATGTTGGCATGGCTGGTCTCAAACTCTTGACCTCAAGTGATCCACTCGCCTTGGCCTCCCGAAGTACTGGGATTATAGGTATGAGCCACCGCACCCGGCCCTTACAAAAAATTTAAAAAATTAGCTGGGCGTGGTGGTGTACGCTTGTGGTCCCAGCTACTCAGAGGCAGAAGTGAGAGAATTGGTTGAGCTCCAGAGGTGGAGGCTGCAGTGAGCCACGATCACACCACTGCATTCTACCCTGTCAAGAAAAAAAAAATTGTTTTTTTTTCAATAAAGATAGGATCCAATAGAGCTGGGATTAGGGATAGGTGAGTGACATGAGTCACACAAGGGCAGGACTCGGGCCTGTCTGGGCTGCATTTTCCAATGACGTTATTACTGGTCACATGTGGCTGCTGAGCACCTGAAATGCAGCTATTCTTCCAAGTAACGGCAGCCAGGTGCAGTGGCTCACGCCTGTAATCCCAGCATTTTGGGAGGCCGAGGAGGGTGGATACTTGAGGTCAGGAGTTTGAGACCAGCTGGCCATCATGGTACAACCCCGTCTCTACTAAAAATACAAAAATTAGCCAGGTGTGGTGGCGGGTGCCTGTAATTCCAGCTACTCGGGAGGCTGAGGCAGGAGAATCGCTTGAACCCGGGAGGCAGAGGTTGCAGTGAACTGAGATTGTGCCACTGCACTCCAGCCTGGCAACAGAGCAAGACTCTTCCTCAAAAAAAAAACAAACAAACAAAAAGGCCGGGCGTGGTGGTTTATGCCTATAATCCCAGCACTTTGGGAGGCCCAAGCGGGTCGGGCATGAGGTCAGGAGATCAAGACCATCCTAACACGGTGAAACCCTGTCTCTACTAAAAATACAAAAAAAAAAAATTAGCCAGGCATAGTGGCGGGCGCCTGTAGTCCCAGCTATTCGGGAGGCTGAGGCGGGAGAATGGCGTGAACCTGGGAGGCGGAGCTTGCGTTAGCCAAGATCGCGCCACACCACTGCACTCCTGCCTGGGGGACAGGGTGAGACTCCGTCTCAAAAAAAAAAAAAAAAAAGAAAGTCCGGGCGCGGTGGCTCACGCCTGTAATCCCAGCACTTTGGGAGGCCGAGGCGGGCGGATCACGAGGTCAGGAGATCAATACTATCCTGGCTAACACGGTGAAACCCCCTCTCTAGCCGGGCGCGGTGGCTCACGCTTGTAATCCCAGCACTTTGGGAGGCCGAGGCGGGCGGATCACGAGGTCAGGAGATCGAGACCACGGTGAAACCCCGTCTCTATTAAAAATACAAAAAATTAGCCAGGCGTGGTGGCGGGCGCCTGTAGTCCCAGCTACGCGGAGAGGCTGAGGCAGGAGAATGGCATGAACCCGGGAGGCGGAGCTTGCAGTGAGCCGAGATTGCGCCACTGCACTCCAGCCTGGGCAACAGAGCAAGACTCCGTCTCAAAAAAAAAAAAAAAAAAGAAACCCCCTCTCTACTAAAAATACAAAAAATTCTCCAAGCGTAGTGGCGGGCACCTGTAGTCCCAGCTACTCCGGAGGCTGAGGCAGGAGAATGGCGTGAGCCTGGCAGGCGGAACTTGCAGCGAGCGGAGATTGCGCCACTGCACTCCAGCCTGGGCGACACAGCGAGACTCCGTCTCAAAAAAAAAAAGAAAGAAAGAAAGAAAGAAAGAAAGTAATGGAGGCCGGGCGCGGTGGCTCACGCTTGTAATCCCAGCACTTTGGGAGGCCGAGGCTGGCGAATCACGAGGTCAGGAGATCGAGACCACGGTGAAACCCCGTCTCTACTAAAAATACAAAAAAAATTAGCCGGGCGTGGTGGCGGGCGCCTGTACTCCCAGCTACTCGGAGAGGCTGAGGCAGGAGAATGGCGTGAACCCGGGAGGCGGAGCTTACAGTGAGCCGAGATTGCGCCCCTGCACTCCAGCCTGGGCGACAGAGCGAGACTCCTTCTCAAAAAAAAAAAAAAAAAAAAAAAAAGAAAGTAATGGCAAGAACCACAATTACTTTGCACCAACCTAATAGTTTGAATTGAGATGTTATAGGTATAAAATTCACATCAGATTTTGAAGACAGTACCAAAAAAACTGAAATACCTCATTCATAATATTTACCTTGATTATATGTTAAAATGATACTATTTTGGATATACTGAGTTAAATAAAATCGTATTAAAATTAATTTTGTAGCCAAGTGTAGTAACATACCTGTAATCCCAGCACTTTGGGAGGCCAAGGCGGGCAGATCACCTGAGGTCAGGAGTTCGAGACCAGCCTGGCCCACATGGTGAAACCCCGTCTCTACTAAAAATACAAAAATTAGCCAGGTGTGGTGGCAAGCACCTGCAATCCCAGCTACTTGGAGGCTGAGGCAGGAAAGTCACTTGAACCCAGGAAGTGGAGGATGCAATGAGCTGAGACCATGCCACTGCACTCTAGCCTGGGCAACAGGACAAGACTCTGTCTCAAAAAAAAAAAAAAAAATTAATTTTGGCAGGCTCACTGGCTCATGCCTGTAATCCCAGCACTTTAGGAGGCTGAGGCAGGCAGATCACTTGAGGTCAGGAGTTCAAAACCAGCCTGGCCAACATGGTGAAAACCCGTCTCTACTAAAAATATAAAATTGGCTGGGTGTGGTGACATGCACCTGTAATCCCAACTGCTTGGGAGGCTGAGGCAGGAGAATCACTTAAACCTGGGAGGCAGAGGTTGCAGTGAGCCAAGATCGTGCCACTGCACTCCAGCCTGGGCAACAGAGCAAGACTCCATCTCAAAAAAAAAAAAAAATTAATTTTGGCAGGCTCACTGGCTCACACCCGCAATCCCAGCACTCTGGGAGGCTGAGGCACGTGGATCACTTGCAGTCAGGAGTTCAAAACCAGCCTGGCTAATATGGCGAAAACCCATCTCTATTAAAAATATAAAATTGGCTGGGTGTGGTGGCACCCACCTGTAATCCCGACTACTTGGGAAGCTGAGGCAGGAGAATCACTTGAACCTGGGAGGCAGAGGTTACAGTAAGCCGAGATCCTGCCACTGCACTCCATTCTGGGTGACAGAGTGATACTGTGTCTCAAAAATAAATAAATAAATGTAAATAAAATAAAATTAATTTCACCTGCCCCTTGTTTTAAAAAAAAATATGTGGCCGGGCGCTGTGGCTCACGCTTGTAATCCCAGCACTTTGGGAGGCCGAGGCAGGCAGATCACGAGGTCGGGAGATCGAGACCACAGTGAAACCCCGTCTCTACTAAAAATAGAAAAAATTAGCCGGGCGTGGTGGCGGGCGCCTGTAGTCCCAGCTACTCGGAGAGGCTGAGGCAGGAGAATGGCGTGAACCCGGGAGGCGGAGCTTGCAGTGAGCCGAGATTGCACCACTGCACTCCAGCCTGGGCGACAGAGCGAGACTCTGTCCGAGGAAAAAAATAAATAAATAAAATAAAAATGTGGCTACTAAAAAAGTTTTCATTACATATGTGGCTTGCATTTGTGGCTCACGATATATTTCTTTTTTTTTTTTTTTTTTTGAGTAAAAAAATACACGAGGGACTACAGGCGAGCACCACCATGCCCAGCTAATTTTTGTAATTCTTGTAGGGATAGGGTTTCACTACATTGCCCAGGCTGGTCTCGAACTCCTGAGGTGAAGTGATCTTCCCACCTGAGCCTCCCAAAGTACTGGGATTACAGGCATGGGCCACCACACCCAGCCCATACCACATACTATTTGGCAATAAAAAGGAATAAGGTACTCACGCTTGTTACATTTGTTATAACATGGATGAACTCTGAGAAATGAAAGAAGCTAGTCACAAGTCACACTAACAGCATTTATACACAGAGACAAAAAGTAGACCGGGGTCGCCAGAGGCTGAGAATGTTGGGGGGTGAAATAGAAAGTGATTTCTTTTTTCTTTTCTTCTCTTTTCTTTTCTTTTTTCTTTTTTTTCTTTTCTTTTCTTTTCTCTCTTCTCTTCTCTTTTCCTTTTCTTTCCTTTCCTTCCTTTCTTTCCTTTCTTTTTTTGAGATGGAGTCTCGCTCTGTCACCCAGGCTGGAACGAAGTGGCATGATCTCGGCTCACTGCGACTTCTGCCTCCTGGGTTCAAGTGATTCTCCCACCTCAGCCTCCCGAATAGCTGGGACTACAGGCACGTGCTACCATGCCCGGCTAATTTTTGTATTGTTAGTAGAGACGGGGTTTCACCATGTTGGCCAGGCTGGTCTCGAACTCCTGACCTCAAGTGATCCACCTGCTTTGGTCTCCCAAAGTGCTGGGGTTACAGGCGTGAGCCACCGCAGCCACCCGGAAAATGATTTCTAATGGGCTTGAGATTTATTTTTGGGGTGATGGAAATGTTCTAAAATTGGGCAGGGCGTGGTCACTCATGCTGTAATCCCAGCACTTTGGAAGGCCGATGTGGGAGGACTGCTTGAGCCCAGGTGTTTGAGAACAGCCTGGGCAACATAGCAACGCCCCGTCTTTACAAAAAAAAAAATACAAAAAATGGCCAGGCGCGGTGGCTTACGCCTGTAATCTCACGGATCACGAGGTCAGGAGATCGAGACCATCCTGGCTAACACGGTGAAACCCCGTCTCCACTAAAAATACAAAAAATTAGCCGGGCATAGTAACGGGCGCCTGTAGTCCCAGCTACTCGGGAGGATGAGGCAGGAGAATGGCGTGAACCCGGGAGGCGGAGCTTGCAGTGAGCAGAGATGGCGCCACTGCACTCCAGCCTGGGCAACAGAGCTAGACTCCCTCTGAAAAAAAAAAAAAAAAAAAAAAATTAGCTGGGCGTGGTGGCGGGCGCCTGCAGTCTCAGCTACTCCAGAGGCTGAGGTGGGAGGATTGCTTGAGCCCGGGAGGCAGTGGTTGCAATGAGCCAAGATGCCGCCACTGCAATCCAGCCTGGGCTACACAGTGAGATCCTGCCTCAGCAAAAAAAAAAAAAAAAAAAAAAAAAGGCCGGGCATAGTGGCTCATGCCTGTAATCCCAGAATTTTGGAAGGCTGATGCAGGCTGATTGCCTGAGCTCAAGAGTTGGAGACTAGGCTGGGCAACATGGTGAAACCTCGTCTCTACTAAAATACAAAAAATGAGCTGGTGTGGACCAGGCACGGTGGCTCACGCCTGTAATCCCAGCACTTCCAGAGGCCAAGGCGGGCAAATTACTAGGTCAGGAGTTCGAGACCAGTCTGGCCAACATGGTGAAACCCCGTCTCTACTAAAAATACAAAAATTAGCTGGGCGTGGTGGCACTCGCCTGTAATCCTAGCTACTTGGGAGGCTGAGGCAGGAGAATCGCTTGAACCCGGGAGGCGGAGGTTGCAGTGAGCCGAGATCACACCACTGCATTCCTGCCTGGGTGACAGAGTGAGACTCTGTTGTCCCCCCCCCCAAAAAAAAAAAAAAGGAATGTTCTAAAATTTATTGTGGTGATGGTTGCATAAGTCTATGAATATTCTAACACATTTGACTGTATACAGTCGTCCCCCTTATCTGCAGTTTCGATTTATTTGACTGTATACAGTCATCCCCCTTATCTGCAGTTTTGATTTCCTCGGTTTCAGTTATCCTTGGTCAACTTTGGTCCAAAAATATTAAATGGAAAATTCCAGAGGCTGGGTGCGGTAGCTCATGCCTTTAATCCCAGCATTTTGGGAGGCCAAGTTAGGCGGATCACCTGACGTCAGGAGTTCGAGACCAGCCTGGCCAACATGGTGAAACCCCACCTCTACTAAAAATACAAAAATTAGCCGGGCGTGGTGGCACGCGCCTGTAATCCCAGCTACTTGGGAGGCTGAGGCAGGTGAATGGCCTGAACACGGTAGGCAGAGGTTGCAGTGAGCCGAGATCACACCACCGCAGTCCAGCCTAGGTGACAGAGCGAGACTCGGTCTCAGAAGAAAAAAAAGAAAGAAAATACCAGAAATAAAACAAGTCATACCTTCACATTCTAGGCCGTTCTGAGTAGTGTGGTGAAATCTCCCACAGTCCTGGGATGTGAATCATCCCTTTACCCAGCTTATCCATGCTGTCTGTATAGGCTACCAGTCTGTTCGTCCCTTTATAGCCATCTCAGTCAACAAATAGAAAAAGCAAAGTGGTCAGCCGAGGTGGCTCATGCCTGTAATACCAGCACTTTGGGAGACCAATGCAGGAGGAGGATTGCTTGAGGCCAGGAGTTCAAGACCAGCCTGGGAAACATAGCAAGATTCTGTCTCAAAAAAAAAAAAAAAAAAAATGTGTATAAATAAGCCGGGTGTGCTTGCACATGCCTGTAGTCCTAGCTACTTAGGAGGCTGAGGCAGAAGGCTCACTTAAGGCCAGGAGTTGGAGACCAGTCTAGGCAACACAGCAAGACCCTCACGCCCCCACCCCTACAAGATAAATAAATTAGCCAGGTGTGTGTGGTGCTCACCTCTAGTTCCAGCTACTCTGGAGGCTGAGGTAGAAGGATCCTTTGAGCCCACGAGTTTGAGATGGCAGTGATGAGAAACTTGTCTTAAAAAATTTTGATCCTGGGCTGGGCGCAGTGGCTCACGCCTATAATCCCAGCACTTTGGGAGGCTGAGGCAGGTGGATTACCAGGTCTGGAGATCAAGACCATCCTAGCTAACATGGTGAAACCCCGTTTCTACTTAAAAAATACAAAATAATTAGCCAGGCGTGGTGGCACACGCCTGTAGTCTCAGCTACTTCAGAGGCTGAGGCAGGAGAATCTCTTGAGCCTGGGAGGTGGAGGTTGCAGTGAGCCAAGATCGCGCCACTGCATTCCAGCCTGGGCGACAAAGGCTCCATCTAAAAAATAATAATAATAATAATAAAATAATAATAATAAATTTTTTTATCTTAAAGCTGGGTGTGGAGACAGTTGCCTGTATTCCTAACTACTCGGGAGGATCCCTTAAGCCCAGGAGTTTGAGGCCAGCCAGGGCAACATGGAGACACCCCCATCTCTAAAAACTAAACAAACAGGTCAGGGCCCAGGGGCTCATGCCTGTAATCCCAGCACTTTAGGAGGCTAAGGTGGGCAGAACCCTTGAGGGCAAGAATTCGAGTCAGGAATTCCAGACCCGCCTGGGCAACACAGCATAACCCTGTCTCTACAAAAAAAAAAAATACAAAAATTAGCTGGGTGTGGTCGCTCTCACCTGTGGTCCCAGCTACTTGGGAGGCTGAGGTGGGAGGCTCAGCTGAGTTTGGGAGGTCGAGGCTGCAGTAAGACATGATCGTGCCACTGCACTCCAGCCTGGGTGACAGAGTGAGACCCTGTCTCAATACATAAATAAATAAAAATTGCCCAGGCGCGGTGGCTCACGCCTTTAATCCCAGCACTTCGGGAGGCCGAGGCAGGCGGATCACCTGAGGTCAGGAGTTCGGGACTACCCTGGCCAACACGGTGAAACCCCGTCTCTACTAAAACTACAAAAATTAGTTGAGCATGGTGGCGTGTGCTTGTAGTCCCAGCTACTTGGGAGGCTGAAGCAGGAGAATCGCTTGAACCTGGGAGGCAGAGGTTGCAGTGAGCCGAGATCGTGCCACTGCACTCCAGCCTGGGTGACAAGGTGAGACTCAGTCTAAAAAATAAATAAATAAATAAATAATAAAATTTAAAAAAATTATCTCGATTCTTCCGCTAGTGGAGTGCCTCCCTGGAATCCCACCCAGCTTGCTGTTCTTCTCACTCCAAGTTTAAGAAGGATAGAAAGGTGGGGGAGACGGTTTTGGGGCAGGCAAGGAGGGGAGGCCTAGGCAGGAGGTGTGGTGAAACCCACCAGATGTGCCCTCAAGCACCCTCTTTCTCTGCCAGACGCCGCGGGCTTGGAAGAACCACGTCTCTTCCCAGGTTTTCTTCTCAGCCTGACTCGAAGCGTCCTGGCCTGCCCGCCCCACCAGACAGTCTGACTCAATTTGCCCACTGTGTGCGTGGGCCCTGCGCGTGTGACCCTCCACCATCTGAGTGACTCAGGCAGCCTGGAAGCCCCCTCCCCTAGGGACACGCAGCTTCCTATGGTGACTTTTCACAGACATGGCTGAAACTGGCTGGCGCCTCCCAGACCCAGACTGGGCTCCTAGGGGCAGCCCAGCAGGGCCTCGGCCCCACAGACCACCCCCAGAGAGGGCCTAGGGGGTGGGAGTAGGGGGTGGGGAACTCTTCTCAAAGGGCCTTTGTGGGAGCGGCTGGGGGGGCTGCCGGGGGACCCCGCCCTGTGTGACTCAAGCCTCATTGCTGGGCGGTGACTCACCCCCAGGCCCCCCTTCTGCCTGCCCGCAGCAGGTGCTGTGAGCCAGCTTTGGGACAGAGGCCTCTGCAGCCATGGTTATGCCACCCTCCCCTGGACCTGTGACTTGCCACCCACTTCTAGGGGTGCCAGTCTTGCCCTCACCTCCTTGCCCTCCTGAGCTCGGACCACAGAGAAAACCTCCTACATCCCGTCCCTCCGTGGGGCAGCAGACCTGGTACTGAAATGTGCCACGCATTGTCTCACTTTGAATTCACGGGATTCTCAAACCACCCGAGAGGCAGGGTGTTCTTGCCACTGCCCTGTAACAGATGGAGAAATTGATTCTCCGTGAGGTTGCAGAGTTTAACACAGGAGATTCACGTGCAGAATCTGGGTGTCCCAAACTTGCTGTCCCGCAGTGTCACTGCGTGATCATCTCAGCTGCCTTAAACGCCAGTGGTGGGTTACTGCACCCTCCAGTGTCGCTTCTTTTACTGACGGGTAAACTGAGGCAAGGAGGCTTGAAGTCACAGATCAAGAGTCAAGAGTAAGAGGCAGGGCCGGGATTCGAACCCAGTCCGAGAACCCGGGACCTGCTCCGCCGCTTCCCCACGGGCCTCCGGCGCCCACTTGGGGGCTAAGGCGCCCCCGCCGCCGGGCCCCTCCGGACGCCGAGGCCAGCCGAGATCGGGCCGCCGGCCAGGCTACTGGGCGCCGCGCCCGTCCGCATCACGCCGCGGTGAGTCACCGCGCGCCGGTCCCGGCCCCGCCCCCCGCGCCAACAAACAGCGCGTTGCTCGGCAACCGCCACCGCCCTCCAGCGTGGACCTGGGTTCGAGCCTCAGGCCGGGGTGCGGGCTAAGAGGGATTTTGGGACTCCGTAGGCTTCCCCAGATTAGGGGTTCAGATCAGGCCTGTAATCCTGGTGAGCACAGAAGTGAGGGTGAAGGAGACAGCTGTGGTCCAATGAAGGTGGGGAGGGCTGAGGGTGGCTCTCTCCAATCCAGACCCACCGGTGCTCCCCAGTAGTGGGTGGTCGGGTTAAGAGATGGAGGCCGGGCCAGAGTTGCAGCTGAGAGGTCGAGGCCATTTTCCTAAGGGATTTGGGGAGCTGGCCTGGCGGGGGCTGTCAGGGGCACTGTGATGAGGGCTTTTTTGCATCCTCCCCACCGCTGCCGACCTCCCAAACTAGCTAACACTTAATGAGCATGTTCTGTGTTCTAAGCCTGTTCTATGCATCTGTGGGCCTATGTGTATTAACTCATGTAATGTTCACCATGAGGTCGGGTGCGGTGGCTCACGCCTATAATCCCAGCACTTTAGGAAGCCGAAGCCGGTGGATCACTTGATGTCAGGAGTTCAAGACCAGCCTGGGCAAAATGGTGAAACCCCATCTTTCCTAAAAATACAAAAATTAGCCGAGCGTGATGGCCAGCACCTGTAATCCCAGCTACTCGGGAGACTGAGGCAGGAGAATCGCTTGAACCCGGGAGGCAGAGGTTGCAGTGGGCCAAGATCGTGCCACTGCACTCCAGCCTGGGTGACAAGAGTGAAACTCCATCTCAAAAAAATAAAAATAAAAATTAAAAATAGTGTTCATCATGGCCTTCTGATGTTTCACTGACATTCTCATTTTACAGATGGGGAAACTGAGTCAACAGAGGGGGCAATGTCCTTTGCCAGAGGAGACACAGCCAAGTTGGCATCCGGGCTCCCAAACCTGTCTCAGGAGGGTGCATGCCTGGCCTTGGTGGGGTCATATCTGTGGGAGTCTTCAGGCATTGTGGGGATAGGTGCCAAGGCTACATTGAAGTGTGGGTAGGTTATGCAAGTGGGGGATGGCGCCTGGTGGGCTCCCTGGGGGCTGTCAACACATGATGCTGAAGGCTGTGCACTACAGAGGCTGCACCAGCGCCCCCCTAGACTTCCCACGCCATCTGAGTGCAGGGAGAGAGTTTCCCAGCGCTAGCTTCGGATGGCTTGAACTCTGGGCTCCCTGACACCCCAATAGTCACCACTGAGCCGCCCACAGGACCCTTAAGGGAGCTGCCTGAGGGGCTTCCCGGAGTCCCAGATCCTATGGGGCAGGGAGAAGAGTAGATACTAGCATCTCAGACATGGAGATGACCAGCTGCCTGGGAAGTGACCAGCTTTGAGTCCTGTAAGAATTGTCCATTTGGCTCAAATGACCAAGTCAATCACTCAAATGGTTGAGTCGGGGAGATGGTTGAGTTACAGGGATCCTGGACAGTCTAAAGCCAAGAAGGTGAGGAGAGCTTCTTGGAGGAGGTGATACCCTGGGACCTGAAGGATGCTCAGGAGTTGGCGAATAACAGGCAAGACCTTCCTGTGGGAGAGATTGGGACATGGAGGAACTTTTCAAAGTGGAAGGTAGAGGGGACGCGTGATTGGATTTAACGGGCTGTCTCTGGAGAATGGCTAGAAGGCATAAGGAAAGTCGGAGAGGACCAGGGAGATGGCTGTTGGAATATATTTAGGCCAGAGATGATGGTGACTTAAGGATACAGTTGGCAGATTTAACAAATAAAAAATACAGGACATCAGTTAAATTTGAATTTCAGATACAGAACAAGTAATTTTTTTTTAGTATAAAACTTTTTTTTTTTAGTATAGCGATGTCCCCAAAATTGCATGGGACATACTTATACTAAAAAAAGAGATCCGCTGTGTATCTGAAAAATTAAGTTTCACTGGTGTCCTGTGTCTCATCTGGGAACTGTACTTGGTGGAGGGGGGCGGGTCTCAGGGGCCCCTGGGGAGGGGGAATCAATCATAGCTAACACTCAGGGAATAAATGCACTTTGTTTTTCCTTTTTATGTGTTTTCATTTTACTTATTCAGTTTTTCATAGCGATGGGGGTCTCACTATGTTGCCTAGGCTGGTCTCAAACTCCTAGGTTCAAGCGATCCTCCTGCCTCGGCCTCCCAAAGTTTTGAGATTATAGGAGTGAGTTAACACTCCTAACCCAACAAATGCACTTTGAAGTGAGTACCGCTATCATGCCCATTTTACAGCTAGGTAAACTGAGGCCTGGAGCAGTTATTGCTTTTGTCGTGTGTGTGTGTGTGGGTGGGGGGGGTTGGTAACTTGTTTATACGGTTAGGTTAGGAAGTGGGTGACCCTCGATTGGAACCCAGGCATGTTGGCTGCAATCCCTCAACTCTCAGAACTTGAACCCCCTCCCCCACGGGATTGGTGGGGGTGGTTGGACACTATGGTTCCCCGGGTTCCTGGTGACCCAGTTAAGGGCCTTTCTCATGGGATGAGCTTCCCCAGTCCCCCAGCGCAGCCTAGGCTCTGTGGCACCCCTACTTGCCTCCCTCCTGCCAGGACAGCGAGGCACTGGGAGGGACGGGAGGCGGCCTCAGGGGGCCTCCTCTCCCAGCTGAGGCTCGGCCTCGCCCTCCTCCAGGCTGGGAGGATCCGCCGTCTGCGCCGCCGGCAGGGGGAGGGGGCGGGTTATTTTTACCTCCCTCCAGGCAGCCGGGGCGACAGGAAGTGAGCGCGCGGCCCGCCAGATGTGGGGAGCCAGGCAGCTGGGAACAGCCACAGCTGGACTGGCGGCCGGCCGGGAACGGGGTTAGGGGGGAGGGTGTGTGGAGGGTGGATCCCCAGGCCTCCGGTCCCCTCTTTGTTCCCCGCCGCCCCAGCCTCCCCTCCAAAGACCCCTCGTCCCCATCCCCCGCTCATGTGGCTCGTGGCCTCGCTGTCCCTCATCTGGGCGCCAATCCCCTCGCTGGCTCGAGGGCTCTCAGATCCTGGGCGGGGAGGGGGACCCTGCTCCTCGCCCCAGGGACCCCCAGGTCCCAGCAGAGTGGGGGGTAAGAGGGGGAGACGGCCCCTCGCCGGCCCCGCCTGCCACCGCCATTGTTTACCCGTCGGCTGCCTCCTAGGAAACTTAACCCGCCCGCGGTAATTTTATTTGGGAACTTCGGCCAGTTGCCATAGCAACCCCCAGTGACGTCAGAGGGGCTGGGGCCCGAAATCCCCGGGAAAGGGGGGGATGGGATTGTGGGGGGAGACCCCCAGAAGGGCTCCTCCTTAACCCTCTGCGTACCAGGTCCCAGCCAGGCAGGGACAGCCAGATGTGACACTTCTTGGGTGCCCCCCCCAATTCTGGCCTGGGGCCAGGTCAGGGTGGCAGGCCAGGCCTTGATGTCATCGGGAGCTGGGTGGGTGGTGAGTCATTCCTGAGGTGGGGGCTGGGCCAGGCCTGGGGTCTATTCCTGTCTGACCTGCCCCACCAGTGCCCTTGAGCAATACTGGGACCCTTCCCTGGAGATTTCAGGCACCTGGCCGGGGGTCCCCACAGATCCCTGGGACCTCCCTGTCCCTCTGAACCATTATGTAGGTAGACAGAGTCTTTCCTGGTGCTCCAGACACTAGGCGATTGAGTTTGTCACGGTGAGCTGGGGCCACCGTGTAATGTCCTTCTCCGGATGTGGGGAGTGGCTGGTACCCTGGTGAGGGGGCAGGGATGTGGTGGGATCCCGGCTCCGTCCATAACACAGCTGGTCGCCAGGGCGACAGGAGGCAGGGGCCCTGACTGGCATGGGGGGTCACTGCCGCCGGCCGGGGGCTGGGCTGGGAGGAGCCACTCTAACCGCAGTGACGTGGGACTTCCTCGGCAGGGCCTGTTTGATGTCTCTGTGTGCGGCGTTGCCATGGGGCCCAGCAGGCAGCCCTGCATGTGAGCTGGGGTGACCTGTGGGCCGGCTGGGCCTGTCAGGGTCCCTTGATCCAGGTGTACCTCGTGTATCACTTACCCTTTTTCTATCAGCACATCACACGTCTCACCTCAAAGCCTGGTAACAACTGCAAGTTGCGCATTTTCAGCCCCATTTTTCAGCTGACAAAACAGGCTTAGGAAGTGTAATCGCCTGGCCCCAAAGACATCCAGCTAGAAAGCTGGGGTGTAGGGCCTGGCGCGGTGGCTCACACCTGTCATCCCAGCACTTTGGGAGGCTGAGGCGGGCGGATCACTTGAAGTCAGGAGTTCAAGATCAGTCTGGCCAATATGGTGAAACCCTGTCTCTACTAAAAATACAATTAGCCGGGCATGGTGGTGCATGCCTGTAATCCCAGCTACTTGGGAGGCTGAGGCAGCAGAATCGCTTGAACTGGGGAGGCAGAGGTTTCAGTGAGCCGAGATTGTGACAATGCACTCCAGCCTGGGCGACAGAGTGAGACTCCTTCTCAAAAAAACAAAACAAAACAAAACAAATCTCTTCTTCCATTCCACTCCTCTCTCTGCCTCCATGAAACTGGTCTGCTTTGCTGGTTTTCCAATGTTCCAGGCACCGTCCTACCGCAAAGCCTGTGCACTGGCCGTTCTCTTTGCCTGGAACTCTTCCTCTCGTTGTCTTCCTGGCTTTTCCCTCAGTGCCTAAAAGTCTTTGTTCAAAGTCACCTCCTCCTCAGGGAGGCCTTTCCTGACCTAACCCCCACTCATTTCATCTCTCATCTCTCTTGCCTTTTTCTAGATTACTCATAGACTTTCCACCCAACACATTATATATATATATATTTAATATATAATAATATATATTTAAATTATATATATAATTTAAAAAATATATATAGATATATAATTTTTAAATATATATACATAATTTTTAAATATATAGATATATAATTTTTAAAAATATATATAGATATATAATTTTTTTTAAGACAGGGTTTCCCTGTGTCGCCCAGGCTGGAGTCCAGTGGAGCAATCTTGGCTCACTACAACCTCCGCCTCCTGGGTTCAAGTGATTCTCCTGCCTCAGCCTCCCGAGTAGCTGGGACTACAGGTGTGCGCCACCACGCCCAGCTAATTGTTGTATTTTTAGTAGAGACGGGGTTTCACCATGTTGGCCAGGCTTGTCTCGAACTCCTGACCTCAAGTGATCAGGCTGCCTCAGCCTCCCAAAGTGCTGGGATGACAGGCGTGAGCCACCGCTCCCGGCCACATTATATATCTTTATACCTATCTATCTGCTTATCACGTTTGTTTCTCCCATAGATGCTGGTCCCAAAAGTACAGGGATTTTTTTTCTGTTTTGTTCTCTTCTTTGACCCCAAATGCCCGGAACAGAGCCTGACATACATACAGCAGGCACTCAATGTCTGTAGAATGAACAAAAGGGTGTGTGTGTGTGTGTGTGTGTGTGGGTGTGTGGGTGTGTGTGTGCGCACGCGCGCGCACGCGTGCCATGCCATTTGACCACTTGACCTGGTCTCAACTTCGCCCTGTCCCTTCATCACTCCCTCACCTGCTGTCCCCTGGGTAAACCAGTAGGCTCAGGACTGGGGCCTGTGGCAGTAAATGTCAAGGGACCCAGATGGAGAGGTGGGGGCTCTGGGAGGACCCTCCAAGCCTGGGCTGAGGGATACTAGTGAGCCAGGGTGTGTTCCAAGCCACAGGCAACAGAACAGCGAAAACTAGATCAAAAAAAAAATCTGGGGAAGAGGTATCCCCAGAGGCCAGCATGGAGGAGGTGTTCTCCCTGAATGTGAATTGGACTGATGACGGGAGAGGCAATGTCTGGTTGGAAGGCCTTATTATGCGGTGAAGGGAATTCTGGAGGGGCAATATGGATGGGGATGCGGTAGAGATCGGAGTTTTGTTTGTCATTGTAATTTGGTCTCTTTCTACTTTTGCAATGACAAGTTTGTCTGTGTGTGTGTGTCCCCTACAGGGAGACCCCCACTCCCACCCCAGGCCCGCCTTGGAAATGCCATTCTTGTGTGTAGCTGCTCAGAAGGTCATGTGGTAAGTTGCTCCCACCTTCTGCGCCCCACCCTGAGTTGGGGAATTCTGTGCCACCCCAAATCTTCCCCTGGGGCCCCACTAGGCGGCTCTGCCCCCTCCTGCCCCAACCTGTCAGATCCTGCATCCTGGGCCAGCCTGCCCCTTGGGCCCCACAGGGAAGAAAAGACCCCGGAGCCCCCAGGGCTGGGCCCCACGGGATGGTAGCTGGGTGTGGCTCCTAACTCCCTCTCCCCAGTTCCACCAGGTACCAAGGTGAGAGCCAGTTGAGCTGATGAAATGGGGGACCCTGGAGGAATTCTGGGGTGCAAGGTGACACAGAAGCGTCCAACCAGTCCCTCCAGTCCCTTGGAGGGCCTGGCCTGCTGCTCGGTACCCCTGCGCCCCCACCCCCAGAGTTACTCAAAAGGGGAGGCTGCTGTCTTACCACCCAGGACGTGGATGAAGAATTGGATCCCTAGCCCCAAGGATGACACTTCAAAAATATTGGGAGCTGAGTGGAAAATATCATCCCCCAAAGCAATGCCCACCCAGGTCTGGGAAGGGTCCTGCGGGTTCCAGACCCCCACTGTGACACGATGGTGGTCGTGGGTGGTGGATAGGGCTCCATCGGCCTTTGTCGAGTCCTGGAGAGGGCAGATGGCAGCGGGACATGCCCAAGGAGACTGGCGTGGTTGCAGAGGGCACCCCGCCCCTCGATCTCAGAGTTTTGTTCCTGGCCCCCCACCTGGGCACTGGGCCAGGCCCCGAGGCAGGGCCTCCTCCTAAGGAACAATGCAGCCGTGTTCCTCCCCGTGGAGGCTGGAGGATGGAGCGGGAAAGACAGGCACACCGGGAAAGAGGGAGGGATCCAGGGAGGGCCCAGAGCTACTCCGGGAGCCCGGGGAGTTTCCCAGAGGTCCCAGCGGGTGGGGGAGGGTGCCGGGAAGCCTAGGGGGAGGGGACCCAGACCCAGGGGCTGCATGGCCTGGGACCAGAAAGTCTTTTCTATGGCAGCAGGAGAGGGTTAAGTAGGATAAGAGGAGGAACTTCCTAAGGCTGGAGAAGGCGCTGTGGAACTGGAGGAAGTGGGGGTTCCTGTTTGGTGGCATCCCAGGACAATACCCAGACCCAGGCCCCCTTCCCGGGAGGGGTCTGCAGTGGCCAATGTGCCCTGGGTCTGGGACCGAGCCCACCCCCCAAACCGCCCCTCACCAGTATCTATTCCCAGGGGCTCACGGCCTTCTGGGTTGCCTCTCCCTGGGCAGGCGCAGGCCTTAGACCAACAGGGGTTCCAGAGGTGGGATGGGGGGTTAGACCCTTTGCTCCCACCCTACCCCCGCAGACAGAGCCTTGGGCTTAAAACCCGGGACTGGGACTCAAGTTCAGGGTCCTGAGGGGGAAGTTGGGCTGGGTTTGGGGCCCAGGCTGATTTCGGGACAAGGAGGGAGAAAGTTGGCCTTGAGTTGGGGGACGGGACCGAGTTGGGGGACAGGACAGAGAAAGTGGGGGCGGGCCGGCTCGGGGGCACATGACGGCAACGCCTGCCCCGCCCCGCGCCCGCCCCCTGCCCGGCCCGGGGAAGGGGGGAGGAGACGGGAAGGTTTTAAAAGCGATTCGGCCCCGCGGCTGGCCGGCCAGTGAGTGGGGTGGAGCGCGGCCGGCGGCCGCCCCCGGCCGGTCTCGGGCCCGCAGCCCGCCCGCCTGAGCCTCGGCCGGCCCGGCCCGGGGCGGCGGCCGGAGCCCGGAGTGCGCGCCCGGCTCCCCTCCCCCCGCGGGTAAGTGGAAGTCAGGAGGGACCCAGGAGGGAGGCCAGGAGCGATCGGCGCCTCGGCGGCAGCGGCGCCGGCAACTTTTCCGCGCCTGGCTCGTGGGCGGAGTGGGGGTGCGCCCGGCGGGTCCCCAAGAGCGTTGCGAGAAGGGGAGGGCGCCGCCCCGTGCGTCTTGAGCGCCCCGCCGCCCGGGGTGGGTCGGGGATCGGGGACAGTGCGTCTGACGGCGGCGACGGCGGCCGCGGAGTCCTGGGGCGCCCCCTACGGAGCGGGGGAAGGGCGGCCCGGCCTCTGTTCCCTTCCCAGGGGCCCCTCCACCCCGACCCCCCAGGGGACGCATGGGAATGCGGTGGGGAGGGCGGGTCCCCGCGCGACTTGGGCAGGTCAAGGTGGGCAGAGAGTTGTGAGGGTGGGAGGGCTTGTGTCCGGCTCGGACAGGGGGCTTGGGTTGAGGGGCTTGGATATGCATATCCCTCCCCCACTCCTAGCCCTGGACCTGGCCTTTGGACGGGAGGAATGGGTTGGGGGGGGTCTCTCAGAGTTCTTTGGGTGGGGGCGGGGGTGGATACTGGTCCAAGTTCTTGACGTGTCGCCCACTGGGTAGGGGGAAGGTCTCTTGTTGGGCAGGGGCTGGTGGGAGCTGGGGGGACGTCTCCTTTCCCTTCGGAGAAAAGCGCTCATTCAAGGTTGCATAGGAAGGGAAGCCAGGTTGGGGACCAGCCCTGTGCAGCTCGGGGTCCCCGTGCCTTTTGGCTGCATGAGGAGGTTAAAAGGGTCCAGACTGAACCCCGACCCCTCTGTCTTAGCCCCAGACTGTTCTCTGATTTTAGCACTAGATTTGGCAGCCCCTAAAGCCCTTAGCCCTAACTGACCTTCCCGCCCTGCCCAGCCCAGCCCAGCCTAGCCAGGCCCCAGACCCAGTGGCTTCTTGAATGTTTTGGCTGTGCAACTGGCTCCTTGTCACCTGCCCCCTTCCCAACCCTCCCCAGCTGGCAGCCTGTGACTCCTGGTCTATGAGGGTGAGGCTGGGGGCTGGGGGACCCCTGGCATAAGGGGTGTCCTCTGGCAGTCCTGCCCCAGCTGGAGGGCTGTACAACAGGTGCCCAGGCTTAGACGCGAGGTGATGTTGGACACACCCTGTCCGCTCGCCCACACGCCCTGCCCGGGCCAGCCTGGGTACATGTGTTCACATGCCGATGTCCTGGGAAGGCACAGGCCCTGGGGCTGGTGCTAGCTTTGTTCTCTGATCCCGCGAGGCACCCATGGCCCTCTGCCCTTGCAGCACGTCCTCTGGGAGCTCCTTCAAGACCCCAACAGGCAGGCCTTGCCCGTGGACCTGGAGGGGGCCCTAAAATAGGTTCTGGCCTGGCCTGGGGCTGGCACGCGGAGCACATGCGTGACAGGGCGTGTCCAGAGGGTCGGGCCTGTCTGTGCTGGCCTGGCCACTGAGCCTCCGCCGACCCTTGCTCGCTGGAGAGACAGCGGAGGCAGATGCTTTAGGAGGGACCCCCGTGTTGTGCCCACTCTCTAACAATGCAAGTGGACGCCAGATGTTCCACGCAGACCGCAGCTGCGGGGCAGACCCCCATCCATCTGCAATCCCAGGGTAATTAGCCCGGTGGGTACACTGGGGTGATCCGCTCGCCCTGATCTAGGTGGTGCTTTGATACCTCTTAAAGCAGTTTTTGGAGTTTGCCCTTTACCTTGGAAAGCTGGGTGGGGGATTCTGTCCTCCATGAGTAACGGCGCCAGGAACCTTGGGCGATCTTGAGAAAACTCCTTCCTGTCCCTCTGTTTTCCACGTTGGATGTGTTTTAGGCCACAGTCAGGCCTGGCTTTTTTTTTTTTTTTTTTTTTTAACACTTATTCCGTGACCTTAAGCCCCAATCTGAATCTCTGAGCCTTAATTATTCTATCTGTAAATGGGAAGCATTCGGAAATGGGACGGAGAGAAGTGTACACTTCCCCGCTGGCCGCCTTCTTCCCTCCTGGTGTCCTGGGTGGACACGGAGGTGTGTCTGGGGAAGGTGTGTCCTTTAGGGCCGGTCGCCTGGGAAGGATGTTGAGCGGAGAGGGCAGTGGGTGTGGGTGAGAATCCTTGGGCAGAGAAGGGCGCCGCCATGCTAGGCACGGCTGAGTCACGCTCCAGCGACGCCTTGCCCCAGGGTGCTGGAGCTGGCGCCACCCTGGGTGTGGTCACTGAGCTGTGGCCCTGGGCAGAGCAGGGCTGGGTGGTCTAGGATGTGGGGCCTTGGTGCCTGGAGAACTGACTTCGAAGATGCCAAGCCCCCTGGCCTCCTGCCTGGCCTAGGTTCTGGGGTCGCCCTCCAGGACCGTGGTGGCCCACACCCTGAGAATGCCTTGGGGAGCCTAGGGGCCCTGAGCCTTGGGCCTGGGAATCGGTGCGTTGAGGGAGGTGGATAGGGCCCAGACGCCAGTGACTGCGTTCAAGGCCAGTGGACCCCCAAAGCCAGGCCCTCGCTGCAAAATGTACCTATGTGGGGAGAAGGCAGGGGTGGACCTGATGATGGGGTATACCACTCTACTAAGGGTTCCCAACATGAAGGTGAGGGGGCCCCTGGGAATTCTGTGATTGGTTTGGGAAAGATTAAAGTCTAAGGGGGGGTTCGAGTGTGGACTGGCCGGACGCAATGGGGGCTGGGATGTCACTTTCATGGTTCCCCTATTTATAACAAGTGATTCAGCCTTCACTTACTCACCCCTTCCTGAGCCTCCCCCCACCCCAGCCCTGGGTGGGCAGCGGGGCCCACCCACTTGTCAGTGCCCTGACTTTCCCCACCCAGTGCCAGCCTCTGAGGGCTGCCCATTGGGGTGGTTGTTATTGTCGCCGCACTGGGATTGGGGCAGAGGGGTGGGGGGCTGGTGGTCAGGCGGCGCTTGGCCGGGCAGCCCAGGTTGGCGGCTGGCTCGAGGCCCAGCCCACGGAGCTTCTGCTGAGAGTCTGGGCCCATTAGGCAAAGCGTTAGTGACAGGCTGGGAGGGCGGGTGGCGCGGCGGGCAGGGCGGGGCCTGCAGCCCTTGGTATTTTCCGATCCCAGCTGCTCTGTGAGGGTGGAAAGTATTTGGGGACCAGGCTTGGGGGCGGAGGTGGTGGTGGCGCCCCCGGCGGAAGCTGCCCCTGATTCATTCTTGGAGCATGGGGTTGGGGGGGTAGCGGTACACATACATACCCGTGTGTGTCTGGTCCATGCACGCGCTGTCTGGAGAGGGTATTCAGGCATACCCACATGCATTGGCTGGCAGGGGTGTCCTGGTGCAGCCTGGGGCCTGCTTTGCTCCCCAGCCCAGGGGCCCGCCCTCTCCCTTATGCCTCCAGCTGCTAGGAGCTTGGTTCCCCCCCTGGACACCATCTCCCAAGAGCCTGAGAAGCGCACCATGATTGGTAAAGGGGACCCTGGCTCCTGGGCACCTGCATGGCAGCGCCCCTTCCACTCAAGACCCAGACCTTTTGTGCCTACGGGGATGGGGAGTGGCCTTGGCCCCGGCCCTGGGCTCTGTGCAGGGGAAACCCCACAGGAAACGAGCCTGGCCAAATGGCCGCCCTTCCCGTTCTCGTCCCTGGGACACGAATGTGCTGTCTCACTTCCGGAGGCGGCCCAGGGAGGCTGGCTGCCCTGCGGGGCCTCGCCTGCTCCCAGTTGGCGCCTCCAGACCCTAAGGGGACAGGGCTGGGCTGGGGCCTGATGGGAAAGAGTGGCTGGTATGTGTGTATGTGTGTATAGGGAGGGGACAAAACAGGACATCCCTCGCCGCCTGTCTCGAAGTGGCGAGCGCCACCACATCGGGCGGACACTGGGGTCCTCCTGGTGTAAGACATCCATGTTTCCGTTATCCTTTGCCTGGCAAAGACAGCAGCAGCTCTGTCGTGATCATGTTTATCACTCATGGGGTCCTCACCGTGACTTATGAAGTCCATACTTATTATCCCTGTTTTGCAGATGGGGAAGCTAAGGCCCAGAGAGGTTGAGTGACTTGCCCAGAGTCACCCAGCTCAGAAGCTGCAGAGCTGGGTTTTTCAAATCTGGGCGGACTTGGGCTCCAAAACTGGAGTCTGCTAGCCAGGTGTTGGGCGCTTATCAAAAGAGGCTCCACTCACTAAAGGCTTAGGGCTGGCTTCATGCATTTGTGACTCGGGCGGTCTCACGGCAGCCCTGCTTGGAGGGACCTGGAGGTTAGTTTAATGTTGCACTGCTGGGGTCATGACATTTTTTTTATTATTATTAATTTTTTTGTCTCGTTGTATTGCCCAGGCTGGTCTCGAACTCCTGGCCCCAAGTGGTCTTCCTGTCTTGGCCTCCCGAAGTGCTGGGATTATAGGGATGAGCCACTGCGCTCAGCCTGAAATTATTTTCTTTTTATTTATTTATTTTTTTAACTTGTTTTTGTTTATTTTAGAGATAGGGTCTTGCTCTGTCACTTAGGCTGGAGTTCAGTGGCATGATCATAGATCACGGCAGGCTCAAACTCCTGGGCTCAAGCAATCCTCCCACCTCAGCCGCCTGAGTAGCTGGGGCTACAGGTGTGTACCACCAGTCCTGGCTGATTTTTTAATGAATTTTTTGTGGGCCAGACACTGTGGCTCATGCCTGTAAGCCCAGCACTTTGGGAGGCTGAGGCAGGCGGATTGCTTGAGCCCAGGAGTTGGAACCCAGTCTGGGCAACATGGCGAAACCCCATCTCTACAAAAATTAGGGCCGGGCGCAATGGCTCACGCCTGTAATCCCAGCACTTTGGAAAGCCCTGGTGGGCGGATCACCTGAGGTCAGGAGGTCGAGACCAGCCTGGCCAACATGGTGAAACCCTGTCTCTACTAAAAATACAAAACTTAGCTGGGCGTGGTGGCGGGCGCCTGTAATCCCAGCTACTTGGGAGGCTGAAGCAGGAGAATCGCTTGAACCCTGGAGGTGGAGTTTGCAGTGAGCCGAGATCACGCCATTGCACTCCAGCCTGGGCGACAGGGCAAGACTCTGTCTCAAAAAAAAAAAAAAAGAAAAAGAAAAAATTAGCCGGGCATGGTGGTGCATAGCTGTAGTCCCAGCTACCCTGGAGGCTGAGGTGGGAGGATCACTTGAACCTGGGAGGCTGAGGCTGCAGTGAGCTGTGATTGCACCCCTGCACTCTAGCCGTGGTGACAGAGTGAGACCCTGTCTTAAAAAAGAAAAAATATATATTTTTTTGTAGAGATGGGGTCTTGTTATATTGCCCAGGTTGGTCTTGAACTCCTGGCCTCAGGTGACTCTCCTGCCTCGGCCTCCCAAAGTGCTGGGATTACAGGTGTGAGCCAACATGCTTGGCCTGAAATTCTTAGTTTTCGAACTAGAGGACCACGTGTTCATTTTGCACTGGGCCCTGAAAATTCTGCATCTTGCCCTGGTGCTGGGCACTTACTGAGTGACATACACACTTGGTGACATCTCACTGGGCTATGCAAAAGAGGCTCTTGGCTCCATTTTACAGATGGGGAAACTGAGGCTTGGAGAGTCTTTGGGAAACTGTGGAGCAAGGATTTGAACCTCAGGCTGTTTGGGTGGAGAGGCCTGTATCCTGGAGCTTGGATCCTGTGCTCTGGGGGGCGAGGGGTGCGTGTCTAGGAGGAGAAGGGGGTGCTTTGCTGCCGGCATCCGCCCTGGTGGGTGTGGGCTAAGCCCTGGCCACTGAGGAGACTGGGCCACGGGGGGGAGGCCCTGGTGGTTTCCTCCTGCCCTCCAGGCTTCTAGGAAGTGGCGCCAGCTGGGGTGAGATCACTTCCTCACCCGCCTGCCTGCCCCCCCTTGGCTTCCTCTCCCCATGGCCCCATTTGGCCTGCCCAGGGCTCAGTGAGCGGGGAGCTTGGCCATGCAAGTTGCTGTAGCCTCCTTGTCCTGCATGGGCCCTCTAGGTATCGCTGCCTCTCCAGTGCTGGGGCTGGAACGGAGGGCACAGCTAGGCTTCAGCTCCCCGTGTCGTGGCTCCTGCATATGAGAAAAGAGCTTCCCTGTGATGGAAGGAAGCATCTGGGGACCTGGAGGGGAGGTGTCCCCAAATCTCATTACCTCCTTTGCTCTCTCTCCCTTTCTCCCCTCCAGGTGCCAGCCTCTGGCCCCGCCCGGTGCCCCCCTCACCCCTGTGCCACGGCCGGCTGGGGTTCCTGGGGATGGGATTTGCTTCCTGTCACAAATCACATTGCCAGGGATTTCCAACCGACCCTGAGCTCTGCCACCGAGGATGCTGCCCGGGGACGGGGTGGCAGAGAGGCCCCGAAGCCTGTGCCTGGCCTGAGGAGCAGGGCTTAGCTGCTTGTGAGCAGGGTCCACACCAAGTCGTGTTCACAGTGGCTAAGTTCCGCCCCCCAGGCCCTCACCTCCTCCGGCCTTGCCGCCTGTCCCCTGCTGCCGCCTGTCTGTCTGCCATCCTGCTGCCTGGCCTCCCTGGGCTCTGCCTCCCGTGCCTACTGAGCTGAAACACAGTTGGTTTGTGTACACTGGCTCAGTTCAGCAGGAACAGGGGTCAAGCCCCCTTGGAGCCTGCAGCCCCTGCCTTCCCTGGGTGGGCTGATGCTTGGAGCAGAGATGAGGACTCAGAATCAGACCTGTGTCTGGAGGAGGGATGTGGTGGGTGGGGCTGGCTGGGCCCAAATGTCTGCTGCAGGCCCTGACCCCCAACTCTGCAACTGGGGACCCCTCCATGGCCACAGCTCAGGCTGGGCTGTGGTGCCAGCATGGATAGGTGGGTGAGTGGGTGGCCCTTCCATTAAAAGGGAAGCCAGCTGTGTCCTTTCCGGGCCTGGAGGCTTGGCCCCTCCTCTCCCAAGCCTGGCAGGGGCACTGGCCCGGCCCGCACCTTCCTAGCAGCCAGTTACCCAAGAGGAAGCTGCCTTGGGCCTCCAGACCGTTAAATGCCAACTCCTGGCTTCCGGTATCAGGCTGGGCTGACCTGACCTGGCCCCTTCTTGCTGAGCCCTGCAGCTTTCTAACTTGCTGGGAGGAGCAGTGACACCCGCCCCACATGTGGAGGGTGGAACAAGGTACATGTGGACCCAGAAGGGACACAAGCAGGTCTGCTTAGTCCTGAGGTGCTGGGAACTAAGCTGGGAATAGCTGATCCTCCCTGCCTTGAGGGGGTTCTCAGGGCAGGGAAGAGTTAGGACTCTGTGTTTTTTTTTTTTTTTTTTTTTTTTTTGAGATGGAGTCTCCACTGTCACCCGGGCTGGAGTGCAATGGCTCGATCTTGGCTCACTGCAACCTCCACCCCCCCAGTTCACATGATTCTCCTGCCTCAGCCTCCCAAGTAGCTGGGATTACAGGTGCACACCACCACACCCGGCTAATTTTTGTATTTTTAGTAGAGACGGAGTTTCGCCATGTTGGCCAGGCTGGTCTCGAACTCCTGACCTCAAGCAATCCGCTCCTCTTAGCCTCCCAAAGTGCTGGGATTACAGCTGTGAGCCACCGTGCCCAGCCTTTTATTGTTTGTTTTTGAGACGGAGTCTCACTCTGTTGCCCAGGCTGAAGTGCAATGGCGTGATCTTGACTCACTGCAACCTCTGCCTCCTGGGTTCAAGCGATTCTCCTGCCTCAGCCTCCCAAGTAGCTGGGCTTACAGGCATCCACCACCATGCCCGGCTAATCTTTGTATTTTTAGTAGAGATGGGGTTTTACCATCTTGGCCAGGCTGGTGTGATCATGGCTCATTGCAACCTTGAACGCCTGGGCACAAGTGATCCTCCTGCCTTAGCCTCCCCAGTAGAGCTGGGACTACAGGTATGTGCCACCACACCTGGCTAATTTTTTTAATTTTAATTTTTGTAGAGATGGGGGGGCGGGTCTCACTATGTTGCCCAGGCTGTTCTTGAACTCCTGGCCACAAGCCATCCTCCCACCTTAGCCTCCCAATGTGCCGGAATTACAGGTGGCTCAGGTGTGAGCCACCGTGCCTGGCCTCTCTCCACTATCTTGAAATCAGATGGGAGGAGGCGTTTTTCTGGGTGGGACTGAGGAGGCACAATGAAGTCCCCCAGGTCATCGGGGCTGGGCCATTGCCTTTTTCCCCGCCCTGGGTAGTTGTGGACAGAAGCTTGGGATGGGATGGAGAGGAGAGATTGTGCTGTGTGTCATGTCTGTTGTTCAAGTAAATAAAAGTTGCCCTGACTTCATTCCTGATGGTCTGGTCTGTGATTCACACCTGCCTCCCATTGCTGGAGTTTCAGCTTTTCATTGGCCTGAGTTTACCGTCCTGGCACTCCAGGCTCCTGCCTGCCCATCCCTGCCCCATCTGCTCTGTGCAGCAGGGTATCCCGTGCTTGGAAAGGTGACCTTGGGGGTGTCCTGGATCGTGGGGTAACCATGAGGGAAACCCTAGAGTGGAGAGATTTTCACTTCGCTGATCAAGGGAGGATGGAAGCTGAAGTGGTGGTGGTGGGGTGACCCTGAGGGAAACGCTGAGCCTGAGGGGTGACGTGGCGATAACCAGGATCTGAGGGTCTTGAGCTAGTGACATTTGGGGGCAACTTGGACCTACGGGATTACTCAGGCCTCAGGGGAAGATTTGGGGTGCCTGGTATCTGAGAATGCTGGAGGGGAACTTGGGTTTGAGGGATGTGACATGAAGGAAACCCCAGTTCTTAAGGGGGGACATTTGGATGTGGCTGGGACCTGCGTGACCCCCCAGGTACATGGGAACATTCGTGGGTGACACCTGAGGGGCACAGTAAAGGGTCCCCCAGGTCCGAAGGCGGCAGGGACCACAAGGGGTGCACTCCGGGCCCTCCACCCACCTCCACCGTCCCAGACCTCGAGGTGGCGCCACGGAGCGCGTGGGGCAGTCCCGGGTCCGTCTGCACATACCTGCGGGAATACGCGCGGCGGGGCAGAAGGTGGGGCCGTCTCCGATTGGCCCACTCGAGCGGAGGGGCGGTGCGAAAAGCCAATCCCCATGCCCAGCGCCGCAAAAGTCCCGCCCCCGACCGCGGGCACCGCCCTCTAGCGACGGGCCCCGCCACTCCGGGAAGCCTCTGTCCTCTCCTGCCCCGGCCCTGGCAGTGACCCAGACACAGTATCTCCATTCGTCCAAAAGGCAGGAAGGCCCCGAGGAAACTGCTTCTCGGGGAGCCAGGGACGTTTAGACAACCACCGGCTTTCTCGCCGTCCTTTGGATCCCTCACTCTATTTGGCGACTGGGAGCCTCTTCAGTGGCGCAAGATCCCAGACACGCCCTGGCCACCTCCCCTGGCGAGTGTCCACGCCCCGACCACGCCCACTCCGTTTTTCTTCTCTTGGCCAGAGCCCCGCCCACTGAGGTCGAGTCTAAACTCGGGGTTCCCGCTTTTGATCGGGGTGTCTTCCCCATCCAGCTGCACCAACACCTGCCACAGCCTCCCATGCTCAGCAATTTGGAGACAAGGACCCCCAATATTGGTGTCTGGAGCCAGGGCGCCCCCCACCCCCATCTTGGCCCTTCCTAGGGGCTCAAGGGCCCTGCAGCCAGAGGTGGGCAGGGGTCAGTGGCCCCAACCAGGTCCTAAATCAAACGTCCTAGCTGGGTGCCCTTCCCCCCCGCCCCCCACCCACGGAGTCTCGCTCTGTCGCCCAGGCTGGAGTGCAGTGGCGCGATCTCGGCTCACTGCAAGCTCCACCTCCCGGGTTCACGCCATTCTCCTGCCTCAGCCTCCCTAGTAGCTGGGACTACAGGCGCCCGTCACCACGCCTGGCTAATTTTTTGTTGTATCTTTAGTAGAGACGGGGTTTTACCGTGTTAGCCAGGATGGTCTCGATCTCCTGACCTCATGATCCTCCCACCTCGGCCTCCCAAAGTACTGGGATTACAGGCGTGAGCCACCGCGACCGGCCGCTGGGTGCCCTTTCTTTCCATTTTGCAACCTCAGTTTTCTCATCTGTAAAATGGAAAAGACAATCCTACCAACTCATAGGGCTGTGGTGACGATTAAATGACAGCGGTAACGCATTCGGCCTGTGTTCCCTCATGGTGAGCTGTTCATCCCTGTTTTGAAATATTTACATAAGGCGGGGCACGGTGGCTCACGCCTGTAATCCCAGCACTTTGGGAGGCTGAGGTGGGCAGATCACCTGAGGTCAGGTGTTCGAGACCAGCCTGGCCAACATGGCGAAACCCCGTCTCTACTAAAAAATACAAAAATTAGCCTGGTGTGGTGGCGCATGCCTGTAATCCCAGCTACTTGGGAGGCTGAGCCAGGAGAATCGCTTGAACTCGGGAGGTGGAGGTTGGAGTGAGCCCAGATCACGCTACTGCACTCCAGCCTGGGCAACAAAGACCAAAAAAAAAAAAAAAAAAAAAAAAGAGAAATATTTACATAATTACCATGGAATGAAGCCAGCAGTCGCTCCCATCCCACCCCTCGCTTGGCACTGCACCCAGAAATAAGGCCAGACATTTTTTTTTTTTTTTTTTTTTTGCGGAGGAAACAAGGTTGAGGGTGTGAGTGGCTCTGGATATGCACCCCAGTCTCAAAATAAAATTAAAAAGAAAAATTTCTGTTCAATCTTTGAAAAAAAAAAAGGAAAAGGACATATAATACACCATTCAATAAATAGAAAAAAAGTTACAAAATGATGTGATCTTTTGTCCTTAATATATAAGAAGGGAAAAGATGTGGGGGTGACTTGGGGGGTGATGTTCTCCCTTCTCCTCCCTGGGTCAAGGTGGGGGAAAGGAAGGATGGCCAAAAAGAGAGGGCGGCAGGGACTTAGGTGCAGAGAGAAAGGCAGGTAAGTGCCGGGAAAAATGAAAACAGAGTAAGATGAGGGGCGAAGCAGAAAGACAGGAGGAGAAAGGGTGAAAAAGAGAGCCAGAAACACACCAAGATGCAGGTCTCTTTCCTTTCCAGATCGGGGCTGGGGGGTCTCTGGCTCTCTTGCATCTGTGTCCCCTGACCCCAGGTTGGGAGGGGCAATGTGAGCCTCGCTCAGTTCCTGAGTTGTATGTCCAGTGACTAGCAGGTGAGAAGAGAGGGCAGCGAGGACTTCCCTAACCCTGAGCCCAACCTGGGACCCTAGTGCTCAAGGAAATGGGGGTCCTGGCTGGATAGGAGGATAAAGGGGTGAGGTATGAGGCTGAGGCCTGAGGCCTCTTCAATTCCTTCAGTGGGGGTGAGCCATTGGTCCTGGCTGGGCAGCCACTCTGGAGGTGGCATAACGGGGGGCCCTGAGCAGTAGGGGGTTGGGGAGGACCCCGGCCACCCAGGGTGGGGTTTGGGGAAAATGTGCTACACTGACTTAGAGGGCCGATTTCTGGAAAGTCCTGCCTCCCAGCCTCCCTCCTGGAGCCCAAGCCAGTCTGGGTAAGGGGAGTTTGCCTATGGCTTTGGGGTGCCCAAAGTGGGGTCATACCAGCAGCCCAAGCACACACCCCTTCCAGGCTTCTGGGTGGCAGTATGGCTTCTACTTCTGGAGTCTTGCACACTTGCTCACAGACTCCCAGGCACACACGTGGCAGGATGCTGCTTCCCCTGCCCCCTATCTCCAGCCGGGCTCCTTCCCTGACTTAATAATACTGAAATGCCACGTGGGCCTAATTGGAGAGCAAGGGTGGGGGACGCAGGGGCGAGGGGGATCCCCACTCCCACGCACCCCACTGTCCCTCAACCAAAACGCTCCCGCACCAAAAGCATGAGTTTCTTCTTGCCCTTGTAGGTCTGTTTGAGGTTCTCCAAGAACTGTGCGAACTGCAGGTGCCCGTCGGGCGCCAGCAGGAAGGTCTCCCGGGCCTTGCCCAGGAATTCGATGAAATCCCCATAGTGCCGCGGGCTGATGTGCGTGAGGCGCGAGTGGCTGGTGGTGATGTAGGCGGTGACCGCCGCGTCCAGGAGCTGGCAGAGCGGCGCCCGGTCGGCACCCAGTGGCTTGGCGGCCCGGCGTGCCCCTAAGGGGCCCAGGCCGGGCGCCGAGAGAGTCCAGCGGCGCAGAATATCGGACAACATTGGGGCACAGTGGATGCTGCGGATGATGAGGGGGACGATGGCAGAGAGCTCGTGCCGGCCCAGGGAGTGGCTGAGCGAGCAGGCCCAAAGCACGTCGTTGACGGCAGGGTGGCTGTCCTGGTTGAAGGCGATGCTGAGCTGCGCCAGGGCCAGCGTCGCCAGCTTGTAGGCCCGGAGTGGCAGCCCGCGGTGCTCCATATAGCGGGCCACAGTGAAGAGGTGGGCGTGGCCCAGGCCGCCGGCCGCCGCGTCCAGCACGATCTGGTAGGCCGCCTCGAAGGCCGAGTGGTTCTTCTCGCACAGGGTCAGGGCAGGCAAGGCGCAGTTCTGAGGGTCCTTCATGGCGCACTGCAAGGCCAGGGTGCGGGCGCAGGCCCAGAGCTCCTCCCTCCGGGGTGTGTCCAGCTGCAGTCGCAGCAGAGTGGCATGTGTGGTGCCCGTCACTGCCACGATGGTAGCCGCCTCCACCGGTGTGAATAAGGAATACCAGTTCTGCATGATATTCATCAGGGCTTGCGGGCCTGGTGGGAGGTGAGTGAGGGAAATCCGTCAGGAGGCGGGGGCAGAGACACGTACATGTATGCGTGGGTTAACCATGACACTGCCACCTCCACTTCCACCTCCACACCATGCTGAACAGAAATGTCCTTTCCAAATCATCAGGGCGCAGCTGGACTAGGTGGGAATCACATGTGTAGAAGGCTAAGCTTTGGAGCCTCTTTCTGCAACTCCCTCAACTCCCTGCAGCCACATTAGCCTGGCCAGCCTCCAGGCCTTTGTCCAGCTCCATCGGCTGGCCAGCCATTCCCTCCCGGCCAAGCCCTGAGCACAGGCTGGAATCGGGGAAGAGTCTCTACCTCTCTTCCCTTTTTTTTTTTTTTTTTTGAGACGGAGTCTCGCTCTGTCTCCCAGGCTGGAGTGCACGGGCCCGATCTCGGCTCACTGCAAGCTCTGCCTCCCGGGGTTCACGCCATTCTCCTGCCTCAGCCTCCCGAATAGCTGGGACTACAGGCGCCCGCCACCACGCCCAGCTAATTTTTTGTATTTTTAGTAGAGACGGGGTTTCACCGTGTTAGCCAGGATGGTCTCAATCTCCTGACCTTGTGATCTGCCCATTTTGAGACGGAGTCTTGCTCTGTCACCCAGGCTGGAGTGCAGTAGTAAGTTCTTGGCTCACTGCAACCTCTGTTTCCTGGGTTCCAGCAATTCTCCTGCCTCAGCCTCCTGAGTAGCTGGAATTACAGGCACATACCACCACACCTGGCTAATTTTTGTATTTTTAGTAGAGATGGGGTTTTGCCATGTTGGCCAGGCTGGTCTCGAACTCCTGATCTCAAGTGATCCACCTGCCTTGGCCTCCCAAAGTGCTAGGATTACAGGCGTGAGCCAATGCGCCCGGCCCTCTTTCCTTTTGTTAAACAATTTTTTAGAGACAGGGTCTCACCCTGCCACTAAGGCTGGAGTGCAGTGGCACAATCACAGCTCACTGCAGCCTCAATCTCCTGGGCTCAAGTGATTTTCCCACCTCAGCCCCCCGGATAGGACTATAGGTGTGTGCCACCATGCCTGGCTTGCTTCTCTCTCTCTTTTTTTTTTTCCAGAGGAGGTTTTCCTCTGTCGCCCAGGCTGGAGTGCAGTGGTACGATCATGGCTAACTGTAGCGTTGACCTCCTGGGCTCAAGCGATCCATCCTCCTGCTTCAGCCTCCCAAGCAGCTGCAACTACAGGCACGTGCCACCACACCCAGCTAATTTTTAATTTTTTGTAGAGATGGGGTCTCACTATGTTACCCAGGCTGCTCTTGAACTCCTGGGCTCAAGTGATCCTCCTGCCTTGGCCTCCCAAAGTGCTGGGATTACAGGAGTGAGCCACCACGCCCGGCCACTTCTCTTTCTTGTCTGCCTGGTTCTCTCAGTGCCCTCTGCAGAACCAGAACAGCGAGGTGGGCGGCAGGTCCCCTTAGGGGCTCTTACCAATCTCTGTGGCACAGTTGACCAGCCAGCGCACCATCTCCCTCCGCCGCCAGGTCATCACGTTCAGAGTCATCCGCATCACCTGCAGGGTAGGGGTGGGGAGAAGGGAGTTAGCCCGAGTCTTGCGCTGGCCTATGGAGGGGTGTTGGGAGATGGAGGATCCCAGAAACACTTGGAGGTTAAAGCTGATCCAATGAACCCAGGTAAGTGATCTCAACTTTCTGGGCCTCAGTTTCCTTACCTAGAAAATGGAGATAAAATAGTATCTGTCTCATAGGATTGTTGTTGTTTTTTGTTTGTTTTTTGTTTTGTTGTTTTTTGAGATGGAATCTTGCTCTGTCACCCAGACTGGCATGCAGTGGTGCAATCTTGGCTCACTACAACCTCCGCCTCCCGAGTTCAAGCATTCTCCTGCCTCAGGCTCCCAAGTAGCTGGGATTACAGGTGCCCGCCACCATGCTCAGCTAATTTTTGTATTTTTAGTAGAGATTGGGTTTCACTATGTTGGCCAGGCTGGCCTCGAACTCCTGACCTCAAGTGATCCGCTCGCCTCAGCCTCCCAAAGTGCGGGATTATAGGTGTGAGCCACTGCACCCAGCCTGATTGTTGTGAGAAATAAACAAAATTGCGTAGGTGAAGCCTTCTGCAAGGTGCTTGTTGCTTGAAAATGCTCTCAGGTAATGTCAGCTGTTAATATCACTGCTGTTGTTGCTGTTCTTCTGAAGTGAGGCCTCACGGATCCTACCCCAGATCCTACCTCATAGATCCTATGCCAGAACAAACCAAACTGTCCCCTCTCTCCTGAAACCTCCACGCTTCCTGTCGGCTCCTCTCCCTTGCCTCAAAGCACCTGCTGTATAAGCCCCACCTCCGTTAGGTCCCACCACCAATCAGTAGCTCACATGCTTGCCTCTCCCCTGAGCCCCACCCACAGGTCCTGTCCTGCAGACCTGGCCTTCTGTAAGCTCCTACCTCATGGGTAGCCTCTGAAAGCTCCTTGTCTTGCTCCCCACCCTACAACGGCTCCAATCAGGAGGCTGTCCAGGGCTGATTCTGCACCCTGCTGGCCCTTGTTTGTTCTACCTGGGAAGGTCCCCAATTTCTTTCTTTTCTTTTTTTTCTTTCTTTCTTTTTTTTTTTTTTTTTGAGGGTATTACTCTGTCGCTGGGGCTGAAGTGCAGTTGTGGTCTCTCGGCTCACTGTAACCTACGCCTCCTGGGTTCATGTGATTCTCCTGCCTCAGCCTCCCGGGCAGCTGAGACTACAGGCGTCCACCACCACGCATGGCTAATTTTTGGGAGAGACAGGTTTTTGCTGTGTTGGCCAGGCTGGTCTTGAACTCCTGGCCTCAAGCGATCCACATTGGCCTCCCAAAGTGCTGGGATTATAGGCATGAACCACGGGCCTGGCCCCAACTTCTTTTTTCTTTTCTGTTTTTTTCTTTTAGAGTTGGGGTCTTCTTGCTCTGTTACCTGGAGTACAGTGGCGCGATCATAGCTCACTGCTGCCGCCTCAAACTCCTGGCCTCAAGCGATCCTCCCGCCTCAGCCTCCTGAGGAGCTGGGACTACAGGGGTGCACCATCACACCTGGCTAATTTTTAAAGTTTTTTGTAGAGATGGGGGTCTCACTATGTTGTCCAGGCCAATCTCAAACTCCTGGCCCCAAGCAATCCTCCCACCTTGGCCTCCCAAAATGCTGGAATTACAGGTGTGAGGCACTGTGCCCGGCCCTATTCCTTATCTTCTTAGTGAACTTCTGCCACCATTTGAGGCCCCGCCCCTTACCTGTCTATCCTGCAGACCCCACCCTCCTCCAGGTCCCATGGGGCCCACACCCTACCAGTGACACCTTTCCAGCAAGCTGCACCCAGGATTTGGCCTTGCAGGACCACCCTTTGTTCGGCCCCTGGGGATGACCCACACACTCAGTTGCAGGCCCTGCATACAGGACTTTTTTTTTTTTTTTTTTTTTCTGAGACGGAGTCTTGTTCTGTCCTTCAGGCTGGAGTGCAGTGGTGTGATTTTGGCTCACTGCAACCTCTGCCTCTCAGGTTCAAGGGATTCTCCTGCCTCAACCTCTCCAGTAGCTGGGATTACAGGTGTGTGCCACCATGCTTGGCTAATTTTTGTATTTTTAGTAGCGACAGAGTTTCATCATGTTGGCCAGGCTGGTCTCGAACTCTTGACCTCGTGATCCGCCCACTTCGGCCTCCCAAAGTGCTGGGATTACAGGTGCGAGCCACCACACCCGGGCTCATTCACGATTTTCAACCACAGACCCCACCCCTAGAGCTGGCATCTCATCTTCAGGACCTTCCCCCAGGTCAGCCCCTCAGTGGTGAATCCCTCTCCTTAGGCGGCAATCCTCTTCAGGCCCCGCCCCCAAGGAAGCTCCTTATGCTAGGCTCTGCCCCACCCTCGGCTTCAAACCCACCCACCCATGATCCTTAACCAATAGCACATCACTCCCAGGCCCCACCCCCAGGATCCGCTTGCGATCCATCTGCTGGCTTGCAGGCCCTGCCTCTCCGCTCGTGACAACTCTCCCCTAGACCTCAGTCTCCTCCACAGACGGATTCTATTAATAATTCGTAGGCTTCATCCCTACTGGGAACCCCATTCCCACACTCCCAAGACTTACAGACATTGCCCTTCTGTGGCCCCGCCCCCAAAGGTGAGGTTCACACTCAGGCCCCACCTGCAGAGGTGTGGCCCACATGAAGACCCCATCCCCAGAGACATGATTCATCCAGTCCCCATTCCCAGGGGAGTGGCTCACTCATGCCACGCCCCCAAGGCAGTGGCCCACACTCAGGCCACGCCCTCAGAGGTGTGGCTCACTCACAGTCCCCGCCCCAAGGGGAGTGGCTCTCGCTCAGTCTCCAGCCACAGAGGAACAGCTCACGCAAATGCCAGGCCCCCAGCGAAGTGGCACACACTCAGCCCATGCCCCCGGAGGCGCAGCTCACAGTCAGTCCTGGCCCCGAGCCAGCACCGCCCTCCCGCATCCGCCTGGCAGCCCTCACCTGCAGCCCCAGCTCCAGTGCGATGCCCAGCAGCGTGGTGTCTGGTGGGGCGCTGACCGGGGTGGCTGTCTTGCAGGCGTCCTGCGCCAGCTTAAAGAGCAGGGCCGGAGAGTGGATGTTCTGCTGGATGGAGCCCAGTACCGTGTGCAGCCACTTGGGGTCTCCTGGGTGAAGGGCGGGACAGAGGACACCGTCGGATACACCTCAGCACCAGCCTCTGACCATCACCCGACCTGTTCACACAGACCCTTCCACCCAGGGGCACATGTGTGATTGTGGAGGGATGTGTACTGGGCAATGGCTGTGTGAAGATTCAGACCTCAGTGCCCCCAGCCCTTGCCAATTATCTCCTCTCTGGCCCATTCCTGTTACAGAAAGCCACCTAGGGGCTGGGCACAGTGGCTCACACCTGTAATCCCAGCACTTTGGGAGGCCGAAGTGGGCGGATCACAAGGTCAAGAATTCGAGACCAGCGTGGCCAACATGGCGAAACCCCGTCTACAAAAATTAGCTGGGCGTGGTGGCAGGTGCCTGTAATCCCAGCTACTTGGGAGCATGAGGCATGAGAATCGCTTGAACCTGGGAGGCAGAGGTTGCAGTGAGCTGAGATGGCACCACTGTACTCCAGGCTAGATGATAGAGTGATATCCATCTCAAAAAAAAAAAAGAAAAAAGAAAAGAAAGCCACCTAGGGATCCTGTGGACCTCTCCCTCATCTCAAGGGCATCGGTTGCACACCCAGAATGCCAGGGTTAAAATCCTGGTCCTGCCACCCACTAGCTGTGTGACCCTGAGCAAGTCACTTCACCTCTCTGTACCCTGGCTGCCCCATCTATAAAATGGGTAACACTCGGCCGGGCGCGGTGGCTCACGCCTGTAATCCCAGCACTTTGGGAGGCTGAGGCAGGCGGATCACGAGGTCAGGAGACCGAGAACATCCTGGCTAACACGGTGAAACCCCGTCTCTACTAAAAATACAAAAAATTAGCCGGGCACAGTAGCGGGTGCCTGTAGTCCCAGCTACTCGGGAGGCTGAGGCAGGAGAATGGCGTGAACCTGGGAGGCGGAGCTTGCAGTGAGCCGAGATCGCGCCACTGCACTCTGGCCTGGGTGAAAGAGCAAGACTCCATCTCAAAATAAATAAATAAATAAATAAATAAAATAAAATGGGTAACACTCAGGCAATGGAACCCACCTCACAGGGTGGTTGTGGGCCCATACTTGGAAAGGCCTTAACATGGCAAGAAGCTGCTCGAATGTTAGCTTTTATTATTATTATTATTATTATATTATTTTAAGATGGAGTTTTGCTCTTGTTTTCCAGGCTGGAGTGCAACGGTGCAGTCTCAGCTCACTGTAACCTTTGCCTCCCGGGCTCAAGTGATTCTCCTGCCTCAGCCTCCCAAGTAGCTGAGATTATAGCTGCCCGCCACCACGCCTGGCTAATTTTCATATTTTTAGTAGACATGGGGTTTCACCATGTTGGCCAGGCTGGTCTCGAACTCCTGACCTCAGGTGATCCCCCGGCCTTGGCCTCCCAAAGTGCTGGGATTATAGCCACGCACCACTGTGCCTGGCTAATTTTTGCATTTTTAGTAGAGATGGGGCTTCACCATATTGGCTAGGCTGGTCTTGAACTCCTGGCCTCAAGTGACTTGCTGGTCCCAAACTCCTGGCCTCAAGTGATTTGCCCGCCTCAGCCTCCCAAAGTGCTGGGATTATAGGCATGAGCTACAGTGCCCAGCCAATAATTAGGTTTAGATGAGGTCACGAAGTTCAGGTACTCATGAGACGGTTAGTGACCTTAGAAGAAGATACACTGGAGAAATTTAACTTTTCCTCTGTCTCTCCTCTCTCCCTCTTCTCTTTCTTCTCTCTCTCCTCTCTGGCACCTGACTCCTCTCTCTCCCTCTCTCTCTATCCCCCCCTACTATCTCTCCTTTCTCCCTCTCTCTCTCTCCCAGCCTCCTCTCACTTTCCTCTCTACTCCTCCCCCCACTCCCCCCAACTCTCAACAAAGCAAGAAGGTGGCCGTCTGTAAGCTGGGAAGAGAGCCCTCACCAGGAACTAGCCATATTGACATAGTGATCTTGGACTTCTAGCCTCTAGAAATGTGAGAAAATAAATTTTTGTTGTTGAAATCACACAGTCTCTGGTGTTTTGTTACAGCAGCCTGAGCTAAGACACCAGGTACCTGCATGGCTCCACCTCACCTTCCGGTCTCTGCTTAAATGTTCACCTGTTTTATTCCACTCCGTGGCACTTGTTACCGTCTCATTTACTGCATCACTCTCTTCTCCCCACTAGAATGTCATTCCACAGGGCAGGGGATCTGGGACAGTTTTGTCACCTGCTACATCCCCAGCACCTGACACAGTGTCCGGTACATATAGGAGGTGCTCAAAGAATGTAGGTGGAATTTTGTGAAAGGATAAGAGGAGGTAGGAAAGTTAAGAGGGAAGGAAGAAGGAGATGACAGAGGAGGAAGACAAAGGAATCGGGACAGCTGCCAGCCTCACCCTTGGCAGCTGTCAACATGGTGGAAGCCAGTTCACACTGGCGGGTCTCCAGGTGGCCAAGGATGAACCAGCGGGGGAAGCGGTTGCTCATGATGGAGTCCAGTGGGCTGGGATGAGGTTCTCCAGCAGGAAATGCTGTCTCCAGTACGGGCAGCCTGGGTAAGGGGAGAAGTGAGCCATGGTGAGGAGGGGCTGCTGTTCCCATTCTCTCTAGGAGACAGAGAAGCCTCCTGCCCCAGCCTCCCCACTTCAGCCAGCAGAGCCCTGAGAGCCCAAGATGATGGAAGATGTGTGTGCAAGATGTTCACTGCAGTGTTGTTTATAAATTGATACATTTACTTATTTTAGAGACAGGGTCTCATTCTGTCACCCAGGCTGGAGTCCTGTGGGGCAATCATAGCTCACTGAAGCCTCGAACTTCTAGGCTCAAGTGATCCTCCCACTTTAGCCTCCTGAGTAGCTGGGACTACAGGCTGTGCCACCATACCTGGCTTTTTTCTTTCTTTTTTTTTTGAGACGGAGTTTTGCTGTTTTTGCCCAGGCTGGAGTGCAATGGCGCAATCTCGGCTTCACTGCAACCTCACCCTCCCTGGTTCAAGCGATTCTCCTGCCTCCGCCTCCCGAGTAGCTGGGATTACAGGCCATGTGCCACCACGCCAGTTAATTTTTTATTTTTAGTACAGACAGGGTTTCTCCATGTTGGTCAGGCTGGTCTTGAACTCCTGACCTCAGATGATTTGCCCGCCTCAGCCTCCCAAAGTGCTGGGATTACAGGTGTGAGCCACCACACCTGGCCTTTTCTTTCCCTTTCTTCCTTTCTTTATCTTTTTAAAGATGGGGTCTTGCTATGTTACCCAGGCTGGTCTCAAACTCCTGGTCTCAAGTGATTCTCCTGTCTCAGTCTCCTTGTAAGCTGTATTGTTAAGTGGCTCATCATATATGCAGTTTTGTGTTTAGAAAGTTATTCAAGGCCAGGCACAGTGGCTCATGCCTGTAATTTTAGCACTTTGGGAGGCTGAGGCAGGCAGATTGCTTGAGCCCAGGAGTTTGAGACCAGCATGGGCAACATGTGAAACCCTGTCTCTACAAAAAATACAAAAATTAGTTGAGGGTGGTGGTGGGCTCCTGTAGTTCAAACTACTCAGAAGGCTGAGGTGGGACGACCACCTGAGCTTGGGAGTTAAGGCTGCGGTGAACTGTGATAGTGCCACTGCACCCCATCCAGCCTGGGTGACAGAATGAGACCGTCTCAACAACAACAACAACAAAAAAAAAAAAAAAAAAAGGAAAGAAAAAGAAGAAAGTTATTCAAAGTTGCCAGATGATAGGATTAACAGCATGATATAGGACTCAAGGCTAGCCTCATTCCAAATATTACCTAAACTTCCTTGCTGTTCTGTTCCTTTAGATGGAAAATGAGAGTAAACATACTTATTTTGCTAGGTTGTTTTGAAGATTATATGAGGTACTGAGTCATGGACTCAGACAAGAGGCCAGTACCTTTTTTCTACAAAGGGCTGGACCAATAATATTTTGGGTTTTGCAGGGTCTTTGGTCTGTATTTCTTTCTCTTTTTTTTTTAAGAGAGTCTCGCTCTGTCACCCAGCTGGAGTGCAGTGGTGCAATCTTGGCTCACTGTAACCTCTGTTTCCCAAGCTCAAGCAATTCTCATGCCTCAGCTGGGATTACAGGTGTGTGCCACTGTGCCCGGCTAATTTTTGTATCTTTGTTTTTATTATTTATTTATTTATTTTTTTGAGACAGAGTTTTGCTCTTGTTGCCCACGCTGGAGTGCAATGGCACAATCTCGGCTCACTGCAAACTCCGCCTCCCAGGTTCAAATGATTCTCTTGCCTCAGCCTCCCGAGTAGCTGGGATTACAGGCGTGTACTACCACGCCTGTCTAATTTTGTATTTTTAGTAGAGACGGGGTTTCTCCATGTTGGTCAGGCTGGTCTCAAACTCCTAACTTCAGGTGATCCGCCCTCCTTGGCCTCCCAAAGTACTGGGATTATAGGCATGAACCATGGCTCCTGGCCCTAATTTTTGTATTTTTAGTAGACATGGGGTTGCATCATGTTGGCCAGGCTGGTCTTGAACTCCTGTCCTCAAGTGATTGGCCCGTCTCGGCCTCCCAAAGTGCTAGGATTACAGACGTGAGCCACCATGCCCGGCTACTGATCTGTATTTCAATGACTTAATTCTGTCATTGTTCTGCCAGAAAAGCCACAGACAATTCACAGATGAATGGACATGGCTGTGTGCCAATAAAACCATTTCTGGACGCTGAAATTTGAATTTCATATATTTTTCATGTGTTACAAAATATTCTTTTGATTTTTTTCAACCGTTTATAAATGTAAAAACCATTCTTATCTCATGGGCTGTATGAAAACAGGTGGTTGGCCAAATTAGACCCTACGGGCTGTATTTTGCTGAGAAAAAAAATTCTTGCATAGAAAAGTCTGTTGTCTAAATCTTGGCTCTTACATGCTGTTCTTTCTAAATATTCTCGAAAAACACTCCAAACTCTGTGTGTGTGTGTGTGTGTGTGTGTGTGTGTGTGTGTGTGTGTGTGTTTTAAAGAGATGGGCCAAGGCAAGAGGGTCACTTGAGGCCAGGAATTTGAGACCAACCTGGGCAATGTAATGAGATCCCATCACTACAAAAAAAATTTTTAAACTAGGCTAGGTGCAGTGGCTCATGCCTATAATCCCAGCACTTTGGGAGGCCGAGGCGGGCGGATCACGAGGTCAGGAGATTGAGACCATCCCGGCTAACACAGTGAAACCCCATCTCTACTAAAAATACAAAAAATTAACCAGGCATGGTGGTGGGCGCCTGTAGTCCCAGCTACTCTGGAGGCTGAGGCAGGAGAATCACTTGAACCTGGGAGGTTCGGAGCTTGCAGTGAGCCAAGATCGCGCCACTGCACTCCAGCCTGGGCGACAGAGCGAGACTCCTTCTCAAAAAAAAAAAAAAAAAATTTTTAAACTAGCCAGGCATGGTGACGAGTGCTTATAGTCCCAGTTACTTGGGAGGCTGAGGTGGGAGGATCCTTTCAGCCCAAATATACGAGGCTGTGAAGAGCCATGATCCTGCCATTGCATTCCAGCCTCGGCAATGGAGTGAGACTGTCTCTAAAAGGACAGAAAAAAAGAGAGAGAGATGGGGTCTTGCTCTGTTGCCCAGGCTGGAGTGCAGTGGCAATTCATAGGTGGGATCATAGATCACTACAGCCTTGAATTCCTGGGCTCAAGCAATCCTCCCTCCTCAGCCTCCCAAGTAGTTGGGACCATAGATGTGTACCATCAGGCTGGATCCCAAGTTGTTTATAGGTACCTCTGAAGGATGGTTTCAGAAGGTGTGGAATAGGTTTCACCTTCTTAGGCATGGTTTATTATTGAGTTGGCCTTTTTTTTTTTTTTTTTTTTTTTTTTTTGGAGACAGAGTCTTGCTCTGTCTCCCAGGCTGGAGAGCAGTGGTGCGATCTCGGCTTATTGCAACCTCCGTCTCCCGGGTTTAAGTGATTCTCCTGCCTCAGCCTCTGGAGTAGCTGGGATTACAGGTACGCATACCACATCCAGCTAATTTTTGTATTTTTAGTAGAGATAGGTTTTCACTATGTTGGCCAGGCTGGTCTCAAACTCGTGACCTCAGGTGATCCGTCCGTCTTGGCCTCCCAAAGTGCTGGGATTCCAGGCATGAGCCACCATGCCCGGCCAAGTTGGCTTTCAAATATTCTCCTTCTGTGAATCTGCTGGTGTACATGAGAAATGAAAACCAGGTTATGCATTGCCATTTTTTTTTTGGAAATTGCGTAAATGTCTATCAGCTTCCAACAGGTTCTTTTATGATGTGTCCTTATAGTGGAAGACTATGCAGTGATTCATGTACTGTGTGATATGACAGATCCTGTAAGATGCAAAGCTCAGTGAAAAAAAAGGTGCAAAGAATAGATACAGGATGTACCACTGGTATAAAAGGAGGATCAACGTTCAATTTCCAGAGTATGGGTTTGCAGAAACCTCAAATCTTGCAGGATAGATACGAAAGTGGTAACATTGCTTGCCTCCGGTGAGATCTGGGTAGGCTGAGATAAACCTGCCTAGAAAAGATCTCAGCTTTGTGTATCTTTTCATGTATCATGTGAATATTCTCAAACTCAAAATAATATTACACATTTAGCCAGGTGCAGTGGCTCACGCCTGTAATCCCAGAGCTTTGGAAAGCTGAGGCGGGCAGATCACTTCAGCTGAGAAATTCGAGACTAACCTGAGCAAAATGGCGAAACCCCGTCTCTACAAAAAATACAAAAATTAGCCCAGTGCGGTGGTGCACGCCTGGAGTCCCGGATACTCAGGAGGCTGAGATGGGAGGATCGCTTGAGCCTGGGAGGCAGAGGTTGTACTGAGCAGAGATTGCACCATTTTACTCCAGCCTGGATGACAGAGCCAGATCCCGTCTCAAAACAAGAAACACACATTTATACTTAATAATAAAAAGCACGGCTGTATGAGGTGGCTTATGCCTGTAATCCTAGCACTTTGGGACGCCAAGGCAGGTGGATCATGAGGTCAGGAGTTCGAGACCAGCCTGGGCAACATGGTGAAATCCTGTCTCTATTAAAAATACAAAAATTAGCTGGGCATGGTGGTGCATGCCTGTAATCCTAGCCACTCGGGAGGCTGAGGCAGGAAATTGCTTGAACCCAGGAGGTGGAGGTTGCAGTGAGCTGAGATCATGCCACTGCACTCCAGCCTGGGTGACAGAGTGAGATTCCATCTCAAAATAAATAAATAAATAAATAATAATAATGAAAAGCACATGGCATCATCAAACGCCAGCATGAGGGAGACTGAATTAACTAGGCTGTGAGTTCAGGCTGGACGGGTGGGGCTCTGAGCTCCCCCTCCATGCCCGCCCCTCTTCCCCCCAGTTCCCCCCACCTACCGCCTTGGCCACCTATCCTCACCTCATGGCTCGCAGCGCAAGGCGATAGGCCAGGTCCGGGTCATGAGGCAGCAGTGCGGTGAACAGGTAGCGGGCACAGGTGTGCATGGGCACGCTCTCCCGGAACAGCACCTCCCCAAAGCCACTGAAGGGACCCCCTGCAGGAACAGCCTGAGCTCAGTCCCCAAGCATGGGCTCGCCTCTGCCCCTCCCCAGGTCTCATTAGACCCCAGGCTTTAAGTAGAGGGTGGGCTGGCCCCTGGGTAGAGTGGCTGTGGCTAGATGGGTCCCTGGGGTAGGGGTTCAGGGCTGAGACTGAGGCAATCTCTGGGTAATCCAAATAAAAGAGGAGGCCGGGCCGGGCGCGGTGGCTCACACCTGTAATCCCAGCACTTTGGGAGGCCGAGGCAGGCAGATCATGAGGTCAGGAGTTCAAGACCATCCTGGCTAACACGGTGAAACCCCATCTCTACTAAAAATACAAAAAAAATTAGCCAGGCGTGGTGGTGGGTGCCTGTAGTCCCAGCTACTCGGGAGGCTGAGGCAGGAGAATGGAGTGAACCCGGGATCGGAGGGTGCAGTAAGACGAGATCGTGCCACTGCACTCCAGCCTGGGGGACAGAGCGAGACTCCGTTTCAAAAAAAAAAAGAGGAGGCCGGGGACCGTGGCTCATGCCTGTAATCCCAGCACTTTGGGAGGCCGAGGCGGGCGGATCACTTGAGGTCAGGAGTTTGAGACCAGCCTGGCCAACATGGGGAAACCCCATCTCTACTAAAAATACAAAAATTAGCCGCGTGTGGTGGCGCACGCCTGTAATCCCAGCTACTCGGGAGGCTGAAGCATAAGAATCACTTGAACCCGGGAGGCAGAGGTTGCAGTGAGCCGAGATCGCACCACTGCACTCCAGTCTGGGTGACAGAGTGAAGGCTGTCGCAAAATAAAAAGGAAAAAAAGAAAAGGAAAAGAAGAGACTCCAGGCACACTCGCAGGTGAGAAGCAGGACTCAGATACAAGGTGAGGTCAAAGGGTGGAGGTGGGGCTGCACCTGCCTTGGGGATCGGGACCAGCGGCCAAGACCAGCAAGTCCGATAGCGTGGAGGGCCTGGAAGGGGAAGGGATAAGCGGCTCCCTGCAGCGCTAGGGAACGGAGTCTCACTACACACAGGCCAATAGGGCCTGGCCACGGGCGGGGCCAATGAAGAGCAGGCCGGGCCAGGGGCGGTGTCTAATTTGCGGATGAAGGTGGAACGCCCTCGCTTTAACATCAACCACTTGGCTCATTGGCTCCCGGGAGGGAAGGGGGCGGCGCCTCAGCACACGCAGCAGTTACTGGCTGGCAGCACGCACTAGGTGGCGGGAAAAAGAGCTGGATCTCTTCTTTTAGAAACTGCCAAGGTATGAGGGGACAGTATGAACAGGAGGCGGGGCTAGGGGCGGGGCTGGGGCAGCGCCTCCCATCTTGCAGCAACCGGGCCGCTACAGGACCAGGGGCAGGACCCTACCTTTCAGGAACAGCCAGGCCTAGGAGCGGGGCCTCACCTTCCAGCAGCAGCCCCGCCTGCTTGCGCAGCACCTGCACCAACCGCTCATCCAACTCCACCTCCTCCAGCAGGGCCAGCAGCTGCTCCTCGTTGCGCACCACCTTGTCCTGGGCGTACAGCCCCTCCGGCAGGGCCCGCTGCTGCCCCAGCCCCAGCAGTGCCACCTCCAGAGCCAGCACCAAGTAGGACTCTCCAGGGCTCCCGGGCACAGGCACGTGCTGGTAGGCCACCTTCCGCTTCTCGAGGCCTGAGTCTGCGGGAGACAGGGCCAGGGCTGCTGGAGACGGATCCCCTTCCCTAAGACCCCTGTAGCCCTTGGCCCCAAGCATGGAGACCTGGGCGCAGGGTAGGCTTTAGAGGGAGCCCAGAAGCTCCCAGCACTCACGGGGTTGGCGGAGTGCGGGAGACCCACCTTCTAGCAGCAGCTAGGCCTATGGTGGCCTCACTTTCAGGAGAAGCTAAGCCTATTGGCTCTGGGCACTGGCCAGAGGCGGTAGCCAAGGGTAGGGGCGTGGCCAAGGGTAAGAGTCTGGGAGTTACCTTATAGGGGTACTGGGCCGGGGGCGTGGCCAACGAGGCGAGGTTGTCTCACCTCCTCCAAGAGTCCCCCATGTGAGTACCTGGGTAAAGGGTAAGTGTCTCCTCCTCCAGACGACAGGCCTCCAGGAGAGCCCTGCAGAGGCAGCCAATGGGGTCCAGGGGGTGCCCCACCCATCCTTCGGTGTTGGTGATGCAGGTGGAACCCTTCTGGATCAGCTCTGCAGGTGGAAAGAGGGGGCTCAATGCCCACACACCTGCCCAAGCCTCTAGGAGGGAGGAGTATTCCTCTCCTTGACCTGCCACCCAGCCTAGCCCCATAATGCCCACCACATGCTCACCCAATGGTCACCTTCAACTTTTTTTTTTTTTTTGAGGTGGGGTCTCACTCTATTGCCCAGGCTGGAGTATAGTGGCCCAATCATAGCTCACTGCAGCCTCGACCTCTGGATCCTCCTGCTTCAGCCTCCCAAAGGGATTACAGGCATGGGCCACCATGCCTGACCACTGGATGCTTTCTAAAACACTCAAAGTGTCATTCCCCTCCTCATTGCCCTTATTCCCTCTCCACCTCTCTGAAGATAAAGCCTCAACAGCCTTTAGGGCCCCCAACGACCAGTATGAAGTTTTTCCATATACTGGTGACCTGCCTCATCTGGAGGCCAATCCTCCAGCCTTGTCCTGCAAGCCACGGACTCTCTCCCCTCCTGGCTCCTGCTCATGGTGTTCTGAGCACTTCCTCCATCCTCTTCTCCTGGGTAACTCCTGCACATCCTTTTTCTTTTTTTAACTTTTTTTTTTTGAGATGGAGTTTCCCTCTTGTTGCCCAGGATAGAGTGCAATGGGGTGATCTCGGCTCACCCCAACCTTCAGGTACCTCCCGGTTCAAGCGATTCTCCTGCCTCAGCCTCCTGAGTAGCTGGGAATACAGGTACGTGCCACCACGCCTGGCTAATTTGTTTTGGATTTTTAATAGAGATGGGGTTTCACTATGTCGGCCAGGCTGGTTTCGAACTCCTGACCTCAGGCAATCCGCCTGCCTCCGCCTCCCAAAGTTCTGGGATTACGGGCATGAGCCACTGCGCCCAGCCGTGCACATCCTTAAATACTCAGCTAATTAGCCACCTGGCTAATTTTTAAAATCTAGGGGCCTTTCACTGATGCTGCCAAGCCTGGTCAGAGCTCTGCTCGGGTCCCAAGGCCCCCATATTTCCTCCATGACCTGCTTTTCTTTGTTCAATTTCCTGATAGCTGATCCATCAACCCCATCAACCAGTTCTCTCAACTGGTGGCCTCCCTCCTGTCCCCCACCCCCATATCTAGTACACAATGTGGTTTTTGGGGCTCATACAGCCTCCTTCCCTCCCTCCCTTCCTTCCTTCCCCTCTCTCTCCCCCATCTCTCTCCCTCCCTCCCCATCTCTTTCTTTCCTCTTCTCTCTCTCCTCGCTCTTTTCTCTCTCTCTTTTTTTTTTTTTTAATTTTTTGAGACGGAGTCTCACTCTGTCACCCAGTCTAGAGTGCAGTGGTGTAATCTTGGCTCACTGCAACCAACCTCTGCCTCCCGGATTAAAGCAATTCTCATGCCGCAGCCACCCTAGTAGCTGGGAATACAAGTGTGCACCACCACGCCTGGCTAATTTTTAAAAAATTTTCAGTAGGCCAGGCACGGTGGCTTACACCTGTAATCCCAGTACTTTGGGAGGCTGAGGTGGGTGGATCAAAAGGTCAGGAGTTCGAGAAGAGCCTGGCAAACATAGTGAAACCCCATCTCTACTAAAAATACAAAAATTAGCTGGGTGTGGTGGTGGATGCCTGTAGTCCCAAGCTACTCAGGAGGCTGAGGCAGGAGAATTGCTTGAACCTGGGAGGTGGAGGTTTCAATAAGCCGAGATTGTGCCACTGTACTCCAGCCTGGGTGAAAGAACAAGACTCTGTCTCAAAAAAAAAAAAAAAATTTCCAGGTGCAGTGGCTCAAGCCTGTAATACCAGCACTTTGGGAGGCCAAGACGGGCAGATCACCTGAGATTGGGAGTTCGAAACCAGCCTCACCAACATGGAGAAACCTCATCTCTACTAAAAATACAAAAAAAATTAGCCAGGCATGGTGGTGCATACCTGTAACCCCAGCTACTTGGGAGGCTAAGGCAGGAGAATCGCTTGAACCTGGGAGGTGGAGGTTGCGGTGAGCCGAGATTGCTCCAATGCACTCCAGCCTGGGCAACAAGAGCGAAACTCCATCTCAAAAAAAAAAAAAAAAAAGAGAGAAAAAAAAGAGATGAGGTCTTGCTCTGTCATCCAGGCTAGAGTGCAGTGGCATAATTATAGCTCACTGCAGCCTTGAACTCCTGGGCTCAAGTGATCCTCCTGCCTCAGCCTCCAGAGTAGCTGGGACTACAGGTGTGAGCCACCACATCCAGCTAATTTTTTTTTTTTTTTAATTTTTGTAGAGACATTGTCTCACTATGTTGCCCAGGCCGATGTTGAACTCCTGGCCTCAAGCAATCCTCCCACCTCGGACTCCCAGTGTGCTGGATCACAGGTGCGAGCCCCCATGCCCGGCTGAGGCTGACCTTTTTTCTGCTGCTTGTAGCTCTCTAGCTGATGCCGCTGCTGCAGCCGGAGCGTGTTGATGATAGCACTTGCCAGCCGCAGGGCCTGGCGGGGGTATCCGTGGGCACGCAGGGTGTCCACACGGGCGCAGGCAGTGGGGAAAGGTTCTCCCAGCCACAGCGGGCGGCCCTGGGGGTCGAAAGTTGGTTTGTCCCCACCCATGCTGCCTGTGAGGCTGGGCCCGTAGGAGTCACTGGCCAGGATCCTCTGCAGGTAGGCGTCATTCCAGTGTAGCTCTCCAGCCTGCAAGGCGCGGCCAAATACGGTGTGGCGGGGACTTGTGGCTGCCACCTCTTCCTCTTCCTCTGAGCCTGCAGAGAGGCACCCAACATGGCTCAGTGAGGGGGGTCCCTATAGCAGTTGAGCCGTGGCCAGCTTTCCCCACCGAGTACTAACTGGGGTTTAGGCCTGGGCAAAGCTATGGGCATACATCATCTCCCTAGTCCTTGAAGCCACCCTTCAAAGATGCGTGTGTAGGCTGGGCATGGTGGCTCACACTTGTAATCCCAGCACTTTGGGAGGCCAAGGTGAGAGGATCACATGAGGCCAGGAGTTTGAGACCAGCCTGGCCAACATGGCGACACCCCATCTCTACTAAAATTAACCCTGGCGTGGTGGTACACGCCTGTAATCCCAGCTACTTGGGAGGCTGAAGAATGAGAATCGCTTGAACCTGGGAGGCAGAGGTTGCAGTGAGCCGAGGTTGCGTCACTGCACTCCAGCCTGGGCATCAGAGTGAGACTGTCTCAAAAAAAAACAAAAAAAAAACAAAAGGATGAGTGTATGTGTTAGGAGCTAGTACAGGCCCATCACATAGATGGGAAACTGAGGTTGAGCAACTAACTGGCTGTCTTCTTCCTCTTCCTAATTGCTATTTTTCTTTTCTTTCTTCTTCTTCTTCTTTTTTTTTTTTTGAGACAGGGTCTCACTCTGTTGCCCAGGCTAGAGTGCAGTGGTGCGATCTCGGCTCACTGCAACCTCCGCCTCCCAGGTTCAAGCGATTCTCCCATCTCAGCCTCCTGAGTATCTGGGATTCCAGGCACGCGTCACAACACCCAGCTAATTTTTGTATTTTTTGTAGAGACAAGGTCTCACCATGTTACTCTGGCTGGTCTCGAACTCCTGGCCTCAAGCAATCCACCCCCCTCAGCCTCCCAAAGTGCTGGGATTACAGGCGTGAGCCACCATGCCTGGCCTGTACTTGCTATAAATTTTTTTTTCCCTCTCTCCTCAATCTCTGTCTTCCCTCCTATCTACTCCTCTGTCTGCCTCTCTCTCTCTCTCTGTCCATCTCTGCCTCTCTTCACTTGTCTCTCTCTCCTCAATATCTCACTTTCCCCTTCTGTTTGATTCCTCCTATCTTTTTTCCTCTCTCACCCTCTCTTTGCTCCCATAGCTAGCAGGACGCCAAGCCAGACCAGCCCAGGACTGCAGGTGTTTTAAACATTTTACTTCACTTGCCCACTTGGGCTGCCATTGCTCCTGCCCTTGGCACTCACTCTTTCCTGGCTGGACAAGTTGGGATTAGTCCTGGGAGAACAGCCAAGGACTGGGGTCTGCTTTGCTCTGCCCCACTTCCTCTCTTCCCTGGGAAGAGCACCATGATGGTAAGTGGGGCCATAGTTAGTAGTGATGGTTTTGTGGGGGCATGGTAAAGACCCCTCTCTCCTACCTGGGATGGGGGCCACGGTGGGCCGCAGGCTGGGGCCGTCGAAGGAGTAGTTTCCCTCTTCCAGTGGGCACACGTCGAGCTTGTCCCACCTGCTGAGTAGATGTAGCCAGCCTGCCCTTTCCTCTGGTTTGCAGTGGGGGCTCAGGATGACGCAAACCCACAGGGCCCCTGAGGAGGCACGGGGCAGGCTCAATATTCCTGCCAACAGCGGCAGCAACACACACTTCCGCAGTGCCCACTGTGTGCCACCTGATGATCTGCTAACCCCTCACCTTCAACCCTCTGCTAACCCTTCGACCCTGGGAAGTTGCAACTCACAGCCTTTGCACCTTACAGACAAGCAAACTGAGGCACAGAGACATAACACGGCTTGCACAGGGTCACACTGCTAGTAAGTTAGAAGTTAGGATTAGAGGGTCAGGCGTGATGACTCACACCTGTAATCCCAGCACTTTGGAAGGCTGAGGCAGGCGGATCACCTGAGGTCAGGAGTTTAAGAACAGCCTGGCCAACATGGTGAAGCCCTGTCTCTACTAAAATACAAAAAAAAAAACTGGGCATGGTGGTGGGCACCTGTATTCCCAGCTACTCGGGAGGCTGAGGCAGGAGAATGGCTTGAACCCAGGAGGTGGAGGTTGCAGGGAGCTGAGATCACACCACTGCACTCCAGCCTGGGCAAAAAGAGCAGAACTCCATCTAAAAAAAAAAAAAAAAAAAAAAAAAAAAAAGAGAAGTTGGGATTACAACCCAGGCCTCTGTAGTCCTAGCTACTTGGGAGGCTGAGGCAGGAGAATCGCTTGAACCCAGGAGGCAGAGGTTGCAGTGAGCCGAGATCGCACCACTGCACTCCAGCCTGGGCAACAGAGTGAGATTCGATCTCAAAACAAAACAAAAACAAACAAACAAAAAAACCAGGCCTCCAGACTGCTCTCAAGGTGTTTTGGGGTTTTTTGGGTAGCATTTATCACCATCCAACGCAGGGGTCAGCAAACTAGCAAACCACTGCCCATAGTGAAAACTGAACCACCCTTTATTTTTGATTAGCCTGCATGCTAAGATTTACTTTTCCATTTTTATTTGTATTTGTTTTTATTTATTTATTTTTTTGAGACAGAGTCTCACTCTGTCACCCAGGCTGGAGTGCAGTGGCGCAATCTCAGCTCACTGTAACTTCCACCTCCTGGGTTCAAGCGATTCTCCTGCCTCAGCCTCCCAAGTAGCTGGGATTACAGGTGTCCGCCATAATGCCTGCCTAATTTTTGTATTTTTAGTAAAGGCGGGGTTTCACCATGTTGGCCAGGCTGGTCTTGAACTCCTGACCTCAAGTGATCTGCCCACCTCGGCCTCCCAAACTGCTGGAATTAAGGTGTGAGCCACCGCACTGGCCTATTTTTCCATTTTTAAATGGTCAGGGAAATAAAACCAAAAGAATATTTTGCAACTTGTGGGAATAATATAAAATTCAAATAAATTAATAAGTATCCATAAATAAAACCGGTTTTTAAAAAATTTTGAGACAGGATCTCACCATGTTATCCAAGCTGCACTCAAACTCCTGGGCTCAAGCAATCCTCCTGCCTCACTCAGCCTTCCAAGTAGTTGGGAGTACAGGCTTCTGCCACTGTGCCAAGCGCCTTTTTTTGTTGTTGTTGAGACAGGGTCTTGCTCTGTTGCCCGGGCTGGAGTGCAGTGGCGTGATCATGGCTCACTGTAGCCTCAACCTCCGGGGCCCAAGTGATCCCCCTACCTCAGCCCCGCAAAGTGCTGGGATTACAGGTGTGAGCCACTGAACCTGGCCTCCAAGCTCTTAAATAAAGTTTTATTGAAATGCCACCGTGCCCATTTGGTATATATGTCTGTGTCTGCTTTTTTTTACTATAATGGACAGAGTTAGGTCGTCATGACAGAGACCAAATGGCCTGCAGCACTGAATAACATTAACTCTGTGGCTCTTACAGAAAACATATGTTGGCCGGTGCGGTGGCTCACACCTGTAATCCCAGCACTTTCGGAGGCCGAGGCAGGCGGATCACGAGGTCAGGAGATCGAGACCATCTGGCTAACACGGTGAAACCTCATCTCTACTAAAAATACAAAAAATTAGCCAGGTGTGGTGGTGGGCGCCTAGGTCCCGGCTACTCAGGAGGCTGAGGCAGGAGAATGGCGTGAACCCAGGAGGCGGAGCTTGCAGTGAGCCAAGATCGTGCCACTGCACCCCAGCCTGGGAGACAGAGTAAGACTCCAACTCAAAAAAAACCAACAACAACAACAACAAAAAAGAAAACATCGTTGGGTGCGGTGGCTCACGCCTGTAATCCCAGCACTTTGGGAGGCCGAGGCGGATGGATCATGAAGTCAGGAGTTCCAGACCAGCCTGATCAACATGGCGAAACTCTGTCTCTACTAAAAATACAAAAATTAGCTAGGCATGGTGGCACGCACCCATAATCCCAGCTACTCAGGAGGCTGAGGCAGGAGAATCACTTGAACGCAAGAGGCGGAGGTTGCAGTGAGCCGAGATCGTGCCACTGCACTCCAGCCTGGGAGACAGGGTGAGACTGTCTCAAAAAAAGAAAACAGGCCAGGCGCGGTGGCTCACGCCTGTAATCCCAGCACTCTGGGAGGCCGAGGCGGGTGGATCACAAGGTCAGGAGATTGAGACCATCCTGGCTAACACAGTGAAACCCCGTCTCTACTAAAAAAATACAAAAAATTAGCCAGGCATAGTGGTGGGCGCCTGTAGTCCCAGCTACTCGGGAGGCTGATGCAGGAGAATGGCGTGAACCCGGGCGGCGGAGCTTGCAGTGAGCTGAGATCGCGCCACTGCACTCCAGCACTCCCGCCTGGGCGACAGAGCGAGACTCCTTCTCAAAAAACAAACAAACAAAAATATGTCAGCTTGGTGCAGTGGCTCACGCCTGTCATCCCAGCACTTTGAGAGGCCAATGCCAGAGGATCACTTGAGCCCAAGAGTTTGAGGTTACAGTGAGCCATGATTGTGCCACTGTACTTCAGCCTGGGCACACAGTGAGATCCTGTCTCTAAAAAAAAAAAAGAAAGAAAGAAAACATGTAGGCTGGGTGTGGTGGCTCATGCATGTCATCTCAGTACTTTGAGAGGCTGGGTGAGAGGACTGCTTGAGTCCAGGAGTTCAAGATCAGACTTGGCAAGATAGTGAGACCCTGTCTCTTCAAAAATTTAAAAATTAGCTGGATGTAGTGGTGTGCACCTGTAGACCCAGCTACTTGGGAGGCTGACGTGTAGGATCACTTGAGTCTGGGAGGCAGAGGTTGCAGTCAGCCGAGATTGTGCCACTGCATGCCAGGCTGGGCAACAGAGTGATACCCTGTCTCAAAACAAACGTGTGTATCAACCCCTGGGCCAATGACATTTGATTGCCTGTGCCTCCTATCAGATCCACGTGAACAGAATTTTGACTCTTTTGTTCTCTGCTGGACCACCAGTGCCCAGTAACATGCCTGGCACTTTAGAGGCGCTCATAAATGTTTGCCAAACGAATGGAGGGCGGATTCAGGGAACAGACCCTAATCTTGGAGTGGGCTAGCCCCCATGGGAGCCGAAGTCCCGGTGTCCACCACGCACCGGGGTTCGGGCCTCACCCAGCTCATCCCAGAGCTGCCGGCACTTGTCTGTCATGCCCGCGCCCTGCTGCCGCCACAGGGCCAGGCGCGGGTCCTGCAGGAACTGCTCGGTCATGAGAATCAGCATGCGCGCCCCGTTGGAGTCCCGCATTCGCAGCATCTCCCGCACCTGTGCCGGGGACAGGGTGGTGAGGAAGGGCTGGGGCGTGCGCCGGGGCCTTCTGCACCCCGCGCCCCGCCGGCCCCCACGGCACCTTGCTGAACATGGAGCGCAGCTGCTGGCTGGCCCCGTAGTAGCCGCCGTTGGATAGCAGCTGCTTCACCTGCTCCTGGATCTGCTCCTCGTCCAGGTGCCAGCAGTTGGCGTCCTCGATTCCTGCGCCGGCGGTGGGGTCTGGGGCACCTGCGGGGAGGGAGGGAAAGGAAGCTGAGGTTGGGGCTGGGGTTGGGGTTGGGTTGGGTTGGGGAGAGATAGTGACTGTCCCTGCCATCTGTCCTTTTTTTTTTTTTTTTTTGAGACGGAGTTTGGCTCTTGTTGCCCAGGCTGGAGTGCTGTAGCACAATCTTTGCTCACTGCAACCTCTGCCTCTCGGGTTCAAGTGATTCTCCTGACTTAGCCTCCCAAGTAGCTGGGATTACAGGCACGCCCCACTACACCTGGACAATTTTTTTTGTATTTTTAGTACAGGCGGGATTTCACCATGTTGGTCAGGCTGGTCTCAAACTCCTGACCTTAGGTGATCCACCCGCCTTGGCCTCCCAAAGTGCTGGGATTACAGGCATGAGCCACTGTGCCCGACCCATCCATCCATTCTTCCAAGTCACCCAACCCATTCCAAAGTTCCATCCATCCCACCTAAACCCCACCCACCCATCTGCTTGTCTATCCCACCCGACCATCTATTTATCTATTTATCCATCCATCCATCCATCCATCCCTCCATCAGTCCATCTATCTTGTCCTAAACATGACTAGCTCATTCATCCATTTTCTCATTCATCCACTTAGTCATCTGATATGGTTTGGCTCTGTGTCTCCACCCAAATCTCATGTTGAATTACGATCCCCAGTGTTGAAGTGGGGCCTGGAGGGAGGTGATTGGATCATGGGGATGGTTTCTAATGGTGTAGCACCATCCCCTTAGTGTTGTCTCATGATAGAGTTCTCATGAGATCTGGTTGTTTCAAAGTATGTAGCATCTCCCCCTTCGCTCTCTCTCTCCTGCCAGCCACGTGAATATGTGTTTGCTTCTCCTTCACCTTCCGCCATGATTGCAAGTTTCCTGAGGCCTCCCCAAATGCAGAAGCCTGTGTAGCCTGCAGAACTATGAGCTGATTAAACCTGTTTCCAGCCGGGCACAGTGGCTCACGCCTGTAATCCCAGCACTTTGGGAGGCCGAGGCGGGTGGATCACGAGGTCAGGAGATTGAGACCATCCTGGCTAACACAGTGAAACCCCATCTCTACTAAAAATACAAAAAATTAGCTGGGCGAGGTGGCAGGCGCCTGTAGCCCCAGCTACTCAGGAGGCTGAGGCAGGAGAATGGTGTGAACCGGAAGGCGGAGCTTGCAGTGAGTGGAGATCGTGCCACTGCACTCCAGCCTGGGTGACAGAGCGAGACTCCGTCTCAAAAAAAAAAAAAAAAAAAAATACAAAATAAACCTGTTTCCTTTAAATTACCCCGTTTCAGGTATGTCTTTATAGCAGTGTGAGAACAGAGTAATAATACATCACCCATCCAATCCATTCATCTATCTTACCTGAAACACAACACACCCATACACCCATCCATCCATCCCTCCATCCATGCATCCATCCATCCATGCGTCCATCCATCCATCCATCTTCCCAAAACGCCACCATTTGCTCATTTATCCACTGAGTCATCCATCCAATCCATCTATCTCCCCTGTAGTAATATCCATCCATCCATCCATCCATCCATCTTGCCCAAAACACCAGGAGCTCATTCATTCATTTGTTCATTCATCCATTTACTTATCCATCCAATCCATTCATCTATCTCTCCTGAAACACTACACATCCATCCATCTACCCATCCACCCATCCATTTACCCATCCCACTCAAAACACCACCCACCCATCTGTTTACTCATCTGTCTCACCTGAAACACAACCCACTCATCCACCCCCACCCAAGTCATGCCAGTCTCTATCTACCTGGCAATGTCCCCCATTTCACTTCATCCACACGTTTGTACCCCTTAAACAACCACCTACCCCATCAGTCCATCATCCACCCTACCCATAATTCCCACCCATCCACCCACCTATATACTCATCTTATTGATCTATCTGCCCACTCACCCCTTTTATCTTTCCAATCCACGTGAACTAACCACTCAAAATACCCACCCTCCCATTTTTCCATTGACTCACACAAGTACACTATCCACCCCACCCAATAACTATCATCCAATAACTAACCCTAGTTATCCAGGTGATAACTAATAGTTATCACCCAATAACTAATCCTAATTCTCTATTCTTCCATTAAACCATCCATTCATTATCAAACCATCCATTCATATGTATCTCTCAAAACACCCACTACCCCATTCATCCATCCATCCACCCTACACAAAGCGCCCACCCACTCTGCCCACCCACCACGTTGATCCACATATATGAACCTTCCATTCACCCAACAACTCACTCCCAATCCATGTACCCATTGCATCTTTCATTCTTTCACTAACTTCGTCTGTCCACCACTATCAGTCTACCTTAACCCCACTAGTCAAAGCCCTCCCCACCCAACCACTCATCCTCATCTCCAATCACCACCAGTTCCGTCCTTCCCTTCTTTTTTTTTTTTTAAGTCAGGGTCTCAGTTTGTCATCAGGTTGGAGTGTAGTAGCGCGATCATAGCTGACTGCAGCCTATACCTCCCATGCTCGTGATCCTCCCATCTCAGCTTCCCAAGTATCTACAGGCGTGTGTGTGCCATCACGCCCAGCTACTTTTGTTTATTTTTTGTAGAGAGGAGGTATCACTATTTTGCCCAGGCTGGTCTTGAACTGCTGGTCTCAAGGGATCTTCCTTCCTCAGCCTCCCAAAATGCTGGGATTACAGGTATGAGCCACCACACTCAGCTTCCAATTCCCATTCACCTAACGGCATTGTTAATATCCCGTCCAGGCCGGGCGTGGTGGCTCACGCCTGTAATTCCAGGACTTTGGGAGGCTGAGGCAGGTGGATCACCTGAGGTCAGGAGTTCAAGAACAGCCTGGCCAACATGGTGAAACCCGTCTCTACAAAAATACAAAAATTAGCCAGGCATGATGGTGTGCATCTGTAATCCCAGCTACTCAGGAGGCTGAGACAGGAGAATTGCTTGAACCCAGGAGGCAGAGGTTGCAGTGAGCTGAGATTGCACCACTGCACTCCAGCTTAGGCGATAGAGGAAGACTCCATCTCAAAAAAAAAATCCCCCACCCACCCATTCATTTTCCCACACCATCAGTTGCCCTCAGTGCCTGATCATGAACACTTTTTTTTTTTTTTTTTGGAGACAGGGTCTCACTTTGTCTCCCAGGCTGGAGTGCAGTGGCGTGATCTCAGCTCACTGCAACCTCCGCCTCCCGGGTTCAAGCAATTATCCCACCTCAGCGTCCTGAGTGGCTGGGACTACAGGCACCCACCACCACGCCCGGCTAATTTTTGTATTTTGGTAGAGATGGAGTTTTGCCATGTTGTCCAGGCTGGTCTGGAACTCCTGACCTCAACTGATCTGCCCACCTCGACCTCCCAAAGTGATGGGATTACAGGTGTGAGCCCCTGCGCCCGGCCAATCACGAACACTTTCTGTACCCACCGAGCACCTCCCTCCATCATCCATCCATGCCTCCACCTACTAGTCATCTTCCCCATCCTGGCTAGGCAACCCAAGTCCCTCAGAGCCCCCCAAACCCTCCCAGCCCTCACACCTCCTGGTGTATCCCCTCACCCATAACACCTCTGACACCCACAAATGTCCCACATTTCCTTCACGTCCCCCTCCTCTCCTCCCACACCCAGGATGCTCCATCGATTGACATCCTCAGCCCTGGGGCCAGACCTCCCACTTGCCCTCTAACGCAGGCTCTCCCATCCTGCCCTCGCCCTCCACCTGTAGGCTGATTTGCAACTACTCATCTGTCCTGTGGCCAGATATCTGGGATCTGCCACTCACCAGGTGGGTGGCCTCAGATGATGCAAGCCATGGCGCGTTTTCTGCCCCCCACCCCACAACTTCCTGTCAGTAAGTGACCAGCGCTGGGCACACAGCAAGTAGCATGGCTGTGCGCTTGGGCGTCCTCTCCCCACCGGACCCCCGGGGTGCGCTTACCATTCACCAAATTGATCTCGGAGCCCAGCAGGAGGATCTCATCAGCCAAGCGCTGAGCGGTGGGCAGCACCTCAGTGTGGTGGGCGCTGATGAGGTACTGCACGAACTTCTGCAGCTGGTCCCGGTTCATCTGGGAGAGCGTCTCGGAGATGGGCAGCCGCAGCTCCACCTGGCGGGCGTGCCGAATGCGGTATAGGGACAGGGCCACCACGTGGGCACAGTAGAAGAGGTCGCGGTTGTCACAGCCGCAGCTCACGGACGTGATCTTGCATCGATCAAAACTGATGGAGACGTGGTAGAGGCGCTCGGGCTCTCCAGGACTCCCTGGCTCGCAGATGTTTCCGCTCAGGTGGAATCCTAGGATCAAAGCCAAACTGTCACATCTGTGTCATCCCAGAGACAGGCAGTGTTTGTGGTGCACAGCAAGACCTGGTTGCAAAGCCCAGCTGAGTCACTTCACTAGCGCAAGTCACTTCACTCACTTTGCTTTTTTTTTTTTTTTTTTTGAGACAAAGTCTCGCTCTGTGGCCCAGGCTGGAGTGTGGTGCTGCGACCTGGGCTCACTGCAACCTCTGCCTCCCAGGTTCAAGTGATTCTCCTGCTTCAGCCTCCCGAGTAACTGGGATTACAAATGCACACCACCACGCCCGGCTAATTTTATTTATTTATTTATTTATTTATTTATTGGGACAGAGTTTTGCTCTGTTGCCCAGGCTGGAGTGCAGTGGCGTGATCTCGGCTCACTGCAACCTCCACCTCCCAGGTTCAAGTGATTCTCCTGCCTCAGCCTCCCGAGTAGCTGGGATTACAGGCATGTGCCACCATGCCTGGCTAATTTTGTATTTTTAGTAGAGATGGGGTTTCTCCATGTTGATCAGGCTGATTTTGAACTCCTGACCTCAGGTGATCCGCCTGCCTCAGCCTCCCAAAGTGCTGGGATTACAGGCGTGGGCCACCGTGCCCGGCCTAATTTTTTTATTTTTAGAAGAGACAGCCGGGTGCGGTGGCTCATGCCTGGAATCCCAGCACTTTGGGAGGCTGAGGCTGGTAGATCACCTGAGGTCCAGAGTTCAAGACCAGCATGGCCAACGTGGTGAAACCCTGTCTCTACCAAAAATATAAAAAAATTAGCCGGGCATGGTGGTGGGCGCCTGTAATCTCAGGTACTCAGGAGGCCGAGGCAGGAGAATGTCTTGAACCCGGGAGGCAGAGGTTGCAGTGAGCTGAGATTGCACCATTGCACTCCAGCCTGGGTAACAGAAAGAGACTCTGTCTCAAAAAAAAAAAAAAAAAAAAAAGCTTAGAATGCTGTTGGTATGAAGTTAAGTCCTAAGTAAACACTTGCTTTTTTTTTTTCCTGAGACAGAGTCTTGCTCTGTCACCCAGGCTGGAGTGCAGTGGCACTATCTTGACTCACTGCAACCTCCGCCTCCTGGGTTCAAGCGATTCTCCTACCTCAGCCTCCTGTGTAGCTGGGATTACAGGCGTGTGCCACCATGCCCGGCTAATTTTTTGTATTTTTAGTAGAGATCAAGTTTCACCATGTTGGCCAGGCTAGTCTTGAACTCCTGACCTAGTGATCTGCCTGCCTCAGCCTCCCAAAGCGCTGGGATTATAGGCGTGAGCCACCGAGCCCAGCCCAACACTTGCTCTTATTTTAATTATGAATAGTATCATACCATGACATTGAAGGTGGTTTTCTGATTCCTTGGGTTACAATGAATATGGCCAGGGCTTCAGGAGCCCCTCAATTTCCGTAGAAGATGCCAAAGGCCTGTGGTGCTCGGGGCGAGGGGCTGATGAAGTAAGCCAGGGGCCAGGTGTCCCCTTCACTCCCCCTGCCCCTCCCTGGGCAGCCCAGGTGCCAGGCTCATCCAACTGGTTCGGCAGCTCAGGCCCAGCCTGGGTCATGCAGGGAGATGGCTTCCTCATACCAGCTGGAAGTGGCAAGGAGCTTGTGGTCAGCCGGGCCATGTCCCAGCAAAGGGGCTCCAGGGCAGACAGAGCTCACAATGCATCGTATCAGCCCAGCCCCGACCTCTAGCTGGGAGAAATGGCCTACTGCAGCCAGAGGTCTGGAGTCCCAGGCCTCACTTGTTTTCTGGCTCAGCCTCTACTGTTCCCTTTCTGAGTTCAGCTACCTGAAGTCTAAGGCCTTTCCACTGTTCTCATTACATCTCCCCCAATCTCTGCAGCCCTTTTGTTTTCTTAGCTTGAGGTCTGAGCCCACCCTTCACAGCTGATCCTAAACTGGTGACTTGGCCAGGCATGGTGGGTCACGCCTGTAATCCCAGTGCTTTGGGAGGCTGTGGCAGGAGGATCTCTTGAGCCCAGGAGTTCGAGACCAGCCTGGGCAAGAGTGAGACCAGGTCTCTACAAAAAACTTAAAAACTAGTCAAGTGTGGTGGCCTGCGCCTGTGGTACCAACTACTTGGGAGGCTGAGGTGGGAGGATCACTTGAGCTCAGATGTTTGTGGCTGCAGTGAGCTATTATTGTGCCATTGCACTCCAGCCTGGGCAACAGAGTGAGACCCTATCTCCCTTTTTTTTTTCTTTTGAGACAGTCTCTCTCTGTTGCCCAGGCTGGAGAGCGATGGTGTGATCTTGGCCCACTGCAACCTCTGCCTCCTGGGTTCAACTGATTCTCCTGCCTCAGCCTCCCAAGTAGCTGGGATTACAGGCATGCGCCACCACACCTGGCTAGTTTTTGTATTTTTAGTAGAGACGGGGTTTCACTATGTTGGCCAGGCTGGTCTTGAACTCCTGACCTCAGATGATCCACCCACCTCAGCCCCACAAAGTGCTGGGATTATTGGTGTGAGCCACTGTGCCCGGCGAGATCCTATCTCTTAAAAAAATAAATAAATTTGGCCAGGCGTGGTGACTCACGCCTGTAATCCCAGCACTCTGGGAGGCTGAGGTGGGCGGATCACGAGGTCAGCAGATCGAGACCATCCTGGCTAACATGGTGAAACCCTTTCTCTACTAAAAAATAGAAAAAATTAGCCAGGCGTAGTGGCGGGTGCCTGTAGTCCCAGCTACTCCGGAGGCTGAGGCAGGAGAATGGCGTGAACCCAGGAGGTGGAGCTTGCAGTGAGCTGAGATCATGCCACTGCACTCCAGCCTGGGTGAGAGTGAGACTCTGTCTCAAAAAAAAAAAAAAAAAAAAAAATTCTAGGCTGGGCATGGTGGCTCACACATGTAATCCGAGCACTTTGGGAGGCCGAGGCGGGCGGATCACGAGGTCAGGAGTTCAAGCCCAGCCTGGCCAACATGGTGAAACCCTGTCTCTACAAAAATACAAAAATTAGCTGGGCACGATGGCAGGTGCCTGTAGTCCCAGCTACTAGGGAGGCCGAGGCAGGAGAATTGCTTGAACCTGGGAGGCGGAGGTTGCAGTGAGCCGAGATCGCCGCCACTGTACTCCAGCCCGGGCGACAGAGCAAGACTCCGTCTCAAAAAAAAAAAAAATACAAAAAATTAGCTGGGCGCAGTGGCGGGAGCCTGTAATCCCAGCTACTCGGGAGGCTGAGGCAAAAGAATGGCGTGAACCCGGGAGGTGGAGCTTGCAGTGAACCGAGATAGCGCCACTGCACTCCGGCCTGGGCGAAAGAGCAAGACTCCGTCTCAAAAAAAAAAAAAAAAAACAACAAAACTTGTACAATCCTATCTGGGCCTTGAAGCCTGAGGTCTGTAACCTCCCATCTCCTGGCCTCAGGCCTCCCTCCAACTCCCCCATTTCCAGGCCTGGTATGGACCTCCTGGCCTCACCAGCAGGAGTGGGGGGACAAAGACTCACCCACTTGCAACACACGGTCCACGGCCCCACTCTGGAGCAGGTGCAGCCCGCGGGTAAAGGGCACCCGGGCGTCATGCTCGCCCTCTGGGGGCGGGTAACCCAGCGAAGAGTACATACATATTTCCCGTTCACTGCGTGGAAACGACCAAAACACGATGCGCTTCTGGACCGGCTCAGGCACCCGGGAGAACCGCTCTTCCACCTGTAGGAAGGGCCAGTGGGTTAGGATCCTGGGGTTGATGTAATCCCAGTGCTCTGGGAAGCTTAGGTGGGAGGATCGCTTGAGGCCAGGAGTTCGAGACCAGCCTGGGCAACATAGAGAGGCTCCCATCTTTACAAAAAAACTGGCCGGGCACGATGGCTCATGCCTGTAATCCCAGGACTTTGGGAGGCCAAGGCAGGCAGATCACCTGAGGTCAGGAGTTCAAGACCAGCCTGGCCAACATGATGAAACCCCATCTCTACTAAAAATAAAAAAATTAGCCAGGTGTGGTGGTGCGTGTAGTCCCAGCTACTCGGGAGGCTGAGGCAGGAAAATCGCTGGAACCTGGGAGGCGGAGGCTGCAGTGAGCTGAGATTGCGCCACTGCACTCCAGCCTGGGTGACAGAGCAAGACTGCATCTCAAAAAAAAAAAAAAAAAGATACAAAAAAAATAAAAATAATTAGCCAGGCATGGTGGCATGTGTCTGGAATCCCAGCTACTTGGGAGGGTGGGGCAGGAAGGTCACTTGAGGCCACGAGTTTGAGGCTACAGTGAGCCAAGATTGCACCAGCGGCACTCCAGCCTGGGCAACAGAGCAAGATGCTGTTTCAAAAAAAAAAAAAGGTCGGGGCAGTGGCTCATGCCTGCAATTCCAGCACTTTGGGAGGCCAAGGCAGGTGGCGTGCTTGAGTCCAGGAGTTCGAGAGCAGCCTGGCCAACATGGCAAAACCCCTTCTCTACTAAAAATACAAAAATTAGCCAGGCGTGGTGGCATGCACCTATAATCTCAGCTACTCGGGAGGCTGAGGCACGAGAACCACTTGAACCCGGGAGGCGGAGGTTGCAGTGAGCCGAGATTACGCCATTGCACTCCAGTCTGGGCCACGGAGCGAGACTCTGTCTCAAATAAATAAATAAATAAATGAAAATAAAAAAAGAGAGAAACCGAGGCTTGAATCCTAGCTTTACTATTTAGGAGCACTGTGACCTCAGGCAAGTCACTTGGCCTCAGTATTCTCAGGTGTAAAGTGGGGAGGTCCATGGCACCAACCTCTTGAGGATTGTGGAGACTAAATATGCGTTATGGATGTAAAGAGCTTAAAGAGCTTACAATAACACCTGGCCCATAGTTAGCATTCTAGAACTTTCTTGCGGTTTCCCTCCTGGATCCTCCTAGCTGCAGGGTCTTGGGATTCTGGTGTAAGATCTTCCCACCCACCAGGCTTTGGTGGAGCAGGAAGAAGTTAGAAAAAAGTGATAATAATGATTAAGGTGCCCATCTTGCCTGGACACCTGTAATCTCAGCACTTCGGGAGGCTGAGGCATCAGCATTGCCTGAGCTCAGGCGTTCCAGACCAGCATGAGCAACATAGTGAGACCCCATGTCTACGCACACACACAAAATTAAAAATTAGCCAGATGTGGTGGTGTGTGTCTGGAATCCCAGCTACTCAAGAGGCTGAGGCAGGAGGACTGCTTGAGCCCAGGAGTTTGAGGCTGCAGTGAGTTATGATTGCGTCACTGCGCAATCATTGTGTCACTGGGCTACTGAGCAAGGCTCTGCCTCAAAAAAAAAAAAGAAAAGAATGCACACACTATGCTGAACGCTTTATGTATGTAATTTCCAAATTCTCACAGCCACCTAGTGTGTGCTTGTCCAACCCACGCCCCACGGCCCTGGCCCAGGATAGCTTTGAATGCAGGCCAACACAAATTCGTAAGCTTTCTTAAAACATTATTAGATACGTCTGGGTGTGGTGGCTCATGCCTGTAATTCTAGCACTTTGGGAGGGAGGCCAAGGCGGGAGGATCACTTGGGGTCAGGAGTTTGAAACCAGCCTGGCCAACATGGTGAAACCTCATCTGTACTAAATATACAAAAATTAGCTGGGCATGGCAGCCCACACCTGTAGTCCCAGCTACTCAGGAGGCTGAGGCGGGAGAATTGCTTGAACCCAGGAGGTGGAGGCTGCAGTGAGCCGAGATCGTGCCACTGCACCCCAGCCTTGGCAGTAGACTGAGACTATCTCTCAGATAAATAAATAAATACATAAATAAATAAATAAAAAGATTTTCTTTTCTTTTCTTTTTAAGCTAATCAGCTATTGTTAGTGTTAGCGTATTTTATATGTGGCGTATTTTATATGTGGCCCAAGACAGTTCTTCCACTGTGGCCTAGGGAAGCTAAAAGACACCCTTGATGGCGCATTGATACTAAATCATGAACCTGTTTTATTGCTGGGAGAATGAGACTCAGTGGGATGAATTCACTTGTTCAGGGTCCCAGAGCTGTGAGTTGTTTCAACTCCTAAGACAGACTCTGTCATTCCTCAGTTTCCCTTCCATGCCCCATCCCTGGGAAGGGGCCCCAGGAGGGGAGGGGGTGTCCTGGCCACCGCTGTGGGCTCTGGGCAATGCAGTGAGCTGGCTGAGCCTGCCTTCCAATCTGGACTTGCTATTCCCTGGCTGGGTGACCTTGGGCAAGTTTCTCAACTTCTCTGTGCCCCAGTTTCCTCAAATTGGGAACAAGAACAATTGCCAAAGGGCTGCAGAGGATTCCATGAGCTTCTGTGGGTCAAGAACTCTGAGGGCTCGGCTTGGCCAGGGCAGGTTTGTGAGAGGCTCGGAGATGGTTTTCAGATTATTCTGTGTGTCTCACATGCAATGAAGGGGCAGGGGCCCTCTTTAGCCCCCACTCCACCTGGGTTTCTAGGGGAAGTGGGAGAGGCAATGACCAGCCCAGGCCTCAGGGACAGTTGGCAGATGACTAAGGAGGGATTTTCCAGTCCATGAATCAGAGCCTACCCATCCACACTTGGCCCAAACCCATCCGTCCAGGCCGACTTCCTAACTCCAGAGAGGCCGGGCAGGAAAGAACACCCCCTGAAGCTGGACAGAGGATAGAGCCCGAGTGTGCTTCCTGTTCAAGTCTGGGCCATGTCTCCAACTCCTTGGGGGCCCACACTGAAGCTGAAAAAGGGGACTTAAAGGGCCCCAACTCTGGGACATCCTGGCAGTGCCCCCAGAAGCCACAGAAGAGAGGTTCTAGGTGCACCTGTCCAGGGACCACGACCCAGGCTCCGCCCCTGCTGTTTTCCTCTGGGAAGGGATAAGATAGGTCGGGGGATGAGTGGGGGAGAAGGAGGGACCCTGGCATTTGAGTAATCCCTGCTGCAAGCCAGGAGAAGCTGGGCAGCCCTGAGAGAGGAATCTGGAGGAGAGGGGTCCCCAAGGAACAGATGGAATCTGGAGGCTTGAGAGCAGGAATGAATGGGGAAAAAAGGGGTGTCTTGAGCTGGAATGTGGAGAGATGGGGGAGTTATGTACTTGGGGTGTAAGGTAGGGATCTGGAGAGCAGGAATGGGGTAGTGTGAGTCTCTAGAGGCTACGATGGAGGGAGACAGGGTGTCCCCAAGCAGGGGGCTGAAGAGAGGATTGAAGACTGAATGGGGTGCCCTGATTGGCGAATAAAGATGCAGTAGGAAAAGAGGGGTACCGTTGGGGGATAAGGTGGGAAAAGAGGGGTGCCCAGGGTTGTAGGCGGACCATGGGGGCCAGATCTCAGAGATCTGGGGTTGGTAGGAGAAGAAGGAAGTGTCCTGATCTGGGATCTGGGGCGCTGAGGGGCAGAGATGGCAGAGAAAGGATGGGGGTGGGTTACTGGGTTTGAAGGACAGAAACAGGAGGATGAGGGGGTGTTTCCAGGCAGGGTTAAGGGTCCTGGGGGTGGAATCTCAGGGGGTGTCTCTGATTGGGGTAGCTCTGGAGTCTGGGGATTGGGGAGGAGGAGAAGACAGGTGGGGAAGGTGCTGGGGGTGAGTCCCTGCCCCCGCCCCCTTCCCCCGCGGTCACCTGCTCGAAGGCCCAGCTCTCGGCTACCCGCTTGGCGCTGAGGTCCAGCAGCGCCTCGGGCCGGCCCCGGCCACGCGCGGCCCCGGCCCCGGCATCGCGCTCCTCGGGTCCCGCGGGGCAGCCCCGGCTCCGCTTGGCCGCGGGGGGTTCCATCCGGCCCGGCCGGGGCCAGGGCCGGGGCGGGGCCTCTTTGGGGGGCTCGGTCCGATGCCCGCTCCGCTTCGCCGGCTCCTACGCCCCCTGCCCGCCTTCCCGTCTGTCCTCTGCGCTCGGCCGCCCCGGGACCCCTGCCGCACCCACCCCGACCCGCGCCGGGCCGGCCGGGTGATGCGGCCCCTTTAAGACTCTTCACAACAATGAAGCTGCTTCGGCAGCCGCTTTAGCTCGGCCGTCGTCCCGCCCCCGCCGCCGGTCCCCATTGGCCCCTCCTCGGCCTCCTCGGCCCTCCCCCACCATTGGCTGCGCTGCCAGACCCGTGTCCAAGCCTCGCTGCTCACTCGATGGCTGCGATGCCAGTCTTTTCTTGTTTACCCAACCACAGCGCACAGCGAGGGGCGCTGTCAATCACGGGGCGCCAGAGGCCAATCAGAGCGGGAGGACCCCTGCGGCCCAGGCCTTATGCGGAGTTTCGGGGCGGGCCCGGGGTTCATTCACAACATTCCTCCCCCGCCTCCCTTGGGCTGGACTGCGCGCCCCTGGCTTCTGGGGCTGCGCCCACACACGGCTTTGTTTACTGAGGGTCGCTTCCGGGCGCCGCGAGGGGACAATCAACATAGCCTGGCCGGTGAGCGAGACGGAGCAGCGGGATCCCTTGGCAGTGGCTCAGTCCCTCGTCCCTCCCAGCTGTGCGACCCGAGAAACTCACTCAACCTCTCTGGGCACCGGGTCAAGTTTTGGTTCTTGTGGGGGCGGAGGGGTCGCAGGCTCACTGAAGGAGCTCATGCGGGCCGCGGACCCCCTCTCCAGAAACAGAGCTCGGTTAGGGGGTTCATAGGTCGTCCCTTGAGCCTCAAAACTAGTACCCGGCCCCTCCTTTCCATGCCCTAGATACTACCTTGGGTCATATGAAATTGCTAATTTTTTATCATTTTTGGCCTGTTAAAATGGCAATTCCATGAGGTTCAGCCTAACACTTATCAAACCCCAGCACCTCTGAGCATTTTTTCTGACTCAGCTTGTGTAGGCCACAGTCTCTGGCCTGGAAGCCGGCCATGGCTTCCATCACCCGTTCCCGTCCCGGCTCCTTGCCAATGTCCTCAGAGAACCCTGCATTTTCCCTTCCTCATACTTCTCACCATTACCATTTATTTATCTGTTTCGGCGGTTTTTTTTTTTGAGATGGAGTTTCACTCTTGTGGCCCAGGCTGGGGTGCAGTGGTGGGATCTCGGCTCACTGCAACCTGCGCCTCCCGGGGTCAAGTGATTCTCCTGCCTCAGCCTCCCGAAGAGCTGAAATTACAGGCGCCCACCACCACGCCTGGCTAATTTTTGTATTTTTGGTAGAGACGGAGTTTTGCCGTGTTGACCAGGCTGGTCTCGAACTCCTGACCTCAAGTGAGCCACCTTTGGTAGTTGCTTAATTTCAATCTCTCCCTCTCCACTGTGAGCCTCAGGAGGCAGGAGTTTGTCCCATCTGTGCTTTACTGTACCGACAGCACCTGGAAGGTAGGCGCTTAACCTAGAACTTGTTGAATGTACCAACCAACTCATGCTTTGCCTCCATTCAGTTAAATGATAGGCACAGCAGAAAAAAAAAAAAACAGTGATTATCCACCCATCCATATGGAAGCCCTAGCTTTTTCTTGGAGAAACTTCGAGTCTCACAGCTGCACCCTCTGGCCAGTCTTCACTCACTCTTCCTGCCACCCCCTCAATTAATTAAACTCCCCTGCAGACCTGCACTGTCCAGTATGGTCACCAATGGCCACAAGTGGTCTCTGAGCCTGTGAAATGGGACTGGCTGAAATTAGGTTGTGCTGGAAAGGTAAAATACAGAGTGGATTTTGGAGACATAGCAGGAAGGGAACAAGGAAAAATATTTCTTTTTTTTTTTTTTTTTTTGAGATGGAGTGATCTCGGCTCACTGCAACCTCTGCCTCCCAGGTTCAAGTGATTATCCTGCCTCAGCCTCCCAAGTAGCTGGGACTACAGGCACCTACCGCCACGCCCGACTAACTTTTGCATTTTTAGTAGAGACGGGGTTCCACCATATTAGCCAGGCTGATCTCGAACTCCTGACCTTATGATCCGCCTGCCTTGGCCTCCCAAAGTGCTGGGATTCCAGGCGTGAGCCACCACGCCCGGCCTAAAATATTTCATTAAGAATGTTTTCCATCCTGGATAACACAGTGAAACCCCATCTCTACTAAAAATACAAAAAATTAGCCGGGCGTGGTGGTAGCTCCTGTAATCCCAGCTACTCAGGAGGCTGAGGCAGGAGAATGGTGGGAACCCGGGAGGCAGAGGTTGCAGTGAGCCAAGATCGCGCCACTGCACTCCAGCCTGGGGGACAGAGTGAGACTCAAAAAAAAAAAAAAAAAAGAATGTTTTGGCCAGGCGCGGTGGTTTCACGCCTGGAATCCCAGCACTTTGGGATGGTGATGTGGGAGGATCACTTGAGCCCAGGAGTTTGAGACCAGCCTGGGCAACATGGCGAAAACCCATCTCTATTAAAAAATAAGAAAATTAGCTGGGTGTGGTGGCACAAGCCAGTAGTCCCAGCTACTCTGGAGGCTGAGACAGGAGGATCTCTCGAGCCCAGGAGGTCCAGGCTACAGTGAGATATGACTGTATCACTGTGCTCCAGCCCGAGTGAGAGTGTGACCGTCTCAGGAAAAAACAAACAAAACAAAACAAAACAAAAAACAGAAAATGAGGCCGGGCAAGGTGTCTCACGCCTGTAATCCCAGCACTTTTGAAGGCTGAGGCAGGCGGATCACCTGAGGTCTGGAGTTCAAGACCAGCCTGGCCAACATAGTGAAACCCCATCTCTACTAAAAATACAAAAATTAGGGCCCGGCATGGTGGCTCACACCTGTAATCCCAGCACTTTGGGAGGCCAAGGCCGGCGGATCATGAGGTCAGGAGATCCAGACCATCCTGGTTAACACGGTGAAACCCCGTCTTTATTAAAAATACAAAAAAATTAGCTGGGCATGGGGGCAGGCACCTGTAGTCCCAGCTACTCGGGAGGCTGAGGCAGGAGAATGGCGTGAACCCGGGAGGCGGAGCTTGCAGTGAGCTGAGATCACGCCACTGCACTCCAGCCTGGGCAACAGAGCAAGACTCCGTCTCAAAAACAAAACAAAAAAACAAAAATTAGCTGGGCGTGGTGGCGGGTGCCTGTAATCCCAGCTGCTTGGGAGGCTGAGGCAGGAGAATCATTTGAACCCAGGGGGCGGGGTTTGCAGTGAGCCAAGATTGCACCACGGCACTCCAGCCCGGGCAACAAAGTGAGACTCTGTCTCAAAAAAAAAAAAAAAAAAAAGACAGAACAAAAGAAAACAAATGTTTGGTGTTGTTAACATGTTGAAATTATATTTTAGATAAATTTGGTTTAATAAAATACATTATTAAAATTGATTTCATATATTTTCTTTTACATGGTTTCAGGACATTTAAATTACGTATGTAGGCTGGGTACAGTGGCTCAGGGCTGTAATCCCAGCACTTTGGAAGGCCGAGGCGGGCAGATCATCTGAGGTCAGGAGTTTAAGACCAGCTTGGCCAACATGGTGAAACCTGTCTCTACTAAAAATACAAAAAATTAGCCAGGCATGGTGGTGCATGCCTGTAATCCCAGCTACGTGGGAGGCTGAGGGAGGAGAATCACTTGAACCTGGGAGGCAGAGGTTGCGGTGAGCCAAGATCGTGCCACTGTACTCCAGCCTGGGTGAAAGAGTGAGACACCATCTCAAAAAAAAAAAAAAAAAAAATATATATATATATATATATATATATAATAAAATAAAGTAAAATAAAATAAAATAACATATGTGGCAGGGCACAGTGGTTGGTGCCTGTAACCCCAGCACTTTGAGAGGCTGAGCGGAGAGCAGTACTTGAGCCCAGGAGTTTGTGACCGGGCTAGGCAACACAGTGAGATGCTATCTCAAAAATAAATAAGTAAATAAATAAATAAATAAATAAAAGTATATATGTGTCTCGAGTTGTATTTCTTTTCTTCCTTTTTTTTTTTTTTTGAGACAGTCTTGTTCTGTCACCAGGCTAGAGTGTAGTGGCATGATCCCGGCTCACTGCAACCTCACTTGAACCTTGGGTTCAAGCAAGTCTCCTGCCTCAGCCTCCCAAGTAGCTGGGACTACAGGTGTGCGCCACCACACTGGGCTAATTTTTGCATTTTTAATAGAGATGGGGTTTTACCATGTTGGCCAGGCTGGTCTTGAACTCCTGACCTCAAGTGATCCACCTGCCTTGGCCTCCCAAAGTCCTGGCATTACAGGCGTGAGCCACCATCCCTGGTTAATTTTTTTTTTTTTTTTTTTTTTGAGACGGAGTTTCGGTTTTGTTGCCCAAGCTGGAGTGCAATGGTGCAATCTCGGCTCACCGCAGCCCCCACTCCTGGGTTCAAGCGATTCTCCTGCCTCGCCTCCCAAGTAGCTGGGATTGCAGGCACCCGCCACCATGCCCTTCTAATTTTTGTATTTTTAGTAGAGATGGGGTTTCTCCATGTTGGTCAGGCTGGTCTCACACTCCCAACCTCAGGTGATTTGCCTCCTTCTGCCTCTCAAAGTGTGAGGATTACAGGTGTGAGCCAGCATGCCTGGCCAATTTTTTTGAAATTTAATAGAGAGGAAGTCTCGTTATGTTGCCCATGGTCTTGAATTCCTGAGCTCAAGCAATCCTTCCGCCTCAGCCTCCCAAATTGCTGGGATTACAGGCGTGAGCCACCACATCCGGCTTGAGTTATATTTCTGTTAGACAGTGCCCGTCGTGAGAAGCCACAGCCTGCCACAGTGATAGCAACAGAAATAGCAATAATAATAATGTGCTGAGTGCTCATGCAATGCCCGTAGCTATGGAGATAAACGCTGAAGTGTAAGCCGTCAAACAGTGTTGCAAAGTGGGGATTGTCACTTCCGTTTCTTAGAGGAGGAAACTGAGGCTTGGAGAGGCTGAGCCACTTGCTTGAGGTCACCCAGCAGTAGGAGCTGGACTAGTGGAAGTCAACTGGGGGCTGCTTTGGAACCCTAGACTTACTGGGGTATCTCCTTGCAAGGATTTAGACCTATGGGGAAGGAGAAACTGGGGTCAGAGGAGACACAGGGAGGAGTTCAAGCAAAGGATGGCCGGGTGCAGTGGCTCACACCTGTAATCCCAGCACTTGGGGAAGCTGAAGCGGGAAGATTGCTGGAGTCCAGGAATTCAAGACCGGGCTGGGCAATATAGCAAGACCCCCCCCCATTTCTAAAAATTTATTTGATGTTTATTTATTTATTTATTTTTTAATTTTTGGGATGGAGTCTTGCTGTGTAGCCCAGGCTGGAGTACAGTGGTGCAATCTCGGCTCACTGCAACCTCCGCCTCCCGGGTTTAAGCGATTCTTCTGCCTCAGCCTCCCGAGTAGCTGGGGTTACAGGCGTGTGCCACTACACCGGGCTAATTCTTTTGTATTTTTAGTAGAGACGGGGTTTCACCGTGTTAGCCAGGCTGGTCTCGAACTCCTGACGTTGTGATCCACCCACCTCGGCCTCCCAAAGTGCTGGGATTACAGGCATGAGCCACTGCACCAGACCTATTTATTTATTTATTTATTTATTTTGAAATGGAGTCTTGCTCTGTTGCCCAGGCTGGAGTGCAGTGGTGAGATCTCAGGTCACTGCAAGCTCCACATCCCGGGGTCAAGCAATTCTCCTGTCTCAGCCTCCTGAGTAACTGGGACTATAGGCGCCCGCCACCATGCCTGGCTAATTTTTGTATTTTTACTAGAGACGGGGTTTCACCATGTTGGCCAGGCTGGTCTCAAACTCCTGACCTCAGGTGATCTGCCTGCCTCGGCCTCCCAAAGTGCTGGGATTACGGGTGTGAGCCACTGTGCCTGGCCTAAATTTTTTTTTTTTTTTTTTAATTAACCGGGTGTGCTGGTGCGCATCTGTAGTCCTAGCTACTCAGGAAGCTGTGGTGGGAGGATTGCTTGAGCCTAGAAGGTTGAGGCTGCAGTAAGCCATGATTGCACCACTGCACTCCAGTCTGGGTGACATAGCCAGACCCTGTCTCAAGAAAAAACAAAGCAAAACAGAACAAAAATGAAAAGCATGTCTTTCTGGTGCTCCCCTTGCAAACAGAACCTCGGGGCTGGCTTTTCCCAGCAGCCTTCTTCAGCATCTGATTCGTGGCTATGTCAGCTAAGTCTAGCTTTGAAAGGGCTCCAATGTACGTCCTGTAATGCTAAATCAGAGAAGTCACTCTAGGCCAGTGGGTAGACTTTAGTAGGAACAGAGAATGGGGTATCAGAGGGTGAGAATGTCTTATTTAATTCTCTAACAATAGATACTAACATATATATATATAGAGAGAGAGACAGAGACAGAGTCTCGCTCTGTTGCTCAGGCTGGAGTGCAGTGGAGCGATCTCAGCTCACTACAGCCTCCGCCTTCCGGGTTCAAGCTATTCTCCTGCCTCAGCCTCCTGAGTAGCTGGGATCACAGGCCACACCCGGCTAATTTTTGTATTTTTAGTAGAGATGGGGTTTCACCATGTTGGCCAGGCTGGTCTCGAACTCCTCACATCAGGTCATCCACCCACCCCCCCCAGCCCCCACCTCCCAAAGTTCTGGGATTACAGGTGTGAGCCACGGCACCCGGCCTGTAATATTTAACATCAAGCCCATCTCTCAGGTGAGAAGACTAAGGCATGGAACAGTCATGTGGCTTGTTCAAGGTCCACAGCTGGAAAGGGTAGGGTCTGCACAGAATTTGGAAAACAAGAATATTCTGCTCACCTCCTCTGATTTAACAAGCGAGGGAAATGAGGTCCAGAGGGGTTGGAAAGCTGCCTAAGGCCACCCAGTGGTCCTGCCTGGGACAATGTGGGAGGTTGGGGCTGTCCTCAGGATGAAATCTCCAGGCTTATTGCCTGCCTCCGCTTCCTAGCAATTTTTAGGAAGGGAAAGCTGGGCAAGGTGGTGCGTGCCTGTAGCTCCATCTACGTGGGTGTCTTTTTTTTTCTTTTTTCTTTTTTTTTGAGACGGAGTCTCGCTCTGTCGCCCAGGCTGGAGTGCAGTGACGCGATCTTGGCTCACTGCAAGCTCCGCCTCCCGGGTTCACGCCATTCTGCCTCAGCCTCCCAAGTCGCTGGAACTACAGGCGCCCGCCATGACGTCCGGCTAATTTTTTGTATTTTTAGTAGAGGCGGGGTTTCACCGTGTTAGCCAGGATGATCTGGATCTCCCACCTCGTGATCCGCCCATCTCTGCCTCCCAAAGTGCTGGGATTACAGGTGTGAGCCACCGCGCCCGGCCTTCATTTTGGTTTTGTTTTGTTTTGAGACAGGGTCTCGCTCTGTTGCGTGGGTTGAAGTGCAATGGCGTGATCACGACTCGCTGCAGCTTCAACCTCCCGGGCTCGAGCAGTCCACCCGCCTCAGCCTCGTGAGTAGCTGAGACTACAGGCGTGTAGGACTATGCCTGGCTAATTTTTTAAAACAATTTTTTTAGAAGAGATGGGGTCTCACTATGTTGGCCAGGCTGATCTTGAGCTCCTGGGCTCAAGCGATCGATCCTTCCACCTTGGCTTCCCAAAGTGCTGAGATTACAGGTGTGAAGGGCTGTGCCCAGCCAATCCCATCTACTTGAAAGGCAGAGGAGGTAGGATCGCTTATGCCTCGGAGTTCAAGACCAGCCTGGACAATACAGCAGGACTCTTGTCTCAAAAAAAAAAAAAAAGGAAAAAAAGGAGTTTGATGGGGGTAGTTCCAACCACCTGCGTCCTTCCTTCTCAGTAAAGCCAGCAAGCTTGGGCTTTAGGGAAATGGAAGCCACATTGATCCTGCCTGCGCCCAGCATGAGCTCACTGTCTAGGCATGTACAGCTCCTGACCCCAAACCACGTGTGCTCTCAACCCGTGGAAGATGGGGCTACCCTGGGGGCTCAGATGAAGGCGGAGACAAGGACCCCCAGCTCTGTGGATGTCTCCACCCCAGCTTTCTGAGGGTCCCTCCCTTCTGCCAGCCCCCTGCAGCACCCCCAGCCACCGCTGACTCAGGCAGGAAACCAGCTGGGTAGGCTTCGCTTGCTTCCTGGTCGCGACGATGCAGCCCCTCCGGCATGCCCAGCTGGCAAGATTTCCTTCTTGCATTTCTTTTCTTTCTTTTTGAAACAGAAGTTCATGGGCAAAGTGTCAGGGTCCTGCCAGGAGAAGTGGGCGTGCCAGGTCGAGGTGGGGGAAGGTGGAAGCAGGAGAGAAAGGCTTAGGCAAGAATAACTGTGTTCTTTTTTTTTTGGGGGGGGTGCGGTGGAGTTTCGCTCTTGTTGCCCAGGCCAGGCTGGAGTGCAATGGCACGATGTTGGCTCACCAAAACCTCCACCTCCTGGGTTCAAGTGATTCTCCTGCCTCAGCTTCCTGGGATTGGGATTACAGGCATGCGCCAACACGCCAGGCTTATTTTGTATTTTTAGTAGAGGCAGGGTTTCTCCATGTTGGTCAAGCAGGTCTCAAACTCCTGACCTCAGGTGTTCCGCCCGCCCCAGCCTCCCAAAGTGTGTTTTTTTTTTTTTTTTTGAGATGGAGTCTCGCTTGCTCTGTTGCCCAGGCTGGAGTGCAGTGGCGCAATCTCGACTCACTGCAACCTCTGCCTCCCGGGTTCAAGTGATTCTCCTGCCTCAACCTCCTGAGTAGCTGGGACTACATGCGCCCGCCGCCACGCCCAGCTAATTTTTGTATTTTTAGTAGAGATGGGGTTTCACCATATTGGCCAGGCTGGTCTTGAACTCCTGACCTCAGGTGATCCACCTGCCTCGGCCTCCCAAAGTGCTGGGATTACAGGCGTGAGCCACAGCGTCCGGCCAATAACTGTCTTGAAAAGCCACATTTAATGACCCCTCTGTCCCTGGGAGAGGGGAGCTAGGGAGGGACAGAGAGGACGGCGGATGGCAGGACTTGGGCTCCCACTGCTCTGCCCCCAGCACACAAGCGCAGCTCCTAGTCACATTGGTATGTCCCGCTGGGCGTGGTGGCTCACGCCTGTAATCCCAGCACTTTGGGAAGCCGAGGCAGGCGGATCACGAGGTCAGGAGTTGAGACCATCCTGGCTAACACGGTGAAACCCCATCTCTACTACAAAATACAAAAAATTAGCCAGGCATGGTGGCGGACGCCTGTGGTCTCAGCTACGCAGGAGGCTGGGGCAGGAGAATGGCTTGAACCCAGGAGGCGGAGCTTGCAGTGAGTCGAGATCGCACCACTGCCCTCCAGGCTGGGAGACAGAGCAAGACTCTGTCTCAAAAAAAAAAAAACATTGGTATGTCCCTTATCCTTAGGCTCCTGAATTCACACTGAGGGGGAGTGGGGATCCCAATTTAACAGACAGAGAAACTGAGGCTCAGAAAGGTTTTAATTTTTTTTTTTTTTTTTTTTTGAGACAGTCTCACTCAGTTGCCCAGGCTGGGGTGGGGTGCAGTGACGTGATCTTGGCTCACTACAACCTTCGCCTCCCAGGTTCAAGCGATTCTCCTGCCTTAGCCTCCCGAGTAGCTGGGACTACAGGCGCGTACCACCACACCCGGCTAATTTTTGTACTTTTGGTAAAGACGAGGTTTCTTCATGTTGTCCAGGCTGGTGTTGAACTCCTGACCTCAAGTGATCTGCCGGCCTCAGCCTCCCAAAGTGCTGAGATTACAAGCATGAGCCACGGCCCCAGGCTGAGACTCAGAAAGGTGAAGGGACTTGAAGGTCACACAGTCAAAAAGTGGCAGAACCTGGCAAAGAACTCAAGGTGTGGGTTCTTCTGGAGTCTGGGGCTCCTGGCTCCAGCAATAATGAGGGCTTGGGGGAGTGCAGGAGGGGAAAGTCACCCAGGAAAGTGAAGGGGAAAATGAGGCTGTTTGGGGAGGCCTGAGGGGAGAGGTGAAGGGGGAATGGGTGAGTGGACATTCCAGACCCCATACCTGCAGTGCCTGAAAGCCCTTCCTTGCCCCTGGGGTCCTCCTGGAAGGGGCTGGCGTCAGAGGCACAAAGGGAGCCAGATTGCAGGATTCCTGGGCTGGTCGAGACGCCACCAGCCTGCGGGTGAATTTAGCCCCGGTTAGAGGCGCCTCCTGGTGTCCAACTCCAGTGCCAGATGACACCCAGAGCCCACCCCGTCCTGGCCCTTGCCATTCTGATTCCAGATAGAAAGACTGGAAGCTAATTTTTTGAAGATGGCGAACTCACCACTCCCTTAACATATAAAGATGAATGGGTGCTAAAATGTTTCTTTCTTCCTGTTCACCAGGTCAGAAATTTTTTTTGTTTCTTCTTTTTTGTGTTTTTTTGTTTCTTCTTTTTTTCTTTTTTTTTGAGACAGAGCTTGCTCTGTTGCCCAGGCTGGAGTGCAATGGCGCAATCTCGGCTCACTGCAACTTTCGTTTCCCGGGTTCAAGCGATTCTTCTGCCTCAGCCTCGTGAGTAGCTGGGACTATAGGTACCTACCACCACGCCCAGCTAATTTATTTATTTTTAGTAGAGACGGAGTTTCACCATGTTGGCCAGGTTGGTCTCGAACTCCTGACCTCAGGTGATCTGCCTGCCTTGGCCTCCCAAAGTGCTGGGATTACATGTGTGAGCCACCACAGCTAGTCTTGTTTTTCTCTTAATTTCAATGATGTGGGAAACAGGCAGATGTTATGTTCAAGAGAGTCTGAAAAAGACACTTTTGTTTTTGAGATGGGGCCTTGCTGCATCGCCCAAGCTGGAGTGCAGTGGTGCGATCTCGGCTCACTGTAGCCCCAACCTCCCGTGTTCAAGTGACCCTCCCAGTTCAGTCTCCGGAGTAGCTGGGACTCCAGGCATGCCCCACCACACCCAGCTAATTTTTAAAAATGTTTTGCAGAGATAGGGTCTTGCTATGTTGCCCAGGCTGGTCTTGAACTCCTGGCCTCAAGCAATCCGCCCACCTCGGCCTCCCAAAGTGCTGGGATTAGGCCGGGCGCAGTGGCTCACGCCTGTAATCCCACACTTTGGGAAGCCAAGGTAGGCGGATCACTTGAGGTCAGGAGTTCGAGACCAGCCTGGGCAACATGGTGAATGCCCATCTCTACTAAAAATACAAAAATTAGGTGGGTGTGGTGGCACGCGCCTGTAGTCCTAGCTACTTGGGAGGTTGGGGCAGGAAAATCTCTTGAACACGGGAGGTGGAGGTTGCGCTGAGCTGCGATCATGCCATTGCACTCCAGCCTGGGTGACAGAGCGAGACTATCTAAAAAACAACAGCATCATCAACAAAAAGCACACACAAACACACACAAAGTGCTGGGATTGCAGGTGTGAGCCAGGGTGCCTGACCTTGAAAAAGACACTTTAGAAATCAAGCTATTGAAGCAAAGGTGTGAGTGTAGGCAAATTGGGTTTTCCACAGGGGAATAAGGGTTGTCAACTGAACCTCTAGGCTGGACAGGATATGACATTTGCACGTCTGTAGATAAGAACTATATTGTATTGCTATCAGTTCTCACAACTTACAGAGTTGTAAAATAGTTCAAAGACAATGATATGAATCAGGTACTCGGGAAGGGCATATTGTTTATAGCTAACAGGCTGAATGAACCATTGAATAATCATAACTCATTCACTGAAACAAAATGTTTTAGAAGGAACCGTTCCTTCATTCAATAAACACCTGCTCATCGAGTACCTATTGTGAGCTGTTTTAGGTGCTTGAGACACAGCCCCGAAGAGAGTTGGGATCCTTGAGAAGCAAAGTAGAAACAGAGGAAAGTCACAGAAAGTGACCCTGGCTAAGAAGACAATCAAACAGGTCACTTCTGGGGGCAGGGGACAAAGAAAGCTTCTCTGAGGTGATGTCTCAGGGGAAGGAACTGTGGGCGCAAAGGCAGGGAGGACTGTGGCCTGGATGGGAAGGGGATACAAACTTGGTGTTGTCCCTTTTTTCTGTTGTCACTGGAATGTCAGGTTTGTTTTGTTTTGTTTTTTGAGACAGAGTCTCGCTCCGCCATCCAGGTGGAGTGCAGTAGCATGATCTCAGCTCACTGCAACCTCTGCCTCCTGGGTTCAAGCGATTCTCCTGCCTCAGCCTCTTGAGTAGCTGGGATTATAGGCGTGTGCCACGATGCCGGCCAATTTTTGTATTTTTAGTAGAGACAGGGTTTCACCATGTTGGCCAGGCTGGTCTTGAAGTCCTGACCTCAAGTGATCCACCTGCCTCAGCCTCCCAAAGTGCTGGGATTACAGGCATGAACCATCATGGCCAACCTGAATGCTAGTTCTTAGTTCTGCCTAGAAGAGAGGTTGGCATGAAGTAGTCACAATAGCTGGGTGTGGTGGCTCATGTCTATAATCCCAGCAGTTTGGGAGGCTGAAGTGGGAGGATGGCTTGAGGCCAAAATCGGTCTGGGCAACATAGGGAGACTCTGTCTCTACGGAAAATAAAAAAATTAGCTGGGCGTGGTGGTGCATGCCTGTGGTTCCAACTACTAGGGAGGCTGAGGTGGGAGGATCACTTGAGTCTAGGAGTTTGAGTTTGCAGTGACTTATGATCGGACCACTGCAGTCACGACACAGCAAGACGCTGTCTCTAAAAAAATATAAAAGTAACCACAATAAGTACTGAACGAGGAGAACTTGGTTTCTCAAGTTACCCGTCTGGCCCTCTTCTAAGTTATACTTTCTTTCTTTCCTTTCCTTATTGTTTTAAAGCTTTTTAAACTTTCATTCCTGCTCTGAAAAAAAAATCCTGAATGAGCCAAGTGGCCCTACCTGAAAGGCCTTAAGTCAGCTGGGTGGCTCATGCCTGTAATCCCAGCACTTTGGGAGGCCAAGGCAGGAAGATCGCTTGAGGTAGAAGTGTTTGAGACCAGCCTGGACAACATAGTGGGACCCCATCTCCCAAAACAAAAAACAAAAAACAAACAAAAAAAAACAGTCCAGGCGCAGTGGCTCACATCTGTAATCCCAGCACTTTGGGAGGCCGAGGTGGGCGGATCACCAGAGGTCAGGAGTTGGAGACCAGCCTGGCCAACATGGTGAAACCCCATCTCTACTAAAAAAAAATTAGCCGGGTGTGGTGGTGGGTGCCTATAGCCCCAGCTACTCGGGATGCTGAGGCAGGAGAATCACTTGAACCTGGGAGGCAGAGGTTGTAGTGAGCCGAGATCGCGCCACTGCACTCCAGCCTGGGTGACAGAGGGAGACTCCATCTCCAAAAAAAAAAAAAATAAAATAAAATAAAACAAAACCAAGGAAAGAAGTCAATTACTGCCTGAGGTGGGCAGACAGCCAGAGAAACCAGGTTCCCTAGGTGGGGCCCAAGGATGTGTGCCCTGGGAGCTGGAACAGCCAATCCCCGGCCCTGAACAGAGGCTGGGGATTGGCTGTGAAAGGGAAGCCCAGAAAGGAAAGAGCTACCCTTATCCCTCAGTCTGGGATCTGGGCCTCATTCATACTCCATTCCCTCCCTCCCCGTTCAGAAACAACAAGGGCGGGGCCTTCCTGGCAGCTTGGGAAACGCCAGACTACTCAATCTTTCCATCTCATGCGGCTTCCACTGCCCCAATTCCTGATTTTTCAAGATGCTAAGTTAGGACTTTTTAATGAAATTTCTCTCTGCATGTTTGTGCGGGGCGGGGTGGTGGTGGTAAAATTCACCATTTTATTTTAATTATTTTTTGAGACCATGTCTCACTCTGTCACCCAGGCTGACATGCAGTGGCACCATCTTGGCTCACTGCAACCTCCACCTCCCAGGTTCAAGTGATTCTCCTGCCTTAGCCTCCCAAGTGGCTGGGATTACAGGCACTCACCACACTCACCACCACGCCCGGCTAATTTTTGTATTTTTAGTAGAATTGGGGTTTTGCCATATTGGCCATGCTAGTCTCGAACTCCTGGCCTCAAGTGATCCACCAGCCTTGGCCCCCCAAAGTGCTGGGATTACAGGTGTGAGCCACCACGCCCGGCCTAATGCACCATTTTAACGTGTACAGTTCAGTATAACCACAATGTTGTACAATCACTTCTGACTCCAGGACATTTTCATCCCCCTTGAAAAGAAACCCCATTCCCGCTCCCTCAGCCCCTGGCAACCACTCATCTGCTTTCTGCCCCCATGGATTTGTCTGTTTGGGACATTTCACATAAGTGGGATGATTCAAGATGTAGCCTTTTGTGGCTGGGCACGGTGGCTCACGCTTGTAATCCCAGCACTTTGGGAGGCCGAGGCGGGCGGATCACGAGGTCAGGAGATTGAGACTACTCAACCTCAGGTGATCTGCCTGCCTTGGCCTCCCAGAGTGCTGGAATTACAGGCGTGAGCCACCATGCCCAGCCAATTTTTCTATTTTTTTTTTTTGTATTTTTTTTTTTGTATTTTTTTTTTTTTTATTATACTTTAGGGTTTTAGGGTACATGTGCACAATGTGCAGGTTTGTTACATATGTATCCATGTGCCATGTTGATTTCCTGCACCCATTAACTCGTCATTTAGCATTAGGTGTATCTCCTAATGCTGTCCCTCCCCCCTCCCCCCGAATTTTTCTATTTTTAATAGAGATGGGGTTTCACCCTGTTGGTCAGGCAGGTCTTGAACTCCTGACCTCATGATGATCTGCCTGCCTCAGCCTCTCAAAGTGCTGGGATTACAGGCGTGAGCCACTGCACCTGGCCTGTGTCCCTTTTAGCTATTGTGAGCAGTGCTGCTATTTACATGCAAATCTGTGAGTGAACATCTGTCTTCCATTCTTCTGGGAATATACCTAGGAGCAGAATTGCTGGGTCATAGGCTAACTCCACAATGAACTTACTGAAGAACCACTGAACTGTTTTTCCCCTCTATACAGCCTGTAATCCCAGCATTTTGGGAGGCTGAGGTGGGTGGATCATTTGAGGTCAGGAGTTCGAGACCAGCCTGGTCAACATGGTGAAACCCCATGTCTACTAAAAATACAAAAATTAGCTGGGCGTGGTGGCACATGCCTATAATCCCAGCTACTTGGGAGGCTGAGGTGTGAGGATCGCTGGAGCCTGGGAGGCAGAGGTAGCAGTGAGCCAAGATCATGTCACTGCACTCCAGCCTGGACTACAGAGCAAGACTCTGTCTTAAAAAAAAAAAAAAAAAAAAAAATTGGCAAAGTCTTGACTGTCACCATGTGGAACCCAGAAAACACACTTGAGATGGGGTTTGGGGGTAGCTGCTGGTGACCCAGCACCTCTGTCTCCTTGGTAGGTGAGGTGACCAGGAGAGGATAAGCCACTAGGGAACCAGTCACCCCACCCTGTCTCAGGGTAGAAGCTGACTGTATGCACAGGTACCACTCCCCAAAGACAGCAGTTCAGTATCACCCTGACTACAGCCCGTCTTTTCCCTGTGCTGTGACCTTGACCTGGATCCAGTGAAGGGAGAAAAGGAAGATTATCAGGCCAGAGATCCCAGAATATTCCATAGGCACTGTGTGGTACAACAGACTCAAACAATTTGGAGATGGAGGAACTCCAGGATGGGCAGAAGTGAATTCTGGTCTGGTGACAGTGACAGGTAGCGGAGGGTCAGCTGACAGCATGGATCGGGACTCTGCCAACTACAGGGTCAATTCCACTCTGGAATGTTATGCAGGACCTCAACAGGGCATCCTGCTAGATGACATTTATAACGCATTAGAACTGGTGGGGCGTGGTGGATCACACCTGTAATCTCAGCACTCTGGGAGGCCAAGGCAAGAGGATTGCTGGAGGCCATGAAGTTGAGACCAGCCTGGACAACTTAGCAAGACCCCATCTCTACAAAAAGCAATAAATCAGCTGGGTGTGGTAGTGCATGCCTGTAGTTCTAACTACTTGGGAGGCTGAGGTGGGAGGATCGCTTGAGCCTGGGACATGGAGACTGCAGTGAGCTATGATTGCACCACTGCACTCCAGCCTGGGCAACAGTGTGGCCTGGCTCATAGGTAGCACTACCGCTGGCTGTCCTGACTCCCTTACAGTTGGCACTCTTTAACCAGGTAGTACCACGTGGTTTCTGAATGTATTCTGGTTTAATCAGCACCTTGGTCCTGTGGGGTGGCATCTGACCTACTGATGTCCAATTCCAACTTGACTCTGGTTGTGTCCCCAGGGCTGAGGACTGGCCAGGAGGAGGGAGTGAGTCACCCGGGGTTAAATGGAGAAAAGACTCTTTCCCGGCTCTCAGGCTCAGGGCCAGAGGTGTAGAAGCCCAGCTGTCCCCGGGCACGTGGCTGCTAAAGGCGGTGGGGTGGGGTGGGGCATGCCCGGCCACGTCACTCGTGGAGACTTGTGGGCTCATCTGGCCTGCTCACTCGAACACAGGACTGCAAGAGGGATGACAAAGCCAGGTTTATTGTTCTGGGTTAAACCTGTGGAGGCAGGACCTGGGAAGGGGCACGGGGACAGATGAAGTTGGTGACTGTATCTTCCTGGTCATTGCTGGGTTCTCAGCACCCTTGGCCCCCACTGAAGTTCTAGGTGAAGCCCAGTGCTGGGGGACAGGGTCCTCTCTTCCTGACAGTGCAGCCTGTGGGATGACTTGCAAGGTCCCATATGGAGGTAGGGGGTGGGGTGTTGGCCTGCGCTGGGGCCAGCGTCCTCAGGAAGGTGTCTTGGAGGAGGTGGCAGCAGCTGCCCCTTTCTTCTTGGCCGGGGCCTTCAGCAGTGCCAGGTTTTTGGGCAAGCTGCTGCTGGCTTTCATCACCACATCATGTTCGATCTTCTTCCGGATCCCGACTTCTAGGTTCTGAGGGACAAACACAGGGCAGTCAGATTGTGACCTGGGGCTGAGAGAGGGCCTGACCAGTCACCCTCTTCCTGGCTAGAGCTCGCAGGGGGCTAGTTCAGCAACTATCCCCTAGAACCGCACTTGAGTGTGGGTCTGGTGGCTAGGGTTTAAGTCCTGCACTCTCCCGGTCCTCCACACACACAAAAATCCTCACCTCTGCACCTTTGCTTCTAAACCTCTGCTCATGCCCATCTTATGGATGGGAAACAGTCTGCTGCAGCCAGGAGACACTGGAGGCACTGGTTGCCCAGGTCCCTAAACCACATGGGATCCAGTGTGCCCACAGCCTCTGGTCCCAGCCTCTAGATGGGCAGCCTCCTCTGCCCCAGGTCATCTCTGCTTTGCAGACGGCAAGCTGAGGATCTGAGGAGTTGGCAAGGGAGCTGGCAAATAAGGCACAGGCGTGGGGCAAAACCAGCAGTGTGAACCCCAAACTGGTGGCTCAGTCGCCTTTCCCAGACTGCCCCTGCCCTGCCGCTCTGAGTTCCAATGGCCTGGGTGTGGTGGCTCAAGCCTGTAATCCCAGCACTTTGCAAGGCTAAGGCAGGAAGATCACTTGAGCCCAGGAACTCAAGACCAGCCTGGGCAACATAGCGAGACTGCATCTGTACAGCTAATAAAAAATTAGCACAGTGTGGTGGTGTGTGCCTCTCGTCTCAGCTATTTGGGTGGTCGAGCCCAGGAGGTCCAGGCTGCAGTGAGCTATGATCATTCCACTACACTGCAGCCTGGGGGACAGCATGAGACCCTGTCTCAAAGAAAAAAAAAGTTCCAGCTGGGTGCAGTGGCTGTAATCCCAGCACCCTGGGAGGCCAAGGCAGGCGCATCACCTGAGGTCAGGAGCTCTAGACCAGGCTGGCCAACATGGTGAAACCCAATCTCTACTAAAAACACAAAAAGTAGCCAGGTGTGGTGGCGGACGCCTGTAATCCCAGCTACTCAGGAGGCTGAGGCAGGAGAATTGCTTGAACGCGGGAGGCAGAGGTTGCAGTGAGCCCAGACCGCACCACTGCACTCCAGCCTGGGCAACAAGAACGAAACTCCATCTCAAAAAAAAAAAAAAAAAAAAAAAAAGAAAGAAGAAGTTCCAATGACCACCAGCATTGGGACAGCTAACCAGGTGCCTGGGCACAGGGGTCATGGAGCCGGAATTCAGTGCGTGTACCGGGACAATATAAGCGTCAGTGGCGTAATATGTTACACTGTTAAAGGATGGTAAGCGCTGCTATGGCAAAAAGGAAACACGAGTGAGGAGGGACGGGTACAGGTCACCATCAAGGCAGGCCTCTTTGAAGCGAGTTGGAAGAAGGGAGCAGTGTGGATTATTGGGAGAGGAATCCAGGCAGAGGAGACAGCCAGTGCAAAAGTTCTCAGGTGGGACAAGGAGCCCCGGAAGGGCTCCGGGAAGGAGGGGTCAGGGGCCAGTAAGGCTAGAGGGAGTTAGCAGAGGAGAGGGTGGAAGGAGACGAGGGCAGATTCTGCAGGGCCTTGTGGCTGAGTGAGGACTGGGCCTTTTTCCTGGGTGAGGTGGAAGCCATGGAGGATTCTGAGCCAAGGAGGGAGGGAACCAACTCAGGTGCTCATGGGCACCCTCTGGCTTCTGTGAGAGGACCAGGTGGGATCTAGGAGACAAGGGAGAAGGTGGCTGCACTGGTCCCGGTGGGAAATGATGTGGGTGGGACCAGGTAGGGGCCAAGGAGGTGGGAGGCGGGTGGATTCTGGATTGATTCTAAGGGCAAAATAGGGGTGAGCACAGTGGCTCATGCCTGTAATCCCAGCACTTTGGTAGGCCGAGGCAGGCAGATCATGAGATCAGGAGTTCAAGACCAGCCTGGCCAACATGGTGAAACCCCACCTCTACTAAAAATACAAAAATTAGCCAGGTGTGGTGGTGCACGCCTGTAATCCCAGTTACTCGGGAGGCTGAAGGAAGAGAATCGTTTGAATCCAGGAGGCAGAGGTTGCACTAAGCCAAGATCACGCCACTGCACTCCAGCCTGGGCAACAGAGCGAGACTCCATCTCAAAAAAACAAAACAAAACAAATGGGATGAGACCGGGATGTGACAGAAAGGAGGGATTCAAGGATGACCTATGGCATTGGGAAGGAAGTGATCACAGGGGGAGGAGGGCAGAATGGGAAGGGAGGATCAGGAACTTGGTTTTGGACGTGCTGAGTACAAGGTGACCATGAGATTCCTCACTCCATTGAAGTAAGCGGGCCGCTGGGTACCCAGTTCTGAGAAAACCGACACTTTGGGGAGACGAAACAATTTGCTCAAGATCAGAGGGCTGTTTACTGTGGAGTACAATTCAAACCCAGGTTTGACTCCCACCAAAACCAGTTTTAAATCTCCTTCCAACTTCTTTACAAGCTCAACCTTACCCATCTACATATAAATGTTGCACTTAAAAACAACCACAGGGTGGCTCACGCCTGTAATCCCAGCACTTTGGGAGGCAGAGGCGGGAGGATGGCTTGAGGCCAGGAGTTCAAGACCAGCCCGGGCAGCATAGTGAAACCTGTCTCTACCAAAAATACAAAAAAAAAAAAAAAAATTATCCGCGTATTGGCGCGCACCTGCAATTCTACCTACTCGGGAGGCTGAGACGGAAAGATTGCCTAAGTCCAGGAGGTTGAGGCTGCACTGAGCTATAATGGGGCCACTGCACTCCAGCCTGGGCAACAGTGAGACCCTGACTCAAAAAAAAATGACGATAACCAACGCACCTCACGCTTCTTTGAGCCCTCTGCTGTTCTAGGTTTACAAAGCTGGGCTTTCAATTCCCTTCCCATGTCATCTCGCTGTCTTCCTGAGTTCCATTTAAGAAAACAGTAACAGCAAGAGGCTGGCGTTATTGGAACACTTTTTGCGCCGCAGGTCTTGCTTTTACGAGGCCCTGTTGAAGTGGTAAGTGGTGTTCCTGCACCCCTTGCACAAGGAAGAAAAGGGAGGCTCACGGAGCTGGGAGTCCTCCAGGCCTCATCCCTTGCCCTTTGCCGATCCCTGTGCTCCTTCCCTCGCCGGCCTCCAGATTTCATCTCTCGTCCCTAGCACGTCCCCCAGCCCCTATCCCTCGCCAGCTTCCACCTCTTGCCCCTCTCTCTGCGCCCCGGGCTCCATCCTTCGCTCCTAACGCGGCCCCTGGCTCTATCCCCTAGCTCCTAGCTCGTCCCCAGGATCCACCCTCTCTCCTCACCGACCCCCGGGCTCCACCCCTCGCCTCACGCCGTCCTCTGGGCTCCACCCCTCGCTACTCGCCGCCCTCCGGGCTCCATCTCTCGTCCCCGCACACCTTTTTGAGCTTTTGCTGCTGCACGACGCGCGCCTTCTTCGGAGCGATAACACGACCTGGGGAACGACATGCTCACGTGAGGCCGGGAAGCCGGGGGTCCACCTCGCCCCCAAGTCCCCGGGCCGCTCCTTACCGCCTTTCCTTGGGCCCCGATTCTTTTCAGAGGCCGCCGCTGCTGTCTTGCTCTTTGTGGGTTTGTGCGCCTGGAACTTGCGCTGCCCCTGCGCCATGGTCCGGCACACAGAGGAAGAGGCGGGGCTGTAAGCAGTCGTAGCCGGAAGGCACAGGGAACCATGGGATACAGCGGGGCGGAAAAACGCAAGAGCTCACGGGATACAACGTGGCACAGAGTTAAAGAGACAGCAGTCCACAAAGGTAGTGGATCACAGCTGGAGTTTTCAAACATTACGAACAAAAAGGTGACAATGATAAGCTAACGTTTATTGAGAGGTTATGTGTTTTAGAAAACTTACAACGTTTTATGATCTTTACACATAAAAACTCAGACAAGGTTAGGGTGCGGCACTCACCTCTGGTACAGAATTTAAGGTCCAAAAACTTTGGTAACCGTAAACAATATCCAAAATAATCAAATTGTTAAACTACATCCTGCAGACCAGCAGCATAATTTTGTCAATAAAGTTTTAGTGGAACCAGGGTGTTGAGGTAAGCTCAAGGCACAAGTGCGGGGCTCTAGCCTCTTCAAAATTTTATTTAGGCCGGGCACGGTGGCTCATGCTTGTAATCCCAGCACTTTGGAAGGCCGCGGCGTGCGGATCACCCGAGGTCAGGAGTTCGAGACCAGCCATGACTAACATGGTGTCTCTATAAAAATACAAAAATTAGCCAGGCATAGTGCCGGGCTCCTGTAATCCCAGCTACTCGGGAGGCTGAAGCAGGAGAGTCGCTTGAACCCAGGAGGCGGAGGTTGCAGTGAGCCGAGATGGCACCTCTGTACTCCAGCCTGGGCAACAGAGCAAGACCCTGTCTCAAAAAAATATTTATTTTGTTTTGTTTTGTTCATCATGGATTTTTTTTTTTTTTTTTTTTTTAAAGAGATGGGGTCTCACTCTGTTGCTTAGGATGAAGTGCAGTAGTGCAATCAAAGCACACTGCATCCTTGAACTCCTGGGCTCAAGCCATCCTCCCACTTCAGCCTGAGTAGCTGGGGCCAGAGGTGTGAGCCCCATGCCCAGCTCATTGTTTTTAAATTTTTGTTTGTAGAGACAAGCTCTTCCTATGTTACCCAAACTGGTCTCAAACACCTGGGCTCAAGGGTCCTCCCATCTTGGTCTCCCAAAGTGCTGGAATTACAGGCATGAGCCACCAAGCCTGGCCTCATCATGGATTTTTGCATTAATTTTGATTTTTAAAAAATACTGCTGTAAGCTCAGGCGCAGTGGCTCATGCCCGTAGTCCCAGCACTTTGGGAGGCTGAGGCAGGGGGATCATTCGAGGTCAGGAGTTCGAGACCAGCCTGGCCAACATGGTGAAATCATGTCTTTACTAAAAATAGAAAAATTAGCTGGGCGTGGTGGCGCATGCCTGTAATCCCAGCTACTCAGGAGGCTGAGGCAAGAGAATCGCTTGAACCGGGGAGGCACAGGTTGCAATAAGCTGAGATCACACCACTACATTCCAGCCTGGGCGACAGAGTGATACTCCGTCTCAAAAAAAAAAAAAAAAAACCCAAAACAAAATATTGCTTTAAAATATTTTTTATCTTGGTTGCTGAGCTTTTTTGGTGTCCTCTTAAAATTCTGCCCTGGAGGTGTCACCCTAGCTCCAGCCCTGATCTTAAGAGGGAGGTACTAGTGTTATCCGCATTTATTTTTTATTTTTTTAATTAATTAATTAATTAATTTTTTTTTGAGACAGAGTCTCGCTCTGTTGCCCAGGCTGGAGTACAGTGGCGCAATCTCGGCTCACTGCAAGCTCCGCCTCCCAGGCTCACGCCATTCTCCTGCCTCAGCCTCCCAAGCAGCTGGGACTACAGGCGCCCGCCACCATGCCCGGCTAATTTTTTGTATTTTTAGTAGAGACAGGGTTTCATCGTGTTAGCCAGGATGGTCTCCATCTCCTGATCTTGTGATCTACCTGCCTCGGCCTCCCAAAGTGCTGGGATTACAGGTGTGAGCCATCGCGCCCGGCCTGTTACCCACATTTTATAAATGAGGAAACCAAGGCACAGAGCGGCGAAGTGACTTGCCCAAGATCATACAGTGGAAAAGGTGTCGGAGTCAGGATTTGAATCTGGGCAGCTTGGCTCTAGATGCTGGGCTCTAGATGGAAGGCCCTGTCTGAGCTCCCTGCACTAGGAACAAGTGTGGTCAGGGGCAGGAAGGTCAGCTTTTGGGTAGCCATTCAAGAAATGTATTAAAAAACCTAGAGAGGCAGGCTAGGGAGAGCTGAGTTGGTTACATCTAGCATCCATCTAGGGTTCCATCCCTGGAAGAGGTGGTGGTTAGGGCTGCCCGGAGCTCCTCAGGGGCAAAGACCCCCAGTTCTGTGATGATGCCGCCAGTGATGAGGTCATGGGGGGTGACATCGAAGGCAGGATTCCAAACTCCAATCCCTGCAGGGGAGAGAGGGGAGGCAAGGAGGCAAGAATTTGCTTCTATGAAATTTCTCAAGTTGTGGTCATCTGTTTCTACCACAGTGGTTCTTGGAATTGGGGAGTCCTTGAGAACCTGAGGATTCTTACCCCAAAAGTACATGCAGGCATGGACACTGTACTCAATAGTAAGTTTAGACTCGCCACCGCTCCTAGACTGTCACTCCCCAAGAAGAATTCAAAGTCCTATACGCATCTATGCCACTTATTTTTTTATTTTTTGTGAGATGTAGTTTTGCTCTTGTTGCCCAGGCTGGAGTGCAATGGCGCGATCTCGGCTCACCGCAACCTCCACCTCCCGGGTTTCCAGCGATTCTCCTGCCTCAGCCTCCTGAGTAGTTGGGATTACAGGCATGCACCACCATGCCGGGCCAGTATTTTTAGTAGAGATGAGGTTTTTCCATGTTGGTCAGGCTGGTCTCAAACTCCCGACCTCAGGTGATCTGCCTGCCTTGGCCTCCCAAAGTGCTGGGATTACAGGCGTGAACTGCTGCACCTGGCCTATCCCACTTATTTTTTTAGTTTTATTTTTAATTATTATTATTTTTTTTGACACAGAGTCTCATTCTGTCACCCAGGCTGTAGTACAGTGGTGCGATCTCGGCTCAGTGTAACCTCTACCTCCTGGGTTCAAGCGATTCTTCTGCCGCAGCCTCCTGAGCAGCTGGGACCACAGATGTGCACCACCATGCCTGGCTGTTTTTTTGTTTTTTGTTTTCTTGAGATGGAGTTTTACTCTTGTCACCTAGGCTGGAGTGCAGTGACACGATCTCAACTCACTGCAACCTGTGCCTCCCAGGTTCAAGCGATTCTCCTGCCTCAGCCTCCCGAGTAGTTGGGATTACAGGCGCCTGCCACCTCGCCCGGCTAATGTTTTTTTTGTATTTTTAGTAGAGACGGGGTTTCACCACATTGGCCAGGCTGGTCTCGAACCCCTGACCTCAGGTGATCCGCCCGCCTCAGCCTCCCAAAATGCTGGAATTTCAGGTGTAAGCCACTGTACCTGGCCCCATAATGCTAATATTGGTTCATGCTAGTATTTCATGAACTATTTTTTTTTTTTTTTTTGAGATGGAGTTTCACTTTTATTGCCCAGGCTGGAGTGCTGTGGCGCTATCTTGGCTCATTGCAACCTCTGCCTACTGGGTTCAAGCAATTCTTCTGCCTCAGCCTCCCAAGTAGCTGGGAATACAGGCATGCGCCACCATGCCTGGCTAATTTTGTATTTTTAGTAGAGACGGGGTTTCTCCATGTTGGTCAGGCTGGTCTTGAACTCCCAACCTCAGGTGATCTGCCTGCCTTGGCCTCCCAAAGTGCTGGGATTACAGGTGTGAGCCAAGGCACCTGGCCTTTTTTTTTTTTTTGAGGTGGAGTTTCGCTCTGTTGCCCAGACTGGAGTGCAGTGGTGCAGTCTCAACTTACTGCAACCTCTGCGTCCTGGGTTCAAGCAATTCTCATGCCTCAGCCTCCCAAGTAGATGGGACTACAGGCACATGCCACCATGCCTGACTAATTTTTGTATTTTTTTAGTAGAGACCTGGTTTCGTTCTGTTGGCTAGGCTGGTCTGGAACGCCTGACCTTAAGTGATCCGCCCACCTCTGCCTCCCAAAGTGTTGGGATTATAGGCATGAGCCACTGCATCTGAGTGCATGAACTGATATTTAAAGGGCCAGTCATTGATCTAAACGTCCTGTGGGTTAATTCACTGATGGCCCTTGGGTTTATGCAGCAGGTTCTAGCCATAGCCAATTTTACAGACAGGACCAGTGAGGATCTTAGGGAATTAGAGAATTTAGGGAACTTGGTAACGGTTGCACAGCCAGGAAGTATAGGTAGCTAGGCAAAGTCTTGCAGCAAGGCATGGTAGCTCACACCTGTAATCTCAGTGCTTTGGGAGGCTGGGGCAGGAGGATCGCTTGAAGCCAGGAGTTTGAGACCAGCCTGGGGAACGTAGCGAGACCCTATCTGTATGAAAATAAACAAATAAAAATAAAAATAAGTTTAGAAATATCTTGCTTTTTCTTTTCTTTTTCTTTTTGAGACAGAATCTCGCTCTGTTGCCCAGGCTGGAGTGCAATGGTGCAATCTCAGCTCACCACAACCTCCGCCTCTCAGGTTCAAGTGATTCTCCTGCCTCAGCCTCCTGAGTAGCTGGGACTACAGGCAGGTGCCACCATGCCTGGCTAATTTTTATATTTTTAGTAGAGATGGGGTTTCACTATGTTGACCGGGCTGGTCTCGAACTCCTGACCTTGTGATCTGCCCATCCTGGCCTCCCAAAGTGCTGGGATTACAGGTGTGAGCCACCTTGCCTGGCTGTCTTGGTTTTTCTTTACAAACACATGGCCAGCCAGATATTCTTATTTCCTCTTAAGAAAACCTAAGTGGAGAATAGCAAGACAGTTGCTCAAGATCATTCATATAACGGGTTAGTTGTAAATTGCGACATTGGATCTGATCTCCAGGATGCACCTGTTAGAAGAAGTGACCTGGGCCAGGCGCGTGGTGGCTCACACCTGTAATCCTAGAGCTTTGGGAGGCAGAGGCAGGCTGATTGCTTGAGGTCAGTAGTTTATAAATAGCCTGGTCAACATGTTGAAACCCCGTCTCTCTAAAAATACAAAAATTAGCCAGGCACGGTGGCGCCCAGCTACTCGGAAGGCTGAGGCAGGCGAATTGCTTGAGCCTGGGAAGTGGAGGTTGCAGTGAGCTGAGATCGCGCTACTGCACTCCAGCCTGAGGGACAGAGCAGGACTCCATCTCAAAAAAAAGAAAGAAGAAAAAGTGGCTTGTAGGAGCTGTGTATGTTCCAGAAGGATGACAAGGCCCTGCATATCACCTGCCTCCATGAAGTGCCCAGGAGCTGGAGTGTCCCCTTTCTGAGGCGGCAGCTTACCGGGTGCCGCAATCCGGACCCCATTAACATCGGTCAGCTCCTGGCCTGGTCGCTCTTCAATAATGATCTCCTTGCCGGTCTCCAGACGGAGGTCACATGAAGAGCTGGGGGCAGCCACATAGAAGGGAATGCCGTGGTGCTTGGCGACAATGGCCAGCTGGTAGGTGCCCACCTTGTTTGCTGTGTCGCCATTGGCAACCACGCGGTCAGCTCCCACGACCACAGCTGGGGAGGGGGCGTGTGAGAAGTTGGGGGTCATTACCTGGACCCATGCTCCAGAGCCCCGCCCCCAGGGCTTACCCCCCAGGGCTTACCATCTGCTTACCTGACACGCCCCTATGGGCCATGGCAGCAGCCACCATGCTGTCGGTGATAAGGGTGGCAGGGATCTGCTCATAGACCAGCTCAAAGGCCGTCAGCCGGGCTCCCTGGTTGTAGGGCCGGGTCTCCGTGCAGAAGGCGTGCTTCAGGCGGCCCAGGCTGTGCAGTGAGCGGATCACACCTGCCGGGGCCCCACGCACCAGAAGGCCCAGGGGAGGGGCAAACAGACAGGGTGGTCCATTGGTCAGGGGTGCAGGCTCCTAGTCTGGGCGTGGATTGCCAAAGGCTTACCGAGCACAGTCCCACCCAGGGGCCCTCGCAGTGGCAGTTCCCTCTGCCTGGTATGCTCTTCCCAATGCTCGCATAGCTCCGTTTCATGTCTGTTTAAAGGACACCTTCTCGGTGAAGCCTTCCCTGATATATCAGTTTTGCATAGCAATCCCCACACTTCCAGTTTCCTGCTCTCTGTCCTTAGCATTTATCACCTTCTAACACCTCATGTGTACAGGCAGCTCCCCTTTTCTGTGGGTTCTCCATCCATGGACTCAACCATGTGGATTGAAAATATTTGGGCCGGGTGTGGTGGCTCATGCCTGTAATCCTAGCACTTTGGGAGGCTGAGGCGGGTGGATCACCAGGTCAGCCCTGGGACCCCTGAGAGTAGAGATTTTGTCTGTTTTGTTCACTGCTGCGTCCCCAGAAAATGGCAGTGTCTGAGCCACAGCAGGTGCTTACTAAATGCTGGGTGAGTGAATGAATCAAAGGCAGAGGTCTTTCCATCAAGGCCTCACTTCCAGGGATGAAGGTGGGACTCAGGCAGGTAGGGAAATTTCCGGGGGAATTTAGGGTCAAGTGGAATCTGCTGCCTTGGCCCCCTACGGCCCACTCCCCCTGTCTCCTGGTCACAGCTACCTGATCTTTCTCTGTTCACTCCCTTCTTCCCAGTTCCTCTTGGAGTCCACGTCCTGCCCTGGCTCTAGGCATATGGCTCAGGCGGGGCCCATCGAATGACTGCTCTGGCATGGGCAGGTGCCCTAGTGGACCCCTGAGATACATGGAGACTTTTCTAGTACAGGAGGCTCTTTTCCTCATGATTTGAACCCTAACAGCCCCCTGCCAGCCCATGGAACCTGAAGATGAAGGAGGGCAGAGCTGAAGAACAGAGATAGATAGGTCCTGATGCTACTGGTTGAGCCCCTTAATCCAGCCATACCTGAAGCCAACAGTATAAGTGTTTCTGTACTAGAACTAACACCTTCACATTTTTTTTGTGTGGATAAAGTGGTTTGGGTTTGGGGTTCTTTCTCTTGTATCCAAAAAAGGTCCTAGAAGGCCCTCCCCTACCCCCTGAGGAGGCCCTCTCACCTAGGGCTGTACCATAGCCAGCGGTGGCCAGAGCACCGGTGTTACAGTGGGTCAGCACAGTCACCTTGCCACCGCTGGGGGCCACCCGCTCCAGGAGGTGGCAGGCTCCTAGGTTCCCAATGCTTCGGTTGTCTCTGAGGTCTTTCTCCAGCATGTCCTCAGCGCAGCGGATCACTCTGGGGCGACAAGGAGTTTTCAGCACCAGCCACCAGGCCCCAGGGCCCAGGCCAACGCCTCCTCTCTGCCCAACGCTGCTGTCCTGAAGCCCTCCTGCTCAAAGCCTCTCACTGCTGTGGGGCCTGGACCCTTGTGCCACGGCCACTGAAGTGTCACTCCCATTCATTCATGCAAAGACATGTTTATCAAGCAGTTCCGGTGTGACCCAGTAGTAAACAAGACAATCTCTGCCCCTATGGAGTTGACACTGGGGTGAGTAAGTCAGCTGATGAAGAGATAACAAAATGAAGGAAAAGACGGCAGAATCAGGCAACAGAGAGCAGCGGGTGAGCTGGATCATATAGGATGGTGCAGGAGGGCGCTATGGATACCTGGTCCGCACCAATGACACGTGCAAGGCTCTAAGGCAGGATCGAGCTTGGTGGGGTAGTGACATTGCGGGGAGGGGGTGGAGCAGAAGGGAAGTAGGGGGAAAAAAGATGGCAGGAAGGGGACCAGCACAGGAAGAAAAGTTCCTCAAAAGCAGAAACCAAGAGAACAAGGTGACACCAAAAAGGGCCTCCAAGGGTGGATAAGGGGCTGCGTGTATTCAGGGGAGGCACGATTAAGGAGTTGGGTTTCGGGGCCAGGCTGCCCAGGCTAGACTCCGGGCCCCATCTTTGGGTCCCTGGACAAGGGACTTAATGTCGCCGTGCCTCAGTTTCCCCATCTGTATAGTGGGTCACTGTACTTAAAAAGAGTCAATATAATTCCTGCTCAGCGCAGCGTCTGGTACCAGATCCCCGTACCTCTCCCGGACCGCCTCCTCCGTAGCGCCCTCCCGTTCGGCCTCCTGGGCTGCAGCATCAGCCAGGTCGCGGGCGGCGCGGGCCATGTTGACAGCGGTGGGCCGGGCGGTGACGAGAAAGCTCAGCTTGTCGCGCACGAAGGCCACGAGCGCAGCGAGTCCGGGTCCCCCGGCGCCCGCCTGCAGCTCCACGGCGAGGCTGAGACAGCCCACCAGGGCTATGGCCGGGGCGCCCCGCACCTGCGGGGCAGGGATTCGGGCGTCGGAAGCTGCAGGCGCGGGCGCACTCCCACCTCCAGCCTGGCCGCCCCGCCGCCCCGCTGCACCTTCATGGCGCGGATGGCCTCCCAGGCCTGGCGCACCGAGCCCACCGCCTCGTAGCGGCTCTGCTGGGGCAGTAGCAGCTGGTCTAGGATCTGCAGGGAGCCCCGCGAGTAGCGGATCGCCTCCAGAGTCATGGTACAGCAGCCAAGCCCAGCTCAACTCATGGGGAGCTGGGGGTCCGCGCGCACTTGAGGGAGGCGGGACCGTGGGCGGAGCCTCCCCCGGAAAAAGGGACATGCGCATGCGCATCCAACCCGACTCCACAGGTTCCCAGGACGCGCAGTCCACGTGGCCGAACCCACTCTACGTCTCGTGCCAAGCCCGGACGGAGTGAGCCGTCTACTCGGAACCACAAAAGTGGCAGCATTTATGGGACGCCTAGTGGATACCAGGCCCTGTGTTTAGCAACCTGCTGTCTAGAGTTAGAGGTGTATCCCCAGTGGCAAGGTAACATCAAGTGTTCAAACGAAAGGATTTGTTAAATGATCTTCCTTCTCCAAGGTTGAGGGGGAGGTTGTGGGGGATCGTGTGCCCCTTAATGGATGCACGGCTTTTTCTGGGCCATTTTCTGCTCGGTTTCATTCAAAAGTAACATGCAGGACGGGCGCTGTGGCTTACGCCTGGAATCCCAGCATTTTGGGAAGCCGAGTCGGGCGGATCACTTGAGGTCAGGAGTTCGAGACCAGCCTGGCCAACATGGTGAAACCCAGTCTCTACTAAAAATACAAAAAATTAGCTGGGCGTGGTGGCGTGCACCTGTAGTCCCGGCTGCTTGGGAGGCTGAGGCAGAAAAATCACTTGAACCCAGGAGGCAGAGGTTGCAGTGAGCCGAGATCGCACCACTGCACTCCAGCCTGGGTGACAGAGCGAGACTCAGTCTCAAAAACAAAACAAACCCCAAAAGTAACATGCACGGGGGGCTTTTCCATGGGCCACCCCTGGGCTGGGGATAATAAAAAGCTCACACCTGTGTGCTCCAGCCCCTGCTGCATCTGGCACAGATCCTGGGTACCCAGTGTGCCTTGTCCCTGGCCTTGTGTATGTGGTTCCTGGCCCCCTTTTCACCCTTCACAGTTGGCCCATGCCTCCTCCAGGAAGTCTGTCCTGATTCCTGGCCAACCTGACCCACCACCTCGAGACTCTTGTCACTCTGGGAGGGGACCACGTCTGTGGTCACAGCTATGACCCTATACCAGCATTTGCTGATGAGAGGCCTGCCAAGCTTGGTCAAGGTGGCGGGGGGCGGGCAGCCCCAGGGTCCATCTAACAACCCAAGACAGGGAAGAGACATGTCTTTAATGTACGGAGTCTCACAAGGCACAAACACCCTCACCAGGACCAAATAAATAACTCCACGGTTGCAGGAAGGCGAGGTCTGGGGAGGATGCGGCATCTGAGCTCTCCCAGGGCTGGTGGGCGAGAGGGGGTCTGCAGTCTGTGAGGGACCTCCTGGGTGTGTCCGGGCCTCTGGAGCGGGTCCAGTCTCCAGGATGGGGATCGCTCACTCACTCTCCGAGTCGGAGTAGTCCGCCACGAGGGAGGAGCCGAGACTACAGGGGTGCCGCGTGTCGGGGGTGTCAGCTGCCTCCTGGGAGGAGCCTGCTGGCGACAGGGGCTCGTCCTGACGGCTGCCTTCCTGCCCCCTCGGCCTGCTGCACTTAGGGGTCTCAGCTGTTTCCGGAGGACAGTCTCCGGGGGACATGGGCCGGTCCTGAGCAGCCTCCTCTGGTACCCGCGGTTCCCCAGACTTGGGAGTGTCGGCCGCATGCTGGGGGCTCTCTGGGACGTCCCGAGACCTCCGCCGCACGATGCCCAGGTCCCCCACGGTGATGGGGGAGGTGGCAAGCGCGGTTCTGCGGCTCTGTGCCAGCTTCTTCAGGACACCGCTGACCTTGCTGCTGGAGGCGGATCCGGGGGCGGAGGGGAACCAGGAGCGGCTGATGATCTCGGTCCGCTTGAGTTTCTGCTTGTCCTCGTAGGCTGGAGGAGAGGAGAGGACATTTCAGCGGCGGCAGGGGAGGGGGTCCAGAACTGCCCTCTGGTAGACCAGAGTCCACTCATGGCTGAGGACCCCCCATCTCCAGGCAATTCTGAGCCTCCCTGTCCCCTTTTCCCCCTGGCCTCCTACGCACAGTCCAGGGTGTGGAACTTCAGCAGAGCCGCCAGCTTGCGGTCATCTTCCGTCTCAGGCACCAGCGGGATGGTCAGGCTCGCCTTGGCCTGCAAGGCCTGGTCTCTCTCCTCCTCCTCCTGGATGGCTTTTTTCTTTTCCTGTGTTGAGGGCCAAGAACACCAGAGATAGGGGGTGTCAAAGCCCTGTCTCTTCTGTGTACTAGGGGGCACTGCTCCAACTCTCAGGGTCTCATTTACTCTTCTTTTTTGAGACAGAGTCTCATTCTGTCGCCCAGGCTGGAGTGCAGTGGCACAATCATAGCTCACTGCAGCCTCCAACTCCTGGGCTCAGTGGAGGCTTCTCTTAGGTCAGCCTCCCAAGTATCCAGTACTACAGGTGTGCACCACCACGCCCAGCTAATTAAAACATTTAGTTTTGTAGAGGCTGGGCCTGGTAGCTCATGTCTGTAATCCCAGCACTTTGGGAGGCCGAGGCGGATGGATCCCTTGAGGCCAGTAGTTTGAGACCAGCTTGGCCATCATGGCAAAATCCTGTCTCTATTAAAAATACAAAAATTAGCCAGGCATGGTGGCATGCGCCTATGGTCCCAGCTACTCGGGAGGCTGAGGCATGAGAATCGCTTCAACTGGGGAGGTGGAGGTTTCGGTGGGCTGAGATCGTGTCACTGCACTCCAGTCTGGGCGAAAAGGGGAGACCCGAGATCATGCCATTACACTCCATCCTGGGCAATAAGAGTGAAACTCGGTCTCAAAAAAAAAAAAAAATTAGCCAGGTGTGGTGGTGGGTGCTCATAATTCCTGCTACTCTGGAGGCTGAGGCAGGAGGATTGCTTGAACCCAGGAGGCAGAGGTGCAGTGAACCAAGATTGCGCCACTGTACTCCAGCCTGGATGACAGAGCGAGATAACCACTGTCTCACAAAATTTTTTTTTTTTTTTGTAAAGATGGGGTCTCACTATGTTGCCCAGGCTGGTCTCCAACTCATGGCCTAAAACAGTCCTCCCACCTGAGCCTCCCAAAGCACTGGGATTACAGGTGTGAGCCACCATGCACGGCCTCATCCCACAAATATTTCTGGGATACCCACCTTGTGCTAGGCTTTGTTCTAGACACTGGGGATACAGCGGCAGGCAGGGAAAAACCCTTGCCCTCGTGGAGCTGGCCTCTAGTGGTCAGAAAGTGATAAGGAGAAAAAAAAAAGCAGGACAGGTAGGTAGGGGATGGGCTGGGAGGTTCCATTTAAAATGTGGTGGCCAGGTTGGGTGCAGTGGCTCACGCCTGTAATCCCAGCACTTTGGGAGGTCGAGGCAGGTGGATCACATGAGGCCAGGAGTTCGAGACCAGCCTGGCCAACGTGGTGAAACCCAGTCTTTACTAAAAATAGAAAAATTAGCCAGGCATGGTGGTGGGCACCTGCAATCCCAGCTACTTGGAAGGCTGAGGCAGGAGAATTGCTTGAACCCGGGGTGGAGGCTGCAGTGAGCCGGGATCATGCCACTGCACTCCAGCATGGACGACGAGCGAGACTCAGTCTAAGCAAAAACAAAAAACAAAAACCCAACAACAACATTAGCCAGGTGTGATGGCTCATGCCTGTGGGTCCCAGCTACTTGGGAGGCTTACTGGGGAGGATTGCTTGAACCTGGGACGTCGAGGCTGCAGTGAGACATGATTTGCCACTGCACTCCAACCTGGGCAACAGAGTGAGACCCGGTCACAAAAAGAAAAAAAAAAAAAAAAGAGAAAAGAAAAGGAGGCAACGAGGTAGGTATCTCCCATGGCATGGTGAGGTAGGGGTGAGCTATGGTCTCAATGTCTGTGTCCCCCAAATTGATATGTTGAAGCTTAATCCCCAGCGTGACGGTGTTAAAAGATGTGAGGCATTTGGGGAAGTAATTAAGTCAGGAGGGCTATGTCCTCACCAATGAGATTATTGGACTTATACAAGGAGGCCCGAGGGAGCTTGTTTGTCCCTTCTGCCACATGAGGACACAGTAGAAGCCACCGTCTATGAGAAATGGGCCCTCACCAGACACTGGATCTGCCAGCGCCTTGATCCTGGACTTCGTAGGCTCCAGAACCATGAGCAATAAAATTCTATTATTTATTTTGGCCGGTCTTGGTGGCTCACACCTGTAATCCCAGCACTTTGGTAGGCCACGGTGGATCACTTGAGGTTGGGAGTTCGAGACCACCCTGGCCAACATGGTGAAACCCCGTCTCTACTAAAAATACACAAATTGGCCAGGTGTGGTGGCTCACGCCTGTAATCCCAGCACTTTGGGAAGCCGAGGCGGGCGGATCACCTGAGGTTTGGAGTTTGAGACCTGCCTGACCAACATGGAGAAACCCCATCTCTACTAAGAATACTAGCTGGGCGTGATGGCGCATGCCTATAATCCCAGCTACTCAGGAGGGTGAGGCAGGAGAATCACTTGAACCCGGGAGGCGGAGGTTGCGGTGACCCGAGATCATGCCATTGCACTCCATCCTGGGCAATAAGAGTGAAACTCAGTCTCAAAAAAAAAAAAAAAAAAATTAGCCAGGTGTGGTGGTGGGTGCTTATAATTCCTGCTACTCTGGAGGCTGAGGCAGGAGGATTGCTTGAACCCAGGAGGCAGAGGTGCAGTGAACCAAGATTGCGCCACTGTACTCCGGCCTGGATGACAGAGCGAGATGACCACTGTCTCACAAAAAAAAAAAAATTAATTTCTATTATTTATTTATTTTGAGATTGCGCGGGATGGGGGGGTCTCACTATGTTGCCCAGGCTGGTGCTGAACTCCTGGCCTCAAGCGATCCTCCCAATGTGCTGGATTACATTACAGGCGTGAGTCACTGTGCCCTGCCAAATTTCTACTGTTTCAGTCTATGGTATTTTTTATTATAGTAGCTGGAATGGATTAAGACAGGGCATGGTCACCATGTAGCAGACGGGGAAACTGAGGCTCAGAGGGTACAGTGGCCTGCTCAAAGCTAGGATGCGGTGGGGTGAGGGCTGGACCCGGGCCTTGGTCCACCATGCATCCTCTCCGACCCTGGGCTGGAGCCCCCCTCACCCGGAACCTTCTCCGCAGCATGCTGTTGAGGGCGAAGTCGTCCTTCCAGGCGCTCTGGGCCTCCTGGATGTGGCTCAGGGTGGGCAGCGCCTTCTTGAGTGTGCTGCGGTCAGCCTCACCATGCTCCAGCCGGAACATGGCGTCCGTCTCCAGCTTCTGCTTCTTCTCATGCTCTGCAACGACCAGAGCTCGGCTGGGCTTTGGGGGCCCCAGTGCAGACTCAGGGCCAGGGCCCCCAGGCAGGTAAGTGGGTGGCGCTCACCTGTGGTCAGCACCTGCTCATTGTCCGCCATGTCCCAGCGCTCCTCCTTGCGCTGGGCGCCACTCACGATCACGTAGTCACAGTTGGCGGGGTCCGTCTGCATCTCGATGTAGTTGACACAGAGGTGGCATTTCATCCGGAACCTGGGAGGGAGCGGTGGGCAGAAGTCAGGAGGCTGTGGCTGTGCCCCAGGACAGCCCTGTCACCTCTGCCTGCTTCCTTCCCCCCAATGGTGTCATTTGACAAAAATTCACTGAGCACCCACTGTGTGCCGTGTAGAGCCACGGGCAAAAGGGGCATATCTGGGCACCCAGAACAGACTTTCTGTCAGTGGGGCTGCAGTTGGCTTATTCATTTGTTCATTCATTCATTCACTCATTCATTTTTTTGGTTCATTTATTTGTTAATTCATTTGTTCATTCATTAGTGCATTTGTTTGTTCGTTCACTGATTCATTTGTTAAAGTAATTCATACATTCATTTGCTAATCCATCCATTTGTTAATTCATTCATCATTTGTTCATTCATTTGTTTGTTCATTCATTCGTTCATTCATTTGTCCATTAGTTCATTTATTCCACAAACCCGCCCAAGACAGGCTGCTCTGTGGCAGGCTCAGTGCCAGCTGCTGGGGACATTGCTGAGTAGTGGAAAAGCCAACCTGCTCACGGAAAGGCTGACGTTCCAGCAGGGGCCACCTTGATACCAAGGGCACAAGCAACCAGTGTCGAGTCTCACTTTAGAAAAGGTGTCTCTGAGGGGTGCTGTTTGAGCAGAAACCCCGGGTGAGGGAGGAGCCTTGGAGCTACCTGGGGAAGAGCATTCCAGGTGGACGCACAGAGGTGGGTGTGTCCCTGGGGTGTGTGAGGGACAACAAGGAGGCCAGGGAGGGGGACAGCAGGAGGAGGTTAGGGTGAAGAAAGGACAGGCAGAGTGTGTGGTGCCTTGTGAGCCAGGGGGAGGACTTGGGCTTTTACTGAGGAAGGGGGGAGCCATGGAGGATTGCGGGGGTGAGGCGTGCCCTGATTCACCACCAGGGCGATTTCCAGGAGAGTCCTGCAGGTAATGGGCTCCCCCCAAACTCAGGCTCTTTGTAGCCCCCTCGCCCTGTGGCCACCCCACCTGTTCCCAAGATGCCACCAAGCCACCCTTACCTGTAGATCGGGGTTGTGTAGTAATTGCCCACCTTCTTCTTTTCTGCGTTGTAACGAACACCTGGAAGGGGGTCAGGCGGGGGTGGTAATTTCATTGCCATCTGAATTTTGCAGATGGGTAAACTGAGGTACAAAGAGGCTCACTGTCACTTGCTGAGGGTTCCCCAACTAGAAAGAGTTAGAGACGTGATTGGAAGCCAGAGCCTGGCTTCCTAATCCCTCTGCAAAGGGGCTTCCATGGCCAGCCAGTCACTCGGGTGCCCGTCTCCTCCCTCATTCCTGATCAGGACCCTCCCACCCCCACCCCAGCGGCACTCAGCAGTTAGGGGGTCTGATGTTTGCAGGACTGAATGGTGGGCGGGCGGAGGCTCACCCATGCCGATGTGGTTCTTGCAGCCATCGCACCAGATGTTATACGGCATTTCGAATCTGCAAAGACAGACAGCATCTTACTTGCACTTGTCCACTTGGACACTCCCTGGGTCTCCACACCTGCGACTCTGGCGGTGGTTGTGATTTGAGGGGTGGGGTATTAGACTGCCCCCTGTTAATGGGAGTTGCTGCAGTCACATTACACAGGAAATGGATACATGGAAGAAAAAGAATCACAACCATTGTAACTGAGCAGGAACTTCCTGCCTGCTCAAAAACACTGACCAGGTCCAGGGACAGCCGCCTTTGGGTGCTGCTGCGACTTTTTTTTTTTTTTTTTTGAGACAGAGTCTTGCTCTGTTCCCCACGCTGGAGCGCACTGGCGCAATACCAGCTCACTGCAACCTCTGCCTCCTGGGTTCAAGCAATGCTTATGCCTCAGCCTCCCAAGTAGCTGGGATTATAGGTGTGCGCCACCAATTCCGGCTAATTTTTTTTTTTGAGACGGAGTCTCGCTCTGTTGCTAGGCTGGAGTGCAGTGGCACGGTCTTGGCTCACTGCAACCTCCGACTATCTGGTTCAAGTGATTCTCCTGCCTCAGCCTCCCGAGGAGCTGGGATTACAGGTGTGAGCTACTGCACCCAGCCTAATTTTTTCTATTTTCAGTAGAGACAGGGTTTCACTGTGTTGGCCAGGCTTCTCTCAAACTCTTCGCCTCAAGTGATCCACCTGCCTCACCCTCCCAAAGTGCTGGGTTTACAGGTGTGAGCCACTGTGCCCAACCACGATCACTGTCTTTTTTGAGAGTCCTACATGATCAAGTCCAGGCTGGCCTGCTACAGGATGAGATACAACATGGAGCAGAGCCAGTTGTACAGGTCAAGGCCCTGCTAAACCAGCCAGTCCCCAGCCAGCCAACTCTGAAACACATGGGAGCCCAGCCCAGCCAAGCCCTTCCAAGCCCAGCAGAGATATTTTGCTGAGCTGCAGATATGTGAGCAATAATAAATGCTTATTGTTTTTTGTTTTTTTTTTTTTCTGAGACGGAGTCTTTCTCTGTCCCCCAGGCTGGAGTGCAGTGGCACGATCTTGGCTCACTGCAAGCTCCGCCTCCCAGGTTCACGCCATTCTCCTGCCTCAGCCTCCCACGTAGCTGGGACTACAGGCGCCTGCCAACACGCCCGGCTAATTTTTTGTATTTTTAGTAGAGACGGGGTTTCACCGTGTTACCCAGGATGGTCTTGATCTCCTGACCTTGTGATCCACCCGCCTCGGCCTCCCAAAGTGCTGGGATTACAGGCTTGAGCCGCCGTGCCCGGCCATGCTTATTGTTTTGTTACGTGGCAATAACTGACTGATACAGTGACTTCCTGCTTTATGGAATGAAGACCCTGCAGCACTGGGCCAATGAGGGGACTGAACTCTCCTTGAGACTGAAGGAAGGGGGCAGGATGGTGGGGTCCTCAGGTGATGCCGGGCCTTACCGGATGATGAGGATGCCCTGTGACAGTTTCCGAGCCCGCTCCCGAAGCGGGTGGCTGTTGTGGTATCGGTTGAGAGAGCCATGCTGTGTGGAGAGGATGGGGAACGGATTAGTGCTGCTGAGCTGGGGGAGCTCACGCTTTTCTGCCACCCCCACTGCTTTGGGACAAGTGCCTCACGGGTGGGAGAGGCCTTGATTCTTATGTCCTGCAGGACGGGTGTTCATAGCAATAAGGGGGCATCCAGGTCTTACTGGAACACGTAGGCTTGGAACCAGGAATGTGAGTTTGAATAGTCCCTCTCCCATTTATTTATTTATTTTTTGAGACAGAGTTTTGCTCTTGTTGCCCAGGCTGGAGTGCAATGGCATGACCTTGGCTCACTGCAACCTCTGCCTCCCGGGTTCAAGTGATTTTCTTGCCTCAGGCTCCTGAGTAGCTGGGATTACAGGCGCCTGCCACCACGCCCGGCTATTTTTTTGTATTTGTAGTAGAGATAGGGTTTCAACATATCACCCAGGCTGGTCTCGAACTCCTGACCTCAGGTGATCCACTTGCCTTGGCCTCCCAAAGTGCTGGGATAACAGGTGTGAGCCACTGCACCCAGCCCCATTCCCATTTATGAGCTGAAAGAGCCAGGGGACCCTGGGCAAGTGACCTCATGTTTTACCTTCCCGAGCCTCTGTTTCCCGTCTGTCAACTACGTATAATGGTCATTATTACTTCCAGGTTTTATGGGGAAGATGAGGTGAGGTGACAAGACTGGCAAACATTCACTGGGGACTTCATGTGCATCACCTCATTTTTTTTTTTTGAGACGGAGTCTCCCTCTGTCACTAGGCTGGAGTGCAGTGGCGTGATCTCGGCTCACTGCAACCTCCGCCTTCTGGGTTCAAGTAATTCCTCCTATCTCAGCCTCCCCAGTAGCTGGGACTACAGGCGTGAGCCACTACGCCCAGCCAATTTTTGTATTTTTAGTAGAGATCAAGTTTCACCATGTTGGCCAGGATGGTCTTGAACTCCCGACCTCGTGATCCACCTGCCTTGGCCTCCCCGCAAAGTGCTGGGATTACAGGCATGAGACACCGAGCCGGCTTTTTTTTTTTTTTTTTTTTTGAGGCAGAGTCTGGCTCTGTAGGCCAGGCTGGGGTGCAGTGGCATGATTATGACTCACCGCAGTCTCCTCCTCCTGGGCTCAAGCAATCCTCCCACCTCAGCCTCCTGAGTAGCTAGGATTTATCCCTCAATGATTCTGTGAGGTCAGCCCATTTTATTTCCCCTTCTGAAGTATGGAAAAACTTTGGCATAGAGAGGCTAAATCCTATACTCAGGACGAGGCAGCTGGGACACTCGGGCCTTACTGAGCACCTACTCTGTGGGGACACGGCCACAAATAAGACAGACGAACATCTCTGCCCTCATGGAGATAATGTTCTAGTGGGGGAGATGGACAAGACACAATGAATTAATAAGTGAGGGAGTTATAAGGGCTATGAGGTTGTTTAAAGTGCTCAGCAATGCAACAGAGAATGAGTCAGTGGTCAGGGAGGACCTCTATGAGAAAAGCACTTAAGGAAGTGAGAGTATGGTGAAATGGATTAAGAGATTCCAGGCAGAGGGGACAACCAGGACACCAGAAGTGCTGGAGCTGGGGAAGCCAGGGGATCTGACCCTTCATCTGTGCGCTCTGCCTTATCCTGGGCCTCTGCTGTAAACACACTATATTCTATGCTGGACATGGAGTTACAGGTCCCTGAGGAGAGCCGCAGTTATCACCCAAAAGTGAAGACAGCCTCGAGACTCAGGTGATGAGCAGAAGACAAGAAGACCTTGGGGGCCACCTATCCTTCCACAGCAGTGGCTCTAACCCCAGAAGGGGATGACGTGGGTCTTTTTGCTACGGTGGACCCGGAGTGGGGAGCCTGCTTACCTTCTCAGGGTTGAAGTCCGGAGGATAGTACTTGTTGACCCCTTTCCTTTCACCCTGCAAAGCAGAACAGAGACATGACTCAGAGAGAGGCTGATATGGTTTGGCTGTGTTCCTACCCAAATCTCATTCAAAAAATTTTTTTTTGATTTTTTATTTTACTATTAATTTTTAGAGACAGAGTCTTGCTCTGTCACCCATGCTGGAGTGCAGTGGCGCGATGTCGGCTCACTGTAACCTCTGCCTCCTGGGTTCAGGCGATTCTCCTGCCTCAGCCTCCTGAGTAGCTAGAATTACAGGCATGTGCCACCACGCCCAGCTAATTTTTGTATTTTTAGTAGAGATGGGGTTTCACCATGTTGGCCAGGCTGGTCTTGAACTCCTGACATCAAGTGATGCACCCACCTCAGCCTCCCAAAGTGCCGGGATTACAGGCCAAATCTCATCTTGAATTGTAGTTCACATAATCCCCATGTGTCATAGGAGGGACCTGGTGGGAGGTAACTGAATTGAATCATGGGAGCTTTTCCCCCTTGCTCCTTCTTGTTGCCGCCATGTGAAGAAGGACGTGTTTGCTTCCCCTTCCGCCATGACTGTAAGTTTCCTGAGGCCTCCCCAGCCATGCTGAACTGTGAGTCAATTAAACCTCTTTCCTTTATAAGTTACCCAGGTTTGGGTATGTCCTTTTTTTTTTTTTTTTTGGAGACAGTGTTTCACTCGTGTTGCCCAGGCTGGAGTGCAATGGCGTGATCTTGGCTCACTGCAACCTCCGCCTTCCGGATTCAAGCAATTCTCCTGCCTCAGTCTCCCTAGTAGCTGGGATTACAGGCATGTGCCACCACGCCCAGCTAATTTTTTTGTATTTTTAGTAGAGAGACGGGGTTTCACCATATTAACCAGGCTGGTCTTGAACTCCTGACCTTGTGATCCCCCCAACTCGACCTCCCAAAGTGCTGGGATTACAGGCGTGAGCCACCGCGCCCAGCCCTTGGGTATGTCTTTATTAGCAGTGTGAGACTGGACTAATACACAGGCTCCCTCCAGGAAACCTACTTGTGCAGCCTCAGGGGGCAGGACCTGGATAAGGGGGACTCGGGGACATCGTAGAGGACAGTGCTGGGCTCAGTGTCTGATTGGGGAAGGGCTACTTGGGCAAAACACCCATTGTCATTGCTTTGGAAAATTCCATGAGATTCAGATGCTCCTATGGTGGCTTTCACACTCTTTTGGGGACTGTGATTGGTGGTAAGAAGTATTTAACTTTGCCACCGGGCAGACACACATGTAGTACCATTGAACACAGGTCTCAAGGAAGAACACTGAGCCTGGCTGAAGAGTCGCTCTTGTTTTCTTCTTTTTTTTTTTTTGAGACAGAGTCTTGCTCTGTCACGCAGGCTTGGGTGCAGCGGTGCAATCTTGGCTCACTGCAACCTCTGCCTCCTGAGTTCAAGCAATCCTCGTGCCTTAGCCTCCTGAGTAGCAGGGACTACAAGAATGTGCTACCACATCCAACTAATTTTTGTATTTTTTTTTTGAGACTCCTAATCTTAAATGATTCGCCTGCCTTGGCCTCCCAAACTGCTGGTATTACAGGCATGAGCCACTGTGCCTGGCCTTGCAATGGTTAATTTTATGTTACATGAATTTCACCTTGTTAAAAAAAAATGAAAGAAAGAGAAAGGAAGGGGTAGGGGAGGGGGAGGGGGAAGGGGGAAGGGGAAATTTAGGTTGAGTGTAGTGGATCACTTGAGGTCAGGAGTTTGAGACCAGCCTGACCAACATGGCAAAACCCCGTCTCTACTAAAAATACAAAAATTAGTGGGACGTGCTTGCTTGAACCCAGAAGGTGGAGGTTGCAGTGAGCTGAGTGTGTGCCACTGCACTCCAGCCTGGGCGACAAAGTGAGACTGTCTCAAAAACAAAAGAAAACGAAACAAAAAAATTTAAAAAGCGCCGGCAGGTGATGTTAGCGCACAGCCACATTTCAGACCCACTGCACCAAAAGATGATGACCCAGAGATTGAAATCATCATCTTAGAGCTCTGGGAGGGGAGGAGGGGCTGCTTCCAGGGTCCTACAAAGACTGGGAGAGAAACCCAGGGCACACGAGGCTGTCTACTCACCATCTTGGGAGCTGGTCCTCACCCTCAGGGCGGACGATCAGAAACTGGCCTTGTGAACACACTGCCCTGTCCTGACCTCTTACAGAGCCTGGCAGAGGGTCCAAAGGCTTCCCTGCAAAGATGTCGTGGGCCGTGTGGTGGTTCCAGCTTAGACAAGACTCCCGCCAGGTGTAGGAGGCATCCAAAAAGCGGTGTGTCTGTTTAGAAAGAGAGAGTCCTGTCCGCTCTACAGCCAATATACGCATCACATCTGACACTTTCATCCCTCTGTGGCCCCCACCGGGTCCAGCACCCATTATCACTCACGTGGGCCAGCACAGTCTTCTCTTCTTTCTCCCAACTCTGCCCTTGACACTTGCTCTCCCCACAGCTGCCCAGGGGATCTTTTTGTTTTTTTGAGTCGGAGTCTCACTCTGTCGCCAGGCTGGAGTGCAGTGGCACGATCTCTGCTCACTGCAACCTCCGCCTCCTGGGTTCAAGTGATTCTCCTGCCTCAGCCTCCCGAGTAGCTGGGACTATAAGCGTGCGCCATCACACCCAGCTACTTTTGTATTTTTAGTAGAGACAGGGTTTCACCATGTTGCCCAGGATAGTCTTGATCTCTTGACCTTGTCATCCACCCGCCTCAGCCTCCCAAAGTGCTGGCATTACAGGCGTGAGCCACCGCGCCGGGCTGGGATCTTTTAAAATATGAACAAACGTGTCACTCTCCTGCTTAAACCCCTCCCATGATTCATATTGTTTTTAGAATCAAGTCAAACCCCTTCCCATGGCCTGTGGGGCCCCTGCCTGCCTCTCCAAGCCCAACTCTTACCCCTTTATCTCTCACTCACTCTGTTCCAGCCACATTGGCTTCCTGGCTGTCTTCAAAGGCCAAGTGCAGCTGGCCTGCACCTGCTCTTCCTCAGGTTTGCAATTTCTTTGTTACAGGCTTTTATTTATTTATTTATTTTTTTTGAGACGGAGTCTCACTCTATCACCCAGGCTGGAGTGGGGTGGCATGATCTTGGCTCACTATCTCTGTCTCCTGGGTTTAAGTGATCTCATGCCTCAGTCTCCTGAGTAGCTGGGATTACAGGTACCCACCACCAAGCCTGGCTAATTTTTTTGTATTTTTAGTAGAGACAGGGTTTCACTGTGTTGACCAGGCCAGTCTGGAACTCCTGGCCTGAGGTGATCCACTTACCTAGGGCCTCCCAAAGTGCTGGGGTCACAGGCACAAGCCATTGCACCCAGCCCCTTGTCACAGGTCTTGACCTACATATCATATTCATCAAAGACCTCATCCGGCCAGGTGCGGTGGCTCACACCTGTAATCCCAGCAGTTTGGGAGGCTGAGGCAGGTGGATCCCCTGAGGTCAGGTGTTCAAGACCAGCCTGGCCAACATGGTGAAACCCCATCTCTACTAAAAATATGAAAATTAGCCGAGTGTGATGGTGCATGCCTGTAATCCCAGCTACTCGGGAAGCTAAAGCAGGAGAATGGCTTGAACCGGGAGGCGGAAGTTGCAGTGAGCCAAGATGGCACCACTGTACCCCAGCCTGGGCTACAAAGTGAGACTCCGTCTCAAAAAAAAACAAACAAAAAAACAACGACCTCATCTGACCACCCAATCCATAATCGCTTGTTTCCTGGAATTCTGATCATATCACCCTGTGTTGGTTTATGTCTCCCCGGGCAGGTCACACTGTGCCATATCCCCAACACCTAGGACAGTGCCAGGCCCAGATAAATGTCAACTGGGTAAACTACTGAGATAACTGAATGAGGCTCCATAAGGGTCACAGTCAGTGCAGGTGACCCAAGTGGGAAATGCAGGGGCTCCTCAAACTAGGGGTGGTGAGACCCCCTCCCTTGCATGTTTGGAAGGGAGGCTTTTAGGTCATATAGAAGGAAGTTCTTCACGCCTGTAATCCCAGCACTTTGGGAGGCCGAGGCGGGTGGATCATGAGGTCAGGAGATTGAGACCATCCTGGCTAACACGGTGAAACCCCGTCTCCACTAAAAAATACAAAAAATTAGCTGGGCGTGGTGGCAGGCACCTGTAGTCCCAGCTACTTGGGAGGCTGAGGCAGGAGAATGGTGTGAACCTGGGAGGCAGAGCTTGCAGTAAGCAGAGATTGCGCCACTGCACTCCAGCCGGGGCGACAGAGTGAGACTCTGTCTCAAAAAAAAAAAGAAGGAAGTTCTAGTTTACACTAAAGAGAGACTCCGTGACGCAGTGAAGCGTAGCCTAGAACAGAGATTGGCAAAGTTTCTCTGTCAAGGGCCAGAGAGTAAGTATTTCCAGCTTTTTAGGCCACATTATCTCTGCCCCAACAACTCAACTCTGCTTTCATAGCTAGAAATCAGCCCCAAACAATATATAAATGAATGGGCATGGCTGCATGCCAATATAAATTTTATTGATGGACACAGAAATTTGAATTTCATATAATCGTCATCTGTCACAAAGTTATTATTCTTTTGATTTTTCCCCAACCACCAGAAAATTTAAAACCATTCGTGGGGGCCAGACTTGGGGGCTCACGCCTGTAATCCCAGCACTTTGGGAGGCGGAGGCAGGTGGATCACTTGAGGTCAGAAGTTCAAGACCAGCCTGGCCAACATGGTGAAACCCCGTCTCTACTAAAAATACAAAAATTGGCCGGGCCTGGTGGCATACGCCTGTAATCCCAGCTACTGGAGAGGCTGAGGCAGGAGAATCGCTTGAACCTGGGAGGCGGAGGTTGCAGTGAACCGAGATCGTGCCACTGCACTCCATCCAAGGTGACAAGAGTGAGATTCTGTCGCAAAAAAAGAAAAAGAAAGAGAAAGAAGCTGATGGAAGAGCTTCTGATGGAGTGGAGATGGTGTAGTGAGATGGTGAGGCAGTGGTGCAAAGTCCCGGATATAAACTGTTGTACCCTCGGCCGGGCGCGGTGGCTCACGCTTGTAATCCCAGCACTTTGGGGGGCCGAGGCGGGTGGATCATGAGGTCAGGAGATCGAGACCATGGTGAAACCCCGTCTCTACTAAAAATACAAAAAAATTAGCCAGGCGTGGTGGCGGGCGCCTGTCGTCCCAGCTACTGGGAGAGGCTGAGGCAGGAGAATGGCGTGAACCCGGGAGGCGGAGCTTGCAGTGAGCGGAGATCGCGCCACTGCACTCCAGTCTGGGCGACAGAGTGAGACTCCGTCTCAAGAAAAAAAAAAACACAAAAAACCACAAAAAAACACTGTTGTACCCTCTCACCTTAGTCTTGGATCCTCCAACTATAAAGTGTGCCCCCTAGATTGGATTATTCCAAGGTCCGTTCCAACCTAAAAATACTTTTGCCAACAAAATAGCTAAATGCCCCTTGAGGCGTTAGGGGACACGGCTCCCTGGGTTTGAATCCCAGCTCCACTCCTCATTAGCTGGATGACCTTGGTCAGTGTCTGCGCTTCCCTGGGCTTGTATTTTGACACCGGTAAAGGGCGAATGATGACAAGACTGACTTTCTGGGGATGCTGTGAATCAATTAACACACGGGAAGAGCTTGCAAAGAGCAAATACTCCGTTTACAGGAGCTTGAGGGTGTGTGTGTGTGTCTTAAGATGGTTTTGTTACCCCAGTAAATGGCAGAAGGGGCTATCGGGTGGGCGTGTAGATATCTCCGGTCCTTGGTGCAAAAGTAATTACCGACCCTGTTTGTCCTGGGCTTACAGCTTGGGCTCGGAGCTCCACCCTGCTGCTTCCTATCTGCTTGACTTGGGGCAAACTGTTTTCTCTCTCTTAAGCCTCATTTTCCTTATGTGTAAGATGGCTGGTTAAGGCATTCAGGGCAGCGCCTGACGCCGAGTTAAACGTTGGCAGTTTAGTCATTTCTCCTGCTCACGGTTTTACAAGAATCATTTTTATAAAATCTGGTGAGGTAGGGACTTACTGGTCCCATTTTCCCGATGCAAAAACCCAGGGCCCTTCAGGCATAATATAGATCCGGGCTAGGATGGGGCCGGGTCCCGGGCACTTGGGTCAGGGGTCTCAGCTGGGGCCTCAGGGACTTTGGTCCTGGCTGGGACCTGGGCCGGCTCCGGGCATCTAAATCGGGTCCTCAGCTCCGCGTCCCCCGACGCGGACGGGCGCGCCAGGCGGCTCCGAGGCCAGGGTGGGGCGGCTACCGGACCCCCGGCCCTCCCCGCTCCTCCGCCCTCCGGCACTTACCTGCCCTCCTCCCGACGTCACGCCCAGACCGTGCCCGGAAGTGCGCGCTGAGAGCGCGGTGAAGCTGGGCGCCGTCTCCGCGCCCCCCGGACGCCGGCGTGAGGCGGGGCGAGGCAACAGCGCCACGCTGATTGGCTGAATGACCATACGCCAAGCGCTCTGCGACGCCGGAGTGGGCCAATCCAGGCATGCCCCGCCCAACCGCGCTTACGACAAGAGGCTCCATCCTCTGTCCAGCCAACTTCGTGAGGCCCAATCCGAGGCCCACCTCTTGGCACCGCCCTCCCAGGACTGCTGTCCTAAGCGCTGCAGCCAGTCAACGAGGGTGAGCAAACTGCAGTACGCGGGCCGAAGCACACTGCTCGTGTTTTTGAACGGCTAGTGAGCTAAGAATTACTTTTCCAATTTATTTTTTATTTTTGAGACAGGGTCTCTTTCTGTCGCCCAGGCTAGAGTGCAGTGGCGCAATCATAGCTCACTGCAATCTCGAACTCCTGGGTTCAAGCGATCCTCCTACCTCAGTCTCCCAAGTAGCTGGGACTACAGGCGCGAGCCACCGCGCCCGGCTAATTTTTAAAATTATTTGCGGCCGAGCGTGGTGGCTCACGCCTGTAATCCTAGCACTTTGAGAGCGCGAGGCAGGCGGATCGGTTGAGGTCAGGAGTTCAAGACCAGTCTGGCCAAAATGGTGAAACCCCGTCTCTACTAAAAAAAGACGAAAATTAGCCGGGTGTGGTGGCGGGCCCCTGTAATCCCAGCTACTCGGGAGGCTGAGGCAAAAGAATCGCTTGAACCCGGGAGGCAGAGGTTGCAAAGAGCCGAGATCACGCCACTGCACTCCAGCCTGAGCAACAACAGCAAGACTCCGTCTCAAGAAACATTATTTGCACAGGCAAGGTTTTACTATGTTGCCCCGGCTAGTCTCGAACTCCTGGGCCCAAGCAATCCTCCTGCCTCCCAAAGTGTTGGGATTACAGGCGTGAACCACTGCTCTGTTTTTGCATTTTTAAATAGGTGGGGGAAAAACTATTTTATGACTCATGAAAATAAAAAACTCAAATTTCAGTGTCCATAAGTAAAATTTCATTGGAACACAGGGATATGCGCTTTGATCTGCTGATTGCTTCAAAATAAGGGCACTTGGGGGAACAGCAAATGCAGGGAAAGAGAGGTTTTCTCTGAATTTCTCTTATCTGCCTAAAGACAGAAAGACAGAAGGAAGAATGCGTTCCTACAGTCTTATTAACTGGGGAAGAGTGAAACCATTCCCAATCATGTATTCTTCTGAGGGCTGCTCTGAGACAACTTTTATTACCTGCAAGACTTTTTATTTGCTTAACAAGACAGACTTTCTTCATCATACAATTTCTCCCCTCACCCTCCCATAACTTGTGTTACTACCACCCTCCCAGAAGTGCCAAACCCCTATTCTTTTCTATGATACTCTTTTTTTTTTTTTTTGAGAGGGAGTCTTGCTGTGTTGTCCAGGCTGGAGTGCAATGGCGTGATCTCAGCTCACTGCACTCTCAATCTCCCAGGTTCAAGTGATTCTCCTGCCTCAGCCTCCCGAGTAGCTTGGATTACAGGCACCTGCCACCACACCTGGCTATTTTTGTATTTTTAATAGAGACGGGGTTTCACCATGTTGGCCAGACTGGTCTGGAAGTCCCAACCTCAGGTGATCCGCCTGCCTTGGCCTCCCAAAGTGCTGGGATTACAGGCATGAGCCACTGGGCCCAGCCTCTCTGATCCTTTTTGGAGTCTCGTAAGTTTATTTTTTATTTTTGAGACAGGGTCTCCCCTGTATAGATACGTAATTATGACTTTTGTCCTGTCTGTTTACATGTCAATTTAATTAGCAGTCCAGCCAAATAACCTATAAAGGTGAAGGGAAGCCAATTTTCACCTACCTACAACAGCCAGGCCGATTCATTTATCTATTGTCTATGGCTGCAACAGGGCTGAATTCAATGGTTGCCACAGAGGAAGAGAGAGCCCAAAGAGTCTAAAATATTTACCATCTGGCCTTTTACAGAAGAAGTGGGTAGATACTTCTCTTAGAGCCTTCAGATTAGCCTGGCCCTTTCTTCTGCACAGGTGAATGGCTTTTGAATTTACTTTTTTTTTTTTTTTGAGACGGAGTCTCACTGTCACTCAGGCTGGAGTGCAGTGGTGTGGTCTCAGCTCACTACACCCTCTGCCTCCCAGGTTCAAGTGATTCTCCTGCTTCGGCCTCCCAGGTAGCTGGGACTACAGGTGCCCACCACCGTGCCTGGCTAATTTTTATATTTTTAGTAGAGACGGGGTTTCACCATGTTGGCCAGGCTGGTCTCGAACTCCTGACCTCAGGTGATCTGCCCGCCTCGGCCTCCCAAAGTGCTGGGATTACAGGCATGAGCCACTGCGCCCAGACTGAATTTACTTTTATGCCTTGTAGGGCCTAACAGAATCTATTTGTTCATTCAGCAGCTAAGCTGTTCATTGGACACCTGCTATATGTCAGGTCCTGGGGATTCAGAGAAGAAAGAACACACCCTTTTCTCAGTGATGAAGCAGACACTTCAACTGGCAATTTATCAAAGACAGGGTGAGAAGTGATGACAATATTACTACTATTCCTCGTTTTATATATATTATATATTTGATATATATTATATATATATAAAAATATATATATATTTTCTTTTTGAGATGGAGTTTTGCTCTTGTTGCTCAGGCTGCAGTGCAAAGGCGCGATCTTGGCTCACCGCAACCTCCACCTTCCTTCCGGCTTCAAGTGATTCTCCTGCCTCAGCCCTGGGATTACAGGCATGCACCACCACACCCAGCTAGTATTTTTAGTAGAGATGGGGTTTCTCCATGTTGGCCAGGCTGGTCTTGAATTCCCGACCTCAGGTGATCCGCCCACCATGGCCTCCCAAAGTGCTGGGATTACGGGCATGAGCCACTGCACCCGGCCTCCCCATGCTATATTATTCGGTGCCAGGTTCCATCTCTGCTCTAAAGCCGGGCTCTACTAACAAGTGAATTCTGATGTAGTCATGGTGCTGCATACTGAGTGCTCACTACGCACTAGGCACCACTGAGCAGTGCTTGGTACTCAGTTACATATGCATAATCTCATAGAATGCCCCTAGAAGGTAGATACTTTTCATCATTTCTGTTTTACAGATGATGAGACAGGCCCAGAGAGGTTAAGTCGCACAGTTAGTGAGAGGTGGAGGAGCTGGCCTAAAACTGCTCATGCTAAACCTTGTTCCCTTGTCCTCTGAGCTATACTGTTTTGGGTTGTATGCATTTGACTTGACCATGAGACCCCAGAGAAATCTTTAACGAGGGTAGGGTGTTTGGGAATGGGCCGGAGTGAGGGTCAGTAAGACCCTGAGACAGAGCAGGGATCCCCTTTTTTACAGGACCCCAAGCATGGAAACAAAGGAAATTTCTGAGTTCCTTCAAGGGAAATTCCAGGCCCCTAGCTAGCCTTGAGAAGTAAATAAGTAACTTGTTAAACAAAAAAGTCATAATGACCTAAAACAAAAGCTAAGGAAGTTAGAGTCCCAGAGATGTTTGGTTTCCCTATAGAAATTAAAGATAACATCTTAACATATGTCCCTGAATTGTCTTTCAGAGTCTTGGAAACCCCAGATAAGGGGGAAGTGAAGACTAAACTTTATGTCCCTTTTGTTCCAAGTTTCCTCCTGAGGGGCTTGGAGAAAGTTGCTTCCCCTAACCAGTTGACATGTTTCTACTGACTCGAAGTTTTTAAACAAAGCTTCTCTTCCTTAATCCATTGCAAATCAGAAGATGTTTAAATCTTTTTCTTTTCTTTTCTTTTTTTTTTTTTGAGACTAAGTCTCACTCTGTTGCCCAAGCTGGAGTCCTATGGCGCGATCTCGGCTCACTGCAACCTTCACCTCCCAGGTTCAAGTGATTCTCCTGCCTCAGCCTCCCGAGTAGCTGGGATTACAGGCACCTGCCACCATACCCAGCTAATTTTTGTATCTTTAGTAGAGACGAGGTTTCACTATGCTGGCCAGGCTGGTCTTGAACTCCTGACTTCGTGATCCACCCGCCTCGGCCTCCCAAAGTGTTGGGATTACAGGCGTGAGCTACCGCGCCCAGCCTTTCTATTTTTTTCTTTTTCTTTTTTTTATTGAGACTGAGTCTTGCTGTCGCCCAGGCTGGAGTGCAGTGGCATGATCTCGGCTCACTGCAACCTCAACCTCCCAGGTTCAAGCGATTCTCCTGCCTCAGCCTCCCGAGTAGCGAGGATCACAGACATGTGCCACCATATCCGCCTAATTTTTGTATTTTTAGTAGAGACATGGCTTTATCATGTTGGCCAGGCTGGTCTCGAACTCCTGACCTCAGGTGATCCTCCCATCTTGGCCTCCCAAAGTGTTAGGATTACAGGCGTGACCCACCATGCCCTGCCTAGAAGATATTTAAATCTATCTACGACCTGTAAGCCCCCACTTTAAGATATCCTGCCTTTTTAAGTGGAAACCAATGTGTAGTCTCCATGCATTGATGTATGATTTTGCTTGTAGCTTCTGGTTTCCTGAAATTTATACCTGCCTTAAAAAACCCCCACCTGCAAGCCATTGGTGATTTCAGGTCTTAAGCATGAGCTGCCCTGATTCTCCTTGCATGGCGCCCTGCAATAAACACCTTCCTATCACTGCAAAGACCTTAGTGTGGGTATCTGGTTTTACTGTGCTGGGTGAGCAGACCTCAGTTGGGTTCTATAAGAACTCCTGTAAGGAGGGACCTCTGACCTGGATGAGGCGGAGTGAGTCAGGTGGGGGGTGTGCAGTAGGGAGGCGTGCTCGAGCATCCCCAGGAATGAGAGGGAACTGCATTTCACCACAGTAATCTCACTCAGTCCATCTGGATTTTGCTTGAGTCCTTGTCTTGTACCTGAACCAAGAGTTAATGACTGAAAAGGCACAGAATGTCATCTTGGGAGCAGTACTTCGCAGAGAGGGCAGAAGGAGAAGCCTTGGCTTGTAGAGTCTCACTGTTACTACTTAATGCACAGGGCAAGTGATGGAGCCTGAACATCAGCCTGGGATACAAAGAGGCTGTTCTATAAAGATACCAAATGCAGGCCAGTTCTGGTGGGGCCAAAGGAATTGATACAGGGAAAGGAAGGCATAGGGCAAAGGGAAAACTTCCCTTTCACCTTCTGAAGTTTCACTGAAATGAACTGACAATAGACAAATTAACAAGAGAAAGGGCACAGAAATTTATGCGTAAGCATGGGAGCCATATAAAATGTGAGACTCGTAACCCAGCTACTTGGGAGGCTGAGGCAGGAGAATCGCTTGAACTCAGAAGGCAGAGCTTGCAGTGAGCCGAGATTGCACCACTGCACTCCAGCCCTGGTGGCAGAGTGAGACTCCATCTCAAAAAAAAAAAAAAAAAAAAAAAAAAAGTGAGACTCAAAGAAGGGCCAGATGGTTGTGAGTTAAATACTGTCTTCCTAGAGGAGAGAGAAATGGGGAATGTAGGCAGTTTTGAGGGGAAATGAATGATGTTCAGGGGAACTGACGAAGCCCAGTGAACAGACAATGGCCTGGGACAAAGTTCGTCTGAGCTCTGGGGGAAGCGACAGACAGGTGAGGGGCAGAACTTCATTGTGAACAAAGGCCGTCTTATTATGTAGATGAAGTCTCCCATGTAATCTCTCCCAGCTGCCCACAGAAGAGTAGATGAAGTCTGTTTGGACATGATGACAATTTTTAGTCTTTTCTCTTTGCCAGTGGTTAATATTTCCTGGATATTTGATGAGATTCTTAGGGAGGAGTCATCTTAAGACAACTGCATTTCTTTTGGAAGAAGTTTTCATCAGTCAAATAAGGGAACTTCTAAGGAGAGCCCCTCCCTGTGCTTGGGAGTTGGGGAGAAACAAGAGAAAGTTAGGAAGTCCTTGGTTCTGAGGCAGCTTATAAGGCCTTCCAATATCCTTCTTTTTGTTTTTTTGAGACAGGGTCTCCACTGTCACCCAGGCTGAAGTGCAGTAGTGCAATCACAACTCACTGCAGCCTTGAACTCCCAGGTTCAAGCCATCCTCACACCTCAGCTTCCTGAGTAGCTGGGACCACAGGCGCCATGCTTAGCTAATTTTTTTTTTTTTTTTTTTAATTTGTAGAAATGAGGTCTTTCTATGTTGCTCAGGCTACTCTTGAGCTCCTGTGCTCAAGTCATCCTCCCACCACTCCAGTCTGGGCACCATAGTAAGACCCCATCTCTTAAAAAAAAATTTCTGGCCAGGCATGGTGGCGTGTGCCTGTAATCCCAGCATTTTGGGAGGCCGAGGCAGGCGGATCATGAGGTCAGGGGTTTGAGATCAGCCTGACCAACATGGTGAAACCCCGTCTCTACTAAAAATACAAAAATTAGCCAGACATGGTGGCGTGTGCCTGTAATCCCAGCTACTCAGGAGGCTGAGGCAGGAGAATCACTTGAACCCAGTAGGCAGAGGTTGCAGTGAGCTGAGATCAAGCCATTGCACTGCAGCTTGGGCAACAAGAGTGAAACTCCGTCTCAAAAAAAAAAAAAAAAAAATCTATAAAAGCCAAAGGCCTCCAGCCAGCACAAAGAAAGAAACAGACATCTGGAAAGAGGAATTAAAGCCTACCTGGTTTTGACAATATGTTACTTATCTCTGGTTGTGTAACAAATTACCCCAAAGTATAGAGGCCTAAAACATTATCTCACTGTTTCTTTGGGTCAGGAATCTGGGTGTGGCTTAGCTGAATCCTATGCACAGGGCTGCAATTGAGGTGTTGGATGTGCTCATATAGAGGGTAGGGCTGGGCAGACATCCCAAATGGCTTTGATCACAGCCACAAATCAAATATAAAAATGTCCAAGGCCAGGCTCGGTGGCTCATGCCTGTAATCCCAGCACTTTGGGAGCCCAAGGGAGGCAGATCACGAGGTCAGGAGTTCAAGACCAGCCTGACCAATATGGTGAAACCCCATCTCTACTAAAAATACAAAAATTAGCCAGGCGTGGCTAAGAGAAATCACCTCAACATCCTCATTTGACAGAGGGGAAAACAAGACCAGGGAAAAGTTAAGTGATAATGTCACAGAGCTTTTAATGGCAGAACTGGGAACAGACTCAAGTCTCCTGATTTTTTTTTTTTTTTTTTTTTGAGATGGAGTCTCTCTCTGTCACCCAGGCTGGAGTGCAGTGGTGCGATCTCAGCTCACTGCAAGCTCCGCCTCCTGGGTTCACGCCATTCTCCTGCCTCAGCCTCCCGAGTAGCTGGAACTACAGGCGCCCGCCACCACGCCCGGCTAATTTTTTGTATTTTTAGTAGAGACGGGGTTTCACCATGTTAGCCAGGATGGTCTCGATCTCCTGACCTCGTGATCCACCCGCCTCAGCCTCCCAAAGTGCTGGGATTACAGGCATGAGCCACCATGCCCGGCCAAGTCTCCTGATTTTTTGAGACAGAGTCTCACTCTGTCTTCCAGGCTGGAGTGCAGTGGCGCGATCTCAGCTCACTGCAACCTCTGCCTCCCAGGTTCAAGCGATTCTCCTGCCTCAGCTGGGAGTAGCTGGGACTACAGGTGCCCACCACCATGCCCGACTAATTTTTTGTATTTTTAGTACAGATGGGGTTTCACCATGTTGGCCAGGCTGGTCTTGAACTCCTGACCTCAGGTGATCCACCTACCTAGGCCTCCCAAAGTGCTGGGATTACAGGCATGAGCCACTGTGCCCTGCTGAGGTCTCCTGATCCTTGGCCAGGGCTAGCTCCACTCAGTTGAACTGCTGATTACAATCATCCATTGTGTTTCATATAATCCAACTGGGTCAACCTGTTTCCAGAAAATCTAGCTATTTTAAGAATCTTGGCCGGATGCAGAGGCTTATGACCATCCCAGCACTTTGGGAGGCTGAGGTGGGAGGATCACTTGAGCCCCAGGGAGTTTGAGAGCAGCCTGGGCAACAAAGCGAGGCCTCACTTCTACAAAACAGAACCAAAACTAAAACCAAAAACCAATTAGCTGTGCATGGTGGAGCACACCTGTAATCCCAGCTACCTGGGAGGCTAAGGTGAGAGGACCCTTTGAGCCCAGGAGGTTGAGGCTGCAGTGAGCTATGTTTGCAACATGCACTCCAGGCTGGGTGGTAGAGTGAGAACCTGTCTTAAAAGAAACAAAAAAAAGGGCCAGTTGCGGTGGCTCATGCCTGTCATCCCAGCACTTTGGGAGGCAGAGGCCGGCGGATCACTTGAGGCCAGGAGTTCAAGACCAGCCTGGCCAACATGGTGAAACTCTGTCTCTACTAAAACTACAAAAATAGCCAGACGTGGTGGTGCGTCCCTGTAATCCCAGCTACTTGGGAGGGTGAGGCAGGAGACTCACTTGAACCCGGTGGCAGAGGTTGCAGTGAGTGAAGATTGTGCCATTGCACTCCAGTCTAGGTGACAGAACAAGACTCCATCTCAAAAAAAAAAAAAAAAGGAAAAAAAGAATCTCTACAGTGAGAGAATTAATATAGTGTATACTTTCTGGTAGAGGACAATGGTTAAAGAATTCAAGACCAGGCATGCTGGCTCACGCCTGTAATCTCAACAATTTGGGAGACTGAGGTGAGAAGGTCTCTTGAAGCCAAGAGTTTGAGACTAGCCTGGGCAACATAGTGAGACCCTGTCTCTACAAAAGATACAAAAATTAGCCAAGCAGTTTGGTGGATGCCTATAGTCCCAGCTACTAGGGAGGCTGAAGTGGGAGGATCCCTTGAGCTCAGGAGTTGGAGGCTACAGTGAGTCATGACTGCACCACTGTACTCCAGCTTGGGGGACAGAGTGAGATCCTGCCTCTCAAAATAAAATGAAACAAAAACAATAAAATAGAATAAAGAATTCAAATCTATTTAGTGAAAACTAACAGATTTCTCTCTTATAATTCTTGGCTCATGGCCAGTGTTTCTCAACAGGAGCCATCTTCACCCCTTCAGGGGCAATGTCTGGAGACATTTTTGGTTGTGACAAATTGGGTTGGGAGGGAGTGTTCATGGTGTTTATGTTCGTTTTTTGTTTTTTTGAGACGGAGTTTCACTCTTGTTGCCCAGGTTGGAGTGCAATGGCACGATCTCGGCTCACTACAACCTCCACCTCCTGGGTTCAAGCGATTCTCCTGCTTCAGCCTCCCGAGTAGCTGGGATTAGAGGCATGTGCCACCACGCCCAGCTAATTTTGTATTTTTAGTAGAGACAGGGTTTCTCCATGTTGGTCAGGCTGGTCTTGAACTCCCGACCTCAGGTGATCTGCCCGTCTCGGCCTCCCAAAGTGCTGGGATTACAGGCGTCAGCCACCGTGCCTGGCCACGGCGTCTGATGAGTGAAGGTTGGATATGCTGCTCAACTTTTCACAGTGCATAGGACAGCCTTTGCACTACAAAGAATGATCTGGCCCCGAATGCCAGTAGTGCCAAGGTTAACAAACTCAGAAATCAAAATAGGAGCTCAGTTTGAACAGGAAGTTGGTGGGCCGTTTGACTAAGATGGAGATGCCAGGTGGGCTTAAGAATTTTCCAGCAAGGCCGGGCGTGCTGTCTCACACCTGTAATCCCAGCACTTTGGGAGGCTGAGACTGGCAGATCACAAGGTCAGGAGATTGCGACTATCCTGGCTAACACTGTGAAACCCCGTCTCTTCTAAATATACAAAAAATTAGCTGGGCGAGGTGGCGGGCGCCTGTTGTCCCAGCTACTCGGGAGGCTGAGGCAGGAGAATGGCGTGAACCTGGGAGGTGGAGCTTGCAGTGAGCTGAGATCGCGCCACTGCACTCCAGCCTGGGCGACAGAGCAAGACCCCATCTCAAAAAAAAAAAAATTTCAAAAGGTATGCATTTTTTAGGCCAGGTGCAGTTGCTCATGCCTGTAATCCCAGCACTTTGGGAGGAAGAGGTGGGTGGATCACTTGAGGTCAGGAGTTTGAGACCAGCTTGGCCAACACGGTGAAACCCAGTCTCTACTAAAAATACAGAAATTAGCTGAGTGTGGTGGTGCGTGCCTGTAGTCCCAGCTACTGGGAGGCTAATGCAGGAGGGCTGCTTGAACCCGGAAGGCATAGGTTGCAGTGAGCCGAGATCATGCCACTGTACTCCAGCCTGGGCAACAGAGCAAGACTCTGTCTCAAAAAAAAAAAAGAAAGTATGCATTTTTTTTTTTTTTTAAAGGGGACACGGATCCCACTATGTTGCCCAGGATAGATTGGCACTCCTGGGCTAAAGCGATCCTCCTGCCTCAGCCTTCCAAGTAGCTGGGACTACAGACTTGGGCCACCAGGCCTGTCAAGGTTAGCATCTTTGAGCTCCTAAGTCCAACACTATCGCCATCAGTTTTATGGGCCGGATGGCGTTTGGGGCATTTTGGGCATTCTATTTCTTGCCTTCATTCCTTCTCCCCACCCTTAATATTTAAATATTATCCTACTCCCTCTGCTGAGATAGGTACAAGGCTCATCCCACCTCTGGATTCTCCAGTAAGGGTTACTCCTGGGCGAGCCCCTTCCCCTTCACGTCCTGCCAGGCAATCCCCTTGGGGCGAGTCATAACTGAGGGAAGGACCTCAGTTTCCTTCCCTGTAAAATAAGAACAATAATAATACCTCCTCGGGCTGTTGTCGGGGACTCTTCAGCGCACCACTCCCACCCCGAAGCCCTACCCAGCGCTCACCACAAAGCCTACCCTCTTCTAAGTTCTCTGAATCCTCAAAGCCTCCTCTGAGGTAAGGGCTGTGAAACCCTTTCCTACAAATGGGGAAACTGAGGCTGGGAGACCCGAGAACTGGATCATGATCTCAAACCTTTGAGGGAGGGAGCTACCCTGGAAGGCGATGGTCTTCTCCAGAGCCCTCCCAAGGGCGCTCAGTACCAAGTGGGCACCCAAAGAAGTTTTCTTATCCCTCTTGGTCCCCTCGGATCCTAACTCTCAGCTCGGCGAGGATCGCGGAGGCTGGTTCACCTTTCGCTGGTTGACGCCAGCTCCGAGGCGCATGCGCAAGTGAGCGCGCGCGGTGGCCTGTGGGAGGCTGGCTGTGAGCCCGAAGCTCAGCCCAGACGCCGGCGCTGTTGTCAGGGCGACCGGGGTGGGGCGGGGCCAGAACGTGGCCCCGCCTTTACTTGCTCTTCAATGGCCCCTTGCTTTCACCGGGCCAACCTTCTCTTAATTGTTCTTTGTTAGTTCGTTCGCTTCCTAGATGGACGGAAGCTGACTTGTAGCGTGTGTCTACCGAAGGACAGGCAGAAGCAGGAGGATCTCGGCCATGATTAAGCGCCGGTGGAGACCTCTGAGTCAATTCGGTTCATATACACGTGTCAATTTTTTTTTCTTTCCTCTTTTGCCTTTTGAGTAGTCTGTAATTTATTAGCGACATCGATAATTTATCTCACTTCTCCGGCCAGATCTTGCTTAGGCAAAACCGCAAACCTGAAGTTTGCAGAAATGACTCAGTGGTGACTAATTCCATTAGGAAAGCATTCTTCACAAAAGAGTTCACAGCAGGATTTCTTTAAATAGAAAACTTCTTCAGTGCACTGAAAACGATTCATTTTATATAAAACACATTTGGATACCGGATCCTCTTTTCTCTTCACTTTTTTTGAGACTGAATCTTGCCCTGTTGCCTAGGCTGGAGTGCAGTGGTGCGATCTCGGCTCACTGCAACCTCTGCCTCCCGGGTTCAAGCAATTCTCCTGCTTCAGCCTCCCGAGTAGCTGAGATTTCAAGTGCCCGCCACCATGCCCGGCGAATTTTTGTACTTTTAGTAGAGATGGGGTTTCACCATATTGGCCAGGCTGTTCTCGAACTCCTGATCTTGTGATCCACCCACCTCGGCTTCCCAAAGTGCTGGGATTACAGGCGTGAGCCACCGCGTCCGGCCTATTGTTGTTTTCGTAGTTGCATACAGACATAGTCAGGGCCACTGTGTACGGTTGTACAGGTTGTGCCCTGAACAAGTGTGCCTGGCTGAGGGCATGAGAATGGGGCTGAAGTCCAGCCTAGGCTGTGTTCTTCAAGTTGGAGGATAGGGCACCTTCTTCTAATTTGTCTTTTAGAGAGCATACTTTATTCTATTTGCATGAAGTTTCCATGTGTGCCAGCTGTCTTCCTGCATACGATACTTTTAGTGTCAAAAATATAATCAGGCCTGGCACGGTGGCTCATGCCTGTAATCCCAGCACTCTGGGAGGCGGAGGCAGGTGGATCACTTGAGGTCAGGAGTTCGAGACCAGCCTGGCCAACATAGTGAACCCCCATCTCTACCAAAAATACAAAAATTAGCCCGGCATGGTAGCAGGTGCCTGTAATCCCAGATACTCGGGAGGCTGAGGCTTGAGAATCACTTGAACCCAGGAGGCAGAGATTGCAGTGAGCTGAGATCATGCCACTGCACTCCAGCCTTGATGATAGGGCAAGACCGTCTAAAAAAAAAAAAAATATATATATATATATATATATATGTATACATACATACATAAAATCAGATACAGTTAGAAAAAATTTAAAAGTTGTTTGTCATATAGCAAGTACACGTCTTGATTCAGGAGATGTCAAATCAAGTGGTAAGAAGGTCTCTTACAGCAGTTAGGGCAAGTTTATAAGGCATAAAGGAGGAGGTATTTTGAGTTTTTTTGTGATTGGCTGTTTTACATTAACTTCTTTTTAAGGCAAATAGAGCCGTTTAAGCTCATTTGTCTACAGCCGATTGGTTTAATTTCACTGAATCATGCTGACGAGGATGTAAAACTTACATTTTCATGTTTCATTTATGATTAGAGCTAGCATTTCAGGGGAATCAGGATGACAAACTTTGTGTGGTTATGGGTGGTTGGCCTTGGGTGGGGGGGATGAATCTAAACTATAGCCTTCATTTTAACTTTTTTTTTTTTTTTTTTTTTTTTGAGACTGAGGCTCACTCTGTCTCCCAGGCTGGAGTGCAGTGGTGTGATCTCGGCTCACTGCAACCTCCTCTTTCCAGGTTCAAGTGATTCTTGTACCTCAGCCTCCTGAATAGCTGGGATTACAGGTGTGCGCCACCAAGCCTGGCCCACAATATGCTCTTAATTCCAGGAAGTGGCACAAAAATATATAGCCAAGGGGAAAAGAGGCTAAAGTGTTGAAATGTCCCATCTCATTGCTATTAGAAAAGTATGTTGAAACCATGCCTATCACTTATCCTCTTGTGAGCAAGAGACTTAATTTATTATTATTATTATTATTTATTTATTTATTCTTCTTTTTGAGATGGGGTCTCGCTCTGTCGCCCAGGCTGGAGTGCAGTGGCATGATCTCAGCTGACTGCAACCTCCGCCTCCCGGGTTCAAGCGATTCTTCTGCCTCAGCCTCCCGAGTAGCTGGGACTACAGGCACACGCCACCATGCCCGGCTAATTTTTGTATTTTTAGCAGAGATGGGGTTTCACCATATTGGCCAGGCTGGCCTCGAACTCCTGACCTCATGATTCACCTGCCTTGGCCTCCCAAAGTGCTGGGATTACAGGTGTGAGCCACCACTCCCTGCCCTTAATTTTATTTTTTTAAAAATTTATTATTATTATTTTTTTCCCAAGATAGAGTCTTGCTCTGTCACCCAGACTGGAGTGCAATGGTATGATCTCGGCTCACTGCAACCTCCGCCTCCTGGGTTCAAGTGATTCCCCTGCCTCAGCCTCCAGAGTAGCTGGGAGTAAAGGCTCGTGCCACCATGCCCAGCTAATTTTTGTGTTTTTAATAGAGATGGGGTTTCACCGTGTTGGCCAGGCTGGTCTCGAACTGACCCCAAATGATCTGCCTGCTTCAGCCTCCCAAAGTGTTGGGATTACAGGCATGAGCCACTGGGCCTTGCCAAAAAAGACAGTAATAGTGAATGAAGTCTACTTAATAATATTGTACCAATGTTAATTTCATAGTTTTGACAAATGTGGCATGGTTATGTAAGACGCTCAGATTAGGGGAAGCCAGCATCGTCCAAAATTTGCTTTCTTTCTTTTTTCCTTTTTTTTTTTTTTTTTTTTTTTAGACAGAGTTTCACTCTTGTTGCCCAGGCTGGAGTGTAATAGCAATGGAGCGATCTCGGCTCACTGCAATCTCTGCCTCCTGGGTTCAAGTAATTCTCCTGCCTTAGCCTCCCGAGTAGCTGGGATTATAGGTGCACGCCACCATGCCCTTTGTATTTTTAGTAGATATGGGGTTTCTCCATGTTGGTCAGGCTGGTTTCGAACTACTGACCTCGTGATCCTCCCGCCTCGATCTCCCAAAGTGCTGGGATTACAGGCGTGAGCCACTGTGCCCGGCCCAAAATTTGTTTTCTTTTGCTTGCATAGCAGTGGTGCTGTTTCACCTTGCATGGTGGCCCAGTTAAGTGTCACTTGTCCCAGCCTTCATTGTAGCCAGGTGTAGCCATGGAGGGCACCGTCTGTCTAGTGAAAAATGAACAGTGATGAGGCATGGCGTTTCTGGGTGTGGGCCTTCTAACACCAAGTGTGGGCTACTCTGTGCTCTTTCTCCTCCATGGAGTAGAAACAGGGACGTCCCTCCAACCCAGCACCAACCCTGCAACGGGGACAGTGCTCGAGGTGATGGCTGTTAGGAGTTACCTTGTGTCCCCTCAAAGATATGTCAAAGTCTTAGCCCTCAGTGTCTGTGAATGAGACCTGATTTGGAAATCTATTTGCAGGTATTACCAAGTTAAATGATGTCATTAAGGTGGGCCCCAGTCCAAAATGACGTTATGCTTGGATATTCTTGAAACTGCTACATTCTTGGGTCTCTGTTATATAACAGCTTAGTTTTTTTTTTTTTGAGATGGAGTCTTGTTCTGTCACCCAGGCTGGAGTGCAATGGCGCGATCTCAACTCACTGCAACCTCCGCTTCCCGGGTTCAAGCGATTCTCCTGCCTCAGCCTTCTGAGTAGCTGGGATTACAGGCACTTGCCACCACGTCTGGCTAATTTTTGTATTTTCAGTAGAGACAGGGTTTCACCATGTTGGCCAGGCTGGTCTTGAACTCCTCAAGTGATCCTCTTGCCTTGGCCTCCCAAAGTGCTGGGATTACAGGCGTGAGCTGCCTCGTCCAGCCACAGCTTAGTGTTTTTGTTTGCTTGTTTTTGGAAATATTGGACCAGTGTCTTTTATTTATTATTATTATTTGTTTGTTTGGAGACAGTCTCACACTGTCACCCAGGCTGGAGTGCAATGGCACGATCTCGGCTCACTGCAACCTCTGCCTTCCCGGGTTCAAGCAATTCTCCTGCCTCAGCCTCCTGAGTAGCTGGGATTACAGGTGCCCACCACCACACCCGGCTAATTTTTTGTAATTTTTAGTAGAGATGGGGTTTCACTATGTTGGCCAGACTGGTCTCGAACTGCTGACCTCGTGATCTGCCCGCCTCATCCTCCCAAAGTGCTGGGATTACAGGCGTGAGCCACCGCACCCGGCCTTACTATTATTATTTTTAAAGCGACAGGTTTTCCCTGTGTTGCCCAGGTTGGAGTGCAGTGGCATGGTCATGGCTTACTGAAGTCGATAATTCCTGGGCTCCAGTGATCCTCCTGCCTCAGCCTCCCAAAAAGCTGGGACTGCAGATGCACACCACTATGCCTGGCTAATTTTTATTTTTGGTAGAGACGGTATTTTTTATGTTGCTCAGGCAGGTCTTGAACTCCGGGCCTCAACCAATCCTCCTGCCTTGGCCTCCCAAAGCGCTGGGGTTACAGCACCCACCATGCCTAGCCTGACTAGTGGCCACTTTACAATAAGAGGAGATGACAGAGAGAGATAAAGGGAAGATGGCCATGTGAAGATGGAGGCAGAGATTAGAGTGATGCAACCATAAGCCAAGGAACGCCAGGGGCTACCAGAAGCTGGAAGAGGCAAGAAAGAGCCTGCAGAGGGAGCGTGGCCCTGCTGACACCTTGATTTCTGACTTCTAGCTACCAGAACTGTAAAAGAATACATTTCTGTTTTGTTAAGCCACCCAGTTGGTGACACTGTTATGGCAGCCATCGGCAATGAAAACCTTGGTAGAACAAGAAATAGCAAGAAGCTACATCCCAAGTGACCCAACAGAAAGACGCTCTTGGCTGGGCGCGGTGGCTCATGCCTGTAATCCCAGCAGTGTGGGAGGCCAAGGCGGGTGGATCACCTGAGGTCAGGAGTTCGAGACCAGCCTGGCCAACATGTTGAAAACCCGTCTTTACTAAAAACACAAAAATTAGCTGGGCATGGTGGCGGGCACCTGTAATCGCAGCTACTCAGGAGGCTGAGGCAGGAGAATCACTTGAACCCGGGAGGCAGAAGTTGCAATGAGCTGAGACTGTGCCACTGCACTCCAGCGTGGGCAACAGAGTAAGACTCTGTCTCAAAGTAAAAGAAATAAAAGAGATGCTTTCATGCCGTTTAGTATCAAGGTAGTATCAAGGTTACCTCAAGGTAGTTACCCGAGAAAGATTCAAGCTTGGATGTTCGCTAAACTGCTCCCTTTTAGGGTCTCTTTAGTTTAGTTTAGGTTAGTTTTTTTTTTTTGAGACAGGGTCTTACTCCTCAGTAACCCGGACTGGAATGCAGGGGCACGGTCATGGCTCACTGCAGCTTCAACCTCCTGGGCTCAAGCGATCCTCCTGCCTCAGCTTCCCAAATAGCGGGACCACAGGCACGCACCAGCCTGCCTGGGTAGTTAAAAGAAAATTTTTTTTCGTAGAGACAGGCGTCTTGCCATATTGCTCAGGTTTGTCTTGAACTGGTTTCGTGCAATCCTCCTGCCTAGGTCTCCCAAAGTGCTGAGATTACAGGTGTGAGCCACTGTGCCCAGTCAGCTTTATTATTATCATTATTTTTTTTGAGACGGAGTTTTGCTCTTGTTGCCCAGTCTGGAGTGCAATGGTGCGATCTCGGCTCACCGCAACCTCCGCCTCCCAGGTTCAAGCGATTCTCCTGCCTCAGCCTCCCGAGTAGCTGGGATTACAGGAGCCCACCACCATGCCCGGCTAATTTTTGTAATTTTAGTAGAGACGGGGTTTCTCCATGTTGGTCAGGCTGGTCTCAAACTCCTGACCTCAGGTGATCCGCCCGCCTCGGCCTCCCAAAGTGCTGGGATTACAGTCGTGAGCCACTGCGCCTGGCCCATTTTTTTTTTTTTATACTCTACTAATAGACTTTGTGACATTGAATGCTAATGTGTCTTTCTCCCGCAAGCTCCTCCTTCATTTTCCTTCTTTTTTCTTTTTGGCTCTTTCCATCTGTTTTGGGAAAGTTAACTTTCTCCTGTCTTGGAACATCCCTTGTTGAGTACTACCCTGTCTTTGTGACTGTCTGCTTTTGAGTACTGCTTTCGAGAGAGAATAGTAGAAGTTGTAGGAGACGTATGTGACAAATTTGGCATCCTGGAACACCAAGAGGATTACCAGTTTTTTAGAAAGCAGCATGAATCAACCTCAATTATTCGTAAGTAAAATTAGAGTAGTTTCAAGCTGTCACTTCTTTCTGTCCTACACACGTTATTGAAATAAGTTGGTGGAAGAATGTTGTTTGGGTTTACAATAGGGAATTATGGGGACATAAATCTGGGTCTAAATTAGTGAAATTTAAAATGGGAAATTGCTTAACTCTTAGAGGCGGCAGAGTGTAGTGATCGAGAGGGTAGAGTGTGACACTGGGTTGTCTGGTTGGAGCCTTACCTCTGCCATTTCTTGGCTGTGTGATCTTGGGAGAGCTCCTTAACTTCTCTGGTCCTGATATGGTTTGGATCTGTGTCCCCTCCAAATCTCCTGTCAGAGTGTAGTCCCCAGTGTTGGAGGTGGGTCCTGGTGGGAGGTGATCGGATCATGGGGGTGGCATTCTCATGGTTTAGTACCATCCTTCCAGTGCTACATAGTGTGTGGGTTATCATGAGATCTGGTTGTTTGGAAGCGTGTAGCACCTCCTGCCTCATTCTCTTTTCTTCTCTGGCCATGTAAGACATACCTGCTTCCCCTTCCCCTTCTGCCATGATTCTAAGTTTCCTGAGGCCTTCCCAGAAGCCGATCAGATGCCAGCATCATGCTCCCTGTACAGCCCGTGGAACCATGGCTGTACCGTGGGTAAAAGAGCCACTGAAACCTCTTTTCTTTATAAATTACCTAGTCTTGGGTATTTCTTTATAGCAATGCAAGAATGGACTAATGTAGGGCCTCATCTCCTCATCTGTTACATGGCATTGTCTTAGGTCTTGGCTCGCTGCAACCTCCGCCTCCTGGGTTCAAGGAATTCTCATGCCTCAGCCTCCGGAGTAGCTGGGATTACAGGCATATGCCACCATGCCTGGCTAATTTTTTTTTTTCTTGAGGCAGAGTCTCACTCTGTTGCCCAGGCTGGAGTGCAGTGGCACGATCTCAGCTCACTGCAACCTCCGCCTCTCGGGTTCAAGTGATTCTCCTGCCTCAGCCTCCTGAGTAGCTGGGACAACAGGCACATGGCACCACACCCAACTAATTTTTTGTATTTTTAGTAGAGACGGGATTTCACCGTGTTAGCCAGGATGGTCTCGATCTCTTGACCTCAGGTGATCTGCCTGCCTTGGCCTCCCAAAGTGCTGGGATTACAGGCATGAGCCACCACGCCTGGCCAAACAATTCTTTCTGTTTCTAACTGTGGCAAAATATACACAATATAAAATGTACCATCTTAATTTTTTTTTTTTTGAGATGGGGTCTCGCTATTGGGAGATGGGGTTGCCCGTGGCGGTCTCAAACTCCTGGCCTCAAAAAGTCTTGGCCTCCTAGAGCGCTGGGATTACAGGCATGAACCATCGCCTCCAGCCCATCTTAACAATTTGTAAGTGAACAGTTCAGTGACATTAAGTACATCACCTTGTGCGACCAGCACCGCGAGCCTTCTTCAGGATGTTTTCATCTTTCCAAGCTGAAACTCTGTACCCATTGAGCAATAATTTCCTATTCCCTGCTTCCTCGCAGTCCCCGGAAAGCACTAGTCTACCTTTTTGTCACTGTGAATTTGACCACTCTACATATGATGTTATGCATTTCTGGCAGGAATTCCACAGAAATGATGCGTCCTTTTGAGTGTAGCCTATTAGGGGACATGTGATACGATGTGCCGATGTTAACGTGATCAATTACAGCCTGAGGTCTTTTTTTTTTTTTTTTAAGAGACAGGGTCTCACTATGTTGTCCAGGGTGAAATGCAGTCGTGTGATCATAGCTCACTCCAGCCTTGATCTTCCACCTTGGCCCCTGAGTAACTGGGACTACAGGTGCATGCTACCACGCCTGACTTTTTAAAAATTTTTATTTTTAGTAGAGACAAGGTCTCCGTATGTTACCTAGGCTGATCTTGTACTCTTCGGCTCAAGTGATCCTCCAGCCTCAGCCTCCTAAATTGCTGGGATTACAGTCATGAGCTACCATGTCCAGCTCACCCTGGGGTCTTTAGCCCCAAACTTTTGGGCTGCCTTGAGAGGTTGGAGAAGGCTGAAGAAAGCCAAAAGATGTGTGGTCCAGGCTTGAGGTGGGACAGGTAAGTCAGGTCTTGCAGGCAACTGTCTCCTGCAGATGCAGGGAGGGGACTTGAGGCACCAGAGAGACTGCTGCAGAGGCGGTGATAAAACAGTCCGTCAGGCCAGGCACAGTGACTCATGCCTGTCATCCCAGCACTTTGGGAGGCCGAGGCGGGCGGATCACCTGAGGTCAGGAGTTCGAGATCAGCCTGGTCAACATGGTGAAACCCCATTTCTACTAAAAATACAAAAATTAGCCGGGCATGGTAGCGCATGCCTGTAATCCCAGCTACTCTGGAGGCTGAAGAATGAGAATTGGTTGAACCTGGGAGGTAGAGGCTGCGATGAGCCGAGATCGCGCCACTGCACTCCAGCCTGGGTGAGAGAGCGAGACTCCAGCGTGGGTGAGAGAGGGAGACTCCAGCCTGGGTGAGAGAGCGAGACTCCATCTCAAAACAACAAGAACAACGACAAAACCCCAGCCCACCAGCCCACAGGGCTATTGTCAGGATTAAGTACATTAATGCAGTGCTTGGTACATAGCAAGTGTTCAGCGGCTGTTAGCCAGTTCTACAAGATTTCCAACAGCTGGCGATATCATTCTGAGACTATCAAGTTGCTCACCACTCCAGCTTGCCTGGTGATAGTACCTTTATTTCTTGGCATTTCCCAAGACTCGAGAAATTCAGCAGCCCTGCTGGCACTGAGACCAAATATTCTGTGTCCCTCAAGAAATATTTCATAAATAGGACAGGGCAGGGTGGCTCATGCCTGTAATCTCAACACTTTGGGAGGCCAAGGTGGGAGGATTGCTTGAGCCCAGGAGTATGAGACCAGCCTGGGTAACATAGCGAAACCCTGTCTCTGAAAAAAAAAAAAAAATTAGCCAGGCATGAGGGCACACAACTGTGGTCCCAGCAACTTGGGAGGCTGAGGTGGGAGGATCACTTGAGCCTGGGAGGTAGAGGCTGCAGTGAACTATGATTGCACCACTGCACTCCAGCCTGGGTGGCAGAATGAGACCTTTTCTCAAAAAAAAAGGGAGAAATATTTCTTTTTTTTTTTTTTTGAGACAGAGTCTAGCTCTGTTGCTAGGCTGGGGTGCAGTGGCGTGATCTCGGCTCACTGCAACCTCTGCCTCCCGGGTTCAAGCGATTCTCCTGCCTCAGCCTCCCGAGTAGCTGGGACTATAGGTGTGTGCCACCATGCCCAGCTAATTTTTGTATTTTTAGTAGAGATGGGGTTTCACCATGTTGGCCAGGATAGTCTTGAACTCCTGACCTCATGATCCACCTGCCTCGGCCTCCCAAAGTGCTGGGATTACAGGCTTGAGCCACCACGCCCGGCTGAGAAATATTTCATAAGTCATAGAACTAAGGAAAGTATAATAACTGAAGTTCAAGAACTGAGGTATACCCTCCAGCTTCCTCATGACCATCACAATCCATTTCTGCTTCATGGTGTAGTCTATTCTCCACACTGCAGCCAGAGGGAGCCTTTGTTTTTCCTTTTTAACAAAACTTTTCAAATTTGTATATCAGTTTTTTTCTTTTTTAAATTGAGCCAGGCAGGGTGGCTGTTTTCTGTAATTTCAACACTTTGGGAGGCCAAGGCGGTAGGATCACTTGAGACTAGGGGTTCGATACCAGCCTGGAAAACACAGTGAGACCTCATCTCTACAAAAAATACAAAATATTAGCTGGGAGTGGAGGTGTGTGCCTGTAATCCTGGCTGCTCAGGAGGCTGAGGTGGGAGGATGACTTGTGCCCAAGAGTTCGAGGCTGTAGTGAGCCGAGATCACGCTACTGCACTCCAGCCTGCGTGACAGAGAAAGACCCTGTCTCAATAAACAAACAAAGTTGAACTGAAATTCACAAAACATAAAATTAAGTTTTAGGCTGGGCACGGTGGCTCACGCCTGTAATCCAGGTACTATGGGAGGCTGAGGTGGGCGGATCACCTGAGGTCAGGAGTTCGAGACCAGCCTGGCCAACATGGTGAAACCCTGTCTCTACTAAAAATACAAAAAATTAGCTGGGCATAGTGGCGGGTACCTGTAATCCCAGCCACTCGGGAGGCTGAGGCAGGACTGGGCAAGAAGAGTGAAACTCCATCTCAAAAAAAAAAAAATTTAAAAAGAACAGTTCAGTGGCAGTACATTTGCAACGTTATGCAACTGCCACAACATTTAAAAACAAAAAGCCACACACACACACAAAATGAGACAAGTTCTCACTATGGTGCCAAGACTGATCTCAAATTCCTGGGCTCCAGTGATCCTCCCGCCTTGGCCTCCCAAGTAGCTGAGATCACAGGCAGCTAACTACCTCTATTTAGTTTCAGAATATTTTCATTATCCCCAAAGGAAACCTGTTGTCAGTAAACTTGTGTTGAAGGCCATAGCCAGAACCCCTATAGTATGGGGGTTTCTGGGGAGGTGTTCTATGCACGGTTTTGTAGGGGCATCCTTTGCTGTGCCCTCATATTATTCCACTTTGCTTTCCCCCTCTTCCCATTTAGGTCTGAGCTGGGTAAACAATTAATTGAATCACCCATCGATTTATTCATGGATGGTCATTTATTTTGTGTCAGGCATTAGACCAGATGGTAAGGCTACCAGGATGGAATCACTTGCCCTTGCACTCAAGGTAGTTTCATTTGATAGAAGTGACAGATGCAACAACGTGCTATTATATGTGGTATAGGCCAGGCATGGTGGCCCACGCCTGTAATCCCAATGCTTGGGAGCCTCAGGTTGGAAGATTGCTAAAGCCAGGAATTTGACACCAGCCTGGGCAATATAGTGAGACCCCTGTCTCTACAAAAAAAAAAATAAAAAATAAAAACTAGCTGGGTATGGTGGTATGTGCCTATAGTCCCAGCTACTAGGGAGGCTGAGGTAGGAGGATCCCTTGAGCCCAGGAAGTTGGGGCTGCAGTGAGCTATGATCATGCCACTGCACTCCAGCCTGGGCGACAGAGCAAGATCTTGTCTCAAAAAAAAAATGTGGTATATATTAGAGGCCAGCAAAGTATTGCCTGAGGGCCAAATCTGGCCCCCTGTGTTTCCTTGTAAATAAAGTTTTATTGGCACAGAGCTGTCAGAGGTGTTTGAACCAGAGCAACTGCATCTTGAATAGGGGCTGGGTAAAATAAGGCTGAGACCTACTGGGCAGCATTCCCAGGAGGTTAAGGCATTCTTAGTCACATGATGAGATAGGAGGTTGGCACAAATAAAGGTCATAAAGACCTTGCTGATAAAACAAGTTGCAGTAAAGAAACTGGCCAAAATCCACCAAAACCAAGAGGGCGACAAGAGTGACCTCTAGTCGTCCTCACTGCTACACTCTCACCGGCACCCTGACAGTTTACAAATGCCATGGCAATGTCAGGAAGTTACCCTATATGGTCTAAAAAGGAGAGGTATGGGCTGGGCGCAGTGGCTCATGCCTGTAATCCCAGCACTTTGGGAGGCCGAGGCGGGTGGATCACCTGGGGTCAAGAGTTTGAGACCAGCCTGGCCAACGTGGAGAAACCTCGTTTCTACTAAAAATACAAAATTAGCCGGGCGTGGTGGTGCATGCCTGTAATCCCAGCTACTCGGGAGGCTGAGGCAGGAGAATCACTTGAATCTGGATGGCGGAGGTTGCAGTGAGCCGAGATCGTGCCATTGCACTCCAGCCTGAGTAACAAAAGCAAAACTCCATCTCAAAAAAAAGGAGAAGTATGAATAATGCACCCTTTGTTTAGCATATAATCAAGAAATAACCATAAAAATGGGCAACCAGCAGCCCTCAGGGCTGCTCTGTCTATGGAGTAGCCATTTTTTTATTCCTTCTCTTTCCTAATAAACTTGCTTTCACTTTATGGACTAGCCCTGAATTCTTTCTTGCACGAGATCCAAGAACCCTCTCTGGGGGGTCTGGATCTGGACCCCTTTCCGGTAACAGAGCCCTGAGCATTTGTTTATGTGTTGTGTATGGCTGCTTTCATGATGCTATGGCAGAGTTGAGTCGCTGGGGAAGAGACCATCTGGCCTTCAAAACTAAAAATATTTACTACCTGGCCCTTTAAGGAAAAAGGTTTGCTAACCCCTGGTATATATAATTAGGGCAAATTTTAATTTTTTTTTTTTTGAGACAGATTCTCACTCTGTCACCCAGGCTGGAGTGCAGTGGCGCCATCTCAGCTCACCGCAACCTCCGCTTCCTGGGTTCAAGTGATTCTCCTGCCTCAGCCTCCTGAGTAGCTGGGATTACAGGTGCGCCACCATGCCTGGCTAATTTTCGTATTTTCAGTAGAGACTGGGCTTCACCATGTTGGTCAGGCTGGTCTCGAACTCCTGACCTCGTGATCCACCCACCTTGGCCTCCCAAAGTGCTGGGATTACAGGCGTGAGCCACTGTGCCCAGCCTAATTAGGGCAAATTTAAAGTGAATGGAAAGCCTTGGAGACTGAGAGAGTCCATTAATAGCTGGGGTTGGGGAAGGTTGCAAGGGTAGAAAAGGGTTGCTGGTTCTAAAACTTAGGTAAATAAATGCATAAACCTTAAGCATATGGCTTGATGAGTTTTTTGCATATGTATATACCATGTAACCACCACCAGTATCAAGAGATAGGACATTTTGGCCAGGTGAGGTGGCCCATGCTTATAATCCCAGCACTTTGGGAAGTTGAGGCAGGAGGATCACTTGAGGCCCAGGAGATAGAGACCAGCCTGGGCAACACAGTGGGGTCCAGTCCCTAGCAAAAAAAAAAAAAGAAAAAAGAAAATTAGCTGGTTGTGGTGATGTGTGCTTGTAGTCCCAGCTACCTGGGTGGCTGAGCGGGGAGGATTGCTTGAGCCCGGGAGGTTGAGGCTGCAGTGAGCCATGGTCGTGCCACTGCACTCCAGACTGGGTGACAGAGTGAGACTCTGTCTCAAAAAGAAAAAAAAATAAAAAATAAAAAAAAAATAAATAAATAAAATGAGATAGGACATTTTCAGCCCTAGAAGGCTCTCAGAATCATTTGTTTAAAGCACACTGTGCTGTAAATTGAGTGCTACATCCTACCTTTTTCGTTTTCTTTTTTTTTTGAAACAGAGTCTTGCTCTGTCACCCAGGCTGGAGTGCAGTGGTGCAATCTCAGCTCACTGCAACCTCTGTCTCCTGGGTTCAAGCGATTCTCCTGCCTCAGCCTCCCGAGTAGCTGGGATTACAGGTGCCTGCCACCACGCCCAGCTCATTTTTGTATTTTTAGTAGAGGCACGGTTTCACCATGTTGGTCAGGCTGGTTTCGAACTCCTGACCTCAGGTGATCAGCCCGATTTGGCCTCCCAAAGTGCTAGAATTACAGGCGTGAGCCACCACGCCCAGCCACCATCTCTATTTTTTAAATAAAAAATACAAATAAATTTAAAAAAATTGAATGTATTCTTGCTATCTTACTGTATATTTGTACCCTTTAACCCACTTCCCTTCATCCTCCGCCCACCCTTGCCAGTTTCTGTTATCAATTTTTCCAGGGAATACATTTTTGAGATCTCACGGCATGGTGACCACAGTTAATAATAACATATATTTCAAAATTGCTAAGAAAGTAAATTTCAAATGTTCTTACCACACACACACACAAAAGAGTATGTGAGGTGACGGATATGTTAACTAGCTTGGTTGAATTATTCCACAATGTATACATCTATCAAAACATCACCTGGTATCCCACCCATGTATATTATTGCAATTATTTTTTAGGTCTGGGCTGGGTAAACAATTAATTAAATCACTCATTGATTTGTTCATGAATGGTCATTTATTTTGTGTCAGGCATTAGACCAGATGGTAAGGCTACCAGGATGGAATCACTTGCCCTTGCACTCAAGGTAGTTTCATTTGATAGAAGAGGGAAAAAGAAGGCTGGGCATGGTGGCTCACGCCTGTAATCCCAGCACTTTGGGAGGCCGAGGCGGGTGGATCACCTGAGGTCAGGAGTTCCAGACCAGCCTGGCCAACATGGTGAAACCCCATCTCTACTAAAAATACAAAAATTAGCTGGGTGTGGTAGTGCATGCCTGTAATCTCAACTACTCGGGAGGCTGAGGCTGGAGAATTGCTTGAACCTGGAAGGCAGAGGCTGCAGTGAGCTGAGATAGTGCCACCACACTCCAGCCTGGGCGACAGAGTGAGACTCCGTCTCAAAAAAATAAAAAAGGTTGTTGGCTGTGTTGTCCAGGCTGGTCTCGAACTCCTGGGCTCAAGTGATTTTTATGCTTTGGCTTCCCAAAGGTGAGAGGCAAAGTAATCCTTGCCTGCTATGGTTACAGGCACGATCCACGGTGCCCGGCCATATTCCATGTTTGATAGCAGAGTAGAATGACTATACTTAAAAAAATGTATTGTACTTAGGTGATGGATACCCTGGATACCCTAAATACCCTGATTTAATCACTGTGCATTATATACACGTAAAAAATTTCTCTGGCCGGGCGCGGTGGCTCACGCTTGTAATCCCAGCACTTTGGGAGGCCGAGGCGGGCGAATCACGAGGTCAGGAGATTGAGACCACGGTGAAACCCCATCTCTACTAAAAATGCAAAAAATTAGCTGGGCGTGGTGGTGGGCGCCTGTAGTCCCAGCTACTCGGAGAGGCTGAGGCAGGAGAATGGCATGAACCTGGGAGGTGGAGCTTACAGTGAGCCGAGATTGCGCCACTGCACTCCAACCTGGGTGACAGAGCGAGACTCCGTCTCAAAAAAAAAAAAAAAAAAAAATTTCTCATGTACACAATAATTTGCACAAATAAAAAAAGTATTCCTTCTTGGCCAGACGCGGTGGCTCATGCCTGTAACCCCAGCACTTTGGGAGGTTGGAGGGGCGGATCACTTGAGGTCAGGAGTTTGAAACCAACCTGGCCAACATGGTGAAACCCTGTCACTACTAAAAATACCTGTCACTACTAAAAATACAAGAATTAGCCAGGTGTGGTGGCACGTGCTTGTAGTCCCAGCTACTTGGGAGGCTGAGGCATGAGAATTGCTTGAACCTGGGAGGCAGAGGTTGCAGTGAGCCGAGATCGCACCACTGCACTCCAGCCTGCATGACAGCGAGAGACTTAGGTGATGGGTACCCCAAATACCCTGATTTAATCACTATGCATTATATACGTGTAAAACATTTGTCATGTACACCATAACTTGCACAAATAAAAAAAGTATTCCTCTTGTCTAACTGCAACTTATACTCTTAGACAAAAATCTCTCCACTTCCCACCACTCCCCGTTCAGCCCCTGGTAATCATCATTCTTCTCTCTGCATCTTTGAGTTCAACTTTTTTAGATCTCATAGAGGAGTGAGATCATGTGGAATTGGTCTTTCTGTGCCTGGCTTTTGCATTTAGCATAACATCCCTCAGCATTTTGCTTGCATGCTAATGATGGCCTCGGTGCCTGGAATTCCACTGACAGATGCATGCTTGTGTCTGACAAGCTTCTCCCCAGAGAGCGCTTAGAGCTGCTCTCCCGATCTGAGGCATGATGCCCACAGGAGGGCACAAGAGCTCCGTCATTACATCTAGGTTTTAGGCGTTGCCTCAAGAGGAGCCTTTTATTTATTTTTTTTTTGAGACGGAGTCTCGCTCTGTTGCCCAGGCTGGAGTGCAGTGGCACAATCTTGGCTCACTGCAACCTCCACCTCCCGGGTTCAAGCGATTCTTCTGCCTCAGCCTCCCCAACAGCCGGGACTTCAGGTGTGTACCACCACGTCTGGCTAATTACTTTTATTTTTTGTGGAGATGAGGTCTTGCTATGCTGCCCAGGCTGGCCTTGAACTCCTGGCCTCAAGTAATCCTCCCCACCTTGGTCTCCCAAAGTGTTGGGATTACAGGCGTGAGCCACCACACCTGATCCCACTTGGATTTTAGAGGATAAATTGTATGTTTAGTCTTTGCCTTAGAATGGGTACAGGTGAGACTGGCTGGCTCTCTAGGCATTCACTCATATAAGAATGGTTTCCCATGGGTTTTCATGTCCTTAGCAACGTTGTTCTCTTTAATATCTTCAATAGCCCCACTCATGAGTTGGGAGGACAGAAATTAGGCAGAGATAAAGGGGAACACATTGATTTGCTTTCTCTGTAAATTTTAATTAGCACAGAAACTATTTTTAGAAAAATCACTAAGCCAATCACTTCTCCAATTACTTCTCCTTTTGCCCTGAAAGTAGTTAATGACGGGAAATGGCTTTCCCCCAAATCTCAATTCTTTTTTTCCCCTGCCTCTGTCTCACTCTGTTATTCATGGGCTGCCTGCTTTTATTTGACATCATGTCCACTGGTGGTCTTTCCAAGTGTTCTCTTTTTTTTTTTTTCTTTTTCTGAGATGGAGTTTCGCCCTGTCCCCCAGGCTGGAGTGCAGTGGTGTGATCTTGGCTCACTGCAACCTCTGCCTCCAGGGTTCAAGCAATTCTCCTGCCTCAGCCTCCCGAGTAGCTAGGGTTACAAGCGTGCGCCACCATGCCTGGCTAATTTTTGTATTTTTAGTAGAGATGGGGTTTCACCATGTTGGCCAGGCTGGTCTTGAACTCCTGACCTTGTGATCTGCCTGCCTCGGCCTCCCAAAGTGCTGGGATTACGGGCATGAGCCACTGCGCCCAGCCCCAAGTGTTCTCTTCGACTGCGTCTTCACTTTGTTTTTTTGATAGTTTATTTGGAAAATGGTTTCAGGAAGCAGTAACAAGGACATTGGGAGAGGCAGACAGGTTAGGAGGAAAACCAATGAAGACTGTATTATTGAGCTACTCCTGCAAGTAAATGGTGCAGAAAAAAAGTCAGAACGGTCCCCCTAGTGGATGAGGGTGGGGAGTGACACATTCATTTATTGACTCTCATTCTGCACTGGTTGAGCGTTACCTCCTGGGGGCTTTATCTCTTCCTAACTTCTGGCAGCATCTGCACGCAGACAGACTTCAATAGCTGCAAAAAAGCTCTGAGGCAGAAAAATGAGTTACTGTGGCTGACACTTGAGGTGGGAGGCAGTCTGGGTGCATGGAACTTCTGCCACTTCTACAGGCGTGAGCTGCCTCACCCGGCCCAGGGCAGGGATTTTTGCCTGTTGTATTTACTGCCACATTCCCATTGCCTTAGACAAAATCTGAGGAGTTAAAATAATAAATCCTAAAGAAGCGCTTGATGGATCCTAACTGCTAATGCTTTAGTTCAGGTCTTTGTGACTCATCTGGATGCTGTCGAAGAGACAGAGCTGGACACCGGTTAAAAGTGGTAAAGACAGTTTTATTCAGTACTATTGTAATAGGGGAAAAGAGACTTCAGCAGAGAAATGAGCTCAATTTCCAAAACAGCAAAGACAGATTGGCATTTACAGCCGATGAGCAGAGTGAAGGGTTTAGTGGATGAAAAATGACTAAGAGGAAACATCAAGCATATGGGGGATTCTTTTTTATTTTTAATAGAGACAGGGTCTTACTATGTTGCCCAGGCTGGTCTTGAACTCCTGACCTCCAGCAATCTTCCTGCTTTTCCCTCTCAAAGTGCTGGGATTACAGGCATGAGCCACTGCACTCGGCAGATAGGAGGATACTTGCCAAATCATTGCTGTAGACAATGTTTGTGTCTCCTTCAAATTCATGTTTTTTTTTTTTTTTTTTTTAATTTTATGGAGTCTCGCTCTGTTGCCCAGGCTGGAGTGCAGTGGCATGATTCTCGGCTTACTGCAATCTCCACCTTCCGGGTTCAAATGATTCTCCTGCCTCAGCCTGCCAAGTAGCTGGAATTACGGCACATGTCACCACACCTGGCTAATTTTTTTTTTTTTTTTGAGATGGAGTCTCGCTCTGTCGCCTAGGCTGGAGTGCAGTGGCGCAATCTCGGCTCACTGCAAGCTCTGCCTCCCGGGTTCACGCTATTCTCCTGCCTCAGCCTCTCCGAGTAGCTGGGACTACAGGCACCCGCCACCATGCCCGGCTAATTTTTTGTATTTTTAGTAGAGACGGGGTTTCACCGTGGTCTCAATCTCCTGACCTCGTGATCCGCCCACCTTGGCCTCCCAAAGTGCTGGGATTACAAGCATGAGCCATGGCGCCCGGCCTACGCCTGGCTAATTTTTGTATTTTTAGTAGAGACAGGGTTTTGCCACGTTGGCCAGGCTGGTCTCGGACTCTTGACCTCAGGTGATCCACCTGCCTTGGCATCCCAAAATGCTGAGATTACAGGCGTGAGCCACTGCGCCAGGCCCAAATTCATGTGTTGAAACCTAATCCCCAATGTGATGGTGTTGGAGGCAGGGCCTTTGGGAGGTGATAAAGTTATGAGACTGGAGCCCTTAGGAATGGGATTAGTGCCTCTATCAAAGAGATCCCAGAGAGGTCCCTCAACCCTTCCACCATGTGAGGACACAGTGAAAAAATGGCCATCTATGAACCAGATTCTCAGCAGGCACTGAATGTGCTGGTGCCTTGCTCTTGGACTTCCCAGCCACTAGAATTGTGGGAAATGAATTTCTGTTGCTTTTAAGCCATTCAATCTATGTTATTTTGTTAGAGTAGCCCAAATGGATTAAGATGCTAACTTAAGGATTCTTGCTGAAGTCTGGCCAGGGTGATAAAATATTAAGGGTGGGGTATAATTTAGCAGGATTCTTTGCCAAGACTGACAGAAGCAGGCTAAGGACAGGATCCAAGAATGATGCCTAGTTGAAAAGAGGAGTCAGGCGCGGTGGCTCATGCCTGCAGTCCTAGCACTTGGGGAGGCTAGTGTGAAGCTTGCTTGAGCCCTAGGAGTTCAAGACCAGCCTGGGCAAAATAGAGAGACCCCATCTCTACCAAAAAAACCAAAAAATAAAAATAAAAATAAAAAAATTAGGCAGGCATAGTAGTGCACGCCTATGGTCCCAGCTATTCAAGAGGCTGAGCCAAGAGATCACTTCAGCTCTGGTGGCTGAGGTTACAGTGAGCACTGTGATCACTGCTGCACTCTAGCCTGGGTGACAGAGCGAGACCTTGTTTAAAAAAAAAAAAAAAAAGAGAAAGGGAAAAAAAGAGAGTCTTTATCAATGCTTTCATGGCCTCGTTTTTTTTTTTTTTTTGAGACAAGTTCTCACTAAGTTGCTCAGGCTGGAGTGCAGTGGCACGATCTCACCTCACTGCAACCTCTGCCTCTCAGGTTCAAGCAATTCTCCTGCCTCAGCCTCCCAAGTAGCTGGGATTACAGGTGTGCACTACCACACCCAGATAATTTTTTTTTTTTTTTTTTTTTGAGACAGAGTCTCGCTCTGTTGCTCAGGCTGGAGTGCAGCGGTGCAATCTCGGCTCACTGCAAGCTCTGCCTCCCGGGTTCACGCCATTCTCCTGCCTCAGCCTCCTGAGTAGCTGGGACTACAGGCGCCCACTACCACGCCCAGCTAATTTTTTTTGTATTTTTAGTAGAGATAGGGTTTCACCGTGTTAGCCAGGATGGTCTTGATCTCCTGACCTCGTGATCCACCTGCCTTGGCCTCCCAAAGTGCTGGGATTACAGGCACCCACCACCATGCCCGGCTAATTTTTTTTTGTATTTTTAGTAGAGATGGGGTTTCACCATGTTGGCCAGGCTGGTCTCAAACTCCTAACCTCAAGTGATCCACCTTCCTCAGCCCTCGAAAGTGCTGGTATTATAGGTGTGAGCCACAGTGCCTGGCCCTTTCATGGCCTCTTAACTGGAATTTTTGCATCCTATCTCCCTTCCGATCCTCCACATACTACAGATGGATCTTCCTGTGGTGCAAATCTAATCAGATCATCTCCCTCTTTAGACAGGCTTGAATCAGATCTGGACTATGTCTTCATTCTCATTTTTTGACACAACTCATGCTCACTGTATGGGCCAGCCACACTGAACTATGGGCTATGTCATTCATGCCCATTGGCCTCTGCATAACCTTTTCAACAGCCTTCACTTTCTCTTAACTGTCAGGTCAAGCATCTGACACTTCTTTCTGGAAGTGTTTTCCAATCCTCAGAGTTAGGTCCACCCACTTCTGTGAATTAATAGCATTTATCACAATGTCGTGATTGTTAGGTTTCTCCTCTAGGAGAAGTATAGCATGGTGCTGAGAGCCTAACTCCGGAGTCAATCTGGATTTGAATTCTGACTGTACTCCTTACTGGCCATTCACATAACCTGTGTGGTTCTGTTTACTTGGGTCTGCCACATAATGAATGCAATATAAATGCTACTTATCATAGCAGTCAGCTATTGCTGCAAAAGAAAAGAGACCCCAAAACTCAGTATCTTGAAATAACAATACCTTAAGCTTTTTTTCATTTTTCATACAGGCATTCAAAGCTATGCCTTTCCCTCTCAGCACTGCTTTAGCTGCATCCCACAGCATTTTTTCAGGTATGTTCATTAGCATTCAGTTCAAAATATTTTCTTATTTACACTGTGATTTTTTTTCTCTGACCTAGGAGTTATTTAGAGATGTGTGGTTAAATTTCCCAACAATTGTAAATTTCTAGTTATCTTTTTTTGTTGTTGACTTCTAGTTTAATTCCGCTGTGCTCATACTTTGTAGGATCTCAGTTCTTCAAAATTTGTTGAGACTTGCTTGACAGCCCAGCATATGGGCTATTGTGATGGCTATTCCAAAAGTAGCAATCATTTATTTTTTCCCACATGTCTGAGGACTTGGCTGATGTGGGTGGGGACCAGCTGGACAGCTTTGATGCATGCTTTGGCCTATCTCTGCAGGTTGGGTTTAGATCAATTCTGCATGTATTCATTCTTTTTTTTTTTGAGACATAATCTCACTCTGCTGCCCAGGCTAGAGTGCAGTGGTGTGATCTCGGCTGACTGCAACCTCTGCCTCCTGGATTCAAGTGATTCTCCTGCCTCAGCCTCCTGAGTAGCTGGGATTATAGGCACTTGCCACCATGCCAGACTTTTTTTTTTTTTTTTCTGTAGAGATGGGGTTTCTCCATGTTGGCCAGGCTGGTCTGACACTCCTGACCTCAGGCGATCCGCCTGCCTTGGCCTCCCAAAGTGCTGGGATTACAGGCACGAGCCACCGTGCCTGGCTGGCATGTATTCATTCTGAGGCCTTGGCCAAAGGAATAATCATTCTTGGGAGGAAGCTTGCCTCATGATGATGACAGAGATAAGAAGCCAAGTGGAGACGTAGGAGACTTCTTGAGGGATGCTTGGAACTGGTTACTTGTTGAGCAAAGCTGGTCCCACAGCCCAAACAGCCCAAAGTCAAGAGGCAAGAGTTCTGCCTTTGGTGAGAATAACAGCAAAGTCCCACGGCACACAGAGTGTGGATCTACAGAGGGTTGAAAAAACTGGAACAATAATTCAAGCAGTGCCTGTAACCCCAGCTACTCGGAAGGCTGAGGTGGGAGGACCTCTTGAGCCCAGGAGTTTGAGGCTGCCGTGAGCGGCGATTGCACCACTGCACTCCAGCCTGGGCAACACAGCAAGACCTTGTCTCAAAAAAAAAATTCAATCAAGCATATTATCACTACTTCTCCGTTTCCCTCGCTGGACTACAAGCTCCCAATTGCAGGAACTGGGAGAAGCTACTGTGTTTTCCAGAGCTTGGAACATAAGCACTCCATGAATGCATACTGCACAAATCAGTTAATCACCAGAAGCCAGAGTATTTTGGCGCCCTGACAGACTTGGATTAGGTGATGTTGCTTCTCAGATGCTGAGAAAGTGTCCTGATGCCGCAGTTGAGTGCTGACCCAGATTTGGAAGGAGATGAAAGGAGTATGTTTTCATGCCTAGTTTCTGCCCTCCTCTTTCAGCTTCTCAAAGTCTCCACTCAACATTTAATCACTCCGGCATTTGTCTGACATGCTGTGAAAGGGTGTTTTGAACAGCTCTATTTCGGGATTTTGGCAACGTCACCTCCCCACCCATCAACTCCTTCCACTCAATCTGTTCCCACGAGGGCAGAGAAGTGTTACTTGTCCTGTTTGTTGACTGGGTTGGGGAGGGGGGTGGGGTGGTGGCGATGGTGCTAATTTGTCTTGCAGATGCCTCTGCCTGGACATCCTTGTTTTACTTCAATTTTTTTCTCACCAGCTTTAAAATATTCTAACAACCCACATTCCAAGATTCGCATCTATCCCAAGGTTCCCTGGCTCCTAAATGGCTTATGCAAATCTTGAAGGAGTCTCTACTTTCTGAGGAGGAAAACGGCTCTTTAATCTGGACTCCAGAATGTTGCTGAAAACACGCTTGCAGGTATCGTTGGAAATGGGGAACACCCGGGGTTAATGTCTAAGTGGCAACCAAGTTGTTTCTGAGATTCTCAAATCTTCCTCTGTTTCCTTCATTAGGCTCTCACGAGGAGGATGTTTTGATACTGAGTCCGTGCTTGAAATAATCAAAACACTGGCGATAGACTAGGTGGCTTCTTTTCTTTTCTTTTTTTCGAGACAGGGTCTCGTTCTGTCACCCAGGCTGGAGTACACTGGCGCGATCTTGGCTCACTGCAACCTCTGCCTCCATGGTTCAAGCAATTCTCCTGCCTCAGCCTCCAAGTAGCTGGGATTACAGGCATGGGCCACCATGTCCGGCTAATTTTTTGTATTTTGTAGAGACGGGGTTTCACTAGGTTGGTTGGGCTGGTCTTGAACTCCTGACCTCAGGTGATCCACCCACCTCGGCCTCCCAAAGTGCTGGGATTACATGTGTAAGCCACCATGCCTGGCCCTTTTTTTTTTTTTTTTTTCAGACAGGGTCTTGCTCTGTCACCTAGTCTGGTGTGCAGTGGTGCGATCTCAGATCACTGCAACCTACGCCTCCTGGGTTCAAGCAATTCTCCTGCCTCAGCCTCCTGAGTAGCTGGGATTACAGGCGCCTGCCACCATGCCCAGCTAATTTTTGTATTTTTAGTAGAGACAGGGTTTTGCCATGTTGGCCAGGCTGGTCTCAACCTCCTGACCTCAGGTGATCCACCCGCCTCGGCCTCCCAAGGTGATGGGATTACAGGCATGAGCCACCATGCCCGGCCGTGACTTATTTTTTCAATATTTTATTTTGAAGATGTTCAAACCTGTAGAAAAATTACAGTACAATGAACACCTATAAACCCTTCACCTACACTCCTTAGTCGGTAACGTTTCCTACATAGGTTCATCTGTTTCTGTCTGTCTCTCTCTACAGATATACACACAGATATGCATGTATACACATACACATACATTATTAGATATTTTGAGAGTTAGTTGCAGACATACTGATCCCTCACTCTCAAATACTTTAGTGTGCATCTCTTAAGAATCAGAACATTCTCTGGCTGGGTGCGGTGGCTCACGCCTGTAATCCCAGCACTTTGGGAGGCCGAGGTGGGTGGATCACCTGGGGTCAAGAGTTTGAGACCAGCCTGGCCAACGTGGTGAAACCCCATCTCTACTAAAAATACAAAAATTAGCCAACTGCGGTGGTGGGCGCCTGTAATCTCAGCTACTTGGGAGGCTGAGGTAGGAGAATTATTTGAACCTAGGAGGCGGAGGTTGCAGTGAGCTGAGATTGCACCATTGCACTCTAGCCTGGGCTACAGAACGAGACTCTGTCTCAAAAACAAAAAAGAATGCAAACATTCTCTGACATGATTACAAAATAATTAATCTCAAGGAATTGAACGTTGAGGCTGGGTGCGGTGGCTTACTCCTGTAATCCCAGAACTTTGGGAGGCTGAGGCGGGTGGATCACCTGAGGTCCGGAGTTTGAGACCAGCCTGGCCAACATGGCGAAACCCTGTCTCTACTAAAAATACAAAAATTAGCCGAGTGTGGTGGGGTGTGCCTGTAATCCCAGCTACTCGGGAGGCTGAGGCAGGAGAATGGCTGGAAACCAGGAGGCAGAGGTTGCAGTGAGCTGAGATCAGGCCACTGCACTCCAGCCTGAGTGACAGAGCAAGACTCCATCTCAAAAAAAAAAAAAAAAAAAAAAGAAGAAGAAAATTAGTTGCAGAAGACACAATGCCTGTTATCCCTCAATATGTCAGAGTTTGTCCCTCAGTACTTCAGTTTTTCCCTCAGTACTTCAGAGTTTGTTTTCTAAACCCAAGAGCATTCTTTTGCAAAGCCATTAAACAACTGTCAAAACCAGGGAAGAAATTTGCTCCAATACAACCATCTAATGCCCAGACCTTGTTCATAATTTGCCAATAGCCCCAATATTGTCCTTTAGGGCATAAAGGTCCAATTCAGAGTCATGAGCTGTATTTAGTTGTGAGGTCCCTTCAGCTTCTTTCAGCATGGGATCATTCTCCTGCCTCTCCTCATCTTCTGTGACCTTGATGCTTTTAAAGATTTGAAGGCGACCAGTCGCGGTGGCTCATGCTTGTAATCCCAGCACTTTGGGAGGCCGAGGTGGGTGGATCACTTGAGTTAGGAGTTCGAGACCAGCCTGGCCGACATGGTGAAACTCTGACTCTACGAAAATTTAAAAAATTAGCTGGGCACGGTTGCACGTGCCTGTAATCCCAGCTACTTGGGAGGCTGAGGTGGGAGAATTGCTTGAACCTGGAAGGCAGAGGTTGCAGTGAGCCAAGATCACACCACTGCACTGTAGTCTGGGTGACAGAGTAAGGCTCTGTCTCAAAAAAACAAAAACAAAAAAAACCCCAAAAAACCAAACCTACACAGCCCCTCAGCAAAGCCCTGGTATTAGGACTATAGCGGCTCCCCATTATCTGAGGGACAATATATTTATTCCAAGAGTCCTAGTGGGTGCCTGAAACCACAGATAGTACCAGACCCTATATATACTGTGTGCTTTCCTATGCATACATGCCTAGGATAAAGTTTAACTTATAAATTAGGCACTGTAAGAAAATTAACAGGCCAGGTGCGGTGGCTCATGCCTGTAATCCCAGCACTTTGGGAGGCTGAGGCGGGCGGATCACAAGGTCAGGAGATCAAGACCATCCTGGCTAACACCATGAAACCCCGTCTCTACTTTAAAAATACAAAAAATAAGCCAGGTGTGGTGGCGGGCGCCTGTAGTCCCAGCTACACGGGAGGCTGAGGCAGGAGAATGGCGTGAACCCAGGAGGCAGAGCTTGCAGTAAACGGAGATGCGCCACTGCCCTCCAGCCTGGGAGACAGAGCGAGACTCCGTCTCAAAAAACAAAACAAAACAAAACAAAAAAACAGAAAGAAAATTACAGCAATGATTGAAAATACAATAGAACAATTGTAGCAAATAATTACAGTTATGTGAATGTGGTCTCTCTCTCTCTCTCTCTCAAAATATCTTATTGTACAGTATTCACATATTTTCAGACTACAGTTAACCGCAGGTAGCTGAAGCTACAAAAAGTGAAACCACAGATAAGGTGGTGGTGGGGAGACTGGTGCGTTCCATGAAGCTGATGTCAAAATCCAGAAGACTGGGGCATGCAGATTGTAAGATCTGTGGATGGACAGAATTCTAGAGGCTGAGGAATGGAATTTGAACCCAAATAGGATATCACAGAAAGAAAGGAAGAAAGAAATGAAAACCTACCCCAAAGTCAAACTGAGATGTTTCAAAGTCAGATCCTCCAAAAGTTCTAAAAGTTTGATATTCCAAAACAAGTCTTTTATTTATTTACTTTTAAAGGCGGGGGTCTTGCTCTGTTGCCTGGGCAGCAGTGCAATGGTACAATCATGGCTCACTGCAGCCTCGACCCCCTGGGGCTCAAATGATCCTCCCACCTCAGTCTCCCAAGTAGCTGGGACCACAGGTGTGTGCCATCATGCCTGGCTAATTTTTAAATTTTTTGTAGAGATGAGGCCTCTCTATGCTGCCCAGGGTGGTCTTGAACTCCTGAGCTCAAGTGATCCTCTCACCTCGGCCTCCCAAAGTGCCAGGATTACAGGTATGAACCACTGCATCTGGCTTGTTTTTGTTATTTTCGATCACCACTTCTCACATTTTACATTTTAGGATGATAGCTGCATTTTTATTTTATTTTTTAAAAATTTATTATTATTATTATTTTTATGAGATGGGTTTTTGCTCTTGTCACCCAGGCTGGAGTGCAATGGCGAAATCTCCGCTCACTGCAACCTTCACCTCCCTGGTTCAAGCAATTCTCTTGCCTCAGCCTCCCGAGTAGCTGGGATTACAGGCGTCTGCCACCATGCCCGGCTAATTTTTTGTATTTTTAGTAGAGATGGGGTTTCGCTGTGCTGGCCAGGCTAGTCTTGAACTCCTGACCTCAGGTGATCTGCCCGCCTTGGCCTCCTAAAGTGCTGGGATTATAGGCATGAGCCACTGTGCCCGGCCGATAGCTGCATTTCTATGCATTACAAATTTGTTGCAATGGTTTGATTGGGCAAAGGAAATCATGAACGGCAGAGAAAATCAGGCTGTTAAAAAAGTCCAGTGTTGCTAAATTTAATATATGTAAACCTCTAGGACTGTGCCTGAGCTGTTATGATAATTATTTTTCTTTTGCAAAAGTTTTTTTTTTTTCTTTTAACTTCTTATCCTGCTCCAGGCATTTAGGCATTCACACGAAAAGTCTGTGTGCCAACCTTTCATGTTCTAATTTGATGAATGTGACCTTTCAAACTGAGGACACAACACAACAGGGGAGAGGAGAGGAAAAACTGGAAGTAAATTTGGATATAATCAGTTGTGGGCGCAGAGAACCGTTTCCGCGCTAAGGACAGACCAAACATAAGCAAACAGGCCATTTGTTAATTTCAGTGAGTTTGTTGGCAGAAAGAGGCAGAAGGGTGTTGCCAAAATCTCTTCCAAGTTTAAATTTAGGACAGCAGGTTCCCCAGGAGTGGGGAAGTTTTAGAATCCTTGCTCCCATTCTCACTGTAACTTTTTTGTGATCTTCAGGGGTTGCCACATGGAGGGAATTAATTCCAAATTTCCCTCTCTGCTTCTCTTCCCCAAATTATCATCCAGACTGAAACTAGAATTAGCGTGTTTTTTAAAAGAATTATTTATTTATTTATTTTTGAGACAGAGTCTCGCTCTGTCACCCAGGCTGGAGTGCAGTGGCGTGATCTCGGCTCACTGCAACCTCGGCTTCCCGGGTTCAAGCGATTCTCCTGCCTCAGCCTCCCAAGTAGCTGGGATTACAGGTGTCTGCCACCGTGCCCGGCTAATTTTTGTATTTTTAGTAGAGATGGGGTTTCACCATGTTGTCCAGGCTGGTCTCAAACTCCTGACCTCAGGTGATCCGCCTGCCTCAGCCTCCCAATGTGCTGGGAATTACAGGCATGAGTCACTGTGCCTGGCCCTTTTTTTTTTTTTTTTAAAGAGAGGGTCTCACTGTGTTGCCCATGCTAGAGTGCAGTGGTGTGATCATAGCTCACTGCAGCCTTGAACTCCTGCACTCACGGGATCCTCCTGCCTCAGACTCCTGAGTAGCTGGGACTACAGGCATGCGCTGCCACACTGGGCTAATGAAAAACATTCTTTTTTGTAGAGATGGGTGTCTCACTATGTTACCTAGGCTGGTCTTTAACTCCGGGCCCCAAGCAATCCTCTCGCCTTGGCCTCCCAAAGTGCTGGGATTATAGTCATGAGCCACCTTGCCTGGCCAAAAATCTTTTTTGATGAGGGGATAGATTGCAGAGACTTTTCCAAACAGCCTTCCAAATGGGGAAACTGCGTCTCACATGGGCGAAGTGACTTATATACATCACTGCTAGGAGAGGCTCTTAGCTATATCCTCTTTACAAAGAAGCTTGATATTCATCACATAATAAATAAATTTTCCACAAGGCAAGGTGGCTCACTCCTGTAATCTCAGCATTTTGGGATGCTGAAGTGAGTGGATCACTTGAGCCCAGGAGTTCAAGACCAGCCTGGGCAACATGGTGAAACCCTGTCTCTACAAAAATACAAAAAAATTAGCTGGGTGTGGTTGTGTGTGCCTGTAGTCCCAACTACTCAGGAGGCTGAAGCAGGAGGATTGCTTGAGACCTGGAGATTGGGGCTGCAGTGAGCTGTGATTGCACCATCACACTCCAGCCTGGGCAACAGAGTGAGACTCTGTCTCAAAAATTTTTTTCTTCTCAAAGAAATGGGATCAGCAAAGTGCTGCCTACCTATCTTTGGTAGTTCTTTGCTAAGTTCTGTGAGTTCCTCTCAGAAAATGAATTATGCAAATTGTAGCTGGGGATAATGACATGTAATGTTTGCAAGATTCCCTGAGAATTCATCCTTTTTCCAGAAATGATGCTTGCTAGACAGCATAAGGCTATATTCAGTAGCAATAACAAACAAATCAGAAACTTCAGTAGCTTTATACAGCACAAGTTTGTTTCTTATTCCTGTAAGCTAATTAGCAGGGCTCGCCTCCAAGCGGTGATGCAGAGATCCAGTCTTCCTCCATTTTGCGACAGCACCATCTCTCACAAGGCTTCCAAAGTCACCTCAGGGTGGAAAGAGAAGGACAGAGGAATGTATCAGCTCTTAACTGCCTCATCCCAGTGGCGATAATCCATTGGCTAGAATGAGTCACATGGGTCTGTCTCATCTGCAAGGGATTCTGGGAAATGTAGGGGAACATATAGGTGAGCACCAACACATGGCTTATTATTTCTACTGGAAAGTAGAGAGAGACTTGCCTTTTAGGACCTTGAATATGGCAAGATAATTATGTTTGGATATCACCAGCAGAATAAAAGGGTAGAACACTTTTTCTTTTCTTTTTTTCCTTTGAGCAGGGTCTCGCTCTGTCACCTAGGTTGGAATGTAGTGGCACAATCCTGGCTCACTGCAGCCTTAAACTCCTGGGCTCAAGCAATCCTCCCACCTCAGCCTCCTGAGGAATTGGCATTACAGATGGGCTCCACCACTCCGGCTAATAATTTTTTTTTTTTGTACAGACGGGGTTTTACCATGTTACTCAGGCTGGTCTGGAACTTCTGGGTTCAAGCGATCCTCTTGCCTTGGCCTCCCAAAGTGTTGATATTACAGGCTTGAGCCACCAAACCCAGCCACAGAACATGTTTCCCTTTACACACAGCCATTTAGACTTGCTATTGATCTTGACCATATGTAGCTGGCAAATCCTGTGTCTTCCGCAAGACCAAGTAAACCACATTTGTTTGAGGGTGTTGTCCTGCTCAGAGATTTAAACCCCTGGCTTTCAGCAGAGGGTGAATACAATGAGGGTGAGTCAGTCAGGATAGGCTAAATTTTAGGGGCGTTAAAACAACAAAAATTTATTTCTATCCCATTCCACCCATTTCAGTTATCTATTGCTGAGTAACAAACTGTCCTAGAACTCAGAGACTGAGAACAATGATGATGATTTCTCATGACTCTGTGCTTGGCTGAGCTCAGCTGGGCAGTTCTTCTGTTCCATGTGGTGTAGGCTGAAGTCCCTCATTGGAAGGTGAGAGAGCTGGGGTATTTATCCACCAACTTTTGTCAGTTACTAGTTGAGAGCTGCTCTCAGGGGCATTCCTTCTGTGGCCTACAGGTGGCAAAGCAGGTCTCAACAGTAAACAAAAGGCCCCAGTTTTGGCACTTGGGAAGCAGTCTGGTTTGCAGACTGTGAAGAGGTAAGGGCAAGGGGACATGGCTAGAATTCCCATGCAATTAGTAAAAACCAGATGGAAAATGCAGCGTGGTTATTGTGGCAGAGACTGCTAATTGCAGTCTCAGTATTCATCTTCATTTTTCTTTCCCTCCCTCCTTCCTTCCCTTCCTTCCTTCCTTCTTTCCTTCCTTCCTTCCTTCCTTCCTTCCTTCCTTCCTTCCTTCCTTCCTTCCTTCCTTCCTTCCTTTTTGAGACAGGGCCTCACTCTGTTACCCAGGCTGGAGTGCAGTGGTGTGATCTTGGCTCACTGCAGCTTTCATCTCCCCAGCTCCAGTGATCCTCCCACCTGAGCCTCCCGAGTAGCTGGGATCACAGGTATGCACCACTACGCTCTGTTGGTTTTTATTTTTTGTAGAGAAGGGGTCTTACTATGTTGCCCAGGCTGGTCTCAAACTCCTGGGCTTAAGTGATTGTTCTGCCTCAGCCTCCCAAAGTGTTGGGATTACAGGTGTGAGCCACTGTGCCTGGCTCTATTCTTTTTAACAGAACCTCTACCTTCATGTTTATTGGGGGTAACAATGTGCTCAGCTAAAAGACTACATTTCCTAATTTAATGCATATAGCAGTGGCCCAATGAGCTGTAAGTGGAAGTTATTGAATGAGGCTTTTAGTAAACTCTTTAATGATGATGGCTCAGTTGAGAAGTGTACCCTTTAGCCCTAGCCCCTTTCCTCTTAATATTGTCTGGAACATGGATACGATGGCTGGTGCTCTCGCAGCTATTTTGTGGTCATGAGGCAACCTTGAAGATGGAAGCCAAGGATGACAGAGCAGAAAGTTAGAAGGCCTTAAGGTCCTTGATAATTGTGGAGCTGCCTTGCCAGCCATGAACTGACTACCGTGGTACACCTACATGGCAGAAAAATATACCTCTGCCCTGTTTAAGCCACTATCGTCTTTATCTTCTATGCAGCAGAATTGAATTCTGATACTTGTATTCACATGCTGAAAGGGAAAAAAAATGACTATTACTAAAATACTTCCTCTTCCCTCCTTTTCTCTCCTCCTCCTTCTATTCTTTTCCCTCTTCCTCCTTCTATTCTTTTCCCTCTTCCTCCTTCTATTCTTTTCCCTCTTCCTCCTTCTATTCTTTTCCTCCTCCTCTTTCTTCTTTGCTAAAATGTGCTTAAAGGGTCTGGATATTCTGGCCGGGCATGGCGGCTCATGCCTGTAATCCCAGCACTTTGGGAGGCTGAGGCGGGCGGATCACTTGAGGCCAGGAGTTCGAGACCAGCCTGGCCCACGTGGTGAAACCCCATCTCTGCTGAAAATACAAAAAATTAGCCAGGCGTGGTGGCACATGCTTGTAATCTTGTAATCCCAGCTGCTTGAGAGGCTGAGGCAAGAGAATTGCTTGAACCCGGGAGGCAGAGGTTGCAATGAGCCGAGATGAGCCAATGCACTCCAGCCTGGGCGACAACAGTGAAATTTTGTCTCAAAAAAAACAAAACAAAACAAAAAACAAACAAACAAAAAGGGTCTGGATACTCCTTGCTGGGTTGTGGCTAGGGTCAGGTTAGACAATGGTCTTGGGGCCCATGAAATAATTCCTAGCACCTAGAAGGGACCCAGAAATTAGCAGTTGTTACTATTCTAAAATAGAATAAGTCAGAAATTACACTTCCTGGTAATGGAATACTTTTCAGTGCACTATGCTCTGTATTTTGATTAATCCGTGGCTCAGTGTGACTCTCCCAGGGGAAATAATGAACCATATTTTGCTTTTCAAACATCCCTGGCATTTGGCTATTTATTCTTGTTATGTGAAACCCCTAGACGGTCTGCTTATTTAATTGCCCTGACTGGAGCTGTAAGAAATTGCGTTGAACATCTGTAAGCAAGGTTTTTATGACACAGGCTTTTGACTAACAGAGGAGAATGTTATTGTCCCCATTTTGACCAGGGGGAGCCTCTTTCAGTTCGTTCCCATGTTCATCTGACAAAAATACTCCTTTAGTCTTTAAAGGCATTTTCCTTGTTTTCTGATACAAGTAGATATTCTGAACTCTGCCTGTTCATTTCCAGGGCACAGATTTTTGTCTTCTTGTAGTTCTTGTAGTCTCAGGGCTGAGAACAGAGCCTGACACTGACTGACTGACTGACTGACTGAATGAATGAATGAATTTTTGCATTTCACTCCTTCCTCTGCTTCTTCCCCCATAACTCAATTTTCACCATTGACTAAGTCAGAAATCAGAACTTGGACGTTACTGGGCCACTCCAAAGGCTCTCTGAGGTGCCACCTGCCCCCCGACGCCCCTTCATTGCAGCTCAGCCCAGCTGGGCCCCAACTCCAGGATCCTAAGGCTAAAAATACCTCAGTGCAGCCTTAACAGCTCCCAGCATCCTGGCTATTTTGAGGATAGAGGAAAGGATGAGGGATAAATGTGACTGAGGGTCACCGCCAGGGAGGAACATCTCCTTCTACCATCCAGAAATGGCCACATCTGGGAAAGACTCAAATCCAAGAAGTAGATGATCACACGATATGGTTTCCTTCAATTCTGGGTTTTGAATGCCTGCCGGGCAGCTGGCATGCTCTCCTGGAGATGAAAGCAAACAGTGTTGCAGAGTCAAATCAGAGAAGCCGCGAAGATTCTATGCAGACTCTGAACTTCTATTACCAACTGCAGAGCAGTAGTTATTGGATAACTCAAGGAATACAATTGTCCCTTAGTGTCCAAGGAGGATTAGTTCCAGGACCCCTGCAGATACCAAAATCTGTGGATGCTCAAGTCATAAAACAGCATAGTATTTGCATATAACCTATGCATATCCATCTATATACTTTTTTTTTTTTTGAGATGGAGTTTTGCTCTTGTTGCCCAGGCTGGAGTGCAATGGTGCGATCTCGGCTCACTGCAACCTCTGCCTCCCGGGTACAAGTGATTCTCCTGCCTCAGCCTCCTGAGTAGCTGGGATTACAGGCGCCCGCCACCATGTCCAGCTAATTTTTTGTGTATTTTTATTAGATACAGGGTTTCACCATGTTGGCTAGGCTGGTCTTGAACTCCTGACCTCAGGTGATCCACTCACTTCGGCCTCCCAAAGTGCTGGGATTGCAGGCATGAGCCAGGTGCCTGGACTCCGTCTGTATACTTTATTTTTATTTTATTTTATTGAGATGGAGTGTCCCTCTGTCACCCAGGCTGGAGTGCAGTGGCTCGATCTCGGCTCACTGCAACCTCTGCCTCCTGGGCTCAAGCAATTCTCCTGCCTCAGCCTCCTGAGTAGCTGGGACTACAGGCACCCGCCACCACGCCCGGCTAATTTTTGTATTTTTAGTAGAGATGGGGTTTCACCATGTTAGCCAGGCTGATCTCGAACTCCTGACCTCATGATCCGCCCGCCTTGGCCTCACAAAGTGCTGGGATTACAGGCGGGAGCCACCGTGCCCGGCCCTTGCCTGCTTCTTTCTTTGGAAATCACAATAAAGACCGTTGCCTATGTTTTCCCCGCTACCTCTGCCTCCTGACCAACCCTGGTGCTTCCCCATGTGGCCCTGTACGGCATGGGGTGCCCCGTCCTCTTGGGAAGTGTGAATAACAAACTTTTGTGTTTTCTAGTGGCAGTCATATCCTGATCTGTTGGCCTCACCATACATGAATAATAATAAAACATATTTTTTATTTTTATTTTTTTTTGAGGCGGAGTCTCACTGTCACCCAGGCCAGAGTGCAGTCGTGCGATTTTTGCTCACTGAATCCTCCACCTCCTGGTCTCAAGTGATCCTCCCACCTCAGCCTCCAGAGTAGCTGAGACCACAGGTGCTGCGCCACCAATGCCTGGCTAATTTTTTGTATTTTTTTGGTAGAGACAAGGTTTTGCCATGTTGCCCAGGCTGATCTTGAACTCCTGAGCTCAAGCTATACACCTGCCTTGGCCTCCCAAAGTGCTGGGATTACAGGTGTGAGCCACGACTCCTGGCCCTCAAAAAACGTATGTTTTATTTTATTTTTTGAGATGGAGTTTTGCTCTTGTTGCCCAGGCTGGAGTGCAATGGTGCTATCTCCAAGTGCAATTAGCTAGGTATAGTGGCGAGCGCCTGTAGTCCCAGCTACTCAGGAGGCTGAGGCAGGAGAATCGCTTGAACCCAGGAGGCGGAGATTACAGTGAGCTGAGATCGCACCACTGCACTCCAGCTTGGGTGACAGATCAAGACTCTGTCTCAGTAAATAAAATAATAAATAAATAAACACATTCCTTATGGTTACCTTGAAAATTGTCTTCTGGAAAAGCCTTGTTAACGCCCAGTTATGTTATTTACAGATTATTTCACTGCAAATTTCAGATGGCAGGGTATTCAGTCAAGGTTTTTGTTTGCAGCCGGGCGCGGTGGCTCACGCTTGTAATCCCAGCACTTTGGGAGGCTGAGGCGGGCGGATCACGAGGTCAGGAGATCGAGACCACGGTGAAACCCCGTCTCTACTAAAAATACAAAAAAATTAGCCGGGCGTGGTGGCGGGCTCCTGTAGTCCCAGCTACTCGGAGAGGCTGAGGCAGGAGAATGGCGTGAACCCGGGAGGTGGAGCTTGCAGTGAGCCGAGATCGCGCCACTGCACTCCAGCCTGGGCAACAGAGCGAGACTCCGTCTCAAAAAAAAAAAAAAAAAGGTTTTTGTTTGCAACAGGAGTGAGTTCTGTGGATCTTCAATTTAAGGAATGGGTTTTATGGAAACAAGTGCAGATGTTCACAGAATAGACAAGAAGGTGCAAAAACAGGCTTGGAGGAAGGGCATAAATTCTGGGAGCTCTGGGGGTCTAGTGAATACCATGAAGGTTATAAATTGGTGTAGCTGATACCAATGTTGAATTGCCCTAACCCTGGGAAGATACTACCAGCTACCAGTATTTGTATCTTCTTGCCCAAGGGCTTTTTTTTTTTTTTTTTTTTTTTGAGACAGGGTCTTGCTCTGTCATCCAGGCTCCATACAGTGGTGTGATCATAGCTCATCGCAGCCTCGACCTGGGCTCAAGCGATCCTCCCACCTCAGCCTCGCAAAGTGCTGGGATTATAGGTATGAGCCACTCTACTTGGCCCCCAACAGCTTGCTTTCTTTTTTCTTCTTTTTTTTTGTGACAGGGTCTTGCTCTGTCACCCAGGCCGAAGTGCAGTGGCACAGTCATAGCTCACTGCAACCTTGAGCTCGTAGGCTTAAGTGATCCATCCGCCTCAGCTTCCTGAGTAGCTGAGACTGCAGCTGTGTGCTACCACGCCTGGCTATTTTTTTTTTTTTTTTGAGGTGGAGTCTTGCTCTGTTGCCCAGGCTGAAGTGCAATGGCATGATCTCGGCTCACTGCAATCTCTGCCTCCTGGGCTCAAGCGATTCTTCTGCCTCAGCCTCCCAAGTAGCTGGGATTACAGGCGCATGCCACTACACCCAGCTAATTTTTGTATGTTTAGTAGAAATGGCGTTTCACCATGATGGTCAGGCTGGTCTCGAACTCCTGACCTCAGGTGATCTGCCTACCTCGGCCTCCCAAAGTGCTGGGATTATAGGCGTGAGCCACCATGCCTGGGCTATGCCTGGCTAATTTTTTTTTTTCATTTTTAGTAGAGATGGGATCTTGCTATGTTGCCCAGACTGGTCTCAAACTGCTGGGCTCAAGCGATCCTCCTGCCTCAGTCTCTCAAAGTGCTGGGATTACAGGTGTGAGTCACTGTGCGTGGCCCCTAAAGGCTTTCTTTAAAGCTGCCAAAGACTGAATAGCAGACTGGAAGTATCTGAGAATTAACAGCCACATTCTTCATTCCCTAATAAGCCCCCCTAATCAGTGACCAATGGGAGCTGGTGAATAAATACCCCAGCTCCCTCTTCCCTCAAGTGGGATGACTCTAAGGTGTGTGTTCCACTCAGTCCCCAGCATTTTCCAGCAGGACTGAACCCCTGTTGTTCACAGAGGTAACTTGCTCATCATACACCTTTATGGACTGCCATCTCTTCTCTTGGAGCTGGTGGATAAATACCCCAGCTCCCTCTACCCTCAAGTGGATGACTCTAAAGTATGTGTTCCACTCAGTCACCAGCATTTTCCAGCATGACTGAACCCCTGTTGCCCACAGAGGTAACTTGCTCATCATGCACCTTTATGGACTGCCCTCCTTTCTCTGTGTCACACCCCTATTCCCCTACTGGTATCTCCTGACGCCTCTCTTGAACTACTTGCCCATGAGTCCTTGGGTCATTGTCTACTTCTAGGAGAACCTAAACGAAGACAATTGCATTCCATGGCAGAAGCCCACAGACCCATGAATTTAGGTGTCAATATTAGCACCTAGAAGTTCCTTGGAATTCTCCCAGTCACTTGGGGACAGTATTCCCCCAAGATAGGAGCCAGGTAGGGTGGAGGTCTCTAGGTCTGAAAGCCAGCTCTGTTCAGTTTCCTTCCTTGATATTGTGGGAGAAAAGCCTTTAGCAGAGTTCAGCACATCCCTTCTCCTGGTCACTTGTGTGTTATCGCCAAACATCCATGCACATTCACACTGGATAAAAAGTTCATGGGAAGTTCATCCTTGGCATGTCTGTATTAGATAAACCTTCCTCCTTGGAGCCCAGCTAGAGAGTTCAGAGCCAAGGTCACATGGCAAACAGCTCTGGCTACGTGCCATCTCTGCCATTGTTCTACAAACATTCTCAAATGACACCGGGACACTCACCTAGGAGCCAAAGCAATGAGCTTTGGGTTGACCAGGTGTGCGTCACAGGCTTGCCCTAGGAGGCTAGTGTTGGGAACACTCCTTGTGTTAAGACAACTTTCAGCTGGACAATTCCACCCAAAAAGGGAAGTCTGAGTGCTAATGGGAAGGTGTGGTGTAGCCAGAAATATAGCCAATGTCATCTACCCAAGGAGAAGGAGGGCTTGTCACTTTCATGATTTCTTTTTTGCATTTACATTGCAGCCTATGACAGGCCCAAGAGCTGAGGACCCACCTAAGATGTTCCCAGATTCCTGACCCTCAGAAACTATTAGATAATAGATACGTGTTATTTAATGTCACTTAAGTTTTGAGGTAATTTGTTATGCAGCAATAGCTAACTAATACAGTGCTCATTATCACACCTTTTATTGGCTTCCTTTTCCTGTCTTTTTTTTTTTTTTTTTTTTTTTTGAGACAGAGTCTCGCTCTGTCTCCCAGGCTGGAGTGCAGTGGCACAATCTCAGTTCACTGCAACCTCCGCCTCAGCCTCCTGAGTAGATGGGATTACAGGCGTGCGCCACCAAGCCCAGCTAGTTATTTGTATTTTTAGTAGAGACGGGACTTCACCATGTTGACCAGACTGGTCTCAAACTCCTTGACCTCAAGTGATCTGCCCGCCTTGGCCTCCCAAAGTGCTGGGATTACAGGCGCCGGCCAGCATCAGCTTCCTGATCCCTGAATTGCAGTCCTGGAGTTGTGGTTTTGAACTTAACCTTTTGGGCAATGGCCCCTCAATTTCCTCCTGTATTAATGAATTAAGGCAACAACTGCTGCTGTAACGCCTAAATCCCTTAACTCCAGTGTGTTTTAAGACAATAGAAGTTATTTACCAGAAATTGACAAAAAAGAGACAATAGAAGGAAGATTTTGCTCATGTGAAGTTCTGGTGGGGTGGAAGCATCTTAGACCGCAGGACATTTCTGAGAGACTTTGGCCAGGCCATTGAGCCAAAGTTGCTTGTCCCAGAAGATTTCTGAGTCTCTCAGGACCTGGCTTGCCACAGTGTCCCTGCTCTGCTCAGGCCCGGGTGAGGAGCAGCCCTTGGGAAACATGGCCTCGGTTCCCATGATGTGCTGGACTTCAGAGCCCAGCAGCTGGGGTGCTTGTTCAATCACACTTCTTGCAGATCCCAGAGGTGCATTTTCATGATCATCAGCCCATGATTTCAGAAATCCAAGGTCTTTCCATCTTGAGGTTCCACCATAGCCAAGGCCTTGGAATTTTGCTTTCAGTGGATGGAGACACACAATTAGAGCGTATGGAGCATCTATGGGAGGGTTTTTATTTTATTTTATTTTTTTTGAGACAGAGTTTCACTCTTGTTGCCCAGGCTGGAGTGCAATGGTGCGATCTCGGCTCACTGCAACCTCTGCTGTCCCAGGTTCAAGCGATTCTCCTGCCTCAGCCTCCTGAGTAGCTGGGACTACAGGCACACGCCACCACACCCGGCTAATTATTGTATTTTTAGTAGAAACTGGGTTTCACCATGTTGGCCAGGCTGGTCTCAAACTCCTGACCTCAGGTGATCCACCCACCTCAGCCTCCCAAAATGCTGGGATTACAGGCCTGAGCCACCGTGCCCAGCCTAAAACATTTTTAAACAGGCTTTTTTAGGCCAGGCACGGTGGCTTACACCTGTAATCCCAGCACTTTGGGAGGCTGAGGCGGGTGGATGACCTGAGGTCAGGAGTTTGAGACCAGCCTGGCCAACATGGTGAAACCTCATCTCTACTAAAAATACAAAAAATTACCGGGCGTGGTGGCGGGCACCTGTAATCCCAGCTGCTTAGGAGGCTGAGGCAGGAGAATCGCTTGAACCCGGGATGTGGAGGTTGCAGTGAGCCGAGATTGCGCCACTGCACTCCAGCCTGGGCAACAAGAGCAAAACTCTGTCTCAAAAAAAAAAAAAAAGGCTTTTTTTTTCTCTGTAAGTTAACTCTATCTGATCCATGGAGTCTTTTGGTTTCTATTTCTCTATTGTTGGGTCACAAAAGCCTAGTACTGCTTATGTAGCAAGATTCTCATCCCCAGCAACTCAAGGTCACACCTATCCCCTCACCCTCATCACTTTAGCAAACATTAGCTTCATTTCCAGCTCCCAAGACCTGCTCTGAGCACCTGCCTTTCTTTCCCTGGGGGCTTTCTCTTGCAGCCAGGGTCTGTTTTGTCTTCACTGTGGCAGCCGGAAGTGCTGGGGAATCTAAGTCCCCCAGGTACCGTCTTCCTGCTAATGACTGACAGAAGTCACGGATCCATCCCCCAGCTCCCTTGCCCTTCCAGTGGGATAACTGTCAGGTGGATTTCCACCTCCTATTTCCCAGGTGATTAAGCCCTTATTGCCCACAGCAGTAACTCACTAAGGATGTATCCTTTGCTAGCTGCCTTCTCTTCCCCTCTTACTTATTCTCTACCAATGCTTCCTGGGGGCTATTTCATAAATAGTCTACTTATCCTCAAATCCTTGGTTCAGGCTTGGCTCCTGGGGGAATTCAAATTAAGACATTCTCAAAGCAGATAAGTAGATTGAGCATCTTAAGTCTATGCAACTCGAACATGATTATTTGTGTGTGTGTGTGTGTGTGTAGAAAGTATAATTTAAGCCGGGTGCAGTGGCTCATGCCTGTAATCCCAGCAGTTTTAGAGGCCAATGCAGGAGGATTGCTTGAGGTCAGGAGTCCAAGACCAGCCTGGGCAACATAGCAAGACCCTATCTCTAAAAAATAAAAAATAATTTAGCCCAGTGAGGTAGCGTGTGCTTGTAGTCCCAGCTCCTCTGGAGGCTGAGGTGGGAGGATCACTTGAGCCCAGGAGTTCGAGGTTACAGTGAGCTATGATTGTGCCACTGCACTCTAGCCTGAGCAACAGAGTGGGACCTTGTCTCTAAAATACTAATACTAATACTAATACTAATAATAACAACAACAAAGACAGCAGGCTGGGCGCAGTGGCTTAAGGCTGGGCATGGTGGCTCATGCTTGTATCCCAGCACTTTGGGAGGTCGAGGCGGGTGGATTGTCTGAGGTCAGGAGTTGGAGACCAGCCTGGCCAACATGGTGAAACCCCATCTCTACTAAAAATACGAAAATTAGCCTGCTGTGGTGGCAGCCGCCTGTAATCCCAGCTACTCAGGAGGCTGAGGCAGGAGAATCACTTGAAGCAGGGAGGCGGAGGTTCCAGTGAGCCGAGATTGTGCCACTGCACTCCAGCCTGGGCAACACAAGAGTGAAACTCTGTCTTAAAAAGAAAAAAAAAGAAAGAAAGCACAAGTTCAAAAGGTAAAACCTTACAAAGAGTTGAAATTGCCCCAGTAAAATTTTGTCTTGCTCAGGAGGCTGAGGTAGGAGGATTGCTTGAGCCCAGGAGGTCAAGGCTGCAGTAAGCCATGTTTGCACCATCACACTCCCGTGTAGGGGACAGAGTGAGAACCTATCTCAAAAAAAAAGAAAAAAGAAGACTTTGTTTTGCAGTCTCCTATAGCACATGGAATGGGACCCCAGTAGAGCTGTGTATTCTAGAAATGGTTGGGTTGGTTTGTGATTTGAAGTGGGGGAAAGAAAACCAAGGAGATGTTTTTGCCAGCAACCTGGAATTGCTAACAATTCTTTTAATATTTTGAAATGGGTCGTGGAGGAGTTGGCAGCTCCCCACCTCCCTTCAGCATGCAACTGGATTGAACTGCAGACGTTTCTGAGCACGAAGAACATCCACACATCCATTATGCACCCGCTGACACCATCAAAGGAGAATCTCCATCTTTTGACCCCATTTTGGAAACTAGCAGGCTGTCAATATCTGTTAAAGGGCTGAACGGTTTCTTTGCCAAACATGACTTCAACTGGTAGAAAACTGTCAGTCTTCCAGCTCAGGAGCACCTGGGATGCTTGGCACCCCACCTGGCTTGGCTGCTTTGGGGGATCATGGAGTGCCACCTGCCCTCCTGAGTCACAGCCTCTCTGTGGGCACACACCATTGTCAGAGATGCCAGCTCACTGACGGATGTCTCATTGCAGCTGCACCAACCACTGACTTGGGTCTTGAGTCACTGCCTGTTCAAGGGCCAAGAAATAGAAGCAGAAAATGGATTCTTTTCTATTTCACAAAGTTGGCTGGCTTTCAAGGCGAGTGTGCTTTTAAGACAAATGCTTGATTGGGTTTTGGGCACAAGTTTCTCCGTTTTTTTGCTCACTCTCGGAGCAATTTGACAAGGACACCAACCAGGGCTTGGCAGTGCCCCGGGACCAACTGGATGAGGAGAAATCAAAGCCCTACAGTCACTATTAGGAATTTTTTGAAACATCTGGGATTTCTTTTGGCCAAATTACCAGGCTGTGAGAGGAGATTGGAGATAGTTCCGTGGAAATTTTTAACTCTAGCAGAAGACATCTGCAGGCTGGCGTAGAGTGAGAGAAATCTGCAGATGTATGATTAAAGTTTGCTTCCCCCATTACAACAGAAATGTATAAGCTGTTTCTTGCTGGTACAGCAGCAGAGTAGCAGGCAGTGTGGGCAGCCACACCTGGACCTCACCCCACCTCGGTGCGTCCATCCCCTGGTTTCTTAATGCTTACATGCTACCTGCTCGCGCCTGTGACCTTCAGAGGTTGTTCTTGGGCCCTGGAGTTGCCCTGCCCATATGGAGGGCAAGAGTGCCTTGGAGCCTACCTCGCTCAACCTTCCCGGGCAGCCAATCATCCATAGGTTTAGGGGTCAGTTATGGACTAAATATTTGTGTGCCCTCCAAATCCCTGTGCCCCACAATGTGACTGTATTTGGAGATAAGACCTTTAGGAGGCAATTAAGGTTAAATGAAGTATTCAGGGTGGGGCCCTGATCCAATAGGATTGGCATCCTTATAAAAAGAGGCAGCAGGCCAAGGTGCAGTGGCTGGCACATGTAATCCCAGTGCTTTGGGAGACTGAGGTGGAAGGATTGCTTGAGCCCAGGAGTTTGAGACCAGCCTGGGCAACATAGTGAGACCATCTCTACAAAAATACATGAAAAAATAATTAGCCAGGTGTGGTAGTGTACATCTGTAATCATAGCTACTGGAGACGCTGAGGTGGGAGAATTCTTTGAGCCCAGGAATTAAAGGCTGCAGCGAGCTATGATTCTGCCACTGCACTCCAGCTTGGGCAATAGAGCAAGACCCTGTCTCTTAAAAAGAGAGAGAGAGGCCGGGTACAGTGGCTCATGACTGTAATCCTAGCACTTTGAGGGGCCAAGGCGGGTGGATCACTTGAGGTCAGGAGTTTGAGACCAGCCTGGCCAAGATGGTGAGACCCCATCTCCACTAAAAATACAAAAATTAGCCTGGCGCGGTGATGCATGCTTGTAATCTCAGCTACTTGGGAGGCTGAGGCAGGAGAATCACTTGAACTTGGGAGGCAGAGGTTGCAGTGAGCCAAGATTGTGCCATTGCACTCCAGCCTGGGCGACAGAGTGAGACTCTGTCTCAAAACAGACAAACAACAAACAAACAAACAAAAATAGAGAGAGAGAGAGACACTAGAGAGTTCTTTCTGTTTCTGTCTCTCTCTTCATGCGTGAGAGAAAGGCCATGTGGGGACACATGAGAAGATAGTTGTCTATAGCCCAAGGGGAGAGCCCTCTGCAGACATTGACTTTGCTGGCACCTTGAACTTGAACTTCTCAGCCTCCAAAACTGTGAGAAGATAAATTTCTCTTAAGTCACTAAGTCTGTGGCATTTTGTTATAGCAGCCCAAGCTGATGAATACAGAGTCCAAAGCCCTTCTCCTTTGTCTCTAGGTGGGACCAGCTTTGGGGTATAACTTGTGCTCCAGGGGTCCCTGGCTGGAACAGTCTGGGTGTGAGACTTCACCTGGCATTGAATGTTTGTTTTGCTTCTTTGTTTTCCCTGTCTTGCTTTCCCCACCAACCCCTTATTGATTACCCTGGGAACACTTCTTTTTTCTTTTTTTGTTTTTGAGACCACGTCTCACTCTGTCACCCAGGCTGGAGTGCAGTGGCATGATCTTGGCTCACCGCAACCTCTGCCTTATGGGTTCAAGTGGTTCTCCTGCCTCAGCCTCCCAAGTAGCTGGGATTACAGGTGTGTGCCACCACATCCAGCTAATTTTTTTTTTTTTTTTTTTTTTTTTTTTTTTGAGACGGAGTCTCGCTCTGTCGCCCAGGCTGGAGTGCAGTGGCGCGATCTCGGCTCACTGCAAGCTCCGCCTCCCGGGTTCACGCCATTCTCCTGCCTCAGCCTCTCCGAGTAGCTGGGACTACAGGCGCCCGCCACCACGCCCGGCTAATTTTTTTGTATTTTTAGTAGAGACGGGGTTTCACCGTGGTCTCGATCTCCTGACCTCGTGATCCGCCCGCCTCGGCCTCCCAAAGTGCTGGGATTACAAGCGTGAGCCACCGCGCCCGGCCCCAGCTAATTTTTGTATTTTTAGTAGAGACGAGGTTTCGCCATGATGGCCAGGCTGGTCTCAAATCCTGACCTCAGGTGATCTGCCCGCCTCAGCCTCCCAAAGTGCTAGGATTACAGGCGTGGGCCACTGCGCCCGGTCGGGAACACTTCTTGATAAATTATTTGCACCTAGATCCTTGTCTCAGGGACTGCTTTTGGGAGAATCTGACCTAAGAAAATCAGTGATGGAGAACTTTGCCAAAGATAACCTCAGTACTGAGCTGAGGACAAAGGAACTGTCAGGACATGCATTCAACTTGCAGAGCTTTGGTAGTTCCTATTAATGGCTGTTCTGATTCTCCTTGAGTATTAGACTAAGGAATGCCAGCTGCTGCAATAGTTAAGTCCTGAAATCTAGTGGCTTAATAAAACAAAGGCTCATTTCTCACTCATACACAGTCTGAGATAGGTTGACCAGCCCTTTTCTCCCATCTAGAACATATGGTTTCCAAGGTTATTGGGCAGGGGGAAGAGGAAGAGAGGAGGAATGCCAGTTTTTCATGGCCTCAGTCTGGAAATAGCATGCATCATTTATGCTCACAGCCCATTGGCCAAAACTAATCACATGATGCTAATCAAAGTGCAAGGGATACTGGGAAATGTAGGCAGCACATGGGATATTTAAGGAGCTGCAGTTGTTCTTACAGTGCAGTTGCACCTTCTACAGGGTGTAGGTTAGGAAGGCAGGGACAGAGGCAAAAATTGCACACGGCTCAAACTGCCTTTGAAGGCAACATTGATATAAGAGTTATAGGCTGGGTGCAGTGGCTCAGGCCTGTAATTCTAACACTTTGGGAGGCTGAGGTGGGAGAATTGCATGAGCCCAGAAGTTCAGGGCCAGCCTAGGCAACATAGTGAGACCCTGTATGTACAAAAAATAAAAAAAATTAGCCAGGCATAGTAGTGTCTGCCTGTAGTCCCAGCTGCTGAGGAGGCTGAGTTGGGAAGAGTGCTTGAGCCTGGGAGGTTGAGGCTGCAGTGAGCTATGATGGCACCACTCCCCTCCAGCCTTGGTGACAGAGTGAGATCATTTCAAAAAAAACAAACAGGCGGGGCATGGTGGCTCACACCTGTAATCCTAGCACTTTGTGAGGCTCAGGCGGGTGGATCACTTGAGGTCAGGAGTTCGAGACCAGCCTGGCCAACATGGTGAAACCCTGTCTCTACTAAAAATATAAAAAAATTAGCTGGATGTGGTGGCATGTACCTGTAATCCCAGCTACTCAGGAGGCTGAGGCAGGAGAATCGCTTGAACCCAGGAGGCGGAGGTTGCAGTGAGCTGAGATCATGCCACTGCACTGCAGCCTAGGTAATAGAGCAAAACTGTCTCAAAAACAAACAAACAAACAGACAGACAATAAGAATTGTAGACTCTTATATAGTCTTTTATTACAGAGAAATAATAACAGAAAAATGTCTTCCGCTTTTTTTGAGTAAAAAGTAATAAATCAACTTTTTTGAAATTTTGCTAATAAAAACACCTAACATTTGGGTGGACTTTTGTGAATTTCAAGGAGAAGGCATATTATTTGGCTTGGATAAGCCGAATCAGATCCCAAGAAGCACTAATCATAAAGTAAAATACTGATTAATTAGACTTTATTAAAATTAAGAACTTTTATTCATCAGAGATCCCATGAAGAGAGTGAAAAGTCAAGCCACAAACTGGGAGAAGACATTTGCATTATGTCTTGTCTCAAATGACTCATATTTGGAATATATAAAGAACTCCCACAAATCAATAAGCCAGGTGAGTGAATAAGAAAGTGGGTGAAGACTTAAACAGGCATTTCACAAAACAAAGATGAAAAAGTGAGGCTCACGCCTGTAATCCCAGCACTTTGGGAGGTCAAGGCAGGCGGATCACTTGAGGTCAGGAATTCTAGACCAGCGTGGCCAACATGGCAAAACTCTGTCTCTGTGAAAAACACAAAATTTAGCTGGGCGTGGTGGCGCATGCCTGTAATCCCAGCTACTTGGGAGGCTGAGGCACAAGAGTTGGGTGAACCTGGGAGACGGAGGTTTCAGTGAGCTGAGATCGCACCACTGCACTCCAGCCTGGATGACAAAGCAAGAGTCCATCTCAAAAAAAAAAAAAAAAGCAAAGAAGAAAAAGTGACCAATATACAATAAGGTACTTAACGCCCTTGCAGAGTAGAGAAATACAAATTAACTATATCTCCATCAGAATGGCTAATATTAAAAGGACTGACCAGGCCAGGCCCAGTGGCTCACGCTTGTAATCCCAGCACTTTGGGAGGCCGAGATGGGAGGATCACCTGAGGTCAGGAGTTCGAGATCCACCCGGCCAACATGGTGAAACCTTGTCTCTACTGAAAATACAAAAATACAAAAATTAGCCAGCCGTGGTGATGCGCACCTGTAATCCCAGCTACTGTGGAGGCTGAGGCATGAGAATTGCTTGAACCCAGGAAGTGGAGGTTGCAGTGAGCTGAGATCGCACCATTGTACTCCAGCATGGGTGACAAGAGTGAAACTCTGTCTCAAAATAAACAAATAAACAAATAAATAAATAAATAAATGGACTGACAACAAATACTAAGTGTGGGTGAAGATGTGGAGTGACGGGAAGGAATGCTTATACATTACTGATAGGAGTGCAAATTAGTACAGCCACTTTGGAAAACTGGAAGGATCCACTAAAGCTGAATATACATTTGTCATATAATCTAGCAATTCTACAGCTGGGTATATGTCAATAGAAATAGGTGGTTATATGCACCAAAACACATGTCGAAGAATGTTCACAGCAGGCTTTTTAGCCATAACTTGAAACTCAAATATCTATCAATAGTAGGATAATAATTTTTTTTGGAGACAGGGTCTCATTCTGTTCCCCAGGCTGGAGTGCAGTGGCATGAACATGGCTCACTGCAGCCTCAACCACCTGGGCTCAAGCAATCCTCCTGCCTCAGCCTCCCGAGTAGCTGGGACTACAGGCATGTGCTACCACACCTGGCTTTTAGGTGCATTTTCTTTTCTTTTCTTTTTTTTTTTTTTTGAGACAGAGTTTCACTCTTGTTGCCCAGGCTGGGGTGCAATGGCACCATCTCGGCTCACCACAACCTCTGCCTCCTGAGCTCAAGCAATTCTCCTGCCTCAGCCTCACAAGTAGCTGGGATGACAGGCATCTGCCACCGCACCCGGCTAATTTTGTATTTTTAGTAGAGACAGGGTTTCTCCATGTTGGTCAGGCTGGTCTCGAACTCCCAACCTCAGGTGATCCATCTGCCTCGGCCTCCCAAAGTGCTGGGATTACAGACATGAGCCACCGTGCCTGGCCCTTTAGGTGCATTTTTGTATGAGTTTTTATTTCTTTTGCTGGTGTTGGTTCTGGGTGCAAGTGATGAATGACGCTCTTGCGAGTGAATGTTGAGTGGTGTGTGGATAATGACTCAGGACTACGGGCACATGCCACCATGCCAGGCTAATTGTTTTAATTTTTTTTTTTTTTGAGACAGTTTCGCTCTGTCACCCAGGCTGGAGTGCAGTGGCACAATCTCAATTCTTCTGCCTCAGCCTCCGGAGTAGCTGAGACTGCAGATGCACACCACCATGCCGGCTAATTTTTGTATTTTTAGTAGAGACAGGGTTTCCCCGTGTTGGCCAGGCTGGTCTGGAATTCCTGGCCTCAAGTGACCTGCCTGCCTCAGCCTCCCAAGTGCTGGGATTACAGGCATGGGCCACCCGGTCTTAATTTTTTTTTTTTTTTTTTTTTTTTTTTGCAGAGATAGAGTCTTCTTGTGTTGCCTAGGGTTGTCTCAAACTCCTGGCCTCAAGTAATCTTCCTGCCTTGGCCTCCCAAAATGCTGGGATTACAGCTGTTACTATAATAATGCCATGTAACAAACCACCCAAAACTCAGAGGCTTGCTTACTCACAATAAGCCTTTATTCTTATGCTCATGGGTCTAAAGGTCCAGTTTGGTTTAGCTGATCCTCCATTCAAGACTTGGATAAATGACTCTGCTTCAGGCTGTTGGATTGGTTGGGTTCTGTCAATGCCAAATCCAAGGTTGGGTTTACTCTGCTCCACATTTGATAATTCTCAGGATAAGGGTAAGCAATTCCCTGGGGCATGCTCTTCTTCAGGCAGAATACTTGAGTGAAAGAGCTCAGCTAAGTCCTGTGGGCACATTTACATCTGTTGTTCACATCTGCTGACATCCCATATGCCAGAGGAAGTCACATGACCAAGCCCAGTATCTGTGTGGTGGGGAAATATACTCTACCCATGGTGGGAGGGCACAGTCACATGCAGAGTGCAGAGGTACTGCATTTCTGAAAATGCAATTCGGCCAGGCGTGGTGGCTCACACCTGTAATCCCAGCACTTTGGGAGGCCAAGGCGGGTGGATCACCTGAGGTCAGGAGTTCAAGACCAGACTGGCCAACATGGTGAAACCTCGTCTCTAATAAAAATACAAAAATTAGCTGGGCATGATCGCAGGTGCCTGTAATCCCAGCTACCCGGGAGGCTGAGGCAGGAGAATCGCTTAAATCCGGGAGGCGGAGGTTGCAGTGAGCCGAGATAGCACCACTGCACTCCGGCCTGGGCGACAGAGCGAGACTCTGTGTCATAAATAAATAAATAAAAATGCAATCCTATCCACCATAGATCTCATGGTGGTTATGGGAGAGGGGGAGATCCTGTGGGTGGCAGAACTGACAGATGGAGAGAGAGCGTGAGTCCTAATATTATCTTTGGCAGCCCTGGATCTAGCCATGTTTGAAGCCAGATTTATCCTTGGACATCTCAGAGTCACCAATAAGCTCCCCTGGCACCTTCCTTTTTTTTTTTTTTTTTTTTTTTTTTTTGAGACAGGGTCTTGTTCTGCAGCCCAGACTGGAGTGCAGTGGCTTAATCGTAGCCCACTGTAACTTTGAACTCCTGGGCTCCAGCAATCCTCTTGTCTTGAATAGTTAGGACTACAGGCACATGTCACCATGCCAGGCTAATTGTTTTAATTTTTTTTTTTTTTTTTGAGACAGTCTTACTCTGTCACCCAGGCTGGAGTGCAGTGGCACAATCTCAACTCACTGCAACCTCTGCTTCTCAGGCTCAAGTGATTCCTCCTCAACCTCCGGAGTAGCTGAGGCTACAGGTGCACACCACCATGCCAGCTAATTTTTGTATTTTTAGTAGAGACAGGGTTTCCCCATGTTGGCCAGGCTGGTCTCGAATTCCTGGCCTCAAGTGATCTGCCTGCCTCGGCCTCCCAAGTGCTGAGATTACAGGCATGGGCCACCGTGCCCAGCCTTAATTTTTCTTTCTTTCTTTTTTTTTTTTTTTTCAGAGATGGGATCTTCCTGTGTTGCCTAGGGTTGTCTCAAACTCCTGGCCTCAAGTGATCTTCCTGCCTTGGCCTCTCAAAGTGCTGGGATTACAGGCATGAGCCACCGGAACCAGCCTTTGGTTTACTTTTAGAATGTGATGATTTTTGAGGCTGAAGTTGGGTTTGCAACAAAGATACATTTCCCAAGTGTTTTGGGTGCTGAAATGGTTTTTTGCTGTTGATTATAATATCTCTCCAGGCTGAGGGTGTTTCTGTCTTATTGTAGTCGATGTTTCCTGTTGAAACAGCACAGAATGACATGTCACCTTTCCCAAGAAGCCTCATTGAGTGTTATTTTGGGTTACAGAGCCAGAGTAAGAAAAGACAGAGGGTGAGACAGCTGTCACAAGATCTACAGAAAGTGGCATCATATTTCACAATTTCATGGTAACTGCTCCTTGGAAGCATGACACCTGCCTAGGAGAAATTCAAAGCTTGAAAGAGAATTTGGCTATTAAGAAAACTGAATATATGAATCCAACTAATTTCCAGGAGAAGGGAACAGTACAGAAAGGGCAAAACATTTTTAGGAAGCTATTATTGGTTGTCATTTAGATATCTGAGACTAGAACTTGGGAATCTGGATAGTTTCTTTTTTTTCTGAGATGGAGTCTCACTCTGCCACCCAGGCTGGAGTGCAATGGCACGATCTTCACTCACTGCAACTGCCGCCTCCCAGGTTCAAGCAGTACTCCTGCCTCAGCCTCCCGAGTAGCTAGGACTACAGGCATGCACCACCATGCTCAGCTAATTTTTGTATTTTTAGTAGAGACAGGGTTTTGCCATGTTGCCCAGGCTGGTCTCGGACTCCTGACCTCAGATGGTCCACCCGCCTCGGTCTCCCAAAGTGCTGGGATTACAGGCGTGAGCTACCGCGCCCAGCCAGTTTCTTTCTTTTTCTTTATTTTTTGTTTTGAGGTAGGGTCTCACTCTGTTAGCTAGGCTGGAGTGCAGTGGTACAATCATGGCTCACTGCAGCCTCGACCTCCTGGGCTCAAGTGATCCTCCCACCTCAGCCTCCTAAGTAGCTGAGATTACAGGAGTGCACCATCATGCCCAGCTAATTAAAAAAATTTGTTGAGATGAGGTCTCACTATATTGCTCAGGCCTTGGACAGTCAGTTTCTAACTCTTAGGGGAGACAAGGGAGTAGAGTGGTTTAAATCCTTGCTCCTCAAATTATAATCCATGGACCAATAGTGTCAGCCTCAGCTGGGAGCTTTCTAGAAATGCAGAATTTCAGCCTCTGTCTAGGACCTACTGAATCAGAACCTTCTCCATGGGCTTGAAACTTGGCTTCCAATTCTGTTTGCATCATTTGTTGATTTTGGGATGGTGGGTGAAATATTTAACTTTCTCTGAGTCTCAGTTACCTTATTTGTGAAATGAGAATAATAATAATAACCAGTTCACTGGGTTGTTGTGAAGATTAAATGAACTAGTCTACTGTGTTAGGGCAAAGGTTAAGAAGCTATAACAAGCCTGGGAGCGGTGGTTTACGCCTGTAATCCTGTATTTTGGGAGGCCAAGGTGGGTGGATCACTTGAGGTCAGGATTTCGAGACCAGCCTGGCCAACGTGGTGAAACCTTGTCTCTACCAAAAATACAAAAATTAGCTGGGCGTGGTGGCGCAGGCCTGTAATCTCAGCTACTCGGGAGGCTGAGGCAGGAGAATCGCTTGAGCCTGGGAAGCAGAGGTTGCAGTGAGCTGAGATTGTGCCCCTGCACTCCAGCCTGGGCAACAGAGAGAGACTGTCTCAAAACAACAACAGCAACAACAAAAAAAACAAGCAAAGAAACAAAAAAACCCCAAAAGGACTCCCAGACACAGTGGCTTATGGAGGACAGATGATTACCTCCCTTTCTCTCTTTCACGCAATATTTGGCCATGAGCAGTCCAGGTTGGCAGGGAGGAGCTGTTTTACACACAGTCATTTGGGATCCTGCTTCCTCTCATCTTGTTGCTAGGTCATTACTTAGGGCATTGTCCTCATCTAATAGATCGACACTGGGTCTCAGGCACATCTATGTTCCAGTACTTGGGCAAGCAACTCATCACTTTGGCTCACATTCCATTGGCAATAAGAAAGGAGGCAGGCAGGACTCATCTCTGGACCAGATTAAAGGCACCAAAAGCACCTCTTCGTTGCCCCTCACCATGAGACACCCCCACCAGCACCATGAGAGTTTACCATTGCCATGGCAACTCCCCAAACTACCACCCCTTGCCATGGCAACACCCAAAGTTACTGCCCATTTTCTAGCTATTTCTGAATAATCTGGCTCTTAACTAGCATGTATTAAAAGTGGGTATAAATATGACCACAAATCACTACTACTCTTGGTGCAATGCCTATGGGGAGCAGGAGTAGTCACAGAGCTGTAACACTGCTGCTACCTCAGTAAAGCTGCTTTCTCCAACCACCGGCTCACTCTTGAATTCCTTCTTGAGCAAAGCCAAGAACCTGCCCTGCATCAGCAAGACCTTACTCATCTGGCTACACCCAGCCCCAAGAGAGGCTGGGAGACGTAGTTTCCAGCCAGGCATCCCTGTGCCTGAAATCGTCCTATAAACTTTATAAAATTAATCAGGGAGAAAGGGAGCGGGGAGAAGTGAAAATAAGCCAAGCTTGTAGCACATTCAGCGTTAATCATTAAGTCAGCTTGCTCTCTGGCCTGCTTCCTTATAGCTGTTTGCTTCCTATTGCATCAGAATCAGGTAGACCCTGTTACAAGTTTACAGTTTCCCTTAACTGCTCTATAGATGTCATCCTAAGCATTGTGAGGCATTAAGTTTTCTATCTGAGATGTTCTTTCAGACCCTGCATATCAGTGAAACTACTACCTCTTTTTTTTTGAGATGGAGTTTTGCTCTTGTTGCCCTGGCTGGAGTGCAATGGCATGATCTCGGCTCACCTCAACCTCCGCCTCCCGGGTTCAAGCGATTCTCCTGCCTCAGCCTCCTGAGTAGCTGGGACTACAGGTATTCACCACCACACCTGGATAATTTTGTATTTTTAGTAGAGGTGGGGTTTCTTCATGTTGGTCAGGCTGGTCTCGAACTCCTGACCTCAGGTGATCTGCCTGCCTTGGCCTCCCAAAGTGCTGGGATTACAGGTGTGAGCCACCGTGCCTGGCCGGTGAAACTACCAATGTCAGCTGGTCTGAAGGACCTTACAAAGAGCTGACTTACCAAAGAATGCAGTTTCCATATCTTGATGATTTCGTCCTCCTTACCCCAACCAATCAGACTCCAATTTTCCAGTCCTTGCCCTCCATGATCCTCTTAAAACCCCAGCTCAGAACTCCTTGGGGAGACAGATTTGGGGGTTCCTCTTTTCTCCTCACTCAGATGCCCTGTGAGCACTAAACTCTTTCTCTGCTGCAAACCCTGCTGTCGTGGTGGATTGGTATGTTACTGCACAGCAGGCATACAAACCTGGTGGGTCTGTAACATACCCACTGTGTGAGTCTCCACTGCTCCTGTGTCAGGTACTTCTTACAGGGGCTGGCTCTGTGAATTTCAGCTTCTATGATGCATCATTTTTACTGTGATATTTCTCAGCTCAGAGGCACTTTTCACCTCTTATCCTGCCACACAGCTTGTGGACAGGTGTGATATATCACTGCATCTGCTATTTTGCTAAAGTGATTATCCAGTTCTTTCTAATTACCTGGTCAGGAGGGGAATGGATATCACCGCAGTCAAGACTGGGATTTAGCAGCAGTGGTGTATTTAGATACTTCCCCATGTGTGGAAGGCTGATTAGCTCCATTTGCTAAGTACGTAGCAGCTGCTATTAGTCTTTAATGATCTTAATTCCCAAAGTAGCTTGGTGGCAAAAAAAAAAAAAAAAAAATCTTAGATTTTCTTCCTGCCAAGATTCCCAGGAGACAGATGTTTGCTCTCAGCATCTGTATATTAGGGAAAGGAAAAGAATATTCTTTGGCTCCCAAAGATTTCTAGTCAAGGGGGTTAGTAATAGAGACCATATTTGGCAGAAAGATTGGATCCTGAGATTGAAATTGCTCTGACTTCATCCTAAGGGCAAATAGATTATGTTCTCAAAGCATTTACTTTTAGAGATAAACTTTTAGAGATAAACTAGAGAGAATTTTTTTTCTCTATTCAGTAAACAGTTTGCCTTCCTTGCACTAAACTAGAAATCAGTTGCTTTGCTAGCTTTCTTTTTCATAGTCCTAGAAATGTTCTTTGCATTCCCTCAAATAGTTACTTTATAGGTGAATGCAAATTCACTTTTTTTTTTTTTTTAAGAGATGAGGTCTTGGTCCATTGCCCAGGCTGGAGTGCAGTGACATGATCATAACTCATTGCAGCATCAAACTCCTGCACTAAAGTAATCCTTCTGCCTCAGCCTACTGAGTAGCTAGGACTAACAGGTGCAAGCCACTATGCCCAACTAATTTTTAAGATTATTTTTAGAGATGGGGTCTAGCTGTGTTGCCCAGGATGGTTTTAAATTCCTGGCCTCAAGTGATCCTCCCACCTCAGCCTCCTGAGCAGCTGGGATTACAGGTGCAAGCTACTGCACTGACCAAAGTCACTGTTTGAAAATGAATTTTCTTAAGGCTTTGACTAAAGAGTTTTAACACTCTAGTTGTACCACTTACTAGACATGTGTCACGTTATTTAGTCTATGTCTTTTTCTCGTTTACAAAATGGGATTAATAATAGTAACTACCTCAGAGAGTTGAGGATTAAAGGAGTTGATACAAATGCTTAGAACAGTGCCCAGTACATTGTACATAAGTGGTAGCTATTATTAGTATTTCTTAAAAATAATTGTGAGTTAACTGTAGCATCCTCTTTTTGATCTCCTGTCCCCTCATGGCAGACATTGTCATCTGTCCCAGAAATCCCTCTCCTCTTCCTACTTTTGGGAATAGAACTCCCTTGAGTATCAGCAGGGCACATGGTTGCCCAGTTAGAGACTACATTTCCCAGCTTCTCTTGCAGCTATATAAGGCCATGTGAACAAGGTCCCAGCAATAGAATATGAGTGGAAAAACAATGTAACTTCTGTGTTGCTTCCATAAAATGAAATGCTTGCTCTCTACTTTTTCTCTTTACTCCTTTCATGATGACTCAAGTAAGGACACTGTGGTGAGCCAGGGTGGCATGTGGAAGAAGACATATCCTGGATATAATGAATCAGCAAGATCGAAAGAGCTGGGTTTCTGGGTGACTGTGCAGTGGAGCCCCCTGCTTGTGTCAGACCATCTGCCTCCTTCTGGATTCTTAGGTGAGGGAGTTAAACCTGTTTCTTATTTGAGCCATTGTTTTCTTGAATCTCTTTGTTCAGTTTTTTTTTTTTTTTGAGACAGGGTCTGGCTCTGTTGCCCAGGCTGAAGTGCAGTGGTGCAGTCACGGCCCACTGCAGCGTCCACCTCTTGGGCTCAAGTGATCCTCCCACCTCAGCCTTCTGAGTAGCTGGAACTACAGGAATGCACCACCGCACGCAGCTTCTTCAATATCTTGACGTCTTTGTTTCAGAATCTCATTTACATGCTAATACGTTCACTTACTATCTGGGCAATAGAGTGTATCTGAGACAAATGGATTCAGTGCTTAACCTGAGTCAAAGTTTGTAAACAAAATTTAGAATTTGTTGGTCAGTTAGTCGACCCTAAAAGCAAAAAAGTCCAGTCCCAATAAGACTGAATACAAATGGGGCCCCATTAACATTAATGCCTGAATTTCAATAACTCATTATTTTCCACATGGAGGACCTCAACATCTCCTCTCTACAAGCTTCCCACACTACGTTGCAGGATTCTGTTGGGGGAGGATGTTTCATTTGTGTCCAGGAAAAACTTTGCTCATAACAGATTTGCTGCTGTTAAAGTTCCAATGGCAAGGCTGGGCACGGTGGCTCACGCCTGTAATCCCAGCACTTTGGGAGGCCGAGGCGGGTGGATCACCTGAGGTCAGGAGTTTGAGACCAGCCTGATCAACATAGTGAAACCTCGTCTCTAATAAAAATACAAAAATTAGCCGGGCATGATCGCAGGTGCCTGTAATCCCAGCTACTGGAGAGGCTGAGGGGGGAGAATCAGTTGAACCTGGGAGGCGGATGTTACAGTGAACTGAGATTGTGCCATTAGTGCCATTATAGTCCAGCCTGGGTGACAAAGCAAGACTCTGTCTCAAAAAACAAAACGAAACAAAACAAAACCAAACCCCGGCGTGGTGGTGGGCACCTGTAATTCCAGCTACTGGGGAGGCTGAGGCAGGAGAATCGCTTGAACCTGGGAGGCGGAGATTGCGGTGAGCCAAGATTGCGCCACTGCACTCCAGCCTGGGTGACGCAGTGAGATCTTGTCTCAAAAAATAAATAAATAAAAATAAAAAATAAAGTCCCAATGGCAGTCTCCTTGCTACCACCGTCTCTGCTTCTAGTGCTTTCCATGAGTGACCTGCTTTTTCGGATGCCAGGGCCCAGTGGTCCTCAATAGTGACCTTCCTCATCCCTCACGGCACCAAAACTGTCAAGGGTCTTGAAGGGAGAAGGGCATTTGCTCCAATTATGTCAAGGTATCATTCGAAAGCCTTCCGTCTTCCACTATTACTGATGGAAAGTCAGCTGGGTTGAAATGGCCAGGCCTTTGTAGATGATGTCTACTTTCTTCCTGGCTGCTGTTAAGATCTTCTGTCTATCTTTGGTGTTTTGTTTCACCAAGTTGGGCCTAGGCATATATTTCTTTTTATTTATCCTGGTTGGATCTTCAATCTGTGCATCTTTAGTCTGTGGACTTCGGTTTGTCATCAATTTTAGAAAATTTGCAGGTCTTATCTCTTTAAATCTTGCCTCGCCTCCATTTTCTGTATTTGATCCTTTGGGATGTTTGATTAGGTGTATCTAGAATTTAATTTTTTTTTTCTCGAGACAGAGTCTCGCTCTGTTACCCAGGCTGGAGTGCAGTGGCATGCTCTAGGCTCACTGCAACCTCTGCCGTCTGGGTTCAAGTAATTCTCCTGCTTCAGCCTCTCCAGTAGCTGAGATTACGGGCGTGTGCCACTACGCCCAGGGGTTTCGCCATGTTGGCCAGGCTGGTCTCTAACTCCTGGCCTCATGTGATCCACCCACCTTGGCCTGCCTCCCAGAGTGCTGGGATTACAGGTGTGAGCCACCACACCCAGCCAAATTTAATACTCCTATCCTTCATCTCTCTTATTGTTTCATATTTTATTTTATTTTTTATTTTTATTTACTTATTTTTTTTTGAGACAGGGTCTCATGCTGTCACTCAGGCTGGAGTGCAATGGTGAGATCATGGCCCACTGCAGCCTTGACCTCCTGGGCTCAAGCAATCCTCCTGCCTCAGCCTCCTGTGTAGCTGAGACCATAGGTGCATGCAACCATGCCCAACCTTTTTTTTTTTCTTTTAGTTTTTATAGAAATGAGGTCTTACTTTGTTGCCTAGGCTGGTCTCAAACTCCTGGGCTCAAGCAATCCTTCTGCCTCAGCCTCCCAAAGTGCTGAGATTACAGGCATGCGCCACTGCACCCAGCCTGTTTCATATTTTATATCTCTTGCCTCTTTGTGTTACATTCAAGGTTATTTCTTCAGCTACATCTTCGAGTTCATTCATTTCCTCCTGGGTTGTGTTTAAGCTGATTTTTGTCAGTTGAGTTTTTATTTCAGCGATTATATTTTTCATTTTTATAAGTTATATTGAAAAGCATCTATTTGTTCCCCAAAGTTTCTTGTTCTTTGATCACCTTTATGACTGCATCTTTCCTTCCTTTCTTTCTCTCTCTCCTTTCCCTCCCTTCCTTCCTTCCTTCCTTCCTTCCTTCCTTCCTTCCTTCCTTCCTTCCTTCCTCCCTCCCTCCCTCCCTCCCTCACTTTCTTTGGACAGAGTCTCACTCTGTTGCCCAGGCTGAAGTGCAGTGGCATGATCTTGGCTCACTGCAACCTCTGCCTCCTGGGTTCAAGCAATTCTCCGCCTCAGCTTCTCGAGTAGTTGGGATTACAGGCGTGCACCACCACACCCAGCTAATTTTTGTAATTTTAGTAGAGACAGGATTTCATCATATTGGCCAGTCTGGTCTCGAACTCTTGACCTCAGGTGACTCACCTGCTGGGATTACAGGCCTGAGGCACCATGCCCAGCCGTCTTTCATTTCTCCAGTCATTTCTCTCATGACTACTCTCCTGTATCTGACAACCCCAGTATCTGCAGACACTGGAAGGGGATTTACATCTCCTTTTGATTATTTCTTCTGTCTTTGAGTCAAAGCAGCTTCTCATGTGTTTGGTGACTTCGAAGTTATGAGCTAATCTAGCATTGCGCCTGTGGTATCAGATTCCTGTGTTTGAATTCTTTCTCCACCACCCACTATTAGTGTGGACTTTACTTTTCTGTATCTTAGATTCCTCATCCATGAAATAGGGTAACGAGTGATGTTACCCATTAGTTGGCTACATCACAAGGGTGTTTGAGGGTTTCAAGAGTAAGTATCTGAAAACGGTCCAAACAGTGCCTGACATATAGTTAGCTCTCAATAACAGCGAGCCCTTGTCAATATCCAGTACGCATTTGTGGAATGAATGACAAATAGGTGAATGCAGTCTCAGTTTTCTCACCTTTAAGAAAGGAGCCAAATTGGCCAGGTGCAGTAGCTCACGCCTGAAACTCCAGCACTTTGGGAGGCCAAGTGCTGATCATGAGGTCAGGAGTTCGAGACCAGCCTGGCCAACATAGTAAAACCCCATCTGTACTAAAAATTAGCCAGGCATGGTGGCACATGTCTGTAATCCCAGCTACCTGGGAGGCTGAGGCGAGAGAATTGCTTGAACCCAGAAGGCAGAGGTTGCACAGAGTTGAGATCATGCCACTGTACTCCAGCCTGGATGACAGAGCAAGACTCTGTCTCAAAAAGAAAAAAAAAGGAGCCAAATTAAAAATTATCTATACAGTCCTTTAAAGTCTTAAATTCATTGACTTCCATACTTAATGTGTACTGCACCTAATATTTCTGAAAGCATATTGGGCATATAAAATGTGACATTTTGGCTGGGTGCGGTGGTTCATGCCAGTAATCCCAGCACTTTGGGAGGCTGAGGCTGGAGGATCGCTTGAGCCCAGGAGTTTAAGACCAGCCTGGGCAAGACAGTGAGACCCCATCTCTACAAAAAATTTGAAAATTAGCTTGGCATAGTGGTGCATGCCTGTAACCTCAGTTACTTGTGAGGCTGAGGTGGGAGGATCACTTGAGCCTGGGAGTTTGAGGTGGCAGTGAGCTATGATCACACCACTGCACTCCAGCCTGGGTGACAGATCAAAACTTGACTCTAAGGAAAAAACGTGACATTTTATTAACAAAATTTGTTAATAACATTCAGAAGGAATATAGGACAATACACTTAATTAAAAAGCATAGACCGTGACCTAGATAGAACTTGGTAAATTGTACCTCTGAACCACAGTTTCTTATCTGTAGAATGTACTAATGACAATGCCCACTGCACTGCAGTATGTGAGGATTAAATCCACTTTTACAAGGAAAATGCTCAGTACAATGCCTGGTACACAGTAAGCACTCAATAAATGTTATTTGAAATAATGAAAATTGAGGCTGGGCATGGTGGCTCATGCCTGTAATCCCAGCACTTTGGGAGGCTGAGGCAGGTGAATCACCTAAGGTCAGCAGTTGGAGACCAGCCTGGCCAACCTGGTGAAACCCCGTTTCTACTAAAAATACAAAAAATTAGGCGGGCGTGGTGGCCGATGCCTGTAATCTCAGTCACTCAGGAGGTGGAAGCAGGAGAATCACTTGAACCCGGAAGGCGGAGGTTGCAGTGATTCGAGATCGCGCCACTATACTCCAGCCTGGGCAACAAGAGCGAAACTGTCTCAAAAAAAAAAAAAGTTCTTCCAAGTCCCTGAAATAAAACCCTGCTCCATCAGAAATCTTCCCCATCTCAGCACTTTGAGAGGCCGAGGCAGGCAGATCACCTGAGGTCAGGAGTTTGAGACCACCCTGGCAATATGGTGAAACCCCGTCTCTACTAAAAATGCAAAAATTAACTGGGCGTGGTGGTGTGTGCCTGTAATCCCAGCTACTCAGGAGGCTGAGACAGGAGAATCACCTGAATCCGGGAGATGCAGGTTGCAGTGAGCCGAGATTGTGCCACTGCACTCTGGCCTGTATCACAGAGCGAGACTCTGTTTCAAAAAAAAGAAATCTTCCCCATCTCAGTTGTAGATAAACTAATATGCAGTTTTTGAGTTTATCAAAGTTGCTTTTGTTTTGGAAGTTAATGTTATAAATGTGAGTGATCTGTTTTCTGGGGAAGTCAGAGTCCCTCACCTGGTAACCTGGTATAAATGGTCCCCGTTAGCAAGTCAGCTGCTGGAAGTCACTCAGGTTTCCAGTCTCCTGTTCTCAATTTACCCTTCTCTAAGGCAATTGTCTTCAATGTAGCTACATTTTGGAATCACTCTGGAAGCTGTAAAAAAAACACTGATACCTGGGCCCTGTCTTCAGAGATTTTGATTTATTTTGTCTGGGGTAGGGCCTGGACATGGTTTTTATCTTTTTTCTTTTCTTTTCTTTTTTTTTTTTTTTAAAGTTCCCAAGAGATTCTAATGTGCAGCCATGTTTACAATCCCCTGTTGTGCGGCATTGCTTCGTCTGCCTGGTCAATGCTGGATCCCCACTAAGTCTTAATTCCAACCAATGGGAAGGAGGAAGAGACTATGAAGAAAGTGCTGGCTGGGCGCAGTGGCTCATGCCTGTAATCCCAGCACTTTGGGAGGCTGAAGTTGGCAGATCACCTGAGGTTGGGAGTTCGAGACCAGCCTGACCAACATGGAGAAAACCTATCTCTACTAAAAATACAGAATTAGCTGGGCATGATCCCAGCTACTAGGGAGGCTGAGGCAGGAGAGTCACTTGAACCTGGGAGGTGGAGTTTGCAGTCAGCCGAGATTGCACCATTGCACTCCAGCCTGGGGGAGAGAGCAAAATTCCGTCTCAAAAGAAAAAAAAAAAGTGCTTATGATGTCATAAGACTCAAACCAGGAAGTGGAACATGTCACTTCCTCTCACACCCCATTGGTGAGAACTCAGTCATGTGACTCCATCTGACTGCAAAGAAGGCTGGGAAATGTCAATGTAGGCAGCCAAGTTCCTGGCCACTATTCTATTACTTTGAAAGAAGAAAATGGACTTAAGACGAGGGATGTGGCTCAGACATCTAGGAGATCTGAAGTGGTAAGAACAAGAGTTGATCTAGCAGTGAATACCATTGGGCAATGTGTTAATTTCCAAGGACTGCTGTAACTAAATATCACAAACTGGGGCTTAAAATAACAAAATATATCACCTCACACTTCTGGAGGCTAGAGTCTGACATCAAGATCTTGTAGGGCTACGTTCCCTAAAACCTGTAGGGGAGAGAGCTTCTTTGCTACTTCCTGGCTTCTGGTGGTTTGCTGCCGGTTCACCTTGGCATTCGTTGCCTTTCAGCTGCAGCACATGGATCTCTGCCTTGTCACATGGTGTTCCTCCCTTGTGTCTCTATGTCTCTTCTCTTTTTCTTTTTTCTGAGACAGGGTCTCGTGCTGTCACCCAGGCTGGAGTGTAATGGTGTGATCTCGGCTTACTGCAACCTCCGCCTCCCCAGTTCAAGTGGTTCTCCTGCCTTAGCCCCTAGTAGCTGGGACTACAGGTGCATGCCACTGAGCCTGGCTAATGTTTTTATTTTTAGTAGAGACAGGGTTTCACTATGTTGGCCAGGCTGGTCTCGAACTCCTGACCTCAGGTGATCCACCCACCTCGGCCTCCCAAAGTGCTGGGATTACAGGTGTGAGCCACCACGCCCAGCCTCCTTTTCTTAAAAGTACATTAGTTATATTGGATTAAGGGCCTGCCATACTACGATATAACCTCATCTTAACTAACTTCATCTGTAACAACCCTAATCAGGTCATATTCTGAAGTACTAGGGGTTAAGACTTAAACATATCTTTTTGGGGGACACAGTTCAACTCATGGCAGCCAATAATCAAGCATCACAATTCTGAGGAACCCCTCCATGAGGCCATTGCAAGGAGGCAATGACTTGGCAATTTATCTGACCCTTCTGTCTCCCACATCTAGGTACCATCCAAACCCCAGGGAAATAAGATGCAGCACCAAGGTACCAAGGAAAAGGGTAGAAGCACTCCGAGTGGACCTGAGATGAACTTTTCACCACCCTTGAAGAATGAGGACTTGAACTAGTGATCACTTTCAGTTTTAGGAAAATAAGGTGGCCAGGTGAGGTGGCTCACGCCTGTACTCCCAGCACTTTGGGAGGCCAAGATGGGCGGATCACGAGGTCAGGAATTTGAGACTAGCCTGGCCAACATGGTGAAACCTCGTCTCTACTAAAAATACAAAAAATTAGCTGGGCAAGGTGGCGGGCACCTGTAACCCCAGCTGCTCTGGAGGCTGAGGCAGGAAAATCGCTTCCTGGGAGGCAGAGGTTGCAGTGAGCCGAGATCGCGCCATTGCACTCCAGGCTGGGCGACAGTGCGAGGCTCTCAAAACAAACAAACAAACAAACAAAAAAAACCCACAAAAAACAAAAATAAGATTACATCTCTTAAGTCTCTAAATTGGGAAATGAAATTCACACCTGCAACATCTTTAATGATCCAATGGAAGGAAGTCCAAACTCCTTGACCAGGGTTTGACAAATTATGGCCCATGGGCCAAATTTGGTTGGCTGCCTGTTTTTGTTATTAAAGAGTTTTTGGAATACTGCCATGCCCATTTGTGTATGTATTGCCTCTGGCTATTTTTGTACTGCAGCATCAGGGTTGAGTTATTGTGACAGAGACACTAGAGCCTGCAAAACCAAAAAGATTTATTATCTGATCTATTTTAGAAGAAATTTGCCAACCTTTGTCCTAGATCAAGTTTTCAAGACCTTTTTTTTTTCTTTTTTTTGAGACGAAGTCTTGCTCTTGTTGCCCAGGCTGGAGTGCAATGGCATGATCTCGGCTCACTGCAACCTCCACCTCTCGGGTTCAAGCAATTCTCCTGCCTCAGCCTCGTGCGTAGCTGGGACTGCAGGTACACACCACTACATCCGGCTAATTTTTTATATTTTTAGTAGAAACGGGGTTTCACCATGTTGGCCAGGCTGGTCTCAAATTCCTGGCCTCGTGACTCACCTGCCTCGGCCTCCCAAAGTGCCAGGCATGAGCCACCACGCCTGGCCTAAGACCAGTTTTTAAAACATACACTCTGCCACTCTACCACATAAACTTTCCAAGGTGCTAAAACCAGTATATGCAAAGTTCTCTTAAGTTATCAGCTCTAAATTTTTCCCCCCAGCCCAATTAGGAGGGAATTAAGGCTTCACCCCCATTCCCACTTTCCAGCAGAAAAACAAGTAGGTGATAAAAATGGAATGTCATCCTAAAAGCTTTCTAAAAGTTGGGGAATTGTGGGTACATCTGCTTAAGCAATAAGAGTACAGATGATTTCTATTTTTGCTCAATGCATACATGACTTAAAGTCTATTTATTGAACAATTATAGGCCAAAAATACTGCTGATGCAAATGAGTATTATTAAACACTGTAGAATTTGCCAAACAACCCACAACAAATTAAATTGCTAATAACAAGCTAAACAGTGATTTATCATTAGCTAAGCAAAAAGAACAGCGGTTGAAAACTGTGGCCAATTCAAGACAACACAAAGACAAAATGTTCCTCCAGGAAATTATGGAAATTTATACTATCAGTGTACACTTGTGTGCAATGCTGGGAGGTATTGTGTGTCTGCCAGGCTTCTAGGTGGAATACCAAAATAGAGTGCTCAATAAATTACAGTAACTTTCTATTCTTAATGTATGAACACTATGTTTTAGTAAGCCTTAATGACTTGCTTAGTGTAGGTGGACTGGGTACCAGCTGCATTTGCGGGTGCAGCATCCATGCCTCTTTCTTCTGATTTTCCCTGGGGGAGCCATTGTCCCATTTGCATCCATGTGCTTGGAAAGGGGCCAGCTTTAGAATGGGGCATGTAGGGCCGGGCGTGGTGGCTCACGCCTGTAATCCCAGCAATTTGGGAGGCTGAGGTGGGCAGATCACCTGAGGTTGGGAGTCTGAGACCAGCCTGGGCAACGTGGTGAAACCCCGTCTCTACTAAAAATACAAAAATTAGCTGGGCATGGGCCAGGCGCAGTGGCTCAAGCCTGTAATCCCAGCATTTTGGGAGGCCGAGGCAGGCGGATCATGATGTTAAGAGATTGAGACCATCCTGGCCATCATGGTGAAACCCTGTCTTTACTAAAAATACAAAAATTAGCTAGGTGTGGTGGTGCGTGCCTGTAGTCCCAGCTACTGGGGAGGCTGAGGTGGGAGAATCGCTTGAACCAGGGAAGTGAAGGTTGCAGTGAGCTGAGGTTGCACCACTGCACTTCAGCCTGGGCGACAGAGTGAGACTCTGTCTCAAAAACAAAAAAACAAAAAAACTAGCCAGGCGTGGTGGCATGTACCTGTAATCCCAGCTACTCAGGAGGCTGAGGCTGGAGAATCTCTTGAACCCAGGAGGCAGAGATTGCAGTGAGCCGAGATCATGCCATTGTACACCAGCCTGGGCAACAGAGGAAGACTCCGTCTCAAAAAGAAAAAAGAAAAAAAAGAAAATGGGGCACATGACCCAGACTGGCCAATCTCATCCCTCTGCTCATAGTTCAATCATAAGCACATATCTCAAGACAAGCCAATGAGACGCCATCCCAGGACTTCTGTTAGAATTGCTAACCTTGGAGAATGGAACTGACAGCTGATGAAGCCGACACAAAGGAGACCAGGGACTGGGCGGAGTGTTTTATGCCTGTAATCCCAGCACTTTGGGAAGCCAAGGCGGGAGGATCACCTGAGGCCAGGAGTTCAAGACCAGCCTGGGCAACATAGTGAGACTGTGTCTCTACAAAAAATTAAAAAAATTGGCCAGGCACAGTGGCTCATGCCTGTAATCCCAGCACTTTGGGAGGCTGAGGTGGATGGATCATTGGAGGTTAGGTGTGCGAGGCCAGCCTAATCAACATGGTGAAACCCCGTCTCTACTAAAAATATGAAAAATTTAGCTGGGCATGGTGGCACATGCCTGTAGTTGCAGCTACTTGGGAGCCTGAGGCAGGACAATCGCTTGAATCTGGGAGGTGGAGGTTGCAGTGAGCTGAGATCATTCCACTGCATTCCAGCCTGGGCAACAACAGAGCGAGACTCTGTCTCACAAAAAATAAATAAATAAATAAATAAATAAATAAGTAAGTAAATAAAAAATTAAGCCAGGCATGGTGGCACACACCTGTGGTCCCAGCTACTTGGGAGGCTGAAGTAGGAGGATCACTTGAGCCCAGGAGACTGAGGTTGCAGTGAGCCATGATCGTGCCACTGCACTCCAGCCCGGACGACAGAGTGAGACCCTGTCTCAAATAAATATATAAATGAAAGAGACAGGTTCCAGATTCCTGAGACTGTTCAAGGACCTGGATCTAGCTGAGCCTGAAGCCAATGTGCGAGAGTCTCTTTTAAGAACTAAAGCAGGGGAGGGTGTGCTGGCTCACACCTGCAATCCCAGCACTTAGGGAGGCCAAAGCAGGCTGGATCACTTGAGTCCAGGAGTTTGATACCAGCCTGGGTAACATAGGGAGACCTTGTCTCTACAAATAAAAAAAAATTAGTGGGGCGTGGTGGTGTCACCTATAGTCCTAGCTACTTGGGAGACTGAGGAGGGAGGATGGCTTGAACCCGGGAGGCAGAGATTGCCACCGCACTCCAGCCTGCGTGACAGAGCAAGACTCCATCTCAAAATAAAATAAAATAAAATAAAAAAGGTAGGCCTTGAACAGTGTCTCCCTCTGTTTCCCAGGCTGGAGTGCAGTGGCGTGATCTGGCTCACGGCAGCCTCAGCCTCCCAGACTCAAGCGATCCTCATATCTCAGCCTCCCAAGTAGCTGGGATTACCATGCCTGCTAATTTTTGTATTTTTATTGAGATAGGTTTCACCATGTTGGCCAGGGTGGTCTCAAACTCCTGACCTCAAATGATCCACCCGCCTCGGTCTCCCAAAGTTCTGGGATTACAGGCTTGAACCACCATGCCCGGCCAGCTGGAATTTTTCCAAAGGAACTTCGCTTCACAGGGATGTAGAGAGAAAGCAAGGCAGTAGAGACAATGCAATCCACATAAAAAAGGACAGCTCACAAAGTGAAAGTTCTCGTCTCCAAGTTTTACTAAAGGCTGCGTCAAGACGTGTTGGTGCCTCCTGACATGAGTGTGATTCCTGTCCTTAGCATTCATCGAACAGATGCTAGGCACCTGGTGGTGGGAATCCCGCGTGCTGTGCATCTTCCCACGAGGGCTTTTGGGTTTCGTTTGAAGGTGGAGGGAGATGTTATTTTGTACATGTATCTTGTAGGCTATGGAGAAAAGGGAGGGTTGGTTTGGATGCTTGTCCCAGCAGCAATTTTTTTTTTTTGAGATGGAGTCTCGCTCTGTCGCCTAGGCTGGAGTGCAATGGTGCCATCTCAGCTCACTGCAACCTCCGCCTCCTGGGTTCAAGCGATTCTCCTGCCTCAGCCTCCCGAGTAACCCAGCAGCATTTTTGAACTGGTTTGGAGACTACACAGAGATGAAGAGAAAGCTGCTTTCCTAAGACTTTGAGAGACTAAAGGCCCAGGACACATTACTTTGGGGCTCAGATGACATAGGGTAAGACTACACTGGGAAGACACGCCAAGCACCTCCTGCTGCATAACTAAACTGGCAGAAGGAAACCCTCCTGGAGTGAGGGCCAGTCCTACAAGATGTAAAGCTTCTTGAATGATCTTGTCCCCCAGGTGTCATGGTGTGCACCTGTAATCCCAGCTACTCGGGAGGCTGAGGCACGAGAATCGCTTAAACCCAGGAGGCGGAGGTTGCGGTGAGCCGAGATCGTGCCATTGTACTCCAGCCTGGGTGATGGAGTGAGACTCAGTCTCAAAAAAAAAAAAAAAAAAAAGGCAACTCAACAAAACACATGAAATAACAGATAACAGAAGCAGTTACTCACAAATCCCAGAGAGAGGAGGACAGAGTGCCTTGCAGGGCGATAGGAAGAGGGAGGGGAGCCATTTGGGACATGCAAGATCAACCAGAAGGTGGGGGAATTGTGAGGCGGGGGACCTGGAGGCCAAGGCCCTTATTGGGGTTGAGGGCATTACCCAAGAACATTTCCCTTGAGGAGTTCTAATTGTCGTGTTTAGAGGAAACAGCACAAATTCTGTGGGGTAACACTGTGGCTGAGAGGTGGTCACTGCCACCTGTACACCAGGGGTTCCCAATCCCCAGGCCATGGACCAGTACCAGAGGCCTGTTAGAAACCGGGCCACACAGCAGGAGGTGAGGGGCAGCCGAATGAGCGAAGCTTCATCTGTATTTACAGCTGCTCCCCATTGCTCACATCACCCCTGAGCTCTGCCTCCTGTCAGATCAGTGGCGGCATTAGATTCTCATAGGAGCACGAATCCTATTTTGAACTGCACATGTGAGGGATCTAGGATGCGTGATCCTTATGAGAATCTTTTTTTGTTTGTTTGTTTCTTCGTTTTTTGAGATGGAGTCTCGCTCTGTCGCCCAGGCTGGAGTGCAACGGCGCGATCTCGGCTCACTGCAACCTCTGCTTCCTGGGTTCAAGTGATTCTCCTGCCTCAGCCTCCCAAGTAGCTGAAATTACAGGCATCTGCCACCATACCTGGCTAATTTTTTGTATTTTTAGTAGAGAAGGGGTTTTGCAATGTTGGTCAGGCTGGTCTTGAACTCCTGACCTCTGGTGCTGGGATTATAGGCGTGAGCCACTGGGCCCAGCCAGGAGCCCTGGTTTAGAATGAAGGGGTAGGAAATGCCTCTCCTGAAAGAAGCATTTTTTTTTAATCCCAAGCTTCCCTTCCTCGGCTAGTCAATCTTAGGAAATCCTTACGATTTCCTGCTTGTCAATCAAATACCTGGAATTGCCAATGTCCAGATACCTTATCAACTCAGGAAATCCTCACATAAACCCTCCTTGCCCCATGAGTGAGAAATGTGGTTTCCATGGCAGCGAGGTTAAAGTTCTCTCCAACTTTATTTCACTTCGTTTAGAGTTTAGTTCCCTAGGACAAGAAAAAAAAAAAAAAAAGACACCGTATACTGATTTCCGTACGACTCACAGCGATTATGAATAACATCCCTCTGGGAGAATATTTTATCTTTCGTTTCTGTCACTCCATAATACTTGCTAAAAAATAATGCCCAGAAGCAATGTGGTGCAAAGCCTAAAATTAAGCCTCAATGTTATGTGCTGCCTTGACACCTGGTGAAACCAGGAGGGCTTCAAATGACTGATCCCAAAGTCCCCTCCCTACTCTGCCCTGATGGAGAAGGTACCACCCCTACTTTAAAGCTAAGCAACTCTCTTTATTAAATGGACCAGGTACGGTTCCTGTTTATCTCTGAGCAGAGGGTTTCAGTTCCCTGCCATCTGATTTATCAAGACAGGGGAATTGCAATAAAGAGTAATTCACACAGAGCTGGCTGTGCAGCAGACCAGAGTTTTATTATGACTAAAATCAGTCTCCCCAAATATTCAAGGAGCAGAGTTTTTTTTTTTTTTTTTTTTTTTTTCTTTTTTCAGAGATGGAGTCTCCCTCTGTCATCCAGGCTGGAGTGCAGTGAGGGAGCAGAGTTTATTTTATTTTATTTTATTTATTTTTTTGAGGAAGAGTCTTGCTCTGTTGCCAGGCTGGAGTGCAGTGGCGCAATCTCAGCTCACTGCAACCTCCGCCTTCCAGGTTCAAGCAATTCTCCTGCCTCAGCCTCCTGAGTAGCTGGGACTACAGGCATCCACCACCATGCCCAGCTAATTTTTTTATTTTTTTAATTTTTAGTAGAGACAGGGTTTCACCATGTTGGCGAGGCTGGTCTCGAACTCCTGACCTCAGGTGATCTGCCTGCCTGGGCCTCCCAACGTGCTGGGATTACAGGCGTGAGCCACCATGCCCAGTCTGTCATCTTTGTTTTAAACTATAAACTATAAACTGAGTTTCTCCCAAAGTTAGTCCAGCCTACGCCAAGGAATGAACAAGGACAGCTTGGAGGTTAGAAGCAAGATGGAGTCTATTAAGTTAGATTTCTTTCACTGTCTTAGTCATAATTTTGCAAAGGCGGTTTCAACAGTGTCCTCCTTTCTCCAGGCTGTGAGTGTAAATGACTAATAAATGGCTGTCAGTCTCATCTGTCCCGTGTCAGGTGTGTGTTTGGCCATCTGCATAACACTAGAGCAAGAATCCCCCCCTCACCAATGGGGTGAAAGGTAGGCAACTGAAATAAGCAGTGGCTTTTGTCCTTCCTTCTCTGCCTTCCCACCACCCAGCATATCTAAGGGTGATGAGACACCCTGTTAGAAACACTGTATTTGGGCCGGGCACTGTGGCTCATGCCTGTAATCCCAGCACTTTGGGAGGCCGAGTCAGGCGGATCACTTGAGGTCAGCAGTTCGAGACCAGACTGGCCAACATGGCAAAATCCCATCTCTGCTAAAAATACAAAAATTTGCCGGGTGTGGTGGCGCACGCCTGTAGTCCCAGCTACTCAGCAGGCTGAGGCATGAGAATGGCTTGAACCCTGGGAGGTAGAGGTTGCAGTGAGCTGAGATAGTGCCATTGCACTCCAGCCTGGGTGACAGAGTAAGACTCCATCTCAATAAATAAATAAATAAAATAAGAAAAGAAACACTGTATCTGTAGGCTAGTCGTTTTAACAGGAATCAGGGCAGTCCCATGCAGGATGGAGCATCTCTGTGTGTGTGGGATTTTAAAGCTCCCCAGAGGCTGGGCATGGTGCCTTTGGAGGCCAAGGTGGGAGGATTGCTTGAGGCCAGGAGTTCAAGACCATCCTGGGCAACACAGTGAAACTCCTGTCTCTAATTTTTGTATTTTTAGTAGAGATGGGGTTTCTCCATGTTGGTCAGGCTGGTCTTGAACTCCCAACCTCAGGTAATCTGCCCGCCTTGGCCTCCCAAAGTGCTAGGATTACAGGCATGAGCCACCTCGTCCAGCCTATTCCTCTACTTTCTTAATAAACTTGCTTTCACTTGGCTCTGTGGACTCACCCTGAATTCTCTTGTGTGAGATCCAAGAACTCTCTCTTGGGGTCTGGATTGGGACCGCTTTCCGGTAACAGGGTGACCCAAACCCTCACTCCTGAAGAGTCTGGGGTGTTACTTTCAATGGCAAAAACCACGATTACTTTTCCACCAACCGAATACATTGGTAGTCCTGCCAGAATTGGGTTCTTTTTCCATTGACTTTGATCACAGGACATGGTAGTGCTGATGGCAAATCTGAACCTGCTATAAAACCTGCTGACTCCCAGACCTGTAAACAAGAAACAAGAAAAAGAAGTTTTGAGATAGTCCATTATGTAGAATTTTTGTTGCAAAGACCAACTAATATAATCTATAGCTATACATAGATATAGAAATACTGTGGTCTCAAATATATAAAAAGTTCAAATACCAGTGCAAAGAAAAAAAAAAGACTTCAGAGAAAAATGCCTTGGTTGGGTTTGGAAGATGGATGGGTTGGTTGCCCAGATCAGAAATAGAAATCATATTGCCTTCAACAAAAATAACAACAGTGGAATCAATGGGCTCCCATTGCTGAAAAGTTCAGGGATAGATTTAGCTTCGAGCATAGTTGGATTCGGATGACTGAAGGACATTGTCAGGACACTGTCTATATCTCTCCACTCAGATTTCATTCTCAGGCGGGCTCTCCCCTCATTGTGGCATCATAGACCCCAATCATTCCAGGCTTACTTTTTTCAAGTGTATCCACACCGATGGAAAAAGCTCATCTCTTTCCTGCCAGCTTCATTCAAAATCCTGGCACTATCTGATTGGCTCAGTGTGGGTCGTTTACCCTTCAACCAATCTCAGAGGCCAGGGGATGGGACTCTTCCAAGGGGAAAGCCTACCCCAGGAGCTAGAGATGCAATCAGCCTTGTCCAGCCACATGGAAGGAGGAAGGTAAAGTCAAGGGGGTGGGTGGTTTTCCAAGGGAGAATCAGGCCATTGCTTTCAGGAAAAAAAGGAAATATGGATGCTGCACAATTGAAAAACACTATCTAGGCCGGACGCAGTGGCTCACTCATGTCTGTAATCCCAGCACTTTGGGAAGCTGAGTCAAGAAGATTGCTTGAGCAGTCTCGAGTTCAAGACCAGCCCGGGCAGTGTGGCGAAACTTCATTTCTACTAAAAATATAAAAATTAGCCAGGCATGATGGTGTACACCTGTAATCCCAGCTACTTAGGGGGCTGAGGTGGGACGATTGCTTGAGCCCGGGAGGTGGGGGTTGCAGTGAGCCAAGATTGCGCCATTGCACTCCAGCCTGGGTGACAGAGCGAGACCCTGTCTCCGAAACAACAGCAACAAAACCAAAAACCCCCGAAACTATCTATTTACCACAGTGGGTGATTTTATTTGTCTATGTCTTCAAGTTGTTCTTTTTTTGAGATGGAGTCTCTCTGTTGCCCAGGTTGGAGTGCAATGACCTGATCTCGGCTCACTGCAGCCTCTGCCTGCCAGGTTCAAGCGATTCTCCCACCTCAGCCTACCAAGTAGCTGGGACTACAGGTGTGTGCCACCACACCTGGCCAATTTTTGTATTTTTAGTAGAGACGGGGTTTCACTGTTTGCTAGGCTGGTCTTGAACTCCTGACCTCATGTGTTCCACCTGCCTTGGCCTCCCAAAGTGCTGGGATTACAGGCATGAGCCACCAAGCCTTGCCCATCTTCAAGTTTTTAACTGATGAGTATATGTTACTTCTATAATGAAATAAATATTGTTAAAAACAAAAGATTTTCCCAGGATTCTCTTTTACTTTGCTCGTGTATTCTTTATGGCTGTGTCCTTGTAGGGGATGTGCACTTGGAGAGACCCTACGATTGAATGGGAGAAAACCTCCCCAGCGATGACCAATTGGCTTCCTAAATGGACACCAGATGTTTGAATTGTGGACCTTTTACTGTTTTTGTTTTTGGAGACATAGTCTCACTCTTTTGCCCAGGCTGGAGTACAGTGGCACCATCTCAGCTCACTGCAACCTCTGCTTCCCAGGTTCAAGCAATCCTCCTGCCTCACCCTCCTGAGTAGCTAGGATAACAGGCACGTGCCACCACGCCCGGCTAATTTTTGTTTTGTTTTTTTTTTTTTTGAGACGGAGTCTCACTCTGTCGCCCAGGCTGGAGGGCAGTGGTGCAATCTCAGCTCACTGCAAGCTCTGCCTCCCGGGTTCACGCCATTCTCCTGCCTCAGCCTCTCCGAGTAGCTGGGACTACAGGCGCCCGCCACCACACCCAGCTAATTTTTTGTATTTTTAGTAGAGACGGGGTTTCACCGTGGTCTCAATCTCCTGACCTCATGATCTGCCCGCCTCGGCCTCCCAAAGTGCCAGGATTACAAGCGTGAGCCACTGCGCCCGGCCTAATTTTTGTATTTTTAATAGAGACGGGATTTCACCATGTTGGCCAGGCTGGTCTCGAACTCCTGACCTCAGGTGATCCACCCACCTCGGCCTCCCAAAGTGCTGGGATTACAGGTGTGAGCCACTGTGCCTGGCTGAATTAAAGGCCCTTTAGAGGAACCAGGCGTTTCTGTGTAGATCACTGGTTTCTAAACCAGGCACTTGTGCTCTTTAATTTCTTAATATGTGTGATGCCAAAATTCTGTGGTGATCTGCTGCTGGAAGGATACCTAACCCTATGATTCTTAGTGATGCCCTGTGGGTGCTGTGGGAGCTCTCCAGGCAGAAAAGCCAACTAGGCCCTAGAATTAGGAGACGATTGTCCTGATAAGAGTTAGGAGGGAGTGTAGGGCATCAGGATGGAGTCTATTAATAACTTTCCAAATGGCTAACCCAATGCTGAAATTACCCAAGAAGCATTAAGAAAGCAATGTGTTTAGGGCAAAGAGCTCTACAGAGGTAGTTGTTAGAGATGCTTTTTTAAGCCCTATTTATTTATTTTATTATTATTATTTTTTGAGATGGAGTCTTGCTCTGTTGCCTAGGCTGGAGTGCAGTGGCGCGATCTTGGCTCACTGCAACCTCTGTCTCCCGGGTTGAAGCGATTCTCCTGCCTCAGCCTCCTGAGTAGCTGAGATTACAGGCATCTGCCCCCATGCTGGCTAATTTTTGTATTGTTGTAGAAATGGGGTTTCACCCTGTTGGCCAGGCTGGTCTTCAGCTCCTGACCTTAGGTGATCCACCTGCCTCGGCCTCCCAAAGTGATGGGATTACAGGCGACCAGCCTTTTTTGCCCAGTTAAAAAAATTTTTTTATTTTGTTTAATACTTTTTTAGAGACAGGGTCTTGCTCTTTCATCCAGGCTAGTTGCAGTGGTGCGGTCACAGCTCACTGCAGCCTCAAACCCCTGGTCTCAAGGGATGTTCCTGCCACAGCTTCCCAAGTAGCTGAGACTACAGACACAAGCCACCACGCCTGGCTAATTTTTGTTTTTAAATTTATTTATAAAGATAGTGTCTCACTGTGTTGCCCAGGCTGGTCTTCGCCTCCTGGCCTCATCCTCCTGAGTAGCCTGAGACTACAGGTGCAAGCCACCATGCCCAGCCTTCCCACTTAGAAAAAAAAACAAAAAAACAAACCAAAAAAACTATGGTAAAAATACACATAAATAAAATTTACCACCTTCACCATTTTAAAGTGGACAGTTCAGTGGCATTAAGTACATTCTCATTGTTGTGTAATCATCAACACCATCTGTCTCCAGAGCTGTTTTCTTCTTGTAAAACTGAAACAACTCACCAGGCGCGGTGGCTCACGCCTGTAATCCCAGCACTTTGGGAGGCTGAGGTGAGCGGATCATCTGAGGTCAGGAGTTTGAGACCAGCCTGGCCAGTATGGTGAAACCCCATCTCTACTAAAAATACAAAAGTCAGCTGGGCATGATGGTGGGGTGCCTGTAGTCCCAGCTATTCAGGAGGCTGAGGCAGGAGAATTGCTTGAACCCGGGAGGTGGAGGTTGCAGTGAGCTGAGATAGCGCCACTGCACTCCAGCTTGGTGACGAGCGAGACTCCATCTCAAAAAGAAAAAAAGAAACAAACAAACAACAAACTGAAACAACTAATTTCTTCTTGTAAAACTGAAATTCTGTCCCTATTAAATACTCCTGGTGCATCCCTCTCTTATTCCCAGCCCCTGGCAACCACCATCCCACTTTCTGTCTCTACGAATTTGACTACTCTAAGACCTCATAGAATAATATAACATTTGTCTTTTTGTGACTTACTTCAGTGAGCATATATAGAAATGTACATGCTCCTACATTATTCATGGTAGTATAAATTAATGCAATCTTCCTGGAGAAAAATTGGAGATAGCTACTAATAGGCTTTGGCCTGGAAATCTTATTGCTAGATATTTACTCTCCAGATAGAGTTTGCCAAGGTAAAGGGTTGAAGATATTTTCTTTTATTTTTGAGACGGAGTCTTGCTCTGTCACCCAGGCTGGAGTGCACTGGCACGATCTTGGCTCACTGCAACCTCCACCTCCTGGGTTCAAGCGGTCTTCCTGCCTCAGCCTCCTGAGTAGCTGGGATTACTGGCGTGTGCCAACATGCCCGGCTAATTTTTGTCTTTTTAGTAGAGACAGGTTTTCATTATGTTGGCAAGGCTGGTCTCCAACTCCTGACCTCAGGTGATCCATCTGCTCCGGCCTCCCAAAGTGCTGGGATTATAGGCGTGAACCACCACACCCGGTCGGGTTGAAGATATTTTCTGTAGCCTTATTTGAAACAGCCAAAAACTGGAAAGTGTCCCTCATTCGGGGATTGATTTGAACAAATTAATGCATAGTGTTAGTATTACAATACTAATGCAGTTATTAAGAAGGAAGACGTAGACCTGGGTAGAGTGTAATATTTTGGAAAGATCTCCACTATATATATTACTATGTGAAAATGTGCAAGTTGCAGAACCATTGGCTGAGTGTGGTTTTGCAGAAGTTATTAGCATCAAAATGGAGTCACTTACATCAAATCCTAACACAATGGACCCAGGAGGCCATGAAGAGGCAGCCCTGGAGCATGTATGCCCACGCTAAGGACTATCCAAAGAATTTTTCAGAGCTGTGGTATTCCAGATAAGCTGCTTGCTTTTATAAATAAATTTATTTATTTATTTATTTTTGAGATGGAGTCTCACTCTGTCACCCAGGCTGGAGGGCAGAGGTACAATTTCAGCTCACTGCAACCTCCGCCTCCTGGGTTCAAGCGATTCTCCTGCCTCAACCTCCCGAGTAGCAGGGACTACAGGTGCCCGCCACCATGCCCGACTAATTTTTGTATTTTTAGTAGAGACGGAGTTTCACCATATTGGCTAGGCTGGTCTTGAACTCCTGACCTCGTGATCTACCCACCTCGACTTCCCAAAATGCTGGGATTACAGGCGTGAGCCACTGCGCCCGGCCCAGATAAGCTACTTGTGCAAGGACACCTGCCTGCGTGACAAGTGTTTCCGTGTCCACCAATGAACTAACAAACTCCTGCAACAAGCTCCTGTAACCAATGGTCTTTGTTTCAAAACAGCTTATGTGAGCTTTTCCTATTTTTCTTTTTTAAAAAAATTCAATTCAATTAAATTTTATTTATTATTATTTTTTATTAAAAAAATTTTTTTTTCTGAGACAGAATCTTGCTCTGTCACCCAGGCTGGAGTGCAATGGCATGATCTTGGCTGACTGCAACCTCTGTCTCCCCGGTTCAAGCAATTCTCCTGCCTCAGCCTTCTGCATAGCTGGGACTACAGGCTCGCGCTACTATGCCTGGCTAATTTTTGTATTTTTAGTAGAGACGGGTTTCACCATGTTGGCCAGGCTGGTCTCGAACTCCTGACCTATTGATCCACCCACCTCGACCTCCCAAAGTGCTGGGATTACAGGTGTGAGCCACTGTGCCCGGCCTTAAATTTTATTTTTTTAAAGAGACAGAGTTTCCGTCACCTTGGCTGGAGTGCATGGCATGATTATAGCTCTCTGCAGCCTCGACCTCCTGGGCTTAAGCAATCATCCCTAGTCATTGCGACTGAAGGCCTGAGCTACCACGCCTGGCTCTTTTTTTTCTTTCGAAAGTTTCCCCTGCTCTAACCTCTTTGGATGCTCCTACAGTGGGCCATAGCATGTGGATCTCAGATTGTAATCCCCTGCTATTCCTGAATAAATTCTTTGTTGTCCGGTAGCAGTGGCTCACGCCTATAATCCCAGCACTTTGGGAGGCTGAGACGGGTAGATCACGAGGTCAGGAGTTTGAGACCATCCTGGCCAACATGGTGAAACCCTGTCTCTACTAAAAATACAAAAATTAGCCGGGCATGGTGGCACACGCCTGTAGTCCCAGCTACTTGGGAGACTAAGGCAGGTGAATCACTTGAACCCGGGAGGCAGAGATTGCAGTGAGCTGAGATCATGCCACTGAACTGTAGCCTGGGCAACAGAGCAAGACTCCATCTCAGAAAAAAAAAAATTCTTTCTTAAAGAGAGTTGATCTCTCTGTTGCTTATTTCAGATTGACAGTTCCTTTTAAATAAATAACAAAATTAAAGGCACATCTAGATAGATCCATATGGAAAACAGTATGGAGATTTCTCAAAGAACTAAAAATAGAAATACCATTTGATCCAGCAATCTCACTACTGAATATCTACCCAAAGGAAAATAAATCATTATATTAAAAGGGTACCTGCACCCGTATATTTATTGAAGCACTATTCACAATAGCAAAGATGAAGAATCAACCTAGATGTCCACCCATGGATAACTGGAGAGTGAAAATGTGGTACATATACACCATAGAACAGTATTATTCGATGATAAAAAATAATGGAATCATGTCTTTTGCAGCAACATAGATGGAACCAGAGGCCATTATGTTAAGTGAAACAAGTTAGACACAGAAACACAAATACCACATGTTCTCACTCATAAGTAGGAGCTAAATCATGCCAACATATGGACTTAGAGAGTGGAATGATGGGCAAGGGAGACTCAGAAGGGGTGGGAAGGTGGTGGGTTTTGAAAAATAAATGTCTGGAAAGTATGTTATTGAGGTGATGGTTACCCTAAAAGCTCTGACTGCACTGCTATGCAATCTATGCATGTAACAAAATTGCACTTGTGTCCCATAAATTTATTTATTTTGATTTGATTTTATTTTTTTTTTGAGATGGAGTTTCACTCTTGTTGCCCAGGCTGGAGTGCAATGGCGTGATCTCAGCTCACTGCAACCTCTGCCTCCCAGGTTCAAGTGATTCTCCTGCCTCAGCCTCCCGAGTAGCTGGGACTACAGGTGCGCACCACCATGCCTGGCTAATTTTTGTATTTTTAGTAGAGACAGGGTTTCACCATGTTAGCCAGGATGGTCCCGATCTCCTGACCTCATGATCCACCCACCTTGGCCTCCCAAAGTGCTGGGATTACAGGCATGAGCCACTGTGCCCGGCTGATTTATTTATTTATTTATTTATTTATTTATTATTATTATTTTGAGATGGAATCTCACTCTACCTCCCAGGCTGGAGTGCAGTGCTGCAATCTTGGCTCACTGCAACCTCTGCCTCCCGGGTTCAAGCAATTCTCCTGCCTCAGCCTCCTGAGTAGCTGTGATTATAGGCGCCTGCCACTACGCTCAGCTAATTTTTGTATTTTTAGTAGAGACAGGGTTTCACCATATTGGCTAGGCTGGTCTCGAACTCCTGACCTCATGATCCGCCTGCCTCGGCCTCCTAAAGTGCTGGGATTACAGGCATGAGCCACTATGTCCGGCCAATTTATACAAAATTTAAAAAAGACGGTTGTGTGTCTCCTTGTTGGCATTGTGGGGGTACTTTTCACTCCTGCTTGCATCCCCAGGCTGGTTTTCCACTCTTGTCAATTCTTCGACCTCCAATATCCTTCCAATAAATTCCACTTTTGCGACCAGAGTTGCTACTTGCAACAAAAACTATTAGTTGACACAATGTCTAAGATGTTTTGTTTTTGAGGGAATCATGCACTGTTAAAAGTATTGTAGCCGGGCGCAGTGGTTCATGCCTGTAATCTCAGCACTTTGGGAGGCCAAGGTGGGAGGATCAGGAGGTCAGGAGATCGAGACCATCCTGGCTAACATGGTGAAACCCTGTCTCTACTAAAAATACAAAAAATTAGCCGGGCGTGGTGGCGGGCGACTGTAGTCCCAGCTACTCGGGAGGCTGAGGCAGGAGAATGGCGTGAACCCAGGAGGCAGAGCTTGCAGTGAGCCGAGATTGTGCCACTGCACTCCAGCCTGGACGACAGAGTGAGACTCCGTCTCAAAAAAAAAAAAAGTATTGTAGTTACCCTTGGCACCAATTGCTGTCTTCCAAAATGCCATCTTCCTTTCCCCTAGAATATAGTTAAACCGGGCATCTGGTTACTCAACTATATTTCCCAGCCTTTTGGTGCCAGAATGAAACCATGCCTCCCTCCCCAGGGCTGATAAGGATTGCATGCCAGGTTCTGGACGGAAATATAGTTATAATAAAATATGAATCAGGCTGCATTTTGGCCCACTTCCTTGTTGCTAAACTAGACACTGACCATTTGCGTCTCCATTGTTCCTTTATTTATTTATTTATTTATTTATGTATTTATTGAGATGGAGTCTCACTCTGTCGCCCAGGCTGGAGTGCAGTGGCGCAATCTCGGCTCATTGCACCTCCACCTCCCGGGTTCAAGTGATTCTCCTGCCTCAGCCTCCCGAGTAGCTGGGATTAGAGGCATCCGCCACCACACCTGACTAATTTTTGTATTTTTGGTAGTGATGGGGTTTCACCATGTTGGCCATGCTAGCCTTGAACTCCTGACCTCAAGTGATCCACCTGCCTCAGCCTCCCAAAGTGCTGGGATTACAGGTGTGAACCACCACGCCCCACTTCCATTGTTCCTTTAAATAGAATTTCTAACGTTAGAATCATAAGGCTTTTGTTTTATGATTCCTTAAACATTCAGACTCTGATTTCCAGCGAACAGCTGATGCCAACCCGTTTGAAGATCCCCATAGAGGAACAGGATCAGCAGAAGACGACAGTGTCTTCATCTTCCAGTCACATGACTTCATCCTTCATTCTTCAACCAATGAATGATTTCCACACTTTAGCACCTCCAACACCCTTAAAAACCCTAGCCCCGGCTGGGCGCAGTGGCTCACACTCGTAATCCCAGCACTTTGGGCGGCCGAGGTAGGTGGATCACCTGAGGTCAGGAGTTCGAGACCAGCCTGGCCAACATGGTGAAACCCTGCCTGCACCAAAAATACACAAATTAGTCAGGCGTGGTGGTGGGTGCCTGTAATCCCAGCTACTCGGGAGGCTGAGGCAGGAGAATCACTTGAACCCGGGTGGCGAAGGATGTAGTGAGCCGAGATCCTGCCACTGCACTCCAGCCTGGGTGACAGAGCAAGACTCCATCTCAAAAAAAACCAAAAACCAAAAAACAACAAAAACAACCCCTAGCCCCAAACTCCTTGGGGAGATGGATTTGAGGTACCCTCCCAACTCCTCATTCAGCTGCCCTACAATTAAACGTCTCTCCATGCTGCAACCCAGTGTCTTGGCATATTCACTTGCTGTGGGTATGAGGCAATGGGCCTATTATGGTTACAAGGTGTGATTCCACGATTATCACCACTGGAATGTGTTCAGAAGCAATGCATGCGATGCCTGCTGCAGGGGCCAAGGAGAAATTTCCCTGTCACCCTTTGAAGTTTCACTGAAAAATCAAGTCACTGAAGGCGGATTAATTGGAGAAAAGGCATACACATTTCTTTGATCATAGTTTTCCATGACACGGATGCCTTCAGAATGAAGACCCAGATATACAATGGAAACTATTTTTTTTTTTTTTTTTTGAGACAGAGTCTCGCTCTGTCGCCCAGGCTGGAGTGTAGTGGTGTGATCTCAGCTCACTGCAAGCTCTGCCTCCTGGGTTCATGCCATTTTCCTGCCTCAGCCTCCCGAGTAGCTGGGACTACAGGTGCCCACCACCACGCCCGGCTATTTTTTTGTATTTTTCGTAGAGACAGGGTTTCAATGTGTTAGCCAGGATTGTCTCAATCTCCTGACCTTGTGATCCACCCATCTCGGCCTCCCAAAGTGCTGGGATTACAGGCATGAGCCACTGCGCCCGGTAGAAACTGTTTTTATGCTTAGGTTCCACAGAGTATGGACAGTTGTGTAGAAATATGATTGGACATACAGGGTTTGATCTAATGGTAATAGACTGAGTGGAGAAATCTGGCAATCTGTATCTAGATTCTTCTTGGCTTTTCTGTGAAGCATCACGTCCTTCTGGGTAAGGTAGGAGGCAGGACTCAACTCTGGAGGTGGGACTTGGACACTGGACCAGTTTGAAAACTAGCTAAAACAGGGAAGAGGCAAAAAGCACCTCTCCACAAGACATGCCCACTAGTAAGCCATGTCAACTTACCATTGCCATGGTAACACCTAGAAGTTACCATCTCTTTCCTTAGCAATGATCTGATGACCTGGAAGTTACCATCACTTTTCTAGACATTTTTGTATAATCCACTCCTTGATTTGCACATAATTAAAAGTGGGTTATAAATATGCCTGCAGCACTGCCTCTGAGCTGCTACTTTGGGTACACTGCCTATGGGGCGGCCCCGTTCCACAAGGAGCAATACCTCCACAGCTGCCATGCACTGCTGCTTCAGTAAAAGTGACTAACACCTCTGGCTCATCCTTGTATCCTTTCCAGGCTGAAGCCAAGAACCCTCCCAGACTAAGCCCCAATATTGGGGCTCAACTGCCCAGCATCCTGGCTATGGGCTAAGACCCTCTCTGGAATGGAGGTCTTATGACCTACAGTCAAACAGGCTCGGTCAGATAATTTCTTTATGGCCGGTTTTTATACAAAAAGGCAGAGAAAAAGAGTCATATTTTTAGGTCTTATGGCTGGCTTTGGGGAAAAAGGGGTTGTGGTTCTATGATCCACCTTGGGGAAGAGGGATTCTAGTTTCTATGGCTAGCCTCAGGGGAGCATGGGACTGAGAGACAGGTGGTCAGGAGAAGATCAGAGAAGAACGTCTCCTTCTGAGGCTCTCATTTTGGGGTATTGTTTGTGAGTCCCAACACTGCCTTACTTGCCGTATCAGTTAGTTATTGCCACAAAAACGCTGTGTAACAAACCATCCCAAAACTCAGGGGCTTAAAACAACAATCATCTATTTTCATTTACTTCTATGTGTTGTCTGATCTCAACTGGGGCAACTGAGTTTTGTTCCACATGTGTCTCATTCTCCTCCTAGGACCAGTGGGCTAGTCTGGGCATGTCCTCCTCATGATGATGGCAAGGGCAAGTGGCGACATTCAAGGCTTCTTGAATCCCAGTGTGATGGTTAATTTTATGTCAACTTGACTGGGCAAAGGGGTGCCCAGATTAAACATTATTTCTGAGTGTGTCTGTGACAATGCTTCTGATTAATAGCATTAGCCTGCCAGGCATGGTGGTTCACGCCTATAGTACCAGCACTCTGGGAGGCTGAGGCGGGTGGATCACCTGAGGTCGGGAGTTCAAGACCAGCCTGACCAAGATGGAGAAACCCCATCTCTACTAAAAATACAAAATTAGATGGTTATGGTTGTGCATGCCTGTACTCCCAGCTCTACGGGAGGCTGAGGTGGGAGAATTGCTTGAACCCGGGAGGTGGAGGCTGCGGTGAGCTGAGATCGCACCATTGCACTCCATCCTGGGCAATAAGAGAGAAACTCTGTCTCAATAAAAAAAAAATACCATTAGCCTTTGTTTTCTTTTGAGACAGGGTCTCACTCTGTTGCCCAAGCTGGAGTGCAATGGTATAATCATAGCTCACTATAGCCTTGACCTTCTGGGTTCAAACGATCCTCCCACCTCAGCCTCCCAAATAGCTGGGACCACAGGTGTGTGCTACCATGCCCGGCTAATTTGTGTTTATTTTTTGTAGAGACGGGGTCTTGCTATGTTGCCCAGTCTGGTCTCAAACTCCTTGGTTCAAGTGATCCTCATGCCCCAGCCTCCTAAAGTGTTGAGATTACAGGCATGGGCCACTATGCCTGGCCTGATTGACAGTATTAGTGAAGTGGTATTGTTTGTCTGGGGTAATACCCAAGGTTCACTGCCTCGCACCAAGGAAATCAAGGATGTGGACACACAAGGAGTGAGGTGAAGAGTAGAGGTTTAATAGGCGAAAGAAAGAGAAAAGCTCTCTCTCCTGCAGAGAGAGAGGGGCTCCCAAGCAGGCTTCCTGTTTGCAGCAAAGTACAGGACGTTTAATAGATGAGCTTGAGGAAGTGATGTCTGATTTACACAGGGCATGAAGGATTGGTCAGACCAGGTATGACATTTGCATAGCACGTGAAGAACCGGTTAGGATTAGGGGTGCCGTTTGCATAGTGCACAAAGAAGCTGGCCTCACCACCCTAATCTTTTATTATGCAGATGGGTTCTCTACCTGGCCAGTACCATGTTGCCTGCTTTTCTACTGCACATGTGGTGACAAAGAAAAGGGAAGATGGAGCCTCCATGTTGAACATGCCAGGTAGCCCTTTTCCATTGGCACAGCTGCTGGCATTCACCTGTGCAAGCTTCCAGCTTGCTTATCTATGTTTGCAGCTCAATTTTTCAGGCTGCTCTTTGTTAGAAAAGAAATTATTTGGGGGCTGCTTTTTGTTAAAAGGGAAATTCTGCTGAAGACTCTCTTACCCTCACTGTCTGCCTAAATAATTTCTTTTTAGCTCCTGTATCATTAGCCTTTGAATCACTGGACTCAGTAAAGCAGGCTGCCATCATCCCCAATTGGGTGGATATCATCCAATCTGTTGAGGGCCTGAGTAGAACAAAAGATGGAGGAAGAAGAATTTTGCCTCTTTTACTGCTTTATTGCTTGAGCTGGGACATATCATCTTATCTTCTCTGGCCCCTAGACTAGGATTTATATCATTGGCTACACTGGTTCTCAGGCCTTTGGGAGTCAAACTGAATGACACCACTGACTTTTCTGGATCTCCAGCTTGGAGATGGCAGATTGTACGACTGCTCAGCCTCTGTAATCATGTGAGCCAATACCTCCTAATAAATCTATCTTCCCCTCTGGCTCTTCCCTGTCTCTGTCTTGTATGTCTTTACTATACTACTGGTTCTGTTTCTCTGACTAATATACCTAGGCTCAAAAATGACACACCGTCAGTTTTGTGGTTTTTAAAATTATTGTCCAAAGCAAGTCCTATAATGAAATCCAAAGTCAAGAGGTGAGACCTATGTTCTGCTCATAATAAGAGTATTGCAAAGTTATATAGCCAAAGGTGGGGATACAGGGAAGGGCAATGATATGAGAACATTTTTGGGGGCAGGCATGGTGGTGTGCACTTGTGGTCTCAGCTACTCGGGAGGCTGAGGTGGGAGGATTGTTTGAGCCCAGGAGTTTGAGGCTGCATTGAGCTATGATCATGCCGCCGCACTCTAGCCTGGTTGACAGAGCAATACCCTATCTCAAACGAAACGAAACGAAACAAAACAAAACAAAGCAAAAACCAACCCCAACCCCAAAAAACAAAACCCAACCATGCCCCAAGTTAGGGGCATAAAATAGAAACCAGTTTATATGCTATCAGATTCTGTGGGTCAGGAATTCAGAATGGATGCAGAAAAAGATGCCTTGATTTTGCTGCATAATGCCTGGGTCTCTACTGGGAATATTCAAGGTTGAGGCGACTCAACAACTGGAGGCTTCTTTCAACAACTGAAATCATCTGAAGATTGCTCATTCCCATGTCTGGTGGTTGATGCTGACTGTCAACTGGACCTCAGCTGGGGCTGTTGGTCAATACATACCATTTGCATCCAACATATTAATCTGTAATGTGACAGAGATTTGGAGTATGAATGATCCTAGCTAGCACACACACACACACACAAGTCACAATATGCCTATGTGTTTTCTAGCCCTTGAAGGGAAAAAAGTCAAGTTTTAAAACTTAAATAAAACAAAACAAATTATTTATGCAATTCAAAGAGAGAGGTCTGAGAAGGAACCAATCTTGCTGATACGTTGATCTTGAACTTCCAGCATCCAACACTGTGGGAAAATAAATTCTTGTTGTGTTAGCCACCCAATCTATGGTATTTGGTGATGGAGGCCCCAGTACAATGAATACATATGGGTCACAGGTCCTAGAATCGTACATTCAATGAATTCCCAGTTTCAGGGAACCATAGGGACCCCTTTTTTTATGAGATTACATGATTCTGTCCTGCTGCTAGTTGATGATACTTGGAACTGGAGACCAGATCTTTGGAGCCTAAATTCATTTAGTATCCTTTCTGTTCCTCCTAGAAGAAGAACTCATGAGTTTATATGAATGAAATTTTGGGTCTACACAAAGATCTCTTGAACTCATTGGACTGTGTTTTAACTTCCCGACATTACCAACCATTGGCTGAAGGTCATGGCTTATGGTGTTAGTCAACAGGAAACTTGGATGGGCCCAGTTTACACAGCAAAGCTATTATTTTGACCCAGCAAGAATTTCAAGCAGGATATACTACAGTGAGATAACAGGGTCCAACTTCCCCAGTAGTAAGTATTTTTGAAAGAGTAGAGACCAAGCCAGCTGTTCTGGCTAAGATAGGACCTCTCATAGGTTCAGTTGCTTATAACAATCAATTATGCAAGTAACAGCTGGATAGTTCTTAACAACTTGCCTTGCTGACAAAGCCACTCTGTGGTTTGTATTCAGCTCATTATTATCATTATTATTTTTTGAGACGGAGTTTTGCTCTTGCTGCCTAGGCTGGAGTGCAATGGTGCAATCTCAGCTCACTGCAACCTCCACCTCCTGGGTTCAAGTGATTCTCCTGCCTCAGCCTCCCGAGTAGCTGGGATTACAGGCACCTACCACCACACCCAGATAATTTTTTAAAATATATTTTTAGTAGAGACAAGGTTTCACCATATTGGCCAGGCTGGTTTCGAACTCCTGATTTCAAGTGATCCGCCCACCTTGGCCTCCCAAAGTGCTAGGATTACAGGTGAGAGCCACCGTGCCCAGCCCCAACTCATGAATTTGTATTGTGTTTGAGGGGGATTTGAGCTATGAATGATCCTGGGTAGCATACACAGACAAGTCAAAATATGGCTTTGTTCTCGTTAGGTCTTTGAAGAGAAAAAGTCAAGCTAATCCCAGCACTTTGGGAGGCCAAGGCAGGCGGATCATCTGAGGTCAGGAGTTTGAGACCAGCCTGGCCAACATGGTGAAACCAGATCTCTACTAAAACTCAAAAATCAGCCAGGCGTGGTGGCGCACACCTGTAATTCTAGCTACTCTGGAGGCTAAGGCAGGAGAATTGCTTGAGCCAGGAAGATGGAGGTTGCAGTGAGCTGAGATGACGCCACTGCACTCCAGCCTGGCCGACAGAGTGAGACTCTGTCTCAAAACAAAACAAAACACCATAATTATTTACAGCAGTGGTTCTCGAGCTCTTTGGTCTCAGAACCCCTTTGCACTCTTAAAATTATTGAGGACCCTAAAGAGCTTCTGTTTATGTGGGTTTTATTTCTTGTTTTAAAAATTAACACATGGCCAAGTGCAATGGCTCATACCCGTCATCCCAGCACTTTGGGAGGCTGAGGCAAGGAAGATTGCTTGAGGTCAGGAGTTTGGGACCAGCCTGGGCAGCAGCAAGGCCCCATCTCTACAAAAAATAAAAAAAAGCTGCCATGTGGTGGTGCTCGCCTGTAGTCCCAGCTACTCAGGAGGCAGAGGCAGGAGGATTGCTTGAGCCTGGGAGTTCGAGGCCCCAGTGAGCTATCATGGCATCACTGCACTCCAGCCTGGGTGCCAGGGCAAGACTCTGTCTCTAAAAAACAATAAAAAAATTAAATTTGAGAGAATTTAAAATATTTATGTTTAATTCACTTAAAATAACAATGAAAATCCATTGCATGTTAACACAATGAATGTCTCTCTCTCTCTCTCTCTATATATATATATATATATATATATATTTTTTTTTTTTTTTGAGATGGAGTCTTGCTCTGTCACCAGGCTGGAGTGCAGTGGTGCAATCTCCGCTCACTGCTACCTCTGCCACCCGGGTTCAAGTGATTCCCCTTCCCTGAATTGCCTCCCGAGTAGCTGGGACCACAGGCGTGCACCACCACGCCTGGCTAATTTTTGTATTTTAGTAGAGAAGGGGTTTCACCATGTTGGCCAGGCTGGTCTCGAACCCCTGATCTCAGGTGATCCACCTGCTTCAGCCTCCCAAAATAGTGGGATTACAGACGTGAGCCACCATGCCCGGCCTAACACAATGAATATATTTTATTATATTTCCCAAAAAAAATTTAGTGAGAAGAGTGGCATTGCTTTACATATTTACGAATTTCTTTACTGTCTGGTTTAATAGAAGACTGCTTTATTCTCATAGCTGCTACACACACTCTGTTGTGATACATTGTTTTGTTTGAAGACTCAAGAAAATCTACAGACATGTAGTTGATGAAGGGAGGAAATTATTTCAATATTTCAGAAAATTCAGGAATTACTCTTTGATACTACACCAAAACTCAAAAACTGGAAGTTTCTTAAAGATCAGTTGCTCTGAGGAATCTGAATCCATTTTAATCAGTTCTGTTTCATTAAAATCCACTGGTTTACCTTGTACTTTGTCTGTTTGAGATGGAGTCTTGGTCTGTCACCCAGGCTAGAGTGCAGTGGCACGATCTCAGCTCACTGCAACTTCTGCCTCTCAGGTTCAAGCGATTCTCCTGTCTCAGACTCCTGAGTAGCTGGGATTACAGGTGCCCGCCACCATGCCCAGCTAATTTTTGTATTTTTAGTAGAGATGGGGTTTCACCACGTTGGTCAGGCTGGTCTCGAACTCCTGACCTCAAGTAATCCTCCCGCCTCGGCCTCCCGAAGTGCTGGGATTACAGGCATGAGCCACAGCATCCAGCCTAATTGAAGACTTTTTAAGAGGGGGTCTGGCCACATTGCCCATGCTGAAGTGCAGTCTTCACAAGCACAATCATAGTGTGCTACAACCTGGAACTCCTGGATTCAAGGAATCCTCTCACCTTGAGTAGCTGAGACTACATGTGTGGACCACCGCAACTTTAAGTGAAGTTGTCTCTCCCTCCCTCCCTCCCTCCCTCCCCCTCCTTCCCCCTCCTTCCCTTCCTCCCTGCCCCTCCTTCACTCTTGTTGCCCAAGCTGGAGTGCAATGGCGCCATCTTGGCTCACTGCAACCTCCGCCTCCCAGGTTCAAGCAATTCTCCCACCTCAGCCTCCCGAGTAGCTCAGATTACAGGTGAGCAACACCACACCTGGCTAATTTTTGTGTTTTTAGTAGAGACAGGGTTTCACCATGTTGGCCAGGCTGGTCTCGAACTCCCAACCTCAGGTGATCGGCCCGCCTTGGCCTCCCAAAGTGCTGGGATTACAGGCGTGAGCCACCGTGCCCAGCCAACACATTTTAAACAAGGTTTTCTAGACATCTAATCTTGATTAATTACGTTCTGAAAACAGTCAATACTGAAAACAGAGTGGCAAGGACACTGGAAGGGGATTACATGACTTTGTCTTTGCCTTGGCTCTCATGCTAATGGTGGATGTGGTGGATGTGGGTTGGTTACCCTCTGGGGTAGACTGGAACCTTGACCTGTATGAGTCAGGGCAGGGATGTGACATTGACTCTGGCCATTGAGATGTAGAGTAAATGTAGCGGCCATTGTCATGCCCTGCCCAGATCCCCTCTGATCCCTTTACCAGTTCTGTGTGTTTTGCTGCTGATGTCCAGCCTCTGTGGCCATCCCAGGGTTGCCTTTGGACACGGGGACCTCCTTGCCTGCATGGAGACTGGGGAATGCCTGTGTATTTGCATCTTCCCTGGGGGCACCTGTAGCCAGTAGCTAACTCCTTTTTCTCCAGGTGGGACATTTGGCTTCGGATAATGTCAATTTAGCTAAGCTGGAAGAACATTTCTCCCTACTCTCTTCCCTGTAAAGTTCTGGGTTAGAGTTGGCTAGAAGAATAATCTGCACAAGATTTGGAAGATGGATGTAAAGCAATGACCCTAGTTTTTAATCTCCCTGGAGGTGTCAGGCATGGCGGCAGCACACACACACATTGCTGCAGACACACACATTGCTGCAGACACACACATTGCTGCAGACACACACATTGCTGCAGACACACACATTGCTGCAGACACACACATTGCTGCAGATCTGTTGGCTCTTCTCCAGCTCTTGCCACACCTCTTTCATCTTCCCTGAGAACTAGGCCAAGTGAACACGCAGCTCCAAGGTGAAGGATGACAGCTTCACCTGCAGGTCACTCACGACATTGAGGTTGCAGGTGGTGCGAGACAGACGCAAGTCCCTCATGGGTTCTGCTCCTCCCTGCTCTTGTGCACAGCTAGTGTTCCCTCCTAACGGATGGGCTGGCTGACCTAGAGTGATTGCAGACCCAGTACCAGACAAAGGGCCACAGTCTGCTCCACTAACTCACTATTGCACAAGGTCAAATCCCATAATAAATTCCCTGTTCTAGATCACTCATAGTGGTTCTGCTTCTCTGATTGAGAGACACAATAGGACAGTCTCCAAGATGGAATTTAAGCTGTGGAGCTCTCTGTGGGGGAGGGGTTAGGCTTGGACTGCCTCTCCGTGTCTTGTCTTCTTCTCTTTCCTTGTTCTGCTTCCTTTATTCCCTTCATGGTTTCTCCTGGAACAAGCCTTCTCAATAAACCCTTTGCATCAGGATGCTTATTTTAGACTCTACATTGGGAGAACTTGACCCATGATAAAGAAGTCTGCTGGAGGGCTCTTGAAGATGCAGATTTATTCCTTGTTAAAAGGCAAGAGCAGGCTGGATGCAGTGGCACAGGCCCGTAATCCCAGCACTTTGGGATGCCAAGGCAGGTGGATTGCTTGAGCCCAGGAGTTCGGTACCAGCCTGGTCAACGTGGTGAAACCCCCATCTCTACAAAAAATTACAAAAATTAACCAGGCCTGGTGGTGGGCACTTTTAGCCAGCTACTCAGGAGCCTGAGGTGGGAGAATCACCTGAGCTGAGGAGGTCGAGGCTGCAGTGAGCTGAGATCACGCCACTTCACTCCAGCCTAGGTGACGGAGTGAGACCCTGTCTCATATATATATATATATATATATATATATATATATATATATATATGGGTAAATAAATAATACAAAATTGGCCAGGCAGCCAGCCTGTAATCCCAGCACTTTGGGAGGCTGAGGCGGGCAGATCACCTGAGGTCAGGAGCTCGAGACCAGTCTGGCCAACATGGTGAAACCCTGTCTCTACTAAAAATACAAAAAATTAGCTGGATGTGGTGGTGTGCACCTGTAATCCCAGCTACTCAGGAGTCTGAGGCAGGAGGATCACGTGAACCCGGGAGGCGGAGGTTGCAGTGAGCCGAGATCGCACCACTGCACTCCAGCCTGGGTGACAAAGCGAGACTGTGTCTCGAAAAATAAAAGTAAACATAAAATAAAATTTTTTTAAAATTTTATTTTTAATTGACAAATAATTGTACATGATACATACGATGTATAGTGATTAGATCAGAGATAATCAGTATATTAATCATTTCAAATATTTGTCATTTCTTTGTGTTGGGAACAGTCACTATCCTCCTTCTAGCTATTGGAAACTATACCTAATTGTTAGCTATAGTCATCCTACAGTGGTTTAGAACACTAGCACTTACTCCTCCTTTCCAGCTGTAGCAGCCACCTTTGAGACTATGAAGTGATTAAATTTAAGGAGGAAAAGCAATATAGTGAGGATGGTGGGTGAAAGAAGGAGAGAAGAATGGCTTTTTAATTCATTTATTTATTTTTTTGACAGAGTCTGGCTCTGTTGCCCAGGCTGGAGTGCAGTGGCATGATCTTGGCTAACTGCAACCTCTGCCTCCCAGGTTCAAGTGATTCTCCTGCCTCAGCCTCCTGAGTAGCTGGGATTACAGGCACCCGCCACCACGCCTGGCTAATTTGTGTATTTTTGGTGGAGACAGGGTTTCACCATGTTGGCCAGGCTGGCCTCGAACTCCTGATCTCAAGTGATCCACCCGCCTTGGCCTCCCAAAGTGCTGGGATTACAGACAAACCACTGCCCGTGCCTGAGAACGGCTTTTAAAAAAAATGGTTATCTACCTCCATCCTCTTTGCTTTGTGAGAAAACTGAAGTCCTATTTAAGCCACTCTTACTCAGGTTATTGGTAACCTACAGACGACAACATTCCTAATTAACCCACTTTCCATGAATGTCTTCCAATATTTTCCCTTTCTTGCTGTTTTTCACTTGGGACTCCATCTATTTCTAGAGAAGTGAGTTTTTCCTTAGCTTCTGGGTAGACCATGTGACCCAGTTTAGGCCAATCAGCATACCCCATCTACCTGGCTATAGTCATTGGCTCAGAGGTGGTCATGTGATATGGACTGGGCCAATCAGAGTGAACCTCAGTATGAAGGTAGTCTATATCCGTCTCCGTTTGTGAACATGGGGCATGAAGTTGCAGGAGATCCTCCTGGCAGCCATCTTGTGAGCCAACACATCAAACTTCTTTTGAAAGCACATCCTACTTTTTATTTATTATATTTTTCATGTGAGCTGATAATTTTATTTAATGTTTAATTCAGTTTGGGATTTTAGTTATTCACAACTAGAAGCATCCCATATGATGCAGTGGAAACTAATTTTTAACTTAAATGAAATAGCTTAAATTAATTTTTAATTGACATGAGCCTCAGTTTTCTCATGTGTAAAATGCATTAGAGGCAAGAGGTCTCTGCTTGCCTCCTAGTGTTATCCTGCAGATTAAGTGAAATAAAGTATTTTCGAATATTTGGAAAACTATAAAGTAAACAGAAGGTATTTATGAAAATTAATATAAGCCAAAGTCTGTCAGACAAGGGTCAGGAGTAGGTACGGTGAGGCAGGGAAAAAAGGAACACAACATCCTGTTTTCTCATAGAGACAGATAAACAGCAGCATGAGCATGCATATTGGAGTATGCATGCCTGACTCACAAATCCAAAAATAAGTCATAAGACGCTATATGGAGAGATTAACTATAAATACAGCAATATTAGCTGTGAGTGACAAGGCCAATTAGAGGACATAGAGATGATTTTGAAGGTCTCCATGCAGTGCATCTTGAAGAGCTATAAAAATACTTGATGTTTACAGCTTAAGAAAGAGATGAAAATTAAGAGGAGATAGTTTATGATCTGATTATGTATCCACTTTATAGGAGGAACGGTCAATGCCTGGCCTTCCCCCACCTCATCCTCGGTCAGCACACTCTGGCCTAATTTCCAGTGGCCAGCACCTGCATTCATTTGTTTGAGGACTGTCTCTGGTCTTTGGGGTACACATTATGATCTACACAGTTGGGCCAGAAATGCTAGGGATTTAATGTCCTCCATGAGTGGCTGTCAATCAGTGACTGGAAGGAAGGTGGAGGATAAATATCCCAGCTCCCTCACTCCTCAGCTGGCCAATTCTGAGATCTGTATTCTATGTTGTCTCCTAGAGGTCCCAGCAGATTGAGCGCCAGTTGCCCACAGTGGTAACTTGCTTGACGCTTGTTGTTTTCCTTCCCTGTGTCACTTTATCTTCCCATACTGGGTCTCCTGGAACTGACTCTAAAATAAACAACTTTCACTTGAATCATGTCTCAAGGTCAGCTTCTGAGAGAGCCCAAACAAAGGCAGACTTTCCTTCCTGCATGTATATATATTTTCCAAGAATAATAAGTCCTTACAATTTTATACAGCGTTTCAATTTTATGAAAAAAAAGTGATGGAATATTCACATACAATGGAATATTATTCAGCAATTAAAAAAATAAAATACTGATAGGTGAATATCAAGTGCATTATTCTGAGTGAAAGAAGCCAGACTCAAGTGTCTATGTAGTGTACACTTTGATTTGTGTGACCTTCTAGAGAAGGCAAGACTGTAGGGACAGAAAATAGATCAATGATTTCTATGGGCTAAGGCTGCAGGAAGGGATTAATTACAAAGGATCAAAAGAGAACTGTCTATGGGTGAGGGAACTGTACTATTTCTTGATTTTTGTAGAGGCTACAAGACTGTATGTTTGTCCAAACCTATAGAACTGTATACTAATAAGGGGTGGATTTTACTGTATATAAATGATACCTCAATAAAAAATTCCTTAAAGAGTATTCACCATCATTATCTTATTTGGTTGTCATAACAACCCTGCAGCAATCAGGCATTATTCTTCATTTATTCAGCCAACTGTAATTCCACTTCCTTCTCTCCATTCACTCCAAACCCATTGTTGCCTTTCAGTCCACCATTCCTATCAAATTGTTCTTGCCAAGGCCACTAATGACCTGTTATTTGCTCAAGCCAATGGCCACTTTGCAGCCCTTCCTTGACCTTTATGCACAACTTGATGGTGTTGATGCATCTGCTTTGGAGCTCCTTTGGCCCAGGCTGTTGCAGCCCACAATGCTGCTCTGTCCAGTCCAACTTTAGCTGTCCTCAGTTGCTCCTCTACCTTGTCCCTCCCCATTTATCTGCCTTTTCCTCTTCTCATATTTCCCCCCACACTCCCTGGGGGATCTCAACCATCCTTTTGGCATCAACAATCACTTATATACTTAGTATATTTTGCATTACTATAAGAAAATATCACAAACTGGGTAGTTTATAAAGAAAATAAATGTCGGGTGCAGTGGCTCATGCCTGTAATCCCAGCACTTCGGGAGGCTGAGGCAGGTGAATCACTTGAGGCCAGGAGTTTGAGACCAGCCTGGCCAACATGGCAAAAACCTGTCTCTATTAAAAATAATAAAAAAAAAAACTGGACATGTTGGCACATGCTTGTTAAGTCCAGCTACTTGTGAGGCTGAGACATGAGAATCACTTAAACTCAGGAAGTGGAAGCTGCAGTGAGTTGAGATCGTGCCATTGCACTCCAGCCTGGGCAACAGAGCCAGACTCTGCCAAAAAAAAAAGAAAAGAAAAGAAAAGAAAAAAGAGAAAAAAGTGTACTTCTTACACTTCTGGAGGCTGGGAAGGCCAAGACTGAAGAACCAACATCTGGTGAGGACCTTCTTGCTGTGTCATAACATGGCAGAGGGCATCCTGCAGTGAGGGGGCAAGAATGTGCATGTAAGCTCAGGTCTCTCTTCCTTTTTTTTATAAAGCCACCAGTCCCATCATGAGCGTTTAACTCTTTTGACCTTATCTGATCCTAAATACCTTTCCAAAGCCCTGTTTTGAATTAACATATAAATTTGGGGAGTAAGTTTCAAATACATAAAATCTGGGGACACATTCAAGCCATATCATATACTCATAACTTCTAAGAGTGTTTTATGTTTTATCTCCTCATTATCTAGTTACTTGGATTTCCAGTTTATTTTATTTTTTGGAGAGAGGGTGTGACCCTGTCACCCAGGCTAAAGTGAAGAGGCACGATCATTACTCACTGCAGCATCGAATTACTGGGTTCAAGAGATCCTCCCAAGTAGCTAGGACTACAAGTGTACACCACCATGACTGACTAATTTTTGATTTGTTTTTGTAGAGATGGGATCTTGCTATGTTGCTCAGGCTGGTCTTGAATTCCTGGCCTCAAGAGATCCACCTGCCTTGGTCTCCCAAAACACTGGGATTACAGGTGTGAGCCACCACACCTGGTTTTGGATTTCCAGTTTAATACTCAGTAGTTGATTTTTCAGCCTCCCAAAATGCCATTAAGTCAGGCAAACTTTTTCTAAAGTTTCTGGGACAAAATCTGTAGCACAGGGCTACTATTACAAGATCTTGTAGAATGATGTAGATATTTTGTAATGTCCATTGGAGAGCAGCTCTCTAAACTCTTATGAAACCATAAATAATGTTCAAGAATAATTAAAGAAAGAAGAAAAATCATGACTTTCATACATATGTGAAGTGAATATGTGTTAAAGATTTTATCTTCCTCATGAATGACGGAACCAATGTTACAACTCATTCAAAGGAGCATTCAAATAAAAGACACAGTTATGGGTCAGAAACACTGAAATGACTGTGCAAATTGAACTCTTCCATAGTGGTGGAGGGAAGTAGGTTGAACTTCTGGTGGACATTACAGCTTTTTCTTGTCTACAAAAAAAGGATTATTTTGCATTGCTATCAATTATCAAGAACTTGCAGAATAGTAAAATAGGTCAAAGGAAAGGAAAGGCTAGAATCAGATAACTCAGAAGAATGTTCTTTACCCTATGGGTTGCCAGGTTTTTTCTGTAAAGGGCCAGGTAGTAAATATCTTAGACTTTGCTAGACATATGGTCTACGTGGCAACTACTTCACTTCCGTTGAAGCATGAAAACAGCTGTAAAAAATATAAACAAATAGGAGTGGTTGGATTTGGTTTCTGGGCTGCAGTTTGCCAATCCCTGCTCTAGACAGTGTCTTAATTTTCCACTGAAGCAGAATTTTTTCCTGTGGCCAGGTGTGGTGGCTCATGCCTCTGATCCCGGCACTTTGGGAGGCCAAGGCAGGAGGATCACTTTAGCCTAGACGTACAAAACCTGCCTGAGCAACGTAGTGAGACCCCATCTCTACAAAAAATAAATAAAAAATTAGCCAGGCACAGTGGTGCACTCCTGTAGTCCCAGCTACTAGGGAGGCTGAGGTGGGAGGATTGCATGAGCTTGGGAGGTTGAGGCTGCAGTGAACTGTGATTGTGCCACTGCACTGCAGCCTGGGTGACAGAGGGAGACCTTGTTTCAAAAAAAAAAAAAAAAGGTATAAAAAAATTTTTCCCCTGCAATAGGACAGTGCCTAGAAGTCTTAAAAAATATCTTAAGAAGATGACTGACATTAAAACATCATTTTGATAATCATGAATTATGCCGCAATCAGCCTAATTCATTCATGGTGAATTACACCATTCTTCTAATTTACTGGATTTAGGGGTTTGTTGGAAATCTCGTGGAAAGGTAAAGCTCTGGTCAGCTTTACTTTGAAAGTTCTTAGGCTGTTGGATTAGGGCAAGGATCAGCAAACTATGGCCCATGGGCCAAATCCACATGGCCCACAAAGCATAAAATATTTATTTCCTGGTCCTTTATATAAAAAGTTTGTTGCCCTCTGGACTTAGGGTTTAGAAGCAAGGACTCTTTGATTCTACCCCTCACTAGCTATGGGCTTTCAGGCCAGTTATTTAACTTCTTTGTGACTCAGTTTTCTCATTTGCAAAGTGGATATGTTAGTGATGCTTATCTCATGGTGAAGATGAACTTACTTATTACCTGTGAAGCTTTTTGAGCAGTGTCCAGAACATAAGAATTGTTCAGTAAATGCTAGAGTTGATAAAGGAAGAAGGGAAAGGGAAGCAGGAGGAAGAGAAGCAGATGTTCTGGGTGGATGTTTTGATCACCTCCTTTCCACCCCATTAGTGAGGGTGCCCCAGATATATGAGCAATAAACTTAAGTTGCATGTCACTGACGTTTTCGTACCCGTTTGTTACGCGGCATTACCATGGCATTAGGTAACTGATACAGGCTGTTCTGAACATTTGTGCAATTGTCTCTCTAGGTTAGAGTTAAGGTTAGAAATGAAGTGCTGAGATAATGGTTATTGTAGTGAACATCTTTTGGAGTGTCTACTTGTCTAAAATCCAATTGTTGCTGGTGAGCCAGTCCAAGTTTTATACTTTGCCACACAAAAGAATCTGAGAGCAAGTCCAAAGTAGGACGTAAGCAAGAGGCCAGGCATGGTGGCTCATGCCTGTAATGCCAGCACTTTGGGAAGCTGAGTCAGGTAGATCACTTTAGCCCAGGAATTTGAGAACAGCCTGGACAACATAGCGAGATCCCTGTCTCTACAAAAAAATACAAAAATTAGTCAGGTGTGGTGGTGTGCACCTGTGGTCTCAGCTACTCAGGAAGCTGAGGTGAGAGCATCATCTGAGCCTGGAGAGGTCTGAGCTGCAGTGAGCTGAGATCGTGCCACTGCACTCCAGCCTGGATGATAGGGTGAGACCCCATCTTGAAAAAGAAATGTTAGCAAGAAAGTTTATTGCAGCGTGAACGTACACTCTGACAGCTGATTAGAGTGGGCTGCTCAAAAGTGAGACAGCGCTGACTGACACTGGGGAACCTCCCTTTATGGGAAACTTACATAATCATTCATGAAAGAGTGGGAAGGGGTGTTGATGTTAAGTGTGTTTTGGGTGGTCCCCCAGATGTGCATGCACTATTGTCATACACACTAATGTGTATATTGCGTGTCTCATTAGCATCTTAAATCTCTACCCAGGGGTGATTTTCTTTTATTATCATAATGAGCATAGGTCAGCCCAAGGATACTAATTATGGGTTTCTGAGCTTGTGCAAATTTGGAAACTCTTTTCCCTCCCCTCCCCTCCCCTCCCGTCCTCTCCCCTCCCTTCCCCTCCCCTCCCCTTCTCTTCCCTTCCCTGAGGGAGTCTTGCTGTTGCCCAGGCTGGAGTGCAGTGGCACATTCTCAGCTCACTACAACTTCTGCCTCCTGGGTTCAAGCCATTCTCTCACCTCACCCTCCCAAGTAGCTGGGATTACAGGTGTGCACCACCACGCCCAGCTAATTTTTGGATCTTTGTTACAGACAGGGTTTCGCCATGTTGGCCAGGCTGGTCTCGAACTCCTGACCTCAGGTGATCTGACCACCTCGGCCTCCCAGAGTGCTGGGATTACAGGTGAGAACCACAACACCCGGCCCCTTCTGCTTTTCCATCTCCTTGTTGCAGGATGCTCTAACCACGAGCCCAGGATGAGTTTTGTGCACCGTCGGGTAGTTTGCTCTTTCTGTATTTAGCAAGTTTGTTTCCCTTTAAGGGAGGATATGACCACCCTATCTAACCTAACTCACAATGACCTTCACCCCTCTCTTTGGGAATTATTCTCCATCCAAAGGAAGGTTTCTTGAAGCTACGTTGGTACAACGCCATCACTCCTCCCCTCCTCTCACCCTCCTCCCAGCAGAATTGATTGGACTGGGGAGGGCATCTCACACAAACCAGCTATTTCAGAACCTTTACTTTCTTTTGGAATTGGCGCTAAAAGTTTCTTTGGTTTATCCCAGATTGGTTTCTTGATTGAAAGCACCATGGGAGGGATTGTTTTTATTTTATTCCCAACATACTGAGTGCCCAGCACTGTTCAAGAAAATAATAACAAACATATTGAGTGCTTAGCTGTTCCAGGCACTAGGCATGTATTATCTAATTTCCTTAAACCAGCCCTAGAATTCAAGTCTCATGATTAACCTTATTCTACAGATAAGAAAACTGGGGTTCAGAGAGGTTAAAGACCTTGTGCAGGGCCAGGTGCGGTGGCATGCTTCTATAGTCCCAGCTACTCGGGAGGCTGAGGTGGGAGGATCACTTGACCCCAGCTGCATGTGAGCTCTGATCATGTCACTGAACTCCAGCCTCGGCAATGGAGTGAGACGCCATAACTAACAATTTTTTTTTTTTTTTGAGATGGAGTCTCACTGTGTCACCCAGGAAGTGCAGTGGTGCGATCTCGGCTCACTGCAACCTCCGCCTCCTGGGTTCAAGCAATTCTCCTGCCTCAGCCTCCCGAGTAGCTGGGATTACAGGCATGCGCCACCACGCCTGGCTAATTTTTTGTGTTTTTAGTAGAGACGGGGGTTTCACCATGTTGGCCAGGCTGCTCTCAAACTCCTGACCTCAGGTGATCCACCCGCCTCGGCCTCCCAAAGTGCTGGGATTACAGGCGTGAGCCACTGTACCTGGCCAGAAAATTTTAAACATTAGTCAGGCATGGCAGCGCATGCCTATACTCCCAGCTACTTGCAGGGGTTGACATAGGGGGACTACTTGAACCCAAGAGTTTGAGGCTGCAGTGAGCTGTGATCATGCCACTGCACTCCAGGCTGGGCAGCAGGCAAGACCTTGTATCAAATAATAATAATAATAATAATTAATAATAAATAAAGACCATGTACAAGAACGCAGAGTCAGGAAGAAGCTCTGTCGCTCAGGCTGGAGTGCAGTGGCATGATCTTGGCTCACTGCAACCTCTGCCTCTCAGGTTCAAGCGATTCTCCTGCCTCAGCCCCCCGGCTAATTTTTGTATTTTTAGCAGAGGCAGGGCTTCACCATGTTGCCCAGGCTGGTCTCGAACTCCTGACCTCAAGTGATCCACCTGCCTCGACCTCCCAAAATGCTGGGATTACAGGAGTGAGTCACCATGCCAGGCCGAAATGGGGTTTTGCCATGTTGCCCAGGCTGGTCTTGAACTGCTGGGCTCAAGTGATCTGCCTGCCTTGGCCTCTCAAAGTGTTGGGATTATAGGCATGAGCCACTGCACCTGGCCCAACAGTGCAAATTAATATCTGTCTCCCACGTCCTAGAGCACACTGGTTATTACCTATATGTATGTGTTTTCAATGTTCAGAAAAGATATGGCTGGGCGCGGTGGTACACGCCTGTAATCCCAGCACTTTGGGAGACTGAGGCAGGCAGATCACGAGGTCTGGAGTTTGAGACCATCCTGGCCAACATGGTGAAACCCCATCTCTACTAAAAATACAAAAATATGAGCCAGGCGTGGTGGCACATGCCTGTAGTCCCAGCTACTCAGGAGGTTGAGGCAGGAGAATCGCTTGAATCCGGGAGTCAGAGGTTGCAGTGAGCCCAGATTGCGCCACTGCACTCCAGCCTGGGCGACAGAGCGAGACTCTGTCTCCAAAAAAAAAAAAAAAAAGCAAAAAAGATGAGCTCCCCTGTGCTCACCTTGGGCTAGTGGAGAGAGTCTTCCTGGTACCCTGTCCCTAGGTGTGGTCCTACCAGGATCCCTACTTTATACAGGGAGCCTTAATTCCTACTCACCGTCTTGCAAAGACCTGAGGCCTCATCTCCCACACTGTGGTATGCTCAGTATGCCCCTCCATCCACCCCCTCACTCCCACGCCCTAAAAACCTCTGCAGTGCCATCTTGCATTCCCACCTCCTGACTCTCAGCAATGTCTTCTCTGACCCCCGGGCTTTCCCTTCATGTCTTTAAAGCTTGCTCATGCATGAGTATGCATACGACATCATTAGTCATTAGGGAAATGCAAATTAAAACTCCAGGCAGATGTCACCACGCATCCACTAGAATAGTTATAATAAAAAAGACGGATGATACCAAGTGCTGGCCAGGATGTAGAGTGATGCACACACTGTTGGTGGATGACACCCTGGTAGCTTCTTATGGGGTTAAATGGACACTCACCAGGTGACTCAACAATTCCGCTCTCTGGTATTTACCCAGGATCCCCACAAAGACATTTTTGTTTGTTTGTTTTCTGAGACAGAGCCTTGCTCTGTTGCCCAGGCTGGAGTGCAGTGGTGCAATCTCAGCACACTTCAACCTCCACCTCCCGGGTTCAAGCCATTCTCCCACCTCAGTTTCCTGAGTGGCTGAGATTACAGGCATGCATCACCATGCCTGGCTCATTTTTGTATTTTTTGTAGAGATGGGGTTTCACCATGTTGGGCTGGCTGGTCTTGAACTCCTGACCTCTGGTGATCCTCCCACCTCGGCCTCCCAAAGTGCTGGGATTACAGGCGTGAGCCCCTGAGCTTGGCCCCCACAAAGACTTTTATACGTGGATATTCATAGCAGCTTTATTCATGCTAGCCAAACACTGGAAACAAACCATATGCCCATTCACGAGAGAGGACAAACAGTGGTCCACCCATACATTGGAGTATAATAGAAAGGAACAGATTCTGATAAAAAGATCAGAAGGATGCATCTCACAAGTGTTAAGTTGAGTGAAAGAAGCCAATCACAAAAGAGGACAGACTATATGATTGTAGGATTCCATTTCTTTTTTTTTTTTTCTTTCTTTCTTTCTTTTTTTTTTTTTTTTTGTTTGAGACAAGGTCTTGCTCTGTCACCCAGGCTAGAGTGCAGTGGCGTGATCTCGGTTCACTGCAACCTCCGCCTCCCAGGTTCAAGTGATTCTCCTGCCTCAGTCTCCTGAGTAGCTGGGACTACAGGCGCCTGCCACCATGCCTGGCTAATTTTTGTATTTTTAGTAGAGATGGGGTTTCACCGTGTTGGCCAGGCTGGTCTTGAGCTCCTGACCTTGTGCCTCGGCCTCCCAACATGCTGGGATTACAGGTGTGAGACACCGTGCCCAGCCCATTTCTTTTCTTTTTCTTTGGAGAGAGGGTCTTGCTCTGTCACCCAGGCTGGAGTGCAGTGGTGCGATCATAACTCACTGCAGCCTTAATCTCCTGTGCTCAAGTGATCCTCTCTCCTCAGCCTCTCAAGTAGCTGGGACTACAGTTGCATACCACCACCCCCAGCTAGTTTTTTTAATTTTTGGTAGAGACAATGTCTTGCTATGTTGTTCAGGCTGGACTTGAACTCCTGAGCTCAAGCAATCCTACTGCCTGGGCCTCCCAAAGTGCTGAGGTTACAGGCGTGAACCACTGCCCCGGTGTGATTCTGTTTCTGAACAATTATAGAATAGGCAAGTTGAATCTAAAGTGACAGATGGATCAGTGGTCGCCTGGGGGACGGGAATGGAGGCATTGGCCACAAAGGGGCATAGGGGAATGTTGGGAGTGATGGAAATGTTCTAAATCTTTGGCGGTTATGTGGTGTACACATTAGTCAAAACCTACAAACTGTACACTGAAGATGGGTGAACTTTTTTTTTTTTTTTTTTTTTTTTTTTGAGACAAAGCCTCCCTCTATCACCCAGGCTGGAGTGCAGTGGCACAATCTCAGCTCACTGCAATCTTCGCCTCCCGGGTTCAAGCGATCCTCATGCCTCAGCCTCCCAAATAGCTGGGATTACAGGTGCACATCACCATGGCCGGCTAATTTTTGTGTTTTTAGTAGAGACAGGGTTTCACCATGTGGGCCAGGCTGGTCTCGAACTCCTGACTTCAAGTGATCCACCTGCCTCAGCCTCCCAAAGTGCTGGGATTACAGGCATGAGCCACCGTGCTCAGACATTTTTTAAGAGACAGGGTCTTACTCTGTCACCCAGGCTGGAGTGCAGTGGCAGGATTGCAGCTTACTGCAGTCTTCAACTTTTGGGCTTAAGCAGTCCTCCCGCCTCAGCCTCCTGAGTCCTTGGGATTACAGATGTGAGCCACTGCACCCAGCTCAGGTACATTTTATTGTAGTAATTTATATCTTTTTTTTTTTTTTTTGAGATGGAGTCTTGCTGTGTCGCCCAGGCTAGAGTGCAATCATGCGATCTCAGCTCACTGCAACCTCTGTCTCCTGGGTTCAAGTGATTCTCCTGCCTCAGCCTCCTGAGTAGCTGGTATTACAGGATAACACCACCACTCCTGTCTAATTTTTGTATTTTTGGTAGAAATGGGGTTTTGCCATGTTGGCCAGGCTGGTCTTGAACTCCTGACCTCAAGTGATCCGCCTGCCTTGGCCTCCCAAAGTGCTGGGATTACTGGCATGAGTCACCATGCCCGGTTTGTAATTTATATCTTAGCAAAATTGATGACAGTGTTACATGATACCTAGTGTCACTCACTGATTTATCTGCAGGCTTTTCTCTGTGTTTCCTACACCCCTGGACTCCCCCTGGAAGTCTTTAGCACATCTTTTGCTAGCCCGACGGTTTTTTGAGGACCCACTCTGTGCCAGATACTGTTGTAAATGCCTCCCTTTTTCACAATCATTTCATCAAGATTATTTGTCCATTCAAAGTTCTTAGGCTGTTTTACAGGGAGACTGAGAATCAGATTAAGTTACCATTATGGGTTGAATTATATCTTTGAAAGCTCATAAATTGAGCTGGGCATGGTAGCATGCACTTGTAATCCCAGCTACTCGGGAGGCTGAGGTGGGAGGACTGCTTGAGTTCAGGAGTTTGAGGCTGCAGTGAGCTATGACCGCACCACTGCACTCCAGCCTGGGTGACAGAGCCAGGCCTCATGTCTTAAAAAAGAGTTCTTAAGTTGAAGTCCTAACTTCTAGTACCCTAGAATGTGACTTTATTTGGAACTTGAGTCATTAGAGACATAATTCATTAAGATGAGGTCATTGGGGTGGGCCTAGTCTTAGTTCGTTCCTGCTGCTATAACAAAATACCAGAGAATGGGTAATTTGTAAACAACAGATATTTATTGCTTATGGTCCTAGAGGCTGGGAAGTCCAAGATCAAGGCACCAGCAGATTCAATGTCTGGTGAGGGCTTGTCCTCTGCCTTCGAGATGGTATCTTGCTGCTGTGTTTTTACGTGGCAGAAGAACAAATGGGCAGCCAGGCATGGTAGCTGGTGCCTTTAATCCTAGCTCTTTGGGAGACTGAGGCAGGAGGATCACTTGAGCCCAGGAGTTCAAGGCCAGCTCGGACAACATGGCAATACCCTGTCTCAAAAAAAGTTTTTTGTTTTTTTTTTTTCTTTTTTTTTAAAGAACAGATGGGCGGCTGGGCATGGTGGCTCATGCCTGTAATCCCAGCACTTTGGGAGGCCGAGGTGGGAGGATCACAAGGTCAGGAGATCAAGACCATCCTGGCCAACATAGTGAAACCCCATCTCTACTAAAAATACAAAAATTAGCCGGGCATGGTGGCGCATGCCTGTAATCCCAGCTACTCGGGAGGCGGAGGCAGGAGAATCCCTTGAACCAGGGAGTTGGAGGTTGCAGTGAGCCGAGATCGTGCCACAGCACTCTAGCCTGGCAACAGAGCGAGACTCCGTCTCAAAAGGAAAAAAAAAAAAGAACAGATGGGCAAAGGCCCTAGCTAGTTCCCTCAGGCCCTTTTTTAAGGTACTAATCCCATTCAGAGGGGCAGAGTCCTCCGGACTTAATCACCTCTAAAGGCCCCACTGCTTAACACTATTGCATGAGTCTCAGGGTCCAACATTTCAATTTGGGTGCACACATACATTCAAACCCTGGCAATCCCTAATCCAATATGACTGGTATCCTCGTAGAAGGAGGAAAATTTCGAATGTAGGCGGTGGACACACACACAGAGGAAGGAAGGAAGGAAGGAAGAGAGAGAGAGAGGAAGGAAGGAAGAGAGAGAGGAAGGAAGGAAGAGAGAGAGAGAGGAAGGAAGGAAAGAAGGAAGGAAAACAGGGACAGGAAGGAAAGAAGGAAGGAAGGAAGGAAAGAAGGAAAGAAGGAAGGAAAAGAGAGAGAGGAAGGAAGGAAGGAAGGAAAAGAGAGGAAGGAAGGAAAGAAGAAGGAAGGAAAAGAGAGAGACAGAGGAAGGAAGGAAGGAAGATAGAGAGACAGAGGAAGGAAGGAAGGAAAGAAGGAACGAAGGAAAGGAAGAGAAACCATGGCACCAGGAAGTGATAAAGTCGGGGTCTGAGCACAGAAGGATTCAATTTCAGAGCCTGTGTGTCTTCTTGCAGTTTAAACAATTGGCTCACACAGGCAAGGAGAGTGTACACTTTATCTCACATATTATTTCTTGGTTGCCTGTATCCTAATTGTCCTTCCCTCACTGTTAATGCATAACCAGACTTTGCCCAGGATATGCAAGCAGCGATTTTCTCGCCTGGGCCAATGGCAAAGGCATTCATTCTGCTGATGGTGAATGGTGTCAAATTTCCCAGTAGCGCTCTGTGTGCGGAGCTCAGCTGTTGGGCTCAGAGAGAGACCTCTGCCCCCGTGGAGGGCATTATATGTTTGGCCAGCTGCCTGCTCCCTGGGCCAAGAGAAATACGATCAGAACATAAACAGTATAGTAACAGCACTCCACCCACAGTGGGGCTGGCTCAAAACCAGATGTCACGAGGAACATAAATGCATAAATGGGATTGTCCTTGAGGCTTACTGGAGGCTTCCCTGGAGAATCAGTTTTTCCTTTTGTATCTGTTTCCTTTGGTAGCCAGAGAAGGAAAAAAGAATCAGATCAGCCAAGTGGGCTGCTGAGAAAGATGACCTGAATTGCAGGGATGCAGAAAGTGCTGAAGATGCTTTGTCAGCTGAGAATTGGTTAAGAGAAAGTGGCTAAAGTCCATTTTCCCTTCCAGCTCTACTCTTCCTCACCTTCTACCCTCCTCTGTTCCCAAGGCTGACCCCAAAAGACGACATCACTGGGCTCTGTTTCCCACTGGTTTTTGGTTGGCTCAGCCAATGGGAGTTACACATGAAAAGTGGGGAAAAGGGGCCAGGTGTGATGGCTCATGCCTGTAATCCCAGCACTTTGGGAGGCTGAGCGGGGAGCATTGCTTGAGGCTGGGAGTTCATGACCAGCCTGGGCAGCATAGGGAGACTCCATCTCTCCAAAGAAAGAAAAAGAAAAGAGACAGAAGAAAAAGAAAGAAAGAAAGAAAGAAAAAGAAAAAGAAAAAAAGAAGGAAGGAAGGAAGGAGAGAGAGAGAGGGAGGGAGGGAGGAAGGAATTAGTTGAGTGTGGTGGCACATAGTTGTAGTGCCAGTTACTTGGGAGGCTGAGACAGGAGGATTACTTGAGCCCAGGAGGTCGAGGCTGTAGTGAGCTATGATCCCATCACTGCACTCCAGCCTGGGTGACAGAGCAAAAAAAAAAAAAAAAAAAAAAAAAAGGTGGGAGAAGAGTGAGGTTGAGTGAGGGAATTTATTTTATTTTATTTATCTTATTTATTTATTTTATTTATGTTTTATTTTATTTTTGAGACGGAGCCTCGCTCTGTCACCCAGGCTGGAGTGCAGTGGCACAATCTCGGCTCACTGCAACCTCCACCTCCTGGGTTCAAGTGATTCTCCCTGTCTCAGCCTCCCGAGTAGCTGGGATTACAGGCACCTGACACCACACCCGGATAATTTTTGTATTTTTTGTAGAGATAGGGTTTCACCATGGTGGCCAGGCCGGTCTCGAACTCCTGACCTCAAGACATCCACACACCCTGGTCTCCCAAAGCGTTGGGATTACAGGCGTGAGCCACTGCGCCTGACCAGTTAAGGGAATTTAAATTTATTTCCTTGGCTCCCTCTGTTTCAGGTTGGTATGGGTTGTGTGCATCCCTCTTTCAGGCTGCCTTCTTTGCACAATTCTCCCTGTGTCTGTGGAGCTTAGAACCTTCTCCTCTTCACCCCTTCAGGTTTGGGTGGTAACAGCTTCCTGCAGTTGCTGTTGCATTGTCCAACCGATCCAGCCTTTGCTGTAAATATATTTTATTAAATGCTTCTCAGATTACCCAGTTTGAATGTGCCCTCTGTTTTTTGCATGGGCCCTTAGGGGTAAATGAGGTAGTATTCTCTGCCTCATTCCTGGACTGGCTGACCAAGGCCTTCCCAGTTTTCTAACTGGATCAACACATGACATTGCTTTCTAAATGGTTTTGCTTCCAGCATCTTTTCTTTTCTTTCTTTCTTTTACTTCATTTTTTTTTTTTTTTTTTTTTTTTTTTTTTTTTTTTTTTGAGACAGAGTCTCACCCTGTTGCCCAGGCTGGAGTGCAGTGGTGCGATCTCTGCTCACTGCAAGCTCCGCCTCCTGGGTTCATGCCATTCTCCTGCCTCAGCCTCCCAAGTAGCTGGGACTACAGGCACCTGCCACCACGCCCGACTAATTTTTTGTATTTTTTAGTAGAGACAGGGTTTCACCGTGTTAGCCAGGATGGTCTCGATCTCCTGACCTCGTGATCTGCCCGCCTCGGCCTCCCAAAGTGCTGGGATTACAGGCATGAGCCACTGTGCCTGGCCTTTTTTTTTTTTTTTGAAGACAGAGTTGAAAAACCAATTGGAATCATAGGGAAGGTGCCCAGACTTTAGCTACTGGACAGAAATTCCTCTTTTTTTTTTTTTTTAAAGACAGGGTCTCCCTCTGTCATCCAGTCTGGAGTGCAGTGGGGCAATCTCAGCTCACTGCAACCTCTGCCTCCCGGGTTCAAGCAATTCTCCAGCCTCAGCCTCCCAAGTAGCTGGATTACAGGCGTGTGCCACCACACTTGGCCAATTTTTTGTGTTTTTAGTAGAGATGGGGTTTCACCATGTTGGCCAGGCTGGTCTCTAGCTCCTGACCTCCCAAGTGCTGGGATTACAGGCATGAATGAAGATGGTGAAACCCTGTCTCCACTAAAAATACAAAAAGTAACGAGCCGGGCATGGTGGCACTAGCCTGTAATTCCAGCTACTCAGGAGGCTGAGGCATGAAACGGAGATATTTCCCCTTCTTCTGCTTTTTTGTTCTATCCTTGCCCTCAGTGGATTGGAAGATGCCCGCTGCATCGAGGAGGCTGAATCTTCTTTACTCAGTCTACAGATTCAAACGTGAATCTCTTCTAAAAACACGGACACATCCAGAAATAAGGTGTAACTAGCTATCTAGGTATCTCTTAGCCCAGTCAAGTTGACCCCAAATTAACCATCACAGCTGCATTATACATGACCCCAAAACTTAGTGGCTTAAAGCAATAGTCATTTATTCCCCATGCACATGTGTACCAGCTGGGTTTGGCTGATCTGGCTGGGGCTCAGCTGGGTGACTCCTCTGCTCCACGTGTCCCCCCTCTTCCTCCTGGGACAGTTGTTTCCATGGTGAGAGCAGAGGTGCAAGAGGGCAGGCAGAAACACATGTGGCTTCTGAATCCTGGTTTGGAACTCACTCCTTGCCATTTCTGCCCACCTGCCATTGACTGAAGCAAGCCACGTGGCCAAGCCTAAGGCCTAGCCTTGGAGAAGTACCCACCACCCACGGTGAGACCATCGCAAAGACAGGCACACAGGACAGAGTGACTCATCAGGGCCAATCGTTCAATCTATTCACGGTCACCAACTCTGGCAAAAAACACAAGAGTTTAAAAGATGATTGACTCAGGATGGTTTCATTTGCGTAAGAGGAAAAGTAGAACTTTTTGACATTTTCAAAGGACTTCTAAGGAAACCAGGGTGACTATTTATGTTGATCACGAAGTGACTCATACAAGTCATGTGATTTAAAAACAGGAAAACTCAATGCTAATTGCATAGACTTATGACTCCCTGCATAATAATGACAGCTTATACGACAGCATTTTTGAGTTCACGAGGCACCTTAATAAATATGTCTTATGTTATACTAGAAACAACCTTTCTCCTTTTTTTTTTTTTTTGAAATGGAGTCTCACCCTGTCGCCCAGGCTGGAGTGTAGTGGTGTGATCTTGGCTCACTGCAACCTCCGCCTCCCAGGTTCAAGAGATTCTCCTGTCTCAGCCTCCAGAATAGCTGAGATTACAGGTGCGCGCCACCATGCCTGGCTAATTTTGTGTAGTTTTAGTAAAGACAGAGTTTCACCACGTTGGCCAGGCTGGTCTCGAACTCCTGACCTTAGGTGATCCACCTGCCTTGGCCTCCAAAAATGCTGGGATTACAGGCGTGAGCCAATGGACCTGGCCAAGCCTAGGATTTTTATTATCTGGCCTTTTACAAAAAAAGAAAAGAAGAGAAAAAAAAATATGCTCTCTCTTGACATGCATGATCTCACGTTTTAGTTAAATAAATTTTTAAATTGACAAGTAAAAATTGTATATATACTTATGGATGTTTTGATATACATACATACATTGTAGAATGGCTAAATCAAGCTATTTAACATATGCATTAACTCATATCATCCATATTGTACTCACATGGTTTAAAATTCCCTAAATATAAAAAAAAAAAAGCAGAGAAAAGTCCCCTCCACCTCCACAGCGAACCCCTATGATTGATTTTCGTGTGTCTTTCAGAGATGGTTTTTGTCTTAGCCCTTTTTCTGTTGCTTATAACAGAATACCTGAAACTGGGCTGGGCATGGTGGTTGACTCCTGTAATCCCAGCACTTTGGGAGGCCAAGGTGGGAGGACTGCTTGAGCCTAGGAGTTTGAGACCAGCCTGGGCAACATGGCAAAACCCTATCTCTATAAAATATTTAAAAATTTAGCTGGGCAGGGTGGCGCACGCCTGTAGTCCCAGCTACTCGGGAGGCTGAAGTGGGAGGATCACTTGAGCCAGAGATGTCGAGGCTGCAGTGAGCTATGATTGCGCCACTGCACTCCAGCCTGGGTGGACAGAGCAAGACTCTGTCTCATTAAAAAAAAAAAAAAAAAAAAGTATACCTGAAACTGGGTAATTTATAAAGAAAAGGAGTTAATTTCTTCCAGTTATGGAGGCTGAGAAGTTCAAGGTCAAGAGGCCAAATCTGAGGAGGACCTCCTTGCTGGTGGGGATTCTGCAGAGTCCCAAGTCGGTGCGGGGGATGGCATGGTGAGGAGCTGAGTGTGCAAGCTCAGGTCTCTCTTCCTCTTCCCTTTCCCTCTTCGCCTCACCTCGCCTCTTTTTAAAATAGAGACAGGGGTCTCACTATGTTGCCCAGGCTGGTCTCAAACTTCTGTCCTCAAGTAATCCTCCTGCCTTGGCTTCCAAAAGTGCTGGGATTACAAGCATGAGTCACCGCCCTCGGCTCATCTTTCTCTTTTTATAAGGCCACCAGTCCCGCTCCCATAACAACCCCTTAATCCATTAGCCCATTAATTCATTAATCCATAAGTGAATCAGTCCATTCACGAGGGCTGTCATGACCCAGTCACCTTGTAAAGGTCCCACCTCCCAGTACTGCCACACTGGGGATTCAATTTCAACATGAATTTTTGCAGGGACAAACAGCCAAACCATTGCAGTTTTAGAAGCAAATACTATTTTCTTGCTGTTCCTTTTTAACACGATCTCATTTAATGCTCACAAAATCCCCACCAGGTATGAAGGATTAGCCTGGTTTTACTGATGTGGAAATGAAGCTTGGGCAGGGTCCCAGGCTGGCAGGCTGGATTGGGTCCTTTTGTTCTCCAGGCCCAGGGACCCCAGCGCTGGCTTCTTCTCCACACTCCAGTGTAGGTGACGGACCTGGAGGCCTCCTGGCCTGGGGAAAATCCCACCAGCTTTGCTTTGAGTTGCTTCACATCCTAGTGGCTCCCCAGCTGCTGAACTAGGGGCTGGACTCACCCACATAGAAATCCCCCAATCTCGTGTGTGTTTTTTTTTTTTTTTTTTTTTTTTGAGATGGAGTTTCGCTCTTCTTGCCCAGGCTGGAGTGCAATGGTGCAATCTTGGCTCACTGCAACCTCCACTTCCTGGGTTCAAGTGATTCTCTTGCTTCAGCTTCCCAAGTAGCTGGGATTACAGGCATGCACCACCATGCCTGGCTAATTTTTTGTTTTAGTAGGGACCGGGTTTCACCATGTTGGTCAGGCTGGTCTCAAACTCCTGACCTCAGGTGATCCACCCGCCTCGGCCTCCCAAAGTGCTGGGATTACAGGCATGAGCCACTGCGCCCAGCCAAAATTGTCTGTTGGTCCAAACCCACTGACGTGGGCTGCATCCTTCTTAATCCACACTTCCCAGACGTCTCTTTAAAATAGAAAATTTCAATAAAATAAAATAAAATAATAAAAAAGAAAAGGAAACAAAACAAAAAAAATACAGAAAATTTCTAGCCTGGGCAATATAGCGAGACCCCATCTCTACAAAAAATCAAAAAAATAGCTGGGCATGGTGTCATGAGTTATAGTACCAGCCACTCAGAAGGCTGAGGCGGGAGGATTGCTTGAGCCCAGGAGGTTTGGGCTGCAGTGAGCCATGATTGTACCACTGCACTCCATCCCGGGCATCAGAATGAGATCTTGTCTCAAAAACAAAAACAAAATTGCAAAAATAACACAAAGTAGAGAAGTAGAGAGAAGAATACAATGAAAAATACAGCAAATCCCCAAGGCCCTATCGCCCAGCTTCTCCAAGTTAGCAATTCCCTTCCCTCCCTTCCCCTTCCCTCCCCTCCCTCCCCGCTTCCCACCTCCCAGTACTGCCATATTGGGGATTCAATTTCAACATGAATTTTACCGGAGACAAACAGCCAAACCATAACAGTTTTAGAAGCAAATATTATTTTCTTGTTCCCTTCCCTTCCCTCCCCTCCCCCCTCCCCTCCCCCTTCCTCTCCCCTCCCCCTTCCTCGCCCCTCCCCCTTCCTCGCCCCTCCCCCTTCCTCTCCCCTCCCCTCCACCCTTCCTCTCCCCTCCCCTCCCTTCCCTTCCTTTCCCATTCCTTCCCCCTTCCCTTCTCCTTCCCCTTTCCCTTCCCCCTTCCCTTCTCCTTCCTTTCCCTTCCCTTCCACAAGGTCTTGCTCTGTCGCCCAGGCTGGAGTGCCATGGCATGATCATAGCTCACCGCAGCCTCAACTTCCCAGGCTCAGGTGATTCTCTCACCTCAGCCTCTCAGGTAGCTGGGACCTCAGGCATGCATTTTTGTATTTTTTTGTAAAGACAGGTTTTTGCCATGTTGCCAAGGCTAGTCTCTAACTTCTGGGCTCAAGCGATTCTCTTGCCTCAGCCTCCCAAAGTGCTGGGATTACAGGCGTGAGCCACCCTCGTGCATGGCCAATTAGCAGTTTTCTGCTCTTCAGGTGTATCTTTTCCCTTCTTTTCTGGTGGGATTTTTTTTAAATAGAGGTGAAATTCACATAACATAAACTTAACTATTCTAAAATGCTATTCTGGCCAGGTGCGGTGGCTCACTCCTGTAATCCCAGTACTTTGGGAGGCCGAGGCAGGTAATTACTTGAGGTCAGGAGCTTGAGACCAGCCTGGCCAACATGGTGAAACCTCGTCTCTACTAAAAATACAAAAATTAGCCGGGCATGGTGGCGGGCGCCTGTAATCCCAGCTACTCGGGAGGCTGAGGCAGGAGAATTGCTTGAACCAGGAGGTGAAGGTTGCAGTGAGCCATGATCATACCACTGCGCCCCAGCGTGGGCGACAGAGTGAGACTGTCTCAAAAATAAATAAATAAATAAATAATAAATAAATAAATAATAAAATAAAATGCAATTCCATAGTACATTCACGATGTTGTGAAAACCACCACCTTTATCTAGTTCCAGAACATTTTCATGACCCCAAAAGGAAACCCCATCCCTGACAGCAATCACTCCACATTCCCTCTCCCCCTGCCCCTGACAATCACTCACCTGCTTTCCGTCTCTATGGATCTGCCTATTCTGGACATTTTGCATAAATGGAATCCTACACCATGTGGTCTTTTGTGTCTGCCTTCTTTCACTCAACGTCATGTTTTTGAGTTCATGCACTTTGCAGCACGGATCAGTGCTTCATTCCTTTTCATGGCTGAATAATATTCCATTGCATAGCTATACCATATTTTATTTATCCAGTGGTGTTTCCTGGAGTTTTTAAAAAGGCAAATCCAGGTATCATATCACCTTATCCATAAATACTTCCATATGCATCTCTAACAGACAAACACTTTTAAAGAACACCATAACCAAATACCACCAACGGTCCTTACAAAACTCACATGAATTCCTTAAAATCCCCTAACACCCAGCCGAGTTCGATTTTCCTCACCTGTCTAAATGCTGCTTTGTTCTTAATGAGGTAGATTCTCGCCATTTTGGCTCAGCCTTGGGAAAAATACGGAGGCTCTCTGTGCCCTTGATGCTTTTTTTTTTTTTTTTTTTTTTTTTTAATGAGACAGAGTTTCTCTCTTGTTGCCCAGGCTGGAGTGCCATGGCACAATCTCGGCTTACTGCAACCTCCGCCTCCCGGGTTCAAGCGATTCTCCTGCCTCAGCCTCCTGAGTAGCTGGGATTACAGGCACCTGGCTAATTTTTGTATTTTTAGTAGAGACAGGGTTTCGCCATGTTCGCCAGGCTGGTCTCAAACTCCTGACCTCAGGTGATCCACCCGCCTTGGCCTCCCAAAGTGCTGGGATTACAGGAGTGAGCCACGGCACCAGCCCCTTGATGCTTCTTATAGGAAAAACACAACCCCCATTTTTAACAGGAGGCCCCTTTGAAAAGAGACATGGGATTACCCTAGTTTTGGGAGCATAAGTCTACACAGATTGTAAACAAACTTACCAAGTTGCAATCAATTGGTGTTTTGCATGAAAGGACTCGACTTTCCTTTTCCCTGCCTTTCTTTTTTAATAATACAACCCCTCTGCCTAAGGGAGGAGATCAGGGTACGGGGAAGCTGTTTCCAGAATGAACACGACAGACTCAGAGAGGAGGCTAGCAGCTGTCCTCTAATTATCATTTTTCTAGGAGCATAAATAATTTAAGTTGCAATGTGGCGGAGTGGAGATGGTTAAATTATAACACGATTCCATATCCCTGCTGCCTGATGCCTGTTCCACACGCCCCCTCCCCGGACCCCCGACAGGAACCAGTGGAAGAGGGAGAATTCTCTTCTTACCACCCTTCCTCTGCTCTTTAAGGGAAGCCCGAACGGGGGTGGGGAAAAAGTCTCCTTTTTGAGACAACAGTTCTGCCCTGTGCTGGGGAGGTCACGGTGCGGTGTTAAGGGGCGTAGAGAAGAGAGCAAGAAATCGTAAATTATTTTTCCCCCTGAGGAGCAGTGGGCTGGTTTGTTCTCAGCTTCTGCCTGGATTGATCTCCCCAGGCTGGGTCCCCGTGTAGCACTTTGCTAAAGATGATCAGGAGCTGAGAACGATCGGTCCTCCTTTCCCTCCTCCCAGCATCAGGGAAACCTCCTCCTCCTTTTTTTTTTTTTTTTTTTTTTTCCCCTTGGCAGCTGATACAGCATCCCCATTCAGTGTCTGCTTTTGTGGGGAGCCCTCTGCTCAGACAACCGCTCTTCTTGGCACCCACTTTTCTCCCTCCTCTCTCTGGGCCACCCTTCTTCTTTCCACTGGGTGGACCATGGATGCATGGACTTCAGATAGCTCGGACCCCTGGGTGCTGACGAGGTGGGACCCTCGGGACCCCTGGAGGACTCTCAGTGCTGACCACTAGCCACGTCTCCTGAGCCCCAGCGCTGATGCGATACAGGTGAGTGGGCTTCTGAGCGCGGGGGATGCTGGAGGCAAAGTCCTGCAGGGAGTTTAATCTTTCTTTCCTTGCTGCAAATTACCTCCATCTGCAAAGGTAGAAATACAAAGATCTTCCCCTGCTCCCTCTATGAAGAGTTTGTCTTTGCGGGCGGGCAGCTTATTTCCAGATTTCACTTGCTTCTGCCTAAAGAACCTCTTCCCTTTTCTGAACAGTTTCTCTTGCTGGGAAGAAGGGGGGCAGACTCTTCATTTCCAGCATATTCCTGTTTCTTTCTTAAAAATCCATTTTCATTCAATTGCCCTTGGCAACCCCCCTCCCAGCAACCAATGTCTTTGCCATCTGCCCTGAACATGTGACGTTTTCCCAAGAGTGAGAATTTCTGACCTAAGTCAAATTATACTTTTGTATATCTTCCCCACCCCCCCATTCAAGTCCACATTTTAAGTCTCGTGCTGCTTTGAACAAGTGACAACATTTAGAATTATGCAATATCCCCTCACCGCCCCCCACCCCCCAATTGCCCATGGCTTTGGGGACCCCGAACAAAAGTTCCCGAGGCCTGTGTGCCTGGGCCTTGTTTGCTGTGATCAACGCAGCGTGAATGTGTTGGGAAAAGAGAGATAAATGGCAGATGGAGTTTAGGCTGTTGAGAATAATTACATCGTCTTAGGAAACCACTTCTTCCTTTTAATATTTAATATTCTTCCCTCCCTTGCCCCACTTGAAGGAAAAGCAGAGAAAGAGCTGGACACCCCCTCTAAGCCATCCCCCCTTGCCCCTCCCCCCTTTTTCTTTAATTTTGGACGGAGTTGTCTCTCTGGGTGCCTTTTGTTTCTCAAGAAGTGGGAAAAACTGGCAGCAGAATTCCTCTTCTCCCCTCTCCTTCCTTTGAAGCTAACAGCTTCTTACAACAGATGCTGCTGGGGACGGCGGGGCATGGGGATCACATTGATTGCTCCAGGCTCCTTCCTCAGAGGCTCCTGAGAGACTGACACAGGAGAAGGAGCCAATTTAGAATGTCAACAGGAGTTCAGAGCACCTTCCCAGAGGCTGAACCAACAAGAGGGAAGCTTCTATCTCTCCTCCTTCTCCTCAAAGCCCTAGGTGCTATGGAGGAATATTCTCTAGGTATCCCCGGCTCAGGGCTCCTGTCCTGTTCAGAGACAGTGACTCTAGGGCAGCCTTGCCATGTCCCGCACCTGCTCTTTCAGGGATAGCCTTTGGTTGCTTGCAGGGATCTCAGGTGCCTACAGCTGACACGGACCTCGCCTTACCCATGTGACCCCTAGTCCATCCTCAACACCCCAATACCAGGCTGCAGGAAGGCTCCCCAACTACAGAAGTCTAAGAGGCTAAGTTTATCCCTGTGTGGATACTCCGTTTTCCTCCAAGACACAGAGATCTCAGGAGATGTATCAAGATGTCACTCAGTGGCCGGGTGCGGTGACTCATGCCTATAATCCCAGCACTTTGGGAGGCCGAGGCGGGCGGATCACCTGAGGTCAGGAGATCGAGACCATCCTGGCTAACATGGTGAAACCCCATCTCTACTAAAAATACAAAACATTTTCCGGGCGTGGTGGCAGGTGCATGTAGTCCCAGCTACTCAGGAGACTGAGGCAGGAGAATTGCTTGAACCCCGGAGGTGGTGGTGGCAGTGAGCTGAGATCATGCCATCACACTCCAGCCTGGGCGACAGAGCGAGATTCCGTCTCAAAAAAAAAAAAAAAAGTCACTCGGTGCAAATGCCACTCTCCCTCCACGTAAGATGGGTTCAATTCAATGCAGCCTCCCCCAAAAGAAAACAGAAGATCATTACAGGGGTCAGGAGGGAAAGGGTGGATTTGACACTGAGTGAAATTACTGAGCAAATGACCTGTAAAACTCGTGGACATCAAAAGCTCTGGCAGAGGGTTTCATTTGTTATTATCATTATTTTAAATGGTAGTGTATAGAACCAGAGGGCCCTCTGGGCCCAGGGCAAATGAGAGAGTTCTATTCCAGGATCTCTCAACCCTAGCTGTCTCCACAGTGACAGACAGACGAGAGCTCTAGGTAAGCATTTTCCAACCTCCTTATAGGCCAAGTTTGTCCAATGGACGAGGGAGGACTGACAGCCTCCGGGGAAGAGATCCTCCCCCCTCAAAGTGCAGGTCTTGGCCAGTCCCAGGCTCTACTCAGCCCTGCTGAGTTAGAATCTGCATTTGAGCTTGAGGCTGGGTGAGTCATGAGCCAGTCAGCATCTGAGAAGCCCTGGAGGCCACACACTCATTGGCGTGTGACCCAGGGGAGTCACTCAGCCCTCTGTGCCTCAGTGCCCCCTGCTGACAGCAAGGATGACGATGGTGTTTATGTCTTAGCATTGCTGGGAAGCCCAGCCACAGGTGATGGACCCAGTGCCAGGCACCTAGTACGTGCTCACTAAATGTTGGCTACTTTCTATTTATTTATTTATTTATTTATTTATTTATTTATTTTTTGAGATGGCGTTTCGCTCTGTCGCCCAGGCTGGAGTGCAATGGCGTGATCTCGGCTCACTGCAACCTCTGCCTCCCAGGTTCAAGCGATTCTCCTGCCTCAGCCTCCCGAGTAGCTGGGACTACAGGCGCCCGCCACCACGCCCAGTTAATTTTTATACTTTTAATAGAGATGGGGTTTCACCATGTTGGCCAGGATGGTCTCGATCTCTTGACCTTGTGATCCGCCTGCCTCGGCCTCCCAAAGTGCTGGGATTACAGGTGTGAGCCACTGCACCTGGCCGGCTACATTCAGTTTACTCTCCAGAGCATGTGTTTGATTTCTTTTTATTTTTTATTTATTTATTTTTGAGACAGAGTCTTATTCTGTCACCTAGGCTGGAGTGCAGTGGTATAATCTTGACTCACTGCAACCACTGTCTCCTAGGTTCAAGCCATTCTTCTGCCTCAGCTTTCCAAGTAGCTGGGATTACAGGCACCCGCCACCATGCCCGGCTAATTTTTGTATTTTTAGCAGAGACAGGGTTTCACCATGTTGGCCAGGCTGGTCTCAAACTCCTGACCTCAGGTGATCCACCCACCTTGGCCTCCCAAAGTGCTGGGATTACAGGTGTGAGCTAACACACCTAGCCAATTTCTTTTTAAATTATGGTAAAATACACATAAAGCATACCATTTTAACCATTTGATTGATTGACTGATTGATTGAGACAGGGTCTCACTCAACGCCCAGGCTGGAGTGCAGTGGCCCAATCTCAGCTCACTACAGCCTCAACCTCCAGGGCTCAGGTGATCCTCCCACATCAGCCTCCCGAGTAGCTGGTACCACAGGTGTGTGCCACCACACTCAGCTAATTTTTAATATATTTTTGTAGAGATGAGATTTCGCCATGTTGCCCAGGCTGGTCTTGAACTCCTGGGCTCAAGCAATCCACCCACCTCAGCCTCCCAAAGTGCTGGGATTATAAGAGTGAGCCACTGTGCCTGGCCTTCATTTTAACCATTTTAAAGCAAACAATTAAATGGCAATGTACTTCGTTCACAATGTTGTACCACCACCTCTATCTAGTTCCAGAGATTTTTCATCACCCCAAAGGGAAACCCTGTCCCCATTCGAAGTCACTCTGTGTTTCCGTCTTCTGCAGCCCCCCAGTGACCACTAATCTACTTTCTGTCTCTATACACTTTTTTCTGCTCTTCATGTTTCATGTAAATGAATCATACAATAGGTGGCCTGTGTGTCTGGCTTCTTTCACTTCTGATTTCCATTATTTTATTTTATTTTTGAGATGGAGTCTTGCTCTGTTGCCCAGGCTGGAGTTCAGTGGTGCAGTCTCGGCTTACTGCAACCTCTGCTTCCTGGGTTCAAGCGATTCTCCTGCCTCAGCCTCCCGAGTAGCTGGGACTACAGGCACACGCCATCACACCTGGCCAATTTTTGTATTTTTAGTAGAGATGGGGATTCACTATGTTGGCCAGCTGGTCTCGAACTCCTGACCTCAGGTGATCCACCCGCCTCAGCCTCCCAAAGTGCTGGGATTACAGGTGTGAGCCACCACGCCTAGCCTCTGATTTCTTTCTTAGTTCACATTTCTTTCTTCTTCCTCTACCACTTGTCTTACCCTCCATGAAATCGTCCTGGTCAGACATGAGTAACAGAACCCTACTAGTTAGTATGGACCCTACTAACTCATACATTAATTCTTAGTGACCAACACCAAAATCCTGACAATGGTAGGCAGACACCATCTTCAAACATCTTTTTTCAGGACTCAACTCAAGGGCTACTCACTTTTTTTCCCCCAAAGGGACTACAACTTTTGGTGTACAGTTATTTTTCTCTCCAGCAAAACCGTCACTATATTTTCTTTCGACCCCCCAAGGGGAGGCAGGTTTTGTTTTTGTTTTGTTTCGTTTTGTTTTTGAGATGGAGTCTCGCTCTGTTGCCCAGGCTGGAGTACAATGGTGGGATCTCAGCTCACTGCAACCTCTGCCTCCTGAGTTCAAGTGATTCTCCTGCCTCAGCCTCCCGAGTAGCTGGGATTACAGGTGCATACTACCACACCCATCTAATTTTTTATATTTTTGGTAGAGACAGGGTTTCATCACGTTGGCCAGGATGGTCTCAGACTCCTGACCTCAGGTGATCTGCCTGCCTTGGCCTCTCAAAGTGCTGGGATTATAGGCGTGAGTTATAGTGCCCGGCCGGGAGGCAGTTTTTAGGTGATTTCTCTAGAGTCTTAAGATCCCAAGGTGAATGATAATCGGATCATAGTGATACACAGTTGGTAGTTAATAAATATTTGTTGAACAAATAAAGCACATCAGAATTCAAAATGACCACTGAGGGCTGGGTGCGGTGGCTCATGCCTGGAACCCCAGAGCTTTGGGAGGCCAAGGTGGGAGGATTGCTTGAGTTTGGGAGTTTAAAACCAGCCTGGGCAACACAGCAAGATCTCGTTTCTATAAAAAATTTTAAAATTAGCCAGGCGCGGTGGCCAATGCCTGTGGTCCCAGCTCTTGGGAGGCTGAGGTGGGAGGATCGCTTGAGCCCAAGAGTTAGAGGTTGCAGGGAGTTCTGATCGTGTCATTGCACCCCAGACTGGGCAACAGAGCAAGACCCTGTATCTAAAAAAAAAAAAAAAGCCAGAAAATGACCTCCATAATGAATTATTGCTATAACATGTTAATATGTTGATGACACACACACACACTGTCTGGCCAAAGAGGCGGGATAAATGAGGGAGATGGTGAAACACCTACCAGTTGCTCAATATTGAGGAGTCAAGAATACCTAATCAGGAAAAAAATTCAAGGAGATAGAATAAAAACAACATTACCCACCCACTCCTGCCCAAGAATGACTTAAGAGAACAGATGCATGGTTTAGTTTGTGGGAGAAACATTAGAGAAATACAGTCCCTGTGGGAGAAGTTTTATTTTTTTCCTGGTACTCTGTACTGTTTCCTTTTAGCTCTCCAATGCTGATGAAGCTAAGCAAGTTTGTGAGAGAGACAGAGAGAGAGGCAGAGAGAGAGAGAGAGAGAGAGAGAGAGAGGATGGACAGGGGATGACACTTGGTGCTAAGTGTCCAGGTATTTGGTTCAGTTTCAGTATTGACCTGATGCCACTGGTTTTGCCTTGCTTGGACAAGAGGAATAATTGATCCATCTTCTTTCTTTCTTCCTTCCTTCCTTCCTTCCTTCCTTCCTTCCTTCCTTCCTTCCATCCCTCCCTCCCTTCCTTCCCTCCCTCCCTTTTCCTTCCTCCCTCCCTTCCTTCCTTCCTTCCTTCCTTCCTTCCTTCCTTCCTTCCTTCCTTCCTTCCTTTTTCTTTCTTTCATCCTTCCCTCCTTCCTTCCTCTCTCTCTCTTTCTTCCATCTTTCTTTCTTCTTCCCTCCTTCCTTCTCTCTCTCACTCTTTCTTTGTCTGGCTCTGTCACCCAGGCTGGAATGCAATGGCTTGATCATAGCTCACTGCAGCCTCAACCTCCAGGGCTCAAGTGAACCTTCTAGTTCGGTCTCCCTCGTAGCTGGGACTACAGGTGTGCACCACTGCACCTGGCTAATTTATCATTTTTTTGTTGTTGTTGAGATGGGGGGTCTCCCTATGTCGCCCAGGCTGGTCTTAAACTCCTGGCCTCAAGCAATCCTCTGGCTTCAGCCTCCCAGATTGCTGGGATTATAGAGGTAAGCCACCGCACCTGGCAGTCTGCCTTTCAGCAATTATTTATTGAGTTCTTCCTGTTGGCCAGGCACTGTGCTAGGCTTTGAGGATTCAACAGAGAATGAAACTGTCATTGTAAACACAGTAATAACAGTAGCAAACACTCATATTGGGGCTTACCATGTGTGGGACACTGTCCTGGGCGTGCTGCATAGAATTAAGTTATTTCATCCTCACAATGACACTGTGAAGGATGTGTTTTTATTATCCCCATTTTACAGATGAGGAAACTGGCCCAGAGAGGTGAAGTGATTTACCCAAGGTCACATAGCAGGAGGCGGCTGATCCTGAATCCAAGCCCAAGCAGGCTGGTTGCAAAGATGGGGATATTTCTCTGCCAACTCCTGGCAGCAGCCATTGGTTGAGGAATATTCCAGGGGTAGCACATGTGACCTGTCCCCTGCAGATGGGCCTCACTCCTGTGACCAGAGGAGCTCCAGGTCGGGAGCGGCAGGTGCTAGGGGCAGGGAGCCATGGGCAGACAGGAGGTGTGGGCACTGGTAGGATTTTCTAGAAGAGGCTTGTGAAGCAGAAATGTCTTTTGAGCTGGACCTTGGGGATGGGGAAAGGGAAGGGTATTCAGGGTGGTGAAAGTCAGGGGTGTGGTCAAGATTGTCTCAGAGCATCAGCTTCATGTAGTGAGAAGTGAGGATGGAAGGAATTCTGGGGCCACATCGTGGCACATATATGGGGCTGGCGAAAGGACTCAGACTTTATTCAGCTGGTTGTGGAGAGAGTCTCTACGGGATTGGCTAATGGATGAGCTGATTGCTTTTTTGTTGTTGTTGTTGTTGGCTTTTTTTTATTTGTTTTTGTTTTTTGAGATGGAGTTTCACTCTTGTTGCCCAGGCTGGAGTGCAGTGGTACAATCTCGGCTCACTGCAACCTCTGCCTCCCGGGTTCAAGTGATTCTCTTGCCTCAGCCTCCCAAGTAGCTGGGATTACAGGCATGCGCCACCATGCCTAGTTAATTTTGTATTTTTAGTAGAGATGGGGTTTCACCATGTTGGTCAGGCTGGTCTCGAACTCTTGACCTCAAATGATCCACCTGCCTTGGCCTCCCAAAGTGCTGGGTTTACAGGCATGAGCCACCGTGCCTGGCCAAGACTCACACTTTATTCACCTGGCTGTGGGGAGTCTTTAGGGGACTGGCTAATGGATGAGCTGATTGTTTATGGTGACTTGGAGGAGATGAGATTCAGGGAAGGATGAGTGTGGCCTACTGCAAGTGGGAGGGGAAAGACAAGGGGGAGTCACCAGCTCTGATTATGAGTAGAATGTGGAAATGAAGGAAAGAGAGAAGGAAGGAACCCCACAATGTCTGGGGTGATCGATTCCCCTGCATTTGGGGTTTCTTGCAAATGTGACCTCCAGAGGGCTCCCGTGAATACCTGAGTCAGGCCACATCCCTCATCTCCTTAGACCCTTTCATGGCTCCCACCTCATTCAGCGCAAAAGCCAAAATTCTCCCTATGGCCCACAAGACCCTGTACCTTCTGTCCCCCTTATCTCTCTGCCCTCACCTCCTGGCCCCCTCACTCACTCTGCTCCAGCCACACTGGCCTCTGCGCCGTTCCTTGGACACATCAGCCACACGGCCAGCCATAGCGCCTTTGCAGGGGCCTTTTCCTCTGCCTTGGAATGCTCTTCCCACAGACACCCTTATGCATCCTCCCTCATCCTCATCTCCCTTCGGGTCTTTACTCAAATATTTCTTTCTCAGTGAGGCCACTCTGGCCACTTTACCTAAATGACAGTCAGCTTCCCCTTCCCCCTCCTCCTCTACTGTTTTCTTTTCTCTATCTGACATTCTGTCTATTTCACGAGTTTTTCCTGTTTCTTGAACATCTCCTTCATTAGAAGGCCAGAAGAGGGACTTTTGTGTCTGTTATTCATGTCTTAGTCCCCAGTGTTGAGAACAGTGCCTGGAATACAGTAGGTGCTCAATAAATATTGCTGGATGGATGAATGAATGATGAATGGATGCATGAGTGATGGGGAGGATAACAGAGCCACGAAGTGAAGCTGGGAGGAAGAATTCAGCCTGGGAGGAAAGAGATTCAGCCCAACAGCCTGCACCCCTGGGGGTCTCCTCCCCTCCTTCCCCCGTCCTGCAGCCTCACTCAGTGTTCTGGGGCTGCCCAACCATCCAGCAATCCCAGGAGATCTGTTCATCTTGGTGGGAGGGTGCGCGTTTGTCTCACCGCACCATGATCACACCGTCCAGCTGGTGAAGAAGAAAGTGGGTGGAACACGAGACCAGCTGTGACATGGTTTATTCTCACCAGGGGATGAACACTTCCAGCCACACTCGGGGCTATGCTGGCTTGCTGGTCTCAGCTTCCATTCAACCTTGGCCATCTGGCCTGGCGTTTTATTTAGCTTTGTTCTCATGTATGTGGGGCAGTTCTGGAGTTTTGCCCCAAGTAATGAGAGCTCTTCTTGGCCTTTACTTTTTACTTTTTCTTTCATCTTACTGGTTGCTTGTCTATGCAAAGATGGGGCGGGAGGGCTCCACCCTGCCCGAGATGGGGAAGCTTTGGGTTGTGGCCAGAATGAGCATAAAAACCCTTGTATATGCCCATATCTAACTATTGATGCTATCTCTACTTGTTGGTGCCTATATCCATTTATTGATGCCTATATCTACCTATTGATGCCTATATCCACTTCTTGGTGCCTATATCCATTTATTGATATCTATATCCTCTTATTGGGCCTGTAGCTACTTATTGATACCTATATCCACCTATTGGTGCCTATATTCAGTTACTGATGCCTACATCTACTTATTGATGCCTACACCTACTTATTAATGCCTATATCTACTTATTGGTGCCTGTGGCTACTTATTGATGCTTATGCTTACTTATTGAGCCCTATATCCACTTATTCCTGCCTATATCTAGTTACTGGTGCCTATGTCTATTTATTGAGGGCTATATCTACTTATTGGTGCCTATATCCACTTATTGATGCCTATATCTACTTATTGATGCCTATATTCACTTATTGATGCCTATATCCACTTATTGATACCTATATCTACTTATCGATGCCTATATCCACTTATTGATGTCTATATCCACTTATTGATGCCTATATCTACTTATTGATCCTATATCCACTTATTGATTCCTATATCCATTTATTGATACCTGTATCTACTTATTGGTGCCTGTGGCTACTTATTGGTGCTTATGCCTACTTACTGAGGCCTGCATCCACTTATTCATGCCTATATCTGGTTACTGGTACCTATGTTTATTTATTGAGGCCTGTATCTACCTATTGGTACCTATGTCTACTTATTGGTTCCTGTATCCATGTGTTGGTGCCTATATCTATTTATTGGTGTTTATATCCTCTTATTGGTGTCTGTAGCTACTTATTGATGGCTATAACCACTTGTTGGTGCCTATATTCACTTATTGATGCCTGTATCTATTTACTGATGCCTATATCCACTTATTGGTGTCTGTAGCTACTTGTTGATGCTTATGCCTACTTATTGGTGTCTATATCTACTTATTGGTGCCTATGTCCATTTATTGGTGCCTATATCCACTTATTGGTGTCTATATCTACTTATTGGGGCCTACATCTTTTTTTTTTTTTGAGACACAGTCTCGCTGTCTCACCCAGGCTGGAGTGCAGTGGTTTGATCACTGCTCACTGCAACCTCCACCTCCTGAGTTCAAGTGATTCTCCTGCCTCAGCCTCCCAAGTAGCTGGGACTACAGGTGTGTGCCACCACGCTTGGCTAACTTTTTTTGTTTGCATTTTTAGTAGAGATGGGGTTCCACCATATTGCCCGAGCTGGTCTCAAACTCCTGAGCTCAGACAATCCGCCTGCCTCGGCCTCCTAAAGTGCTAGGATTACAGGTATAAGCTACCGTGCCTGGCCATGCCTACATCTATTGATTCACGCCTCTATTCACTTATTGGTGCTTATACCCACTTATTGATGCCTATGTCCACTTATTGATGCCTGTATCTACTTACTGGTATTTATATTCACTTATTGGTGCCTATATCCACTTATTGATACTTGTATTCACTTATTAATTCTTTTTTTTTTTTTGAGACAGAGTCTCACTCCGTCACCCAGGCTGGCATGCAATGGCATGATCTCGGCTCACTTCAACCTCCGCCTCCCGGGTTCCAGTGATTCTTCTGGCTCAGCCTCCTGAGTAGCTGAGATTACAGGCTACGCACCACCATGCCTGACTAATTTTTGTATTTTTAGTAGAGACGGGGTTTTACCACATTGGCCAGGCTAGTCTCGAACTCCTGACCTCAAGTGATCCGTCCGCCTTGGTCTCCCAACATGCTGGGATTACAGGCATGAGCCACCACGCCCGGCCAGAATTTCCTCCCTCTCTAAGCCTGAATAACTTCTCATTGTGAGTGTGTACCACCCACATCTTTTTTTTTTTTTTTTTGAGATGAAGTCTCGCTCTTGTCCCCCAGGCTGGAGTGCAATGGTGCGATCTCGGCTCACTGCAACCTCCGCCTCCCGGGTTCAAGTGATTCTCCTGCCTCAGCCTCCCGAGTAGCTGGGGTTACGGGCATGCACTACCATGCCCAGCTAATTTTTGTATTTTTAGTAGAGATGGGGTTTCACCATTTTGGCCAGGCTAGTCTCGAACTCCTGACCTCGGGTGATCCACCCACCTCGGTCTCCTAACGTGCTGGGATTGCAGGCGTGAGCCACCGTGCCACATCTTTTTGTTTATCCATCCATCCCAAAAAATATCCATCGACGCATATTTGGGTTGTTTCCTAGTTCTGAGTTTTCAATTCTAGGAAGATCCTTAGCAGTTGCTCCACACCTGGCTCCCTACCATGGACAGTGTTTGTTCAGAGCCTGGAAATTGCTTTTACTATCAGCCAAATAAAACATCATCCGGAAGGTGACAAATGCATCTGAAGGTCGATTACAAATGACATTTAGATGATCTTCATCCTGGAGCCTCCTTAGGAGCTGTTAGAATCCACGGTCTGCTGAATTTCACACTCTCCAGCCTAGAACTTGGGAGGCAAGAACATTTCCCTGGGTCTTAGCAACCTCGGTTTTGTTCAGGGCTGCATTAAAATGTTTTATTGATGGAGCTCTTAGCACACAGAGAAAGCCAGGATCAGATGACAAGTGAAAGAAAGAGGATCAAGGCCAGAGAGAGAGAGAGAGAGAGAGAGAGAACAAGAGAGAGGAGGGGAGGAGATGTGATTTCAAACTTAGATGTTGTTTTCAAGCTGTTTTTTAAAAATTTATTTATTTAAATTTTTTTTTAGGCAGTCTTACTCTGTTGCCCAGGCTGCAATGCAGGGGCGCAATCTTGACTCACTGTAACCTCTGCCTCCCAGGCTCAAGCAGTTCTTGTGCTTCGGCCTCTCAAGTAGCTGGGATTATAGGTGCCCGCCACCACACCTGGCTAATTTTTGTATTTTGTATTTTCAGTAGAGACAGAGTTTCACCATTTTGGCCAGGCTGGTCTTGAAATCCTGGCCCCAAGTGATCCGCCTGCCTCGGCCTCCCAAAGTGTTTGAGCTGCTTTTAAAGGAACACTTCTGTGCTGTCAACCAGGACTCCACACCTGTGTACATTCCACTCGAAGGCAAACCCCCTGAAGTGCTGGGATTACAGGTGTGAACCACCTCGCCCAGCCTTACACTCTTTGACAGAGCAATTCCACCTCTGGGGATTTATTCTGCAGAGATACTTGTAGAAAACCTGAAGATCTACAATACAGGACATTGGCTGCAACATTCTGGGAAATAGCAAGAAATCAGAAAGACCCAGAGGTCCAGACCAGATAAATTTGATGGAGTCATTGAAAAATACTATCAGAAGCTGGGTATGGTGGTGTGTGCCTGTAATCTCAGCTACTTGGGAGGCTGAGGCAGGAGGATTGCTTGAGCCTAGGAGGTTGAGGCTGCAGTGAGCTATGATCATGCCACTGTACCCCAGCCTGGGTGACATAGCAAGACCCCGTCTCAGAAAACAACAACATAAAAATAAACTATAGGAACTGATATGGAATATTTGTAAGAAACATTCCCATAGGAACTGATGTGGAATGTTATCTAAGATATATTACTAAGTATAAAAAAGTTGTAGACTTTTAATATATATGTATGTATGTATATGCACATACATAATCTCACAAATTCCATGTTTGTAAAAAGTTATTCTACATGTATGTAACTGCCTATTAATTTTTGTATTGCTGCCATACCAAATTACCACAAAATAAATGCCTTAACCACACTCAGTGGGCCGGGGGTGGTGGCTCACACCTGTAATCCCAGCACTTTGGGAGGCCAAGGTGGGTGGATCACCTGACGTCAGGAGTTCAAGACCGGCCTGGCCAGCGTAGTGAAACCCCGTCTCTACTAAAAATACAAAAATTAACAGGGCATGGTGGCAGGTACCTGTACTTCCAGCTACTCTGGAGGCTAAGGCATGAGAATTGCTTGAACCCAGGAAGTGGAGGTTGTAGTGAGCTGAGATCGCACCACTGCACTCCAGCCTGGACGACAGAGTGAGATTCCACCTCAAACAAAACAAAACAACAAAACCACTCACTTATTATCTCACAGTTTCTATAGGTCAGAAATCCAATAGGCCTGGCTGGGCTGAAATCAAAGTGTTGCTTGGCTGTGCTTCCTTCCAGAAGCTCTAGGGAAGAATCTGTTTTCTTGTTCATTTACGTTGTTGGCAGAATCCAGTTTCATGCTGTGTAGGACTGGAATCCTGTTTCCTTGCTTGCTGTCAGCAGGGGGTCATTCTCAGCTTCCAGGGGTGGCCTGCATTCCCTGGCTCGTGGCCTCCTTCATCTCACAGCCAGCAACAGTGTTTCGAGTCTATCTCTTGTACTTTATTTTAAGAGACAGGGCCTTGCTCTGTCACCTAGGCTGGAGTGCAGTGGTGAGGTCACAGCTCACTGCAGCCTCAACTTCCCCGGCTCAAGTGATTCTCCCACCTTGGCCTACTCATTTTTACTTTTTAAATTTTCCTCCAAGATGAGTGGAAAAAGACATTTTCCCACGCCAGAGAATAAAAGGAGAGTTTGTCAGGTTACAGTCCAGCCCCTGCCTGGCTCTATGTTGAATTCCTTAGATAAAAGACATATTGGGGCTTCCTAAGCTCCCATCCCCTTTCAAGGAGCATGTTTCCCCTTCCTTTTTTTCCTTTTTTAAAGAGTCAGGGTCTCACTCTGTCACCCCAGCAAAAGCGCAGTGGTGCAATCATAGCTCACTGCAGCCTTGACCTCCTGGGCTCAAGTGGTCCTCTGGCCTCAGCCTCCCAAGTAGCTAGGACTACAGGCACACACCGTGATACCTGGCTCTAGCATCACGTGCTTTTCCAATGTGTATGATGAACCTGCAAAGTTTCAGAGAATGTTTTTCCTGTACTTTTAAAAAATTAAGGGGCCAGGCGCGGTGGTTCACGCCTGTAATCCCAGCACTTTGGGAGGCCGAGGTGTGTGGATCACGAGGTCAGGAGTTTAAGACCACCCTGGCCAAGATGGTGAAACCCCGTCTCTACTAAAAATACAAAAAAATTAGCTGGGCATGGTGGCACACGCCTGTAATCCCAGCTACTCCAGGTGCTGAGGCAGAGAATTGCTTAAACCTGGATGGGTGGAGGTTGCAGTGAGCCACTGCACTTCAGCCTGGGCGACAGAGTGAGACTCCGTCTCAAAAAAAAAAAAAAAAAAAAAATGTGGTGTATCTTCTACTCATTTTTACCAGTTGTGACCACTTCTTTCATTTGTGAGTGGTGAAGCCTGGTGTCTGTCACAGCCATGTAAATGTCTCTGTCCACATGGGAGGGTCACAGAAAGCACCCCCAGACTTCCCTGTGGTCTCTCCCTCTCTGTCCCTTCCCCTAGAGCTCAGGGACCAGGCTGTGTGAATCAGGAGCATCTCCAGGTGCCATCCGGTTGCCATGGCAATTCAGGCCAGTCCAGGCTTGGCGGTGGAGGGGTCAGCTCCCATTTCAGGTGTGGGAAAGTGGTGGGTACCACTGATACCTGGCGTATCGGACAGGTGCTATGATTGTTATTCCATTAACAATGAGGCTTTCTGTAGCCTCAGGCTTCGTGTTGTTTATTTTCTTCTATTTACTTTTCCCATTGTCTTCTCTTTGGTGCTGTCTGTTGCTGGAACCCTGCTGATTCTCGGTGAAGCCAAGTCCATGTACTTTGCCACTTCCTCTGTACTGAGGTCGGGCAAACAGAGAGAGAGAGAGAGAGGACAGCACATTTGGTCATGGGGCCCCTGCAGGTGCCAGGTGCAGACACCCGGCTGGGGAGGGAGCGACCGCTGGCTGGAAATGTGTTTGTTTCTCGTGTGTACACACAGGACAGCTGGGGCTCCGTTGGAACCGCTCACGAGTGCTCTGCAAAGCGTCCTTGGTGATGTAGCTGGAGTGGATGTCCCCCTTTCCTGCAGATGCCTCGCTCTGCCCACCTGCCCCAGGTTAACACTAGACCAGGTGTGGACCTAGCACTTTCCGTGGCCCAGCGCTGTGCTCATTGCATTGACTTGTCATGGAGGAGCCTAATAACCCTTCACGACAACAGCTTTCTGAAGTACTCGCCATGATCCCCACGTTGTGGAGGAGAAAGCAGAGACTCAGAGGCTTAGGCGATTCTCCTGGGACCCCACAGTTCATTGTTGTGTGAAGAGGTTGGAACTTGCTCCAGAATATGCCTTATTTCCTGGCATAATTTATCCCTTCCCTACTTAGAAAAACATCCCACAGTGGCTCACACCTGTAATCCCAGCACTTTGGGAGGCTGAGGGCGGGAGGACCATTTGAGGCCAAGAATTAGGGATCAGCCTGGGCAACACAGTGAGACCCCGTCTCTCAAAAAATAAAATAAAATAATTAGCTGGGCATAGTGGTGTGCACCTGTAGTCCCAGCTACTCCAGAGGCTGAGGTGGGATGATCGATTGAGCCCAGGAGTTCGAGGCTGCAGTGAGGTAGGATCATGCCTCTGTACTCCAGCCTGGGTGACAGAGTGAGACCCCATCTCAAAAATAATAATAAAACGGCGGGGCATGGTAGCTCACGCCTGTAATCCCAGCACTTTGGGAAGCTGAGGTGGGAGGATCACCTGAGGTCAGGAGATCGAGACCAGTCTGGCCAACATGGTGAAACCTCATCTGTACTAAAAATACAAAAATTAGCTGGGCATGGTGGTGGGCGCCTGTAATCCCAGCTACTCAGGAGGCGGAGGTAGGAGAATCACTTGAATCCAGGAGGCAGAGGTTGCAGTGAGCCGAGATCACGCCACTGCACTGCAGCCTGGGCGACAGAGTGAGACTCTGTCTCAAAATAATAATAATAATAATAAAATTAAAAAAAAAATACATAAAATTGAAAAGTCACAGACCCCTGGTGGTGGTTTGGAAGGGGCTTAATGACATTTTCCTGGGTAGACTCATTCCTAAGAATATTCATTCATTTATTTATTCATTCATTCAGGCAAGAAATAGTGAAGGTATTGGAGACTCAGTGGCAAATGAGACAGGCCAAGATCCTTGTTCAAATTCAGCTGAGATCCTATCAGGGAGGTGGATGTTATAGAAGCCTGCGTGTATGTACTGGCCTCAGGGAGCAACAAACACCTTAAGGAAGACCTCACAGGCGAGCGTGATGAGAGCGCCTGCTGGGGGTGGTGCTTTGGGTGGATGATTCTGCAAGCCGGCATCTGATCACAGCCTTGCATGACGACAGGAAGCTGGCTTGTCCGAGACTAGGGGAAAAGCATTCCAGGAAGAGGGAACAGCAGGTGTGAAGGTGGAATGAGCTTGGCACAGCCCAGAAACAGGGACGAGGCCAGTGATTCTGGGGCTAAAAGTGCAACAGGGAGGAGAGGGGACAAAGTCACAGGGATGAGGCAGCCTGGGAGAATGTGGCTTTTATTCCAGCAAAAGCAAATGTGCTGATTGACATTTTTTGTTTTTATTTTTATTTTTTATTATTATTATTATTTGAGATGGAGTCTCACTCTGTTGCTCAGGCTGGAGTGTAGTGGCATGATCTCAGCTCACTGCAATCTCTGCCTCCTGGGTTCAAGCAATTCTGCCTCAGCCTCTCGCTGGGATTACGGGCACGTGCCACCAAGCCCGGCTAATTTTTGTGTTTTTAGTAGAGACAGGGTTCCGCCATGTTGGCCAGGCTGGTCTTGAACCCCTGACCTCAGGTGATCTGCCCACCTGGGCCTTCCAAAGTGCTAGGATTACAGATGTGAGCAACTGTACCTGGCCTGATTGACATTTTAGAAAGACCCCACTGACTGCAGAGGAGAGAATGGATTGGGAGTGGGAGTAGGGAAGAAGGCAGCCCCAGTCCAAATGATTGAGGGTGGCAGCCATGCAGTGCAGGAAGTGGTTGGATTCAGGATATATTTTGTATTTATTTATTTATTTATTTATTGAGATGGAGTTTTGCTCTTGTTGCCCAGGCTGGAGAGCAATGGCGTGATCTCAGCTCACCACAACCTCCGCCTCCTGGGTTCAAGCGATTCTCCTGCCTCAGCCTCCCAAGTAGCTGGGATTACAGGCATGCGCCACCACGCCAGCTAATTTTGTATTTTTAGTAGAGATGGGGTTTCTCCATATTGGTCAGGCTGGTTTCGAACTCCCGACCTCAGGTGATCTGCCCGCCTCGGCCTCCCAAAGTGCTGGGATTACAGGCGTGAGCCACCGCACCAGCCTTGTTTTTATTTTTATTTTTTATTTTTTTGAGACAGAGTCTCGCTCTGTCACCCAGGCTGGAGTGCAGTGATGCAATCTTGGCTTACTGCAACCTCCTCCTCCTGGGTGAAAGTGATTCTCCTGCCTCAGCCTCCTGAGTAGCTGAAATTATGGTGCCCACCATCACACCTGGCTAATTTTTGTATTTTTAGTAGAGACAGGGTTTCATCATGTTGTCCAGGGTGGTCTCGAACTCCTGACCTCAAGTGATCCTCCCGCCTTGACCTCCCAAAGTGCTGGGATTACAAGGCATGAGCCACCATGCCTGGCTTGTTTTTATTTTTGAGACAGGGTTTCACTTTGTCATCCAGGCTGGCGTGCAGTGGCATGATCACAGCTCACTGCAGCCTCAACTTCCTGGGCTCGGGTGATCCCCCTGCCTCAGCCTTCTGAGTAGCTGGGATTACCGTTGCCATTGCATGCCACCATGCTTGGCTAATTTAAAAAAAATTATTTTTTGCAGACAGGGTCTCACTATGTTGTTCGCTATGTTGTTCAGTTGAACTCCTGGGCTTAAAAGATGCTCCTGCCTTAGCCTCCCAAAGTGTTGAGATTATAGGCATGAGCCCCCATGTCCAGCCCTCAGGATATATTTTGGAGGTGAGTACATGGTACCTGCGAATGGATTTGATGCCTGGAGTTAAGGGAAGCGAGAAACCATGATTGACAACTCAATTTCTGGCTTGGGTATCAGGGTGAATTTGGAAGCCTATAATGAGATGGAGGAGAATGGGAGCTATGTGCTATAGCACTAGAGAGGGAAATTGAGCATCCCATGTCAGGCTGTGGGATAAGCAGGTGCACGTCCCCAAAGATGTCACCTGGGATATGAGCTTTAGGTTTTGACTTCCTGCTCCTCTTCCTACCTTCCCAGGTAGAAACACTCCTTCTGCTTTCAGAACTTAATGAATTAATTAATTTTCAGAGATGGGGCCTCACTCTGTCACCCAGGCTGGAGTACAATAGCGTGACCATTGCTCACTACAACCTCGACCTCCTGGGCTGATCCTCCCGTCTCAGCCTCCTGAGTAGCTGGGACCACAAGTGAGAGCCACAGAGCCTGGCTTGTTCAGAATTTTTGCCATCAAAGTGCTTACACTGTGTCTGGTTTCTGGGATTTTAGTTAATGTACACAGATCACCCAACCTGTAAACTGGATTCTTTCTCTTTTTTTTGTCGCCCAGGCTGAAGTGCAGTGGTGCTATCTCCGCTTACTGCAACCTCCGCCTCCCACGTTCAAGCGATTCTCCTTACTCAGCCTCCCGTGTAGCTGGGACTACAGATGTGCACCACTACACCCGGCTAATTTTTGTATTTTTAGTAGAGATGGGTTTTCATCATGTTGGTCAGACCGGTCTCAAACTGCTGACCTCAAGTGACCCACCCGCCTCGGCCTCCCAAAGTGCTGGATAACAGGCGTGAGCCACTGCACCCGGCCGATGTTTTCTTTCTTTAATATCGTTGTGGCCGGGCGCGGTGGCTTACACTTATCATCCCGGAGCTTTGGGAGACCGAGACAGGAGGATGACTTGAGGCCAGGAGTTTGAGACCAGCCTGGGCTGCATAGGGAGATCCCGTCTCTATGAAAAATTTAAAAATTTTAAAAATTAGCCTGCTGTGGTGGCACGGGCCTGTGCTCCCAGCTACTTGGGAGGATCACTTGAGCCCAGGAATTCAAGGGTGCTATGAGTTATGATGGTGCCACTGTGCTCCAATCTGGGCGACAGAGCAAGACCCTGCCTCTTAAAAAAAAAAAAAAAAAAGAAAAAATATATATATATGTGCAGGAAGAATATTTTTGGGGAGGGGTGAAATAAAACCTTGTAGCTGGAACACACTTGAATCTACCTCTTGTTTTCAGTTTTATTTCTGTGAAATGGGAAGAAAAATGGCATCCGTGCAGAAGTGGTTATAAAAGGAAAGCAGATTTCTTTTTCAGCACAGTGGGGAAGTATTTGGCAAAACACAAAAGACTTTATAAATGCACAATCGTGGGCAATTAAGAGTGAGGTTTCACGGGAGTAAATTGAAGCTTAAAAGCGTCATGAAGGATAGCTCTATTAAACTCCATTAGTTATAGGATTTCGAAAGAAACCGGAAGGTAACTGCATTTGTTAAGCTGATACTGAGTTGATCTGCTTAGGAGAGGCTGGGAGAGTTCTCATTTCTTTGCATGCTTAAAGCAGGGTGAGAGGAAATGGAATGGAGATAATTCTTCCTTCCTTCCTTCCTTCAATTGGTTCTCTGCAATCTGGGGGAGCCTCATTCTGTGCACCACCTACTTATACCTGTGGGTGTTGAAGTGACTTATGAAATGTTTCTGTATGGGGTTGAGCTTAATTTTCTTTCTTTTTCCTTTTTCTCTCTCTTTTCTTTCTCTTTCTCGCTCCTCTCTTTTCTTTCTCCTTTCTCTCTCTCCTTTCTTCCTTTTTCTCTTCTCTTTCTCTCTTCTTTTTCTCTTCTCTTTGTCTCTCTTCTTTCTCTCTTCTCTCTTTCTCTTTCTCTCTCTCTCCTTTCCTTCTCTTTCTCTCTCTCTCCTTTCTTTCTCTTTCTCTCTCTCTCCTTTCTTTCTCTTTCTCCTTTCTCTTTTCTTTTTCTCTCTCTTCTTCCTCTCTTTTCTTCCTCTCTTTTCCCTTTCTTTTTCTCCTTCTCACTCCTTTCTTTTCTTTCTCTTTCTCTCTTCTTTGTTTTTCTTATTCTCTCTCCTGTCTCTCTTCTTTCTCTCCTCTCTCTTTTCTTTTTTCTCTCTCATTTCTTTCTCTTCTCTTTCTCTTTTCTTTCTTCCTTCTCTTTCTCTCTCTTCTTTCTCCTTCCTTCCTTCCTCCTTCCTTCCTTCCTCCTTCCTTCCTTCCTCCCTCCTTCCTTCCTTCCTTCTTTCCTTCCTTCCTTTTTGACAGGGTCTTTCTTTCTTTCTCTTTCTCTCTCTCTCTCCCTCTCTCCTTTTGAGACAGGGTCTCCCTTCCCTTCCCCTTCCCCTTCCCCTTCCTCCTTTTCTGTCTCTCTCTCTCTTTCTTTCTCTCTCCTTTTGAGACAGGGTCTCCCTTCCCTTCCCCTTCTTCCTTCCCTTCTCTCTCTTTCTTTCTTTCTTGATGGAGTCTCACTCTGTCACCCAAACTGGAGTGCAATGGCGCAATCTCGGCTCACTGCAACCTCTGCCTCCTGGGTTCAAGCGATTCTCGTGCCTCAGCCTCCCAAGTAGCTGGGATTATAAGTGCCCGCCACCATGCCCAGCTAATTTTTATATTTTTAGTAGAGATGGAGTTTCACCATTTTGGCCAGGCTGGTCTTGAACTCCTGACCTCAAGTGATCCTCTTGCCTCGGCCTCCCAAAGTTCTGGGATTACAGGCATGAGCCACTGCGCCCGGACTCTTTCTCTTTCTCTCTTTCTTTCTCTCCTCTTTCTCTCTCTTTTCTTTCTGTCCTCTCCTTTCTCTCTCTCTTTCTTTCTTTCTTTCTTTCTTTCTTTCTTTCTTTCTTTCTTTCTTTCTTTCTTTCTTTCCTTTCCTCTCTCTCCTTCCTTCCTTCCTTCCTTCCTTCCTTCCTTCCTTCCTTCTCTTTCTTTCTAACAAGGTAGCCTATCTGTAGCTCAGGCTGGAATGCAGTGGTACAATAATAGTTCACCGCAGCCTCGAACTCATGGGCTCAAGGTTTCCTCCCATCTATGCCTTTCGAGTGTCTAGGACTACAGGTACATGCCACCTGGCTAATTTTTTTAAACAAAGTTTATTTTGTTGTTTTTGTTTTTAGAGACAGGGTCTTGCTATGTTGCTCAGGCTGGTCTCAAACTTCTGGGCTGAAGCAATCCTCCTCCCTCGGCCTCCCAAACTGTTGTGATTACAGGCGTGAGCCACCGTGCATGGCCTAATTCTATTTCATTCATGCCAGCCTCCCAATAGATATGCTTTTCTTGGACAGATACTGAGAGGCTAGTCGTAGGGGCTGACTCAGGTGGGAAAAATCAGTCTGGGACTGGAAATATGCTTTTGGGTGAGGTGTAGATTCCAAAAGCCATGGACCATGTCACCCACAGCCACACGGGCCTCTTCTTTGTTCTTGAGACACACAGTCCTGCCTCAAGACCCTTGCATGTGCTGTTCCTTCTGCCTGGAAAGCTCTTCTTTCAGATACCCACGTGGCTCCTCACCTCCCTCAGGCCTCTCTCAGATGTCACCTCCTCAGCAAGGCTGTCTCTGCGCCCCTATTTAATAAAGTCACCAGTTGGGCCGGGCGCGGTGGCTTATGCCTGTAATCCCAGCACTTTGGGAGGCTGAGGCAGGCGGATCACGAGGTCAGGAGATCGAGACCATCCTGGCTAACGCAGTGAAACCCCGTCTCTATTAAAAATACAAAAAAATTAGCCAGGCGTGGGGGCGTGCGCCTGTAGTCCCAGCTACTTGGGAGGCTGAGGTAGGAGAATGGCGTGAACCCGGGAGGCGGAGCTTGCAGTGAGCTGAGATCACACCACTGCACTCCAGCCTGGGCGACAGAGCGAGACTCCGTCTCAAAAATAAATAAATAAATAAATAAATAAAATAAAGTCACCAGTCTACCCAACTCTTCTTCTTCTCCTTCTTCCTCTTCCTCTTCTTCTTCTTCTTCTTCTTCTGACACAGGGTCTCACTCCATTGCTCAGGCAGGAGTTCAGTGGGACAATCACGGCTCACTGCAACCTCAACATCTCAGGCTCAGACAATCCTCCTGCCTCAGCCTCCTGAGTAGCTGGGACCACAGGCACGTGCCACCATGCCTGGATAATTTTTAAAAAATTATTTGTAGAGACAGGGTCTTGTTATGTTGCCCAGGCTGGTCTTGAATTCCTGGCCTCAAGTGATCCTCCTGCCTTGGCCTCCCAAGTGCTGGGGTTACAGGCATGAGCTGGCGTAGGCAGCCAGCCTACACACCTTACCCCTCCTTGTTAAGGACTGAATGGTGTCTTCCCAAATTCATATGTTGAAGTCTAAACTCCAGTATCTCAGAATGGGGCTGTATATGGAGACAGGATCTTTACAAAGGTAATTAAGGTAAAAGGAGGTCAGATGAGTGGCCCTAATTCAATATTACTGGTGTTCTTATAAGAAGAGATTAGCCACAAAAAGAACTCAGTAAGTGTGTGAGGTAATGCATATGTTAATTAGCTCAAGTTAACCATTCCACAATGCGTACGTGTTCGAGAACATCATGTTGGACATCATAAATATATACAATTTTGTAATCCCAGGTATTTGGGAGGCTGAGGCGGGAGAGTTGCTTGAAACTAAGAGGTACAGGGTGCAGTGAGCTGGGATCGTGCCACTGAACTCCAGCCTGGGCAACAAGAGTGAAACTTTGTCTCAAATAATATATATGTGTGTGTGTGTGTGTATGTGTGTATGTATGTGTGTGTGTGTGTGTGTATATATATATATACAATCCTTTTTTTTTTTTTTTTGAGATGGAGTCTCGCTCTGTCACTCAGGCTGGAGTGCAGTGGCGTGATCTCAGCTCGCTGCAAACTCTGCCTCCCAGGTTCACGCCATTCTCCTGCCTCAGCCTCCCGAGTAGCTGGGACTACAGGCACCCGCCACCACGCCCAGCTAATTTTTTGTACTTTTAGTAGAGACAAGGTTCACCGTGTTAGCCAGGATGGTCTCGATCTCCTGACCTTGTGATCCGCCCGCCTCGGCCTCCCAAAGTGCTGGGATTACAGACGTGAGCCACCAGGTTCACGCCATTCTCCTGCCTCAGCCTCCCGAGTAGCTGGGACTACAGGCACCCGCCACCACGCCCAGCTAATTTTTTGTACTTTTAGTAGAGACAGGGTTTCACCGTGTTAGCCAGGATGGTCTCGATCTCCTGACCTTGTGATCCGCTCGCCTCGGCCTCCCAAAGTGCTGGGATTACAGACGTGAGCCACCACGTCCGGCATATTTATATATATATATATATATATATATAACTTTTATTTGTCAGTTTAAAAACTTTTTTTTTGTTTTGTTTTTTTAGACATGGTCTGGCTTTGTCACCCAGGCTAGAGAGCAGTGGCACAATCTTGGCTCACTGCAACCTCTGCCTCCCAGGTTCAAGTGATCCTCCCACCTCAGCCTCCCAAGTAGCTAGAACTACAGGCATGCGCCACCATGCCTGGCTAATTTTTGTATTTTTAGTAGAGATGGGGTCTCACTATGTTGCCCAGGCTGGTCTCAAACTCCTAGGCTCAGGCAATCTGCCTGCCAAAGTGCTAGGATTACAGGCATGAGCCACCACACCTGGTCCTTTGGCCCTTCCCAGCACTTTTCAACTCCTAATCTCTATATAATGTACCCACTTATTTTGTTCCTTGCCTGTCTCCCTCCTAGAATGCCTTCTCCATGAGGGTGGGGACATTTGCCATTCTTATTCATGGCTGCATCCCCAGGAACTAGCACAGGGCCAGGCACAAATTGGGTGGTCGCTCATTGTTGAATGATTAAGTGATTGGAGATAAATATCTTGGGGCTTCAAGGTCCTTTGGTGTGTTGAGTGTCCACCTGATAAATGTGTGAGTGGAGGAAACTCTGTCTCTTTTCTCTTTTCAAAAACCAGCTGTTGGCCAGGCACAGTGGCTCATGCCTGTAATCCCAGCACTTTGGGAGGCAGAGGTGGCCGGTCACTTGAGATCAGGAGTTCGAGACCAGCCTGGCCAACATGGTGAAACATGAAACATGGTGAAACCCCGTCTTTACTAAAAATTCAAAAGTTAGCTGGGTGTGGTGGCACACGCCTGTAATCCCAGCTACTCAGGAGAATCGCTTGAACCCGGGAGGCGGAGGTTGCAGTGAGCCAAGATCGCACCACCACTCTAGCCTGGGCAACAGAGTAAGACTCCATCTCAAACAAACAAACAAACCAAAAAACAGCTGTAACCTGGTGTGGTGGCATTCATCTGTCATCCCAGCTACTCAGGAGAGAGGCCGAGTCAGGAGGATTGCTAGAGCCCAGCAGTTCCATACCAGCCTGGGCAATATAGCAAGACCCCATCTCTTAAAAAAAATAAAAATGAAATTAAAAAAACAGAGAACCTGGTGAGAAGCAGTGTGGCTGGACAGGTGGCCACTCCCATGCGGATTTATTTATTTATTTATTTATTTATTTATTTATTGGAGACAGAGTCTCACTGTCACCCAGGCTGGAGTGCAGTGGTGGGACCTCGGCTCACTGCAACCTCTGCCTCCTGGGTTCAAGCGAGCATGGGCCATCATGCTCGGCTAAATTTTTGTATTTTTAGTAGAGCCAGGGTTTCACCATGTTGGCCAGGCTGGTCTCGAACCCCTGACCTCAGGTGATCTGCCTGCCTCTGCCTCCCAAAGTGCTAGGATTACCTGCATGAGCCACTGCATCCGGCCTTCCATGTGCATTTAAAACTGCCTCTTGAACTCACCCTTTCAGCTTTCCAGAGCTCACAGGACCCAGGGACTGAGGGAGAGCGAACCCCCAGGCCCATGGTGGCTCATGTTGCAGAAGGAGACATAGAGATACTGAGAAATCCGGCATCCCGCCCTCTGTGGCCGGCACCTGGGAGGTGGAGCGAGTGCCCGCGGCACAGCCTCACAGTCTTTTGCTCCATGGGGCACATCTGTTGCCGGGCAGCTCCTAAGAACTGGCTTTCTGGGCCCTGAGTTGCCAAGGAACTACTAAATCCCGGCCAGCGGGGGCTGGGGTGTATTTTGACTTTCTGCGAAGAAGGGTGGAGCGGCCTCTCCTGTCTTCTGAGTTCCCTTCTCCTTGCCCTCTGTGAGCTCTGTCTGCCTCTCCCTCACACTGGCCCTCTCTGTCTCCTCTTTCTTCCTCTAGTTTCCCCCTCACTGTGCTGGAGGGAGAAGACCCTGGGATTTCTGAGCGAGGCCCATGGATGTTGAAGTCCTCCTGGGTCCCCGACTCCATGCTCTCGTGCCCCAGTTACTATGACGCCCTGCACAACCGCAGCTCGGGGCACGCCCAGCGCCCTGCAGGACACTCGGCCTCCCCGGCTCAGCATCTGCTTCGAGGGGCCCCCTCTGAGGCGGCGTGGCGGCGTGGTGGATCACCGAGATGTCATCTTGGCCCACCAGGCCCACAAAATCCACAGCACCCCCCAGGCCAGGAGGAAAGAATGGGAGTGAGTATGCCCCGGTGGTGGTGGTCGGGGGGTGGTGCGGCTGTACTGGGGATCCCTTGGGGGTTAGGATATTAGGGAAGCAAATTCATGCGACTGGAACATATTGATAAGGCTGTGCTGGCTTCTGAAATCTCAAAATCCTTCCCTGCTAATTGATCAATATTGGTTGCTTTAAGCCCCCTGGACACCCTCTTCCGGCTCTGTGAATCCCTGAGCTGCCCCAGGCTGCGGCAACAAAGAGATTAACCATGGATGGGGCAGCCAGGACCTGGCTCCCAGGATTGTGAGTGTCCACTCCGATGGGTTGGCAAATATTTATTTATTTATTTATTTATTTCTGTTTTTTTTTGAGACTGAATCTTGCCCTGTCACCCAGGCTGGAGTGCAGTGGCCCGATCTCAGCTCACTGCAACGTCTGCCTCCTGGGTTCAAGAGATTCTTCTGCCTCAGCCCCCCAAGTAGCTGGGACCACAGACACATGCCACCACGCCTGGCTAATTTTTGTATTTTTAGTAGAGACGGGGTTTCACCATATTGGTCAGGCTGGTCTCAAACTCCTGACCTCAAATGATCCACCCACCTTGGCCTCCCAAAGTGCTAGAATTACAGGCGTGAGCCACTGCGCTCAGCCAGCAAATATTTCTGTTGAGATGGCTGAGAAATGCTGCTTTCTGGGGAAAAATGTGGAATCCCATTTCTATTTCCAGTGTTGAGTTGAAATCTGCGGGTTTGAGGGCTGGAGACAGAAGTGTGTGAAGGCAGAGAGGGACCTAGATAGGGCTGGGAGTACATGGTGGCTTCAGTTGAGTCTGGTTCTGGGTCCCCCTTTCTCTTTGTCAGTGACCCCAAAAGTGGGTCTTCTGGTGGGAGACACTGGGGGCGGAACTGGCTCTGTCATGTAGTTGCTGCTGGGCAATGTTGGATGAATGGCTTTCCTAAGCTGGGGTCTTGGCTGTTCGAGGGTTGAAGGTGGTTTGTGTGAAGGTTCAGTCTCAGGCCAGCCCCTACGCATCCTTTTCCACACAGTGGGGGAGCTAGTGGGTTTTTTCTCCTTCCTTCCTTCCTCCCTCCCTCCCTCCTTCCGTTTTCTTTCCTTCCTTCCTTCCTTCCTTCCTTCCTTCCTTCCTTCCTTCCTTCCTTCTTCTTTCTTTCCCTCCCTCTCTCCTTTCCCTCTTTTCTTTCTTTTATTTCCTTTTAAGACAGGGTCTCTCTTCTCTCTCTCTCCTCCTTCCTTCCTTTTTTCCTTCTTTCCTTTCTTCCTTCCTTTTTCCTTCCTTCCTTCCTTTCTTTTTGACAGGGTCTCTCCTTCCTTCCTTCTTTTCTTTTTTCCTTCCTTCCTTCCTCTTTCTTTCTCTCTCTCTCTCTTTCTTTCTTTCTTTCTTTCTTTCTTTCTTTCTTTCTTTCTTTCTTTCTCTTTCTTTCTTTCTTTCTCTTTCTTTCTTTCTCTTTCTTTTTCTCTTTTCTTTCTTTCCTTTTGAGACAGGGTCCCTTCCCTTCCCTTCCCTCTCTCCTTTTCTCTTTCTCTTTCCCCTTCTCCTTTACTTTCCTTTTCCTCAAGAGTTTTTTTTTTTTTTTTTGCGAAGGCACAGGCCTAGGGTGGATTCCTGAGCAGACATCAAGAGTATGGGATGAGAATATAAATACTATTTTGATTTGAGCTGAGGCTGATATGGACACTAATCAATTTAGGGGACCCCAAAATTTACTCTCTTACCCTCTTGATGCTCCAGACATCAAGGAATGTTCCATCCCTCTTGATGCTTCCCTGTGGGAAGCACATTTCACCAGACACCCACGCCGGCCCTATTTTTCCATTTGCAGGAGGGGAAGTGGGGTTATAAATGCCATTTGGGTTGGGAGGGTGCTGGTGAGGGAGTGTGTAAATACAGGGTGCAATGCAAACTGTTTTATTAAAATGAGCCATTGCTCATTTTGAATCAAAGAACTTCAGGATGGGGCTCAAGGTGGTGCAAGCTTGGCCCCAAGGTGGTTTCCTGAGGTTAGTCTGACATCTACTGGCATGTTTGAGCATTGTTTAGGAAGGCATGTTGTGACTTCCCCGCCACCTGCCACAAAACTGGGTTCCTCTTAACCTCCCCTCCATCCACTCATCCGTCCACTCACCCACCCACCACCCACCCATTTAAACTTCTAATTGTGCATGCATCCATCCATCTATCCGTCCATCACCCATCCATCTTTCTACCCATCAATCCATTCATCCATCTCCCTGTTCTTTCTCCCATCCATCCATTTTCCAGCCATCTAACCACCTTCCCATTCACCCACCTGTCCACACATCTATCCATCCACCCAACCCACCCACCCACTCATCCATTCTTCCATTCACTCATTCATCCATCCATTCTTCCATCCATTCTTCCATTCATTCTTCCATCCATCCACCCACCTATCATCTTATATACCAATCTATCCATCCACCCTTTCATCATTCCATAAATAACCAGGAAATGCACCCATTCCGTTTAACGTCGGCCTTGGTTTCTAGAACCCATAAAAGTTGCTTTAATTTATTTTCATTTTTACAAATTTTAATTAATTAATTAATTTTAGAGGCAGGGTCTTGCTCTGTCACCCAGGCTGGAGTGCAGTGGCCCTATCATGGCTCACGGCAACCTCTGCCTCCTGGGTTCAAACGATCCTCCCACCTCAGCCTTGCAAGTAGCTGGCACTACAGGTGCATGACACCATGCCCAGCTAATTAAAAAAATTTTTTTTTTGTAAAGATGGGATCTTGCTATGTTGCTCAGGTTGGTCTCGAACTCGTGGGCTCAAGCGACCCTCTTGCCTTGGCCTCCCAAATTGCTGGGATTACAGGCATGAGTCACCATGCCTGGCTCAAAGCGTCCTTATAGCCATGATCTCCAAACTTCTGAACTCCACCCCAGCCAGCAAAACAATTTTTCTGCACACTCATAGCTGAAATGCATAGCCACAGCCCATGCATTTTTATTTATATATAATTTATAAAAATATTTTGCTAAATGTGTTATTGCACTGTAAAATACACATAAAAATAAAAATGTGAAAAGGATGAGACATCAACGAGATATATATATTTCCAAATGGCTTAATAGTTTGATTTAATAGTACAACACCCCTTTGCCCTTATGTTTTAGAAGTTTGCCTTCGCTTTTTGAATACCGTGTTCTGTAAGAGCGTTTTATTCTGAAAATGTTCCAATACGCTAAAAGTAGGAAAAAGAGCTCAGTGAAACTTTCATATCCATCAAAATTTAATAATTATCAGGATTGTGCCAGACTCACATCGTAAATCCATATCCTCTTTCTGAGATATTTAAAAGTAAATCCCTGACCTTATGTGATTTTTGCAAACTGCAGACTACATCTCTAAAGCACACAGACACATCTTAGTCATATCACACTGACAATATTAATCATGATTTTCATATCTAATTTCCGGCCCACATTCAGATTTCCTTGCTCATCTTTTTACAGTTGAGTTTTTTGAATCAAGAAGGCCTGTGTGTTGCATTTCATCATTTCTCTCTCTTTTTATTGTGGTAAAATATACACAACATAAAATTGACCATTTTAACCATTTTTAAGCGTACAGTTCAGTGGCATTAAGTATATTCGCATTGTTGTGCAACCATCACCACCATCCATCTCCAGAACGTTTTGTTTGTTTTGAGACAGAGTCTCGCTCTGTCGTCCAGGCTGGAGTGCAGTGGCATGATCTTGGCTCACTGCAACCTCCATCTCACGGATTCAAGGGATTCTCCTGCCTCAGCCTCCCGAGTAGCTGGGATTACAGACGCCTGCCACCACGCCCAGCTAATTTTTGTATTTTTAGTGGAGATGGGATTTTGCCATCTTGGACAGGCTGGTATCGAACTCCTGACCTCAAGTTGTCAGCCTTGCTTAGCTCCCAAAGTGCCAAGATTACAGGCATGAGCCACCATACCCGGCCGATCTCCAGAACTTTTTCATCACTCCAAACTGAAACTCTGTCTCCATGAAACACTCACTCCCCAGTCCCTGGCACCCACCATTCCACTTTATGTCTCTATGAATCTGATGACTCTAGGGACCTCATATAAGTAGAAACATACAGCATTTGTCCTTTTGTGTCTAGCTTATTTCACTAAGCATAATGTCCTCCAGGTTTATCCGTGTTGTAGCATGTGTCAGAATTTTCTTACTTTTTAAGGCTGAATAATATTCCATTGTATGAATAGACCACATTTTGTCCATCCATCCATCCATCCATCCATCCATCCATCCACCCACTCACCCAATCCATCCATCCATCCATCCACCCACCCACTCACCCATCCATCCACCCATCTATCCATCCATCCATCCATCCATCCATCCACCTATCCCAACATCCACCCATCCATCCATCCATACGTGAACACTTGGGTTGCTTCTATTTTCGGGCTATTTAGAATAATGCTACTATGAACATAGGTGTACAAATAACTCTTGGAGACCCTGCTTTCCATTCTTGGAGATATATTCCTAGAAGCGGGATTGCTGCATCATATGGTAATTCTATATTTAATTCTCTGGTAGTCATGTCTTCTACGTCTTACTTAGTCTATAGCAGTCTCTTCCTGATCCCCTATTTTCTATCCTATTGACTTGAAAAGAAACCAGATAAATCATCCTGTAGAATGTCTCCCATTATTATTATTGTTGTTATTATTATTATTATTTAGAGACAAGATCTTCCTCTGTTACCCAGGCTGGAGTCCAATGGGGGCAATCATAGTTCAGTGAAGCCTTGAACTCTTGGGCTCATGTGATCCTCCCTTCTTAGCCTCTGCAGTAGCTAGGATTACAGGTGTGCACCACCACACCTGGCTATTTTTTTATTTTTGTAGAGACAACATCTCACTATGTTGCCCAGGCTGGTCTCAAACTCCTGGCCTCAAGTGATCCTCCTGTCTCAGCCTCCCAAATCACTGGGATTATAGATGTAAGCTACTGCATCTCCTAAGCGTCTTCCATTCTTCATTGCTGTTGGAAGCTTTATTTTTATACCTGTGGTGATTTTGTCCACCAGTAGGAACCCCGCCCAGGCACAGTACATGCCACAGTGAAGCTCACATGATTTCACCTCGCCGATTGTCTTCATGAGAATTCTGAATGTGTTCTGGCCACCTTCTGATAGCAATTGAATTAGATCACCACCGTGATTACTTCTCATGACTGACAGACTTTGGTCTGTTTGCTCCTTTCTGCTTGCGTTACTATCTTCTTCAATCTTCTTTTTTCTCTCTTTTCTTTTTTTTTTTTTTTTTTTTTGAGACAGAGTCTTGCTTTGTCACCCAGACTGGAGTACAGTGGCGTGATCTCAGCTCACTGCAACCTCTGCCTCCCAGGTTCAAGCGATCCTTCTGCCTCAGCCTCCCAAGTAGCTGGGATTACAGGCACCTGCCACCACGCCCAGCTAATTTTGTATTTTTAGTAGAGATGGGGTTTCACCGTGTTGGCTAGGCTGGTCTTGAACTCCTGGCCTCAACTGATCTGCCCACCTTGGCCTCCCAAAGTGCTGGGATTACAGGCGTGAGCCACTGCGTCCGGTCTCAATATTTGCTTTCTAGGCAGGAATCTTTTAAAGCCATGTGTCCACTTTATCAGCCAACATCCCAGTCCATCAATCACTCATGCAGGTCTAAGCAGACTGCAATACATTGCCATTCATTGGAATTGTTATTTATCTCATTTTTAGTGGTCTGTCTTGCCCGCTGGAATATCTCCAGTGGGGTTGCTTGTCTGTCCTGTTCACAGCTGTGTCCCCAGAGACTGAGGCCAGCACCCAGTAGGTGCTCATAAAATATCTCTTGAGTAAAAGCATTTACTGACAATGAATGAGAGCCAGTGCCAGCCAGTCAAGTGGATTTGGGTCAACCATCAGTTAAGGACTAATAAAACAACACTTTTCTTATTTTTATTTTTGAGACAGAGTCACCTTCTGTCACTCAGGCTGGAGTGCAATGGCTCGATCATAGCTCACTGCAGCCTCAACCTCCTGGGCTCAAGCAATCCTCCTGCCTCAGCCTCCCAAAATCTTGGGATTACAGGTGTGAGCCACTGCACCTGGCCTATGGGGTCTTGTTAAATGCAGATTCTGTTTCAACAGGTCTAGGCTAAGACTTGGGATTCTGCATTTCTTTCTAACAGGCTGCCGGGTGAGGCTGACGCTGCCTGGGTGTAAGCAGCGAGCTGCTAAACCGTCATCTTCATCAGAGAATAGAGAGAACATTAGTGTGAATGGGGAGCAGAGAGAGGAGAGTCAAGGGAACTACCATGAGTATCATTAATAATACTTAGGCCATAATAATAATAATAACAACCAGGTTTTTTGTTTGTTTGTTTTTGTTTTGAGACGGAATCTCACCCTGTCACCCTCGCTGGAGTGCAGTGGCGTGATCTCAACTCACTGCAAGCTCCGCCTCCTGGGTTCACGCCATTCTCTTGCTTCAGCCTCCCGAGTAGCTGGGACTACAGGCGCCCACCACCACGCCTGGCTAATTTTTTGTATTTTTAGTAGAGACGGGGTTTCACCATGTTAGCCAAGATGGTCTCGATCTCCTGACCTCGTGATCCGCCCGCCTCAGCCTCCCAAAGTGCTAGGATTACAGGCTTGTAATTCCACAGGCTCCCAGCCCAACCAGGTGTTATTTTTTTTTTTTGAGATGGGGTCTCACTATGTTGCCCAGGCTGATCACAAACTCCCAGGCTCAAGCGATCCTTCCGCTTCAGCCTCTGGACTATCTGGGATTATAGGCACGAGCCACTGTGCCCGGCAATAACCAGTATTGACTGGGCATGGTGGCTCATGCCTGTAATCCAAGCACTTTGGGAGGCCAAGGCTTGTGGATCGCTTGAGGTCAAGAGTTAGAGACTAGGCTGGCCAACATGGTGAAACCCTATCTCTACTAAAAATACAAAAAAATCAGCCAGGTGTGGCGGCGCATGCCTGTAGTCCAGCTACTCCGGAGGGTGAGGCAGGAGAATCGCTTGAACCCGGGACGGGGAGGTTGCCATGAGCCGAGATCGCACCACTGTACTCCGGCGTGGGCGACAAAGTGAGACTCTGTCTCAAAAACAAAACAAAAACCCAGTGTTGATGGAGCACTGACTGTCTGTGGGGGCACAGCTCCAAGACCTTTACATGCATTAACTCGTTTCATCCTCATCACCATTGTTATAAATAGATTGTGGCGCATGTTATTGTTTTCCAAAGTGTTTCTGTGCAGCACATCTTATCAAATGCACACAACCATCTCCTGAAACAGCTAGGGCAGCTGTTGTTGCTTTTGTGGTTACTTAGTATCTTATTATGATTACTTTTTTTTTTTTTTTTTGAGGCAGAGTCTCACTCTTTCATCCAGGCTGGAGTGCAGTGGCGTGATCTCGGCTCACTGCAACCTCCACCTCCCGGGTTCAAGCGATTCTCCTGCCTCAGCCTCCTGAGTAGCTGGGATGACAGGCATGCACCACCACGCCTAGCTAATTTTTTTTTTTTTTTTTTTTTTGAGACGGAGTCTCGCTCTGTCGCCCAGGCTGGAGTGCAGTGGCGCAATCTCGGCTCACTGCAAGCTCCGCCTCCCGGGTTCACGCCATTTTCCTGCCTCAGCCTCTCCAAGTAGCTGGGACTACAGGCGCCCGCCACCACGCCCGGCTAATTTTTTGTATTTTTAGTAGAGACGGGGTTTCACCGTGGTCTCGATCTCCTGACCTCGTGATCCACCCCCCTCGGCCTCCCAAAGTGCTGGGATTACAAGCGTGAGCCACCGCGCCCGGCCCTAGCTAATTTTTTTGTGTTTTTAGTAGAGACGGGGTTTCACCCTGTTGGCTAGGCTGGTCTCGAACTCCTGACCTCAGGTGATCCACCCACCTCAGCCTCCCAAAGTGCTGGGATTATGGGAGTGAGCCACCACGCCCGGCCGTGATTACTTATTATGACCAGTAGTACCCTTATTATTTTGCCCCTTATGCAGATGGGTGAACAGACCCTGAGAGGTGAATTCCAGGTTACTGAGGCATTTGAGAGCCAAGCCAAGAGAGAGATAGTGTGACCTTGAATTCCAGGCTAGAACTGGCCACTTATAGGATATGGGGACCCAGGCTCAGCCAAACTGCAGGTCACCAGCTAGGACTGGGTGACTTTCCCAGCTAGGGATCGGATGGGTGGCCTGAATTGTCCTGGTCCCCGAGGTCTGAGCTGAGAGAATGAGACACACAAAGTGAGACTTTTATTTTATTTTTAGAGACAGGGTCTCACTCTGTCACCCAGGCTGGAGTGCAGTGGTGCAATGATGGCTGATTGCAGCCTTGACCTCCTGGGCTCAAGTGATCCTCCCACCTCGGCCACCTGAGCAGCCAGGACCACAGGTGCGTGCCACCACTCCTGGAAAATTTTAAAATTTTTTTGTAGAGGCGGGGTCTTGCTATGTTGCCCAGGCTGCTCTCACACTCCTGGCCTCAAGTGATCCTCCTGCCTCAGCCTCCCAAAGCATTGAGATCATAGGTGTGAGCCACGATGCTCAGCCCCCAGAGAGATCATATTTTAACACAAGTCAGATTATATCCCTCCTCTGCTCAGAACCCTCCATGGGTCCCACCTGACTCATAGCAAAAGCCAAAGTCCTCACCAAGACCCATAAGGCCCTGCCCCATCTACCCTGTCACCTCCCTGCCCTCACCTCCTCCCTCTCTCCCCCTCGTGCACTCTGCTGCAGCTGTACCAACCTTATCACTGTTCCTCCAATGCACCAGGGTGGTTCAGCTTCAGGGCCTTTGCACAGGCTGTTCCATCTGCTAGGAATGCTCTTCTCCTTGGCACCCTCACGGCTCCTTCCTTGCCTCCTTCCAGCCTTTGATTAAAGGTTTCCTCCTCATCAAACTTTTCATCATCACCCTATTTAAAATGCAGCCCTGGCTGGGTGCAGTGGCTCATGCCTATAATCCTAGCACATTGGGAGGCCAAGGCGGGAAGATCACTTGAGGCCAGGAGTTTGAGACCAGCCTGGGCAACATGGCAAGACCCCATCTTTACAAAAATTAGCTAGGCGTGGTGATGCATACCTGTAGTCCCAGCTACTCAGGAGGCTGAGGTGGGAGGATTGCTTGAGCCTAGGAGTTGAAGTTGAAGGTTGCAATGAGCTATGATTGCACCACTGCGCTCCAGCCTGGGCAATAGAGTGAGATCCTATCTCCAAATAAATAAATAGAATTGAAAGAAAATAAAATGCAACTCCTACCTATGTTGGTTCCCTGTCCCGCTTAATTTTCCCCACTAGCACTCACGACCAGCTCATGTGTGTTATGCATCGGCTTTCTCCCTTGTTAATTGTCATATTCGCTCTGTGAGCTCCACTTGGGCCGGATTTATTTATTTTTTTTTTAATTTTTTTTGAGACAGAGTCTTGCCCTGTCGCCCAGGCTGGTGTGCAGGGGTGAGATCTCGGCTCACTGCAACCTCCGCCTCCCAGGTTCAAGCGATTCTCCTGCCTCAGCCTCCGGAGTAGCTGGGGCTACAGGTGTGCGCCACCACGCCCAGCTAATTTTTGTATTTTTTGGTAGAGACGGGGTTTCATTTACCATGTTGGCCAGGTTGGTCTCTAACTCCTGACCTCAGGTGATCCACCCACCTCGGCCTCCCAAAGTGCTGGGATTACAGGCGTGAGCTACCGTGCCTGGCCCGTTCATTAATTTTTGTTGTCGTATAATAAAAAGAAGGATAATTCTTGATAGGTGAAAGTTCTATGACGTTCAAAATTCGGTATCCATAAAGTTTTATTGGAACACAGCCTTTTCTATTTGTGCTGATGTTGTCTGTGGCTCCTTTTGTGTTACAACAGCAGAGCTGTCTCTGGGACAGAGACTGTTTAGCCCTCAGAGCTGAAAGCATTTCATCTGAGGTCCTTTATCGAAGAGGTTTTTGGACCCCTGAGCTGGAACAGCGCCTGACACACACTGTGCTCAAAAAGCAGCCTGCTCGGGTCTCCCCTGCGTTCACCCCCTGTCGCCCGCCGCTGCTACGACTGGCCACCAGGTGGCGCCATGGCTCCCCAGCCTGGCAGGCGCCGGGCAGCAGAGCGCTCAGCTCGCCCTCCTGAGTACCCACCTCCCTGCCGCTTCCTTCCTGCTTATTCCGAGAAATGGAAGGCAGCCCCAAATCAATAATTGAATTTCCATCATGTGATAACTAATCATTACATATATGGCTCTTGCTTTTTCATGCACAAAGGGCTTGGTAAAGACCAACTGGGGCAGCAGGGGCGGACTCGGGGCTTTGCAGGGCTCCCTGAGGTCTGATGGGTTACAAGCAGGTCCTGAGGTCAAGTGTGGGGCTTGCCTGGCTTCAGTCTGGGGTGTGGTTGAGTGCCCCGGCCAGGGTTCAAATCCCAACTCTGCCACTTGCTGACTGATTCTGGGGAGGAGGGTTCCTTTCCCTTTCGGTGCCTCAGTTTCCCTATCTGTCAAATGGGGAAAACAATAGCACCCGTCTCTGGGGCTCTTACAAAGATTAAGTTCACTGTGTTATTACATAGAAAGCATTTAGAACAGTGCAGCCACATAGTAAGTACTTGGTAATAATTTTCTGTTTCTGCAGTGGGTATGCCATTAAGCATTTGAGGCCTCAGTTTACACAGTTAAAAAAAAAAAAGAGGCTGGGCAGGGTGGCTCATGCCTGTAATCCCAGCACTTTGGGAGGCTGAGGTGGGAGGATCGATTGAGCCCAGGAATTCAAGATCAGCCTGGGCAACATAAGGAGACCTTGTCTCTACGAAAAATGCTCAAGTAATTAAAAAAAAAATTAGCCAGGTGTGGTGGTGAACAACTGTAGTCCCAGCTACTCAGGAGGGTGAGATGGGAGGATCAATTGAGCCCAGGAGTTCAAGGCTGCAGTGAGTGATGATCACACTACTGCACTCCAGCCTGGGTGACAGAGTGAGACCCTGTCTTGAAAAAAAAAAAAAAGAAAGAAAAGCAGGTTGTTTTGTTTAGACATCACAACTAAACTGCAACCTAACCTTTTAAAAAGAACCTACTTAGAAATCAGAGCTCTCTTTCTCTTCTTTTTTTTTCTCTTCTTCTTCTTCATTTACTTTTTTTTTTTTTAGGAGTCTTGCTCTGTTGCCCAGGCTGGGGTGCAGTGGCATGATCTCAACTCACTGCAACCTCTGCCTCCCAGGTTCAAGTGATTCTCACCTCAGCCTCCCAAGTAGCTGGGATTACAGGGACCTACTATGATTAGCTGCCATGCCTGGCTAATTTTTGTATTTTTAGTAGAGATGGGGCTTTAGCATGTTGGCCAGGCTTGTCTCAAACTCCTGACCTCAAATGATACACCTGCCTCGGCCTCCCAAAGTGCTGGGATTATAGGCGTGAGCCACTGCGCCCGGCCTCTTTCTTTCTTTTCTTAAGGGAGGCAGGCTGGCCAATTCTAGCCTAGCTGATATTTAAAAAAAATAGGTCTGGTCCCAGGGAGCTTCTTTTTCAGTGCAGCTGGCTGACTTTTGGCGCAGAGAGACCCTTCTTTTGTTCTTTGAATTAGCAGCTTTGGCAGCCATGGAGGGTCTGGGTAGCGCCCCCCAGAGATGGGGCTCCCCTATATCTTTTGGTCTATCAGATTCTCCATGCTGGTCCTTGAAACCCAAGCAGCTTATGAACAAATATCCCCCACCACCCCCACTGCCAAATTATCCTCTGTTCAATGTGACTTTTCCATCTAGAATTTATCTGTACCTTGGGTTTCTAATCCTGGGAACAACTATGCCGTATGTATGTATGTATGTATGTATGTATGTATTTATTTTTGAGACAGAGTTTCACTCTGTCACCCAGGCTGGAGTGCGGTGGCGTGATCTCAGCTCACTGCAACCTCCACCTCCCAGGTTCAAACGCATCTCCTGCCTCAGCCTCCCGAGTAGCTGGGATTACAGGTGCGTGCCAACATGCCCGGCTAATTTTTGTATTTTTAGTAGACATGGGGTTTCATCATGTTGGCCAGGCTGATCTTGAACTCCTGACCTCAGGTGATCCACCCACCTCGGCCTCCCAAAGTGCTGGGCCGGCCTCTTCTCCTCTTCTTTTTTTTTCTGAGGTGGAGTTTCGCTCTTGTTGCCCAGGCTGGAGGGCAATGGTGTGATCTTGGCTCACCGCAACCTCTGCCTCCCAGGTTCAAGCGATTCTCCTGCCTCAACCTCCAGTAGCTGGGATTATAGGCATGTGCCACCACGCCTGGCTAATTTTGTATTTTTAGTAGAGACGGGGTTTCTCCATGTTGGTCAGGCTGGTCTTGAACTCCTGACCTCAGGTGATCCGCCTGCCTCAGCCTCCCAAAGTGCTGGGATTACAGGCCTGAGCCACCACGCCTGGCCATCTTTTCTTCTTGTGGGGTCTGCGTGCTTCTGCTTGCCTACTGCTGATCCCTGTCTTTCCTCCTCTTCCACTTCCTCCTCTTCTTCTACCTCTTTCTCTTCCTCTTCTTCTTTGACAGGGTCTTGCTCTGTCACCCACACAAGAGTGCAGTGGTACAATCATAGCTCACTGTACTCTTAAACTCTCAGGTTCAAGCAGTCCTCCCAACTCAGTCTCCCAAGTAACTAAGATTACAGGCACGTGGCACCACACCTGGCTATTTTATTTTACTTTATTTTTTGTAGAGATTGAATCTTGCTATGTTGCCCAGGCTGGTCTCAAACTCCTAAGCTCAAGTGATGCCCCTCCTTCAGCTTTTAGTGTCCCTGGAATTACAGGCACGAGCCACTGTGCCCAAACTGATCCTTGTCTTTTATTCTGCCACTGTCACTCCAAAATCCTATCCTTTCAACACCTCAGGGTTATTTTTGTTGTTGTTGTTAAGACAGAGTCTCACTCAGTCACCTAAGCTGGAGTGTAGTGGGGCGATCTTGGCTCACTGCAACCTCTGCCTCCCAGGTTCAAGTGATTCTCCTGCCTCGGCCTCCCAGGTAGCTGGGATTACAGGCACACGTCATCACGCCTGGCTAATTTTTATATTTTTGGTAGAGACGAGGTTTCACCATGTTGGCCAGGCTGGTCTCGAACTCCTGACCTCAAATGATCCACCTGCCTTGGCCTCTCAAAGTGCTGGGATTACAGGCGTGAGCCACCATGCCCGGCCCTCAGGGTTCTTTTGATGGCGTCTGTCCACACTCCAGGCTCCCTTAACTGCTTGAGACTTGGTGCAGGGCTCTGCCCATGACTCTCTGCCCATGATTCCATCGTTATTGCCCTCACTTTGGTCGAGTCCTGGTGGCCTTCCTTCTGTCCCATGCATTTTCAAGGCCTTTGCACTTGCTGTTCCTCCTGCCTGGAATGTTTTTGCCATGGCTGGCTCCTTGACACACTGTGGTCTCAGCACAAATGTCACCTTCTCCTGCAGAGCCCCTCTCCTGGGGCGACTGTTCATTTTGCAGAGCCATTCTGCTCATTATATAAAATTACGTGTTTCTTTCTAAATTGGATTGTCAGCTCCATGAGGGCAGGTTTGTCTGTTTGTTCCTGGTCTGTCTTTTCTGCTACCGTGTCTCTAGTGCTTAGAAAAGTACCTACATAATAGATACCAATGTTTGTTGAGTGAATAACTGATGGACCTCTGTGAACTTGAACATCTATGGGGATCACCTCTTTATGGCTCTGGCTTTGAGACCTGCAAGCCTCTTAGAGGAAGTGAACCCTATTTTCTCTTCCATTCTCTGCCCAGGGGATCTTCTGGTTCCACATTTATGCACTGTACTCAAGAGGGCCTGCCTGGAGGAGGAGGCAGACATGCAAACAGCAGCTGCACAATGTCTGTAAACTACACAGAGACCAGTTCCCATTTATTCCACACCCACCATGGGCCCAGCCCTAGGCCAAGGGGCTTTGGGTATGAGCTCATGGGTTGCTCACCCCAGTACCCATTTTACAGAGGAGGCAACTGAGGCACAGAGAGGTTAAATAATGAAGCCTATAAGTTAGAACCAGCTTTGGAACCCAGGTCTGTCTGAATCCAGAGCCCATGTTCTTAACTCTTGTCTTTTCAAGGTCTTGAACTTGGAAATGCCTGGCATAGAGTTGAATGAATGAATGGACGAGTGAAAGAATGAAAGGGTGAATGAAGGAAATTGTGATCATTAACCTTTTCCCTGCCCTTCAAGTACTAAACTCTGCAAAGGCAAGTCCCTTTTCTTATTTGACCCTTGAAGCTATGGGAGCGCACTGCACAGAGCGTTGCAGGTAGAAAGCACACGATGTCTGTCAAACTTGGTTGTGTGAAGTCTCAAACAAACTTAGGATGAAATCTACACAATCCTGAAGGCCAGCATGGCACATACAACTCATTCTCTAAGTCCTGGCCACTAGAACCAGCTTGAAAGAGACCGAACTGGGATTAAAATAAAATAAGACCTCACCTTCTGATATTTCCAAATTCTCACAGTCCTTTCGCCTCCTCTGTCTCTTGCAACCATGAAAACGACATTTGTGAGGGCAGGTCTTGTAATCCCCAGATCACAATTGAAGAAATGAAGACCAAGTACACATAGAGATGAGCGCTGGGTCAAAATCTAATGGTGACGATGAACTTAAAAAACAATCCCATTATCCCCAGCATTTTGGGAGGCCGAGGAGGGCAGATCATCTGAGGTCAGGAGTTCGAGACCAGCCTGGCCAATTTGGTGAAACGTCGTCTTTACTAAAAAATACAAACAAAAACAAAAACAAACAAAAAACAGAAAACAAATAAACAAAAATTAGCCAGGCGTGGTGGTGGCACACATCTGTAGTACCAGCTACTCGGGAGGCTGAGGCAGGAGAATTGCTTGAACCCAGAAGGCAGAGGTTGCAGTGAGCCAAGGTCACACCACTGCACTCCAGCCTGGGCGACAGAGCGAGATTCCTTCTCAAAAAACACCAAAAAACAAAGAACAACAACGACAACAACAACAAAACCCCAATCCCACTATCTCTCTGAAATGCCATGTTGCAAATCAAATGTATTCCTTTGCCATCCAAGAGGGGCATTCTTGCCTGGTGAAATTCCTCTGGAGGGCCCCACATATGTTGCAAAAGACAGATCTGGGGACAAAAGGAGCCACCTTGAAAATCCCAGCTCATCCTGTTAGAGCTGGGCGACCCTGGGCAACTGCCACAGCCTCTCTGAGCACTGAAGGAAGATAACAGTTCCTAGTGAAGAAAGTCTGGGAGAGAGCACTGACAAGGCCAGGTTCAAATAACAGTGTCTTGAAGGATAAGTCACTTTCGTTTTTTTTCCTCCTGTGGTCTGGGCACCGCCTGGTCAATATTTATGTGTAGTGCCTCCATCTGTATGCTAGGTCAAGGGCTTCTGAATAAGGAGACTGTGGAGCTTATTGGCTCCAGAGCTAGTCTGGCTGGATTCACACCCTGGTTCTATTTGCTGTGTGACCTTGGACAAGTGACTTCACCTCTCTGAGCCTCTGTTTCCTTGCCTACAAAATGCAGAAAAAAAATAGCAGTCACTTCATAGGGGTATTACAAGAATTAAGCATTTGAAAAATGCTTAGGACAGTGCATCTCACATTATAAGCAGGAATGGCCGATTAAATAATAATAATAATAATAATAATTATTATTATTATTTTGAGAGGAGTCTCACTCTATTGCCCAGGCTGGAGTGCAGTGGTGCGATTCTGGCTCACTGCAGCCTCCACTCCTGGGTTCAAGCCATTCTCCTGCCTCAGCCTCCAGAGTAGCTAGGATTACAAGCATCCACCAATATGCCTGGCTAATTTTTGTATTTTTAGTAGAGACAGGGTTTCACCATATTGGCCAGGTTGGTCTCAAACTCCTGACCTCAAGCAATCTGTCCGCCTTTGGCCCCCCAAAGTGCTGAGATTACAGGCATGAGCCACTGCGCCCGGTCAGGCCTGTTAAATTAAGTGAAATAAACACATTCCCACTCATACCCCGAGGTGTGACCCCCAAAAGGGCACGGACTTTATCTTATTGGTTATGTTTCACCAGAGCCTAGCCTATAGCAGGTGGTTAGTAAAAGGCTGGGTGAAAGCAAGACATGAGGTTGGAATGTGTTTGTGGCTGAGAGATGAAAATCTGACCTCTAAATCTGGGATTTGCAAACTTCTGTAAAGAGCCAGATAGTGGGCTGTATATGGCCTGCAGGATGTTAACTGCTAACTTCTGCTATAAATCACAGTGAGAGGTTAATGGGAACGAAGAGAGGATGTTTCAGATGGTGCTTTCTGGAGAGATGGTGATATCAAAGGCCCTTAAGTCTCAAATAGGAAGGCCTATTTATTTTTGTTACTTATTAACAGTTATGAAGCACGTTATCCTGTCTACATGCCAATCAGTGCGATAGGCACTCATACTCTCTTTTTTATCTTTAGGACAATCTTGGAAAATCATATCTTTAATTACTCCTCCCTCCTTTTAATTTTTATTTTTTCATTTGTACAAATATATAGGATATATGTGCAAATTCCTTTTTCTTCTTTTTTTTTTTCTTAAATAGACACGGGGCCGGGCGTGGTGGCTCACACCTGTAATCCCAGCACTTTGGGAGGCCGAGGCAGGTGGGTCAGGAGTTTGAGACCAGACCAGCCAACATGATGAAACCCCATCTCTACTAAAAATAACAAAAAAATTAGCTGGGCATGGTGGTACACACCTGTAATCCCAGCTACTCGGGAGGCTAAAGCAGGAGAATCCCTTGAACCCAGGAGGCAGAGGTCGCAGTGAGTCAAGACTGCACCACTGCACTCCAGCCTGGGCAACAGAGCGAGACTCTGTCTCAAAAAAAAAAAAACCCCAAATAAATAAAGAGACAGGGTCTCGTTCTGTTGCCCAGGCTGGAGTGCAGTGGTGCAATCATAGCTCACTGCAGCCTTGAACTCCTGGGCTCAGGTGATCCTCCTGCCTCAGCCTTCTGAGTAGCTGAGACTACAGGTGGACGCCACCACACCTAGCTAATTAAATTTTTTCTTCGTAGAGACAGGGGTCTTGCTATGTTGTCCAGGCTGGCCTCAAACTCCTGGCCTTTAGCAATCCTCCTGCCTCAGCCTTCTAAGTAGCTAGGATTATAGGAATGAGCCACAGTGTCTGGCTCACCTCTTCCCTTTTTTAAATTAGGAAACTAGGGCCCAGAGTGATAAAAAAAACTCTGAAATTCATACAAGTTTAACTGGGTCCATTTTCTTTGTTTCTTTCTTTTTTTCTTTTTTTTTGGAGACAGATTCTCGCTGTATCCCCCAGGCTGAAGTGTGGTGGTGCAGTTCTCGGCTCACTGCAACCTCTGGGTTCAAGTGATTCCCATGCCTCAGCCTCCTGAGTAGCTGGGATTACAGGTACCAGCCACCACGCCTGGCTAATTTTTTAATTTTTATTTTTTAGTAGAGGTGAGGTTTCACCATGTTGGCCAGGCTGGTCTCAAACTCCTGCCCTCAGGTGATCTGCCTGCCTCGGCCTCCCAAAGTGCTGAGATTATAGGTGTGAGCCACCGCACCTGGCCGAACTGGGTCCATTTTCAAAGCTCTGGCCTCTTCTGTCCAGACCAGAGAACAGCTAAGGCCTTGTCTCAAAGCTGCCATTTAAGTGTTCATGGCTGAGTGCACAGGCCCTAGAAGCAAGCTTCTGAACACAGGGCAGCATCGAAGGCACAACGTATGAGGCTTTCCAGTAGACACACATGACCACAATCCATCACAAAGTGGCATGGGGTCCGTGCATTGGTCCTGTGGGTGGGCCTGCGGGAACATTCTGGAACTCTTCAGTGCTTGCCTTAGAATGAGGATGTCCCTATTTAAAAAGAGGCTCGCTTGGCAGGGCGCGGTGGCTCACGCCTGTAATCCCAACACTTAGGTGGGAGGATCACAAGGTCAGGAGATCGAGACCATCCTGGCTAACAGGATGAAACCTTTTCTCTACTAAAAATACAAAAAATTGGCTGGGCGTGGTGGCGGGCACCTATAATCCCAGCTACTTGGGAGGCTGAGGCAGGAGAATTGCTTGAACCCGGCAGGTGGAGATTGCAGTGAGCCGAGATCGTGCCATTGCACCCCAGCCTGGGCAACAGAGCAAGAAAAAAAAAAAAAAAAAAGAGGCTCCCTAATGCAGGAGCATGTGAAGCCCGTTGGAGAGCTCCTTGGGCTTCTCAATTGTGGAGGGTAGGACTCTTTTTCACCCATTTTCTTTCTCCCTTTGGTGGGACCTCTCAGGCTTACCTTAAATGTTCCCTTGGTCAGCTCCCACAAGCACAGCCAATTTTCCAGAGTCTGGTTCAGCCTCCTGAGATCTGTGTCCAAAATCTCCAGCCCATGGCCAGGCACAGTGGCTCACGCCTGTAATCTTAGCACTTTGGGAGGCCGAGGTGGGAGGACTGCTTGAGGCCAGGAGTTTGAGACCAGCCTGGGCAACACAGTGAGACCGCCATCTGTACAGAAAATAAAAAAAAAAAAATTAGCCAGTCGTGGTGGTGCATGCCTGTGGTCCTAGCTACTCGGGAGGCTAAGGTGGGAAGGTGGGAGGATCGCTTGAGCCTGTGAGTTCAAGGCTGCAGTGAGCTGTGATCATAGCACTGCACTCCAGCCTGCGTGACGGAGTGAGATCCCCATCTCAAAACAAAAACAAAAAGCAAAGTCTCCAGCCCCAGATTAGCCTGTGTGCTGGACTTGGAGACCCCAGGATGTTCATGGCACGGTGGAGTTTTGGAGGGTTTTCATTGATGTTGCGTCCACATGGCATGACGGTCTTGCAAGAGAAACAGGTAGTGGATCTTTCATTCTGCCAGCTCTGTGGTCCTTGAGCACACATCAGCACCCCCCTTGGAGGGCTTGTGAAAACACAGATATTTCTGGGATCACCTTGGTGTTGCTGATTCAGTAGGTCCCAGCAGAGCCTGAGAATCTGCATTTCTCCAAGCTCCTAGGTGATGCTGCTGCTGCTGGTTTGTGGACCACATTTTAAGAAGCATGTCTTTACATCAGTGGTTCCCAACCTCGGCTGCACAATCACCTGGGCTGTTTTAAAAATTGTGATGTCCAGGCCCTACTCCATTAAATCCAACTCTGGATGTAGGATCCTGGCATTAGCACTTTTCAAGTTGCCTGGTGGGCTGGGCATGGTAGCTCATGCCTGTAATCCTAACGCTTTTGGGGGACCTGGCTCCTGGCTTTAGGCCAGGAGTTTGAGACCAGCCTGGGCAATGTAGCAAGATCCCATCTCTACAAAATTTTTTTTTTTTAATTTAGCCAGGCATGGTGGCATGCACCTGTAGTCCCACTTACTCGGGAGGTTGAGGCAAGAGGATCGCTTGAGCCCAGGAGGTCAAGACTGCAGTGAATTATAATCATGCCACTGCCCTCCAGCCTGGGCAACAGAGCAAGACTCTGCTGCTATAAAAATAAAATAAAAATAAAGTTCCCAGGTGATTCTAGCCAGTGTGCGAGTCATCATGTTCCACTTTACTTATGGTACACTCAGCAGAGGCCCCCAGGTTTATACCCAACTTGGAAATTTAAAATCCACTGGGGAACAAAAAAAAATGATGGTGTCTAATCCATTTCTAAGCCAAGGCGGAATGATTGCGGTATGATTCACGGCTTGGATTCTTATTCTTTTGGCTCCAATAATCTCCTTTCTGTGTATTCAGGGCAGATATTCAGCTGAGACACATTGGTACAGCTGATTGTTAAAATATTAACATATTTCCATGCCAGTTAGTAAATAGCTGTTGCCTGGTGGCCCCTAGTGAGCTCACCCACCCACCCAAGTCCCTTCCTGGGTCCTCCCATGCCTCCTGACAATCAGTGCTCCAGGGATAGTGCCTCCTACTGGTAGCTACATATTTTAACCTTCCCCACAGTGTGTTTGATCTACTTACTTACGTCTTTGTCTTTAGTTTTTGTGTCTGAGTACGTGAGTATCTCAAATAGATAAGAAGGTCGGTTTGCAAACTCAGGAGCGTGGTTCTGTTGTAATCTCAACATAATGCAGTCTCTCATTTAGCTGCATTACGTTGATGGCTGGCAGGGCTGGACAGTCCATGAGATTTCACTCACATGTTTGCACCAAACATGAGCTTTTTCAGTATGTTCTTTCTCTCCATGTGGCTAGCTTGAGCTTCCTTATAGCATGGTGGCTTTGGACAATTGAACATTCAAGAGTCTGACTTTCAAGAAGGGTCATGTCAAACTTGAAAGCAGAAGCTACAAGGGAGGCTGCCAGGTTTGAAAGAGCTCAGATATCACCTTGGGAAGCTTGGGATTTATCCCATTATCATTGACCAGGCTATTGGAGGTCTTTTTTTCTTCTTAGAGATAGGGTCTCACTCTGTCCACCATTGGCTGGAGTGCAGTGGTGCAATCGTGTATGGCTCATTGCAGCTTGGAACTCCTGGGCTCAAGTAATCCTCCCACCTCAGCCTCCCAAGTAGCTGGGACTACAGGTGCATGCCACTATGCCTGGCTAATTATTTTATTTTATTTTTTGAGTGATGGGGTCTCACCATGTTGCCCAGGCTGGTCTTGAACTCCTAGACTCAAGAGATCCTCCCACCTCAGCCTCCTGAGTAGCATTGGAGGTCTTTTGATGGGAGACCGTGCACTTCAACACATCATAGTGGTGTTTTACAAAGTAATTTCAGATAAGAGTCCAGGTCAGTGGGAAGTATAGAGTCTGGAGAGAAAAATGCCAGATCTTTCTACTCTTATGTGACCCTGTGTTTTATTTAACTTTCATGAGTTTTCAGTTGCATCGTCTGTAAAACAGGATAAGAATCTGTACCATACACACTCTGCAGGGCTTTTATAAGGATCAAATAAGGTACTTTGAAATCCAGGGTTGCTAAACTCAATTGTCTACAGGGGCCAAGAGGGTAATGGTGACTGGGGCAGCTTCCATGTCAGGGAGACATTAGGGAGTGGTGAGGTCTTTGGCAAACTGGATAGCTCCAGGCTCATCTGAAGGATATGACCATTATTCAATAGAAGCTGATTGCTGTCGTGCAGGAATGTAGGCTCAGCTCGGGTAAATCGTCTGAGTTTTTGAGAAAAAGCAAAGATTTCACTTTTATATGTAATCTCCTGACTTGTTCTGAACATATTTTTATCTTAAGATGTGGATAGATCAAGGAAGTAATTTGTGAGCTCTGAGTTTGTAACATCTGCTGTAAACCCTAAAACTCAATGTAAATACTAGTTATTAATTTTGTCATAGATTTTTAAAACTGGGAAGGGAAGATGAGCAAGAGGGAGATGTGGAGGGAGGCAATGCCAGTGAGTCAGGAGATAGCTGAACTAGGAAAACCGTGTTGGGAATAAAGGTGGGGAGAGGATCTCAAACACTTTAGAAGGAGAATCAATAGGATTCACTTGCTAATTGGCTGGGGTGAAGATTCTTAACATTTTCTGAGCCATGGAGCCCTCTTCAGTTCGACAAAAGCCAAGGGATCTCTTCTCAGAATTGTGCTTTTTAAATGCATAATATCAAAGGCAGAGGAAACCAATTACAAAAAATATTTGAAAGAACAGATTTGTCATACCATCACTAATGTGTTTCTTTCATAACACGTAAATAACAAGAGCTAGTGGCAGACCTAACAACTTCAAGGTAGTCGTGAGAGTAAGTGAATTTCAAGATATCTGCAATAATTACAGTGTGACTTAATAAAAATGTGGTTTCTGTTTTTGGTTGGTTGTTTGTTTTGAGACAGAGTCACCCTGTTGCCTTTTTGGTTGGTTGGTTGGTTGTTTTGAGACAGAGTCACTCTGTTGCCCAGGCTGGAGTGCGGTGGTGAGATCACAGCTCATGGCAGCCTCTACCTCCCAGGTGCAAGTGATCCTCCAACCTCAGCCCCCTGAGTAGCTGGGTCTACAGGTGTGCACCACCATGCCCAGCTAATTTTTGTATTTTTTGTAGAGATGGCGGGGGGGGTTTCACCACGTTCCCCACGCTAGTCTCGAACTCCTGAGCTCAAGTGATCCACCTGCCTTGGCCTTCCAAAATGCTGGGATTACAGGCGTGAGCTACTGCCCCCAGCTGAGATGTGGTTTCTGTTGATGACAAAGTCACAGGTGGCATGAACACTGCTAATATTGCTGCAATTTGTTGCCTCCATGCATAATTACAGCTAGAGGCTGTAATGAATATGCAAATTTTCCCAACCAAATTTACAGGCTCCCTGAATTATAAACAAGTTAAGTACCACTTCATCTAGGAAGTGAAAGAACAGGTGAGTTCAAAGGGAAATCTGAGATTTCTAGTTTGGGGAGGGTCAAAGTGGAGTTGCCTAGGAGGCTATAAGAAATTGGGGAATAGAGCAGAAGAGACTAAAAGTGGGTAGAAATAGTGTTTGGGGAACTGTGAGAAATTGAACAGAGTGGCTAAGCCTGTAGGCTCAGGAGCCAGAGTGTCTGGCTTCAAATCCTGGCCCAACTTCTTACCAGCTTTGTAATCTTAGTGCATGTAACAGCACCCCACTTCTGATACCAAATCCAGATTTCATTGGCTTGTATACTAGTTACTGGACCAACATCCTGTGCCTCAGTTTTTTCAGCTATGAAATGGGGATGATACTTGCATCACCTACCTCTCGGAGAGATTATCATCAAATTAATTAATACATGCAAATTACTTAGAACAGTGCTTGGCACACAGTAAGTGCTACATAGACATAGTTATAGAAGGGATTGAAGTGGATGAGGTTCATTCATTAATCATTCATTCAACAGAGATTCATCAAGCAGTTTTAAAAATGATTTTAATTGACAGATAACAATTGTATATATTTATGGGGTACAACGTGATGTTTCAACCTATGTGTACATTATGGAAAGATTCAATCAAGCTAATTAACATATCCATCACCTCACCAACTTATCACTGAACACTTTGGAGGCAGAGAACAAATCAGACAAGGACTTTACTCTCATGGAGTTTAAATTTTATAAGGGAAAACAGATAATATACTAGTAAATAGATAATAAAATAATTTGAGGCAGTGAGAGTGACAATAACACAGTGATGGGGTAAAACGTGACTGAAACAGGAGAACCTAAGAAAAGGTGGTTAGGGGTGGTTCATCTGGTGAACTGATATTTGAATTGAGTACTTAATGAAGAGGATGAGCCAGCCACGCAAAGTTCTTGGGAAAGGAAGTTCCAAGCAGCGAGAACAGCAAGTGCAAAGGCCCCGAGGCAGGAATGTGCCTGGTGTGTTTTGAGTATCAGCAAGACAGCTGGTGTTGGTTGGGACAAGGTGAGTGAGGTGGGAGTGATGGGAAATGAAGTCAGAGGGGTTGATGTGGATCAGCTCCTGTGTTATCCATCAGGCATGTATGGATGGATACATTATAGTCAGTGCCCTCAATGAATTCAGAATCATTGCCATAGACTGTCCCAATGAGGTAAATGCTTTAAGAGAGGTATAACTGATGGATTAGCAACACCCTCCCCTCCCCTCCCCTCCCCCCTCCCCTCCCCTCCCCCCCTCTCCCCTCCCCTCCCCTCCCCCCCTCTCCCCTCCCCTCCCCTCTCCCCTCCCCTCCCCTCTCCCCTCCCCTCCCCTCTCCCCTCCCCTCTCCCCTCCCCTCCCCTCTCCCCTCCCCTCTCCCCTCCCCTCCCCTCTCCCCTCCCCTCCCCTCTCCCCTCCCCTCTCCCCTCCCCTCTCCCCTCCCCTCCCCTCTCCCCTCCCCTCTCCCCTCCCCTCCCCTCTCCCCTCCCCTCTCCCCTCCCCTCCCCTCTCACCTCCCCTCCCCTCCCCTCCCTTCTCCCCTCCCCTCCCCTCTCACCTCCCCTCCCCTCTCCCCTCCCCTCCCCTCCTCTCTCCCCTCCCCTCCCCTCCTCTCTCCCCTCCCCTCCCCTCTCCCCTCCCCTCTCCCCTCCCCTCCCCTCTCACCTCCCCTCCCCTCCCCTCCCTTCTCCCCTCCCCTCCCCTCTCACCTCCCCTCCCCTCTCACCTCCCCTCCCCTCCTCTCTCCCCTCCCCTCCCCTCCTCTCTCCCCTCCCCTCCCCTCCTCTCTCCCCTCCCCTCCCCTCCCCTCCCCTCCCTTTTCCTCTCCTCTCCTCTCCTCTCCTCTCTTTCCTTTCTTGAGATGGAGTCTCATTCTGTTGCCCGGGCTGGACAGCAGTGGAGCAAATTCGGCTCACTGCAACCTCCACCTCCTGGGTTCAAGCGATTCTCCTGCCTCAGCCTCTCGAGTAGCTGGGATTATAGGTGTGCGCCACCATGCCCAGCTAATTTTTGTGTTTTTGGTAGAGATGGGTTCTCACCATGTTGGCCAGGCTGGTCTCGAACTCCTTACCTCAAGTGATCTGTCCACCTTGGCCTCCCACAGTGCTGGGATCACAGGCGTGAGCCACCGTGCCCAGCCTAACAGTAGCTTTCTAAGGGACTCATGAGCTGACACCAAAAGATAAGTAGGAAAACAATCAAGAATGGAACGAGAAGCCTGTGAGTTAGGCATTAGCATTATCCCCATTTAGCAGATGAGGAAACTCAGGCACAGAGGGACTAGGTAACTTGTCCTAGGTCATATGGGGTACAAGTGACATTTGAACCCAGGCAGCTTGACTCTGGATCTTGTGCCCTGTAACCACCAACCTATTGTCCTCTTGAATTTTGCCAGTTGTAGTGGCTCAGCCTCCGGCATTTCATTTAATCTTTTTACAGAAAGCCAGTGAGATGGGGAATCACCGATATACCATTTCTGGGATGCATTAAAAACCACGTGTAAAGGCCCTCCGGCAGGTCAGTTGGAGACCTGGGATTGAACCCAGGTCTGCCTGAGCTCAGCGTGCAGCTGTTCACATGCCACGCCAGGCGGCACCCTTGGTCCCTGCACCAACCCCAGCTTCTGAGAGGTGGCCGGCATGGAAATCAGAGTCATTATTGTGTCGTTGCAAAATATTTTAGTGAGTGGGTTTCAAACACTGTAAACAGGTTTAGTCCTCTTCCGCTCCTTTGCAAAGAGGCAATTTACTCAGAGCAAAGGAATCTGAGCTAAATTTAACAAACTGAAGCTGGTGAGCGGCTCAAGGAGCCCTGGGGAGGAGCTACCTTGGCAGTGTCAGATAAGGTGGCCAAGAGCCTTTCTGGATGCTCTTCTCCCTCTCCCCGGCCAGTGTTCTCTGGGTATTCCAAGTGGGGCGAGGAGCAGAGATGCCATGCCAACCGAGGGCGAAGGACTGAATAGAAAGGGCTGCCCAGGACTGGGAGCGGTGGCTCAGGCCTGTAATCCCAGCACTTTGGGAGGCCAAGGCGGGTGGATCATTTGAGGTCAGGAGTTCAAGACCAGCCTGGGCAGCTTGGTGAAACCCTGTCTCTACTAAAATATGAAAAATTAGCCAGGCATAGGGGCAGGCACCTGTAATCCCGGCTACTCAGAAGGCTGAGGCATGAGAATCACTTGAACCTGGGAGGTAGAGGTTGCAGTGAGCCAAGATTGATCCTTCCATGTAGCTGGAACTACAGATCAAGTCACCGCACTCCAGCCTAGGCGACAGAGTGAGACTCCGTCTGAGAGAGAGAGAGAGAGAGAGAAATTGAGAGAGAGAAGGGGCTTCCTATTCCTCTCTTGTCTGTCTCTATTTCTCTCTATCTGAATTCTGTTTTCCCTCGGTCTGTCTTTCTCTTTGGGTCTCTCTCTCTCTTTCTCTTTCTTTGGGTCTCTGTCTTTTTCTTTTTATTTCTGCCCTTTTCTCTCTCTCTCTCTTTGGATCTCTGTCTATCTCTGTCTTTGCATCACCCTCTCTCTTTTTTGTTCTCTCTTCCTCCAACAGCCTCCCTGCACCAGTCTGTGTGTGTGTGTGTGTGTGTGTGTGTGTGTGTGTGTTGCTCTTTCTCTGTCTCTGGATCTCTCTCTCTTTCTCTTATTTTCTCTGTCTCTGTCTGTCTCTGGGTCTCTCTGTCTGTCTCTCTTTGGAATCTCTCTCTCTGTATCTTTCTTTTTCTTTTCTTTTTGAGACAGGGTCTCGCTTTGTCAGCCAGGCTGGAGTGCAGTGGCATGATCTCTGCTCACTGCAACCTCTACCTCCTGGGTTCGAGCAATTCTCCCGCCTCAGCCTCCCGAGTAGCTGGGATTATAGGCATGGCATGCACCACCATGCCTGGATAATTTTTGAATTTTTAGTAGAGACGTGGTTTCGTCATGTTGGACAGGCTGCTCTCGAACCCCTGACCTCAAGTGATCTGCCCGCCTCGGCCTCCCAAAATGCAGTGATTACATGAGCCACTGCACCCAGCCATTTCTCTCTCTCTATCTCTCCATATGGCTTTGGGTCTCTCTGTCTCTGCATCTCTCTCTGTCTCTCTCTTCGGGTCTCTCTCTGCGTGTCTCTATGTCTTTGGGTCTCTCTCTGTCCCCCTGTCTCTCTCTCCCTCCTGCCCCCGCCTTTCTCTCTCACACATGCTTTCTCTCATCGCCCCCTTTCGCCCACCCCCGTTCTTGCTGCTCCATCTGCATGACCAGAAGGCTACCCTGGCTGTGGGCTGGGCTCTGGGCCTGGAAGAGGAATTCCTGCACCCCCGGCATTGGGTCCTAGCTGCTAGTAGGCGCTTTCGGTGGACAGCAAGTGCATTAGGTCAGATTTCCTGGAAGAGGAGCCCACGCTGGCGATTCTTGGGTAAGGAGCTTACAAAGGGGGTGTTCTCAGGAGAGACCTCTGAGGCAGTGCTTCTCTAAGTTGGCTGCACTTTATAATCACCTGGGAAGATTTTTTAAAATCCGTGTGGCTGGGCCTCATGCCTTACCAATTAAGTCAGGACCTCTGGGAGTGTTTCCAGTTTGAGAACCGGTGGTCTGAGGAGAATCAGAAAAGCAGCACAGGGCAGAGGAAGAAGCTGATCGAGGATGCGGTTCAGCCCAAGTTCAGCTTCCACCTGATCCTGGGGGAGGTTCCAGATGGTGAAGAGCTCATTGATTCCCCTCAGGGCGATCTACTCACCAGGGTATATGAGCAAGGGGTCTGAGCTCTCTTTTTTTTTTTTTTTTTTTTTTTTTTTGAGACGGAGTCTCGCTCTGTCGCCCAGGCTGGAATGCAATGGAGTGATCTTGGCTCAATGCAACCTCCGCCTCCCAGGTTCAAGTGTTTCTCCTGCCTCAGCCTCCAGAGTAGCTGGAACTACAGGCACGCGCCACCATGCCCACGCAATTTTTGTATTTCCAGTAGAGACGGGGTTTCACCACGCTGGCCAGGTTGGTCTCGATCTCTTGACCTGGTGATCCGCCCGCCTTGACCTCCCAAACTGCTGGGATTACAGGTGTGAGCCACCACACCTGTCTGGGTCTGGGCTCTTAAACCCCAGCCTCAGCCAGCTACGGGCAGTGGCTGCCCCCTGGAAGAGGGGGCATGGGTCTAACCCAGGCATCTCATGGTGAGGCAACTCCCATCAGCTGAGGGGATGTTTGGGAGCCACTAAGAACTCAACTGGGCACTGTGGCTCATGCCTACAATCCCAGCAGTTTGGGAGGCCAAGGTGGGAGGATCATCTGATGCCAGGAGTTTGAGACCAGCCTGGGCAACATAGCAAGACCCCTGATTTCTTCAAAAAATTAAATAAAAAAAAATTAGCCAGGTGTGGTGGCATGCACCTGTAATCCCAGCTAATCGGGAGGCTGAGGCAGGAGGATCACTCGAGTCCAGGAGGTCAAGGCAGAGTAGGCCATGTTTGCGCCATTGCACTCCAGCCTGGGCAACAGAGCAAGATCCTATGTCTTAAAAACAAAAACAAAACAAAACCCCAAAACCAAAAAGCCCAACTCACAGTAGCCTGGGACAGACCCCCAGCTGGGTCAGAGGGATCTGGCTGGGGGACCAGTAGCTTCCCATCAGGATGTAGAAATGGCTGGATAATTCAGGACCCATAATATTAACATGTTTACATTTCTTTTTGGAATCCCATGCCTTTACTCCTGGGAGCCACTGGCCATTGAACCAAGAGAAACTGAAGGTGCTAATGAGGTGGAGTTGATGCATTTATTGAATTCCTACAACATGCTAAGGCCTGGAGTCTGGTGGTGGATAATATCAATGTGGAATTGACATTTGCTTTTTTTTTTTTCTATTTCTTTTTCTTTTGAGACAGGGTCTTGCTCTGTCACCCAGGCTGGAGTGCAGTGGTGCAATCACAGCTCACTGCAGCCTTGACCTCCCAGCCTCAAGCGATCCTCCCGCCTCACCCTTCCAAGTAGCTGGGACTACAGGCACGTGCCAATGCACCGGGCTAATTTTTGTATTTTTAGTAGAGATGGGGTTTCACCATGTTGCCTGGACTGGTCTCGAACTTCTGAGTTCAAGCAATCTGCCCACATCAGCTTCCCAAAGTGCTGGGATTACAGGTGTGAGCCAACACCCCTGGCTGGAATTTACATTTTCACAGGAAAGACAGATAATAAACGATTAAGCCCAAAAGTAAGCACGTCATTTCAGATTATTTTGAAGAGCTATGTTTTCAGGGGTCATTATGAGATGGGCTAAGGAGGGGTGAGCAGTTGGGTAGAGAAGGCCTCTCAAGAGATGGCAATGATGCCTGAATGGGGAGAAGGAGGCAGCCACTGAGGATGCAAGGATAGGTGTTGCAGGCTGAAGGAACAGAAAGTGCAAAGGCCCTGAGGCAGCGATGAGCCTGGTATGTTTTAGGAGCAGAAGGGAGGCTGGTGAAGATGGAGTGGGATGACTTGGGGGAGAGAAGTAGAAGATGATGTTGGTAGGAGTCAGATTATGTAGACTCCTGTAGACCAGCATGGAGAGGCTGGGTCATTTTTTCTTTTTCTTTTAAATTTATTTTAAGTTCTGGGATACATGTGCAGGACATGCAGGTTTGTTACATAGGTAAACGTGTGCCACGGTGGTTTGCTGCGCCTCTCAACCCATCACCTAGGTATAAGCCCAGCATGCATTAGCTATTTATCCTGATGCTCTCTCTCCTCCTCCCCCCGACGACAGGCTCCAGCGTGTGCTGTTCCCCTCTCTGTGTCCATGTGTTCTCATTGTTCAGCTCCCACTTATAAGTGAGAATATGTGGTGTTTGGTTTTCTGTTCCTGTTTTAGTCTGCTGAGGATAATGATAATGGCTTCCAGCTCCATCCATGTCCCTGCAAAGGACATGATCTCATTCCTTTTTATGGCTGCATGGTATTCTGTGGTGTGTATGTACCACATTTTCTTTATCCAGTCTGTCATTGATGAACATTTGGGTTGATTCTATATCTTTGCTATCGTGAATACTGCTGCAATGAACATACGTGTGCTTGTTTTTTCTAAGTGCAATGGGGAGCCATAGGAGGTTTGAAGCAAGGGAGTAACATGATTTGATTTCAATTTTATTTTTTTTTTATTTTTTTTTTTTAGAGATGGTCTCGCTTTGACACCCAGGTTGGAGTGCAGTGGTGCCATTATAGCTCACAGCAGCCTTGAACTCCTGGGCTCAAGGAATCCTCCTGCCTCAGCCTTCCAAGTAGCTGGGAATACAGGTGTATAACACCATGCCTAGCTAATTTAAAAAAAATTTTGGCTGGGTGCGGTGGCTCACACCTGTAATCCCAGCACTCTGAGGGGCTGAGGGGGGCAGATCATGAGGTCAGGAGATCAAGACCATCCTGGCTAGCACGGTGAAACCCCGTCTCTACTAAAAATACAAAAAAATTAGCCGGGCGTGGTGGCGGGCACCTGTGGTCCCAGCTACTCTGGAGGCTGAGGCAGGAGAATGGCGTGAACCTGGGAGGTGGAGCTTGCAGTGAGTCGAGATCGTGCCACTGCACCCCAGCCTGGGCGACAGAGCGAGACTCTGTCTCAAAAAAAAAAAAAAGAAAATTTTTTTTTTTGTAGAGACGGAGTCTCTCTGTGTCACCCAGGCTGGAGTGCAGTGGTGCAATCATAGCTCACTGCAGCCTCAAAACCCTGGGCTCAAGTGATCCTCCCACCTCAGCCTCCCAAGTAGCTGGGATTTATAGGCCCTCACCCCCATGCCTGGCTATTGATTTAGAATTTTTTAAAAGATGTGAAATTCACATAACACGCAGTTAACTGTATTAACGCAAACAATTCAGTGGCATTTAGTATATTTATGATGTTGTGCAACCATCACCTCATGGTGCACAACTGTTTCATCACCCCAGTTTCATCACCCCAGATGGAAATCAGACCAGTGTCTGATGCACAGTAAATAAAGTCTCTCCAGATTATGCAGGGTTGGATAGCTGCTACAATCAAATAATGATTTGTGTTCAGTATCCATTGTGGTTAATATTATCACGATTATTAGAATAATAATATTATTATAGCAATATTAGTAATAGAGGCAGCTATAGCAGAGCAGGTCAAAGAAGGGAGAGAGGGTCCAAATGGCCTGGGTTCAAATCCTGGCTTTGCCACACTCACTAGCTGTGTGGTCTTGGAAGAGTCACTTCACCTCTCTGGGCCTCAGTTTCCTCACCTGTAAAATGGGAGAGCAATCGGCCGGGTGCAGTGGCTGACACCTGTAATCCTAGCACTTTGGGAGGCTGAGGCAGGTGGATCAGGAGGACAGGAGTCTGAGACCAGCCTGGCCAATATGGTGAAACCCCGTCTCTACTAAAAATACAAAAATTAGCTGGGTGTGGTGGCACGCACCTGTAGTCCCAGCTACTTGGGAGGTTGAGGCAGAAGAATCACTTGAACCTAGGAGGCGGAGGTTGCAGTGAGCCAAGATCACATTACCGTACTCCAGCCTGGGCAATAGAGCAAGACTCCATCTCAAACAAAAAAGAAAAATAAAAAGGGATCGCAGTCATATCTATCCCATAAGGTTAGCTAATAAATGTGATGTGTCAGGTATATAGTGAATGCTATGAAAGTACTTCCTATTTATCCCTCTCACTGATTATGAGATCTGTCACGTTCAAATCTTTCCTGTAGTTTGAGATATTTTCCATGTGTATCAAAGTGGGTAGCAGGTTAAAATAGCTCTTTCCAAAATAACCTCATTGGATGGTTCTTCTAATACTGAATCGCTTCCCTCTTCTCCAGCTCTCCCTCTACCTTACCTAGCAAGATGGTGGCCATCTACGTGGGATAGGAAGCCCATGGAAGGTGAGCAGAATAGATCCAGGCAGGAATGAATCATTCTTTTCTTTTCTTTTTTTTTTTTTGAGGCACAGTCTCACTCTGTCACCCAGGCTGGAGTGCAGTGGCGCAATCTCAGCTCACTGCCAGCTCCGCCTTCCGGGTTCACGCCATTCTCCTGCCTCAGCCTCCCGAGTAGCTGAGACTACAGGTGCCCGCCACCACACCCAGCTAATTTTTTGTATTTTTAGTAGAGACAGCGTTTCACCGTGTTAGCCAGGATGGTCTCAATCTCCTGACCTTGTGATCCGCCCACCTTGGCCTCCCAAAGTGCTGGGATTACAGGTGTGAGCCACCGCGCCCAGCCTCTTTTCTTTTATTGTTATTTATTTTTATTTTTTTGAGGCAGAGTCTCATTCTGTTGCCCAGGCTGGAGTGCAGTGGCACGATCTTGGCTCACTGCAACCTTAGCTTCCCGGGCTCTAGTGATTCTCCTGCCTCAGCCTCCTGAGTAGCTGGGATTACAGGCATGCGTCACTACACCCAGCTAATTTTTGTATTTTTAATAGAGATGGGGATTCATCATGTTGACCATACTGGTCTCCAACTCCTGGCCTCAGGTGATCCACCTGTCTCAGCTTCCCAAAGTGCTGGGATTACAGGTGTGAGCCACCGCGCCCGGACCATTATTATTATTATCATTTAGAGACAGGGTCCCACTCTGTCATCTAGGCTGGAGTGCAGTGGTGTGATCATAGCTTACTTCAAACTTCCGCTCAAGTGATCCTCCAGCCTCAGCCTTCCAGGTAGCTGGGACTACAGATGCACACCACCATGCCTGGCTATTTTTAAATTTTTTTGTAGAGACAGGGCCTCACTATGTTGCCCAGGATGGTCTCAAACTCCTGGCCTCAAGTGATCCTCCTGCCTCGGCCACCCAAAGTGATAGTATTACAGGTGTGTACCATTGCACCTAGCCTGAATCATTCAAATAGAATCACAGAATAGTTGGGAATGATGGCTCCCACCTGTAATTCCGGCTACTCAGAAGTTGGAGGCAGAAGGATTGCTTGAGTGCTTGAGCCCAGGAATTCATATAGTGAGCTATGATTGCGCCACTGCACTCCAGCCTGGGTGACAGGGCGAGATCCTATTTCAAAAAAAAAGAAGAAGGAAATCCTGTAATTTGTAACAACATGAATGAACCTGAAGGACATTATGTTAAGTGAAATAAACCAGACATAGAAAGACAAATACTGCATGACCTCACTTACATGCGGAATTTAAAAAAGTCAAACTCACAGAGGCAGAGAGTAGAATGATGGTTACTAGGGACTGGGGGCAGGGAAAAAATGCAGAAATGTCAGTCAAGCAGTGCAAGCTTTGAGTTAGGCAAGATAAGTTCTGGGGAGTTAATGTACAGCATGATGACTATAGTTAACAATACTGTATTGTCTACTTGATTTGGTTTTGTTTTGTTTTGTTTTGAGATGGAGTCTTGCTGTGTCACCCAGGCTGGAGTGCCATGGTATGATCTTGGCTCACTGCAACCTCCGCCTCCTGTGTTCAAACAATTCTCCTGACTCAGCCTCCTGAGTAGCTGGGATTACAGGTGCCTGCCACCACGCCTGGCTCTTCTTTTTTTTTGTATTTTTAGTAGAAACGGAGTTTCACCATGTTGGCCAGGCTGGTTTCAAACTCCCGGCCTCAAGTAATCCACCTGCCTCAGCCTCCCAGAGTGCTGGGATTACAGACGTGAGCTGCCACACCCAGCCTGTCTACTTGAAATTTGCTAAAAGGATATATCTTAAATGTTCTCACCACACACAGACTTAATGGTAACCAGATGAGGTGATGGATGTATTAATTCGCTTGATTATGGTAATCATTTTTCGATGTACACACATTATCAAAGATCATGTTGTACACCTGAAATATTATCTTAGTCCATTTGTGTTGCTATAAAAGAGTACCCAGCCTCCGGTACTCCTTGGCTACACAAATGGAAAACAGGTTTATTGGTCACAGTTCTGCAACCTGTACCAGAAGCATGGCACCAGCATCTTCTTCTGATGAGAAACTCAGGCTGCTTCTACTCTTAATGGAAGGGAAAGGGGGACCCAGTGTGTGGAGATCCATGGTGAGAGAGGAAGCAAGAGAGGGTGGCGAGACGTGCAGCGCTTTTTTTTTTTTTTTTTTGTCTGAGACGGAGTCTCGTTCTGTCTCCCAGGCTGGAGTGCAGTGGTGCGATCTCAGCTCGCTGCAACCTCTGCCTCCCCGGTTCAAGCGATTCTCCTGCCTCAGCCTCTCTAGTAGCTGGGATAACAGGCACCCACCACCATGCCCGGCTAATTTTTGTATTTTTAGTAGAGACGGGGTTTCACCATATTGGTCAGGCTGGTCTCGAACTCCAGACCTCAGGTGATCCACCTGCCTTGGCCTCCCAAAGTGCTGGGATTACAGGTGTGAGCCACTGCACTCGGCCAGGGCTCTTTTTAGTAATCAGCTCTTGCTGGAGCTAATAGAGAACTCACTCACTCGTTACTATGAGAAAGCCACCAAGCCATTCACGAGGGATCCACTCTGCTCCCATGACCAAAACACCTCCCATCAGGCCCCACCTCCAATATTGGGGATAACATTTCAACATGAGGCCAGGTGTGGTGGCTCATGCTCGGAATCCCCGCACTTTTGAAAGTGAGGTGGGAGGATCACTTGGGGCCAGGAGTTCAAGACCAGCCTGGGCAACAGAGCGAGACCTTGTTTATACAAAAACAAACAAAACACACACACACACACACACACACACACAAACAAACAACTAGCCAGGTATGGTAGTGCATGTCAGTAGTCCCAGCTATTCAGTAGGCTGAAGCAGGAGCATCACTTATAACCAGGAGTTTGAGGCTGTAGTGAGCTATGACTGCACCACTGCACTCTGGCCTGGGGAACAGAGCAAAACCCTGTCTGTAAAATAATAATGATAATAATAAAAATTTTAACATGAGGTTTAAGAACACAACCATCCAACCTATAGCAAATGTACACCATTTTTTATTTGTCAATTGTATCTCAAAGCTGGAGAAAAAAGCAAAAGTCTTCAAAGAGGGCAGGAAGAACAGCCTCAGTGAAGGAGGAAATGAAGTCAGTGATGTAGGCAGAGGCAGATTAAAAAAAAAAAACACCCCAGCTCCTTTGAACTTTCTGGGCCTAAACAAATCCCATCCAAGAGTGGAGGGAGAATTTGCACATGTGGTCGGGAAGCCACTTGTTACAGACTTTGAAAATCATGAAGCAAGCCAGACTGGGCCAGGACTAGGGTGAGGTAGGGTTGGTGCTTACGTTAGGCACAAACTCTAAAAGTACCAACAAATACAGGGATCAAGGTAAATAACATTTTAGTACAATAATTTAAGAAATAAGGCCGGGTGCGGTGGCTCACGCTTGTAATCCCAGCACTTTGGGAGGCCGAGGCGGGCGGATCACGAGGTCAGGAGATCGAGACCACGGTGAAACCCCGTCTCTACTAAAAATACAAAAAAAAAAAAAATTAGCCAGGCGTGGTGGTGGGCGCCTGTAGTCCCAGCTACACGGAGAGGCTGAGGCAGGAGAATGGCGTGAACCCGGGAGGTGGAGCTTGCAGTGAGCCGAGATTGCGCCACTGCACTCCAGCCTGGGCGACAGAGCGAGACTCCGTCTCAAAAAAAAAAAAGAAATAAAAATCAATGCAAAAATTCATGATCAGCAAAAATATCAACTTTCTCAATAAAAGCAAGATCAGTATTTCAGATTTTTCCTTTGGCCTCGGGATGCAATATGGCTTGGCATGTGTGACGAGTTGAAATGTTTCCCTCTCCTACCCCTCACGCTTATATGTTAAGGTCCTAACACCCTGCCTTAATCTGTTTTGGCTGCTATAACAAAATGTCCTAGACTGTGTAATTTATAAGCAATGGAAATTTATTGCTCACAGTTCTGGAGGCTGGGAAGTCCAAGATCAAGGCACCAGTAGATTTGGTGTTTGGTGAGAGCCATTCCTCATAGACAGAACATTCTATGTGTCTTCAAATAGTGCACGTGGCAAACAGACTCCTTGGAATCTCTCTCTCTCTCTCTGTTTTTTGTTGTTGTTCTTGTTGTTTTGTTTTGTTTTGTTTTTTGAGATAGGCTGCCCAGGCTGGATTGCAGTGGTGCAATCATGGCTCACTGCAGCCTCGACCTCCCAGGCTCAAGCAATCCTCCTGCCTCAGCCTCCTGAGTAGCTGAGACCACAAGGGCACACCACCGCACTTGGCTAATTTTAAAAATTGTTTTGTAGAGATGGGATCTTCCTATGTTGCTCAGACTGGTCTCAAACTCCTGGGCTCGAGCAATCCTTTTGTCTTGGCTTTGCAATGTGCTGAGATTACAGGCATGAACCACCCTTGAGCCTCTTTTATAAAGGCACTATTCCTGTTCGTGAAGGTGCAGTACTCATGACCTAATCACCTCTCAAAGTCCTCCCTCTTAATACTATTGCACTGTGGACTAAGTATCAACATACAAATAGTGGGCTGGGGCAGTGGCTCATGCCTGTAATCCCAGCACTTTGGGAGGCCGAGGAGGGCGGATCACTCGAGGTCAGGAGTTCAAGACCAGCTTGGCCAACATGGTGAAACCTTGTCTCTACTAAAAATACAAAAATTTGCTGGGCGTGGTGGCGGGCGCCTATAATCCCAACTACTCAGGAGGCTGAGGTGGGAGAATCACTTGAACACAGGAAGCAGAGGTTGCAGTGAGCTGAGATTGCACCACTGCACTCCAGCCTGGACAACAGAGCAAGACTTCATCTCAAAACAAAAACAAACCAAAAAAACAAAAATGACAACAAAAAAACATACAAATTTTGGAGAGACAACATTAAGACCATAGCATCTTGAGTACCCTAGAATGTGAACTTTTTTGGAAATTGCAGATGTAGTTGCAGACATAGTTAAGATGAGGTGGGCCCCTAATCCAATGTGAGTGGGTCGTCCATATAGAAAGGGGAAAACGACACAGCCATGTGCACTAGGGAGAATGTTGTGTAAAGACTGGAGTTGTGGGGCTGAGCGCGGTGGCTCATGCCTGTAATATCAGCACTTTGGGAGGCCAAGGGGGGCGGAACACGAGGTCAAGAGATGGAGACCATCCTCGCCAACATAGTGAAACCCCATCTCTACTAAAAATACAAAAATTAGCTGAGCATAGTGGCGCACGCCTGTAATCCCAGCTACTCGGGAGGCTGAGGCAGGAGAATCGCTTGAACCCGGGAAGTAGAGGTTGCAGTCAGCCAAGATCACACCACTGCACTCCAGCCTGGCGACAGAGTCAGACTACATCTCAAATAAATAAAATAAAATAAAATAAAATAAAATAAAATAAAATAAAATAAAATAAAATAAAATAAAAAGATTGGAGTTGTGCTGCCATATGCTGAGAGACTACCAGAAGCCAGGAGAGAGACCTGGAACAAATCCTTCCTCAGCACCTTCAGAGGGAGGATAGCCCCATTGACACCTTGATCTATGAATTCTAGATTCCAGAACTGAGAGACAGTCTGTTTTTGTTGTTGAAGCCACTCAGTATGGTGCCTTGTCACGGCAGCCATAGCAAACTCAAATAGCCCAGCATGTAAGTGTTTAATTTTGTGCTCCAAGCCAGTGCTCATTCTCCTCACTCTGGTCCCAATCTCGATGCACAGAGGTGTCAGGAAATGGGGTTTAGGCTGTTGTTTTCTTTCCTTTAAATAAAACAAGAGCTTTGGCGAGGCACAGTGGCTTATGCCTGTAATTCCAGTGCTTTGAGAGGCTGACACAGGAGGATCTCTTGAAGCCAGGAGTTCGAGACCAGCCTGGGCAACATAGCAAGACCTTGTTTCTACCAAAAAAAACAAAATTGAAAATTATCCAGGTATGGTGGTGCACCTGTAGTCCCAGCTACTCAGGGAGCTGAGGCAGGAGGATGGCTTGAGCCCAGGAGTTCCAGGCTACAGAGTGCTGTGATTGTGCCACTGCTTCCCAGCCTGGGCAACAGAGTGAGATCCTGCCTCAAAAATTAATTAATTAATTAATTAACAGCTTTATTGGGCTATAACTCACATGCCTTAAAATTCGCCCCTTTAAAGTGTACAGTTCAGTGGTTTTTAGCACGTTCATAGGTTGTATAATCAACAACACCATCTAATTTCATAACATTTTTATCACCCCCCAAAGAACCTTATACCCACCATAGGCTGCTATTTTCTTGGTTAATAAAAAAACAACCTCGTCTGGGCCTTACCTGACCAGCTCAGGTAAAGCAGATGACACCTTCCTTGTCCTCCCCACTGAGGACGCATCTCTATGATAATCAGATCTGGCACAGGCAGGGACTGGGAGCCTAGGGTTTCCCTGAGTGCCCGAACTATCCCTTTATTTATTTATTTTATTTTATTATCATTTTTTTTGAGATGGAGTCTTGCTCTGTTGCCCAGGCTGGAGTGCAGTGGCATGTTGAAACCTTTTTTTTTTTTTTTTTAATTTTATTTATTTATTTATTTATTTTATTATACTTTAGGGTTTTAGGGTACATGTGCACAATGTGCAGGTTTGTTACATATGTATCCATGTGCCATGTTGATTTCCTGCACCCATTAACTCGTCATTTAGCATTAGGTGTATCTCCTAATGCTGTCCCTCCCCCCTCCCCCCACCCCACAACAGTCCCCGGAGCGTGATGTTCCCCTTCCTGTGTCCATGAGTTCTCATTGTTCAATTCCCACCTATGAGTGAGAACATGCGGTGTTTGGTTTTTTGTCCTTGCGATAGTTTACTGAGAATGATGTTTTCCAGTTTCATCCATGTCCCTACAAAGGACACGAACTCATCATTTTTTATGGCTGCATAGTATTCCATGGTGTATATGTGCCACATTTTCTTAATCCAGTCTATCGTTGTTGGACATTTGGGTTGGTTCCAACTCTTTGCTATTGTGAATAGTGCCGCAATAAACATACGTGTGCATGTGTCTTTATAGCAGCATGATTTATAGTCCTTTGGGTATATACCCAGTAATGGGATGGCTGGGTCAAATGGTATTTCTAGTTCTAGATCCCTGAGGAATCGCCACACTGACTTCCACAATGGTTGAACTAGTTTACAGTCCCACCAACAGTGTAAAAGTGTTCCTATTTCTCCACATCCTCTCCAGCACCTGTTGTTTCCTGATTTTTTAATGATGGCCATTCTAACTGGTGTGAGATGGTATCTCACTGTGGTTTTGATTTGCATTTCTCTGATGGCCAGTGATGAGGAGCATTTCTTCATGTGTTTTTTGGCTGCATAAATGTCTTCTTTTGAGAAGTGTCTGTTCATGTCCTCTGCCCACTTTTTGATGGGGTTGTTTGTTTTTTTCTTGTAAATTTGTTTGAGTTCATTGTAGATTCTGGATATTAGCCCTTTGTCAGATGAGTAGGTTGCAAAAATTTTCTCCCATTGTGTAGGTTGAGTGGCATGTTGAAACCTTGATCTAGGAATTCCATATTCCAGAACTGAATTCTAGAATTCCAGAAGTCTCAGCTCACTGCAACCCCCACCTCCCAGGTTCAAGCGATTCTCCTGCCTCAACCTCCCTACTAGCTGGGATTACAGGCATGAGCCACCACGCCGTGCTAATTTTTGTATTTTTAGTAGAGACGGGGTTTCGCCACGTTGGCCAGGCTGGTCTTGAACTCCTGACCTCAGGTGATCCACCCGCCTCAGCCTCCCAAAGTGCTGGGATTACAGGTGTGAGCCACCACGCCTGGCCCTATCCCTTTATTTGATGGGTCAAAAGGAGGTCTAGGGTGGCTTGGAGGAAGGACCCAGAGAGCAGGTGGGGGGCCCTCAGGGAGACTCATATATTAATCAAAGTTCTCCAGAGAAGCAGAAACAATAGGATGAAGCCTAAATCTCTAACTCCATCTCCATCTATGCATATGTCCATCCTCATCTATGTCTATTCATATCCACATGTATATCCATGTCTATGTCTATATTTATCCTGTTGGCTCTACATGTGTATATGTAGGAGAGGGTATACAAGGTATTGGTTCATGTACTTATAGAGACTAAGAAGTCCCCTGATTTGCCATTCGCAAGCTGGAGACCCAAGAAAGCTGGTGTTGTATTTTGAAGGCCTGAGAACCAGAGGGCTGATTCCAGTCCAGGTCTGAAGGCCTGAGAACCAGGAGCACCAAGGGCAGGAGAAAACTGATGTCCCAGCTCCGCAGTCCAGCAGAGTTAATTCAACCTTCCTCCACTTTTTTGTTCTATTCAGGCCCTCAACAGATGGGACAATGCCCACCTACACTGGGGAGGGCCATCTGCTTTACTGAGTCCCCCAGTGCAAACGCTAATCTCTTTCAGAAACACCCTGATATGATTTGGCTGTGTCCCCACTCAAATCTCATCTTGAATTTGTAGCTCCCATAATTCCCACATGCTGTGGGAGGAACCCGGTGGGAGATAATTGAATCATGGGGGTGGTTCCCCCATACTGTTCTCATGGTAGTGAATAAGTCTCATGAGATCTGATGGTTTTATAAGGGGAAACCCCTCTCACTTGGTTCTTCTCTCTTGTCTGCTGTCAAGTAAGATGTACCTTTTGCCTTCTACCTTGATTGTGAGGCCTCCCCAGCCATGTGGAACTGTGAGTCCATTAAACCTCTTTTTCTTTATAAATTACTCGGTCTCTGGTATGTCTTTATCAGCAACATGAAAATGGGCTAATACCCACCCTCACAGACACACCCAGAAATCATGTTTAAGCAAATATCTGGGCATCCCATAGCCCAGTCACATTCACATACAAAATTAACCATCATAACTCAGGACAGTGGCTATCTATGAACTTATATATAATATTTCACCATTGTAACAGCCTGAGCAGTGAGCAGCAGCCATGATTACAATCTCCCAGTTGGTTTGGTGTTCCTCCCTTTAAATATTTGCTCCGTACTTCAACCTTCAGCTATTTGAGAGCAGGGCCAATGAATCAATGTGGTGTTAGTACTTGGTATACTGTGGGTGCTTAATAAATGTTTGCCAAATTTATATTTAAAGCCTGAACAGTCACAAGCCTGTGGGAAAGAGATGATCAGGGTGGCTTTACCCATAAATGTGCTTGAGCGGGGAGGATTCCCTTGTGGAGAAGTCCAGCTTGCTGGACAGCAATGGAGTTAAGAGGTTGAATCCTGGAGTCAAGATGGGAATTTGGGTCTCAGCTATGTTAGCTCCTTGCTGCATAACCTGGGATGACTTTGGTCTTTCTATGTGTCCTGGTGTGTGCATTAAAGGTGATAATAATTTATCCCCAGGCTTCATTTGGGGTCTCCTGAGGCAGACTCTGAGAAAAGAATTCAAGTGCAAATAGTCATTTGGGAGGTTATTCCAGCAAACACCCATAGGCGAGAGGGGAAGTGAAAGAGGGAAGGGAAGGTAGCTAGTGAATGGTATGTTATTAAGTCATCACTGTGGGCAACTGGGGCTCAGCCCCATCAGGAAGCACTGGAGGATAGCATAGACCTCAGGCATCCTACCTTAGAGGTGAGGGAGCTGGGGTATTTATCCACCAATTCTCATTATTCACGGGTTGAGGACATTAATTGTTTCCAGGGGTGTTAACTTCCAGCATTTTTGGGTGTACTCCCTCCCTCAAAATTTGCTGAGGGGTTGTTATTGGTGGGCTACCAAATCAGTTGGCATAGGCTTCTCACGAATGCTCAGTGAAATAATGCATCAAAACTGCAAATCCTCAATGTTGGGTGCTGTTCTCTCTGAAATTGCAGCTCTCAGGCTCAGTAGGTAAAAGGCTGATATATCTGTTAGGATAAGGCTAGGCTGCTGTTAACAAAGAACCCCAATACTATTAATATTTCAATGCCTTAAAGAGGGTGGGAGTATTTTCCTCTCAATTGTTACAGTTCAAGTCATTACGGTCTAGGTTGATGAGAGTGGCTCTGCTCCAGGCAGTCATTCAGGAGCCCAGGTTCTTTCCGTTGTGTGGTTCTGCCATTGCTGATACTATAGATGTTCCAAGTGCCATCCTTCTGGCACTTCCCATATCTATACCTTCCAGCCCAACTCTTGGCTGACAGCAACTGCATCTTTATGTCCTGGCAGCCAAAGTTCTCTATGTGTGCAACCAAGGCAAGCCTGAAGTGCTGCGGAGCAGGCCCAACAATGACTACTGAGGGTTGGTGTATAAATACTCCAGCTCCCTCCCACTTGGGTGGATGCCTCCAAGGTCTATGTTCCACTTTGCTTCCCAGAACTCCCCAGTGCTATTCAGTCCCAGGTGCCCACAGTGGTACCTAGTTCAACAACACACCACTCACTGGCTGCCTTTGATTCCCTGTCTCACTTCCTTTCTGTCCTACTGGTGTTTTCTCAGGTCATTTCATAAAAAAATGCAGTCATGTGCCTCATAATGATGTCTTGGTCAATGACAGACCACATGTGTGAAAGTGGCCCCATAAGATTATAATGGAAGGTTGGGCACAGTGGCTCATGCCTGTAATCTCAGCACTTTGGTAGGCTGAGGTGGGCGAACACTTGAGGTCAGGAGTTCAAGACCAGCCTGGCTAACATGGTGAAACCCCGTCTCTTCTAAAAATAGAAAAAAAATTAGCCAGGTGTGGTGGTGTGTGCCTGTAATCCCAACTACTCAGAAGGCTGAAGCAGAATCGCTTGAACCCAAGAGGCAGAGGTTATAGTGAGCCGAGATCGTGCCACTGCACTCCAGCCTGGGCAACAGAGACTCTGTCTCATTTAAAAAAAAAAAAATCTAATGGAGCTAAAACATTTATATTGTCTAGTGATGTCTTAATGATCCTGACCCTGTGTAGTACTAGGCTAATGTGTGTGTTTGTGTTAAACTTTAACAAAAATATTTTTAAAATAAAACTATTTTTTAATTAACTATAGAAAAAAGTATATAGAATAAGGATATAAAGAAAGAAAATATTTTTTACAGATGTACAATGTGTTTGTGTTTTATGCTAAGTGTTATTACTAAAGTTTATCAGTGTTATTCCAGAGTTATTGCAAAAAACACCAGCATCTAGATTTAGTAATCTTCGATTACTAAAGTGTTATTACAAAAAGTTTTTAAGGCCGGTGCAGTAGCTCACGCCTGTAATCCCAGAACTTTGGGAGGCTGAGGTGGGTGGATCACTTGAGATCAGGCATTCAAGATCAGCCTGGCCAACATGGTGAAACCTCGTTTCTACTAAAAATATAAAAACTAGCTGGGCATGGTGGTGCATGCCTGTAATCCCAGCTACTCAGGAGGATGAGGCAGGAGAATCACTTGAACCCGGGAGGTGGAAGTTGCAGTGAGCCGAGATTGTGCCACTGCACTCCAGCCTGGGCGACAAGAGCAACACTCCATAAACAAAAAACAAACAAACAAAAAACTTTTTTAAATTAAAAAGTTCATAAAGTAAAAATAGTTATAGTAAACTAGGGTAATTTATTATTGAAGAAAGAAAATGTTGTTTTTTATAAATGTAGTGTGGCCTAAATGTGGAGTGTTTGTAAATTCTTTTTTAAATTTTTAATTAAAAAGTAAACTTTAATGTCAAAAATGCAAACTTGGGGGAAGACAGAAAAGATCACACACAAGGGCTATCACTTCACACTTGGAAGGTTGCACAGCAGCCAGGCAGAGGCGCTCCTCACTTCCCAGATGGGGCGACCGGTGTGTTTGTAAATTCTATAGTAGTGTACGGTAATGTCCTATACCTTCACACTCACTCACCCTTCACTGAATTAACTTGTAGTCCTGTAAGCTCCATTTCTGATGAATGTCCTATATAGATGTACCATTTTTTATCTTTTATATCGTGTCTTTACTATTTTTTTTCTATGGTTAGATATGTTTAGATACACAAATACTTTCCATTGTGGTAAGTATCTATCTAATCCAGATCTGAGACAGGCACCTGCAACCTCTCCCATTTCCCTGGTCACACGACCACACAGAATTGCAAGGGCATCTGGGAAATGTAGTCCATCCCGTGCCCAGGACGCTGGTAGACACCACCTTCTCTTCTACATCCAGGAGTAGCAAAGGTGACTGATCAAAGACAAAAACTTAACAACCTTTACTCATAAAGTGCATAATTCACTTGCAGATAACTTCACACTCACATCATAACTGTCTTTCTCCCTGGGTTAACCTAAAAGTTCCTTTTCTGTTCATTTCCAGGAGCAAAGCCAGTTCCTAGTCTTGAAATCTTAGTGGTGTAGCACTGGAGTGCTGAAGAACAGAGAAATCTGCCTCTATTTTTGTGTTTCCGGTTAGATGACACTTCTATAGGTGTAGTGTCTGGACCCTGGGATACCTGCCCGCACCCAAGCCAGCCAACTAGACAGTCATGGAACACAAAAATGTATGTGTGTTTCCTTTGTGAGGCTGATCTAGTATTTGTACCCGGTTTTCTTGGGAACACTTTCTGGATAAATATTCTTTAGAGGATTAATTTTTTTTTTTTTTTTTTGAGACAGTCTCACTCTGTCACCCAGGCTGGAGTACAGTGGTACGATCTTGGCTCACTGCAATCTCTTCCCCAGGTTCAAGTGATTCTCCCGCCTCAGCACGCCCGAGGAGTGGGGATTACAGGCATGTGCCACCACACCTGGCTAATTTTTGTATTTTTAGTAGAGACGGGGTCTCACACTGTTGCCCAACCTGGTCTCAAACTCCTGGCCTCAAGCGATCCACCCACCTCGGCCTCCCAAAGTGCTAGGATTACAGGGGTGAGCCACCGCCCCCAGCCAAAAAGTAATTTTTTAAAGTGAGCTCTATTTTCATTTTGGTGGTGGTGGTGGGGGGGCGGGGTTTGTTAGTGAAGCTTAAATGTTGCATTTCTGGAGAGTTTTTTTTTTTTTTTTTTTGCCTTTTCTCTAGAGGAGGCAGGAATGGGTGGAAATCTCTCCAGCCTCCAAGGCAGTGTATTCAGATCCCATCAGAGCTGGTTCTTAATCCTTTTTTTTTTTTTTTTTTTTGCCTTGGAAGCATCTTTTTTTCCACCACCCCAGCATCTTGCCAGCCAGTTCTTCTGAGAGCTCTCCTTTTCCTCCCCCGACTCGGAGGCTTTTCCAAAGCTCTCAGATTAAAAAGTGCTGAGACCAGTGTCTCTAAGTGCTGCGCTCTCCTGTTGTCATGGGAAGGGAGCTGGCACGGATGAGCTAACTCCTTCCTCCTCAGGGGCGACAAGCAACCTGGGCCCACGGTACAACCTGGGGCGTTAGCCTTTTACAGTCTCCAGCAGCAGCCTTCTACCAGCCAAGCCATTGTGCTCGTCGATAATTCAAAAATATTTTGCATTTTAAAAGTTTTTAAAAATTGGGATGTCAAGATACATTTGACAAGATGTATAAAAATGCATATACTTTAAGTTCAGAGCACCACAAATTTTTACAGATATATACAACTAGTGAACATCACCCACATCTGGATGGAGAACAACCCTGATCCCCCAGCAAGGTGCCTTGGCACCCCTTCTGAGTCTATACCCCATTGTTCTGATGTCTAACTTATTTTTGAACTTCCAATAAATGGAACTCTCCTGCCTCCCCACCCCACCGCACAATTCTTAGCCATGGACAATTGACATTTTCCTAGTTTTAAGTGTGAATAAAAACATCGGCTTCCCAAAGTGCTGGTATTGCAGGTGTGAGCCACCAAGCCAGGCCTAAATCAATGTTTTTGACGTGTTTGAGTTGATCTCTGATTTCCCCCGCAAGATGATCCCCACTATTGGTGAATGGTCATGCAGAATTTTTCCCATCCATGTATAAAGATAAGCAAAATTCATCTCCTACCTATCTGTTGCTTTATAACATGTTCTTTTCCACTTAATAATGGGTGATGATGTTGACGATGATGTCTTTACAGTATGGGCCAGGATTTCTTTCAAACCTTCATTCAGTATTGTTCAGTGAGCACCTACTCTGTGTTGTGTTCCAGAGCTGGGGATCTACCAGTGCCTTCATTTAGAAAGATTTTTGCCGGGCACGGTGGCTCACACCTGTAATCCCAGCACTTTGGGAGGCCGAGGCGGGCGGATCACGAGGTCAGGAGATCGAGACCATCCTGGCTAACACGGTGAAACCCCGTCTCTACTAAAAATACAAAAATTAGCCGGGCGTGGTGGCGGGCGCCTGTAGTCCCAGCTACGTGGGCGGCTGAGGCAGGAGAATGGCGTGAACCCCGGGGGGCGAAGCCTGCAGTGAGCCGAGATGGTGCCACTGCACTCCAGCCTGGGTGAAAGAGCGAGACTCCGTCTCAAAAAAAAAAAAAAGAAAGATTTTTAAAAATTCCTGCCTCATTGGCTGGGCTCAGTGGCTCATACCTATGATCCCAGCACTTTGGGATGCTGAGGTGGGATGATTTCTTGAAGCCAGGAGTTCGAGACCAGCCTGGGCAACAAAGGCAGACCCTATCTCTACCAAACAAACAAACAAACAAACAAAACTCAGACTGGCATGGCGGTGCATGCCTGGGGAGTCTGAAGCAGAAGGATCACTTGCCAGGAGATGGAGACTGCAGCAAGCTATGATCGTGCCACTGCACGCCTGTCAGAGCAACAGAGCAAGACCCTGTCTCTGAAAAAAAAAAAAAAAATCCCTACCTTGTCCTCTACTTTATTTTTCCTCCTCTTTCTCATTTGTAAAAGAAGGATAATACTGGAACCTATCCCATACAGTTTCAAGGAGAATGAATTGAGTTAATACATGTCAGGTTGTCAGCTAAGTGCCTGGCACATAGTAAGAATGATATTTCTTAGCCATTACTGTGATCATTCTTCTTTTATCTTTTCCCTTCTTTTCTTTCCCCTTTCTATTTCTCTTTTGCGTATCTTCTCACTCTCCCTTTCTCTTATGGGGAGGAAGGATGGTTAAATTCCAAGTGTTCTGTGTGGGCCTATTACCAATGGCTAGGAAGAGAAGAATGAACTAAATTAGAAGATGCATTTGGCTATAGCTCAGGGAGCAGTGGGGGAGAGCCGGAGCCAGCTGGAATGGAATGGACGTATCTTCCTCCCCCTTTCCCATCCGATTCCCCCCTCAGACAAATTATTTCTTATTGTTTCTGGGGATCCAGAGGAGATTAGCCTGGCCAGTGGGCACTGGGGGCAGGGGTTGGCCATACAGCAGATGAAAGAAAGGCTTACTGCTGGCAAGAGCCACCCACTCGTTTATCTGCCTGTCTCTGAGGTCCCTCTGTTCCCTTCCCACACACCTTGCCTGCTATTTAATCAGAGGAGAGAATGCATGCATGAGCTCTGCAGCCACCATCAGTGGTACAGCCTTTTGTTTTTCTTACCCTTTTTAAAAATAAATCCATTGTCAGAGGAAGGCGACACTTTTTACTATTTAATCATTCACTTACTGGTTCATTCAACACAACAGCTATTTACTGGATGCTGCTGGGGTCAGGGCTGGGAACACAAACACGAAGAGACCACAGTGCTCACCCCTCAGGAACGAACAATCTAGGGCAGACAACACACAAATCAACAATCATCACGGTGCCAGATGAATGCTGCAGGGAGGAACATTCGGACTGAAGTAGGCACCCTTAGGTTTGCTCTATGGAATCACGGAAGCCTTCCCAGAGGAGGAAGCATTGGGTCAAGGTGGGAGGTGAGCCAGAGTGTGTCAGGCTGATGAATGTGGCGGGCTGGGGAGGCCATTCCAGATGGACGGGATAGCCCAGGGGTATCCATCAGAATTCTTTAAATTGCAAGAGACACAATGCAAACAGACTTAGATTAAAAACTGGGGTTAGGGGGATTTATTGACTCAAGTCATTTAAATGTAGGCTTCAGGAATGGCTGTATCTAGAGGCTGAAATAAGGTAGCTGACCTTATTTCAGCTTTCAGGAATGGTTGTATCCAGGGGCTGGATAAATGTCAGCAGCTTTCAGGAATGATTGTATCCAGGGGCTGAAATAATGTCAGTTTTCAGGAATGGCTGTAACCAGGGGCTGAAATAAGGTCAGCTTTCAGGAATGGTTGTATCCAGGGGGTGAACTATTGCCAGTTTCAGGAATGGCTGTATCCAGGTGCTGAAATAATGTCGGGTTTCAGGAATGGTTGTATCCGGGGGTGAACTACCGTCAGGTTTCAGGAATGGCTGTGTCCAGGGGCTGAAGTAATGTCCAGTTTCAGAAATGGCCTATTCAGGGGCTGGAATGAAGTCATCAACCTGTGGTATAATAAAAAATATTTGGTCTCTGTCCCCAGTTCCTGTGACATGCTCAAGGTGAAGCCAGCTCTTGTAGGACACACAGTGGGTGACAGAGTTAGGGGTCAAATGATTTCTTGTTTGGTTGTGTCCCACACTTTGTTGATTCCAGACACCATTTCAGTTTTTCCACACCTACTTTACTGCTTGTATTACTTCAGTAGGTTCAATAGTGTCCTCTGGTGTTATTATGATATAATAAGAAATACATATTTGATCTTCATCCCTGATTCCTGGTACAGCGCTCTTAAAACTCTTGTAATTTCCTGAGTAATAAAGATGATAGGAGCATCTTTTGTTATGTTCAGTCTTAGTCTAGGGTTCCTAATACAAAAGCTTCTAAGACCCTTAGAATCTCCTGAATGATAAGAGTCTCTTGGGTATGCTAATGATTGGTTCAGGGGTGCCTAGATGGTTTCAGGATGGGGCCTGGTCACCAGAAAAACCAAGATATGATTAAAGGGTTGATATTTTCTTTTCTTTTCTTTTCTTTTTTTTTTTTGAGGTGGAGTTTCGCTCTTGTTCCCCAGACTGGAGTGCAACGGCACAATCTCGGCTCACTGCAACTTCCACCTCCCAGGTTCAAGCAATTCTCCTCCCTCAGCCTTCCAAGTAGCTGAGATTACAGTCATGTTCCATCATGCTTGGCTAATATTGTATTTTTAGTAGAGACGGGGTTTCGCCATGTTGATCAGGCTGGTCTCGAACTCCTGACCTCCAGTGATCCACCTGCCTTGGCCTCCCAAAGTGCTGGGATTACAGGCGTGAGCCACCGTGCCCAGCCAGGGTTGGGATTTTCAGTCCCACCCTTCAGCTTCCAGGGAGTGGAGAGAAGCTGGAGATTGAGCTCTTTCATCTCTTTAATCACCAATGGTCAGTGATTTAATGAATCATGCCTACAAAATAAAGCTTCTGTAAAAATTCCTAAACAATGAGATTCTCAGTGAGGGAACTCTGATATATGCCATAACATGGATGAACCCAGAGGACATTGTGCTCAGTGAAATAAACCTGACATAAAAGAACAAATACTATATGATTCCACTTATATAAGGTCCCTAGAGTAGTCAAATTCATAGAGACAGAAAGTAGAATGCTGGGTGCCAGCAGGTAGGGAAGAGGGAATGGGGAGTTATAGTTTAATGGTGACAGAGTTGCAGTTTGGGAAGATGAGAAAGTTTTGCAGATCGATGATGCTGAGGCTTGTACAACCACATGACTTCACTTAATCTACTGAACTGTGCACTTCAAAAGGGTTAAGATGACAAAGTTTTTGTTGTAAGAATTTTGCCACAGTTAGAAAGAGAGAATTATTAAAGAGTTTTGCCAGTGTGGTGGCTCATGTCTGTGATCCCAGCACTTTGGGAGGCCAAAGGCAGGAGAATCGCTTGAGGCCAGGAATTTGAGACCAGCCTGGGCAACATAGCAAGACCTCGTCTCTACCAAACAAATTTAAAAAATAAAAATTAGGTGCCTGAGATGACACTCACCTGTAATCCTAACTACTCAGGAGGCTGTGACAGGAGGATCACTTGAGACCAGGAGTTGGAGGCTATAGTGAGCTATGATTATGCCACTGCACTCCAGCCTGGGCAAAAAAGAAGGACCTCGTCTCTTTAAAAAAAAAAAAAAAAGTTTTACCATCTCCTTGATCAGATGTGTAAGTTAGAAAAGGCCATCTGGGGCCAGTGTAAGGGATGGTTGGAGAAAAATGATACTAGAGGAGGAGAACCAGGAGGGAAGATACTGCTACAGTCCAAGCAAATGATGATGGAGGCCAGAATTGAGTGGTCACAGGGGCAGAGAGGAGGGAATGGGTTACAGAAGTATTTGACAAGTGGCTGGCTGCTTAATTGAATAGGGATTGTGAAAAGGGCTTTGAATCTGTTTAGACCTGGTTATTAATGCTTTTTAAAACCTGTATTACTTGGACTAGGGCTCCCAGCAGGACCTAAACTGGGACTCTCGGTTTGACCATCTCAAATGCATTGTTGGGCTCACTTGGCAAATCTATACAGATTTGCATGAACTGATACGGTTTTATGTGGTCCCACCAGAAAGGGTGTCGGGCTGCAAGTCACAGCACACTCAAGCAGATTGAACAGCAAGGGCAGGTACTGGTTTTCATGACTGTAAGTCCAGTGGTGGTGTGGGCTTCAGGATGGGGTTGATCCAGCACTATTTTCACCTCTCAAGGAGCCAAAATCTTAAGATAGCTGCCACTGCAGCCGAAGCTACCTGTTTTCCTCTTTATACCCAGTGGAATGGTTGAAAAGGGTAGTTTCCCATGACCTTTGTGAAAGATAAGAATTCTTTGCAGATGTCTTCAGTAATTTCTTTGTGGGCTGTTTATTACACAAATTAAAGTGTGTTTGAAAGTTGGGTCCCTTTGTGGTCACAGCCAGCCATGCAAAAGGACTTGAGGATGCAACAGGACTTGAGGCAGATTCTACAATGTCACATGGAGTTGGTTGAGTTAGGTTGGGGGTAAACATAGGAGCTCCGGGATGAGACACCCCCATCATCCCATCATTCCACAAAGAGGGATGCCAGCACCCGGCACCCTGATGGACATGCAGAGGGAATCTACAAGCCAGGACACATTGCCTGATTGGTGGTAAGTGCCTTCTGATAAGATAAAGTTGCCTCTTCTTCCAAGCAGCCACAGCCCATCCTAGGGCACATGTTTAAATGCATGTAGGCTTAATTTAAAACAATTTTCAAAACCACTTTTTATTAAGAACATTTTCAAACTCACCCAAAAATGGAGAGAAACATAAAGACAACCTTCAGGAATCTATTTCCTGACTTCAAAAAATATCAATATTTGGCAAATCTGGTTTCTTTATGCTCTCACCTATTATCTGCACTTTGCTGGATTATTTTAAAGCAAAGTCTAGTCATTGCATCATTGTATCTGTTAATGTTACAGATGATTAGAGTCTAATCTAATAGACTCTAAGAGACACTGTCTATTATAAAGTACAGTCTAGCCAGGTGCAGCGGATTATCCTGTAATCTTGGTGCTTTCGGAGGCTGAGGTGGGTGGATCACTTGAGGCCAGGAGTTTGAGACCAGCCTAGGCAACATAGAAAGATCCCATCACTACAGTTATTATTATTTTTAATTTACCAGGAGTGGTGGTGTGCACCTGTAGTCCTAGCTACTCAGGAAGCTGAAGCGAGATGACTGCTTGAGGCCAGGAGTTGGAGGCTGCAGTAAGCTACGATCGTGCCACTGCACTCCAGCCTGGCGACAGAGCAAGATCCTGTCTCAAACAACAAAGACAAAACAAAACTACAATCACAATACTATTGTCTTAAAACAAACTTTACATTTTGGAATAATTTTAGATTTATAGAAAAACTGCCAAGATAATAGAGAGTTTCTACATACACTTCATCTAGCCCCTCCTGTTGTTACCATCTTACATTACCAAGATTTGTCACCATTCACTAAATCACACTCTATTCAGATTTTACCCTTTTTTTCCATTAATGCCATTTTTGCTGTTCCACGATCCAACCCCAAATATTATATTGCATTTAGCACTATGTCATTTTCACATCTACCCAAAATGGCTGTTATTTCCTTAAGACTCACTGAACAGCCAGTCGTTATACCCATTTCCCTGATTGGCTGATGTATCTTGCAAGACTCTTGGAATCTTGAACAGTTTTGCCTCCTTCTTTTGTTTGCTTGCCACTTATTTGTGGAAGAAACTGGATCATTTGTCCTGGAGGCTGTTCCACACTTTGGATTCTGCTGATTGCATGCCTCATGGTACTGACTTAGTGTGCTCCTCTCTCCCCTGTATTTCCTGTGAACGGGGGGCTAGATCTAGACCTGGGGTTGGTGAACTTTTATGTAAAAATCTGGATAACACATCTTCTAGGTATTGCAGTTCATATGGTTTCAACTCTGCCTTTGCAGTGTGAAAGCAAGCCACAGACAATACTTAAATAAATGAGTGTGGCTGTGTCCCAGTGAAACTTTATTTACAAGATCAGGCAGTAGGCTGGATTTGACTAGGGGGTCATAGTTTGATGATCCCTGATCTAGAGGATGAATCAGATTCAGTTTCAATGTTTTTGTTTTATGCTTGGTTGTTTTTGCAAGGATAATTCTTTGATGATGACTGGTACATCTTGCTTCATTGGGTGGCACATCATGTCTGGCTGCCTCTCCTTTAGTGATGTTGAATTTGACAAGGGTTCAGATGTCACCAGCTTGATCCATCCATCATGAAGCACTCCATCAGTGAGTTGTATTTCAGCTCTCCTTTCTCTCGTGGCCAGGAGCACTTGTGCAGTGCACGCCTTGAGCAACCATACATGGAGTCCCCTCCCCAGCGTTTTTTATTGGCTGTTGACTTCTCTGTTTTCAAACAGTTTATAGAACAGTTGCCCTACAGGTCCTTAGAGTGCTACAAACTCTGCCCCTCAGTCAAGAAAAACAACCTCCAGGGGATTTCCTGAGGACACACAGATTCTGGATTCATCTGGATCAGAGGTTGTACATAGGCCACATAAATTCTCATTTTCTAAAAAATTAATTCCTTGCCAACATTTAAAATCTGGAAAGTTTCTTATAAAATATGGTTTTCCACTCCTCTTGAAAAATAAGAGAAGCTAGCCACTTTGGACCCACATTCAAGGGTAGCAATAAGGAGCTGGAGCTGAGAGTAATTCAGCTTTAGATGAGATGAGAATGCAACATCAGGCAGATAATAGGGAGTGGTGGGGACTCAAGAAAACTGCAAAGCACGTGCCCTGTCAATAATTAGATGAGCGGCTGGGTATGGTAGCTCACACCTGTAATCCCAGCACTTTGGGAGGCTGAGGCAGGTGGATCATTTGAGGTCAGGAGTTCGAGACCAGCCTGGCCAACATGGTGAAACCTCATCTCTACTAAAAATACAAAAATTAGCTGGGCGTGGTGGCACGCGCCTGTAGTTCCAGCTGCTTGGGAGGCTGAGGCAGGAGGAGAATCGCTTGAACCTGGGAGACGAAGGTTGCAGTGAGCCGAGATCATGCCACTGCACTCCAGCCAAGGCGACAAGAGTGAGAAAAAAAAAGACGAATGATGCTTTTCTCAAGTACCCATAAGCTTCTCTGGCAATTTCAAAATTAAATGCTAATGTTTCAATAGTTAATCTGTTTACATCTCCTACCGTTCCCCAATCTGCCCCATCCCCCTCCCCACTTTCATCTCCTTCCCCTGAAACATTTATTGCTTTCTTGTATGTCTTCCCAGAGTTACTTCATGCAAACACATGAAATGTGTGCAAATGTAAAATATTTATTTTACTTTCCCCTCTCTTCTTACATAAGGGAGCGTATACTCTACATGCAGTTCAGCGTCTTGCTTTTTTTCACCTAACAATATGTTCTTGGAGATCGTTCCAGATTAGTTTGGCAGAAGCTTCCTTATTTTCAGAGAGGCAGTATTACAACTGTGTGGTTGAGAGTGCAGAGACAGCTGAGGAAGACAGAGAAACTGAGGCTCCCTCTTCCATCCCACCCACCAGTATCTTCCTGGGAACCTGGGTGTGAGCAGAAGGTGACCCTACAGCATCCTGTGGCCCTGCCCACTGTCAGTTATCATCCTTGTGCATCAAACAGCTTTTTTTTTCTTTTCTTTTTTGGAGACAGAGTCTCCCTCTGTCGCCCAGGCTGGAATGCAGTGGTGCCATCTCGGCTCACTGCAACCTCCACCTCCTGAGTTCAAACGATTCTCCTGCCTCAGCCTCCCGAGTAGCTGGGACTACAGGCGCACACCACACCCCGCTCCCCAGCTAATTTTTGTATTTTTGGTAGAGACAAGGTTTCACCATGTTGGTCAGGCTGGTCTCGAACTCCTGACCCCAAGCAATTTGCCTGCCTTGGCCTCCCAAAGTGCTGAGATTACAGGTGTGAGTCACCACGCCTGGCCCAAACAGCCCTCTTGGGCTTCTTTCTTTTACAGCTACATCATTGTGCCTGCTTCCACCCCCTCAAGTGACCAGCTCCCCTCACTGACCTGATTTGCTGCTTCCAGGCTGTGTGATCTTGGGCAAGTCACTGATCCTCTCTGCACTTCAGTTTCTTCACCTATAACAGAAAAGTGGTTAGAGTGCACCTGCTGTGGTTATTATGAATTATTACATATAACACATTTAGAATCATGCTAGGCATGAATGAAGTAAGTGATGTGTCTAGGCTATGATTATTATTTTAATGTAGTGGTCCATAATTTATTAAACCAGCCTCTATTGATAGATTCATGGGTTGATTGCAATATCCTGCCATTACATACATTGTACATATGTCCCCCTTCCCTTCCCTTCCCTTCCCTTCCCTTCCCTTCCCTCCCCCTCCCCCTGCCCCCTCCACCTCCCCCCTGCCTCCTCCCCCTCCCCTACCCCCTCCCCCCTATCCCCTGCCCCCTGCCCCCTACCCCCTACCCCCTGCCCCCTGCCCCCTCCCCCTACCCCCTACCCCCTGCCCCCTCCCCTCCCCTCCCCTTCCTTTCCTTTCTTTTCCTTTCCAGACAGGATCTCACTCTGTCACCTAGGCGGGAGTGCAGTGATGCAATCATAGCTTACTAAAACCCTGGCCTCCTGGGCTCAGGTAATCCTGCTGCCTCAGCCTCCCAAGTGGCTGGGACTACCATTGCAAAATTTGTTTTTCGTAGTGATGGGGTCTTGCTATGTTGCCCAAGCTGGTCTCAAACTCCGGGTCTCAAGAAATCCTCCCACCTCAGCCTTCCAAAGCGCTGAAATCACAGGTATGGGCCACACATATGTCACTTTTTAAAACATTTCAGTTGCTGGGTGTGGTGGCTCATGCCCATAATCCCAGCTACTCAGGAGGCTGAGCAATAGCAAGACTCCGTCTCTAAAAAAAATTCTTTTTAAATTAGCTGGCAGGCACCTGTAGTCCTAGCTCCTCAGGAGGCTAAGGTGGGCAGATCACCTTGAGCCCAGGGGTTCAAGGCTGCAGTGAGCCATGATCGTGCCACTGCACTCCAGCCTGGGCGACAAAGCAAGGCTGCCTCAAAAATGAATTTTAAAAAAATAGATAAAAACATATCAGCGTATCATAGACAATGGGATAAATTTGGAGAAACTGGATTGCTGGGTCAAACAGTAAAGACATGGGTAATCTTGGTGAATTTTGCCAAATGACCCTCCACGGAGATTGTACTAGTTTCTACTCCCATCAGTGATAGATGTGATTGTCTGGTGCCCCTCAGCCCTGCCAACAGCATGTGTTATCACGCTTTTGCCCATAAGGTAGGTGAAAAATGGCATCTCCATACAATTTTAATTGGTCTTCTCTTATTATGAGTGAAAATGGGCCCCTTGTCACCTGTTTATGGGCCATTTGTATTTCCTTGGGACCTGGGGAAAGTGATTACTGAAGCAAAAGGCAGGGGACATGCATAATAGGTTGATGGGTCTGTTTTTAAATCCCAGCTATCATTGCTAGTCAACACATTCCGAGGATCATTTGGCTTGATTTTTGGCATGGAATTGGCATTCTCACTTGTTTAATTTTAAGTGCCTGGGGTCTTGGATCAAATGCCACCCCTTTAGAGCATGTGATGTGTGTCATCTTCTGGTGCCACCTGGTTTATTTGTGTGTTTTCTATTGTCTTTGCTTCCTTGCCATTATCTACTCCCTCCCAAAGAGAATTCAAGGTCTACAAAAGCAAAGATAAGCAAGAATGTAGTCTCATGGAACTTCTGGTTTTAGGGTCGTCCAGATGACAGTTATCTTTGGTTTCCTTTGGAGTCACAGATTCACACTCAGCATCTTGAAGGAGAAATTTATTCAGCCATCCGTTCTTCCATTCATCCTTCCATCAATCATTCACTCATTTATCCATCCATTCATTCATCCATTCACTCATTTATCCATCCATCCATTCATCAAATCATCTATCCCAATCATTCATTCATCCATTAAATCATCCATTCACTCATCCATCCATCCATCAAATCATCCATCCATCCATCAAATCATCCATCCATCCATCAAATCATCCATCCATCCATCAAATCATCTGTGCATCCATCCATTTTTAAAATTTATTCAACAATATTTTAGTAAGCACCTACTATATGTCGTGCCCCATGCTTGACCCTGAAATCACAATAATGAACAATGCAGATGTTGGCGCTGCTGGTCAGCTTACCAGTCTAGCAGGTAAATGCAGTGCTCTAAATACAGGACATGGTTTATAATTACAGAGTCGAATGCCATTTAACAAACTCAAAGAAGGCTTCTTGGATGAAGGAGCATTTAAGCTGAAACCTAGAGAATGAGTAGAAGTTTAGCTGGGGAAGAAGAAGAGGAGTGCTTTTGGCTATGGGAGCAGTATCTCAAAGGTCCAAAGGCAGGAAAAGAATATGGTGCATTTAAAGCATTGAAAGGAGTCCAAATCAGTTAGAATGTAGAGTCTGAGAGGGAAGAGGCTGGGGTTGGGGCAGGGGCCAGATCATGCAGGACCTCTGGGCCACATTAACAGAATTGGAATTTTTTTTTTCCGTTTATTGATGTTTATTTCTAAGCTTTCCTTTCTAAGATCTTACCTTCATTGACATGAAATTTGTATTTTGTTTTTAAATATACAGTTAAGACAGAATATACTTAATTTAGAAGAAGTAGAAAATGCTTCTGTTTGCATCATTTCACATACAAAACTCTTTTTTTTTTTAATGGATCAATGATAATAACTCAACCCTCTATTTGACAAAGAAGAAGGAGAAGGAAGAGGAAGAAAATGAAGTGGGATAAAGGATCAGAAAGGGAGGAAAATAGAAAAAATTAGAGTATGACTCCAGGGTAGACCTGTTTTGTTGTCGCTTGGTTGGTTGGTTGGTTTGTCAGTTGTATTTTTCATATGTTTCGCCATGTTGGCCAGGCTGGTCTCGAACTCCTAGCCTCAAGTGATCAACCCGCCTCAGCCTCCCAGAGTACTGGGACTACAGGCGTGAGCCACCACGTCCAGCCCTCACATTGCTTCTGGCCTCTGTGGTAGACCTCCCAGACGGGGCGGCCGGGTAGAGGTGCTCCTCACTTCCCAGGTGGGGCGGCAGGGCAGAGACGCTCCTCACTTCCTAGACGGGGTGGCGGCCGGGCAGAGGGGCTCCTCACTTCCCGGCCAGGGCGGCCGGGCAGAGGCGCTCCTCACATCCCAGACGGGGCGGCCGGGCAGAGGCGCTCCTCACTTCCCAGACGGGGCGGCCGGGCAGAGGCGCTCCTCACATCCCAGACGGGGCGGCCGGGCAGAGGCGCTCCTCACTTCCCAGACGGGGCGGCCGGGCAGAGGCGCTCCTCACTTCCCAGACGGGGCGGCCGGGCAGAGGAGCTCCTCATAACCCAGACGATGGGCGGCCAGGCAGAAACACTCCCCACCTCCCAGACGGGCGGTGGCCGGGCAGAGGCTGCAATCCCAGCACCCTGGGAGGCCAAGGCAGGCGGCTGGGAGGCGGAGGCTGCAGCGAGCCAAGACCACGCCACCGCACTCCAGCCCGGGCAACACCGAGCACCGAGTGAGCAAGCCTCCGTCTGCAGTCCCAGCACCTCGGGAGGCCGAGGCGGGCAGAGCAGTCGAGGTCAGGAGCTGGAGACCAGCCTGGCCGACATGGCGAAACCGCGCCGCCAGCCAAAGAAGAAAAACCAGGGAGGGGTGATGGCGCGCGCCGGCAATCCCAGGCAGCTCGCAGGCCAGGGTAGGAGAATCACGGGAGCCGGACGCAGGGAGTCTGCAGAGAGCCGAGTGTACTCCAGCCTGGGCCACAGAGGGAAGAAAAGATAGAAGAAAGCAGGAAGGAAGGAAGGAGGGAGGGAGGGAGGGAAGGAAGGAAGGAAGGAAGGAAGGAAGGAAGGAAGGAAGGAAGGAAGGAAGGAAGGAATTGGAATTTATCCTAAGAGATGATGGTGGCCTGGAATTTAATGGAAGCAATGGTGATGAAAATGGATAGATTTGAGAGGTATCTGGATGCAGAATCAATGCATCTTGGTGACTAATAGAATAGTGAGATGAGGGAGAGGGAGGAATCAGAAGTAACTCCCAGCTCTCTGCCTTAGTAACTGGATTGTTTTAACAGCTTGTGTGCTTGGTTTGCCTAGTGGCTGGAGAGCAGTATCTCCAAGGCCAAAGTCATGGGTTAGAGGCTTCCAAAGAGTTTTTAATCTGTCCTGCAGCAGCAAACAGCATCTCTGTCCATTTTGGTTGAAACACACATTGTCTGCAGTGCCCCCTTGGCATTCCAGGTGGAGATGAGTGCAAGGGCAAAGAGACAGAGGCAAGAAACAGCTTGGAGAGGACAATGGCAGAGGTGGGATGCCTGGGAGGTGGTGAAGATGCTGGATGGATGGTCTGAGCCTTGAAGGAGTATGAATTCTTTCTCAAAGGCAGGAAAATAAAGGTTTGGAAGTAGAATTGGAGGGAATGTAAACTCTTCTCAAAATCTACACACACTGTTATGGAAAGGGTGTATTATATAGGACAAGGGATGTTAGCTGCTGTGACAGCTAAGCCCTGAATTCTCAGTGGCTGAACACAGTGAGCATTTCCTTCTTGCTCACTCTACTGTCCAAGATGGATGGTGTATTAGATAGGATAAGGGATATTAGCTGCTATAACAAATAAACCCTGAATTCTCAGAGGTTGAACATGGTGAAAGTGTCCTTCTTGTTCACTCAACTATCCGAGATAGATGTTTTCTCCTAGTAGGCTTTTCTTTTTAAAAAAAAAAAAAATTTTGTAGGTACATAGTATATATACATATGGTATATGGGATACTTTGATACAGGCATGCAATGTGTAATAATTACATATGGAAAAATGAGGTATCTATCACCTCAAGCATTTATCCTTCGTGTTACAATCCAATTATGCTATTTTAGTTATTTTTAAATATACAATTAAATTATCATTGACTACAGTCACCCTGTTGTACTATCAAATTCTACATCTTATTCATTCTTTCTATTTTTTTGTACTTATTAACATTCCCCCTCCACCCCCATCCACTCCCCTTCTTAGCTTCTGGTAACCATCATTCTACTCTCTATCTCCATGAGTGCAATTGTTTTAATTTCTAACTCCCACAAGTAAGTCAGAACATGCGAAGTTTGTCTTTCTGTCCCTGGCTTATTTTCCTTAACATAATGGCTTCCAGTTCCATCCATGTTGTTGCTAATGACAGGATCTCATTCTTTTTTTATGGCTGAGCAGTACTCCACTGTGTATATGTGCCACATTTTCTTTATCTGTTCATCTGTTGATGGACACTTGAGTTGTTTCCAAATTTTGGCTATTGTGAATAGCGCTGCAATAAACATGGGAGTGCAGATATCTCTTTGATATACTATTTTCTTTCTTTTGGGTATATACCCAGTGGCGGGATTGCTGGATCATATGGTGGCTCTATTTTTAGTTTTTTGAGGAACCTCCAAACCGTTCTCCATAATGGTTGTACTTCCTGGGAGACTTTTCTCCAGGCAGTGATGCAGGGATCCAGGGTCCTCCCATCTTGTGGCTTTGCCATTGTCTAGGAAGGGCCTCTGCATTCCCCCAGTTGCTTCTGAATTTGTACACGGAGAATTATGCTGGACATTTTGTATGGGTTAGGCTTAGAAGTGGTTAACATCACTTTTACCTAAAGGCCTTTAGCCAGAATGTAGTCCCAGGGCCCAACTAACTTCAGTGAGAGCTGGAATATGTCCCTTTGCTGTACGTATCCCCGGAAGGAAAAGAAAATGGGATTTGCCGGATCCATAGCATTATCTCTGCTACAAATGGGACCAGTCAGAGAGGGTGGTTGAATAAACAAACACCTACGTCCACGATGTACCAAAACTGGAGGGAAAAGCACAGGTACAAAGGGTTTGCTTTTGGTGCCGAAGGGTCAGGAACATTCTCTGGGAAGAGGGATAGGGCTTCGGAGTTAAGAGCCTTGTTATTTCATTCTGCCAAGATCCCATTGAACATCAGAAACTCCTTTAGAAATATCTTTTTTTAAGAAAAAGCATATCCACTTTCCCTCCTAACCTCAGGGTCCCTTCGCTTTCTCTGTTTTTCTCCAGTGCATGATTTCTAGGCTGATTTTTCTTTCAATGTCTCCCTAAGTCCTTGGTCCTATCTTCAGTATGATTGGTTATTTTTCTTGCCAGCCCCAGGCAAGAGAGAGAGGTTGAGCAGTTGTATACTAATTACTGGACTATTACTGTTATTATTCAGCTGTGGAAAAGAGAATTCAGAGAGTCCCAAATATAATTCACCTCATTGACATCTCTCTCTGTCTCTGTCTCTCCTTGTTTCTGTCCCCTCCTCCCCACATTCTCTCTTTCCCTCTCTCTCCATCTGTTTGTTTCTTTTTCTTTCTCTATATCACTCTACCTCTCTTCATGCATCTGTCTGTCTCCCCAATACCTCTGAGTATATATTTTTCTAGCATCATATGCGTTTCTTTCATTACCCACATCAACATTCTAATTCGCTCTTATTGATTTTCTCATTTAGTTAGTATAAAGATAAGGACTGGCTGCTCACGGTGGCTCATGCCTGTAATCCCAGCACTTTGGGAGGCCGAGGCCAGCAGATCGCTTGATCTCAGGAGTTCGAGACCCACCTGGGCAACACAGTGAGACCCCCGTCTCTACAAAAATTAGCCAGGCATGGTGGTGCATGCCTGTAATCCCAGAACTTTGGGAGGCCGAGGCGAGTGGATCACCTGAGGTCAGGAGTTCGAGACCAGCCTGGCTAACATGGTGAAACTCTTGTCTCTACAAAAAATACAAAAATTAGCAGGGCATGATAGTACACAGCTGTAGTCCAAGCTACTTGGGAGGCTGAGGCATGAGGATCACTTGAACCCAGGAGGCGGAGGTTGCAGTGAACTGAGATAGTGACACTGCACTCCAGCCTGGGCAACAGAGCAAGACGCTGTCTCAAAAAAAAAAAAAAAAAGATAAAGACTATGTCCAGTTTTGCCTCTAATGCATCCTTAGCATGGATCAGGGGCTCAAAGATATTTATTAATGAGTCCACACACAGTTGTTAATACCTAACTGTTAATATCTCTTTCTTACATTTTTTTTCTTATTCTTGTGATTAATTTCTGCCTCACCTCCTTCAGGTCTCTGCTCACAGTCACCTTCTCGACCTCAACTATATAAAATTGAAACTACTGCACCCCCATTAACTTTTTCCTGCCCCTGTTCCTTCTTTCCTTCCTTTGTTCATTTTTTTCTTCTTTCCTCCCCTCCTTCCATCCTTTCACCTCTCTCTTTCCTTCCTTCCTTGTTTCTTTTTCTTTTTTCTCTTTCTTTTCCTTCCCTTTCTCCCCTCCTTTTCTCCCTCCCTCCTCCCTTAGTTTTTCTTTCTTTCCTTCTCTTCCTTCCTTTTCTTTCTTCTTTTCCTTCCCTCTCTCCCTTCCTCCTTCTCTTCCTCCCTCCCTCCCTTCTTTCATTCTTTCCTTCTTCCCTCCCTCCCTCCCTCCCTCCCATACTGTCATTTTAATGCCTGTAGAAGTCTTTTCCTTATAACCTACTGTTGGGTATATTTTGACATTAAACATAATGCTACAATCAAATCTTTACATTTTCCCTTCATTGGGATTCATTTCTTTATATTAGATTTCCAGGAGTAGTTTTACTGAGTCAAAAATGAGTACTATTTTAATGGTTTCTTATACATATGGTTTTTCCAAAGGGTTGTATCAATTTACACATTTAACAGCAATGCTTAAGTCTATTCATTTCAATGCACACAGACCAGCATTGGGTTTTATTGTTTTAAAAACATTTTTTTGGGCCAGGCACAGTGGCTCATGCCTGTGGTCCCACACTTTGGGAGGCCAAGGTGGGAAAATTGCCTGAGCCCAGGAGTTGAAGACCAGCCTGGGCAACGTGGGGAAACTCCGTATCTACTAAAAATACAAAAATTAGCCAGACGTGGTGGCACACGCCTGTAGCCCCGGCTTCTATGGAGGCTGAGATGGGATGATTGCTTGAGCCTGGAAAGTTGAGGCTGCAGTTAGCCATGAGTGCACCACTGCACTCCACCCTGGGCAATAGCGCAAGACCCTGTCTCAAAATATATATATATATATATTTGTTAATTTAATAGACAAAAATGGCATCACCTTATTATTTTTATTCTGGTTAATTTAATGGGAAGTGAGGTTAGTTATTCTATAAATATTCATTGAGCAACTTCTCCATGGCAGAACTTGTGCTGGGTCCGGGGTACTAGTGAGTAAAGTGGATATGTGTTCTGTGCCCTTGAACTTACCACCTGGTGGGGAGTGTCTCTCAGAGTCCACAGAGGAAACAGAGTTCACTCTCCAGCCCCCAGATATTTCAAAGGAAGAGGTATTAAGGAGGAGCTTTGCTGGGTGTGGTGGCTAATGCCTGTGATCCCAGCACTTTGGGAGGCTGAGGTGGGTGGATCACTTGAGCCCAAGAGTTTGAGACCAGCCTGGGCAACATAGTGAGACCCCATCTCTACAAAAAATTCAAAAATTAGCCAGGCATGGTGGCATATGCCTGTAGTCCCAGCTACTCGGCGGGGCTGAGGCAGGAGGATCACCTGAGCCTGGGAGGTTGAGGATGTAGTGTGCTGTGATCATGTCAATGCACTCTAGCCTGGGCAACAGAGAGAGACCCTGTCGCAAATAAATAAATAAATAAATAAGAAAAGAAAAGGAAGGACTTCCTTACAGAGGTGTGGACAGAGTTAACCCATGTGGGATGTTGGGCGCCCAGAGGCTAGCAATAGCAGGAAGCCCCTACAATCCTTGGATTGAAGAAATTGCAACGTTGGAGCCAGTGGGAGCTGGAATGATGAGGGAGGAGCTGCTGGCAGTAGCTGTCATCACGGAAGGGATCAGCCACTGCCAGAGATGTGGAACCCAAGCAGAGAGTGAATAGGGCAAGATACCCTTCCTGGGCCTGCTGCGTTTTAAATTATAAAAGTCATGCTACCTTACTCATTCATGAATTCATCTGACATTTCTTGAGGGCTTATGAAGCTAAATAAAATTGGTTTCTGCACTCATGAAGTCTTCCTTTTTAATGTTACTTTTATTATTTGTTTATCCCTTGAGACAGGGTCTTGTGCTGTTGCCCAGGATAAAGTGCCGTGACATGATCATAGCTCACTGCAGCTTCAACCTCCTGGGCTCAATTGATCCTCCCACCTCAGCCTCCTGAGAAGCTGGGACTACAGGCGTGTGCCACCAAACCCAGCTAATTTTTGTATTTTTAGTAGAGGCAGGGTTTCGCCGTGTTGCCCAGGCTGGTCTCGAATTCCTGGGCTCAAGTGTTCCTCCTGCCTTGGCCTCCCAAAGTGCTGAGATTCCAGGTGTGAGCCACCGCACCCAGCCTCAAGAAGTCTTATGTGGAGAAACAGCCTAATAAAAAGACAACTTTTTCAGAACATACATGTGCATCAGTCGAAAATTGTATTTGGTTGTATATAAAATAAAAATACTGCAGTGGCCCAAGGATGTTCAGCCAAGACCAAGGTTGGCTTGGTCTTTTCCTCATGGTCAGTCTCAAGATGGCTGCTGCTGCCCCAGCCATCATCACATCAGTGCTTCAGACAGAAAGGAGGAAGAAGATCAAAGGACAAAGGTCAGTTGAGATCAGCATCCTTATGTTTGATTGGCCAGAATTGTTCACGTGGCCACATCTCTCTGCAAAAGTGCCCAGGAAATGTAGTTCTGTTTTGTTACTGGGTTCTGAAAGCTAGGGAAGTTATGAGGGGATAATGGCTGGGTGGGTAACTGGTGGTCTCTGAAACACTCTATCTCAGGCATCTAGTACAGTGCCTATAACATAGTAGAAGCTTAATAATTGTTTGTTGCATGAGTAAATAAACAATAGACTACAGCAGGGCAGTTTGTATGTTCAAGGTGGCCGCAAACGACAGTGGAAGCAGAGACACAGATTCTAATCCATCCGGCATTGGTGAGGGGTAAGCAGCAAAGAGAGAAAGAAGAGTGGAACTGCCCGTAGTGGGAGCTAGTTAGGTGTAATCGTCTCCTAGCTTGAGAAGTCCTCATCTAGTCTTGCCAAACATCCTATCCCCCACGATTATTTTGTTTTCTCACTTCACGTCTTTCTTTAGCTCTGTTATGTTTATCTTTGTGTTCAGACAATCCTGGGTCTTACAGAAGGGTAGATGAAGGCATGGTAATGTTAGATTAAACAGATTCTCACATGAGGAAGAGACTTTGCAATTCTCCTTCTACTCCCTGATGGCATTTTATTGGCTTTGATAGCTGTAGAAGCTTATTTGGGGATTTTTTTCTGGCAAAATTCCCAGAGAGCAGAGTTTATCTAAACTGGCTAATATGCAGCATTTGCGAATAATTATTAATAGATGTTTGCATTTTCATTCTTTATGAATACTGCTGTGGGGTGATTCTATAATTCAAGGGGGAAGTGGTGAGTGAATTGTTATCTTCCCCCAACACTACCCCCACCCTCCCACTTCCCCGCCCCAGTTTTCTTCCCCTCAGCTGATAGCAGAGCTGTGTCCTTAGACTGCTCATGTCAAAATCCCTGAGACATTCTTGACTCCTCTCTTCCAGGCATCCTCCACTTCCAATCCATAAGCAACACCTGTCTGCTTTACCATCTCAATATATCCAGAATTAGCTCACCGTGGTACCCACCTGGTCACGGCCCCCCATCTAACCCAGTGTGGTTTCCTCTTCCTCCCCTCCCAGCTTCTGCTTTCTTTCCCATCTGCTCTCCTGGCCAGAGGGCACCTGTGAACACCTGAGCCAGGTAACGGCCCTCCTCTGCTCAGAATCCTCCATAGCTCCTCCCTCACTCACGATAGGAGCCAAAGTCCCCCTGTGGTCCATAAGACCCTGCATGATCTGCACCCACCTACTTCTCGGTACACACAAGGCACATTCCTGCCCCAGAGCCTTCGCATAGCTGTTCCCTCGTCCTAGAATGCTCTTCCCGCGGATTTTTGATGGTATTCTTCCTCGCCGCCTTCGAGTGTCTGCTTGAATTTTATCTTACCAGGGAAGCTTCCCTGATCATCCTCTCTGGATCCCACTGAAGCGGCTTTGTTGTCTGGGGTAAATATGTGAAGTTCGTCCTCTCACACCAAGGAAATCGAGGACACGGATGCAAGAAGTGGGTTTAGGAGTAGAAGTTTAATAGGCAAAAGAAAGAGAAAAAGGAGAATAACTCTCTCTCTTGTGTGAGAGGGGCTTCCGAATGGGACTTCCCACCCATGGCAGAGTGCACCAGTTTATAGACAGGCTTGAGGGGGCGGTGTCTGATTTGCATAGGGCCCAAAGATTGGTTGGACCAGGTGTGACGTTTACATAGCACATGGGGAAGCTGGCTGGCTCGCCCTAATCTTATGCAAATGGGATCTTTGCCTCGCTGGTGCCATGTTACCTGCTCCTTACTGTACACGTGGCTGACAAAGAGCGGGGAAAACGAGGCCGCCATTTTGAACATGCCTAGTCCCAGGTAGCCTTTTCCTATTGGCACAGCTGCCAGCATTCACCTGGCAAATTTCCAGCCTCCTTGTCTTTGTCTGCAGCTCGATTTTACAGGCTGCTCTTTGTTAGAAAAGAAATAATTTGGGGGCTGCTTTTCATGAAAAGGAAAACCTTACTGAGGACCCCTGTACCCTCACTATCTGCCTAAATAATTTCTTCTTAGCTCCTGTATCACCACCCTACATTTCTATAATATATCATGTCTACCATATTGAACAATTATTTGTTTGTTTTCTGTTTTTCTGAATTTGACCGTCAGTTCCATGAGGGCAGCTAGTGGAGGTCATCTCATTCTGGGCTGTATCCCAGGTGCCTAGAACAGCGCCTGGCCCACAGTGGTGTTTAACAAATGTAAGTAATCTGTGAGGAGTAGAAATATCTCTCCAAATGTTTCTGATGGCAGGGTACCTTTGTACAGCCAGTTTGAAAAGACACTGAGAAATATGTATCAAGAGCCATACAAATGTTGCAATTTCGCATCTAATCCAGTAATTCCACATGTGGAATAAAATCCTCATAGCTAAACACACAAAGACATATCATTACTCATTTCCTTATTGCTTTTAAATGCATCTCATCAGAAACATTATTAAAAGTCATAAAAAAGGAATAAGTAAATTAAATGAATGTAGACATCAAAGATAATGGTGGTTATAATACGATTTTAAGTAAGAAAGTGCTAGAGGAAACCTATTCATTTCAGAGTACTAAGTACCGGAAAAAGCTGCTTAAACTGCATCCACTGAATACAGGAATCCAAATTTCACAGGGAGCACCAGGTGTGGGGGTGAGGAGAGAGATGCAATTGGGACTTTGTCCTGTGAAATGAAGCCACACTTTCTAAGCCTCAGTTAATTTTTTAAGTTGTGTTCAACAAAGTTTAAATAGTAATTCCAAACATGATCAGCTTCTTAGAATTAACAAAGAATCAAAAGTTGTACAGTCAGCCCTACACACTGAATCCACAGGTTCAACCAACCATGGGTTCAACAAGTTGCAGATGTAAAATGTAATTAGGCCTGCAATGGTTGCGCCTGTACTGAACATGTACAGACTTTTTTCTTGTCATTATTCCCTAAGCAATACAATAACTGTTTACCTAGCAGTTACATGATCTTGGGTATTATAATTAATCTAGAGATGACTTAAAGCATACTGGGATAGGCACAGTGGCTCATGCCTTTAATCCTAGCACTTTGGGAGGCTGAGACAGGATGATTGCTTGAGGCCAGGAGTTTAAGACTTGCCTGGGCAACATAGTAAGATTATCTCTACTATATATATATATATATATTTTTTTTTTAATTAGCTGAGTGTGGTAGTGTACACCTTTAGTCCTAGCTACTGGGAAGGCTGAGGTGGGAGGATCACTTGAGCCTGGGAGGTCGAGGCTGCAGTGAGCCGAGATGGTGCCACTGCATTCCAGCCTGGGCGACAGAGTGAGACCCTGTCTCAAAAAATAAATGAATAATTAATTAATTAAAGTGTGCTGGAGGATGTCACAGGCTATATGCAAACACGGTGCCATCTTCTATCAGGGACTTGAGCATCTGTAGATTTTGGTATCCGTCGGGGGTTCCTAGAACCAATCCCTCATGGATACTTAGGGATAACTATATTCAAGTGTGCCTTATTTCCCAACAAAATTGTATGGTAGAACAACAGAACCCCTTTCATTTCATCTTTGACTTCAGTGGTGTAACTTTTTTCCCCAACTTTTAAGTTCCAGGGTGCATGTGCAGGTTTGTTACATAGGTAAACATGTGCCATGGTGGTTTGCTGCACAGATCATACCATCACCTAGATATTAAGCCCAGCATCCATTAGCTCTTCTTCCTGATGCTCTCCCTCCCACCCCCCACCTTCAAAAAGGCCCCAGTGTGTGTTGTTCCCCTCTATGTGTCCATGTGTTCTCATCATTCAGCTCCCACTTATAAGTGAGAACATGCGGTATTTGGTTTTCTGTTCCTGTGTTAGTTTGCTGAGGATAACGGCTTCCAGCTCCATCCACGTCCCTGCAAAGGACATGATCTCATTCCTTTCTATGGTTGCATAGTATTCCATGGTATATATGTACCACATTTTCTTTATCCAGTCTATCATTGATGGGCATTTAGGTTGGTTCCATGTCTTTTCAACTGTGAATAGTGCTGCAATAAACATACACATGCATGTGTCTTTATAATAGAATAATTTATATTCCTTTGGGCATGTACCTGGTAATGGGAGAAAAAGGAATGCTTTTACACTTTTGGTGGGAATGTAAATTAGTTCAACTATTGTGGAAGACAGTGTGGCGATTCCTCAAAAACCTAGAGGCAGTTATGTAATCTTGGACTTTGGTGGGAACCATTTTGTGGGCCAAAACAAGGTGCCTCAGAGGGCCTTTTAAACCATTTGATCATCCATTCATTCCATTTATTTATTTATTTATTTATTTATTTATTTAAGACAGAGTCTCGCTCCGCCGCCCAGGCTGGAGTGCAGTGGCATGATCTCAGCTCACTGCAACCTCTGCCTCCCAGGTTCCAGCGATTCTCCTGCCTCAGCCTCCCGAGTAGCTGGGATTACAGGCACCTGCCACCATGCCTGGCTACTTTTCTTGCATTTTTAATAGAGACGGGGTTTCACCATGTTGGCCAGGCTGGTCTCGAACTCCTGACCTCAGGTGATCTGCCCACCTCAGCCTCCCAAAGTGCTAGGATTAGAGGGGTGAGCCACCGCTCCCATCCCATTCATTTTATTTCAAAGCGTTCATCACTATCATCTACCTGTCATCTCCTTCTCAGTTGTTAACCAGTCTCACTCCAAGTTCCTTACTTAACAGTGGCATTCTCTGCATTGCAAGTAGCTCTCCAACATCACTTTCATTGACTTCATGAAATCCTGCTGCCCCTTGCAAAGATTTTCAATGTTCACTCTGCAGTTGTTTCACATGGTTTTGAATTGTGTCATTGAATTTCAAGCAACCATCAACAATCAGAGATAAACAGTGACAAACACACTGATCTGATGGATTCCAAAGCAATATTTGTGTTACTCCGAAATGGATGGTTGAGGGGGATAATTGTCAAATTGTCAGTTCATTAGTGACAATTTTTATGTTAGGATGACTTTTGCTTCCCTAAACACATAACGGTGTAAATACTTGGATAATGAGCCTTATAGTGAATACTCAGATGATGAAAAACTATTGTATATAAAATCTTTAAATTATAATTACATCTGTATGAGAAATAAAAACCTAGAGGGGGAGAACCAGACAGAAATACAATAAAATACACAGTGTTTGTATTGGAGAAGTCATGGGAGAGTGGCTTTAAAATGTTGTGCTTTTTTCTTTTTTTGAGACTGTCTCACTCTGTCGCCCAGGCTGGAGGGGCGCGATCTCGGCTCACTGCAACCTCCACCTCTTGAGTTCAAGTGATTCTCATGCCTCAGTCTCCCAAGTAGCTGGGATTACAGGTGTGCGCCACCATGCCGGCTATTTTTTGTATTTTTAGTAGAGACAAGGTTTTACTATGTTGGCCAGGCTGGTCTCGAACTCCTGACTTAGGTGATCTGCCCGCCTCAGCCTCCCAAAGTGCTGGAATTATGGGCATGAGCCACCGTGCCCAGCCTAAAATGTTTTAAAATAAAAATTACTTTACTTTTGCAAAAATTTTTAAAACAAATGAAAGAAATTTGATTTATGGCTGGATGCAGTGGCTCACACCTTAGTCCTAGTGCTTTTGGAAGCTGAGGCTTGAACCCAGGAATTCAAGGCTGCAGTGAGCTACGATCGTACCACTGCACTCCAGCCTGGGTGACAAAGTGAGACCCTCTTAAAAAAAATAAAAAGAAGGACATTTAAAGAAAACTCTCAGACTCACTGTTTGTTTGTTTGTTTGAGACAGGGTCTTGCTCTGTCACCCAGGCTGAAGTACAGTGGTGCAATCATAACTCACTGCAACCTCAACCTACTGGGCTCAAGCAATCCTCCCACCTCAGCCTCCAAAGTAGCTGAGGCCACAGGCATGTGCCACCATGCCTGGCTATATTTTTTTCGGGTGGGGTCTTGCTATGTTGCCCAGGCTGGTTTTGAACTCCTAGGCACAAGCAATCCTCCTGCCTTGGCCTCCCAGATCTCTGAGTTTACACATGAGAGCCACCACACTGGCCACAATTGTTACATTCAGTGGGAGCTAATGCACTAAAATGTCCAAAGGACACACGATTGCTTTTCACATGGTTTTGATATACCAGGAGCCCTCTCAGACTCATGTGGGAGGAGGGGAGTCACTTTGGTGATAATACATGACTGTAAGTTGGAGGCAGTGAAAATTACCAACACCGCCACCCAGGCTCTGAGCCTATCTAACATGACTTTAATCCACACAATCGCCAGTCACACGAACACTGCACTTCCCCTGTTTTACTAAGGAGCATGCTGAGGCCAGAGAGGTTGAGCAGCTTGCCCAAGGTCATACAACTCCAACATATGCCGTGCCGCCTTGTAACACATCTTTAAGCCCAGTTAAATCTCTTTCCCCTGATTTTGGTCCCCCAAGGTGACTTGGTTTTTTCTTGATTTGGGAACAAATAACACTTTTATTCGTAGAGTAACTTGGACAGAATTTATTTTTATGCAGTATTGTTTTCCTCTCAATCACTGCGTTTATTTTCATGTATTGGAGGATTATACCACATTCTTCAGTAGAATTTTAAAGTTCTTTTCACAAGGGTTCTTCCCATTCCATAAGTTTATTTTCAATACAGTACTTTATCCTGGTTTGCTTTTGTAAGTGAGATTTTCCCCCCATTTTATTCACTGAGTGGTCATCATATATAGTTAGCATTATTATTATTTTATTATTTTTGAGATGGAGTCTCACTCTGTGGCCCAGGCTGGAGTGCAGTGGCGCAATCTCGGCTCACTGCAACCTCCATCTCCCGGGTTCAAGCAATTCTCCAGCCTCTGCCTCCAGAGTAGCTAGGATTACAGGCACGCACAACCACAACTGGCTAATTTTTTTGTATTTTTAGTAGAGATGGGGTTCCACCATGTTGGCCAGGCTGGTCCTGAACTCCTGACCTCAGGTGATCTGCCCACCTCGGCCTCCCAAAGTGCTGGGACTACAGGTGTGAGCCACTGCCCGGCCAAGTTTATTTTCAATACAATACTTTATCTTGGTTTGCTTTTGTAAATGAGACTTTTTTCCCCATTTTATTCAGTAAGTGGCCATCATATATAGTTATTATTATTATTATTATTATTATTTTTGAGACAAAGTCTCACTCTGTCACCCAGGCTGGAGTGCAATGGTGCGATCTCGGCTCACTGCAACCTCCACCTCTTGGGTTCAAGCTGTTCTCCTGCCTCACCCTCCCGAGTAGCTGGGATTATAGGCATGCACCACCACACCCGGCTAATTTTTGTATTTTTAGTAGAGACGGGATTTTGCCATATTGGTCAGGCCTGTCTCGAACTCCTGACCTCAGGTGATCCTCCCGCCTTGGCCTCCCAAAGTGCTGGGATTACAGGCATGAGCCACCGTTCCTGGGCAGCATTAATTTTTATAATTGTTTGTTTGTTTTTGAGACAAGGTCTTGCCCTGTTGGCCAGGCTGGAATGTAGTGTCGTGATCGTAGCTCACTGCAGCCTCATCCTCCTGCCTCAGCCTCCTGCGTAGCTGGGACTACAGGTGTGCACCGCTATGCCCTTGTAATATGATTTTTTTTTTTTTTTTTTTTTTAGAAACAGGGTCTCTGCTGTGTTGTCTAGGCTGGTCTTGAACTCCTGGTCTCAGGCAGTTCTCCCACCTTGGCCTCCCAAAGCACTGGGATTACAAGGATGAGCCACTGTGCCCGATCCAATTTTTATATTAATTTTATAACTATCCACCTTATGGAATTATCTCATTGTTTCTAGTATTTTTATTTAACTTCCTATGTTTTATAATTAGATCATAATTTAATCTGCAAATAGTATTAATCTCTATATTTGTTCCTCTTAATTTCCTTTTTTCTATGGATACATAATAATTGTACATATTTATGGGATGCATGTGATATTTTGACACGTGTCCAAGGAACACACAATCCTCTGAGGCATGCTCTTAAATGAGTGCCTCAGGTGAGAGTTGAGTGATTTCTGTCGGCATGGGATGAAAGCCTTTTCCACAACAAAAGACACAGACAATGCCAAGGAAGGGAAGGCAAGAGACACAGAAGCAAGATTTAATGGTCTGTCAAGTCAACCTATTAAGCTCTTTCTGTGGGACAACATGCATTTGAACAGTCTGAACACAAATGCGTTCATGTTTTTCTCCACATGTAATTCTTAGATGAAATTTTTACTCCCACCAATAAGTGATGCTGGGGTCTCTTTTTCTATTACCTCCTTTATCTCATTGTGTCTCTAGTGGGTCTTTTTTTTTTTTTTTTTTGAGACAGAGTCGCACTCTGTCGTCCAGGCTGGAGTGCAATGGCAAGGTCTTGGCTCATCGCAACCTTCACCTCCTGGATTCAAATGATTCTCTTGCCTCAGTCTCCTGAGTAGCTGGGACTACAGGTGCGTGCCACTACATCTAGCTGTAATTTTTGTATTTTTAGTATAGACGGGGTTTCACTATGTTGGCCAGGCTGGTCTCGAACTCCTGACCTCATGATCCACCCGCCTTGGCCTCTCAAAGTGCTGGGATTACAGGCGTGAGCCACCACACCTGCCCTCCAGTGGGTCTTTTTCTGTTTTTGCCTTCTCTGTTTCTGGAGCACCAGGGGCCTTCCTGGACATGAGAAGCAATTTCTTTTTTTTTTTTTAACTTTTAATTGTATTATTATTATTTTTAATTTTACCGTAAGTTCCAGGATACATGTGCAGAATGTGCAGGTTTGTTACATGGGTATACATGTGCCATGGTGGTTTGCTGCAACTATCAGCCCGTCATCTAGGTTTTAAGCCCCGCATGCGCTAGGTATTTGTCCTAATGCTCTCCCTCCCCTTCCCCACCACTGCCCGACAGGCCCTGGTGTGTGATGTTGCCTTCCTTGTGTCCATGTGTTCTCATTATTCAACTCCCACTTATGAGTAAGAACATGCAATGTTTAGTTTTCTATTCCTGTGTTAGTTTGCTGAGAATGATGGCTCCCAGTTTCATCCATGTCCCTGCAAAGGACATGATCTCATTCTTTTTTTATGGCTGTATAGTATTCCATGGTGTATATGTGCCACATTTTATTTATCTAGTCTATCATTGATGAGCATTTGGGTTGGTTCCAAGTCTTTGCTATTGTAAATAGTGCTGCAAAAAACATATGTGTGCATGTGTCTTTATAGTAAAATGATTTATAATCCTTTGAGTATATAGCCAGTAATGGGATTGCTGCGTCAAATGATAGTTCTGGTTCTGGATCCTTGAGGAATCGTCACACTGTCTTCCACAATGGTTGAGCTAATTTATACTCCCATCAACGGTGTAAAAGCGTTTCTATTTCTCCACAGCCTCGCCAGCATCTTTTGTTTCCTGATTTTTTAATAATTGCCATTCTGGCTGGTGTGAGATGCTATCTCACTGTGGTTTTGATTTGCATTTTAAGAGGCAATTTCAACTGCACTCAGTAAAGAGGATTGCCAATGAAGTCAGTGTTTATTTTCCACTACCCTGTGCTTGGCCTGTCACATATAGAGGGAGGGCATGGTTCCATCCCTTCGTGATCCCATGGGGTGTGTCCTGCCCTCATCCTCATTTTGCAGATGGGGAAACTGAGGCTCGAAGAGATGAAATGATAGTTCAAACTCACATAAGTAGAACCCAGCATGGATGTTAGCACGGTATTATTATTCTTTGTTGCTGTTGCATTGTTTCTAGATGAGGAAACCATTTCTAAGGGGTCATGGAGCTCAGAAGTGCAGGGCTGGGGTAGCCATCCAGACAAACACTGTCCAACAGAAATACAACAAGGGATCAGGGTGCTGTGGCTCATGCCTATAATCCCAGCTCTTTGGGAGGCTGAGATGGGAGGATTGCTTGAGGCCAGGAATTCGAGGCTGCAGTGAGCTGTGATTGTGCCACTGTGTTCCAGCCTGAGCAACAGTGAAACCCTGTCTCTAAAGAAAAAAGAAAAAAGAGGCCAGGCACAGTGGCTCATGCCTGTAATCCCAGCACTTTGGTAGGCCGAGGTGGGGGGTGGACCACTTGAGGCCAGGAGTTCAAGACCAGCCTGGCCAACATGGTGAAACCCCAACTCTACTAAAAATACAAAAATTAGCTGGGTGTGGTGGCAGGTGCCTGTAATCCCAGCTACTCGGGAGGCTGAGGCAGGAGAATTGCTTGAACCTGCGAGACAGTGGTTGCAGTGAGCAGAGAGTATACCGCTGCGCTCCAGCCTGGGTGACAGAGCAAGACTCCATCTCAAACAAACAAAAAGAAGTGCAGGGCTTGGTAGTCATCCCAATAAGCACTGTCCAACAGAAATACAACAAGGGGTCAGTATGCTGTGGTTCATCCCTGTAATCCCAACTCTTTGGGAGGCTGAGGTGGGAGGATTTCTTGAGGCCAGGAATTCAAAGCTGCAGTGAGCTATGATTGTGCCATTGTGTTCCAGCCTGGGCAACAGAGTGAGACCCTGTCTCTAAAAATAAACAAGAAAGAAAAGAAAAAAAAAAGAAAAGAAATACAAGGATCACATATGTAATTTAAAATTTTCAAGTAGTCTCATTAGAAATGGTAATAAGAAACGGTGAAGCTAGTTTTAATAATATATTTTTTAACTCAATATATTGAAAATTTTACTTCCACATGAGATGAACATATAAATTATTGAGATATTTCACACTTTTAATCATATTAAGTCTTCAGGTTGGGCACAGTGGCTCATGTCTGTAATCCTAGCACTTTGGGAGGCCAAGACAGGCAGATTGCTTGAGTTCAGGAGTTCCAGACCAGCCTGGGCAACATGACAAAACCCCATCTCTACAAAAAGTTAGCTGGGCATAGTGGCATGTACCTGTAGTCCCAGCTACTAGGGAGGCTGAGGCAGGAGGATCCCCTAAATCCGGGAGGTCAAGGCTGCAGTGTGCCATGATCATGCCACTGCACTCCAGCCTGGGCAACAGAGTGAGACCCTGTCTCAACAAACAAACAAATAGACAGAAAAATCTTCAATATCTGGTGTGTATTTTATGCTTTACTGATCTCAATTCAGATGAGTCACATTTCAAGTGCTCAGTGGCCACATGTGGCTTATGGCTACATTTTGGATAGTATGTGTGGGTCTAAATCTTTGACAAGTATTTCTGGTATTTTTTGGTGACACAATAAGGCTCAGGTAGTAAACATATCGGGGGTACCTGATATATGCTTGTTTTGTCATACAAGACCCCTTGCTTTTGGTCTGGATATTTGACCCCTCCAAATCTCATGTTGAAATTTGATTCTCAATGTTGGAGATGGGGTCTAGTGGGAAGTGTTTGGGTCATGGGGCCAGATCACTCATGAAGGGCTTGGTATTGTCCTCTCAGTAATGAGTAAGTTCTTGCTCTATTAATTCCCCCAAGAGCTGGTTGTTCAAAAGACTCTGGCACTTCCCTCTGCTCTCTCTTGCTTCCTCTGTCATCATGTGGTCTCTGTACATGCCAGCTCCCTTTCACCTTCTACCATGACTGGAAGCAGCCTGAGGCCCTCACCAGAGGCAGATGCCAGTACCATGCTTCTTGTCCAGCCTGCAGGACTGTCGGCCAAACAAACCTCTTTTCTTTATAAATTGCCCAGCCTCAGGTATTCCTTTATAGCAACACTAATGGACTAAGACACCTTTCATACTCTTTTTTGATGAAGGAAGGAAGGAAGGAGGAAGGAAGGACAGAAGGAAGGAAGGAAGGAAGTCCTTCCTAAAAATATTTCCCTCAATATGGAAAAAAAAAAAAAAAACCTTTTTATGTAACACCATTAAGCATCGCCCCAGCAGAAGCAGCCCCATGTCTTGACCTGGAAGGAAACTTCCTTCATGATCTCAGCTCACTGAAAGAGAGAGAGAAAGGAGAATGAGAGGAAGAAATAGGAGGAAGAAATGGAAGGAAGGAGGGAAGGAAGGAAGGAAGGAAGAAGTTAGTTAGTTAAGTGGAGGATCCAGGAAAACTGCCCTGAATGCCCTGAAGTTCCTTCCTTCTGCCTAAATATTTTGAAGTAGCTAACAGAATCTGTCCAACTCCATTGTCTTAGTTTGAATCCCGCCCCCCAACTCTCAAGAAGCAGATCCAGAAGTAGAGATTTGAATGCTTCTGGAGGAGATCCCAAAACACACTGGCAGAAAAGTAGGAAAGGGAAGACCCAGTAATAAGTGAGTCATCAGGCAAGTTACCACCATGAGCAACTGGGTCTCAATTACCAGTGGGGACCTCTGGGAGGCAGAAGAGAGCACATTCCTCAGCGTTATTGCATGCTAGTGGTGAGGGAGCTGGGGTATTGATCCATCAACTCCCATCTATCGTAAGTTAAAGGATGCTCCTTGCGAGTATTAATTCTCTAACACCACAGACTGCTGAGTGGACACTTTGATAGCCAGAGAAAATGCCCTGGGGGCTGGCAGGGGGAAGTCAGACCTGCATGCACTCAAGTGGTCAGGGCGTGGCTGGACAGTGTTTGCTGCACCAGTGTAGCACCTACTTCCTTATAATTCAAAAAGTTTACTTTTTGTACCACAAGCCCTTGTGAACTTTATGTCCATTAACTTTGTGACAGTCTGGCTGCCATATGGAACATGAGATGATTTAGTTGTCATTTCAGTGACGGAAAAGGCAGAACAGCTATGGAAGGAGATCACAGATGTATGCATATATTTATGTGTAACCTTGCAAACATGTGCGTGTGCTCCCATTCTTGTTGTCACCAAGCCTATTTCTCTTACCACATTCTCTGTTGTCTTCCCCATATACATACAAGCTCTTTTTTAGTCATTGGGCAAAACAGAAGAAAGTAAAAGGACCAAGTCTCCATTTTCTGGGAAAATGATGCTGTTCTCGTTCTAAGGAAGCATCAGAATCAGATGTCCCCTACCTGTGTCCCCAGCTTCATTCTCTCTCTCTCCCCATTGGAAAATAATTTGTATTGGTTTCTGGCTAATGTTTTGTTTCTTCTTGAGAATATGAGCAAAATGCTTTTTCTTTTTTTCATGTATTTCTGTCTCTTTCTTTCATAAAGATAGCTCAACACCTGCGCTTCTCTGCAACTTGCCCTTTTCACTTCTGGAGGTGTTGGGTTTCTATTTTGACCTCTCTTCATGGCTGAGGCTGAGGCAGTGAACAGGACAGACAGGAGCTTTGAGGTTCTATAACTGGAAACGTTTTAAGAGCCCCAATGTGACTTTACAAGAGGGAACATCTTTGAGGCAAGTTTCATAAAATCAACATATTAACCATGTTTTTTTCCTCATTTGTTTGTTTTTTGAGATGGAGTCTCGCTCTCACCCAGGCCGGAGTGCAGTGGCATGATCTCAGCTCACTGCAACCTCTGCCTCCCAGGTTCAAGAGATTCTCCTGCCTCAGCCTCTCAAGTAGCTGGGGCCACAGGCACCCGCCACCATGCCGGGCTAATTTTTGTATTTTTTTGTAGAGACAGACTTTCACCATGTTGGCCAGGCTGGTCTCGAACTCCTGACCTTGAGTGATCCATCCCGCTCCACCTCCCAAAGTGCTGGAATTACAGGCATGAGCCACTGCACCCGGTCTTAACCATGTATTTCTGATTCTCTGATATGTGGGGCTTTGCTGACCCTACGAGGATGGCCCCTCCCAGAGCTAGCCAATTTCTAGATAGTAAAGGTCCTTTTATATGCAAACCAACCAATCCAGATCTACACCCCCAACCATCTCCTTTCTTGGGCTCTCACATGCTGGGACACTATCCCCCTGCTCTAATGATCTCAGAGCCAGGTACCAAACAACGAGGGGCAACTCCTCTGCCCCGAAGCCCTTACCCTGCCTGGCTCATTCCTTCCCATGGAAACCACAATAAAGGCTCTTGCCCACACGTTTTCTTTACTCTCTCAGCCCCAGGCCCAGCCTTGGTGCTTCCCTGTGTGGCCCTGCATAGCATAGGTGTGCCCCTTCTTCTTGGGACCTGTGAGTAACAAACTATCTTTTCAATGGCAGTTGTCACTCGATCTAGTGGCCTTGCCACACCTGAATAATAATAAAACTGGGCTGGGTGCAGTGGCTCATGCCTGTAATCCCAGCAATTTGGGAGGCTGAAGTGGGAAGATTGCTTGAGACCAGGAGTTCAAGACCAGCCCTGGCAACATAACAAGATCCCTATTTCTACAAAAGAAACCCAGAAAAATTAGCCAGGCATGGTGGCACACGCCTGTAGTCCCACCAACTCAGGAGGCTGAAGTGCGAGGTTTGCTTGAGCCCAGGGGGTTGAGGCTGCAGTGAATCTCCCCCATGATCATGCCATGGCATCCAGCCTGGGCAACAGAGCAAAAACCTGTCTCAAAAAGATAACAATAATAATAAAACCTACATTATAAAACAATAAAGGCCCAACATGGGATGCCAGCCCCATCATCCTCATCACCTCCCTGCCTTCATGTCCCTCTGTTCTCTCCACTTCAGCCACACAAGCCTCCTTGATGTTCTTCAAGCATGCCAGGCATCTTCCACATAGGCCTCTGCCTGTGCTGTTCCCTGTGCCTGTGATGCTCTTCCTCCAGATATCAGCACGTCTTTTCCTGCCTTCATGTCTCTGCTCAAATATCACCTTCTTAGAGCAGTCTTTTGCAAAATAGCTCCCACTCTATCTGACTCTTACCTGCTGCTTCTTTTTCTTTCTTTCTTTCCCTTTCTTTCCCTTTCTTTCTTTCTTTCTTTTCTTTCTTTCTTTCTTTCTTTCTTTCTTTCTTTCTTTCTTTCTTTCTTTCTTTCTTCTTTCTTTCTTTCTTTCTTCTTTCTTTCTCTCTCTCTCTCTTCTTTCTTTCTCTCTCTCTCCTTCTTCCCTCCCTCCCTCCCTTCCTCCCTCCCTCCCTTCCTCCCTTCCTTCCTTTCTTCTCTTTCTCTCTCTCTCTTTCTCCTTCCTTCCTTCCTTCCCTCTCTCCCCTCCCTCCCTCCCTCCCTTCCTTCCTTCCTTCCTTCCTTCCTTCCTTCCTTCCTTCCTTCCTTCCTTCCTTCCTTCAACAGAGTCTTGCTCTGTCGCTCAGGCTGGAGTGCAATGGTGCGATCTTGGCTCACTACAACCTCTGCCTCCTGGGTTCAAGCAATTCTCATGCCTCAGCCACCCAAGTAGCTGGGATTACAGGCATGCACCACCATCGCCAGCTAATTTTTGTATTTTTAGTAAAGACAGAGTTTCTCCACGTTGGCCAGGCTGATTTCTAACTCCTGGCCTCAAGTGATCCACCTGCCGTGGCCTCCCAAAGTGCTGGGATTACAGGCACGAACCACCACACCTGGCCTCCATTTTTCTTATAAAAACTATCTTTACCTGACAGATGATAAATCTGCCTGAGTTTATTTGTCTGATTTCTCTGCCCTAAACAGTGAGTTTCCTAAGAACAGGAAATTATTTGCTCTATTAATGGATGTTCCTGGGACAGGATCTGGTATAGAATAAATGCATAATCAACATATGTCAAATGAATGTATGAACAAATGAAGCTGATAATTTTTCTCAAGCTTTCTAGGTGAAATAGTGCACTTGATCCTATCGTTGGTAGCTTTATCTCCAGGTGTGTTAAAACTTGTTATTTTGCAACTTGGGGACACCTTGCTCGCTTCTTACTCAAGAAAAACCAGCCCGGCATGGTGGCTCATGCCTGTAATCCCAGTACTTTGGGAGGCTGAGGTGGGAGGATCACAAGGTCAGGAGTTCAAGACCAGCCTGAGCAACATGGTGAAACCCCGTTTCTACTAAAAACACAAAAACTAGCCGGGCGTGGTGGTGGGCACCTGTAATCTCAGCTATTCAGGAGGCTGAGGCAGGAGAATTGCTTGAACCCAGGAGGTGGAGCTTGCAGTGAGCCGAGACCGTGCCGCTGCACTCCTGCCTGGGCAACAGAGCGAGACTCTGTCTCAAAAAAAAAAAAAAAAAAGATAAAAGAAAAACCAAGATCTGCATTTCCGTAAGCAGGTGTAGCTCATTTGATTAAATTTCCCTTGCTAACTTCTTAGGATACACATGAATATATAACTAAGCATTTAGTCAAGGTCCTGACTTACCAGAGGGGTTAGATGCTGAATATAATTTGTAATTGCCTAAGAATATAGTAAGCTTGAGTACTTTTGTTTCCATAATTAAGTGTGAGGCCCTTGTCTCAATGTGAATTAAGAGTACTTCAAGCACTTTATATGAAAAGTAAATTTATTTTCTTTTGGAAAAGTTCAAACATATGAAAGAAGAGAAAATAGAATGATATCCCACCCGATTCCTATAACCCGTCTTCAATAATTATCAACTCATAATACATCTTGTGTTTCTGTAGCCCAAACTTAAGTATAACCTTAATTTGCAAATTGAAGCAAACCCTTAATTTGCTCTAACATAACCCTGGGTTGTGTTTAACCCTCTTAAAGGAGATCTCAGACATCGTATGATTTCATCTGTAAATATTTTAATATATACTTCTCAAAGCTAAGGACTCTGCAGCCGCTGTGGAAAATGGTATGGTGATTCCTCAAAAACTCAAATATAAAGTTAATGTATAATCCAGCAATTTTACTTCTTTGAGGTAATGAAATGAAAGCAGGGACTCAAACAGATGTTCCTTTGTACATCCATTTCATAGCAGCAGTATTCACAATAACCAAAAGGTGGAAGCAACACAAGTGTGTGTCAACAGGTGAATGGATAAACATCATGTTGTATATCCATACGAAGGAATATTATTCAGCCTCAAAAAATGAATGAAATTATGACACATGCTACAACATGAATGAACCTTGACATAATGCTAAGTGAAATCGGCCAGTCACAGGAAGACAAATACTGTATGATTCTGTTTATATGGGGTCCCTAGAGTGGTCAAATTCATAGGGACAGAAAGTAGAATAGTGGTTGCCAGGGGCTGGGGGAGATGGAATGGGCAGAGTTTCAGTTTGGGAAGATGAAAAAATTCTGGATGCGAATCATGGTGATGGTTACATATCTATGTGAATGTACTTAATGCCACTGAAATGTACACCTTAAAAATGGTTAAAAAGATCAAGTTTTTATTATGCATATATATTTTTTGAGACAGAGTTTCGCTTTTATTGCCCAGGCTGGAGTGCAATGGAGCAATCTTGGCTCACTGCAACCTCCACCTCCCTGGTTCGAGTGATTCTTCTGCCTCAGCCTCCCCAGTAGCTGGGCTTACAGGTGCCCGCCACCACTCCCAGCTAATTTTTTGTATTTTTAGTAGAAACGGGATTTCACCATGTTGGCCATGCTGGTCTCGAACTCCTGATTTCAGGTGATCTGCCCACCTTGGCCTCCCAAAGTCCTGGGATTACAGGCACGAGCCAATAAAATAAAAAGCTAAAGAGTCACTTATGTTGCATGTTGTCCTCACTCTGGAGCTAGTCTTAAGGAGCGTTTGCCACCTGGAGCTTTGCCAGTTCCTGTGCAGAAGAAAAAAGTGGTCTAGAGCGCTGCTGCGGACCACTTTCAAAAGTTCAATAGAACTTTACAAAAATGTTCCCTATCTCTTTATGTTTAATAAAGTAGCTACTAGATACATGTAGCTTTTGAGGACTAGAAATATGGCTTGTACCACTGAGCAACAGGATTTTAAATGTTGTTTAATTTTGATAGCCACACGTGGCTACTGCCTTGGACACTGCAACATTAGAAAGATTTGTATTGGTTATGAAATGCTTCAACCTGGGAGTGACACGTTTCATTTCCACTGGGAACTCATTGGTCAGAATTAGTCACATGACCCCAGCAGACCACAAGGGGGCCAGGAAATGCCAGCTTACATCTTACACATGCCTGTATATGGAGAAGTGGAAATATTTGGTGAACAGCTTTAATGCCTGTCTCAGAGAATAACTCTTTCTGAGATCCAGAAAGGAGAAAAATTGGCTATTTTATTTCAGGAAGAGAAGAGAAGAAATATGGAGACTTAATGTATTATTTATCTATTGCTGTGTAACAATTTACCAAAGCCTTAGCAGCTTTAAGCAACAGTTATTTCACAGTTTATGTGAGTCAGGAACTAGGGTGCAGCGGTTTCAGGGTCTCTCTTGAGGCTGCAATCAAAGTATCAACTGGGGCTTCATTCTCATCTTAAGGCTTGACTGGGGGAAGATGTGATTTCAATCTTAAACATGTGGCTCTTGGAAGAATACTATGGAAAAGGAACACTCAGAGAACAATTACAGCAATACCAAAAGCCTCTTGAAATTAAAAAACATAAAAGCATAAATAAAAAACTGAATAAAAGGTGGAAAGATAAAATTAGAGAAATCTCTCAAAAAGAAAATTAAGACACAATGGAAATACAAAATAGAAGGAAGGGAACAGATAAGAAGAGAATCAGTCCAGAAAGTCCAGCATCTGAATAATAACTTTAAAAGAGAATCACGAAAAAAGGGTGGGAATCTTAGCTGGGTGTGGTGGCACACTCCTATAGTCCTCAGGAGGCTGCAGTAGGAGGATTGCTTTGAGCCCAAGAGTTCGAGGCTGTAATAGGCTATGATCACACCACTGCACTCCAGCCTATGTGATAAAGTAAGACCTTGTCTCTAAAAAAGGGGGAGGGGGTAAGAATCATCATACTAAGTGCCCAGTACAATGACTGAAAATAGACCTAAACTACCTTACATCATAATAAAATTTTAGAACACAATGGAAAAAGATTCTAAAAGCTACTAGAGAAAAATATGAGGTCATAGACAAGAAATCAGGAGTAAGAATACTTCAAACTTCCCAATGGCAATACTGGAATTGAGGATATGTTGGAGCAATACTTCACATTTTTGAAGTAAAATTATCTCCAAACCAGAATTCTATACCCAGCCAAACTACCAATGAGGTATAAAGCTGAAACAATGGCATTTCATACATAGAAGCCTCCAATATTTACTTCCTGAGACAGATTAGACTGTTCAAAAATGGCTACACAATGGCTCCCATTTTACATTTGCTTAGAATTTTATCACTTCCCCATAAAGGATTGGAATCTATATTCTCTCCCCTTGAACCTGGGTGAATCTTTGTGGCTGATTCAACTAATACAGTAGGGAAGGAGTGATGCTTTGTGACTTCCAAGGTTAGGTCATAAAAGGAGATGCAGCTTCTGCCTGGCTCTCTCCCTTGAGACATGTGCCTTTGGAGTCCTGAGCTGGCATAAGAGAAGTTCAGCTACCCTGAAGTTGCCATACTGGAGACACCATGTGGAGATACCACATAGAGATGAAGATAGATGTTTGAGAAGCCTCAGTTGTTTGAGTCTTTCCAGCCTAAGTGATAGCCCTGTGACTGAGGAAGCCTTTGAGATGACTCTAGTCCCTCTCGCCATCTGACTGTATTTGCATGAGCGAATCCAAGTGAAAACCACTCAGCTGATCCCAGTTGACCACCCAAATCACAAAATGTAATAATATAAATAAATGTTGCTGTTTTATGCTACTAAGTTTGGGCTAGTTTTTATGCAGCAATAGGTAACTGGAAAACCTCTCATGCATCCTTTCTCAGGAAGCTACTAGAGGATGTGCATCACCCAAACAAGGGAGTAAATCAAGAAAGAGGGAAACATAGAACACTGGACGTAAGAAATCCAAAAATGAGAAGCAAAGGGAATCTCCTCCATGATGATAAAGAGAGAGCCCAGGATGAAAGCTGTATGCCAGGGAAAGTCCTGATTAGACCATGTGACAAGTCTTCAGGAAAGACTGCTTCTGGATGATAAAATGAACTGAATACCTGTTAAGAGACTTGGGGGGTCAAATTTGCAATAAGTACCAAAAAAGGAGAATTAAAAAATGATAAGTCCCAAGGGAAACAGTATGTTGTAAAGAAAAAGTAGCTATAGTTTGTTCATGACATAACTGTAACTTGCCTTGTACATGATAATATAAACACCGAATCTTCCTCACTTTGTGAAAGAACAATATTGGGCAAATGCGCAGGTTTTGGAAGGTTCCATGGGTAGGGGGATTGAGGGAGAAATTAGCAAAATCCTCTTTTTCTATAGCTAATACCTATAAAGTGCTACAACACCCAGACAGGATACTCCTTTGTTGCTTTCATTATAATATCCTTGGGTATTGCTGTTGGCTATTTCTTAATACTACTTAAATATTCACAAGTGTACGACTTGTTTTCCCAACCTAACTGTAAGCTCTTTGATCGTTAATGCTTCTCTATATTATCCGTAGTGGCTGGCATAGTATGCTACACATAGTATGTGGTCAGTTTGAGAAATATTAGTTGAATAAAATAATAATGTTGGAACAAATAAATAATGACTAAAACTGAAAAATTTAAAAGTAGAAAGAAGTAAGTGAATGAACAACGTGGGGCTTGGTGTGGTGGCTCATACTTGTAATCCCAGTGCTTTGGGAGGCTGAGGCAGGAGGATTGCTTAGACTAGGAGATCAAGACCAGCCTGGGCAACACAGCAAGACACTATCTCTACAAAAACAAATAATAAAATTAGCCAGGTGTGGAGGTGTGCATCAGTAGTCCTAGCTACTCAGGAAGATAAGGTGGGAGGATTACTTGAGCCCAGGAGTTTGAGGCTGCAGTGAGCTGACATTGCACCACTGCACCCCAGCCTGGGTAACAGAGTGAGACCCCCATCTCTGAAACAAACAAAAACCCAATATAAATAATATGATAGTAAATAGCAAAATAATCAGCTAAAGGGAACCAGGCACAGAAAGACAAATATCGCATGCTGTCATTCATATGTGGGAGCTTAAAAAAAAAAAAAAAAAGAAGTCATGGAGGTAGAGTGATAGTTACCAAAAGCTGGGAAGGGTAGTGGGGAGGGTGGAATAAACAGGAAATGATTAATGGGTACAAAAATAGAGTTAGATAGGAGGAATAAAATCTAGTGCTTGGCAGCACAATAGGGTGACTATAGTTAACAATAATTTATGTTCCCATCACAAAGAAATGGTAAATCCTTTCTTAAAAAATACTTTTAAGTTCAGGGGGTATATGTGTAAGATTGTTATATAGGTTACCTTGTGTCCTGGAGTTTATTGTATAGATTATCATTATTATTTTTTGAGGCGGAGTCTCACTCTGTTGCCCAGGCTGGAGTGCAGTGGCACCGTGTCAGCTCACTACAACCTCTGCCTCCTGGGTTCAAGCGATTCTCCTGCCTCGGCCTCCTGAGTAGCTGGGATTACAGGCGCTATCACCACACCCAGCTAGTTTTTGTGTTTTTAGTAGAGACGGAGTTTCACCATGTTGGCCAGGCTGGTCTCAAACTCCTGACCTCAGGTGATCTGCCCTTCTTGGCCTCCCAAAGTGCTGTGATTATAGGCGTAACAGATTACACCTGTAATCTGGGTACTAGGCTTAAGACCTAGTACCCATTAGTTATATTTTTGATCTTCTCCCTCCTCCCACCCTCCACCCTCCAATTAGGCCCCAGTGTGTGTTGTTCCCCTCTATGTGTCCATGTGTTCTCATCATTTAGCTCCCACTTATAAGTGAGAACATGCGGTATTTGGTTTTCTCTTTCCCGCATTAGTTTGCTAAGGATCATGGCCTCCAGCTCCATTCATGTCCCTGCAAAACACACGATCTTGTTCTTTTATGGTTGCATAGTATTCCAGGGTATTTATGTACCACGTTTTCTTTATTCAGTCTACCATTGATGGGCATTTAGGTTGATTCCATGTCTTTGCTATTGTGAATAGCACTGCAATGAATACACATGCGTGTGTCTTTGTAATAAAACAATTTATATTCCTTTGGGTATATACCCAGTAATGGGATTGCTGAGTGTAATGATATTTTCGTTTTTAGGTCTTGAGGAATCACCACACTGTCTTCCACAATGGTTGAACTAATTTACACTCCCAACAAGTGTGTAAGCATTCCTTTTTCTCCACAAGCTCATCAGCATCTGTTATTTTTTGACTTTTTAATAATAGCTAAGAAATGGTAAATGCTTGAGGTGGTGGATATCCCAGTCACCCTAATTTGATCATTACACGTTGTATGCTTGTATCAAAATGTCACATATACCCCATAGATAGGCACAACTATTATATATCCATAATGATTTTTAAAATCAGCCAAAAGGTGGCCAGGTGCAGGGGCTCATGCCTGTAACCCCAGCACTTTGGGAGGCCGAGGAGGGCAGATCACTTGAGGTCAGGAATTTGGGACCAGCCTGGCCAGCATGGCAAAACCCCATCTCTACCAAAAATACAAAAAATTAGCCGGGTGTGGTGGTGGGTGCCTATAATCCCAGCTACTCAGGAGGCTGAGGCAGGAGAATCACTTGAACCTGGGAGGTGGAGGTTGCAGTGAGCCAAGATCATGCCACTGCGCTGCAGCCTGGGTGACAGAGCAAGACTCCCTCTCAAAAAAGAAAAAAAAAAAAAATCAGCGAAAAGGGTTGATAGTGAGTATCTTTCAGGAGGGGGATATGAAACATGGAGGGAGGCAGGGGGCTGCTATTTTGCATAACAAAACCTGTTTCAGAGACGCATTTGACTCTAATTCCCAATGGCAGCCCCGTCTATTCCCTTTCCTGCTTTGTTTTTCTCCTTAGCACTTAGCCCCATCTGACATACTATGTATTTTCCTTATTATTTACTCTATTTATTCCTCATCTCCATTCAACTCCACGACAACGGGAAATTCTGTCTGCCTTGTTCTGTGCTGGCAAAATTACTGGGCACATGGCAGATGTTCCATACAGTCAGGAGAATGAATGAACCTTGTGCCTCTGCAATTTTTGTAGCCACTCATTTATTTTAACTTTTTATTTTGTTGAAATTTCACATCTACCAAAAAGTTGTAAGACTGGTACAAAGAAATCGCCTATATCTCTTCTCCAGGTTTCTCAAATGTTAACATTTTACCACTTACACTTTACTTTATCCTCTCTCTCTCTCTCTTTCCCCACCCCGACCGTTGACCACTGAGAGTAATTTGTAGATATCATGGCCCTTTAACCCTATATAATTCAGTGTGTTTCCCAAAACAGGGCATCCTCTTACATAAGCACAGCACAATGACCAAAATTAGGAAATTAGCATGGGCACACTGTTATTATGTAATCTACAGATCTTATTCAGATGTCACCAATTGTTCCAATAGCGTCCTTTGTAGCAAAAGGAAGTCCTGGCTCACTTGTTGAATTTGGTCAGTCACATTTCCTTTCATCTGGACCAGTTGTTCTGTCTTTATTTGGGCTTCACGACATTAATACTTCCAAAGAATACTTATTTTATAAAGTGCCCCTCAATCTGAACATGGTTGTTTACCAATTATTCAAATCCTGCATTTTTGGCAGAAGTTCCTAGAAGCGATGTTGCAGCCTTCTTGGTATGTCATTCTAGGAGGCACGTGATTTGCCCGTCACTTGCTTATCTGCCAGGGTGCTCCACTATTAAGTTACTGTTTTGACCATTAAAATTAACAATTGTCTTTGGGAAGATACTCTGACACTATGTAAATGATCTGTTATCCCTCAAACTTTCACCTGTGAATTTCATTATCCCCTGATAGTTCTTGTATGTTTTTATGGTAGTTGCCAAATTGCCTACATATATATACCTTTTTTTTTTTTTTTTTTTTCAGAAATAAGGTCTTATTCTGTCACTGAGGCTGGAGTACAGTGGCAAGATCATAGCTCATTACAGCCTTGAACTCCTGGGCTCAAGGAATCCTCCTATCTCAGCCTCCAGAGTAGCTGGGACTACAGGCGAGTGCCACCATGCCCCGCTAATTTTTGTTATTTTTTGTAGAGATGGGATTTTACTATGTTGCTCAGGCTGGTCTCGAACTCCTCAGCTCAAGTGATCTGCCTGCTTCAGCCTCCCAAAGTTCTGGAATTATAGGCATGAGCTACTGTGCCCGGCCTCCTTATGAAAGAATTCTAAAGAATACGGATAGATACTCCCCAATCCAGAAGGGGATACTTATCCCTCTTCCTCCAGTTCATGTGGGTAGGTCTTAGTGACTGTTCAGAGGGTAGAGTAGGGAATGGGAAAAATAGTAGCTTGATGGTGGAGAAACCTGGCAGACATCACCTTAACCAAGGGATCGAGGTTAACATCACTAATGATAAGTCATGTAACTATCATACACCCTGATCTGATGCAAAGAGAACGGCATTGCACCTCTGTGCAATGGTCTTCTCTCAAATCCATTATTCCAGTTTAGTCATGAAAACAGACAAACCCAAGGTGAGGGACGTTCTACAAAGTACTTGATCAGTACTCCTAGACATTATTAAGGTTGTGAGAAACAAAGAAACAGATCAGAGGAGACTAAGGAGACAAAATGAGGCTGGGCACAGTGGCTTCCACCTGTAATCCCAACACTTTGGGAGGCCAAGGTGGGAAGATTGCTTGAGCCCAGGAGTTTGAGACCAGCCTGGACAACAGAGCGAGACCCTATCTCTACAAAAAATTAAAAATTAATTTGCAATGGTGTTTTGTGCCTGTGGTCTCAACTACTAGGGATGAAGACAAGACTTCTTACCCTGCAGGTTGCTGTAGGGATGAATTAAGATCAAGCAGAGGCCAGGTGTGATGGTTCATGACCATAATTCCGGCACTTTGGGAGTCCGAGGTGGGTGCATCACTTGAGCCCAGAAGTTAGAGACCAGCCTAGGCAATATGGTGAAACCCCACAGCTACTAAAAATACAAAAATTATTGGGGCATGGTAGCACACTCCTGTAGTCTTAGCTACTCAGCTACTCAGGAGGCTGAAGTGGGAGGATCGCTTGAACCCAGGAGGTCGAGGCTGCAGTGAGCCGTGATTGTGCCACTGCACTCCAGCCTGTACAACAGAGTGAGAGCCTGTCTGAAAAAAAAAAGTTAATATTAGAGGAAGCTGGGTGAAGGGTATAATGATAACGCTCTTGTACTATGTTTTCAAACTTTCTGTAAATCTAAAATTATGCCAAAATAAAATGTTTAAGAAATTAAAAATAATGTAATATTTAATCAGTCTTAGTCAGTGATATTCACAGATTTCAGGTCTGGAAGATTGACTATGGTGATTTTTTTTTTTTTTTTTTTTTTTTTTGAGATGGGGTCTTGCTCTGTCACCCAGGCTGGAGTGCAGTGGCATGGTCTTGGCTCACTGCAAGCTCTATCTCCCGGGTTCATGCCATTCTCCTGCCTCAGCCTCCTGAGTAGCTGGGACTACAGGCACCCACCACCTCGCCTGGCTAATTTTTTGTATTTTTAGTAGAGACAGGGTTTCACTGTGTTAGCCAGGATGGTCTCGATCTCCTGACCTCGTGATCTGCCCGCCTCGGCCTCCCTAAGAGCTGGGATTACAGGCATGAGCCACTGTGCCCGGCCGACTATGGTGATTTTTAAAAAATCTACTTACCATGAATTCTTGACTGCTTATATAATACATATGCTAGTCATTATGCTGAGGGCTTATCTGCTTGATTTTTATTTATTTGTTTGTTTGTCTGTTTTCTTTTTGAGACAGGGTCGCACCCCATCACCTAGGCTAGAATGCAGTGACATGATCACAGCTCACTGCAGCCTCAACCTTCCAGGCTCAGGTGATCCTCCCACCTCAGCCTCCTGAGTAGCTGAGTAGCTGGGACTACAGGCACGTGCTACCATGCCCGGATAATTTTTGTATTTTTAGTAGATATGGGGTTTCACCATGTTGCCCAGACTGGTCTCGAACTCCTAGGCTCAAGCGATGCACCCACCTCAGCCTCCCAAAGTGCTCGGATTATGGTCATGAGCCATCACACCTGGCCTCTGCTTGATCTTAATTCATCCTTACAGCAACCTGTAGGGTAAGGAGTCTTGTCTTCATTTTATTGAGGAAGCTGAAGTTGAGAGAGGGGAAGCACCCTTCCAAATGCACACTACTAGGAATTTCGAGAGCTAGGATTTGAACCCAGGTCTGTGTCCAGAATTAGGCTTTGCCTCATTCGTTTTTGGAAGCTTGCAGTGCACATGCTGCTATGCAACGTAATGCCCAAAGTCGCAGCCACATTCCGTCTCTGAATTCACTCTTGGGTGCCTACATCATGACCCGCAGATGTCTGGATGATCAAATTTGGCTTTGCCATTTTTATCCTCCACCTCCCAAAGATCTTGATACTCATTCCCCACGGGTATCCAGACCAGAAGGCAGAGACCAAATGTCTTTTGGCGGATCCATTTTTGCAACTCAACATGACTAGATTTGCTGATAATTGCTTTAGCAGTCAAATGAATGCGATTTGCAGTTATTTATTTGGGGCATTTATTTCAAAGATGCTAGCCCTGTTCAATTGAATAACATTCTTAAAGCCAGTATAGTAATGCTGCTGCTGATTGATAAATTAAACCTCTAGCTAACAGATGTGTTAAAGATTAGAACCAATGGTTGGGGCTGGTTTCTGGCTGCATGCTGTTAAACTGCTTCTGTCTGCAATGCAAATAACATTCTAAATCTTTCTACCTGGTCAACATTAGTAATTTGTATTAGTGGGGGTCCAGGAACTACCTACTGCAGTCATTTGAGGAGGCTACGATGACTTCTTGCCCATCCATTCCTATTTGCTAGGTGATAGGTAAGATTCTGGTATTAGAGATTCATTCCTTTGGCTACAGAAATGTTATCTCTGCAAAGTGAATCTATAAAGATAATGCACATGGAGACCTGCCACACTTTATAGTAAATGAGTTAAGTTCTTTCTGGAAAAGAGGTATTGAGCAATTAGGGGTTGAAGGACTTGAGAAGATTCCTAGGAAGGAGAGGGGAACCCCAGCATACCAAACTTTGTAGTCAGGCAAACTTTGGAAATGCCATTTGGTGACAGTAAAGTGTAGACTCTTCTGTTACCTTGATGGCAGGTGAGAGGAGGCGTTTGCAAATGTATATGGGTATGTCTGGTTATCACATGACTAGGGATGCTACTGACATTTAGTGGGCATTTGCCAAGAAGGCTAAACAATCCGCAATGCACAGGACAGCCCTGAAGAGCAACAAGTGTTGCACTGAAAATGCCAACAGCACCTCCTTTGATAACCCTGGAGAATGCCAAGAAAGAGATGGTGAGTTTGCCCCCTCCCAGAGCCGTGGTTGCCAAAACTGGCTATACCCCAGGGACATGCTGAATAAATAAGAGAGAGTGTGGGATGGCTCAGGAATCTGAATGTTTACAACACTTTGCAGGCGGTTCTGTACACAGCCAGCTTCTCTGCTGCCTAGGCACGGTTTGGGGCATCCTGGAGGACTGTTCTTTGTCCTCCAGTAAAGATGTCTGATTTTGTTGTATAGGGGCTTCATGGTCAAAGTGTGCAAAGAGAATGATCACACATCACCATGACAAGTGGTGCTGCCTGGGCTGTACTTCAGGAGCACCATGAATTTTTTTTTTTTTTTTTTTTTTGAGACAGAATCTCGCTCTGTCACCCAGGCTGGAGTGCAGTGGCGTGATCTCAGCTGACTGCAACCTCCGCCTCCCGGATGCAAGCGATTCTCTTGCCTCAGCCTCCCGAGTAGCTGGGATTACAGGCATGCACCACCATGCCCGGCTAATTTTTGTATTTTAAGTAGAGACAGGGTTTTACCACGTTGGCCAGGCTGGTCTTGAACTCCTGGCCTCAGGTAATCTGCCCACCTCGGCCTTCCAAAGTGCTGGGATTATAGTCTTGAGCCACCATGCCCAGCCTACAAATATTTTTTTTTAAGTATGCATCACACACAAAACTGCACAAATCAGTCACGTGCAGCTCAGTGAAAAGGTACAAAATGAACAAAACTTAAAAAGTGAGCACACCCATGCCACTCACCCAGATGGAGATGCTTCCAGAACGCATCCCTTTACCCTCAAAGCGACTACTCCTTTCACTTCTAAAGGCGATCAGTGTTGCTCGTTTTTTAATGTTATTATTTACTTATTTAATTTTTTAAAAGCAGAGATTTGGTCTCGCTCTGTCACCCAGGCTGGAACACAGATCACATAGCTCACTGCAAGCCTCGAATTCCTGGGCTCAAGCCATTCTCCCCTCTTGGCTTCTAGAGTAGCTGGGAATCAGAATACCTGGGACTACAGGTGTGCACCATTTGTTTTTAAACTTTATATAACAGGAATTATACACCATGTTCTATTCTGTGTGTGTCTTCTTTGGTTCAGCATGGAGTTTGTAAAATTCATCCATGCACCTGTGTGTAGCTACATATTGTCCTTTCTCGTTGCTGCGTAAAATTCCATGTTCTACAGTGTATTTATCCATTATGGTATTTGGGAAATTTCCAACTTTTAGCAAGTATGAATAGTGCTGCACATTCTATGGCATATATCTTCATTCCTCCTGGATATATACCCAGGAGTGACATTGTTGGGTCATGGGATATTCAAATGGCCATGTTAATATAAATGACCAAAAAGTTTTTCTTTTTATGTGTTTGTTGTTGTTGTTTGTTTTTTGAGACGTGACTGTCTCCCACACTGGAGTGCATGATCTTGGCTCATTGCAGCCTCAAACTCCTGGGCTCACACAATCCTCTCACTTTGGCCTCCCCAGTAGCTGGGACTATAGGCATGCACCACCAGGCTCAACTGATTTATTTCTTTCCTGACTTTTTCTTTTTTGTTTTTTTTCTTTTCTTTTCTTTTTTCTTTTCTTTTCTTTCTCTTTCTTTTCTTTCTCTCTTTCCCTCCCCTCCCTCCCTCCCTCCCTTCCTTCCTTCCTTGCTTCCTTCCTTCCTTCCTACCTTCCTTCCTTTTGTAGAGGCAGGGTCTCACTATGTTGCCCAGGCTGCTCTCGAACTCCTGGGCTCAGGCAATCCTCCTGCCTCTGCCCACCAAAATACTAGGATTACAGATGTGAGCCACTGCACCCAGCCAACAGTTTTCCAAAGTGGTTGTACCAAATTCCCCTCTGTCCGACAGAATACAAGAGTCAGAAATGGTTTCAGATCCACGTTAGTGACCTCGGGAAAGTTTTTAAGTCTCCCTCACCCTCAGTGTTTGCATCTGTCCCATGGGGCTGTTGCGAAGACTCAGTGGAAGATTTACCCTGGCAGGAACTCCATCAGTGAGATGTCACTCTTTCCTGAAAAACTCTGGGGTCTTCACAGATCTATGCAGGTAATGCTCTTGCTCTAAAACTGAATAATCTTCTCAGAGAGGTCCATCAGAACAAATTTTAAGTTCAACTCAGAGAGCGCAGCCCTCTCATATGATTGGTTCTTCCCATCTGAGCACATGGGCTTGCATCTTGTTTCATATTAGTTGCTGTTCACCTTTGATATCTGAAACAATGTCAAGTACAAAAATCACTGATATTTGGTGAGCGCCTTAAAAGCCCCTCCTTCTCCCTGAATCCCACACAATTCCATCTCCTTGCAAGTCCAATCACTCTTGGTTTAATCATTTCATCCACATCGTGACAAGTTAGAAAATCTTGAAAGTGCTATGGGGCAATGTGTAATAGTTGGTGCATTGGCACAGAACAGGGACTTTATATAAAGACATACCACCTTTCCAGAGTGTTCCAAAAGAACCCGAATACTGATATGTGTGTGAGAGAGGGCGAGGGGGGAAGGGAATTAACTAGGATTTAACTAGCTAAGGCTTGAAAGAATATTTGCCTTTTTCATCCTTTTCCCCTTCCTCTCCATTTGGCCTTTCTGCCTATACAAGCTCCATGAAAATTCAATGGTTTCTTGGTACGTTCAATTTGCAAGACAGTTCGATGACATTTTATAAGCTTGAAGATACGAATACCCTGTGGACCCAGAAATTCCACACCTAAGGCTATTCCTAGAGACATGCATTCTTATCTGCACCAAAGGTACCTGAGGCAGTAATGTTGAATAGCCCCAACTGGAAAAAAACCAGATACCCATCAACAAGATGATGGATAAACAAATTGTGGCATATTCTCTTGATGAAATACTATACAGCAGTGAAAGTAATGAATCCCAGCCACGTGTGACAACAAACAGGTGAATTTTTCTAAAATTCGAACCAGATTAGGATGTATGAATCTTGTTTTTGTTTGTTTGTTTTTTGTTTTGTTTTGTTTTTTGACAGAGTCTCACTTTGTTGCCCAGGCTGGAGGGCAGTGGTTTGATCTTGGCTCACTGTAACCTCAGACTCCTGGACTCGGGGAGCTTCCCATCTCAGCCTCCTAGGTAGCTGGGACTACAGGTTCACATCACCATGCCTGGTTAATTTTTATTTTAAAAAAGGTTTTTGGAGAGACAGGGTCTTGCTATATTGCCCAGGCTTGTCTCAAACCCCTGGCCTCAAGCAATCCTCATGCTCTGCCTCCCAAAGTGCTGGGATTACAGGCGCAGACACTGTGTCTTGCCAGATGAATCTTAAAGACATAATGTTGAACCGAAGAAACAAGAAACTGTAGAATATATACTATATGATTATTCCATTTATATAAAAGCTCAAAAGAAGCAAAGTAAAATTGTATTGGTTAGGAATGCATAATAAGGTAGTCAAACTTTTTTTTTAAAAAAGCAAGATATGAATACCATGAAGTCAGGTAGCGATTATTGCTGGAATAAGGGGCTGTGTAAGCGTGTTGGCAAAGGGGGTTCTGCAGAGGTGGTGATGTTCCATTTCTAGCCCTAGACTTGGTTTCATGAGTGTTCATTTCAGATCAATTTCTTAACTCCGTACCTTAATGTTTTATGCATTTTTCTGTGTGCTTATTGAATTTCACCACATAAAAAAAGCAGAATGGGAAGTAATCAAAGTGGTTCTAGAGAGACGTGAGTACCAAGCAAACTATACCACCCAGAACCCCTATCCAGCCAACTAGGACCTGGTTAATTATTTCCTCCTGGGAGTTCAGATTGTCACCTCTGGGGTCTCCAAGGTAGAATAAACCTTTAATTCCAACTTGCAGGAGTCCCTGTGATTTGAAACATTCACAGAAGTAACCCCAAACCACTCTCTCCGCTTTCAAAAATGGTCTTTTGCTAAACAGCAAATTTGTTTAGAGACTGACGAATCGCACCTCTAGACACAAATCCCCTTCTCTCTTCTGTCTTTTAAGTTTTTTTCCTGCCTCCATCCTGCCTTCTCATTGCAAGATGCTGGGGAGCGTCCGGTTGTCTGCAACCGAAGTGGAACCGGGTGGAAAACAGGCTTTCCTCCCAGGGGAGGAGGAAGCACCCCAATTCCCCCCTCCCTGCCTCCCAACCATGCGGCGCTCCCCTCTCTCCCCCACAAACTCCGCTGAGCCCGGTCCCCCCGCGCCTCCACGATTGGTCGCGGGCCCTCATGTGTCGACACTCTGGGTGGGTCCTTCTGCTGTTAAACTCATCAATTGCTCCCCTTTTCCGCTTGCTGGCCAGTGGTTCAGACCTTTGCGCCCATTTTTTTTCCTCTTTACCTTCTTCTACCCGCAACCCTCCACACCAGTCTTATTTTAGCAAAACCTAGAGAAGGAGGAGGTGGAGGGATTTGGAGGGTGGAGGGGCATTGCAGCATGCAGGGGCAGCTACTGAGTGGCTAAGCGGAGGGCTCATACCTCTCTCTCTCTTTTCCCCCTGTTGGGAATTTTCAGGATTTCACTGCTGCAATTTAACCCCAAGATGAGGCACCACTGAGCGAAACGCTGTGCGCACACACACACTCACACTTCCTCCGGGAGCAGAAGAGGCAGCCGCTGGTGATTCAGGAAGAAAAAAAATTTTTTTTTCTTTTTTTTTTAAACTTGGACCCTGCGGTGTGAAGACTCCTTAGGAACCCTCTGGAGCGTCTCACTCCCCCTCCCCCCTCTTTCTCTTCCCTTTCATCTTCTTTATTTTTATTTTATTTTTTGAGCTACAGATCTTTCAGCATTTTTAAGGTCTAGGAACTCCAGCAAAACAGAAGGGCAGTTAATTTTTTTTTTTTTGCTGCCCTCCCCACCCAGCAAAGACCTGGGTTTTGTCTTTCTTTATTTTTGAATACATATATATATATATATATATATATATTTTTTTTTTTTTTTTTTAAATGGGCCGAGCGCACTCCTTTTGCAAGATGCCAGCCTGACCCGGACCTCGGAGGAATTTGAAGCTTCCACTGCGTCCCGGGGGGGGCGTCCTTTGCAAACCGTTCGCGTCTTAAAGGGGGTGTGCGTTGGGTGGTGTTTTTTTTTTTTTTTTAACTGTCTTTTTTTTTTTTTTTTTTTTTTCCGGAGTGGGTGGACTGGGGATTGCCTGGATTCCTTCCTCGGTTATTTTTTGCCTCGCTTCTCTCTCCCCTCCCCCCTCCTCCCCGGGCCCCCGCGCCCCGCCCCCGCACCCTCCTCCCGCCCCTCCTTCTCCGGGGTCAGCCAGGAAGATGTCCCGAGCTGCTATCCCCGGCTCGGCCCGGGCAGCCGCCTTCTGAGCCCCCGACCCGAGGCGCCGAGCCGCCGCCGCCCGATGGGCTGGGCCGTGGAGCGTCTCCGCAGTCGTAGCTCCAGCCGCCGCGCTCCCAGCCCCGGCAGCCTCAGCATCAGCGGCGGCGGCGGCGGCGGCGTCTTCCGCATCGTTCGCCGCAGCGTAACCCGGAGCCCTTTGCTCTTTGCAGAATGGCCCGCTTCGGAGACGAGATGCCGGCCCGCTACGGGGGAGGAGGCTCCGGGGCAGCCGCCGGGGTGGTCGTGGGCGCCGGAGGCGGGCGAGGAGCCGGGGGCAGCCGGCAGGGCGGGCAGCCCGGGGCGCAAAGGATGTACAAGCAGTCAATGGCGCAGAGAGCGCGGACCATGGCACTCTACAACCCCATCCCCGTCCGACAGAACTGCCTCACGGTTAACCGGTCTCTCTTCCTCTTCAGCGAAGACAACGTGGTGAGAAAATACGCCAAAAAGATCACCGAATGGCCATATCCTTTTGCCCGAACCCCAGCAGCAGCTGCGCCTCCCCCTCCTCCCTCCGCCTCCCCTCTTCCAGGCTGGGAGAGAGACCCGGGGGTTGATGGGAGGTGGGGAGGAGGGGGGTCTTCCAGGGGCTGGGAGAGGGGGCACCGGGAGGAGTGTGAAAGAATCTCTCCACCCCGAGCTGGGTTGAGCTACCCTGGAGGCTTGGGAATGGGTTTGTGGGGGGCTGAGGGTGGGCAGCGGAGAGTGGATCCTTCCCAAGGACCGACTCTAGAATGAGATCTGGGGCCTGGGGTCGCCAGGGGCCTTGGTGGGGGTTTCGAGCCAGGTGCGGAGGGTTTGGAGTTCTACGGAGTGAGCTTAGAGAGGGCTCGGGCCTGGGCGCTTCTGGCCAGGGCAGGGGAACTATGGGGGCCTTGGTTGGGTTTTCTTGGCCGTCGCTCACTGGAGTCCACGCAGGGGAAGCTGGACAGCCTCCCCACTACTGCTTTCCCCAAGGTGGGGGGCCGCCGCACTTTTAGGGCAGGGCGCTTGGGAGCTTCCAGGGCCAAGAGCAAGAGGGAGTCCATGTGGCCTTCACACTGAGAAGCCAGCACTAGCCGGAGTGAATACCCCAGGGTGGGCCTCTGGTCCGATCTGAAGAGGGTAGTGATGGGCTGGGGGGCGCTTATGTCTCCCTCATGTGTGTAGGTCCCATTGCCTTTAACCGCTGATTGGGGAACCTCATCATCTTTGAGGGTGTAGAGAAAGAGATCCCATTTGCTTTATCTGGGCCCCTGGCCTGGGAAGACCTGATCTGGACACTTTCAGTAAGAAAGACAGGGCAAGAGCAAATGAGGTGGTGGGTCCATTCTAGAGCACCAGGTCCAGCTTTTCCTACCCCAAGTAGCCGAGAGGGAACACCAGGAGAATCAGCACCCATGTGGACATTTTAGGTAGGTAAATGCCTTTTAAATTTTTTTTTTTTTTTATCAAAGATCCAGAGGAAAAAGGTGAAGCCCACATTTTCATCTGTGGAGATGCTATCAAAATGCAGATCTTCTGTGTTTCTTTAAATCCCTGCCTGCTTGAAATAAACCTTGAGGAGGGCTTAACATCTATCGAGATGTAGGCAGGCAAGGGTGGGTAATTAGTCGGGCTTTCTAGCAGTTATCTAAGCATGACCCAGATTCCAGGAGGGGGGACACACCCTGCTGCCCAGGCTGGCTGGCCACCGTGCCATGCCCAGATGTGCCGCTTCTCCGCACGGTTCCAGCCAGCTGCCCTCTGTGTAAAAATGAACGGGCTGGATGGGTCCCTGGGGCTCAACGATGAGTCCCCTATCCCTTTTGTGTGTGTTTTTGCAGTTATAGACTAAACGGGGCTGGGCCCTGTGTGGTCCCCAGGGGTTGCTGTTTGAGGAGCATGGCGGGTGGTAGAGGGACTCACTTCGGGGGGTTCAAAATCGAGCCTGGCTCTTGGATCCTGGGTGCTGGGATTGCAACAGAGGGCACTGAGGTTTTGGAGTGTGTGAGTGGTCTACTTTGAGAGTAGGGAAAATTAAGAAGTTCATCAGAGGTGCTTTTGAGGGGAGCATACCTCTAACTACGATGCCATCTCCGTTGGTGCCCAAAGCAGGTGCCAGGTCTTTGCTTCCTAAGTTTCAGCCTCTTGAAGAGGCTGGTTCTTAAGGTTAGCAATTCCTCCCCATCCTAGGCCCATTGAAGTGCTCAGGGCTGGTGTGATTACTCTGCCCATCAACAGAGCGAGGGGTGGGAGTGCCTTGCAGGAGGACAAGGTATTCATGGGTGCACACCCAGTTAGCTCCAGGAGTGAGAGGGCTTTGCTCGGCTGACAGGTTTCCTCATTGAAAATGGCTTTAGATCGCCTTCTGGAGCCTGGATTTGGAGACTTCTAAGGGGAAAGGAAGGAGGTGGGGAGCCCTTCTGCTGTGTCCTTAGCTTACCTCTGTCCAGCCTGAATCCTGCAGATTGGAGGGCTGTTGGGGGAGAGGGGGATTGCAGCGGCCCCTCGGAAGGGGGAATCGTGGGAGAGGGAGGCAGGTGAATTGCGAGTGTTGCTTGCCACTTCATCTATTCTCTGGCCAGCTCGCCCAGGGCTTTCTTGCTCTTATGATGAGTTTGTGCATTTTGCTCTCTGCAGACTGTTTTTGTTCTCTTTGGCCCGAGGTAACAAACACATTATACAGCCCTACTCTGGAAGGGAAAACTCCCCACCCCACAATCTGTCATCGAGCTGGGTCATCCAGGACTGAGCTTTCTCTGTCCTGGATGGAGCGGAGGGCTGTGGCGGGGTGGGTGGGAGGGTTGGAGATGAGAGGGGATGGACAGAGACCTGGGGAGGGAGGTAGTGAATAAAAGAATTCAGGCCAGTGTAAAGAGAAAGACCACGTGGAATGTCAGAGTCACGATACCAGGGCAGAACATTTTACTTTTTTATCCAAATATTTCTGCCATTAAAAAAAAATGTTTAAGCATATCCTGAGAGTGAAAAAAATGTGTGTAGGTACTTATTCTGAACTTTTAGAATAAAGTCTAATATATGTACAGGCAAGTACATATATTCAGATTCATAGAGTTTTACAAAATGAACACACCCACGTATCCAGCACCCAGGTCCCGATCAGTCCCCTGGAAGTCCCCCTCCCCATACCGCCTCCTAGTTGCTCCCCCAACAAGGGTACCACTCACCTGACTTCTAAGGTTCATTTTGCCTCTTTTAAACATCATGTAAATGGAGTCACACAGTACGTTGTTTTGCCACTGGCTTCTTTTGCTCACGTCTGTGTATGTGACTCTGCCACAATCTATCCATTCTACTGTTGATAGGCATTTGTGTCATTTCTGTTTGTGCCATTGGGAACATTCTTGTGTCTTTTATTATTTTTTTCCCACAGTTCTCTTAGATAGAAGTGGAATCGCCCCTGCTACTTTTTGATGCGTGTGTCGTGGGATGTGTATTTGGAAATGGTGTTGACTAAGGGTTGCAGGTCGATATGGAAAGCAGGTTCCTCCCTGTCTTGTGGAAGAGAAGTGAGTGAATGATCCATGAACTTGTCTGTATGCTCACAGGGCCTAAGAGTGCTACTTCCAAATGTAAATTCCGGCATGGTACACCGGTGAAGGATGCAGTCTTGCTTTCTCCACACTCAGGGCAGTTTGTCACTATGATTTCTTCCTCTTTCATCTCTCAGTGGGTCAAACTTGAAGCCATCAATGAGAATTAAGAATCCTCATTTATTTCATTTTTTCCCCTCTTCCTAAGTGAGAAAACCCAAATGGAAGTCTTTGATGTTCAAATTTACATTGCCGTGTTTTTCTCATGCCAGGCAGCAAGCCGTCTTGGCCACACACCTTGGTTTCATGTTTTCATAGATTGGAATTGTGATTCAAATAGGGCCATGAGGGTCTCTGATGATTGCCGAAGAGCTCAGATCTGTCAGCTCAAAAAGGAGCATCTGTCAACCTTCCTAGAGTTCCCTCCCCACTTAATGCCACTCACTCCTTCTACCAAGTGCCAAGGTGAATGTCATCTTTCCAGCCCTCCCTGCGCTACCAGGTCTCCCACTGAACATGATGTAGAAACTCAGGCCATTGGAGGAACACTGGAAACAGGTCTGTGTATTATCATGCACAGTCTCCTGAATTACACATAGAATTCCAGCTTTTCATCCGGTTTGCAGAAGTCTTAACAAGACACCTAAAGTCACATTGACAGCAGGTCACATCGCTTTGACATCTGTGGACATTGGCTGATTGGCACTCCTCTCATTTTTTTTTTTTTTTTTTTTTTTAAAGAAAAGCTCTCTAAAGAGAAACTTTCTGCATGAGAAGTGCTGGGAGACATGGCAGCAGGTTATCAGACTCTTGGCCTGTCCTGAGAGATAGAATGTTCTAGAAGGTACTGCCGTAGAGGGCAGGATGGTGTCGCTTACATGATCCTTGTACTAGACCGGCATGGCTGGCATTTCCAGAGGAGCAAAATTCTGCAAAGTAAAATTTAGCACGGCTTTTCCAATGGGAGTATTTTCAAAAAGGGTGCAATTTCTTATCCACAATTCCCCAATCCAAAAAGCTCCAAAAACCAAAAGATGAGCTCATACAGAGATAAAACCTAACCTGAACTGACTTCAGTTTGAAGTCTTAATTTACAGTTTTCATTCATTCTACTTGGTGTGCATCTGAGTATGTTTTGCAGCAGAAATGTTAGATGTGCTTGATGGTGAGGTGCTGGCTGCTTCAGCTCCTGACTGTTAGGTCTGCGTTGTAGTCCTGTCAAACTTTCAGGTGCATGGAAGTTGTCTTGTTAACAGGATGGTTCTGGTCCAGCAGGATTTGGGTGGGGTCTGGGATTCTGCTTTTCTAGCTAGCTTCTAGGGATTCCCCATGTGGTAAGTTCATGGGCTAGGGTTGGAGTATTCAGGTTAGATCATAGAGACATCTTGTTATCATTTTTCTTTTCCTTAAAAATCAGGTTTATAGGGGCCAGGTATGGTGGTTCATACCTATAATCCCAGCACTTTGGGAGGCTGAGGCCAGTGGATCATGAGGTCAGGAGTTCGAGACCAGCCTGGCCAACATGGTAAAACCCTGTCTCTACTAAAAATACAAAAATTAGCCAAGCGTGATGTTGTGCGTCTATAATCCCAGCTACTCGGGAGGCTGAGGCAGGAGAATCATTTGAACCTGGGAGGCGGAGGTTGCAGTGAGCCGAGATTGCACCATTGTACTTTTTTTTGAGACTCTGTCTCAAAAAAAAAAAAAAATAGGTTTATTGAGGTATAATTTATTTGTAGCAAAATTCACCCTTTTGACATACTGGTCTGCAAGTTTTGACAAATGGATGTAGTTGTGGCCACCACCCAAATCAAGATATGGGACAGTTTCATCAACCCTAAAATACCCCCACAGTGCCCCCTTGAATCAGCACCCCACTTCCCCAGCCTGTTCAACCACTGATCTGTTCTCCATCCCTACAGCTTTGCCTTTTGCCGAAGGTCATATAAATATAATTTCACAGTATGTAGCCTTTTGAATGTGGATTATTTTACTCAGACTTTGAGATTCATTCATGCTGTTGCCTGTGACAGTAGCGCCTTCCTTTTTGGTGTTGAGCAGGATTCCATGATATGGATGGACCAGAGTTTGCTTCCCAGCCGAAGGACATTGGGATGCTTCCAGTTTTGATGATTATGAATAGAGCTGCTATAAACATTGGCGTACAGGTTTTAGTGGGAACATTTCATTTCATACATTTCATTTCTCTTGGGTAAATTAACCCAGGAGTGAGATTGCTGAGTTGTGTGGTAGGTGTATGTTTAATTTTATAAGAGGCTCTCAAACTGTTTTCCTAAGTGGTTGTACCATTTTACATTCCCGTCTTTGTGATGCCTCTAAAAGCCCTGGATTCTGAATTCCAAAGGCACGTCTGGCCTCAATGGCTTAGGATTAGGGATGTGGATCTATGGAAAGGAGTGGAAGTAATAGTGTTAAATCCCAGTCAGAGAAATAAGAAAGATTAAGGATGTCATTCAAAGCTATGTGCCTGCACTACAGAGAGAGAAAGAAGGGGTTCTCTTGGGTGGGATTCCACCCCTCCCTGGTAGTTCTACCATTCCCCAGGAAAAAGTCAAGCTCTGAGTCTGTGAGACCCATGATCTTTACCCTGTTCTTCACCACTGCAACCCCAGTGTGCGGGTCAAAGCAGGCGCCCCATAAACGTTTGCTGAGCAAATGAGAAAAAGTGCCTGTCTTCACCCATTAACTAAATTGTATAACATCTGATCTACCCTTGTGCCAACGTTTTAGGATTTTGGTGGGTTTTAGGTGCAGGGGGTTGAGAGACTGTTCATGAGATTATCAGACCAGTGAAGGTTTCTGAAACGTTAGTGCTTGAGTAGATTGGATGCAGTGGCCCCTTGAGAATGAAGCCTTTCTTCAGGGACTTGGAGTGGGAGGCATCTGTTGGGTGCGTAGGGCTTATGTTTCCCCCTCCCTGTCCTCCCCCTCCGCCAGTAGCAAGCACACATATACACTTTCTCAGCAATAAAAAGCACCGCTGGGAAGGTGGACTCCATCCAGAAATGATCAGAGCCTAAGAGCCGTGCAGTAACGCATTTCTGAGAATGCCAGCTCAGCTCCTGAGAAAAGGGCCGGATGGGATGGTGCCTGCTCTGAAAGAGGGCAGAGAGGAGAGGGAAAACACTCCGGACTCTGGGTCAGACTGGCCCAGGTTCACATTATTCACCAGCCATGTTATCTTGGGCACCAGAGCCTGTTTCTTGACATGCATGATGGGGATATTCCTTCTAGTAGCATCTCCCTTGGAGGGCTCTCAGGAGATTAAATGGGGTCGTGTGTGAAAAATGGCCAGCACAGTCTCCAGCACAGAGAAAAACCCCAAAACGCAAGAGCCGTAATATCAAGGAATCATTTTGGTTCCAGTGTTCTTTTTTTGGAAACAGGCTAGAAACGAGGCTTTCTGGGTAGGAATGGGAGCGAAGCGCCCCCCCCAACCCCCCTCTGCCCCCCACGACTGGTCAGTGTGGATTGATTAACCTGAGCGTGGCACTCTTTAAAGCCACCTTTGGACATTTTGCATTCTCCGTTCTCTGTGGAAGCTTTCAGGAGAAAACAAATTCATGGCCACTTGACCCATTTTTCTATTCCCTTGGGTCTAAGATAAAATTAATTCTCTTTCCTCCTTTGGTCCCTCCCTCCCTCTGTGGGTGACAAGGTGAGGGAGTTTTAAAGTATATAATTAGCTTCCCTCTTCCCCTCTTCCACGCCCTGTCTCTTCCTTTGGGGCCGGTCCAGAGTGCAGCCCAGGATGGCCACCCCAGGTGTCCACTGCAAACTCAACAGAATAACTTTGCTCAACTTTTGGTTTAGAATTACGTACCTCCCTCCCCTTCCAAACTTTGGTCTTCCTTCTCCTCACTCCCTAAAAAAATAAGAAAAACAAGGAACATTCCTGGCGAGGGAACCAGATGGGTGGGCACAGCAACTTGGGTTTCAAAAACCACTGGGCCTTAGTTCTTACCTGAGTAGGGTGACCCTTCAGCCAGGGTTGCCTGGGACTATCCTGGATTTAGCATCTCTGGAAACTCACAGTCCTGGGCAAACTGGGGCGCTGGTCACCCTAATGGTGAATTCTTAACACCTGAGAGAGAAGAATGGTGCAAGAGATGATGCCGTTGACCAAGAAAGGGGGAGAGTCAGTTACTTATTCCCTCTGAAAAGCCAAGACTTTTTATTGGAATGAATGCAGCTTTTAGAAGCCGTCTTTAAGGCAGCTAATACAAGAGAGATTCCAGCTATGAAGGGAAATGCCTGAGTTAAGTCCGGATCAAGTTTTGACATCTTGCTTCGGTCAGACTTGGCTTTATCTGCCGTTCAGGCTGGGAGCAGCCGTGAGTCTTCCTTAAAGGTGCCTGTTGCTCAGGCTGCACCTGCAGTTAGAAATTAGCAGCCTCCCAGCCCCCAAATAACAGTATTCAAGAGTCCCCTCTCTGGAGCCATGAGGGAAACCCAACTTAGTCACCCACTTGCCAGTAAATAATATTCACGCTGTTAAGTTCCTTTCTCATTTTAGGCCTATGTGTAAAAAGTATATGTAATTTTAAACTGATTTTTAAAGTATTTTCATACGAGCAGCATTTGCAGGAGGGCGAAGTCTGGATGTTACCTTTTTGTAAAAATGGATGGATTTGTCTTCAGTGAGACTCTCGGGCAGACTTAAAACTTGGCCCGCAGTGGTGTTACATGGATTCTGATCTTCCAGAGTCTGTCATGTTCTTTTATCTCCGTGATCTTTATTATCTTCTTTATTGAGAATGACGGGCATGGTGTGTGTGGGTGGGAGGGCTATGCTGACCATCACTGCAGTGAAATGTGTTCGTGGCGTGTTGTGGCGTCTGCATAGGAATGTGTCTGTTTGATTAATAGCACAAGGAGTGGAGGCTGTAAGGAGGAAGAGAGGAGGGAAGGTGATATTGGATGGAGGGGAAGCATATAGAGCTTGGGAACAGGCCACCCTGGCTGCAAATCTCAGCTCCAGCTCACAGTTGTGGAGCCTCAGTCTTCTCCTCTGTAAAACGGGGACAGTAGTCCTATGTCCAAGGAATTGTAACAAGGTTAAAAGATACCGTACCCAGAAAGCACATGGCATATGTAATCATCCTGTGAAGTAGCGAACTCAATGAATTTTATTTATTTATTTATTTTGAGTCAGAGTCTCACTCTGTCACCCAGGCTGGAGTGCAGTGGCATGATCATGGCTCACTACAGCCTCGACCTCCTAGGCTCAAGCAATCCTCCTGCATTAGCCTCCTGAGAAGCTGGGGCTATAGGCATGCACCACCTTACCCAGCTTTAACAATATAAATTTAACCTTCCTTGTTTCTGAGCTTTTTCATCTTTTGGGACTTGCACTTTTTTTTCCCCACTCAACTATGTGTGTGTGTATATATATATATATATATTTTTTTTTTTTTTGAGATGGAGTTTCACTCTTGTTGCCCAGGCTGGAGTGCAATGGCGCAATCTCGGCTCACTGCAACCTCCACCTCCCGGGTTCAAGTGATTCTCCTGCCTCAGCCTCCCCAGTAGCTGGGATTACAGGCGCCTGCCACCATGCCCAGCTAATTGTTGTGTTTTTAGTAGAGATGGGGGTTTCATCACGTTGGCCAGGCTGGTTTTGAACTCCTGACCTCAGGTGATCTGCCCGCCTCGGCCTTTCAAAGTGCTGGGATTACAGGCGTGAGCCACTGCGTCCAATCCTCGACTGTATATGTTTAAGATTCATCTCTGTTGTTGAGTGTAACTGCTGGTCTTTTACTTTTCTGTGCTATATAATATTTCATTCTGTGATGATACAAACAATTCATTCATTTTCCTGGGCAATGGGTATTTGGGATGTTTCTAGTTTGGGGTGGGGGATTGTTTCTTTGTTTGCTGTTATGAACAATGCTGCTGTAAGGAATCAATAATTTTGAATGAATGAATTCGAGGTGTTAATTTTAGTCTGTGTACTTGGAAATCCAGCTTCACCTAGAATCAGCTGAGATTCATCAGCATTTATGACAGGAGCTAAGCCATTTCACAGTTTACTCATCATTTTCTCTAAGAGGCTGGGTCAACCAGTTAGCGCTTGGTCCTGCTTGTATTCTGAAAGTCAGAACCTGTGGTTTAGACACTGGCAATTGATATGGTTGTAGAGAAGCAGCATGGTTGATTGAGAGCATGGATTCTGGAGCTAGGTGGCTGGGGCTCAGATCCCAGCTCTGCTAGTCACTGGCTGCGTGATCTTGGGCAAGTCACTTAAGTGTTCTGTGCTTCAGTTTCCCAGTCTGTCCCAGTGGGGATTCTAATAGCTCCAATGGGGATCCTAATAGCTCCTATCCGGGAGGATTAAATGAGTTAATACATCTGATGTTTAGAATGGTGCCTGACACTTAGTAAGCACTATATGTGTTTATACATGGAAGAGTGGGTAGATGGATGGACTTATGTGGGTGGCCATATTTGGGCTTCTCTGACCCAGTGCTGAGAATAGTGTGTGGCACACAGTAGGTGCTGCATAAGTGTTAATATTCTGCTCTTTCTTGCCAAGTGTCTCAACTCCCTTGATCTCTGTTATTTTTGGTGTCTACGTTGTTAACCCATTCTTCTGAATGATCAGCTCCATCACTGTTGCTCCAGTATATAAGCCAAGGAGAACACAATCACAAGGTCTCATTGATTGTCCACACTAGAATTCCATGGTTCCTAGGCCCACGCAGGATTTTCCCCACGTCTCAGCAATCCTTCTTCCATGTTTCTAATCTTTTTCTCTCATTTGCTGTGCCCCATTGCCAGACTCTCCAATCTCCCCACAGCTTCCCCTTCCTCTAAATATACTGTCTGTAGTCTTGCCTTCTCCCCAAGGGCACCATCTTTGAAGACATCAAATACTTCAGAGCAGCAAACATAGGTTAGCATCTGTGAGGGTCTTACAAGGACGTGGAGTGTTTGGGTCTTACACAAATTGGAATGGTCAGAAATGTTTAGAGACTTGAGTTGTCTTTGAAAGAGTTGTCAGAATGCAAATTTTTGACTTGTGGCCTGTTTCTGATCACAATGCAGTCTTTTAAATTATGGATCATAGCTGGATGTTTGTGGTTTAGGTGGGATGGAGGCATCCCCTGCAGTTAGTGTTGGATGGCTGGGTGGATGGATGGATGGATGGTTGAACAGATGCATGGATGAGTGGATGGATAGATGGGATGAAGGAAGGAAGGAAGCATGGGTGATTGGATGGGTAGGTGGGTGGATAAGTAGATTGGCAGATGACTCCATGGGTGGGTGGACAAATGGATGGGTGAATGGATGACTGGGTGGATGGATGACTGGATGGATTGGTGTATGAGTGAATATATGGCTGGATGAAAAAATAGGCAGATGACTAGACTGGATTGAGGGGTGAAAATATGGATGACTGGATGGGTAGATGAGTGGATGATAGATGGTTGAATGGGTGGGTGGATGGGTGGATGTTGGATATAAGGGTGTATGGAAGGGTAGTTGTCTATATGTGGGTCTCTCTGATAGTTAGTGTTCTGTTCGACTTGGGAATGGCCAAGTCTCTCCGCTTACCACCTTATTTGTACCTTTTCCAGTATCAAGTGAATTTTGTACACTTTTGCAAAAATCAATAAGATTGTATGCTTAGGACTTTGGGAGGCCAAAGCGGGCAGATCACAAGGTCAGGAGATCGAGACCATCCTGGCTAACAGGGTGAAACCCCATCTCTACTAGAAATACAAAAAATTAGCCAGGCGTGGTGGTGGGCACCTGTAGTCCCAGCTACTTGGGAGGCTGAGGCAGGAGAACGGTGTGAACCTGGGAGGCAGAGCTTGCAGTGAGCTGAGATCGCGCCACTGCACTCCAGCTTGGGCGACCGAGCGAGACTCCATCTCAAAAAAATAAAAATAAAAATAAATATTGTATGTTTAGGTTTTACCTATGTAATTAGAAAGCTCCTTGAGGGTAGGGGACAGTGATTTGCCTTCCTCACATCCCCCCAAAGTTCCTGCACTATATCATGCATAAGTATTTAATTGAGTAATGGTGAGGAAAGTAAACAGTGTTATTGAACAAAGATTATTAAAATTCTGGTAACACCTGGTTTTGTTTCAGTACTGGGACTGAAAGTGGAATTCCTTGGATTTTGCTCCATTGGTAGATAGGATAGTATGTAGTGATGGACTGGTAGACTATTTCTCTTCCAAGCCGATTGGGTAAATGCCCCAGATTCTTACCCACTAGCCAGAGATTACAGATTACTGATTGATACAGTTTTTCTCTGTGTCCTCACCCAAATCTCACCCACATGTCATGGGAGGGACCTGGTGGAGGTGATTGGATCATGGGGGTGATTTCCCCCATGCTGTTCTTGTGATAGTGAGTTCTCATGAGATCTGATGGTTTTAAGCTGTGTGGGCCTCTTTCCTCTCTCTCCTCTCCTGCTGCCATGTAAGACGTGCCTTGCTTTCCCTTTGCCTTCTACCATGATTTGTAAGTTTCCTGAGGCCTCCCCAGCCATGCAGAACTGTGAGTCAATTGAACCTCTTTTCTTTATAAATTACTTTTATAGCAGTGTGAAACTGGACTAACACATTGATGTAGCAGGGTCCTTTAAGGTCCCATGTGATCTGGTCCCTGTTTTGTCTTTGATCTCATCTCTTTCATTGTCTACCTTCCTTTCATTGTCTACTCTGTCTCAGCCCTGCTGACCATTTTTACTTATACCCACGTCATTTGCATTACGTGACATTCCTTCTGTTCAGCATAAGCTATTTCCTCTGCCTGCATCACTGTTTCTCCAGGTCTCCCCATGGCTAACTCCTTCTCTTCATTTAGGTCTCAGCCCAAAAGTTACCTCCTCCAAGAGGCCTATCCTCTTCATTTACTGAACATCTAATGTACAAAAAAGAATATAAAATATATGTATACTCTGTCATCCACAAAAAATCTCTGAAGACATTTTAATGTATTTCATCCCATACCTTTTTATGGATGTAAACTTTTAGGAACACATTTCCATGCCACTAGGTATCCTTGAAAAAATAAGGGCCACCATGTTCAGTTGCACAGGTTGTGCACTGCACAAAGATAGCATGTCACGTATCATAAGTATCATGGAGCTTGTATGTCTATTATTTCAGTACCCCAGCTGATAAAAGCTTAAGTATCTTGTTCTAGCAAGATGAAGCTATTATGACAGTTTTTGACAGAGAAAGGGGTGTTTTGTTTAAGTTCACAATCAGAGAAATGGGTGTCTTGTTTAATTTCACAACCAGAGAAAGGGGTGTCTTGTTTAAATTCATACAGTGGTGCTGTATGGGTTGGTGGCAACCCCAGAAAAGACTGTTGTTAGTATCTGATAATGTTCCACTTTATACATGTATTATATTCATGTAACCATCTCTAGCTGTTTGTTTTGCCATTATAAATAACAGTGCAGTAAACATCTTTGTGTGTGAATCTCTGTCCAAGGTTCTGATAGTTTTTAGAATGAAATTCTTGTCTATATATGGCACTCCAAGCCCATAATTGAAACTCTGTTGTTACCACTTTCTTTGAATCTGTAGAAGGAATTTTGAGAACAGGTGACTGGTATATTCAGGATGTTGATGACAAGGAACAGAGAAAGAACAGTTAAATGGTTTGGAATTTTTCCTGGGCTGCATGTAAAGCAGTGCTTTTGAACTGGGAGCAATTTTTCCCCCGAGGGGACTTTTGGCAATGTCTGGAGACATTTTTGGTTGTCACGAATGTAGGGGGAGGGGGCAAGATGCTAATGGCATCTGGCTGGTAGAAACCAGGGATGCAGTTCAGCATCTTAAAATGCACAGGACAGCCTTTCTCAGTAAAGAATTATCCAGCTCCAAATGCCAGTAATACCAAGGTTGAGAAATCTTGATGTAATAGATGTCATGGGTTTCTTCAAGGGGAGTGGGTGGATTTAGGGTTTTTGGGTGACTTAAATTTAATTTACAGTTTGTCTTCCTAGCTGGGTGTCTAAGCCAGCTTTCTGTGAACTTTAGATCCCACACAAGAAGCAACAGGCTTGCTACCGACAGATTCGTTGATGTAAATATAGATGAGTATATAGAAGGAAATCTCACCCAGAGTTGGAAAATGTTGGAATGAAAACTGCGGCGGCCTCCCCTTCTCTCTCCTTCTCCTTCTGTTGCCCAGTTTGAAAATCGTGCCTTATTTTCTTTGGTCTCCTGGCATGGTGAATGCTGCTGGTATGGACTGTGTTTCTATATTCCTTGGTCCCCACACCCTTAGGAATGTACAGGAGAGAGACCCTGGATCATATCAGCTTAGAGATGGAGGGGAATGGGGAGGAGTGCGTTCATTCATTCATAAATGTTGACTGAGCACCTACTGTATGCCAGGTGAATGGGAGGAGGTGAGGGCACGGAGGTGACAAGGTTGGCTTGTTCTAGGCTTTGTGAACTATGGTGGGGATTTTGTTTTTTTCCAAAGGAAATGGAATAACCGCTCCTTTCCCCCCCCACCCGATATACCTAAAATTTTGCTTTTCATAACAAAAATGGGCTTCCTTTTGTATATTTGTTTTGAGACCAGCCGTTTTTCCACCAATACTGATCACACTGTAGTGAGCGTCCTGGTAGAGAAGTCTTTGCACACTTCTGTCACTGTTTCCCTAGGACAGATTCCTGGAAATGGTATGGCAAGGTCGTATGTCAGGCTTTGGGGCCAGGTTGCAAGAAACAGGAAGTCTGTGCCCTTTCAAATTCCAAGGTCCCCTTTCCCTGGGACCTTCACGTGGCCCAATCAGGCTTGCCCTCCCTTGATTTTACGTCTTCACCAATCAAATAAGTGAAAGTGGAATCCTGTTGTGGTATCATGTGCATTTCTTTGGTGACTTAAGACATAGAGCATTTTCCAGATCTCTGTGGGCTATTTGGATACCCTTTCCTTTGTTTTCTCAGGGACATTCTTTACCGATGTCTTTGGGGGATTGAGCAAGTTTCTGTCGAAATTGAGGCATGTCATGGCTGTGTGTGGGGCTTGAGGCAGTCCAGTGTAGTGGAGGGAGGGAGGCTGTGGAGGCTGGCTCCCTAGGTTCAAATACCAACTCTGCTTATTTCCATTCATATCATTTTAGGCAAATTGCTTAGCCCCCTGGGCCTCCCTTTCCTCATCAGTAAAAGTGGTATAACATTAGTGCCTGCCTTGTGGGGTGGTTGTGAGGATTCAAGCGGCACTCAAAACAGTACCTGACACACAGTGGGTGCCAAATAAGAGTCTGATGTATTACTGTTATAGGTATCGGCCTCCTCCCTCCCCAGTGCAATCGTGTGTGTGCGCCTCTGTGTACCTCTGTTGGTGCTGACAAGCCCTTTTTAAAATTTACTTTTAGAGGTGAGGTCTCACTCTGTCCTCTAGGCTGGAGCACAGTGGTGCGATCATGGCTCACTGCAGCCTCGACCACCCGGGCTCAAGCAATCCTCCCAGCTTAGCCTCCTGAGTAGCTGGGACTACAGGTGTACCACCACATCTGGCCCTTTGACAGCCCCTTTATTTCAAAGCGAAATGGCAGCCACATGATTTAGTGCAAGCTCTCCAAGCTTTAGGACCAGCTGCGACTCCTCTAACTGACCAAACAGGATTCCCCATGTCCCCAACCGCCAAAACCTGATGAAAAGCAAGCAGACCATTTTCCACATTCATGACGGAAAGGCCCTTCTCTTGGCCCCTGCCCTTGCTCATGTCAAGATTTCACTCCATCCCTGATAAAGAGGAAGCACCATGTCCCAGGAGGACATGGAAACTCTCTGCTTTGTGGTGAATAGTTATAGTAACAGTAGCTCCTCTCTGTGGGGAGCTTATGAGCCCCTAAGCTTTATGAGAACTGCCCTGGCAGTTTATGAGAACTTCATCCCAGCCCCCAGAGCTCATGGCACTTATTTTTGCCCCCAGTTTCCAGATGTGCACACTGAGACTCAGAGAGCTAACACTGCTTGCCAAGGTCACACATCTAGCAAATGGAGAAACTTTATGCGACAGGTGAAGGCACAGCAGGGATAAAAACCCAGAGGGAAAAATACTCAAGTTTTCTCTGGGAAACCATTTGCATTCCAGAGAGGTTGGTGTGCCAGTGGGCAAGAGATGTCACGGGACAATGGTTAAGGGACAGAGTCTGAGCTCAACTAGGATTAGGTTTCTTCCTTTCCTTTCCTTTCCTTTCCTTTCCTTTCCTTTCCTTTCCTTCCTTCCTTCCCCTTCCTTCCTTCCTTTCCCTCCCTCCCTTTCTTTCCTTCCTTCCTTCTTTTTCTTTCTTTCTTTCTTTCTTTCTTTCTTTCTTTCTTTCTTTCTTTCTTTCTTTCTTTCTTTCTTTTTCTTTCTTTCTTCCTTCCTTCCTTTTCTTCCTTTCCTTCCTTTTCTTTGTCTTTCCCTCCCTCCCTCCATCCCTCCCTTCCTTCTTTCTTCCTTCCTTCCTTTCTCTTTCCTTTCTTTCCCTTCCTTCCTCTCTCTCTCTCCCTTCCTTCCTTGCTTCCTTCCTTCCTTTCTTTCTCTTTCTTTCTTTCTTTTTCTCCTTCCTTCCTTCCTCTCTCGTTCCTTCCTTCCTTCCTCCTTTTCTTTTCTTTTCCTTTCTTTTCTTTTCTTTTTTGAGATGGAGTCTTGCTCTGTTGCCCAGGCTGGAGTGCAATGGCGCAATCTCAGCTCACTGCAACCTCTGCCTCCCGGTTCAAGTGATTTTCCTGCCTCAGCCTCCCAAGTGGCTGGGACTACAGGCACACGCCACCATGTCCGGCTAATTTTTGCATTTTTCGTAGAGACGGGGTTTCACCATGTTGGCCAGGCTGGTCTCGATCTCTTGACCTGGTGATCCTCCTGCCTCAGCTTCCCAAAGTGCTGGCATTACAGGCGTGAGCTACCATGCCTGGGCTAGGACTAGGTTTCTATTGGTGGTGTGGCCTTTGGGAAGCTACCTAACCTTAACCACTCTGTTTCGTCATCTATAAGATAAGCAGTGTAGCATTTTCTTCCAGGAATGTTGCAAGGATTAAATGGATAGTGACTATAAAACATCATGTGTGGCACATAGTAAATTCTCAGCAGGTAGTCATTGCTGGTCATTTACTTTTCTCTAATGACCAGCAAGCTCTTAATTTCCTCCTTGGCATGGGCACTGGGAAGTAGATGGACAAAACGCAGAGAGAAATAAACACACGGACAAAAATCCCTGCCCTGGTGTGGCTGATGTTCTGGGTGGGGAGAGAGAGAGAGTCCAAGGACCAGATAAACAGGTAAAGGACAGTTTGAGTGTGATAAGTACTAAGGCTCAAAAATAAAGATCTCCCGGGTGATCTTAGCTGCATTTGGAGGTGACAGGAGATACAACTGAGAAACTGAGATAAGAGGAAACCCAAGGGGAGATGTGGGCTTGATTTAGGGTGATCTGAGGAGTAGGAGAAGTCAGGGGCTGCTGTGGGGAGGCTCTGATGGTTCTGTCTGGGGAGTGAAGCAGGGATTGGTTGGGGAGACCCAAGGGGACAGGTGAAGGCCCCTGAGCAGGTGGCCAGTGCTGAGAAAGGAAAGGTGGAGGACCCAAGTGAGTTCCTAATTTCTTCGTTGCTCCCCTAAGGTGTTTGTCTCACCCTTGGCCTTAGGTCTTGGATCACTTACAGATGCAGACCAGGCTAGGCTCAGTGGCTTGTGCCTGTAATCCCAGCACTTTGGGAGGCTGAACCCAGGAGTTTGAGACCAGCCTGGGCAACATGGTGAAACCCCATCTCTATAAAAAAATACAAAAATTGGCCAAGGGTGTTGGCGTATGCCTGTAGTCCCAGCTACTCGGGAGGCTGAGGTAGGAGGATCTCTTGAGCCCGGGAGACCTATGCTGCCAAATAAGGTAGCCAGTAGCCACACATGGCTATTGCAATTTTAGAAATTAATTACAGGCCACGTGTGGTGGCTCACAGCTATAATCCCAACACTTTGAGAGGCCGAGGCGGGCAGATCACAAGGTCAGGAGATGGAGACCATCCTGGCCAACATGGTGAAACCCCATCTGTACTAAAAATATAAAAATTAGCTGGGCATGGTGGTGTACACCCATAGTCCCAGCTACTCAGGAGGCTGAGGCAGGAGAATTGCTTGAACCCAGGAGGCAGAGGTTGCAGTGAGCTGAGATTGCGCCACTGCACTCCAGCCTGGGCAACAGAGAAAGACTCCGTCTCAAAAAAAAAAAAAAAAAAAAAAAGAAATTAATTACAATAAAAACAGCCCCTGAGTTTCACTGGCCACATTTGAAGTGCCCGATGACCCTGTGTGGCTTAGTGACCACTGTGCTGAATAGTGCAGATCTAGAACATCCTACCGGACATGTTGCCAGGGTCCCTGAACCAACAGAATCAGCATCTCCTGGCAGCTTGTTGGAAATGCAGAATCTCATCCCCTACCCCAGACCTACTCAATCCCAATCTGCTCTTCAACGACATTCCTCAGGTGATCTTGGCTGCACCTTCTAATCACTTGGAAGCTTTAAAAATGCTGGGGCTGGGCACAGTGGCTCACGTGTGTAATCCCAGCACTTTAGGAGGCCAAGGCGGGTGGATCACCTGAGGTCAGGAGTTCAAGACCAGCCTGGCCAACATGGTGAAACTCCATCTCTACTAAAAATTATAAAAATTACCCAGGTGTAGTGGCACACACCTGTAGTCCCAGCTACTTGGGAGGCTGAGGCAGGAGAATTGCTTGAACCTGGGAGGTGGAGGTTGCAGTAAGCTGAGATGGCACTGCTGCACTCCAGCCTGGGTGACAGAGTGGGACTCTGTCTCAAAAAAAAAAAAAGAAAAGAAAAGAAAAAAGAAAATGCTGATGCCCCAAGCTCCAGCCCCACAGATGCTGGAGAGATTTGTCCGGGGTTTCCCCTGGAGTGGGGAATGTTTGAAAACTCCCCAAGGTTTCTAAAGTTCAGCCAGAGTTAGCAGAGAGCCCATCAGGGGGCTAAGCAGGTAGACTGAAGTTGGAGCTGTGTGAGGGCAAGCCACTTACCCTCTCTGAACCACAAGCTCCCTTCTCTCTAAAACTAGAGACCTGCTGGCACCTCCCTCCCAGGGCTGTGAGAAGTAAATGATGGGATGATTCAAAGCGCTGAGTAGGGTCAGATGCAGTGGCTCACACCTATAATCCTAGCACTTTGGGAGGCTGAAGTGGGAGGATTGCTTGAAGCCAGGAGTTTGAGACCAGCCTGGGCAACATTTAAACATTACCCAGGTGTAGTGGTGCATGCCTGTAGTCCTAGCTGCTTGGGAGGCAGAGGTGGGGGGATCCCTTGAGTCCAGGAGTTCAAGGCTGCAGTGAACAATGATGGTGCCACTGCACTGCAGCCTGGGGGACAAGAGTGAGACCCTGTTTCTAAAAAAGAAAGAAAGAAACCCAAAATGCTGAGCAGGTGCCTCGGATTGATAGTAAGCAGTGCCTGTGTAATAAGCATGAATTTTAAAAAATGAGGTCAGCAGCCTTAGAGCTAATGGTTAATGGGTTTGGGTGTGGGATTTTTTTTTTAATTTTTAAAACATTGAGATAAAATTCCCATAACATAAAATTGACCATTAACCATTTTAAAGTGTACAGTTTGGTGGCATTTAATACACTCAGTGTTGTGCAACCATCACCTCTCTCTAGTTCCAAGACCAAAAAGGAGACCCTGTACTCACTAAGTGCTCACTCCCCGTCTCTCCCCGCTCCCCCAGCCCCTGGCAACTACTAATCTTCTGTCTGTATAGATTGACCTATTCTGGTTTTGGGGGTTTTTGAACTCACCTTCCCTGGCTGACAACCTCTCGCCATCCAGGTGAGACTGTGTGAAAGCCCAGCTCCCTGCATTTCTGGGTCTTCCTCTCCCCACTGGGGGCTGCCCCCACCTGTTTCCCCCTCTGGGCACCCTGGTTCTACTCATCAGCCTGGCTTAATCCCAGCAGCAGGTCCATGTTCTGCTCTCCTGTGGCTGCCACAAATGAGAGGTTTCATCTCAGCTGGGTTTCTCCTAGTTAAATATTTAATAAATAAGACCTACAACTTGTGATGCTGGGAGTGTTTGATAGTGAAATTAATGATGGGGAGAGAGTGGCAGGCAGCCCACAGGTCCATGCTGGAGCTGGGATGAGGCGCCCTGGGCAGGCGTCCATGCCACTGATGCTTGGGAACCACGGTGGGCCATGCCATCCCATTTCCCCCAGCCAGGGCCTCTTTTTTAGCAGTGTGTCCAGCACAGGGCAGCCACTTGATAAATATGTGTTAAAAGAAAGAGAGACTGCGTGTGTAGGGAAGAAGGAAGAGACAGAGGAGACAAAGAAGAGACACACAGAGAAAAAGAGAGATGAGAGAGAAAGAAAAGTGGAAGGTGAGAAAGAGACAGAGATAGAAGGGGAGAAAAGGACCTGGATGGAGGAAGTGCAAGGAAGGCAGTGGTGAGGGAAAACAGAGACAAAAGATGGAAGGGATGAAGGAGAGGGAGAGCGATGGAGGAAGAGAGGAAATACAGAGAAAGAGAGACAGAAAGAAGAGAGACAATATTGCTTCTTGTATGTTCCCCTTCTCCTGTTATCCTTGACCATCTTATTATTTTTTCTTTTTTCTGTCTCTCCAGTTCTCATTTCCTTACCCTCGCTGTCTTGCCAACTCGTCATCTCTTTTCATTTCCTGTGTCTATGTTATCTTTTAATTTTCTGTCTGGGTATTTTCCCCTTTTCTCTTTCTCAGCATAAACTGTCGCTTGGTGTATGTGTCTTTTTTTTTTAGTCTTCAGCTGACGTGCGCGTGTGTGTGTGTGTGTGTGTGTGTGTGAGAGAGAGAGACAGAGAGAGAGAAGAAACCTAGAGAAGAGTGTAGGAACATAGATGAACATTTTAAAGACCAAACCATGAAGCATACACCCATTTTACCCAGGTCAAGAGCCACAGGGCCACCATCAGATTCTCCCTCAGGCTCATCCTCAATCACAGCCACTCCTTCCCTCTTGGAGGAACCACTATTGGAGATTGTATGGGAACCATTCACTTGCTTTCCTTTGTGGTTGTACCACCTAAGTACGCATCCTGAAGCAATATAGTCAGATATTATGTGGTTTTGAGTTTTATGTGAATAAAATCATGTGAGAGGAGTTGTTTTGTATTTCGCTTCATTGGTTTGCAGTTACCTTTGTGAGATTTCATCCTCATTGTGGTCACTGCAGCTCTTTCATGATCATGTTTATTCATTGATGATGAGCCTGTGACTTTGTTCTCTTTTGACACTGGCATAAGCAGCTTTGTTGGTTGTTTATGGATTCTGCTGTTCGCGTGCAGGAGTCTCTCTGGAGCACACTGCTCTGTGTGAAATTGTTGGATACTAAGATTTGTACATTTTCACCTTGACTAAACACTGCCAAACAATTTTCCAAAGTGCTTGTGCTAATTTACACTCCTGCCAGTGGTGGGTGAGCATTCAAGATGCTTCACAACCTTGCCAACACTTGGTGTTGTCAGATTTTTAAGTTATAGCCTTTCTCATGGTGATTTCTCATTGTGATTTTAGTTTGCATCCCCTGATTACAAATTAGAGTGAACATAGTTTAAAATATTTATTGACTATTCAAGCTTGCTTTTTTGTGAAGTGCCTCTACATACTCTGTCCATTTTTGATTAGGTCACTTTAAAAAAAATATTGATTTGTAGGTGATCCTTACATAGCCTGGAAACTGATTCTTCATCATTATATGTTATGCAATATTTTCTCTTGGCTTGGCTTTTGATTTCTTTTTTATAATGTCTTTTGATCACCAACAGTTCTTAATTTTGATGTGGTTGATTTTAGAAATCTTTTCCTTTATAGTTTGTGGGCTTTGTATCTTATTTAAGAAAATCATTTCTACCCTGAGGCCATGGATATATTTTATGTTATTTCTGAAAGTTTTACAGTTGTGTTCACTGTATGTCTTTAATCAGCTTGGGATTGATTTTTATGTGTGGTGTTAGGTAGGGGTCCAACTTCCTTTTTATTCCATAAGAATTGTCCCAGCATCATTTATTAAAAAGCCCATTCTTGCCCCAGTGATCTGCAAGACAACCTCTTGACTGTTTAACTTTTACCTTCTTTCATCTGGTCTGTTTTCATACTCAACCTTTGAAGCCACAAATATTTACTGAGTGCCAACTATGTGCCAGGCACTGAGTTACAGTGACGGACATGACAGATGCAATCATGGCTTTCATGGGATTTACAGTCTGGCAAGGATGACATGTAAATAGCTATTACTACTTATAATTTAAAATGTTATAGGCCTTGCAAAAAGGGACAAGTCTGACTTGCTCTAAAAGAAACATGTAAAACAACATCTTCCAGGGAAGTGCTGATAAACTGAGTCTTTAGTGGGCTTCTGCTATTGTAGGGGTGGGAATGGTGGAAAAGATGTTTTGGCCACAGGGAACAGCAAGTGCAAAGGTCCTGTGGAAGGTGCTTAGGAATTTGATATTTATCCTAAAGGCACTGTCACGCTACTGAAGCAGTAATACAATGATTTTATGTCTGTGAATGGTTCCACTGGTTGCTGCATGGAGAATGTATTGGAACAGAGCAAGAATAAAAAGCCATGAGACCAATTAGGAAATGATTTCAGTCATTCAGGGAAGTGTGCCTTGGGCTGGCATGGTGGCTGTGGAGATGGAAATCATTGATCAGATTGAAAGATATTTTGAGCTGGCATGATTTTTCCCCTCTCTCCCCTCTCTCTCTGTTTCTTTTCTGGTTGTGTTTTCTGGGTGAGAAAAGCAGTTTGTGATCCTGCCAAGGGTATGTGCTCTGGAGGATGTATTTGCCACAGATGGTCTTTGGAATTCTGGCCAAGAGAGTCACTGGACAGCCCCTGGCCCCCAGGGTTTCTGGAACCAATTCAACAATGACTGTTTATTAACAACAGCAAGGATGAGTTGCTAGCCTTTCCTTCAGAGCACCTTTTAACTGTTACGTTACTTTGTTACCCAGACAAACATTATGAAATTGGTGGAGAAGAAGTCGAAGGGTTTTTATCTCCATTTTTTATAGAATGGGGGAAGTTAATTGGCACTCTTGAAATCACATAAAAGATGTTGCTTTCGGGATTGGTTTCTGGACTTTCAGCCCAATCCCAATTACTCAAGCTCACACACCCAATCTCCAAACATACTCTTTTGCAAATAATTTCCCTACTGAGGTGCTCCTGGCCAATTTAAAAGGTCCCCATTTCCTTGCCTATAAAATAGGAATTAAAGTAAAAGTATCTACCTGTTGACTTGCTGTGAGGTCAGCGGGCCTGACACATGGCGTGGACTCATTATGTTTACCTATGTGAATCCCTTAGTTCCCTTTACTTGCAAGAGGTAGAAAACTCAAAGGGGCTTAAACAAGAAGTGGGGATTGTATTGACTCATGGGACTGAAGAGTCTCAGGAGTATCCAGCTTCAGGCTTTTGGACCTAGGGATTTGGATTTTGGATCTAGGGATCAGATAACACCATTAGGCCTCTGTTTCTGTTTCTTGACTCTACTTTTTGCAGCTGGCTCCATTATCCATGACTTAGCTGCACTTCCAGCCCTCCAGTCTGCCCAAGATCATATTCAGAGAGAGAGTCTTCTCTCTTTTTCAGCCATCTTCCCGGAATTCTCAGCAAATGCTTTCTTGCTTTTGATTGGCTGTTGCTTAGGTCATGTGCTCAGGCCAGAACCAATCACTGTGGGGAAATGGGAGGTGGAGAAAGGGGTGCTCTGATTGGCTTAGGCGTGGGTCACATGACTTTATGGAGTTGGGGTGGAGCCAACTTCTCCAAGTGGGGAAGAACAGTCTTCTTAAAGGTGTATTACCATATGCTTGCTGCTGTAACAAGCAACCCCCGAGTCTGCAGTAGCTTAAGGCAATACCAATGTACTTCTCACTCACCCTAAATCCAATCAGATAATCAGCAAGTGGCATTCCATGTGGTGATTTCAGGACCCAGGCTCTTTCCATGTGTGGCTCCACCATCCCCTAAGAACAGAAAGTCCTTCACTTCTGGCCTGTAGGAAAAGAGTATGAAGGCTCACACAGGAAGTTTTGGGAGGCCACATATAGAAGTAGTGAACCTCACTTCTACCTGCATTCTGTGGACTGGAATTTCATCCCATGGTGTATGAGAGAGGGTCCCAGTAGGAAACGGAAGATTACACCAAGAATCAAATTAAGAGATAGCTTAAGAATCAAATTAAGAGATAGCTTACAAAGGTGTGGGCCCTTACTGAAACAGAGAGGGAGGAAGAGAGGAAGGAGGCAGAGAGAGAGAGAGAGAGACAGACTCACAAAGACACACACACACACACACACACACACACACACAAGTTGAGAGAAAGAAGGGGGGAGAGAAAGAGAGAGAGGGAGCATTTCCTAACAGGAAGCTGGCAGAATAAATGTTCCCTATTGTCCAAAGCCAGAGGGTTGGGAGCCCAATGAGCCCATCCACACAGCCCCCCCATGTGACAGTCCTAGAAGCGTAAAGAAGGAAGGAGAGTGGATTTGGGGTAATGGAAGACAGGCAATACCCGTGGTCCATCTGACTGCAGGGGGAACTGAGAAATTCAGTCCATGGAGAAGAAGGTTTAGTGGACACGTCACTTTGTCTTTTTCACAAAGTGAAATTAGGTTCTCAGGTGGAAAAAAGAAAAAGAAGGTTTGCCTTGCTGCTATTCTTTTTTTTTTTTTTTTTTTTTTTTTGAGACAGAGTCTCACTCTGTCACCCTAGCTGGAGTGAAGTGGTACAATCTCAGCTCACTGGAAGCTCCGCCTCCTGGGTTCACGCCATTCTCCTGCCTCAGCCTCCCGAGTAGCTGGGACTACAGGCGCCCACCACCACGCCCGGCTAATTTTTTTGTATTTTAGTAGAGACGGGGTTTCACTGTTAGCCAGGATGGTCTCGATCTCCTGACCTCCTGATCCGCCCGCCCAGCCTCCCAAAGTGCTGGGATTACAGGCGTGAGCCACTGCACCTGGCCTCCTTACTGCTATTCTTATTATTGGTGGTAGCAGTGGTGGTGATGGTTATTGGTTCTTGGTTCCCTCTACATGCCAGTATCTGCTCTCTTCTTTTTTCTCCCTTACTTCTTTCTTTCTTCTGCAAATTCTTTCCCTTTAAGTGAAAATCTTTCTGTGTTCTCCAAGGGAGGTAAATTCTATGCCAAGCTTGAGTATGGAGTCCTCTGCTTGGATAACTGTCTTCTCCAGGAGATAATCAAGGTGGAACTGAGATAGTGGGGGTCTCTGCAGGCAGTCTGCCCCTGGCAAGCCCCTCACCTTAACCTGAGGCTGGGTGGGGAAAGGTGCCTTGATGGAGTCAGAATAGAAAGCAAGTGATCGCTGCCTGAACCAAGCAGTCACTTTCCTAGAGGTGAAACCTAGAAAAGGTCCCTCAGGCTGGGTCCAGGGAGGTGGACTTGGGTCCCAGGGGCAGGAAGCAACCTGCCGCTCACCTGCTCCTACCTCTTTGTAGCCTATCTTGGCAACCAGAAGTAGGTATACAAGTGACATTGAAGCTGGGCATGTTAACAATGGTGTGAGCCCGCCTGGCTCCAATCTGATCCAGCTGTACTGGCCATGCATCCTCGTCTCCAGCCCCTAAGGTCAGCCCAGCAGCTGTAACAATGGTCTGTCCCCTCCCCACCCCACCCACTTCTTTGAACTCCTCCAGGGATCTGTGATGATAGGGCTGTCACTGTTTCAGCTTCCACCATTCAAACTTAACAGGCCTTCTTCCCCTCCATGGAGAACGGAAGAGCAACCCCTCACTGCCTCTGGCAGCTGACCAGCAGGTCCCTGCCTTCTGCCCACTCCCAGGTCCAGGACAATGAGGTGAGAGGTAGACAGGACCAAGTTCCCCAGCGCTGTCTTCTAGGTCCACCTATCATGAGAGCCATGATTCCTAGTTTTTATCATCCTCTCCCCAACTTTGCCAACTCTGCACTTCTGGCAGCGATGGCTGCCCATGACTTCACCTTCCCGTGCCTCAGTTTCCTCGTCTGTAAAATAAGGACAACCATGGTAATGAGAGTTCTGGTCAATATGCCAAGCACCTCGCTTGCATCAATTTAGCTCATCCTTTCAGTGCCCTGAGGGGTGGGTACTGTTATCATCCCGTGTAACAAAAAGAGAAAACCGAAACAGAGAGAGCCTCATTATCTGAGGTCTTGCACCCCTCGCACAACAAAAGTGGGATTTCAACCTAGGCTATCTAGATTCAGAGTCTGTGCTCTCAATCAATAATAACAACAACAATAATAATGTCCTAATCCAATGAGTTTTTGATCAGATTCGATACAAAAGCATAGGCAGAAAAGCTTAGCCCAGTGCCCAGCACATGGTAAGAACTCAACATGTTATTTATGATAGTAATAAACCATTTTATGTTATGTAACTATATATTCATAGATAAATATAGTTGACTCTTGAACAACATAGGGGTTGGGGCAGTGACCTCCTGTGCAGTCAAAAATGTGTGTATAACTTTTTTTCTCTATTTTTTAGAAATTTTAAAATCAGAGACAAGGTCTCGCTTTTGTTGCTCAGGTTGATCTCGAACTCCTGGGCTCAAGTGATCCTCCTGCCTCAGCCTCTCAGAGTGCTAGGATTACAGGTGTGAGCCCCCGCACCCAGCCTGTGTATAACTTCTGACTCCCCCAAAGCTTAACTACTAACAGTCTACTCTTGACCAGAAGCCTTACCAATAACATAAACAGTCGATGAAGACAGATTTTATATGTTATATGCATTATATACTGTATTCTTACAATAAAGTAAGCTAGGGAGGAAAAAGTATTAAGAAAATCATAAGGAAGAGAAAATATATTTACTATTCATTAATTGGAAAGGGATCATTATAAAGGTCTTCATCCTCATTGTCCTCACATTAAGTAGGCTGAGGAAGAGGAGGAGTTGGTCTTGTTGTCTCAGGGGTGGCAGAGGTGGAGGTGGAAGGGGAGGCCAGAAAGACAAGCATGCTTGGTGTAACTGTTATTGAAAACAAATCTATGTAAGTGGACCCATAAAATTCAAACCTGAGTTGTTCAGGGGTCAACTATATATGCTACAAGTACGTAATATGCTAATATAGTTGTATGTTATTGTTATAGTACAGAGGTCAGAAAATGTTTTCTGCAAAGGATTAGCTAGAAAATGTCTAGTAAATACTGTCTCTTTGGGACCACTCTGCTCTGCCATTATAGCAAAGGCAGCTACAGGCAATATGTAAATGAATGGGGATGGCCGTTTGCCAATAAAACTTTATTTACACAAGCAAGCCGTGGGCCAGAGTTTGTCAATGGCTGGTATAGTATATGTTATTATATATTAGCTTTACTTTTTCTGTTGCTTTGTTAATGTTCTTCTTTGCCCTTCCTTTCTTAAAGGCCAGCCTTTCTTTCCCTCTGTTGGTCTGTCTTTTAGGACAGCATGGCAGGCCACTGGGATATGGGCTCTCCTGACTCCAGGCTTGTTTGTCTGATAAGACATGAGGAGTGAGGGTGGCAGGACTCTGAGCTCAGGCCTGTCCTCCTCCTCTTTCCTCTCTTCCTTTTTTCTTTCCTCTTTCCTCTTTTCTTCCCAAGCTCCAGAAGTTGCCATTTTCCTTTCCCATTGCTGATTTTCTCTGCCTTGGGAGAAAGCCCGAGAAGATCACTTGGGGAAGCCCACGAGCATCTCTGGCCTCACTCACCCAGCTCCTGCCATTCTCTTTACTCTTCCTCAGACACACCAGGCACAGTCGTACCTCAGGGCCTTTGCACTGGCTGTTTCCTCTGTCTGCATTGTTCTTCTCTCAGGTGACATGGCTTCTCCCTCCTCTCCTTCAGGACTTCACTCAAAGGCCACCTTCTCAGCGTTTGCCTCCCACCCTTCTGCCTTATTTTCCCCTTTGGAACTTTTCACTTTCTTATTTATCTGTCTGCTATCTGTCACCCTACATCACTATGATCTCCACAAGGGAAGGTGATTTTATTAGTTTTTTGTTCTGTTTTGTTTGGGATGAGATTTCGCTCTTGTTACCCAGGCTGGAGTGCGGTGGCACGATCTGGGCTCACTGCAACCTCCGCCTCCCAGATTCAAGCGATTCTCCTGCCTCAGCCTCCTGAGTACCTGGGATTACAGGCACCCACCAGCATGCCTGGCTAATTTTTGTATTTTTAGTACAGATGGGGTTTCACCATGTTGGCCAGGCTGGTCTCGAACTCCCGACCTCAGGTGATCCACCCACCTCAGCCTTCCAAAGTGCTGGGATTACCGTGAGCCACCGCACCTGACCTTTTGGTTTTACCCACCAATGTGGACTAGAACAGCCTAGATCAGCAGGTGGCATGCAGTAAGCAGTTGATAAATATGTGTTGGATGAGTGAGCACCGTGGCTCCTGTCATTCTGTTGCTGAATAGCATTCATCTGGAAATAACCACAGTTTGTTTATCCATTTACCTGTTGATTGGCATTTCTGTTGATTCTCGTTTGGGCCATTATGAACAAAGCTGCTGTGAAATACTTGTACCTTTGCCCAATTCTTCACTTGGTGAATCCTTATAAATCCTTTAGGCCAGGTGTGGTAGCTCACGCTTGTAACTCCAGCACTTTGGGAAGCCGAGGTGGGAGGATCGCTAGAGGCCAGGAGTTCAAAACCAGCCTGGGTAACATAGCAAGACCCATCTCTACAAAAAATAAAAAATTGGCCGGACGTGGCAATGCATGCCTGTAGTTCCAGCTACTTAGGAGGTTGAGGTGGGAAGAGTGCCTGAGCCCAGGAGTTCAAGACTGCAGTGAGTGATTGCATCCTGCACTCCAGCCTGGGCGACAGAGTGAGACCCTGTCTCTAAAAATGACAGCAACAACAACAATAATAAAGCCTTTAGGTTTCCTCTTAAAAGGTACATCCTTAGAGCTTTTCCTGACCCAGCAACTCACCCCAAGTCTGAATTAGACTTCACCCCATTTCTTTCATAACATTTATCACAATGACATGTTTATTTTGTGGGGGCGAGTGGCATTCTGGCCAGAACTGTCGACTTCCAGAGTGAAAATATGGAAGAACCAAATAAAACACAACACACACATTTGCACAACAGCTCAAGGGAGGTGCTTAGTTCTCTGAGTTCCCAAGAACAGAGAGATGAAGATTTGTCTGGAGAGGAAAAATCAGGGACTGCTTCTTGGAGGAGGTGGACTGTTGGTGCCCCATCCACCCACACATTTGCAGATGTGGTGATGAGGAGATGACTGTCACGAGGTCTCTGAGCCCAGGGGGCCCATGGTTGAGTGCAAAGATAGTGGAGTTGACAAATAATCATCGTATAAGAAAAGAAAAGCCACCACAGTTGCATAATGGAAAGGCGGCTTCTATAGAACATTCAGATCATAGTTGAAGGCATGTCACACTGTGTTACCCAGTGGCCACTGTCAGAGCCAAAAGTGAGAGTGGATGAGGGTTTGGGCAGGAAACAACTGAACCAGGTACAACATCACCTCTATCAGGGCTCAGCCTTATCTATTTTGTCTTCTGTTGCATCCCCAGCCCTTAGAACACTGCCTGGTCCATCTTTGCTGTGTGAATAATAATAAGGAACAATCGCTGTGTTGAGTTTGGGCTGTGAATTCAGACTGAGTTTGGTTGCTGCGCAGCCACTACTAGCTGCATACCTGATTATGAGTCTCAGTTTTCCTCCTCCATAAAATGGGCAGAAAAGAGTCCTTGCCTCATAGGGCTGTGCATTTGTTTAGAAAACACTGAAGGTTACATGAAGGAGGTTACATGAAGGAGTATACGTGGTGGCCAAGGCACTGTTCAAGACACAGGAAGCAGACAAAAGTCCCTGCCCTCTGGGAGGTTACATGCTCATTGGGAGAGATGTATGATAAGAAACAAAAAGAATAGGTAAATTGCATAGTACTTAGAAGATTATAAGGGTAATGGGAAGAGGGCAGCAAAGGGCTGGGGAGGCCAGTTGCTGTATTAGATAGAGCTTTATCAAGGCGGTGGCATTGGAGCCAAGACTTGAGGAAGCTGTGAGGATGTCTGGGGAAAGAAGGAATAGCTGATGCAAAGGCCCTGAGGTAGGGGTATGTGTGACATGTGTGACATGTGTGACAGTGAGGAGGCAGGTGTGGCTGAAGGCAGTGAACAAGAGAGAGGGAAGGTGCAAGGGTGAGGACAGAGAGATGACGGGACAGGTTGTGGAGGGCCTTATGGGCTGCGGGGAGGACTTTGGCTTTTGCTCTGAGGGAGGTGGGCGCCATGGAGGGCTTTTGAGCAGAGGAGGGACATGACCTGACTCAGATATTCGTAGGCTCCTCTGGCTGCTGTGAAAAGAACAGACTTTGAAGGTTGGGCACGGGCAGGGCATAAGCTGGGGAATTAGGGAGGAGGTGACAGTATTGGTCCAGGCAGGTAATAGTGGGGGTGGGACCAGGTTGTTGGCTATGGAGATAATAATGAGTGGCTGGATTCTGGTTATAGTTTTTAAATTTTTTTATTGTGATAAAATGAAATTTACCACTTTGAGGTGTGCAGTTCCACAGCACTTACTATAGTCACCATGTTGTGCAACAGTCACCTCTATTGAGTCTCAGAACATTTCACCCCCCCTAAAGGAAACCCTGCACCCGTTATTAGTTACTTCCAGTTTCTCCCTTCCCCCAGCTTCTGGAAACTACTAATTCTGGATATAAGTTGAAAGTTGACCAGTAGGATTTCTAGGCAGACAGGTGGTGAGGTCTCAATGCATTCATGCACGGAAAGTACTCAGGTGGCATATAATAGGTGCTCAAAACTGAAATGATGATGATGAGTTGGCAATGATGGTGAGTCCTTCCAGAATCCCTGCTCTAGTGCTAAACTGACCTACCTAGCTGTGTAGAATTCTCACCTGCTGGCCGGGAGGGTGGCAGAACCAGGATCTGTTCTTACTTCCAGTCTGGCCTGGGTTAGGGATGGGGGAGGAATGATCAGAAGAACCAAGCCAGCACCATCCGTTCTGGAACATCATCCAACTCTTGTCCAGATTTCCCAGAACTGAGCAGGAAAATGTCCAGGGAGGAACAGTGCAGCTGATGGAAGTCCTGGCAAGCCCTGGCCCCAGCTTCCTGAGCTGCTGTTGCACCAACTAGCATTTGTTGGACCTTCAGTCTGAGCCAAGATGGCAGCTTCAGAGGAAGAACAAGAAGTGTACAAGTTTCTTTCGTGGTTGTGTCCCCACCTCCTTATATAGCCTCATATAAACCCCTGCACTATCCTGTTACTGTTTGCCTCTCCCTGAAAAGAGTATAAAACTCCCCCACTTTTTCCCTACTGTTCACAATGTGTTTTGGTTTCTAAAGATGAAACTCCTTTAATTATGTTCTGGTTGTAATTTTCTGGCTCCTTTTATTTCTCCCTTACTTGACGTATTATTTTCCCTTGTTCCTTCTGCCCCCTGCCTCCATTGATGTTTCTCTTCACTGCTATCTAGATTTTATTCTCAACTCCTGCCAAGTTCAGGGTGGTAGAGCAAAAAGACATGGACCATTTAGTCTTGAATTCAGGTCCCACTTCTGACACCTTCAAAGCTGCTTTACTTTGGGCAAGTCATATGATCTTCCTGAGGGGGTATCCTTTACCTTGTTCAGCTAACATTTCTTGTTTTTCTCTGGGCACAGAGTAGACCGTCATTTTCCCCACCTCCCTGAAGTTAGGTATGGCTGTGTGATTTGGTTTCATCAATGAAATGTGAGGGGAAGTGACATGAGTCCTTCTGGACAGAAGCCTTAAGGGTGAGCATGGGATTCACCATGTTTCCTTTTTCTTGCCTCCACTGTCATGGATGTACAAAGATGGACCCTCTCTCAAAGTAAGTGCTGGAGAGAGGATGACATAGATCAGTCCCCATCCCACTTCATAGCATGAGTAGAAAAATAGACCTGGGGTGTGTTCAACCACTGAGATCTAGGGATTGTTTGTTACTGCAGCAGGACATAGACTAGGCTGACTGTATACCTCATTATCTGCATTTTGGGGCTGATACCTAATCACAGTGTCTCCAGGAGGATTATGTAGTTGTATGTTTTAGGGATGGATATTCATATTTTCCTATAAGGGCTCAATAGGTTCAGAAATGTCACATGCATGTAAACTTCTGATTAACAAATATTTCTTCCTCTCCAATTTCTTCCTATAGTGCTTCTAATTTTCCTGTTTTTCAATCTTGAATAAAATGTGAGAAAGAAGTGTTTGACTTTTCCTTCGAGGAGATTAATGGTTTCTAAAGCCTGGGGCATTGATTTAGTCATTCTCAACCTCCTTGTTTCTATGACCTTTTTTTCTCTTTCTCTGGTCACTTAGTGTCTGCTAAGGGGTGAAGGAATCTCTGTTTTAACTCATTGCATTTTTTTTTTTTTAAGACGAAGTCTCCCTCTGTTGCCCAGGCTGGAGTGCAGTGGTGTGATGTTGGCTCACTGCAACCTCCGCCTCCCGGGTTCAAGTGATTCTCCTGTTCAGCATCCCAAGTAGCTGGGACTACAGGTGCCTGCCACCACTCCCGCCTAATTTTTGTATTTTTGGTAGAGATGGGGTTTCACCATATTGGCCAGGCTGGTCTCAAACCCCTGACCTTGTGATCCGCTCACCTTGGACTCCCAAAGTGCTGGGATTACAGGCGTGAGCCACCACACCTGGCCAACTCATTGCATTTTTAACTCTTGACATCTTCATCTTCTTTTTCCCACCTCCCCTTTGCCTGTTCCTCCCCCGTTCACCCCACCAGGGAGTTTATAATCAGGTTCTAGAACCTGCAATGTTTTTCTGTTGTTGTCTTCCATCTTCCTTGAGTCTTATGGGAATCGGCCGTAGTCACAAATTAACAAATAGCTCTGAAGTGCCTCAAGCTTGGAGGCATTTCCTTTTGCTCACCTAAGCAAGATCCTGGAGCTGTTGCAAATATCCTGCCCCCTACTGTAAATCTGTCTTCATGGTTGTAAGAGATTCAGTCGGGGTCAGTGAAGACCCGAGCAGGAGTCTTGGCCGAGGCTCCTTGATGTTCTGGCTGCGCTGGGTGTTGTCATATTGATTAAGCTCCTGGGACTGCTGCCAGCAGCCTCTAGGATTAAATCAATAGAGTTTGCAAAAGTAAAAGCTTCTTTTGGAGACACAGAATATGTGGGTTTATTTTTTAATGATAAAGCTTCAAGGAGAATCTTCATGGATGGCAGAACAAGTGATGGAAAAGGCGAGGCAGACCCAAATATTTGGGGAAGTGCAGTGGGGAGCAAGTGAGGGAGGTTTCATTGGGAGGCCAGGGCTTTCCAGAAAATCTGTTTAACTGGAGTTGCTAATGCAACAGCTCAGAGTTAGAAGGGAAGATGGAAGATGCAAGAAGGACTGCCGCTGAGATGTAAAGAGAAATGAAGGAGAGGTGGATCCATTTGCTCATTCAATAAACATTTTGGGCAGCAGGGGGTTGGGGGGGGCCTGCCATGTGCCTGGCACTGGGATGTACATGGTGGGGACGTGACAGTGGGCAAGACAGATGTGGTTCCTCCTGGCCCTCCTGGAACTTGTAATAGGAAAAGAAGGCATAAAATAAGGAATAGGCAAATGCAGACATAATTACTAATTGTGGTAAGTGTTTGGGAGAAAACCAGCAGGGTCCTGTGTTTGTTTCCTAGGGCTGCCAGGACAAACTGCCATGAACTATATGGCTTAAAACAACATAAATATATTGTCGCCCAGCTCTGAAGGCGGGAAAACCAAAGTCAAGGCATCAGCAGTGCTGAGCTCCCTTGGACGGCTCTAGAGAAGAATACTTCCTTGATTCTTCCAGTTTCTGGTAGTTGTTGGCATACATTGGCTTGATTGGCTTGTGGCTGCATCACTGCAATCTCTGCCTCTGCCTTCACGTGGCCTTCTCCTCCATGTCAGTGTCTTCTCTTCCTCTTCTCTCTCTCTCTCTTTTTTTTTTTTTTTGACAGGGCCTCACTCTGTCACCCAGGCAAGAGTACAGCAGTGCAATCATAGCTGACTGCAACTGCTGCTTCCCAGCATCAAACAATCCTCCCACCTCAGCCTCCTGAGCAGCTGGGACTTACAGGCGTGCACCACCATACTCAGCTAATTTTTAAATTTTTGATAGAGATGGGATCTCACTATATTGCCCAGACTGGTCTTGAACTTCTGGGCTCAAGTGATCCTCCCTCCTCAGCCTCCCAAAGTGCCGGGATTACAGATGTGAGCCACTGCACCTGGCCTTATAAGGATCTTTGTCGCTGGATTTTGAGCCCATCAGATAATCCAGGACAATCTCATCTTGAGATCTCTAATTTAATTATACTTGCAGGTGTGAGCCACTGCACCTGTCTCTTATAAGGATCTTTGTCGCTGGATTTTGAGCCCATCAGATAATCCAGGACAATCTCATCTTGAGATCTCTAATTTAATTATACTTGCAGAGGCCGTTTTACTAAATAAGGTCATGGCCACAGGCTCCAGAGGCTAAAGCATGGGTATGATTGCACCACTGCACTTTAGGCTGGGTAACAGAGCAAGGCCCCATCTCTGAAACATAAAATAAAATAAGAAACCTACTACAGGTCCTTTGCGTAGAGGATAATTAGAAGTACAGGGGTAGCATGTAAGTGAAGACCTGAAGGTTGTTAAGGACAGAGCAGAGTGTGAACAGAATGAGACAGAGGGAGGAAGAGAATCCTAGGCAGAGGGAACAGCATGTGCAAAGGCCCTGGGGAAGGAACAAGTTCATCATGTTAAAAATGAGCCAGTGTAGCTAGAGTCTGATGAGCAAAGGGACTCACAGGTGGGAAGACACCCAAGAAGTTGGCAGAGACAGGTCACACAAGACCTTCTAGGTCAAGTTCCGGAGGTGAACCTTATTCTACATGCAATGGGAAGTCCTCAGAGAAGCTTAAATGGGATGGGACAGAACTGCTTTACTTTAAATATATATACATATATACATACATATAATATTATATATAAAACATATATATGTATACATATATACATATCTACCTGCCTATATATTTTTTAGCTGGGCATGGTGGCTCACACCTGTGATCCTAGCACTTTGGGAGGCTGAGGTGGGAGGATCACTTGAGCCCAGGAGTTCAAGACCAGCCTGGGCAACATAGGGAGACCCCATCTCTACAAATAAAAATTAAAATTAAAAATTAGCTGAGTGTGGTAGTGTGCACCTGTAGTCCCAGCTACTCGAGAGGCTGAGGTAGGAGGATTGCTGGAGCCCCAAAGGTTGAGGCTCCAGTAAGCTGTGATTGTGCCCCTGCACTCTAGCCTGAGCAACAGAGTGAGATCCTGTCTCAATAAAATAATTTTTGTATTGAGGTGAAATTCATGCAACATAAGTTAACCATTTTAAAATGAGCAATTCAGTGGCATTCAGTACATTCGCAATATTATACAACCTCCACCTCTTTCTAGTGCCAAAATATTTTCATCACCACCCCTCCAGAAAACCCTGTATCCATGAGGCAGTTGCTCCTCATCCTCCCCTCCCTGTATCCCGCCAATCCCCACCACTCCTGGTAACTACAAATTTGTTTTCTGTTTCTGTGGATTTACCTATACTGGCTCTTTCATATAAATGAATTCAGGCATTATGTGACCTTTTGTGTCTGGCTTCTTTCACTTCGCATAATGCCCTGGCTTCTGTCTGGAGAATGAAATAGAGGTCAGAAAGACAGGCAATAGACCACTTTGGAGTCTACTGAGATTGTAGATATTTCTGTGGGAAGGGACAGTGGCTTGACCTTGGGTGGTGCTGAAGAGGCGATGCTGAGCAGGAGGATTCAAAGTCTAATTTTGGAAGTAGAATTGGTGGGGTCTGATGATACATCAGCTGTAGGGGGAGGAAGATGTAGGAATTGGGAAGGTCTCTTAGGGTAACCTTACCTGATTGAGCTCCTTACTAGGCAGCTGGTGGTACAATTCATGACAAAGGTTAAGAGAGGAAGAGACATGGGATTAGGGAGGGAATGGAAGAGTTTGGGCCTTGGACACTGTAGTAGTTTGAATCCTGTCCACCAAAAATTCAGATGCATTTGGGACTTCAGAACCTGAGACCTCATTTGAAAGCAGGATCTTTGCAGATGTCATTGAGTCAGGGATTGAGATGAGGTCATCCTGGATTACAGTGGACTCGAGATTCCATGGTAAGTGCTTTTATATGAGAAGGTACAGGGGAGAAAGTCATGTGGCAATAGAAGCAGAGAATGGAGTGCTGCAGCCACAAGCCAAAAGACACGTAGAGCCACCAAAAGCGGGAAGAGGCAAGGAAGGATCCTCCCCTACAGCCTTTGAAGGGAAATCCCCTAATTTCAGACCCTTGCCTCCAGGATGATGAGAGAATAAATTTCTGTTGTTTTAAGCCACCCAATCTGCAGCAATTTGTCATGACTGCCCTAGGAGACTAATATAGATCCTCCTATGAGATGCTCTAAGAAGACACAGAGTGATATAGCTATTGCTAAGACCACACACTGTAGCAGGGAGGAAATCAAATGGAGAAATGCCCCAACTCTCCCTCCTCTCTGGTCTCTTGCTGGTGCCTCCCATTGGCCAAGCCAACCCAGAAGGCAGAAGATGTGGTGGAGGGCAGCGTTGCAGGGCTTGGATGATGCAGTCACAGAAGTCAGCCCTGCCTCTACTAGGATACCAAACAGGGCAATGAGTGGATATTTTAGGGAGAAAGGGCAACAAGAGAATGGCAAAATACATCGAAATGCATGCAAGCTCTAGAAAGAGGGTAGAGATAGAGAAAGGATGATTACCTAGGATTAAGCCCCAGGGAAGACCAATATTTAGAGATTGGATAGAAAAAGAGGAGCAAAAAGGGAAGATTGAGAAGTAGAGACCAGGAGGATAGGAGGAAAACTAGAACAACATTAAGAAGGGCATGGTCAAGTAATCTGGGCACAGAAAAATGGCCCTGGGATTTGGCAGCCTGGGGGTCTTTGGTGATCCTCTTTGGAAGAATTTTGGCTGAGCGATGGGGGCTAGAAACCAGCCTGGGGAGGGTAGGAGAAGAATGTGCAGTGAGGAAGTGGCAGGAACACGTGAAGGCAACTCTTTATGAAAGGGAGTAGAAAAATTGGTTGGTGGCTGAAGGAAAATTTTGAGTCAAGGGTGGAGGTTTTAATGATGGAAGAATATTGATTTCTGTAAATTGGGTCATTCCCATCCATTATACCAATATGCATGGGTGTCTTCTCTCATATAGGATGCTGGGATTCTCAAATGCCCATTTGAGGTTTAGCATCGTGAATTTAATGTCACCAGCCCAGACAGTTGATCTCATTCAGGAATGCTCCACCGCCCAGGTATGGGGAAGGCAACTAGTTGAGTTCATGCAGGGATGGATTTTTTTCCAGGAGAGAAACAGAGGCAAGAAAGTGTGATATAATCAACCTACATAAGGTTGACAAGGCAGGAGAGGGTCCTGAGAAATGGCGGGGTCAGTAGGTTGCAGGGCTCGATGGGATGGACGTTGGTTTGCATTTAAAGCAGTTAGTGAGCTGGGAGGTGGTTAAAGGGGAGGTGGTTTGGCCGGGCACGGTGGCTCACACCTGTAATCCCAGCACCTTGGGGGGCCAAGGCAGGCGGATCACAAGGTCAGGAGATCGAGACCATCCTGGCTAACATGGTGAAACCCTGTCTCTACTAAAAATACAAAAAAAAAAAAAAAATTAGCCAGGCGTGGTGGCGGGTGCCTGTAGTCCCAGCTACTCGGGAGGCTGAGGCAGAAGAATGGCGTGAACCTGGGAGGCGGAGCTACTGTACTCCAGCCTGGGCGACAGAGTGAGACTCCATCTCAAAAAAAAAAAAAAAAAAAAAAAAGAGGAGGTGGTTCAAGACAAGGATGCTGGAAACAGGTGTTTTGGAGGTGGCTGGTGTAGCTTCTGAGCATGCATAGCTGGAGTGGCTTGGAGGAGACATTGGTTATTGATGAAGAGGTAGGGACATCCTCCAGTGATCAAGGAAGCAAGGGACCAGCATGGACAATGGTCTCTCCACAGGGAAATTGGAGGTCATCAAATGTTAACAGGTTCTGTCAGAGTCTTAGCTTCCAGCTTCTGTTTTCTTGTGGATCTCAGGATCTTGGCTGCTGGTGCTACCTCTGACTTTGGAATTCCCATTGAGCCCAGCAGCACTGGGAGGGACCTTCATGGCATTGGCTGGTTTAAGGAAGACCTTCTTGGCTTTGCTGACTTTCTTGGGAGCCTTCTTAGCTACACCTGCTTTTGAGGGAGCCCTCCTCACCTCACCTGACTTCTTGGGGGCACCTTTTCCACCTTATCTGAGTTGGAAAGGTCTTTCTTTGATTCTCTTGGTTTCTTGGGGCCCTTCTCACTGGTTTTTCTGGGGACCATGATGGTGGACATCTTCCAGAGCTGAGTTTTCCTTTTGTTCTTAGGAACTAATTTGAGGCTACCAGTGGCCCCACCTTGGTCTTAGAGTTGATGGTCTGCAGGGAATTTCCAGGTTAAAGGTTTTTTGTTTGTTTGTTTAATTTTGAGACGGAGTCTTGCTCTGTCACCCAGGCTGGAGTGCAGTGGCACGATCTTGGCTCACTGCAGCCTCCGCCTCCTGGGTTCAAGCAATTTTCCTGCTTCAGCCTCCTAAGTAGCTGGGATCACAAGCATGCACCACCATGCCCAGCTAACTTTTGTATTTTTAGTAGAGACAGGGTTTCACCATGTTGACCAAGCTGGTCTCAAACTCCTGAGCTGAAGTGATCCGGCCACCTTGGCCTCCCAAAGTGCTGGGATTATAGGTGTGAGCCACTGCGCCTGACCTCCAGGTTTAAGTTTAAACCATGAAGTAGATGGACTGTGTAGAGAGAGACCAGGGAAATGGAGGATTTTGCTGACCACTGAACAGGGATGTCGCTATTGCCAGAGAGGAAAAGGACTCCCCCTTGGTAGAATGAACATATAAGGGAAAGTGGATGAAAACTGAATCAGGAAACAGAGACCTCACACCACTCAGAGGTCCCTAGAGAACTTTACTGACCTAGAAAAAAAGATAAACAGGGAGAAGGTCTTCAGTTCTTGTTTGGAATCTGACTCCGAAGCATCCTCACTCCTCACTCTCTTCCCAACCCTGAGAGTCTGAAATTGAAGAATACTTTTTGTTTAAAACTTGGCTTGTTGTTTTGTTTTTTCTTTTTGTTTTCATCAAGGGATCTTTATTTTACTTTTGTGTATTGGTGTGTTTTCTGTGAGTCATGTTAATTCTTCCATGTTTAAACTTTTTGGCCCAGAGGAATTTATACATTTAAATTATGGATTTAATTTCAGAAGGTACACACACACACACACACACACGCACACACACACACACTCACTCACTCATCTCACTTTTTAAAAACTGTAAAATATAGCCCTGTAAATCTCCAGAAAATATCTAATGTGAGGCAGGTATGGTGGCTCACGCCTGTAATCTCAGCACTTTGGGAGGCCGAGGCGGGTGGATCACCTGAGGTCAGGAGTTCGAAACTAGCCTGGCCAACGTGGTGAAACCCTATCCTCACTAAAAATAAAAAAATTAGCCAGGGGTGGTGGCAGGTGCCTGTGATCCCAGCTACTCAGGAGGCTGAGACAGGAGAATCACTTGAACCCAGGAGGCAGAGGCTGCAGTGAGCCGAGATCACCCCACTGCACCCCGGCCTGGGCGACAGACTGAGACTCTGTCTCACAAAAAAAAAAAAAAAAAGTCAGTGTGCATCCCCTCCGACACCCAGCAACTTCACATCTTGGAATTTATGCTGCAGGAAAATTATCACAAGTGCACAAGGATGTATGGTGAGATTATTGTTATTATCATTTTAAAAGGTAGGGTCTCACTGTGTCACCCAGGCTGGAGTGCAGTGAAGTGATCACAGCTCACTGCAGCCTCGACCTCCTGGGCTCTAGTGATCCTCCCGCCTCAGCCTCCCCAGTAGCTGGGATTACAGGTGTGAGCCACCATGCCTGGCATCCCCCTTTTAAAAAAAAAAAAAAAAAAAAAAAAAAAAAGGTTTTAATTATGAAAAGAATATGGGCTCGTTGTTTTGTGTGGTTTTTTAAAAGTTTAAAAAATGTGTAGTGTGTCATTTAGAAGGTGAAAAGCCCTTACCCCATCCCACCTCCCAGAGATAACCTCTGCTAGCATTTTGTGTTTGTCTTTCAAATTTTTTCCCACACACATTCTTTGTACTGGCTGCTTCCCCTCCTGGGTTACTCTTCTCCCAGATAGAAACAGGGCTCATTCCCTTGCCTCCTCCAGCTTTTATTAAAACATTATCTTCCCTCTAGCTGGATGCAGTGGTTCACGTCTGTAATCCCAGTGTTTTGGGAGGTGGGGAGGCAGGAGGATAGCTTGAGCCCAGGAGTTTGAGACTAGCCTGGGCAACATAGCGAGACCTTAAGTAAGTAAGTAAGTAAATAAATAAATAAATAATGGAAATTTAAAAGAGAGAGGGAAGGACTCTTGAAAACTGTCCATATCATGCTTCTCTAAATGGTTGAGGGCTCAGAGGAAAAAAAATCAACAATTTCACATCATGGAATTTATTCTGCAGAAAAATTCTCACAAGTGCATAAGGATGTGTGGTCAGATGATGATGATGATGATGATGATGATTATTATTATTGATGAAAGTAGTAGTAGTAGTAGCAGCAGCAGTATTTTAAAAGACAGAGTCTCGGCCGGGCGCGGTGGCTCACACCTGTAATCCCAGCACTTTGGGAGGTTGAGGTGGGCAGATCACTTGAGTTCAGGAGTTCGAGACCAGTCTGGCCAACATGGTGAAACCCCAACTCTACTAAAAATGCAAAAATCAGCCAGGTATGGTGGTGGGTGCCTGTAGTCCCAGCTACCAGGGAGACTGAGGCATGAGAATAGCTTGAACCGAGGAAATAGAGGCTGCAGTAAGCCGAGATCGTGCCACTGCACTCCATGTACTCCACCCTGGGTGCTGATCCAGGTTAGGTGCAAGAATCCGTCTTAAAAAAAAAGAAAAGAAAAGAAAAAAAAGGACAGAGCCTCACTCTGTCACCCAGGGTAAAGTGCAATGAGTAAAGGCCCATGATGGGAACCCTGAGGAGAGAGTCAAGGGGAAAGAAAAAAAAAGCAAAACCAAAATGCAATTTAAAAAAAACCAGGTGCAATTCACATAACATAAAATTAACCATTTTACAGTGAACGGCTCTGTGGCATTTACTGCACTCCAACTGTTACGTAACTACCACCTCTGTCTAGCTCCAGAACATTTTCACCACCCCTAAAGGAGACCTTGTACCCATTAAGCAGTCTCTCCCCTTCTCCCCTCCCCGCCACCTTCCTCTAGCCTCTGGCAACCACCCATCTGCATTCTGTCTCTATGGATTTACCTATTCTAGGTAGTCAACAGGATGAGATTGCCCAAAAGTCCATCCACGGATGAACAGATAAACCAAGTGTGGTATATCTTCCTCAGATATTAGTCTGCCTTAAAAAGGAATGAAATACTAATCTTTGCTACAACATAGATGAACCTCAAAAATATGATGTGGCTGGACACAGTGGCTTATACCTGTAATCCCAGAACTTGGGGAGGTTGAGGTGGGCGGATCGCTTGAGCCCAGGTGTTCAAGACCACCCTGGGTAACATAGCAAAACTCCATCTCTACAAAAAAATTTACAAAAAACTAGCCAGGTGTGGTGACATGTGCCTGTAGTCCCAGCTATTCAGGAGACTGAGGCGAGAGGATCGATTGAGCCCAGGAGGCCGAGGCTGCAGTGAGCCATGATCATGCCACTGCACTCCAGCCTAGGCAACAGAGTGAGACCCTATCTCAAAAAACAAAACAAAACAAAACAAAAAAGTTGATGCTGAGTGAAAGGAGCCAGACACAAAAGGCAACATCGTGTTTAATTCCATTTACATGAAATGTCCAATGACGGTTTTTTTTTGGCAACATTTATTTTGAGTCTAATATTCAGTGAGTGGACCACACATATGCATGCACTGCAGTATGTTCTTGGAAACATTTCAGATTTGAGAGAAGGTCTATTCAGCTTTGATGACGGTAGGTGTTGTCCCTTCCCTCCCTCCTTGAAGAAAAGGAACTAAGGCTGGGTGCGGTGGCTCATGCCTGTAATCCCAATACTTTGAGAGGCTGAGGTGGGCGGATCACTTGAGGTCAGGAGTTCAAGACTAGCCTGGCCAACATGGTGAAACCCTGTCTCTACTAAAAAATACAAAAAATTAGCCAGGTGTGGTGCCGCACGCCTGTAATCCCAATTACTTGGGAGGCTGAGGCAGGAGAATTGCTCCACCCAGGAGGTGGAGACTGCAGTCAACCGAGATCGCACCATTGCACTCCAGCCTGGGCGGCAGAGCAAGACTCCGTCTTGAAAAGAGAAGAGAAAAGAAACGAAAAGAAAAGGAACCAAGATCTAGAAGGGCAAAAATAGGAAAAGTTGGCCAGGCACGGTGGCTCACGCCTGTAATCCCAGCACTTTGGGTGGCCAAGGCGGGCAGATCACGAGGTCAGGAGATCGAGACCATCTTGGCTAACACGGTGAAATCCTGTCTCTACTAAAAATACAAAAAATTAGCCAGGCGCGGTGGCGGGCGCCTGTAGTCCCAGCTACTCAGGAGGCTGAGGCAGGAGAATGGCATGAACCCGGGAGGCGGAGCTTGCAGTGAGCTGAGATGGCGCCACTGCAGTCCGGCCTGGGCGAAAGAGCAAGACTCCATCTCTAAAAAAAAAAAAAAAATTGGAAAAGTTATTTACTATTAGCAGCAATTGTCATAAAGTAATGAACATTTATTGCATGATTACAATGAGATGAATTGTATCCTGTTTTTATAAGCATATTGTTTTCTTTTTTAAAAAAATATTTATTTCTTTATTTTAAGAGATAGGGTCTTGCTCTGTTGCCCAGACTGGAGTGCCATGGTATGATCATAGCTCAATGCAGCCTCAAATTCCTGGGTTCAAGCAATCTTCCTGCCTCAGTCTCTTGAGTAGCTAGGACTACAGGCATGTGCCAACATGCCTGGCTAGTTTTCTTATTTTTAAATGTGTTTTTGTAGAGACAGGATCTTGTTGTGTCGCCCAGGCTGGCCTCAAACTCCTGGCCTCAAGCAATCCTCTGCCTTGGCCTCCCAAAGGGCTGAGATGATAGGCATCTACCTCTGCATTTGGCCCACATTAAATTTTCTAGTCATCATGGGAACCAAAGTAAACAATATAAAACACTCACATTCATTGAGCACTTACTATATGCAGGGCCCTGTAATAGATTATTGTGTGTATCAACTCATTCCATTCTCACACAACCTATGAGGTTGGTGCTATTTTCTACCTTTTATATATGAGGAAACTGAGGCCAGAGAAGGAAACTGCCTTGCCCAAGGTCAAAGCCACGTCTGATCCCCAAATCCTTTCAACTCCTCTGCACTACTATGTTTCAGTGCAGATATTGCCAGTTTTCTAAGCAGAAGCATGATTTAGCAGCCCTGAGTAGACTTCTAATTTCAGAACCAAAGTGTTGGACATTGTTGGATAATATGAAAAACAAATGACACACAAACCTATTTGATACTCAGTTTTTAATTTTCTCTTCATTTGATTTTCCTGATGACATGATTAATCTTTTTCGCCTCTACCCTGTATGTGAAATGTAGGTCTTTGCAGATGTCTCAGAGAGTGTTAATAGTTGCTACTGGTTTTGTTTTCTCTCCCCGGGGCTTCCCATCCCTGGGTGCAAGTGAAATTAAACTTGTGCCTCTTTGCCGCTGGCCGTGGTGCTGAAAACATCCCGGGCAGCGCTAGGGTTGCCCTTGTTAGCACGCCGTCCCTGCTAAGAGTCTTGGGCTGATCAGCGAGTGGAGAGATCTTTTCCAGGCTTCATTTTGGTTAGAACTGTGTGTTCAAGATTTTAAAGCCCACGTCTGGGAACTGGAGGCTGTTTGGATTATTTGAAGTTGAAATAGTCATTAATAATTCCTACTTGAGATGGGCTTATGAGGGTGTGGACTAGCATGCAATGGTTGGCCTTTAATAAACTGTGGCCATTGGTTGGGGCTTGGGTGAGGTGTAACCCATTTGGTCTAATCCATATGGTTAGGGCCCCAAGCGCACCTGCATTCTTTTTTTTTTTTTCTTTTAATAAAGGCAAAACCATCCATCTTCTAACCAGGATAGCTCCTGAGTGGTCTTTGGGGACCACCAGCTTAAAAGCATAGACTGTGGGCTGGGCACAGTGGCTCATACCTGTAATCCCAGCACTTTGAAAGGCCAAGGTGAGAGAATCGCTTGAGCCCAGGAGTTCAAGACCAGCCTAGGCAACATGGTGAGACCCTCATCTCTACAAAAATGTTACAAATTAGCCAGGTGTGTTGGCATGCACCTGTAGTCCCAGCTACTCAGGAGGCTGAAGTGGGTGGATCGCTTGAGCCTGGGAGGTCAAGGCTACAGTGAGCTGTGATCATGCCACTGCATTTCACCCTGGGCAACAGAGCAAGACCCTAACTCAAAAAAAAAAAAAGGCATAGACTGTGGAGTTGGGCAGACCTGGGTGTGAGCCCCAGCTCTGCCAGTACCTCCTATGTGACCTTGAAAATTTGTTTAATCTCTCTGAGCCTGGATTTTCTTATGTGGAAAATGGGGCTTACCATAGAACCCACCTTGTAGAAATGTTGCAAGGAATTAACTAAAACAAAGTGCTTTCCACGGTATCTGCCCAAAGAAGCAGCTGGAAACAAGGCAGCTGTAATTATGGTTGCTGTGCTTGTTAGTGGCCCCATAATAGTTGATCATATTGCAGAGTGAAATTGGGGCATGTGTTTAGTGGACCAAGGAATATGTCTTAAACCCATATATTTAGGGTCCTGGTACCCTCTACTCTTTTCCTGGTGATTGTGATGAGCATGGAACTTACATGAAAATAAGGTCTGTTTGGCTTCTTCCCACAAGCTCAATGACCTGGCTAACTGCTACAAGTATCTGTTTCCTTAGAACCCACCCATCAGCAGCCCCCATAGTGGAGACAAGGTCACGAAGAGTTGACAAACCTGATTTGATTTTCACACCAACCACAGGAGGTTTGAAATGAGATGAGGGTGAAGGGCACCACAGAGGGATGCAAGGATTACTTGGACACTGCAAGGTCTTGCTAAGGGACGGGAACCATCAGCCATGCCCACTTTGAGAATTTTCCTTGACGTTCTGAATCCCAAGAGCAAGGTCCTGTTGGCAGATGCAAGTCCTCCTTCTTCCCTACGCAGAATCACTTGGTCTTTTCCAGGGTCACATACAGCCTCTCTCTGGGGCCTCTGCAGGTCCTGATCAATTTCGTTGTGTATAGAGCTCTGTGTCTCCTCACCTGCCTGCAGGGCTATCTGCTATCCTGACTTCCGAGAGCCATTTCGGGAGCCAGCTTTTCCTCCCATCAGGGATGCTTCTCTTCTTTCAGCCCCCGCCCCCCTTTGGCCTCCTAGGATGGCTGATTTTTCTGGATCCCGCTGACACAGGTGCTTTCTCTCCGAGCCAATCAGGGAGCAGAAAGACTCAGCTCAGCTAACAGAGGCATTGCTCACCGCAGCTGTGAGTTAGAACTCAGGCTTTCTAAATTGGGAGGATCAGGCATGACTTGAGGTCAGGCTGAGAAAGCCTCGCCTCCCCCCAGCTCGACTACCCAGTGCAACCTTTGACTTCCGCCTCGGGCGAGGCATCTCTTACCATGCCAAGAACTCAGCAGCCCATCTTTCTTTCATCTGGGCACCAAGTACATCGTTGCATATTTCAGGGGATTTCACTGTGTCCTTAACATGCTCATGGAGACTTGGCTTGAGATGAAGTCAGGGTTTATAGGCAGCAGGACCCATGTCCTCTTCCTTCATTTCCTCCACCGGTGATTTTTGTTTTGTTTTATTTTTGAGACAGAGTCTCATTCTGTTGTCCAGGCTGGAGTGCAGCAGCATGATCTCGGCTCACTGCAAACTCTGCTTCTCGGGTTCAAGTGATTCTCCTGCTTCAGCCTCCCAAGTAGCTGAGATTACAGGTGTCTGCCACTATGCCCAGCTAATTTTTGTATTTTTAGTAGAGACGGGGTTTCACCATGTTGGCCAGGCTGGTCTCGAACTCCTGAACTCAGGTGATCCGCCCGCCTCGGCCTCCCAAAATGCTGGGATTACAGGCGTGAGACACCACACCAGGCCCTTCCACCAGTGTTTTTTTGAGCATCTACTATATAGAGAATGCTCTCCTGGGCACAGAGGATGAAGCAGTGAACAAAGTAGACAAAAAATCCCCACATGCATAGGGCGTGCAGTCTTGTGGGAGAGACAGGGAACAAGATAAAGAAGGAAAAAAATAACAGATGCTTGACTGGGGACTGGGACTAAAGAAAAAAATAAGCAGGCAAAGGGGGTTGATGAATGTGACCTTTGAGTAAAGGCCTAAAGGAAGTGAGGGAGGGAGTCATGTGGATGTCTGGGGAAAGACTATTCCAGGAGAATGAACAGCAGGTGCAAAGGCCCCTGGGTACAAATGTGCCTGGGGAGTTTGGGGAATAAAGGGGAGGCCGGCGTTGCTGGAGCTGAGTGACTAAGGGAGAGAATAGAGGAGATGAGGGGAGGGAGGTAAGGGGAGCAGGTCATACACCTTGCTGGTGCTGGGAGGACTTTGTTTTTGCTTTTGAGTGAGATGGGATCCATGGGAAGGCTTTGAATACTTCCACATGCATTAGGCTGAAATTTTCTTTTCTGCTTTTGTCTCATTCCAACATTGCTCTTATTTCATCAAAATCTTCAGTTTCTTCTCAGGCTCTTTACCCAAGTGGGAGCAGAAGGCTGGTACCCAGGGCTGTTCAGTTCTCTCCCTGGGGTCAGAACATGGAGGAGAAAGCTTGGAGGAGAAAGAGGAACCCCCACCTCTTTCTGGATGACTCAAAACCGCAATTACCTGAGCTCCTCCTCCTACCCCTGAAATAGAGGCACTTAGCACTTCCTAAACTTCCCGGTGCACACAAATCCCCTGGCGATCTTTTTAAATGCAGATTCTGACTCAGCGGGTGGATGCGGGGCCTGAGGCTGCATTCCTAACAGGTACTGGTTCTGGGACCACACTTTGAGTAGCAAGGGTCTGAGGTCATTGTTGCAGATGTCCATCTGGGGCATGTCTGTGGACACTTGCAGGGGTGTGGGTGAGCCGAGGGAGAGGGGATGATGTTGGAGAAGCAGTGTGAGTGTCTATGTTTGATAAGAAGTAAGAAAATGAAGCAAGGTAGGAGAGTAGAACCTCTTTATTTTTGCCTACGTGCTAAGGTTTCATTGCCATGCTAAGGTTTCGTTGCCGTACCCAGAGAGCCCTGGGTCTAAAATCCAGGTGACACTGGCCAATTGAAACCCTGATATTGCAGCCCATAAAAGTGCTGCATGCTGCATGGTGGCCTTCTGGGACTCTTCCTGGAACCTTCAGTGCCGGAGCTGATCCAAAGGAAGTCACATCCCTGCCACTGAGGGGCAGGAGGCCAGGGAACCGGAGTGTGATGGCAGAAGCGCGTGTAAGGAGGCTGAGTTGGCAGGGAGAGGAAGCGAAGTCAGCTTCAAATCATAGCGAGAGGAGACCAGGGAAGGGCTTGGCGTTGCTGCTGTGTGTACAAATATTGTCTCTTATTTTCCAGGCTGCAGGGTGAGGCAGAGTGGAGTATTTGTGCAACACAACCCAGCTTTGTTCTCCGGGCTCCTAATGCCTGTCAGCTCGGAGGCAGAAAGCCAATCAGAGATGATCATCGGCAAGGCCGGCTTTTGTTGGCTCCCCAAATTGCCCTGAGTCTCAGATTTTGCTTTTCAGAGTGTGTATGGAGCTTGCCTTCAGCTGCTTTCAGCTGGAGGCAAAAGCTGAAGCTGGTGGCAAAAGGAAGCCTGGTTTTCCTGGCTTCCCGAGACTTTTACTGAGGGGGTTTCTGTTTCAGACTCCGTTTTCCCACCTGCAAAGCGGGTTCCACTCTCCCTCTGGCCTGGAAGGGATGGTTTTATGGTGCTTCCAAAATGCCCAGCCTAACTCCAGGGCAGAAGAGGAGACCGATACCAATTAATTTTCCAAAGGGTAGGGCTAGGAAGGGGGAGAGGTTTCGCATGGTCAAGTTCCCCAAGACGCACTCATTGATCTCTCTACAGAACAGGGGATTTCAGTGCCCCCAGGGGACACTCAGCAATGTTTAGAGACCACTTGAGGTTGTCATCACTGGACAGGAGGGGTTGCTACTGGCATCTAGCACACAGAGGCCAGGGATACTGTTGAACATGCTGCAGTGCCCAGACAGCCCCACCAAGGAGAATGATCCACCCCTAAAGCTAGTGCTGAGGTTGGGAAATCCTGCTCTGGAGTGACCAACACCCTGTGGCTTTTTCACTCAAGCAGCCGCTTCTCCAGTGCCTACACCTCCTTCTCAGAGACTGCCAGATCCATATGCAGAGCCTGTTGGCGTGGGACACTTCTGAGGGGTGTGGCAGGGAGACAGCAGACATTCCCATTTACCAGCTGATCAGCAGGTCAGGAGCTAATTCAGCTGAAAGCAGCTGAAGGCAAGCTCCACACACACTCTGAAAAGAAATGAACAAGATAGACCCTCCCCACCTGCCCTGCAGATCCACTGGTGGGACACTAGGGAGGGAGGCCTCCTCAACCCAAATGACAGTTCCCAGGATGCAGGGAGGAGTTTACCTATGCAAACTGGAGAGAATGCAAATGGGGCATCTAGAGACACGCACTGGATGACCCCTCCCCTGCCTTGGGTCTTGGAAGAGCAGATTCTCAGAGGTCTGCCCTGATCACTGTATTTTTTTTTTATTGAGGTAAAATTAATATAACACAATTAACCATTTTAAAGTGGCGTTTAGGGCTGGGCACAGTGGCTCATGCCTGTAATCCCAGCACTTTGGGAGGCTGAGGAAGGAAGGTCGCCCAGGAGTTCAAGACCACCCTGGGCAACAAAGTAAGACTCCATCTCTTACAAAAAAAAAAAAATTAGGCACACATGGTGGTGTGCACCTGTAGTCCCAGCTACTCAGGAGGCTGAGGCAGGAGGATCGTTTGAGCCTAGGAATTCAAGGCTGCAGTGAGCTATGATCACACCACTGCACTCCAGCCTGGGTGACAGAGCAAAATCGTGTTTCTTTAAAAAAATAAAAGTAAAAATAAATAAAAAAAGAAAGGAGAGGGGAGGGGAGAGGCATTTAGTACATTCACAATGTTGTGTAACTATCACCTTCATCTAGTTCTAAAACATTAAGCAGTCACTCCCATTTCCCTTCCCATTCCCCAGGAACAACAAATCTGCTGTCTGTCGCTGGATTTGCCTATTCGGGATATTTCATATACATGGAATCATACAATATGGGGTATTTTATGTCTGCTTCTTTTGCTTGGTATAATGTTTTCAAGGTTCATTCCTGTTCTATCATGTATCAGTACTTCATTCCTTTTTTTTTTTTTTTTTTTTTTTTGAAACGGAGTTTTGCTTTTGTTGCCCAGGCTGGAGTGCAATGGCACAATCTCGGCTCACCTCAACCTCCGCCTCCCAGGTTCAAGCGATCTTCCTGCCTCAGCCTCCTGAGTAGCTGGGATTACAGGCATGCACCACCACACCCAGCTAATTTTGTTTTTTTTTTAGTAGAGATGGATTTCTCCATGTTGGTCAGGCTGGTCTTGAACTCCCAACCTCAGGTGATCCACCCGCCTCGGCCTCCTAAAGTGCTGGGATTACAGGTGTGAGCCACTGCGCCCGGCCTACTTCATTCCTTCTTATGGCTGAATACTATTCCATTCTATGAGTAGACCACATTTTGTTTATCCATTCACCCACTGGTGAAATTTAGGTTGTTTCCATCTTTCGGCTGTTGTGAATAGTGCTGCTGTGAATATTTGTGTATGAGTGTTTGTTGGAGTACCTGTCTTACGATCCTTTTGTGTTTATACCTTGGAGTGGAGTTACTGTGTGTCACATGGTAACTCTGTGATTAACTTTTTGAGGAACCAGCGAATGGTTTTCTACGGCAGTTGCACTGGTGTTTTTTGTTGTTGTTTTTGTTGTTGTTGTTGTTTTGAGACAGGGTCTCACTCCCATTGCCCAGGCTGGAGTGCAGTGGTGCAGTCATGGTTCACTGCAGCCTCAACCTCCTGGGGCTCAAGCAATCCTCTCTCCTCAGCCTCCCAAGTAGCTGGCACTACAGACCTGCACCACCATGCCCAGCTAATTTTTTATATTTTTTGTAGAGATAGAGTCTCACTTGGTTGCCTAGGCTGGTCTCGGACTCCTGTGCTCAAGTAATCCTCCTACCTCGGTCTCCCAAAATGCTGGGATTACAGGCATGAGCCACCGCACCTGGCCAGCTACACCATTTTATATTCCCACCAGCAGAAGGGTTTCAATTTCTTCACATCTTCATGAACACTTGTTTTCTGTTTGTTTGTTTGTTTTTAATTTTAGCTATCCTTGTGGATGTGAAGCAGTATCCCATTGGGGTTTGATTTGCACTTCCCTGTTCACTAATACCCTCGTGCACTTATTGGCCATTTGACTGTCTTCTTTGGAGAAATGTCTATTCCAGCCTCCTGTCCATTTTTCAGTTGGATTTTTTGTTGTTGTGTTGTAAATGTTCTCTTTTTATTTTTTATTTTTTTGAGACAGTCTTGCTCTGTCGCCCAGGCTGGAGTGCAGTGGCACAATCTCGGCTCACTGCAAGCTCCACCTCCTGGGTTCACGCCATTCTCCTGCCTCAGCCTCCCTAGTAGCTGGGACTACAGACATCCGCTACCACGCTCGGCTAATTTTTTGTATTTTTTAGTAGAGACGGGGTTTCACCATATTAGCCAGGATGATCTCGATCTCCTGACCTCGTGATCCACCCGCCTCGGCCTCCCAAAGTGCTGGGATTACAGGCGTGGGCCACCACGCCCAGCCATAAGTGTTCTTTATATGGTACTAGACCCTTATCAGATACATGATTTGCAAATAGCTTCTCCCATTCTGTTACTTGTCTTTTAACTTTCTTGATAATGTCCTTTGATGCACAAAAGGTTTAAATTTTGATGAAGCCCAGTGTATCTGTTTTTTCTTCTGTGGATCATGCATTAGGTGTCAAATCTGATCACAATGTTTTATTTATTTATTTATTTATTTATTTACTTATTTATTTATTATTTTATTTATTTTTGAGATGGAGTCTCGCTCTGTTGCCCAGGCTAGAGAGCAGTGGCATGATCTCAGCTCACTGCAACCTCCACCTCCCAGGTTCAAACAATTCTCCTGCCCCGGCCTCCCAAGTAGCTGGGATTACAGGTGTGCACTACCACGCCTGGCTAATTTTTGTATTTTTAGTAGAGACAGGGTTTCACCCTGTTGGCCAGGCTGGTTTCGAAGTCCTGACCGCAAGTGATCCACCCAACTTGACCTCTATCTATTTTTAATTTATCTTTTTTTTGTTTTGTTTTGTTTTGTTTTTGAGACAGAGCCTCCTTCTGTCACCCAGGCTGGAGTGCAGTGGTATAGGCATTGTACACTGCAGCCTCCACCTCCTCAGCTCAAGCAATTCTCTTGCCTCAGCCTCCCAAGCACCTGGGACCACAGGTGCCTGCCATCATGCTGGGCTCTGCCACCATATTTGAAATTGCAGCCCTGACCCCTTCCACTGTCTATAGCCTTCACCATCTTACTACATAACATAGAATATATGATGTACTGTATAACATGGTATATGCAGTGTACCATATAACGTAGTATACGTGATGTAGTTATCTCATTTATTTGCTTCTCCTCTAGGAAGCAGGAGGAAGATTCTCCTCTTGTCTGCTTTGCTCTCAGCTGTGTCCCTAGCCCAGAACAGAGTCTGGCACACAGCAGGTACTGAATGAATATGTGTTCAACGAATATTGCGGGTGAGATAGAAGGTGAATATCCGCATTTCCCTTTAGAAGTCACCTGCTCTGGGTTTGAGATCTGCAGGGATCTACTCCAGACAGGAGAACGAATAATTCCACCTGTGCTGATGAGTTGGGAGGATCTAGAGGGCTTGAGATCTTTCCACTGGGGTCAGTGGGGGTGGGTGCACCTCTAAACACCCTTCTTTTCTTTGAACAAGATTTTTCCTTAATTCCCCAATACTCCCTTTGAATATATGATTTTAGCCACCATCATAGCGAATTGCATCGTCCTCGCACTGGAGCAGCATCTGCCTGATGATGACAAGACTCCGATGTCTGAACGGCTGGTGAGTGATGTCTCTTCCTGGGGGCTTCTCCTTGGCTTTAGCAGGACATTGATTTTTGGGGGAGTGCAGCAGGGTACAGAGGAGACTCTCAGTCCTGGAGCCCAGAGCCAGATCATGGGAAGCCTAAATTTCTTTTTTATTTTTTCTTGAAACAGAGTCTCGCTCTGTCACCCAGGCTGGAGTGCAGTGGTTCAGTCATAGCTCACTGCAGCCTCCACCTCCTGGGCTCAAGCCATCCTCCCACTGCAGCCTCCTGAGTAGCAGGGACTACAGGTGCCACCATGCCCAGCTAATTTTCTTATTTTTATCTTTTTCGTAGAGATGGGGATCTCACTAGGTTGCTTAGGCTGGTCTCAAACTGCCCACTTTGGCATCTGACATAATTTCAGGCAGTATACTCAAATGAACATTGTTAATGTTAATAATTATGTCTTGGCCAGGCACAGTAGCTCATGCCTGTAATCCCAGCAGTTTGGGAGGCCAAGGCAGGTAGATCACTTGAGGTCAAGAGTTCGAGACCAGCCTGACCAACATGGTGAAAGCCCGTTTCTACTAAAAAAATACGAAATTAGCTGGATATGGTGGTGCACACCTGTAACCCCAGCTACTTGGGAGGCTGAGGCAGGAGAATCGCTTGAACCCGGGAGGCAGAGGTTACAGTGAGCCAAGATCGCACCATTGCACTCCAGTCTGGGCAACAGGAGTGAAACTCCGTCTTGCGGGGCCGGGGGGGTGCGAAAAAAAGAAAAAAGGATACAGATGAAGAGATGCATAGGGTGAGATATAGGAGAAGGGTGTGGCTGGCAGTTTCTAGGTAGCTTCAGGAGGGGGACTGGTCACCAGAAAGACCAAGGCATGATTCGAGGGTTGGGACTTTCAGCCCCACCCCCCAACCTCTGGGAGGGCAGAGGGGCTGAAAATCAAGTTGATCACCAATGGTCAATGATTTAAATCCAACCCTCTAATCATGCCTTGGTTTTCCCGGTGACCAGCCCCCATCCTGAAGCTACCTAGAAACTGCCAGCCATCAGTCAATCCTTAGCCTACAAAAAGACATCCCTTTGGAGATCCCAAGGATTTTAGGAGCTGTACGCCAGGAAACAGTGTCAAAGACCAAACATACATTTCACAATGTCACAGTCTTCTAAAAACTATAACTAGCCTAGCAAACTACGATTTCTAGACCTTTGCATTTTCACTTAAAATAAAGCTAAATAAAAAGAGTCCATTGAAAGACTGGCAAGCAAATAGAAGTACCAGTGGCAAGCTGATATGGAAAAAAAAAATCATTCAGGCAGAATGAAATGATTGTAGCTCGAGAAACATTGCTGTAACAGATGGGAAAACATGCACTTTGGGGCTCTGATGGAGAAGACTTATAGCTTAATTTCAAATATGATAGATTATCAGCTGGAAGCCAGAACCAGCCAGAGGTTCTGCAGAGAAACTGGAGGTGAGGATACTGGCCACTTATCAGCCAGTATAGAAGTCCTATTCCAAACCTTTAACAATCTACATGCCAGCTGAGAACCATCCTAAGGGGTCAGATTTAGGAGTGAGGTCAATGCACAAGCTCTAGCCTCAAATGCCTTGAACGCTGCATGTGACAAGTAAATCCTCTAAACCAATGCTTTCCATTAGAACTTTCTGCAGTCACAGAAATGATCTCCATCTGCCCTGTCCAATAGGATTGTCACTTGAAATGTAGCCAGTGTGACTGCAGAACTGTGTTTTTTTATTTTATTGCATTTAAATTAATTTTAATTGAAATAGCCACACGTGGCCTGTGACTGTCGTGTTGAATAAGGCAGGTGCAAACAAGTAATTCTGTTTGGCGAAGTGATATGTGAGGTTGGCCCAAAAGGAATGAAGGAGGAAGGTGCCTTCTCTGAACATTGGCTTTGCTTGCAAAAGGCTTTGGACAAGAGAACTCTACAAGAGGCAGCAAGGGGTGGTGAGTGCAGGAGGGTCAGGGGAAGCGAGAGGGTGGTGGGTACTGATTTCTAGGTGGGCTGGTTCCCTGATCTTGTCAACATCTGCCCAGCCCAAGACGCTGACCTTGCCTTCTCTCCCTTCCAGGATGACACAGAACCATACTTCATTGGAATTTTTTGTTTCGAGGCTGGAATTAAAATCATTGCCCTTGGGTTTGCCTTCCACAAAGGCTCCTACTTGAGGAATGGCTGGAACGTTATGGACTTTGTGGTGGTGCTAACGGGGTAAGTGGCGCGTGCTATACTCTTTGGATTTAACTAGCTGAAGGATTACAAGGCTTTTGGTTGGTGTGGTCTGTGCTGGGCTCAGAAAGGCTGAGCCCTTGTGTTCTCCCTCCCCTCATTATGCGCCTGCCTCCTTTCTGCCAACACCCTACCTCCATGTCTCAGCTGTATGTTACAGCAGATGCTTTCTGTTACAATTAAAATAATAGCTCATTATTGTTGGCTGCTTCCAGAGTGCTTTATGCGCATTCTCTAATTTAATCCTTGCAACAACCCACTGAATTAGGAAATATTAATATTCCCATCTGACCACTGAGGAATCAGAAACTCAGAGTGTAACTTGCTTAAGGCCACCCAGCAAGTAAGTGATGGAACTGGGATATGAACAGAAGATTATGCATTCTAGAACTCAAAGTTTTAAGTGTTGTACATGCATGGGTCTCTTGATTTGCTTGAAGATATCTTGCTTTTATTTCAACTTGGTGAATGTTTTTTGAGAATGTCTGGGTGCAAGGGATTGTGATTATGACAAAGGAGAAAAGCAAGCTAAATAAGGTACCGTCACTGTCTTCAAGGAGTTTTCAGATCCATATATGATGAACCATGGTTGAAATGTGTATATGCTTTCCTCTAAGCACCCTGTATGAGGTAGCACTTGCTGATATAACAAAAGATCCAAAGCTAGGAAATGACTTAAACACAGCAGAAGTTTATTTGTCACTCATAGAAAATTCAAAAGTGAGCTGGGTGTGATCGTGCATGCCTGTAATCTCAGCACTTTGGGAGGCTGAGGTGGGAGGATCACTTGAGCTCAGGAGTTCAAGACCAGCCTGGGCAACATAGTGAGACCCCCCCCCATCTCTAAAACATAAAATAAAATAAAAATTAACCAGGCATGGTGATACATGCCTGGGAGAATTGCTTGAGCCCAGGAGTTGGAGGACACAGCGAGCTATGATCATACCACCGCACTCCAGCCTGGGCAACAGAGCAAGGCCCCATCTCAAGAAAAGAAGTCCAAAATAATTGTTCCTATCTCCTCCAATGACTGACAGACCCTGACCCTTGCCATATTGTGGCTCTTCATTGTCAGCCCACAGCATCCAATAACTATGCTTGTCTGTATCAAACCAGGAAGGAGAAATGAGCGTAGAAGGTGATACTTGGAAAGATTTTGAGTTTGGAAGGGGTGTGACCCATACCTGTTCCATTCATATCCTATTGGCTAGAACTCAGTCACATGAGCACACATCACTGCAAGGGAAGCTGGGAAGTATCAGACTGTGCTTAGAAGAAAAGGGATTTGGATTTGGAGAATGACCCACTAGTCTGTCAGGGACCTTAAAGACTTTTATTAGATTCCAATAGTGACATTACTATCTAGTACCAATGGCTGGTTTCTCCTCTTCCCACTCTCTGCTCTCCTCTGAACTAAGTCTGGGCTCTTCTATTCTAAGACCCTTCTTCACTGGGACACCTTTTTCATAGTAATCATTTACAGGATCATAGCTTTCCATGTTTTGTTGCTGCTCCAGGTTCTGTCTCTTTTGGCGGATGTGATGGGTTGCAGCACCCATGCTGTGCTGGCTGGACTCTCACGATGCAGATTTGTTTCAGAGCAATGTTGCCTCTCACAGAAGGAGCTGTGGCCTATTGGGCTGTTTCTGTAGAGGCCTTCAGATGTCAGTGGTCTGTTTTAAGGACTCTGGGCTAGTTCTCATGGGCTTGGGTGTTCACGGAGGGATCTTTGTTGGCTGTGCTCACAGTTCGGTGGCTCGGGACCTTGGTGGGTTCCAAGGACATATTATGGTGCTGGGCACCTTTCTCTTACCCTACTAGGAAACTCATCTGGAAACAGCCTAGTGGCTAACTTTTTTATTGTTTAAAAAATGTAAAGCTGGGCAGGGTGGCTCATGCCTGTATCCTAGCACATTGGGAGGCCAAGGTAGGAGGATTGCTTGAGCCCAGGAGTTTGAGACCAGCCTGGGCAACATAGCAAGACCACATCTCCACAAAATAAAAATTAAAAGTGTATAAAGCTGGGTACAGTGGCACATGCCTGTAACCCCAATTACTCAGAAGGCTGAAGAGGGAGGATTGCTTGAGCCTAACTAGTTTGAGACCAGCTTGGGTAACCTAGCAAGATCCCATGCAAAACTAAGTAGAGAATAATAGAGCAAATACCTATGTATACATTCATTTATTCAATGACTATTTATTGAACACTTCTATGTGCCAGGTCTTGTTCTAGGCTGTGGGACACAGCAGTAAACAAAAATAGAAAAATCCCGTGTTCTCATGGAGCTGAGAGTCTACTGATGGAGATGGACACAATTGATGAATGAATCTAGTGTGTCAGATGGCGGTGAGGGGTACAGAGGAAAAATAAAACAGGGGAGGGATGGGATGTGTGGCAGGCAGGGATGAGGGGTGCTGGAAGCCAGGGAAGACTTCACTGGGAATGTGACATCTGAATGAAAATCTAAGGGAGGTGAGTGAGTGAGCCATGAGGAGAGCTGGAACAGAGTGTCAGGCAAAGGGAACAGCCAGTGCAAAGGCTCTGAGGCTGGACTGTATCTGACGTGTTTAGTCAACAGTAAGAAGGCCCATGTGGCTAGAGAAGGTGACCAGAAGAATGGGGAGAATTGAGGATAGAGAAGTAATGGAGTAACCTGCCATCAAAACAAAACCTTTCTCTCTTTTTTTTTTTTTTGACAAGGGTCTCCCTCTGTCACCCAGGCTGGAGTGCAGCGGTGCAATCTCAGCTCACTGCAGCCTCTGCCTCCCAGGTTCAAGTGATTCTCCTGCCTCAGCCTCCCAAATAGCTTGGATTACAGGTGTGCACCACAACACCTAGCTAATTTTTGAATTGTTAGTAGAGACGGGTTTATGCCATGTTGGCCAGACTGGTCTCGAACTCCTGACCTCAAGTGATCCACCTGGCTCGGCCTCCCAAAGTGCTGGGATTACAGGCGTAAGCCACTGTACCCAGAAAAGCAAAACCTTTCTAACCTTTCTAATCCCTGTTTTCTCCCTCCCTAGACCCATTCCTTTCTGTCCCTCATCCAGGGGCACTTTCCTGAATTTTATGTTTATTATTTCCATTTATGTATTCACACTTTGGCTGCCTAAGTATATAAGAAATATATGCTACCTATTTTTACACTTCAAAATGTTTTTTAAATAGCATCAGAGTGAGAATAGTTTACACTTTGACTATATGTGTAGATAAGAAATATATGGGCTGGGAATGGTGGCTCACACCTGTAATCCTAGCAATTTTGGAGGCAAAGATGGAAGGATTACTTTAGGCCAGAAGTTTGAGACCAGCCTGGCCAATGTAGTGAAACCCCATCTCTACAAAATGAAATAAAATATAATAAAATAATCACATGGGCATGGTGGTGTGCTCCTGTAATCCCAGCTACTCAGGAGGCCAAGGTGGGAGGATCACTTAAGCCCAGAAGGTCGATGCTGTAGTGAGCTATAACTGAACTCCAGCTTGGGCTACAGACAAGACCCTGTCCCTAAAAATTGTTTTTTTGTTTGTTTGTTTGTTTTTTAAATAAAGGCCAAGTGTGGTGGCTCACACTTGTAATCCTAGCACTTTGAGAGGCCAAGGCGGGAAGATCACTTGAGTCCAGGAGTTTAAGACTAGCCTGGGCAACATGGTGAAACCCCATCTATACAAAAAAATGCAAAAATTTAGCCAGGCATGATGACGCATGCCTGTAGTCCCAGCTACTCAGGAGGCTGAAGTGGGAGGATCACGTGAGCCCAGGAGGTCAAGGCTACAGTGAACCATGATTGCACCACTGCACTCCAGCCTGGGTAACAAAGTAAAACCTTGTCTCAAAAAAATAAAAAATAAAAAAAAAGAAAAAGAAAAAAAAAGATATGTGGTACTGTTTTTCCAACTTCACATTTCTCTAACCTGAGTTTTGTATTCAGCATGAGATAAATCTGATTAATAAAAATAGTTTTCATGCATCCATTTTCACGACTGCATAGTATTCTGTGGTAGGAGTATGCTGCCGTGTATTTATCTGTTTGGATTGTTTCCAGCTTTGGGCTATTTTGACGCAAAGTGTCCCTGCTTTCTCCCGAGTGAGTTTCTCTAGGGCACATACCCAGGAGTGGAACTGCTGAGTTGCACACTGTGTGCATCCTCAGCCCCACTAGGTATTGCCAAATTGCTCTGCAAAGTGGTTGTGCCAATTCATGCTCCCTGGGGGCTGGCTTCTGCTGGCTGGGGCTGGCTTGACCTTGCTGGCAGGAAGGAGCCTTAAAAATCCCTGTGTGGCTTTTTTTGTTTTACTTTTACTTTAGGGGTACAAGTGCAGATCTATTACATGGGTAAACTTGTGTCTTCGGTGTTTGTTGTACAGGTTATTTCATTACCCAGGTATTAAGCCTAGTACCCATTAGTTATTTTTCTTGATCATCTCCCTCCTCCCACCCTCCACCCTCCAAAAGGCCCCAGTGCGTGTTGTTTGCCTCTGTATGTCCACGTGTTATCATCATTTAGCTCCCACTTAGAACACGCAGCATTTGGTTTTCTGTTCCTGCATTAGTTTGCTAAGGATAATGGCCTCCAGGTCCATCCATGTCCCTATAAAGGACATGATCTTGTTCTTTTTTATGGTTGCATATATTCCATGGTGTATATGTACCACATTTTCTGTATCCAGTCTATCATTAATGGGCTTTTGCAGCCCTGTTTTTTTTTTTTTTTTTTTCGTAATAACATGGTAATGGGAACACTTAGGGAAGCTCATATACTATTGAGCAGTGTGATGGTTAATATTGAGTGTCAACTTGATCAGCTTGAAGGATGCAAAGTCTTGTTCCTGGGTGTGTCTGTGAAGGTGTGGCCAAAGGAGATTAACATTTGAGCTGGTGAACTGGGAGAGGCAGATCCACCCCCAATCTGTGTGGGCATCATCTAATCAGCTGCCAGTGTGGCCAGAATAAAAGCAGGCAGAAGAAGTTGGAAAGAGCAGACTTGCTGAGTCTTCTGGCCTTCATCTTTATCCTGTGCTGGATGCTTCCTGCCCTCTAAAATCAGACTCCAAGTTCTTCAGCTTTTGGACTCATGGACTTACACCAGTGGTTAGCCAGGAGCTCTCAGGCCTTTGGCCACAGACTGAAGGCTGCACTGTCGGCTTCCCTACTTTTGAGGTTTGAGGACTCTGACGGATCCACCACTGGCTTCCTTGCTCTTCATCCTTCAGATGGGCTATCGTGGGACTTTACCTTGTGATTGTGTGAGTCAATTCTCCTTAATAAAGTCCCTTTCATATATACATCTATCCTGTTAGTTTTGTCCCTCTAAAGAACCCTGACTAATACAGGCACTTAGTGGGTCCCAATAAGTGATCATTAAACTGAAGGCAGTCATTCAATAGGTCAGTTTGTCACTTGTAAGTGTTCGTATCTCCCTGCTTTTAACAAGGTGGCCTTTCTTCTAGTTTCCTGTCATCTGATGGAAGAGATTCTAGATTCATTCCTCTAGAAGAGAAATTCTTCATCTAGAACAGATAGGTCCTAAGGGTGAGAGCTCATTGTTGGGATGAATGAACCCGCTGAAATTTTATGCAAGAAAAAAATTGTGTATATGTATATATTTTTTTCTGATCTGTAGTTTTTATTAGATTCTCAGGAAATCCTGACCCTATCATGAAGAGCTTCTATTCTAGATTGGGTTCTTTTCACATCCCCTTCTCCTTTCTTTTTGAATTCATCATGCATTTCTTTCACTTGCTTTTCTTGCTCTTATTTCTCTGGTAGTCAGTTATCGTTATTGTCTGGTGGTTCTGTCTCCTTCAAATCAGGCACATTGCTCAAATTTTATTACTCCAGATTCCAAGGTGCTGTTTAGTGTCTTGTTGGGTTGTAAGCTAGGAACAGGGAGGGGACAGTAAAACATTCTGCATGAGCTGGGTGCAGCGGCAAGCACCTGGAATTCCACCTACTGGAAGCTGAGGTTGGAGGATTCCCTGAACCCAAGGGTTTAAGGCCAGCCTGGGCAACAAAGTGAGATTTTGTCTTAAAAACAAAAAAATCCCAGCTGGGAACTGTGGCTCATGCTTGTAATCCCAGCACTTTGGGAGGCAGAGGCGGGCAGATCGCTTGAAGTCAGGAGTTCGAGAGCAGCCTGGCCAACATGGTGAAACCCCACCTGTACTAAAAATACAAAAAGATAAAAGAAAGAAAAAAATTAGCCTGGCGTGGTGGTGCGGTGCGCACTGGTAATCCCAGTTATTCGGGAGGCTGAGGCAACAGAATCACTTGAATCCAGGGATTGTGCCACTGCACTCCATCCTGGGCGACAGACTGAAACTCTGTCTCAAAAAAAAAAAAAAAGAAAAAAGAAAAGAAAGAAAAAATACACAAACACACACACACACATACACACACACACACACACACACACACACACACACATACATCATGCAGACCTAGCCTTCTGCCAATGTCAATGGTAGAGAAACACAGTAGACACTTAATTCTATGTTTCAGAGAGGAGGGGACTCAAATATATTAATTTGACATTGAGACAGTGATGACTTTAATGAGTACTTTCTTTCCCCCTTTTTTTTTTTTTTTTTTTTTTTTTTGAGACAGAGTGCAGTGGTGGGATTTCGGCTCACTGTAGCCTCCGCCTCCTGGGTTCCAGCAGTTCTCCTGCCTCAGCCTCCTGAGTAGCTGGGACCACAGGCACGCGCTGCCGTGCCTAGCTAATTTTTGTATTTTTAGTAGAGACGGGGTTTCACACTATCAGCCAGACTGGTCTCGAACTCCGGACCTCAGGTGATCTGCCCACCTTGGCCTCCCAAAGTGCTGGGATTACAGGCATGAGCCACCATGCCCGGCCTAATGAATACTTTCTGATTAACCTGTTGCCCTCTCAGATTCCTGAAGCAAACCACAGCGTTAAAACATGATTCATTTTTTGTGGACCACCACGGTGTTTGCCTTCTTCTTGGGTGAAGTTTGGTAGAGAAGATCTTACCCCAGATATCTGTTTGTTCTTTGTACCTCAGAGCCTCAGAGAAATCCTAACTTTATAATTTTGTCAAACCCTTGTAAGGCGTGTTTTTATTGTATTTGTGTTCTGATAATGAAACTGAAAATGTGTAAGAGGAAGATTTCAGAAGCTTGGCTGTATGTCTGAGATGACAGTTATTTTACTGTCATTCTCAAATATATATAAATATTGAAGAGATCAAATAACACAAATTGTGCATGTTAAGAAAAGAGACTGTGAACCTCACCAGAGAGGGATGAGCACAATTTTTTTTTTCTTTTTTTATTCACAGGGTTAGCACTGTACCTGGCACATAATAAATGCTCAGTAAAATAAATGGCTGTTAAGCTGGAAAAGGGTAACACTTCTGATAATGAGTGTTCTGGGAAGTGTACTAAGCTGTTTAGAAGATGGGACCAACACACTGATAGAGACAGTCAGATAGTCCAGAAGTCTATGGCAGATGCCCTGAACATCAGATAAGATATAAGGCAGAGAAGCTCTGGGTCTTTGCCAGCTCTGACATTTTGTGACTCTATGAAAACGAAGATTCCTTTTTAGAAGGGTCTATAAACTGTCTCAGGCTTTGGGCCGTTTTGTTGAAGATAAGAGGCAAGGAAAAGACACAACTACACAGGAACCAGCAGGGAAAGATGTTGTTTTTGGTCTTGTAGCATCATTGATTTTTTTTTCTTTTTGAGGTAGAGTTTTGCTCTTGTTGCCCAGGCTAGAGTGCAATGGCATGATCTCGGCTCACTGCAACCTCCGCCTCCCAGGTTCAAGCAATTCTCCTGCCTCAGCCTTCCGAGTAGCTGGGATTACAGGCATGTTCCACCAAGCCCGGCTAATTTTTTTGTATTTTTAGTAGAGACGGGGTTTCTCCATGTTGGTCAGGCTGGTCTCGAACTCCTGACCTCAGGTGATCCGCCCACCTCTGTCTCCCAAAGTGCTGAGATTACAACCGTGAGCCACCACGCCGGGCCGCATCATTGAATTTTAAGGCTCCATGGACTCTGGCAGGTCCAGCCCTTCTATTTTACTCACAAAGAAGTGGTTTGTCCAAAGTCACACGGGGATGGTGGCAAGAGATCTAGAATAAGAAGGTGTCTTCATGTCATGGAGCCAGGAACTCTGGCATTTTGGGCAATGGAAGTGGTATAAATGTTTACTATCACCCCTCAGTTTCTGCCACTAGAGCCCAGCTCTCTCTTCCTTCCTCTTGCCCCCTGACTAGCCTGTGGCCTCTTTCCAGAGAATAAGAAAGGGATCCTCAGAGAATAATCCCAGTTCTCTCACTTTTTATTATATAGTTGAGGAAACCAAATCTCAGAGGGGTCAGTGTCTTGACCATACACCTCTCATGTCCTCTCTCCTTTTCAGTTAATTGAATAAATACATGTAGTTGCTTCTTACCTCCTTTCTTTCTTCACCCCTGCCCCATGCAACTGCTCTGAGTTGCCTTCACATGTAAACAGCATTCCAACAACAACAACAAAACACAACCAGCATTCTAACTCATGAGACCAGCAACAGTTCCTATAAATACCAGCAGCATTTTATTTTAATGTCTCTCTGCAGTAGTTTCTCCCCTCCATGGATCAGTCATCCTTGGTACCAAAAGGATTCCCCACTGTGACACAAATGCTTTTTGTCATTCTCAGTGAGTTATACCATTGAGAGAGCATCGATCTTTTTATTGTTCAAAGCTTTTGGTTGTCATGATATTTGCTGGACCATGTTTCACCAGGAACCACATCACTTCCTAGCAGCAGGAGCTATTTCCTTCCATCTTCTAACAACACCAGCAGGGACAGTGATAATAATGATGTTTATTGAGTACTTACTATGTGTCAGGGACTACAATAAGAGTTTTATGTGCATTATCACATTTAGCCTCGCTAGCCTTTGTACAGATGAATCTGAGGCTCAGAGAGGTTAAGCTGCTCACAAGGGAGTCACACAGCTGGTAAGGGGTGGATCAGGATTTCAGCCTCTCTGCTAGGACACTTCTCTAAACCTAGAATACCACTGGGCCTATGTTAAATTCAGCAAAGTGCTATATTCAACCCAGTGTCCTTAGGAATGTAATGCCTATTATTAACAACAGTGGCAACATTGATAAGCTGAAACTTATGAGGTGCTTACAATATGATATACTATATATTATATACATACATAGGCACCCACCTATAATCTCAGCACTTTAGGAGGCCAAGTCAGGAGGATCACTTGAGCCCAGGAGTTCGAGACCAGCCTGAGCAGCATAGCAAGATCCTGTCTCTGTAAAAAGTTTATTTTTTAAGTTGGCCAGGTATGTTGGTACATGCCTATAGTCCCAGCTAATGAGGAGGCTGAGGCAGGAGGATTGCTTGAGCCCAGGAATTTGAGGCTGCAGTGAACTATGATCACACCACTGCACTCCAGCCTGGGTGACAGAGCAAGACTGTCTCTAAAAATAAAAATAAAAATAAAATTATTTCAACTCTCAAGGTTAAATAAATACTATTATTCTCCCCATTTACAGATGGAGCAACTGAGGCTCAAAGACATTAAATGCTTACTGTCTTAGTCTGTTTTCTGTTTCTTATAGCAGAACACCTGAAACTGAGTAATTTATAAAGAAAAAGCAATTTATTTCTTACAGTTATGGAGACTGGAAAGTTTAAGGTCAAGGCTGCATGAGCTATAATGCACACACACTACTGCACTCCAGGCTGGGTGACAGAGTGAGACCCTGTGTCAATAAATAATAATATAAAATAAATAAAACAAATTTCAACATGAGTTTTGGAAGGTTTGAAATAGTCAAGCTAGAGCATCTGTCTCATAAGTGGTGGACCCAGGATTTGAACCAAGGCAGATCTTGATCTAGAACCCACTTTCTTGAATCCTATGCTAGTTCCCTAAGGTCAAGTTTGCCAAGGAAAATAAACTTGAGAATTTGAATAGAGCTCTCTGGCATGGGAAGTCAGGGTGATCCTTCCTTTCCCTCCCTGATCTTGGGTTCCACTATGTCTGGGGGAAAACAGGAGCAGAAGAGATTTCAAGAAATGAGAGATTGGCCTAGCACCGTGGTTAAGACTTGGATTTCAGAGTCAGAGGAAGCTCCTCCCTCTATGACAGTGAGAATGTGGGTTGAACTCACTGAACCTCAGTTTTCTCACCTGGAAAAAGAGAGTAAAATAAAACTAGTGTCTAGCTCCTAGGGTTTGCATCACACATGAAAGTTGGTAAACTGAAGGAAAAAAAACTTAAATTCTTGTGGGGGGACATGTGGTAGATGCTACAAATTCTCCATGCCTTATTTACCTAGTTTACCTCTGAGTTCACCCGCAGCTTCCTCTTGGTACACTCGCATCTCTCTACATCTCTGTTGGAGGGCAGTCTCTGGCATCACAGAGTTTGCTGAGCCCCCATGCCAGATGCTTAACAACCTCGGTAGCATCCCTCAACCAGTGAGCTAGGGAGTCGGTGTATAAATACCCTGGCTTCCCCATTGCTCAGTGGGAAAACATTGAAATATGTTATACAGCATCATAGAGGCTCCTCAGTAAAATTGAATCCTAGTTGTTCACCATAAAACCCATTCACTAGTGTACCCTTTACCAATCTCTCTCTTTCTCATTCCTCACTTGTAATTCCTTGGATTACCTCCCAAATTAACCACTGGACCCTAGTTTTTGCCTTGGGGTCTACCCGGCACTAACTCAAGGAGCGGAAATTGGAAGCTTAGTGGGTTACAGGTTTCAGCACCCTGGACAGCTCCCAGCACACCGTATTGTGCTAAAATGTTCTCTTCCCTCCCTCTGCCTCCAGCTGGGGTGGAGAGGGACTGAGTGAAGGCCAGATGGCCAGGTGACCTTGTTCCATACTGAGCTTCTTGGCCATTTTCCCTGTGGGGCTGGAGAAGACCTTGCCATCCATCTCTCTGCAGGTTTGGGGGCCGACTGAGGTCTTGTTCTCTCGAATTGCTGTGACAAATGCCAGCCTGCCTCCAAGGGGCATCTGTCCCACTGCCTCTACAGTTTGCATGCCTAATGACTCCTCTCGTCTCACCAGGGCAGGGAAGCGGCTGCCTGGTGGGCCGCTTGAAGCCGGGAGGCCAAGATCATGCCACTGGACTCGCAACAAACCGAGACTCTTTTTTTTTTTTTTCTTCCTCGAGACAGGGTCTTGCTCTGTCGCCCAGGCTGGAGTGCAGTGGCGCGATCTTGGCTGACTGCAGCCTCCGCCTCCCGGTTCAAGCACTCCCATCTCAGCCTCCCAAGTAGCTGGGATTACAGGCGCACACCACCATGCCTGGCTAATTTTTGCATTTTTAGTAGAGAGGGGGTTTCACCATGTTGGCCAGGCTGATCTCGAACTCCTGACCTCAGGTGATCCACTCGCCTTGGCCTCTCAAAGTGCTGGGATTGCAGCTGTGAGCCACCATGCCTGGCCAACAGAATAGGACTCTGTCTCAAAAAATAATTTTTTTAAACGTTGCTTTGCAACCCAGCTGCTTCTTGTGCAGGCATCTCTAAATGAGGACAGCCAGTCTACACAGACATGTAAGGAAGCATAGTGGTTAAGACCTGATCTTTGGGGTTAGAGTGGATTCCAAACCTGACTCCACTGTTTCCAAGCTGTGTGACCTTGGGCAAGTTACTGTACCTCTCTGAATCTTCAATTTCTTCATCTGGAAAATGAGAGTAGTAGCATTCCCCGACTTGGTGGGGCATGGTGGCTCACGCTTGTAATCCAAACACTTTGGGAAGCCAAGGTGGGTGAATCGCTTAAACTTGGGAGTTTGAGGCCATTCTGGGCAACATGGTGAAACTCCGTCTCTACAAAAACAAAACAAAGCAAAAATTATCTGGGTGTGATAGTGTGTGCCTGTAATTCCAGCTACTCAGGAGGCTGAGGTGGGAGAAAGACTTGAGCCCAGGAGGTCAAGTCTGCAGTGAGCCGTGCTTGCACCACTGCAGTCCAACAGAGCGAGACCTTGTCTCAAACAAACAAAACAAAACAACAACAAAATACTACCACCTTATGGAGTTGTTTTCAAGGTTCAATGAGTTAATGTCTGACCCATGCTGCGCTGGTTTTATGGATGTTATTTGCCCAGGGACAGTCTGAAGAAAGAGAAAGTGATATAGTCCATTGGGCCTCAGCTTCCTCATCTGTGGAATGGGAATAGTAATTGCACTTAACCTCAAAAGGTAAAAGTCAGTGAGATACATATAAGGCATTTAGAACAAAAACTGGCACAGAATAAGTGCTCAATTATATCAGCTATTGTAAGACTAATAACTACCATTATAATGATGATAATAATTATTACTACTTCTCCAGGCCCAGTTCCTGGACCAGTTAGTTAACTATAGGGAACGTTTGCTATTATTAGTTTCTTTTCCAATATCTGACCTCCCTTTCCAATTTAGGGAGAATCCTCCCCTTTGTATATAGTACTGCTGGTCCATGGGACCCCACCTTCACTTGTAAGTTGAAGGTGAAAGGGATTCATTCTCTCCCCATCACCTGGTAGTCAGGGCATGTGATTTAAACAACCGGGGCCAGGTGCAGTGGCTCACACCTGTAATCCCAGCACTTTGGGATGCCAAGGCAGGAGGATAGCTTGAGCCAAGCCCAGGAGTTTGAGACCAGCCTGGGCAACATAGTGAGACCCCTATCTCTTAAGTTTTTGTTTAATTAGCTGGGGGTGGTAGCACAGGCTTGTAGTCCCCGCTACTCAGGAGGCTGAGGCAGGAGGATTGCTTGAGCCCAGGAGGTCAAGGCTGCAGTGAGCCATGATAGTGCCGCTACACTCCAGCCCAGCCTGGGCAACAGGGCAAGACCCTATCTCAAAAAACAAGCTAACAAAAAACCCAACCAGGCACGTTTTCCTACCCAGAAATTTGAAAATGGACCAAGTGACCCAAACATGATGGTTCGGATTCTTTCATGGATGCTTGCTGCAGGAGGAGGTCAGGCTGGCTACACTGTTCCTGCTCATTTCCCAAATCCCCTCTTCTGGCCCCCTGTTGATTATCTGAGTTTCCGAAAAATCCCTTTCATGCCTAAGGTAGCTGGTCAGTGTTTGGTTTTGCAATTAAGAACCCAGACAGGGCCGGGTGCGGTGGCTCACGCCTGTAATCCCAGCACTTTGGGAGGCCGAGGCGGGCAGATCACGAGATCAGGAGATCGAGACCGTCCTGGCTAACATGGTGAAACCCCGTCTCTATTAAAAATATGAAAAAAAATTAGCTGGGCATGATGGTGGTCACCTGTAGTCCCAGCTACTTGGGAGGCTGAGGCAGGAGAAGGGCATGAACCCGGGAGGCGGAGCTTGCAGTGAGCTGAGATTGCACCACTGCACACCAGCCTGGGTGACAGAACGAGACTCCATCAAAAAAAGGAAAGAAAAAAAAAAAGAACCCAGACTGATCCTGAGACAAAGATTTGAGGGCAACGGATCACGAGGTCAGGAGATCGAGACCATCCTGGCTAACACGGTGAAACCCTGTCTCTATTAAAAATACAAAAAATTAGCTGGGCCTGGTGGTGGGCGCCTGTAGTCCCAGCTACTCGGGAGGCTGAGGCAGGAGAATGGCATGAACCAGGGAGGCAGAGCTTGCAGTGAGCCGAGATCGCACCACTGCACTCCAGCCTGGGCGACACAGCAAGACTCCATCTCAAAAAAAAAAAAAAAAAATTTGAGGGCAAGTGGTTTGTTTGGCAATACCAGGAAACAGGAGAACAAGATAGTAAGAAAGGAAAGAGAAAGCCAAGCATAATGGCTCACTCCTGTAATCTCAGCACTTTGGGAGGCCGAGGCGGGCGGATCACGAGGTCAGGAGTTCGAGACCAGCCTGGCCAACATGGTGAAACCCCGTCTCTACTAAAGATATAAAAATTAGTCAGGCGTGGTGGCATGCACCTGTAATCAAAATAAAATAAAATCAGGACATTTTATTTTATTTATTTATTTTATTTTATTTTTATTTATTTATTTATTTTTTTGAGAAGGAGTCTTGCTCTTTCACCCAGGCTGGAGTGCAGTGGCGCGATCTCAACTCACTGCAGGCTCTGCCCCCCGGGGTTCATGCCATTCTGCTGCCTCAGCCTCCCGCGTAGCTGGGACTACAGGCGCCTGCCACCTCACCCGGCTAATTTTTTGTATTTTTAGTAGAGACGGGGTTTCACCGTGTTAGCCTGGATGGTCTCAATCTCCTGACCTCGTGATCCGCCCGCCTCGGCCTCCCAAAGTGCTGGGATTACAGGCGTGAGCCACCGCGCCCGGCCAGGACATTTTATTTTAAAACTGTCTTAGCGTACCTCATATTTACCTCTTCTGTATGCTCCTTTGCATCAGTTATATATTGCCATAATACTGCTGTGTAACAAACAATCCCCAAGACCCAGTGGCTTATAATGACAAGCATTTATTTAGCTCTTGATTCCGAAGTGTGGCAGTTTAGGCTGGGCCCAGTTGGGTCCTTTATCTGGTCTCAGTTGAGCTCATTCATGCATCTTTGGTCAGCTGCGGGTCAGCTGGGTGGCTCTTCTGTTTGGCTGTTGGCTGGCTGCAGACTGGTCCAACTTCAGAGAGCATGATGACCTCAGCTGGAATGATTGTGCTCCACTCCCTGTGGTCTTTCACCCTCCAGCAGGGTAGCCTGAGCTAGTTCACATGGCAGTTTTTCATCCTCCAGCAGGCTAGCCTGAGCTAGTTCACGTGGCAGCAGTGGGATTCTAAGAGAAAGAGGAAGTGTTCAGCCTTCTTAAGGGCTAGTCCCAGGAATGGCACAACATCATGTTGGCCACCGTTGTCCAAAGCAAGCAATGAGGCTGGTCCAGATTCAAGGAATGGGGCAACAGACCCCATCTGGTATTTACCTGGGACCGCTGAGACCCCATTCCTGTTCCCTGGGGCCTACTGCCCTGACTTCTGTGGGCCCTCAGAGCACATTTTCCTATTCCTTTCCATCCCTGACCCTCAGCAATCAGTGTAGGTGACGTGTCATTACTGTGTCACTTGCACAGAGAAAAAGAGGAAAAAATGTCAGCAAAAACTCTGCTGAGAGCATAGGGCCCATCATACAGCAAGCTGGAATGAAAAGTGGGAATGATTACACAGCCTCCTCAGATGCTTCCAGCTTTTATCAAATCTCACTGTGATATCTGAGTTCTGAACCTTCACAGGTGGTTGGACTGCAAGGGAAGAGATTTCTTGTCTGCCGTGCTGACATGCACAGACATGCAACCTGGCTCCCTCTGTCCACTGGGGCTTTGGATTTTGTTTGTTGAAATGTCACCCACTCCTGATCACAGCTGGATGGAAACCTGGCTCTGATTCCATTGGCTCAGTGGCTCAGGTGGGGGCAGAGACCAGGCTGGTTGGGTATCTATGTGGAGACCTTAACTTCTCCCTCCCACCCCAACTCTTTGTTTCTGTCTTTTTTTTTTTTTTTTTTGAGATGAGGTTTCACTCTTGTCACCCAGGCTGGAGTGCAGTGGCGTGATCTCGGCTCACTGCAACTTCTGCCTCCTGGGTTCAAGCAATTCTCCCGCCTCAGCCTCCTGAGTAGCTGGGATTACAGGAGCATGCCACCATACCTGGCTAATTTTTGTATTTTTAGTAGAGACAGGGTTTCGCCATGTTGGCCAGGCTGGTCTTGAACTCCTGACCTCAGGTGATCAACCCTCCTCAGCCTCCCAAAATGCTGGGATTAGAGGCGTGAGCCACCACACCCGGCCCTTTTCTTTTCTTAGCTGCCTCCACCTCTCTTCCCTTCTGCAGTGCCAGGTTTATGGAAACCGAGGCCAGCATAGAGATCAACTTCAGAGAGCATGAACTGAGCATCTGCTGGGTCTTAGATCCTTTACATAGCTTATCATCTTGAAGCCTCCTCACAGTTCTGTGTGGCTAGAGCCAGGATTTGGACACAGCTCTGCCCCACTGCAGAACCAAGCTTCCTTCTGTCCACTGTCAAATTTTCGAGGGAGAAAATAGGGAAAGGGACAGCAACCTTCTTCACCAGCAGCTTCTGCCCACTCACCCCAGGGACTTTGCACATGCTGTGTGCCTGTGTCTGAGATATGCTCCCTCCTCTGTATCTGCTTAATTCTTACTCAGACATGATACTTAAAGTATTTAACATCCAGGTGGCGAGGGCATCAGCCAACCTGAAAGGAGGTTCCCCTATTGTGCCACATGTGTACTCATTGTTTGCTGCATTGTGGGGCAGTCCAGGGGCCTTGAAGAGGGACCAAGGTGCCAAAGGGGCACTCTCAGGCCTCGAGGAAGTACATGTTTACTGATATGATACTGTCTCTTCCTCCAGGAAGGATGCCTTCCCTGATCTCCCCACGGCATGCCCACTATGATACCAGTTTAGGTCCCCTCTTTATGGCCATCTGTGGCATCAGTGTGAATCCTCTTAATGTTGTCTATTTGGTTAATCATCTATCTCCTTCCTCTGGTGGGTAAAGATGGAACCACAGAGCCTCATGCAGAACTTGAGAATGGGGTTCAGTAAAAATCTGTTGAATGCATAAATGGGTGAGTGAGTGAATGAACGAATGAGTGAATGAATGAATGAGTGAATGAATGAGTGAATGAATGAATGAGTGAGTGAATGAATGAGTGAATGAGTGAGTGAATGAATGAATGAGTGAGTGAATGAATGAATGAGTGAGTGAATGAATGAATGAGTGAGTGAGTGAATGAATGAATGAATGAATGAATTCATAGCTGGTAGTATAGGCTTCATGGCTTTTGTTAGGCTTGCCCAGACATTGCTAGGGGACGGACAGAAGGAAGAAGAGCTATGCTTAATTCCAGTCCTGTTGTTCTGTAGCAGGAGGAGAAAAACAGGGACTGCCGAGCCTGCTCTGGTGGATTCAGGAGCAGCTGAGGTTCCTCTCTTATTTGCAAACAGGGAATTCAAAAAGCCCCAACCTCAGAATCACACTCGCCCCAGCAGCTATGCCAGCCAAGGGGACAATGTGGGAAGCCTTGGGCACCAGGAATGCTGAGTGCTTCAAAAAAGCAGAAGGCTCAGGGAACAATCCCTGATTTTTCATTCCCTTGTCCCTTCTGAAGAAACAGGCAAAGGCAGGCCGGGCACGGTGGCTCACGCCTGTAATCCCAACACTTTAGGAGGCCAAGGCAGGTAGATCACTTGAGGTCAGGAGTTCGAGACCAGCCTGGCCAACATGACAAAACCCCGTCTCTACTAAAAATACAAAAATTAGTATTTTTTGGGGGTGTGGTGGTGCATGCCTATAATCTCAGCTACTCGGGAGGCTGAGGCACGAGAATCACTTGAACTGGGGAGGTGGAGGTTGCAGTGAGCCAAGTCCGCGCCACTGCACTCCAGCCTGGATGACAGAGTGAGACTCCATCTTAAAACAAAACAAAACAAAAACAGGTAAAGCCTTGTATGTTTTTAAATTGTAGGTTCAACAGCAAAGCTCTGTAATAAGGAGCTGGACCCTGCAGTCAGACAGTCATGGGCTTCCCCAGTGCCCAGCTGCATGACCCCAGGGAGTTATGATAAACACCAACATTCATCCACAATTTGTACCTAGTGCTATTCTCAACATCTTGAGTAAATTATCTCACTTAATCCTCCAGGCACATCTTTATTGGTAGGCGCTGTCATTGTCCCCAGTGTACATCTGGGAAAACGAGGACAGGCTGGCAGAGCACCCTTCCTGCTCACCTCTGCTGCTCTGCTGACCTCTGGCAAGCCTGTTGTCTCTCTGAGCCTCAGTTTCCCCATGTGAAAATTGGCGCTTATATTAGTCCGTTCTCACATTGCTATAAAGAGATGCTTGGCTGGGGCCGGGCGTGATGGCTCATGCTTGTAATCCCAGCACTTTGGGAGGCTGAGGTGGGCAGATCAGGAGTGTGAGACCAGCTTGGGCAATATAGCAAGACCTCTTCTCTTCTAAAAATACAAAAAAAAAAAAAAAATTAGCCAGGCATGGTGATTTGCACGTGTAATTCCAGCTACTCGGGAGGCTGAGGCAGGAGAATCACTTGAACCCAGGAGGCAGAGGTTGCAGTGAGCCGAGATTGTGCCACTGCACTCCAGCCTGGGAGACAGAGTGAGACTCCATCTCAAAAAATAATTATTTTTAAAAAACTTAAAAAAATAAAAAGAAATGCCTGGCTGGGCACAGTGGCTCACACTCATAATCCCAGCACTTTGGGAGGCCAAGGTGGAAGGACTGCTTGAGCCCAGGAGTTCCAGACCAGCCTGGGCAACACAGTGAAATCCTGTCTCTACTAAAAGTACAAAAATTAGCCAGATGTGGTGGCACATGCCTGTGGTCCCAGCTACTCAGGAGGGTGAGGTGGGAGGATTGCTTAAGCCTGGGGGGTCAAGGCTGCAGTGAGCAATGATTGTGCCACTGCACTCCAGCCTGGGCGACAGAGTGAGACCTTGTAAAAAAAATAATAAATAATAAATAAATAAAAACCCTGAGACTGGGGTAATTTATAAAGAAAAGAGGTTTAATTGACTCACGATTCTGCAGGCTCTGCAGAAAGCATGGCAGCATCTGCTCAGCTTCTGGGAAGGCCTCAGGAAACTTACAATCATGGCAGAAGGTAAAGCTGGAGCAGGCGTCCTCACATGGCCAGAACAGGAGGAAGAGAGAGAGTGGGGAGATGCTACACACCTTTAAATGGCCAGATCTCACAAGAACTCACTCAGGATCTCAAGAATAGCACCAAGGTGGAAATCTGCCCCCATGATCCAATTACCTTCCACCAGGCCCCGCCTCCAACATTGGGGATTACAATTCGCCATAAGATTTGGGTAGGGACAGACACAGATCTTTGGATCTGTGTATATTAAAAGTAATGGCAAAAACCACAGTTACTTTTGCACCAACCTAATATCTCAGGGCTCATTGTACCTATTTCACAGGGCAAATAAAGGTATCAGTAATAACAGTATCCTGTAGTCCCAGCTATTCAGGAGGCCGAGACAGGAGGATCACTTTAACCCAGGAGATCGAGGCTGCAGTGAGCTATGATCACGCCACTGCACTGCACCCTGAGTGACAGGGCAAAACCTTATCTCTAAAAATAATAATAATAACAACAATAGTGAACACAGATATAACGTGTCTGGCCAGGCTGTGCCCTAAGGGCTTTGCAGGGATTATTTCATTCAGTCCCAATCTCCCCATTTTACAGATGAGAAAACTGACGTTCAGAAAAGCTAGAGGACTTCCCCCAAGCCACACGGCTAGGAAGTGGTGGAATTGGGGTTTAAATGAGGAAGCTTGACTTCAGTGTCGAAGCTCTTAACTGCCACTCTCAATACATGGAGTAGAGGTTGCTGATTCTGTGATTATCTGATTCAGGAAAGTAAAGACTGTTTCCAGACGTCTGCTGCTTGACTTGGTTCCCAGGGGATGGCCACTGGAGGACGCAGTGTTGCCCAGGAGAGGTTAGCTAGACACACTGCAACCATTCCATTGCTAATACTTACACTTGCTCTTGTTCTGCTGGGTGCTATGCAGCGAAGGGCTGTCTGAACCCTTTGCAAGAAATCTCCCATTGTTGCCTCCCAGTGATTCTGAGGTTGGGGCTTTTTGCATCCCTTATTAGCAGATGAGACACCAAAGCCCAGGTCAATAATCTGACCTGCATCCCCCGCCTACCAGCCGGACCAAGGTCACTTCCCCACAACGGAGGCCCTGATCCAAGCCTCTGGGTACAAACCAGTTTCCATGTCTCTGGGGGTCCATCTTCTTCAGCTGACTTTTTTTTTTTTTTTTTTTTTTTTTTTTTTTTTTTTTTGAGACAGTGTCTTGCTTTGTTGCCGAGGCTGGAGTGCAGTGGTGTGATCATGGCTTATTGCAGCCTTGACCTCCCAGGCTCAAGTGATCCTCCCACATCAGCCTCCTGAGTAGCTAGGACTACGGGCACGTCATGATGCCTGGGTAATTTTTTTGTTTTTTGAGACGGAGTCTCACACTGTCACCCAGGCTGGAGTGCAGTGGCGCAATCTTGGCTCACTGCAAGCCCCGCCTCCCAGGTTCATGCCATTCTCCTGCCTCAGCCTCTCGAGTAGCTGGGATTACAGGTGCCCACCACCTCGCCTGGCTAATTTTTTGTATTTTTAGTAGAGACGGGGTTTCACCGTGTTAGCCAGGATGGTCTCTATCTCCTGACTTCATGATCCGCCCACCTCAGCCTCCCAAAGTGCTGGGATTACAGGCCTGAGCCAGATGCCTGGCTAATTTTTAAATTTTTTTATAGAGGTGGGATCTTGCTATGTTGCCCAAGCTGGTCTCAAACTCCTGGCCTCAAGCAGTCTTCCTGCCTCAGCCTCTCAAAGTGCTGGGCTTACAGACATGAGCCACTGCACCCAGCCTGACTTTTTTTCTAACTGAAAAACTAATTGTGTATATTCATGGGGTACAATGTGATGTTTTGATATATATGTTTATATTTTTGAATGATTAAATCAAGCCAATTAACATATCCACTACATCACATACTTATTTTTTGTGGTGAGAACACTTAAAATCTACTCTTTTAGCAATTTTGAAATATACGATACCTTATGTTGTATATTACATTACGTTTATTATTACAGTACGTTATTATTATTATAATTTTAATTATTATATAATATTATATAATATTATAATTATAATTATTATTACAGTACGTTTCGACATAGTATGTCGAAACATACACTACTATACATTATCATTAATTGTGGTCACCATGCTGTGCAAAAGATTTCTAAAACTTATTCCTCCTATCTGACTGAAACTTTGTATCCTTTACCTAATATCTCCCCAATCCCTCCACCATCAGTCCCTGGTAACCACCATTCTCTCTGCTTCCATAGGTTCAAATTTTTTATTTTTTAAAATTTTTTATTTTTATTTTTTTATTTCATTTATTTATTTATTTATTTTTGAGATGAAGTCTCGCTCTGTCACCCAGTCTGGAGTGCAGTGGTGCCATCTCAGTTCACTGCAACCTCCACCACCTGGGTTCAAGCGATTCTCCAGCCTCAGCCTCCCGAGTAGCTGGGATTGCAGGTGCTCGCCACCAGGCCTGGCTAATTTTTAGTATTTTTAGTAGAGACGGGGTTTCACCATGTTGGCCAGGCTGGTCTCAAACTCCTGACCTGACCTCAAGTGATCCACCCACCTTGGCCTCCCAAAGTGCTGAGATTACAGGCGTTGAGCCACTGCACTTGGCCTCAAATTTTTTTTTTTTTTTTTTTTTGAGACGAAGTCTCACTCTGTCGCTAGACTGGAGTGCAGTGGCGTGATCTCGGCTCATTGCAACCTCTGCCTCCCAGTTTCAAGCAATTCTCCTGCCTCAGCCTCCCAAGTAGCTGGGACTACAGGCGTGCACCACCACACCCAGCTAATTTTTGTATTTTTAGTAGAGATGGGGTTTCACCATGTTGGCCAGGATGGTCTCGATCTCTTGACCTCGTGATCTGCCCGCCTTGGCCTCCCAAAGTGCTGGGATTACAGGCGTGAGCCACCTCGCCTGGAGTCAAATTTTTTAGATCTCACATATAAGTGAGATTGTGCACTATTTGTGTTTCTGTGTCTGGCTTGTTTCACTTAATGTAATGTCCTCCAGGTTCACGCGCGTTGTTGCAAAAGATGGAATTTCCTCCTTTTTAAAGACTGAATAGTATTTCATTGTGTACATACACACACCACATTTTCTTTATCCATTCCTTTACTGATGGACATTTAGGTTGTACCCATATCTTGGCTGTTGTGAAGACTGCTGTCATGAACATGGGTGTGCAGCTGACTCTGAGGTGTTAGATGGATTACAGCTCCTCCAAAAGACCACTGTCACCCAAAGCTGCTCCTCCTGCCGTATTTTCTATTTAGGTAAAGGTGGCTTCAACCCCCCTCCCCGCAGTACTCTGGCCTCAGACCTCCAGATCTTCCTCTATGCCTCTTTTTCTCCACCCCCTGCATCCAATCTGTTAGCACATCTTATTGGCTCTACCTTCAGAATCTACCCAGAATCCACCACCCACCTCTCACCACCTTCACAGCCCCACCCTGGTCCGGCCCCCATCTTTGCAGGCCTGGACTAAACCAGTTGTCCCTCCACCCCCATCTGGTCTCTTAACTTCTGTCCTTGCCCCACCCCCAGGACTGTTCCCCACACAGCAGCCAGAGGGCGCCTGTGAGCAACTGAGTCAGGACCTGGCTCCTCTTTGCTCACAACCTCACTTGGAGAAAAAAGCCCAAATTCTCCTCACAGGAACCCACAAACTCTGCCCCTGTGACCCCCCCTGTCCCCCTCTATTCCCACTCTCCTCTCCACTCACTCGGCTTCAGCTACACAGGTTCCCTGCTGTCCCTTACACACCAAGCACTCCCCAGCCTCAGGGCCTTTGCACAGGCTGTTCCCTCTGCCTGGAACACTCTTCCCCCAGATATCTGCTTGGCTCCCCCCTCTCACTTCCTTTAGGTCTTTACTCAAATGTCCTTCTAACATGTAACTGCCTCACCTGCACTGTGCCACCCTACTCCCCACCTCTAGGCTTAATTTCCCTCTACACCCCTGAAGAGCATCTGCCAAGCTATATTTACTTGTTTATTGGTTATTGCCAATCCCCCGCCCCACTAGAATGCCAGCTCCATGAGGGCAGGGACTTCTGTCTGTTTTGTTCACTGCTATTCCCCCAGAGCGTAGAACACAGCCTGGCACATAGTAGGTGTTCACTAAATAATTTGTAGTATGAATTGTCCCAGTAAAATCTTCCAGGGGCATCAAGCCCCTGCCGTGACTAGGTGGTAACATCCTCACCCCCGTCCATGTGCTGTCTCCTCGTGACCTGCTTGTCTCATTGTTCTAATGGTGGCTCACGCCTGTAATCCCAGCACCTGGGGAGGCCGAGGCGGGCAGATCACCCGAGTTCAGGAGTTTGAGACCAGCCTGGCCAACATGATGAAACCCTGTCTCTACTAAAAATACAAAAATTAGCTGGGCGTGGTGGTACATGCCTGTAGTCCCAGCAACTCTGGAGGCTGAGGCAGGAGAATCGCTTGAACCCGGGAGGTGGAGGTTGCAGTGAGCTGAGATCGTGCCACTGCACTCCAGCCTGGGCCGCAAGAGCGAAACTCTGTCTCAAAAAATATATATATATATTTCATTGTGGTAATATATGCATAACATAAAATGTACCATTTTTAAGTGTATAGTTCAGTGGCGTTAAGTACATTCACATTGTTGTGCAACCAGCCCGCTATCCATCTCCAGAACTTTTGCATCTTGCAAAACTGAAGCTCTGCCCCCAGGAAACTCTCACTCCCTCCTCCCCCTTCCCCCCTCCCTGACTCCCCACTCCCCCCTCCCTGACTCCCCACTCCCCCCTCCCCACTCCCCTCTCCCCACTCCTCACTCCCCCAGCCCCTGGCACCCGCCATTCTACTTTCTGTCTCTGTGAATTTGGCTACTTTGGGCCTCCCCTGTGAGTAGAATCATACAGTATTTGTCTTTTTGTGACTGGTTTGTTTCGTGGAGCATAATGTCCTCCAGTCTCATCCATGTTGTAGCATGAGTCAGAATTTCCTTCTTTTCCAGGCCGAATCGTATTCCATTGTGTGGATGGACCACACTTTGCTTATCCGTTCATCCAGATGGGCACTTGGCTTCCACCTTTTGGCTATTGTAAATAATGCTGCTGTAAACCTGTGTGTACAAATAGCTGAGTCTCGGCTTTCAATTCTTTTGGATATAGACCCAGAAGTGGAATTTTTTTAAAATCAAGATTTGACCCACTGGGGCCCTTAGAGGTCTCATTGGCTCTGAAGCTTTTTTTTTGTTTTGGACACTTTGAAACTAAAAATAGGAGTGAGGGGCACAGTGAGGGGGGCACACATCTCTCGTGTCAGCGTTTTTAAAAAACGCCCCAGGAGGAAGATGTGTGAAATCCCTCCCTTCCCCCCTCTCCCACCCCCTCCAGGATCTCAAAATACCCCTTGTTTTAGGAAGCGGCTGTGACATCAGGCAGGCAGCGTGTGGCATCTGAGACACAATATCGCAAGTGGCTGGGAGCCCAGAGAAACCAGGACAGGCGTGCTGGGGATGTGGACTAGAGATGGAGCTAATTTTAGTGGCTGAAGAGGCTGCAAGAAGAGAAAGAGGGGTGTGTGTGTGTGTGTGTGTGTGTGTGTGTGTGTACGCACAGTGATAGAGGCTGGAGGGGGAGAAATGACAGATAAATCAGCTTGGGCAAAGTAAAGCTAATGGGCAGAGGAGTGAGACCCAGCTCAGAAGGTGGTCAGCAAATCTAAAGATGTGTGCCCGAGGGTCAAGGTGGTGGGGGGATTCGTAGGCAAGTGGTAGAGAGGCTATTCCATTTGCAGAAGCTTGCTCTATTTGAGACATGATTCACCTGTGCCGTCCTCAAGGCCATTCTGAGAACACCACTGTTGTTGTCCTCCTTTTATGAGTAGGGAAACTGAGGCATTGAACTGCATCCATTCTTCAGTAAGAAGCAGGGAGAACATACTGTAGAAGCAAAGAAATACAAACATGAAGGCTGTCAGGGTCTACGTGATTGGCTGTGACATCCATGAGAGCAGATCGCAGGTTGAAGGAAAGACTGGTGGCAGAAAGTAGCTGAACATTTGGATTTGGGAATCCCGGTGGACGTGGCGAAAATTCTGGCTTTTCCCTTCACAGGCTGCGGGGCCACTCTGACCTGCGGTTTCCTTATCTGTGAAATGGAACGATGCCACCTGTCTCAGCGTTAAAGGATGCGAGGAGATGATCCGTGTAATATGCCCACTAGGGGGCCTGCTCCAGGGTAGATTCTCAGCAAATGGTAGTTGTGGTTTTTGTTACATTTGGGGATATTGGCAGGTAAAAAGGAAATACTTCATTCATTCCAAAATTGCTCACTGAGTTTCTGCTATGTGCTAGGCCCTGATGACATAGTGGTCAACAAGACAGGCCTGCTTTCTGCCCTCGTAAAACTTCAGTTCAACTGCATTGCAGTCCTCAGCCTAATAATCCAGGTAAATTGTGATGAGAATAACAACGAGCATTTACCATGAGCCCTTTACAAATATTAACCCATTTAATCTTCTAATGAGCCTATAAGATAAGAGCTCTTGCCGGGCACAGTGGCTCATGCCTGTAATCCCAGCACTTCACGAGGCCAAGGCAGGTGGATCACCTGAGGTCAGGAGTTCAAGAACAGCCTGACCAACAGGGTGAAACCCTTTCTCTGCTAAAAATACAAAAATTAGCCAGGCGTGGTGGCAGGTGCCTGTAATCCCAGCTACTTGGCTGAGGCAGGAGAATCGCTTGAACCCAGGAGGCGGAGGTTACAGTGAACCGAGATCGCTCCACTGCACTCCAACCTGGGGGACAAGAGAGAAACTCTGTCTCAAAAAAAAAAAAAAAAAGAAAAAGATAAGAGCTGTTATTATCCACATTTTACCTATGAGGAAACCGATGCTCAGAGAGGTTCAGTAACTGTCCAGAGGTCACCCAGCTACTGAGTGGTAGAGCTGGGATTCAGACCCAGGAGTGTGGTCCCAGAGTGTGTGTGTGTGTGTGTGTGTGTGTGTGTGTGTGTTTTAACCACTGTGCTTTCCTGCCTCTCCAATAGAAGTAATCACCAGTCACACTGAGCAGTTGTTACGTGCCATGCCCTTAACACACATCTCCTTGGATCTTTGGAAAGAACCCTAAAAGGGTTGTTGTTCATGATCCACATTTTATGGAGAGAGAGAGCAAAGCATAGAGAAAGGAAGTAACTTGCCCAAGATCCTGCAGCTGAAGACTTTGGGGTTGCAAATTTGGGATGGCCCTGGACCCTGCATTCCAGCTTCTAGCAGCTCATAGGGGGAATGCTTTATTTTTATTTATTTATTTATTTATTTTTTATTTTTTTGAGATGGAGTTTCACTCTTCTTGCCCAAGCTGGAGTGCAATGGCATGATCTTGGCTCACTGCAACCTCCGCCTCCTGGGTTCAAGCGATTCTCCTGCCTCAGCCTCCTGAGTAGCTGAGATTACAGGCATGCACCACCACGCCTGGCTAATTTTATATTTTTTAGTAGAGACGGGGTTTCTCCATGTTGGTCAGGCTGGTCTCAAACTCCCGACCTCAGGTGATCCTCCCATCTCGGCCTCCCAAAGTGCTGGGAATACAGGCGTGAGCCACTGCGCGTGGCCTGGGGGGACCACTTTTATCAATGCATTTCTTCCATTTTCCCTGTGTCTGTGTAAAGATAAACATCCCCAAGCCCCTTGGCTATGAACTGTGGGCCATAATTAGTTAATGGAAGGTAAATGTTTTAGAGATGGAAATTGCTGTGCTTTTTTTTTCCCCCTAGGCATTGTTGCCTGCATGCTAATGCAACACAATGTGCCTTTCTTCTGTCAGGCATTTTTAGGCAAATTCTATTTTCCCTAAAATATTTTGCCAAAGAAAATAGCAAGAGGGAAAGACATTCAGAGACTCAGACAGAGAGAGGAAACCATTCTCTTGGGTTTAAACAGAATGGCAGAGTGGTTAACAGCACAGATCTTGAGTTAGGTGGATGCCAATTTGTGATTTATTACCCAGCAAGCAAGATGCTGGCTCGCTGTGTGCCTCAGTTTACTTATTTGTCAAATGAGGAGAATAATGGTACCTGTCTCTCACCAGCTTACCAGTTGCCTCTCTAGCTATGTGTAATCTGCTATTAACCACGCCCACTATGTTGTTAATTCCAAGTATTAGAATTGTTTTCTTCCTACAAGCTGTCTGATCTTTTTTAATCCTGCTTCATCTTTTGTAGTATTGTTTCCCTACAGCAGGATTTCTCAACCTTGGCACAGTTGACATTTTGGGCTAGATAATTCTTTGTCGTGAGCTACCACCCTGTGCACTCTAAGATACTTAGAGCATCCCTGGCCTCTCACCCCACTAAATGCCAGTAGCAGCCTTTCCCCAGGTGTGACAGCCAAAAATGGCTCAGACATTGCCAAATGAAATGTCCCATGGAGGGTAGAAACACCCCCACCTGAGAATTGTTCTATAGGTATTTTCGAGCATGTCTTACATTTCCTTAAGTAGAATATGCAAAAGAAAAGGTGAAATCTAAAAAAAGCCCATAATATGCGAAGAATTTTTATAATCAGTGTCCAATAACTTAAGTATCTAAAATTGTTATGGTTTTTTTTCTGCTCTCTCTTGTTTCCCGTGATTCCTCATTCCGGTGCCTTGTTTTCTTGAATGTCTTGTTATCTTTGGTTGTGTGAAGCTCATTTTCCATGGGACACATTTTTGTTTTGTTTTGTTTTGTTTTGTTTTGTTTTGTTTTGTTTTGTTTTGAGACAGTCTCGCTTGGTCGCCCAGGCTGGAGTGCAGTGGTGCGATATCAGTTCATTACAACCTCAGCCTCCCAGGCCCAAATAATTCTCCTGCCTCAGCCTCCTGAGTAGCTGGGATTACAGGCATGTGCCACCACACCCAGCTAATTTTTTTGTATTTTTAGTTGAGACAGGGTTTCACCACGTTGGCCAGGCTGGTTTTGAACTCCTGACCTCAAGTGATCAACCTGCCTTGGCTTCCCAAAGTGCTGGGATTACAGGTGTGAGCCACCGTGCCTGGCCTCCATGGGACACTGTTGAAGGGAGTTCATTGAGGCCTACAATGAAGGTGTACCCTCCATGGACAATTTGCATTTATTTTTTCCAGGTGTCTGGGAAACTCCCAGTCTAGAACCATCTTAGACTTTTAGACCAACAATGTGTTGAGAATTTAGGTCACCAGTGTCTGCAAAAGCCAGCTTGTGGTTATAATTTCTCAAAGACTTGTTTTTCTCCTTTTCTGCAAAGTGCCAGAGTAACTTCCTCAAAAATCTCTGGGAATGGAAAGACGGGAGTAAATTAACTTCAGGTTTCTTACCTGAAAATGATAGCGTATTGGGGCCCCATTCTACTTGGGGAGTGGTGTATCTCCTTTGAGACCTTCTAACACGTGTGTACCCTGGACTTTGCCCCACCCCTGCTCCCCAGGAAGCCATAAAACTTGAAGCAGCAGTTCCGTGGGTTAGACAGATGCCCTTGGGGCAAAAGTGGTTTTAATGCTCTGGGAGAGGCTCAGGTTACCTCTGGGAAATTCTTGACTTCGCTTATTTATTTGGGGCTGATAACTACTAATTGTCAGGCCTTTCTTGTTTCAACAACATGGCCTTCAGATTTTATGCAGGATTTGTCACTGTTTTCAGCAAGAGAGTCAGTCTTATTACCCAGGTTACTGCATTAGAAATAGATGTCTGGGCCAGGCGCAGTGGCTCACACCTGTAATCCCAGCTGTTGGGGAGGCTAAGGTGGGTGGATCATGACATCAGGAGTTCGAGACCAGCCTGGTCAACATGGTGAAACCCCATCTATACTAAAGATAGAAAAAATTAGCTGGGTGTGGTGGTGCGTGCCTGTAATCTCAGCTACTTGGGAGGCTGAGGCAGGAGAATTGCTTGGACCCAGGAGGCGGAGGTTGCAGTGAGCCAAGATCGGGCCACTGCACTCCAGCCTGGGTGACAGGACGAGACTGTGTCCCGGGAGGCTCACTGCAAGCTCCGCCTCCCGGGTTCACGCCATTCTCCCACCTCAGCCTCTCCGAGCAGCTGGGACTACAGGCGCCCACCATCATGTGTGTGGATTATTTAAAAGAGCAGATGGCCAAGAACTATGACTTATGCCTGTCATCTCAGCACTTTGAGAGGCTAAGGTGGAGGGATCACTTGAGTCCATGAGTTAGAGACCAGCCTGGGAAACATAGCAAGACCCCCATCTCTGCAAAACTAAAATAAAATAAGTTAGTGTGGCATGATGGTGCAGGCATGCCTCTAGTCCTAGCTACTCAGGAGGCTGAGGCAGGAGGATCACTTGAGCCTAGGAGTTTGAGGCTACAGTGATCTATGATCATGCCACTGCACTCCAGCCTGGGTGACAGATCAAGACCCTCCCTCTAAAACATAAAAATAAATACAAATTAAGTTAAAAAATAAAATAAGTAATAGAACATCCAGCACAGTTCTTGGCATGCATTGACTGTTGTTTGTTTGTTTGTTTGTGATGGAGTCTCGCTCTTGTTGCCCAGGCTGGAGTGCAGTGGCATGATCTTGGCTCACCATAACTTCCACCTCCCAGGTTTAGGTGATTCTCCTACTTCAGCCTCCCGAGTAGCTGGGATTACAGGCATGCGCCACCACTCCCAGCTGTTGTTGTTGTTGTTTTTTTTTTTTCTTGCATTTTTAGTAGAGATGGGGTTTCTCCAAGTTGGTCAGGCTGGTCTCGAACTCCTGACCTCAGGTGATCTGCCAGCCTCGGCCTCCCAAAGTGCTGGGATTACAGGCGTAAGCCACCACGCCTGGCCAGCTGTTTTGATTGTTAAATGAAGATGGTATGAAAGGGAAGGAAGAACAGTGACATTTGCAAGGGACACTCCCTGGAGGGCAGGGCAAGGGGGCTGTGGAGGGGAGAAGTCAGAGAGTATGATACAGGTTGCCTTGGGTGATGTTTTAGATTTTAGCCAACATTGGCAAAGAGCCTCATTTATCTCTCAGAGTAGCTCTGGCTACTAGAAATGCTGCACAACTTCGGCGGACTTTCTAGAAGAAAACTCTTGGCCAGGTGCGGTGACTCACAACTCACACCTGTAATCCCAACACTTTGGGAGGCTGAGGCAGGTGGATCACTTGAGCTCAAGAGTTTGAGACCAGACTGGGCAACGTGGCAAAATCTCATCTCTACAAAAAAAATATACAAAAATAAGCCGAGTGTGGTGGTGCATGCCTATATCCCAGCTACTCGGGAGGCTGAGGTGGGAGGATTGCTTGAGCCTGGGGAGGTGGAGGTGGTAGTGAGCCAAGATTGTGCCACTGCACTCCCATTTGAGTGACAGAGCAAGACTTTATCTCAAACAAAAAAAAAAGAAAAGAAAAGAAAATTCTCTCTGGGATTCAACCCTGGCCCACACAGCATTGGCTTCACTTCACCTCCTTCTCCCCTGAGATACACAGCACCATTCCCCCAAGCTTCATCAACTTAATCTCTGATCTGGGTGCTGTGACTTGTCCCCATTCCTGGCCAGAATTTAAGGTAGGGATGAACCCACTAGCTCTCCATCACGCACTCTGCCATAAAAGCACACCGCGTGCTGATTGCTGTCTTTGATCTCCTTTCTGCCTTGCCCTCTAGACTCTGAACTGCTTGGAGACAGAGACCAGTTTTGTCCATCTCCAAATCCCCTAAAGTCCTGTGGCCAGCAAGCAGGTAGGACATCTGAAAGTTCGTCAGAGAGGGAATTGCTTTTCTCTTGAGATGCAACTAGAACAAGAATCTTATTGACCTGGAGTAGCTTCAAGGTTGGAAGAGTATGTGTGAGGGTTCTCCAAGACCACTCTCAGGTTTGAAGGTTTGCTAAAAGGGCTCACGGGACCCAGAAAAGCTGTGAAATTCAGTTGTGGTTTATTACAGCGGAAGAATACAGATAATACAGATTAAAATCTGCAAAGCAAAAGATGCACAAGGCAATGTCCAGGGGAGATCAGGCATGAGCTTCCAGCTGTCCACTCCCAGTGGAGTTATGCAAACTGTGCTCAATTCTCCCAGCAATGGTGTGTGACAATGCACAGTGTACCACCTGAGAAGCTCACCTGAGCCTTGGTGTCCAGGGTTTTTATTGGGGCTCAGTTACATTGACATGGAGCACCCATGTGACTGATTTTAACTGCTGGGTCTCCAGCACACTCCAAGATCAAACTGATATAGTGTGTCCCAGGGCCCCAGCTGAACACAAACAGGCAGTCACCATAGATCCTATTGTGAGCATAAACTACCAGGCATGGCCCAAAGCCCTAGATATACAGATATTCCTTCCAGGAGCCAGCCAAGGGCCAGTCCTTCCTTTGGAATATGCAGAGTTTGAGCTCCCCAACCCCAAGGAGTTAACTCTTTACTACACAGAATATAAATCTCACCAAGTGTTTCTTCTTGTCAAGTCCTCTCAAGGTGACCCATTGCTTAACAGTGTCTTTGAGACCCTGAATCATCTGGCCTTGACCATACCCCCTGTGTTATCTCTCCACTCTAGCTACATTGAACTTTTCTTTTTTGAGATGCGGTCTCACTCCGTCACCCAGGCTGAAGTGCAGTGGTACAGTCACAGCTCGCTGCAGCCTCAAACTCCTGGGCTCAAGTGATCCTCCCACCTCAGCCTCCTGAGTAGCTGAGACCACAGGTGCATGCTATTACACCCAGCTAATATTTTTATTTTTAGTAAAGATGGGGTCTCACTATGTTTCCCAGGTTGGTCTCAAACTCCTGGGCTCAAGCAGTCCTCCCATCTTGGCCTCAAAAAGTATTGGCATTACGGGGTGAGCCACCACATCCAGCCCATTGAACTTTTTAAGGATCTCCTAGCTTCCTATACTTTCTGTCACTGGATAGCTTTGGAATTATTTTTCCTTCTTTTTGAAATACTCTTATTTTTCCTCCCTTTGCTGTCAAGTCTCAGAATAGGCATTATTTCCTCCAAAAACCCTCTCCTGACCCTCCAAGTCTGGATGACCTTGGATCAGAGGTCATCTGATCCAAGCACTTCCTTTGCCCAGAGAGTGCCTGTTTTAATCCTCTCAGGTGGCTATAATAAAATACCTTAAACTGGGTGGTGTATACACCTCAGAAATTTATTTTCCACAGTTCTGGAGGCGGGGAAGGTCAAGGCACTGACAGATTTGGTGTCTGATGAGGGGCCATTTCTTGTTTCATAGAAGGTGTCTTCCTACTGCATCCTTACTTGGTGAAAAGAGTTGAGGCAGCTCTCTGAAACCTCTTTCATGAGAGCATGAATCCCTCTGTCTTCATGATCTAATCACCTCCCAAAGGCCCCACTTCCTGATATCTTCACATTGGTGACTAGGTTTCAACATATGAATTTGAGAAAGACACAGACATTCAGACCATGGCAGTGCTCTTCCACCAGGTTTTTTATCCCACTGTATTATAATTGAGGTTTAAATTTTCTGCTTTCCTTCCCTTAGATTGTAAGCTCCATGAGAGCAGGGCCCTATCCATCCAGTCATTGTCCTATCCCCCATGACTACAACTTCCTGGGTACATAATTAATATTTATTATATTATGTAGCAAAGGTATACTGCCGTACTAAGAGACCCAAAAGGCCACGGGATTAAAACCTTAAAGAAAAAAAATAATTTCTCTCCTATAATAGCTGCAAGGTTAGCCATGCAGGTTGGCAGGGAAGCTCACTTCCACAAAGTCACTCAGGGATTCAGGCTCCTGTTGCCCTCTCCATTCTCTACCACCAAATGATCTTCAGCATCATTTGCACAATCAAAATTTAACTGGTCTTGAATAGGCAGAAGAGGGGGGTCTCCCCCAATTTCTTAAGTGTCAGACCCAAAAGTGGCAGCAGTCACTTCCACTGACATATCATTGATGGAAACTTAATCATGTGATCATACCAAACTGCTAGGGATGCTGGGAAATGTAGTTTTGTTGGGAAGTCCATGACTTGGCTAAAATTCCATTACTGTAGAAGATGGTGGGGGATGGGGGAGTGGTGGACATCCAGTGGTTGCTACCATATTTATTGAATCAAATTGTCAAACAGGACCTATCTGATAAGGGGTTCTTTTCCAGAATTAATTGAATGATTAAATCAGGGGCAAAGGCATGTCACCTTATCTTTCTCTGCTTATATTGGCTTTCTAGGGCTGCTATAACAGAGTAGCATGAACTTGGTGGCTTAAAACAACAGAAACTTATTTTCTCACAGTTCTGGAGGCTAGAAGCCTAAAATCAAGGTGTCAGCAGAGCCACCTTGACAACTGCTCTAGGGAAGAATTCTTCCTTGCCTCTTCTGGTGGCTCCTGGCAACCCTTGGTATTCTTTGTCTGGCATCCACTTCAATCTCTGCCTCCATCTTCATTTGCCTTTTTTCTCTGTGTGTCTATGTCCTTTCCTCTGCTTAGAAGGATACCAGTCATTGAATTTAGGGCTTACTCTAAATCCAGGATGATCTCACCTCAAGATCCTTAATTAATTACATCTGCAAAGAGCTTATTTCAAAACAAGATTGCATTCTGAGGTTTTGGTAAACACGAATTTGGGGGAGATAGTATTCAACTCAATTCACTGCCTTACTTATGAAAAGAGACTATGAAGTGAGCCTCCTTCTGCTTGAGAGAGAGAGAGAGCCTTTCTGTGCAATAAGTCAATGAATGGATGCGGCTGAATTCCACATAACTTTATAAAAATAGATGGCCAGCCCATGGGGTTTGCTGACCCTTGCCCAAAAATTCCAAAGTCAACAGCAGTCTTTTTTTTTTTTTTTATCTTTTTTCTATTTTTTAATTTATTTTTATTTTTATGTTGAGACAGAATCCCGCTCTGTCGCCCAGGCTGGAGTGTAGTGGTCTCGGCTCGCTGCAACCTCTACCTTCCAGATACAAGTGATTCTCCTGCCTCAGCCTCCTGAGTGGCTAGGACTACAGGTGTGTGCCACCATACCCAGCTAATTTTTGTATTTTTAATAGAAACACGGTTTCACCATGTTGGCCAGGCTGGTCTCGAACTCCTGACCTCAAGTGGTCCACCTGCCTTGGCCTCCCAAAGTGCTGGGATTACAGGCATGAGCCACCATGCCTGGCCAGGATTTTCTTCATTTTAACAGCATTCTTACTTGTCCCACATCCATTCCATCCTGGGTCTAGTTAGATAACAAAATCTACAGGTCTTGTTTAACTGACATTGTCCTAGGGGATACTTTTTATCTTTTGAGACAAGGTCTCACTCTGTTACCCAGACTGGAGTGCAGTGGCCTGTTAACAGCTCACTGCAGTCTCGACCTCCTGGGTTCAAGCAATCCTCCCACCTCAGCCTCCAGAGTAGCTGGGACCACAGATGCATGCCACCACACCCGGCTAATTTTTAAATTTCTTGTAGAGATGGGGTCTCCCTATCTTACTAAAGGCTGATCTCAAACTCCAGGGCTCAAAAGAGCCTCCCACCTTGACCTCCCAAAGTGCTGGGATTACAGATAAGAGCCACTGTTTCCAGCCTTGGGAATATAGTCTAAGAACTGAGTCAATAGGCAATTTTATCATTGTGTGGACATCATGTAGAGAACTTAACACAAACCTAGATGGTATAAACTACTGCACACCTCAGTTATAGGGTATACCCTGTTGCACCTAGGCTGCAAACCTGCACAGCAGGTTACTGTCCTGAATACTGTAGGCAGTTGTAACACAATGGTAAGTATTTGTGTATCTAAACATATCTAGGCCAGGCATGGTGGCTCACGCCTGTAATTCCAGATCACCTGAGGTCAGGAGTTTGAGCCTAGCCTGGCCAACATGGCGAAACTCCTTCTTTACTGAAAAATACAAAAATTAGCCAGGTGTGGTGGCAGGCACCTGTAATCCCAGCTATTCGGGAGGCTGAGGCAGGAGAATCACTTGAACCTGGGAGGTAGAGGTTGCAGTGAGCTGAGATCATGCCACTGTACTCCAGCCTGGGTGACAGAGCGAGACTCCATCTCAAAAAAAAGTAAAAATAAAAAACATATCTAAACAGAAAAGGTACAGTAAAAATACAGTTATAACTGTATGGGACCACCATTGTATAGGCAGTCCGCTGTTGATCAAAACATCGTTATGTAGTACATGACTGTACCATAAACTGCACGGCTTCAAACAAGGGAAATGTATTCTCTCACTGTTTTGGAGGCCATAGGTCTGAATCGAGGTGTCACCAGGGTCCCTCCAAAGGATCCAGGGGAGGATCCTTCCATTGGATTTGGAGTTGCTTCACTCCAGTCTCTGCCTCTGTGGTCACAGGGCCTTCTCCTCTTCCCTCTCAAAGTTCACCCTTCCCCTCTGTCATAAGGATACATATGACTGCATTTAGGCCCCACTCAGAAAATCCGGGAATAAACTCTTGCCCTCATATTCTTAACTAAATCATATCTGCAGATCATACCTGCATACCTTATTTTTTCTAAATAAGGTTGCATTCTAGGGATTAGGACATCAACATAACTTCTGGAGGGTTCACTGTTCAACCCACTACAGCCAGAATGGGCTTTGAATTCAGGTTCTGACATCCGGGACTGCCTCCCACATACACACACCACTACCTTGTACTGAATGCCTGAAGGGTTCTGCCCCCACCTCCACTCTCCCAAATATTTGCCGTGGACCTGAGAAAGCTGACTTCATGGAAGCTTCATTCCATTGTTCTAAGGACTTTTCATACATTAACAAATATCTTCTCTCTACGGGGAAAACCACAGAGAAATCAAGACAGAGTGGGATTAAGTAACTCACCTGAGGAGGAACAGTAAGTGGCAGAGCCAGGATTCAACCCAACGTGGTTTTGCACGGTTTGACATCATTTGCAACACAAATATTGTCACAGATCTTTTTGAGCATCTACTGTGCTAACCGCCAGGAAGGAAAAGGACATGGGGCCAGGAGAGCTCGTGAAAGGGGACAGGGCTGGCCACGGGGATCTGCGCCTTGGTGGAAGATGCTATGGTTCTCTTTTTTTTTTTTTTTGAGACGAAGTCTCACTCTGTCACCCAGGCTGCAGTGCAGTAGCGCGATCTCGGCTCACAGCAACCTCCCCCTCCCAGGTTCAAGCGATTCTCCTGCCTGAGCCTCCCAAGCATCTGGGATTACAGGCACATGCCACCACGCCCAGCTAATTTTTGTATTTTTAGTAGAGATAGGGTTTCACCATGTGGGCCAGGCTGGTCTCAAACTCCTGACCTCATGATCCGTCTGCCTCGGTCTCCCAAAGTGCTGGGATTACAGGCATGAGACACCACTCCCGGCAACTATGGTTCTCTTTTAACTCCTCATGCTGGAATTATTGCAGAAGCCCAGGCCAGTTCATCCCCAGAAAGTGAGGCATAAACATGCAGAGCTATACAGGAGCAGAGGATCCACAACTGGTTTGATGGAGGCTGCCTCGCTGCCTACAGAACGGGCTCTGGGTGGATTGTTCTATTTGGGGAGCCAGCCCACCCACCAGTCTCAGCCCTTGGCGACTCTTTCCTGCTGTCACAGCAGCTGGACATTCAGAAACCGAAACATGACAGCCTTCCCTCCCTGTTCCTGCCCAGCGGAGTGGAAACCCCTCGGGACCCGCATACCGAGCGTGCACAGCAGCACAGAGCCGCATAGTTAACACAGTGCTTCTTCTCCAGCCCTCCGGATGCGAACTGACAGATTGGCAGCTGGCTGACTTCCAAGGTCCAGTGAGTTCTTGGCAGTTGCTTTCTGACCTGGACAAGTGGCTGCCATCTCCTGGAACATCAGGCTGCCCCCTTGGGGAGAGGGTGATGGTCTCTCTGGAAAGACTGTGAGCTTTGAGGTGGTCATCAAAAGCCATTCTTGGAAACATTCTTTGAGCTGTACCGTGCAATTTGGTCACCATAATATCCGTATGTGGATATTAAATTGGTTTTGGGTTTTGTTTTGTTTTGTTTTGATTGTGGCAAAATATACACAACAATCTTCCTGCCTCAGCCTCCCAAGTAGCTACAAGCATGCACCACCATTCCCGGCTAATTTTTGGATTTTTTTTTTTTTTTTTTTTTTTTTTTTTGAGACGGAGTCTCGCTCTGTCGCCCAGGCTGGAGTGCAGTGGCGCAATCTCGGCTCACTGCAAGCTCCGCCTCCCGGGTTCACGCCATTCTCCTGCCTCAGCCTCTCCGAGTAGCTGGGACTACAGGCGCCCGCCACCACGCCCGGCTAATTTTTTGTATTTTTAGTAGAGACGGGGTTTCACCGTGGTCTCGATCTCCTGACCTCGTGATCCGCCCGCCTCGGCCTCCCAAAGTGCTGGGATTACAAGCGTGAGCCACCGCGCCCGGCCAATTTTTGGATTTTTTAAAATTTGTTTGTTTGTTTTTGTTTTTTGAGATGGAGTGTAGCACTGTTGCCTGGGCTGGAGTGCAGTGGCGCAATCTCAGCTCACTGCAACCTCCGCCTCCCAGATTCAAGCGATTCTCTTGCCTCAGCCTCCTGAGTACCTGGGATTACAGGTGCCTGCCAACATGCCCAGGTAATTTTTTGCATTTTTAGTAGAGACGAGGTTTTACCATGTTGGCCTGGCTTGTCTCGAACTCTTGACCTTGTGATCCACCCACCTCGGCCTCCCAAAGTGCTGGGATTACAGGTGTGAGCCACCACACCCGGCCAATTTTTGTAGTTTTAGTAGAGACAGGGTTTCACCATGTTGCCTAGGCTGGTCCCGACTTCCTGATCTCAGGTGATCCACTGCCTCAGCCTCCCAAAGTGCTAGGATTATAGGCATGAGCCACCGCACACAGCCTAAATGCTGTGGCTCACGCCTGTAATCCCAACACTTCGGTAAGCTGAGGCCAGAGGATTGCTTGAGCCCAGGAGTTTGAGACCAGCCTGGGCAACATAGGGAGACCCCATCTCTATAAAAAATAAAAATAAATTAGCCAGGCGTGGTGGTGCAGGCCTGTGGTCCCAGCTACTCGGGAGGATGAGGCAGGAGGATCGCTTGAGCCCAAGAGGTCAAGGCTGCAGTGAGCTGTGATTGTGTCACTGCACTCCAGCCTGCATGAAAGAGCAAGACCTTGTCTCAAAAAAAATTAAAGAAGCCAAATTTAAAATTCTGTTTCTCATTCACACAGGCTGCACTTCAAGTGCTTAATCATCCCTTGTGGGTGGTGGCTATCATATCGGACAGCACGGATAGAGAATATTTTTATCAGCGTAGGAAGCTTCATCAGAGAGGACCACACAGAGGCCTGTGCGGACCAGCACAGTGCGGTAGAAGACACAGGCCACCTGGTGAGAGACTGGTCTTCTGATCCCGGATCTGTCCCTCACTTGCTGGGTGACCTTGGACAGCTCCCTCAGTCCCTCTGGAGTTTTCATTGTAAAATCAGGAAATTGGCCTCAATGAATTCTGAGGCCCCATCTACTTTTTTTTTTTTTTTTTTTTTTTTTTGACACAGAGTCTCACTCTGTTGACCAGGCTGGAGTGCAGTGGCATGATCTTGGCTCACTGTAACCTCTGCCTCCCAGGTTCAAGCAATTCTCTGCCTCAGCCTCCCCAGTAGCTGGGACTACAGGCGTGCACCACCATGCCTGGGTAATTTTTGTGTTTTTAGTAGAGACGGGGTTTTGCCATGTTGGCCAGGCTGGTCTCAAACTCCCAACCTTGAGTGATCCTCCCGCCTCGGCCTCCCAAAGTGCTGGGATTACAGGCATGAGCCACCACGCCTGGCCCCATCTAGTTCTAAATATTATGACCCACTCAGCTCTGAAGACAAGCGAGGAGCACCCTCTCAGTCCAGCTCTGACAAGCAGGAGCCTCTCACCCTATCCCCCAGGTCATAAAGGCAGGCATGTTGTGAAGAGCACAGAATGGGCTGAGAAAAATATGCAGGGATTGCGTCTATCTCCCTTCCTTCCACACGTTTCCTTGTCGGCACCACCTGCCTCTATTCCGCGCCACACACACACCCGCCTTCTCTCTGTCTCGGAGGAAGACAGGATCTTCCATCCCCCAAATCCTGCCCTGATTCCTACTCTGAAGCCTCTGCCCTGACTCCTTTAAGCTCCCTGGGAATGCAGCCCATCTCCTATGCCCTTCTCATCCCAGTAGTTTCCACGTTCCCCAAAATCGCTTTGGGAGTCCCCCAATGAGGAACCAGCTGCCCTACATGGGCATCTCAGAACTTCTCTTCTGTTGTTGTTGTTGTTTGTTTGTTTTGCTTTTGTTTTGAGACAAGATCTCTCTTTTTCGCCCAGGCTGGAGTGCAGCGGTGTGATCTCAGCTCACTGTAGCCTTGACCTCCCAGGCTCAGGCGATCCTTCCACCTCAGCTTCTGGAGTAGCTGGGACTACAGACACACGCCACCACACCTGGCTAAATTTTTTTAGGACTTTTGGTAGAAATGGAGTTTCGCCGTGTTGCCCAGGCTGGTCTCTAACTCCTGGGCTCAAGCGATCCGCCCACCTTGGTCTCTCAAAGTGCTGGGACTACAGACATGAGCCACCGCACCCGGCAGAGCTTCTATTTCTTGAGTGTGTTCTCAGCCATGCTAAGACATTTTCTCTTCTCAGCCTGATGATGCTTTTGGCTTGTGTTTCTTTGTTTTTAATTACCCCTTCCCAGTCGCTGTCATGGGATCATGAGGTTCTTCTGTCCATCTAGATGATACCTTTCTTGTGCCACATGTCTCCGACATTCCCTGGTTTTTAAACCCTTATTGCTTTCAAGATACTATCCAAACTCCTTAATGTGGCACATTGTCCTTCGCTGCTATCTGCCTGGTTTTTTTTGTTGTTGTTGTTTTGTTTTGTTTTGTTTTTGAGACAGAGTCTCGCTCTATTGCCTAGGCTGGAGTGCGGTGGTGCAATCACAGCTTACTGCAGCCTCGACTTCTTGGGCTCAAGCAATCCTCCTGCCTCAGCCTTCTGAGTAGCTGGGACCACAGACATGCACCATCATGCTTGGCTAATTTATTTTTATTTATTTTTATAGAGAAGGAGTCTCCCTATGTTGCCCAGGCTGGTCTCAAACTCCCGGACTCAAAGTTCATTGCAGTTTCAACTATTTCCCTGGCTCAAGGATCCTCCCACCTCAGCCTCCCGAGTAGCTGGGACTACAGACGTGCACCACCACACCTAGCTAATTTTTGTATTTTTTGTAGAGATGGGGTCCCACTATGTTGCCCAGGCTTCTATCTGCTTTTATCTCACCTTCCACTCATCCATCCTTCCTTTCCTTTCTTTTGTTTCCTTTCCCTTCCCTTTCCTTCCCTTCCCTTCCCTTCCCTCTCTCTCTCTCTCTCTCTCTCTCTCTCTCTCTCTCTCTCTCTCTTTCTCTCAAGATGGAGTCTGGCCCTGTTACCCAGGCTGGAGTGCAATCGCAAGATCTCAGCTCATTGCAACCTCTGCCTCATGGGTTCAAGCAGTTCTCCTGCCTCAGCGTCCTGAGTAGCTGAGATTACAGGTGCCTGCCACCATGCCTGGCAAATTTTTTTTTTTTTTTTTTTAGTAGAGACAGGGTTTCACCATGTTGGCCGGACTGGTCTCAAACTCTTGACCTCAGGTGATCCTCCCACTTCAGCCTCCCAAAGTGTTGGGATTACAGGTGTGAGCCACTGTGCCCAGCCTTTTTTTTTTTTTTTTTTTTTTTAAGACAGGACCTTGCTCCATCACTCAGGCCGGAGTGCAGTAGCACCATAATCACTTTCTGCAGCCTTGACCTCCTGGGCTCAGGGGATCCTCTTGCCTTGGCCTCCCTAGTAGCTGGGACTACAAGCATGTGCCACCACACTGGCTAATTTTTAAAACTTTTTGTAGGCCGGGCATGGTGGCTCACGCCTGTAATCTCAGCACTTTGGGAGGCTGAGGCAGGTGGATCACGAGGTCAGGAGATCGAGATCATCCTGGCTAACACAGTGAAACCCCATCTCTACTAAAAATACAAAAAATAGCCGGGTGTGGTGGCGGACGCCTGTAGTCCCAGCTACTTGGGAGGCTGAGGCAGGAGAATGGTGTGAACCTGGGAGGCGGAGCTTGCAGTGAGCCGAGATTGTGCCACTGCCCTCCAGCCTGGGCAACACAATGAGACTCCATCTCAAAAAAAAAAAAAAAAAAGCTTTTTGTAGAGATGGAATCTTGCTAGGTTGCCCAGGCTAGTCTCAAGCTTCTAGGCTCAAGCAGTCCTCTTGCCTGTGCCTCCCAAAGCCCTGGGATTACAGGCGTGAGCCCCCACACCTGGTCCTAACCCACTTTCTGAACTTCCAACCACACCATTTTCTCCTGACTAATATTTAAGTTACACCATGACATATCCCACTTCAGAAATGCCTACCAAAGTAGTCTTCAAATCTTTTTAAATCAGTGGACCCTTTCTACCAAACAAATGTTATTTTTTTAATATTTATTTTAGAGTAATTTAGACTTTTAGAAAGGTTGTAGCTAGGCACAGTGGCTCACGCCTGTAATCCCAGCACTTTGGGAGGCCAAGGCAGGTGGATCACCTGAGGTCAGGCATTCAAGACCAGCCTGGGCAACATGGCAAAACCCCGTCTCTACTAAAAATACAAAATTAGCCGGGCATGGTGGCATGCACCTGTAGTCCCAGCTACTCGGGAGGCTGAGGCAGGAGAATTGCTTGAACCCAGGAGGCGGAGGTTGCAGTGAGCTGAGATCGAACCACTGCACTCCATCCTGGGTGACAGAGTGAGACTCCATCTTAAAAAAAAAAAAAAAAAAGAAAGAAAGAAAATAAAAAAGAAAGGTTGTAAAGATAGTACAAAGAGTTCCCACATACCCTTCACCCAGTTTCTCCTGTGGTTTGTATCTTATATTATCACCATATACTTGTCAATGCTAAGGAATTGCTGGGTGCAGAGTGGCACATGGCTGCAGTCCCAGCTACTCAGGAGGCCGAGGCAGGAGGATATTGCTTGAGCCCAGGAGTTCAAGTCCAGCCTGGGCAACACAGTGAGACCCCTTTTCTGCAAAAGAAAGAAAACATTTAAAAAAGAATGCACTGGAGGCAGCGTGGAAACAAGGACCTCATTTAGGAGGTGTCTGCAATGTTCTGAGCAAGCAGTGATGGAGGCCTCAAGTCAGGGCTGTGGTCATGGAGGTGGGGAGGGGTGATTGGTTTCACTATCTGTGTTGACTTAATTTTAGATTTGCAGACTCAACTGAGTATGAACTTATAGAGAAAGAGAGAGGCCAGGCACGGTGGGTCACACCTGTAATCCCAGAACTTTAGGAGGCCAAGAGGGGAAGGCTGCTTGAGCCCAGGAGTTTGACACCGGCCTGGGCAACGTAGTGAGACCCCTGTCTCTACAAAAAAAAAATTTTAAATTAGCCAGGCAGGGTGATGTGTGCCTGTAATCCCAGCTACTCAGGACAGTGAAGCAGGAGGATCACTTGAGCCCAGAAAGTTGAGGCTGTAGTGAGCTGTGGTTGTGCCATTGTGCTCCAGCCTGGGAGACAAAGTGAGACCCTGTCTCAAAAAGGAGAAGGGAGAGAGAGAGAGAGAGAGAGAGAGAGAGAGAGAGAGAGAGAGAGAGGAGTGAGAAGTCAAGGAGGATCTCACTTTTTTTGACATGGTGTATTAGTCTCTTCTCACACTGCTAATAAAGACGTACCTGAGACTGGGTAATTTATAAAGGAAAGAGGTTTAATGGACTCACAGTTCCACATGGCTGGGGAGGCCTCACAACCAAGGCAGAAGGCAAGAAGGCAAAGGAGAAGCAAAGGCATGTCTTACACAGCGGCAGGCAAGAGAGCTTGTGCCATTTATAAAACCATCAGATCTCATGAGACTTATTCACTACCACAAGAACAGTACGGGGGAAACTGCCCCCATGATTCAGTTATCTCTACCTGGCACTGCCCTTGACACTTGGGGATTATTACAATTCAAGTTGAGATTTGGGTGGGAACACAGCCAAACCCTATCACATGGGCAACTGAAAGGATGGGTTTGCCATCAAATAGAATGGGGAAGGAGACTGACTAGTTGGGCAGATTAGGAACTCAGCTTTCTATGAAGTGCCTACTAATGGATAGAGGTATTGTGTTGGCCATCTATTAGGTTGGTGCAAAAGTAATCGCGGTTTTGCCATTAAAAGTAATGGCAAAGGAAATAACTTTTGCACCAACCTAATAGGAATCGGAATCTAAAATTCAGAAAAGGTAAGTCAGAGCTGGAGATCCGAAGGCAGGAGTCAGCCTCCTGTGGAGGCTATTTAAGGAACTGAATAAAGGTTTGGATGCAGAAGAGCACCCAGGACTGAGCCCAGGGCTTACTCTCTATCATTAAAGAGGTTGAGGAAGGTGAGGAGGAGCCAGCAGAGAAGACTGGATTGGAGCAAATCAGGAGAATGCGGATGCTGCCTGCCGTGCAAGGAAAGTGCTAAGCCATTTCAAGTATGAGGGAATGATCGATGATGTCCACTGATGCCGACGTGTTGACTCAAATGAAAAATGAGAATCGACCATTGGATGTAGTGGCATGGAGATCTTTCACGACCCAAGCCAGAGCTGCTTAGGTGAAGAGGTGAAGACAAGAGGCTACTGGAAGGATTACTACCAGCTCTTTTAAAGAGTTCTGCTGTGAAGGGTAGAGGAAGAGAGATGGGGCATGTGTTAGCTGGTGGGGGAAGTGAATTTCAGAGATGTGTTTCCCTAAAAAAAAAAAAAAGAAAAAAGAATAAAGAAAAAAAAAAAAGGCCAGGCACAACGACTCACACTTGTAATCCCAGCATTTTGGGAGGCTGAAGTCAGGAGTTTGAGACTAGCCTGGACAACATAGTGAGACCCCATCTCTACAAAAAAAATTTTTTTTTAATTAGCTGGGCATAGTGGTGCGTGCCTGTGGTCCCAGCTACTTGGGAGGCTGAGGTGGGAAGATCTCTTGAGCCTGGGAGGTCGAGGCTACAGCGAGCTATGATCATGCCACTGCACTCCAGGCTGGACAACAGAGCAAGACCCTGTCTCCAAAAAAAAAAAAAAGGGCCGGGCGTGGTGGCTCACGCCTGTAATCCCAGCACTTTGGGAGGCCGAGGCGGGTGGATCACTAGGTCAGGAGATCGAGACCACGGTGAAACCCCGTCTCTACTAAAAATACAAAAAAATTAGCTGGATGCGGTGGCGGGCGCCTGTAGTCCCAGCTACTCTGGAGGCTGAGGCAGGAGAATGGCATGAACCCGGGAGGCGGAGCTTGCAGTGAGCCGATATTGTGCCACCGCACTCCAGCCTGGGCGACAGAGCGAGACTCCATCTCAAAAAAAAAAAAAAAAAAGATAGGGAGCTAACAGCAGATTTTATGCTGATAGGAATAACCTAATAGGGGAGAAAAACATGAGGATGCTGGAGGAAGAAGAGTGTCAGGAGGACATCTCTTGGTGGACGAGAGGGGATGGCATTTGGTGTACAAGTAGGTTTCACTTTAGATGACAGCATACACAGTTGTCTGTGGCAACAGGAGAAAATGCACTATATGGGCATACATGCTGGGAGGCAGAGAGTAAATAATAATGGTGGATGCTTGTGGAAATTCTCCTTTAATGTTTTTATATTTTTATGGTTTATCAAGGACAATTTATATTTGTACAGTTTGCCAAAAACAACAGGTTCTAATTTATTCAATAATTATTTGTGGGTGACCCAGGTGTAGTGGCACACACCTATAATCCTAGCACTTTGGGAAGCCAAGGTGGGAGGATCACTTGAACTCCTGATTCACTTCTGAGCTTGAATCAGGAGTTCGAGATCAGCCTGAGCAACATGGCAAAACACTGTCTCTACACAAAATACAAAAACTAGCCAGGCATAGTGGCATGCAGGTAGTCCCAGCTATTCGGGAGGCCAAAATGGGAGGATCATTTGAGCCCCGAAGGTAGAGGTTGCAGTGAGCCAAGATCGAGCCACTGCACTCCAGCCTGGGTGACAGAATGAAACCCTGCCTCAAAAAAAAAAAATTATTCTTCTTCTTGTTCTTCTTATTCTTCTTATTCTTATTCTTATTTGAGGAGACATTTACTTTGTACCAGGCACTGTGCTAGATGCTGGAGATACAGACATCAACAATGACAAGGCTAAGTGCCTGGTGTATTTGTACTTTGAGTCTAATAAAAGACATCACACAGGCACACAACACACACACACACACACAGGTTTGTTAAAGGATCAACCATTTCACATGTCAAGATCAGGAATAATATTGGTCTACTGCCTTACCATGTCTCCTACCATGACCTCATCTTCCTCTTGCCAGATTTTAAGTCTTTATACCTCAACTCCCAGAACTCTCTTCGCTTCACACCCTATCACAATGTCATCCCTACCCCACGGCCAATACTCCATCATTTAGGAAAGCAAAGTTCCAAAGAGTCAAGATTGTATCAATGGACCTGTCTCTATGGCAACAGTCATGAATGAGCCAAGCAAGGTAACCCTGGAGATGGCGTGAATGAGAAAGTGGCCTGTTGCCACGGAGACGTGCCGAATGGGAAGGCCCCCACGAGCTGGGCTACGTCAGGAAGCTGAAACAGTCAGCATGAAGTCGGTATGTCTATTTTCAACTCGGAATTACAAAAATACATTTTAATAGAGCTCATGACCCATCTCCTTCCTCGTCCCTGCCTCCCACCCCACTCTTCAGCCTTCATCCTACAACACAATCAAGCCTTACCAGGAATCCTTCAAACCCCTCAAGGACAGCTTGGGGACTGTTCCTTCAGTACACAGTCCCCTTCCTGGGCTGAGGTGGTATTCCTTTGACCAACTACTGTCTCCCCTTTGGGACCAACAGTATTCTCAAAAGCCATGAGCTTATGGGAGGAACATTAACTACATTCTTTGGGGCAAGAACTGTTGCTCACCTGTGGACCAGCTCAGCTTTCACCTGTGAGAATGATCGCAATGGGTAGACCAGTTCTCCATCAAAGAATGGCCATAGCACCCCACACACAGTGGTATAATCTGATCATGCTGGTGTATTGAACATATAATGTTAGTGCCACATGAAAGGAATTTGTAAAAGGACTTAGTGCCTAGAAAGATACCTTTGAAGATCTTGGAATGTCTGAAACTTACCCAGGTTCCTTATACCCTGCTCAAAGTATTCCTCCATTTATTTCTTCATTCATTAGTTCTTTTGTTTCACCATATATATATTTTTGAAACAGGGTCTCACTCTGTTGCCCAGAGTGCAGTGGTACAACCATGGCTCACTGCAGCCTCAACCTCCCCATCTCAAGTAATCCTCCCACCTCAGCTTCCTGAGTAGCTGGGACCACAGGCACAAGCCACCACACCAGGCTAATTCTTGTAATTTTTGTAGAGACAGGGTTTCACCATGTTGCCCAGTGTATTAGTTTGTTCCCACATTGCTATAAAGAACTACCTGAGACTGAATAGTTTATAAGGAAAAGAGGTTTAATTGACTCACAGCTCCACAAGCTGTGCGAAAGGCATGGCTGGGGAGGCTTCAGGAAACTTGCAATCATGGCGGAAAACAAAGGGGAAACAAGCACATCTTCACTTGGTGGCAGGAGACAGAGAGTGAATGGGGAAGTGCTACAAAACCAGGTCTCATGAGAACTCACTCACTGTCATGAGAAAAACAAGGGGGAAATCTGCTCCCAGGATCCAATCACCTCCCAACAGGTCCCTCCCCCAACACTGGGGATTACAATTCAACATGAGATCTGGGTGGGGACACAGAGCCGAACCATATCATCCAGGCTGGTCTCTAACTCCTGAGCTCAAGCAATCTGCCTGCCTTGGCCTCCCAAAGTGCTAGGATTACAGACGTGAACCATATTTATTAAGCATTGTTACAGCAAAGAGAAGCGTTGTTGCAGCATAACAATTGGAAGACTCCATTGATGGAAGTCTCCATCAACAAGAACTGTCGGATAAACTATGGTACACCCATCCCTTGGTGTGTTATGAAGTCATTACAAAAAGAAGAAGCAGATCTCTGAGTGTCAATAAGAGCTAGTACTTATAGGATGTCTACTGTATACAAGTACTGTTAAAAAGTGAGTATTAACTCATTTAATTCTTGTAACAAGCTTGTGAGGTAGATTCTTTCATATCCCCATTTTACAGAAAAGGAAATAGGAATCTCTATATCCAAGATATGTTATCAGGTGACAAAAGCAATTTTTTTTTTTTTTATTATACTTTAGGGTTTTAGGGTACATGTGCACAATGTGCAGGTTTGTTACATATGTATCCATGTGCCATGTTGATTTCCTGCACCCATTAACTCGTCATTTAGCATTAGGTGTATCTCCTAATGCTGTCCCTCCCCCCTCCCCCCACCCCACAACAGTCCCCGGAGCGTGATGTTCCCCTTCCTGTGTCCATGAGTTCTCATTGTTCAATTCCCACCTATGAGTGAGAACATGCGGTGTTTGGTTTTTTGTCCTTGCGATAGTTTACTGAGAATGATGTTTTCCAGTTTCATCCATGTCCCTACAAAGGACACGAACTCATCATTTTTTATGGCTGCGTAGTATTCCATGGTGTATATGTGCCACATTTTCTTAATCCAGTCTATCGTTGTTGGACATTTGGGTTGGTTCCAACTCTTTGCTATTGTGAATAGTGCCGCAATAAACATACGTGTGCATGTGTCTTTATAGCAGCATGATTTATAGTCCTTTGGGTATATACCCAGTAATGGGATGGCTGGGTCAAATGGTATTTCTAGTTCAAGATCCCTGAGGAATCGCCACACTGACTTCCACAATGGTTGAACTAGTTTTCAGTCCCACCAACAGTGTAAAAGTGTTCCTATTTCTCCACATCCTCTCCAGCACCTGTTGTTTCCTGATTTTTTAATGATGACCATTCTAACTGGTGTGAGATGGTATCTCACTGTGGTTTTGATTTGCATTTCTCTGATGGCCAGTGATGAGGAGCATTTCTTCATGTGTTTTTTGGCTGCATAAATGTCTTCTTTTGAGAAGTGTCTGTTCATGTCCTCTGCCCACTTTTTGATGGGGTTGTTTGTTTTTTTCTTGTAAATTTGTTTGAGTTCATTGTAGATTCTGGATATTAGCCCTTTGTCAGATGAGTAGGTTGCAAAAATTTTCTCCCATTGTGTAGGTTGCCTGTTCACTCTGATGATAGTTTCTTTTGCTGTGCAGAAGCTCTTTAGTTTAATGAGATCCCATTTGTCGATTTTGGCTTTTGTTGCCATTGCTTTTGGTGTTTTAGACATGAAGTCCTTGCCCACGCCTATGTCCTGAATGGTATTGCCTAGGTTTTCTTGTAGGATTTTAATGGTTTTAGGTCTAACATATAAGTCTTTAATCCATCTTGAATTAATTTTTGTATAAGGTGTAAGGAAGGGATCCAGTTGCAGCTTTCTACATATGGCTAGCCAGTTTTCCTAGCACCATTTATTAAATAGGGAATCCTTTCCCCATTTCTTGTTTTTGTCAGGTTTGTCAAAGATCAGATAGTTGTAGCTATGCGGCATCATTTCTGAGGGCTCTGTTCTGTTCCATTGATCTATGTCTCTGTTGTGGTACCAGTACCATGCTGTTTTGGTTACTGTAGCCTTGTAGTATAGTTTAAAGTCAGGTAGCGTGATGCCTCCAGCTTTGTTCTTTTGGCTTAGGATTGACTTGGCGATGCGGGCTCTTTTTTGGTTCCATATGAACTTTAAAGTAGTTTTTTCCAATTCTGTGAAGAAAGTCATTGGTAGCTTGATGGGGATGGCATTGAATCTATAAATTACCTTGGGCAGTATGGCCATTTTCACGATATTGATTCTTCCAACCCATGAGCATGGAATGTTCTTCCATTTGTTTGTATCCTCTTTTATTTCATTGAGCAGTGGTTTGTAGTTCTCCTTGAAGAGTTCCTTCACATCCCTGGTAAGTTGGATTCCTAGGTATTTTATTCTCTTTGAAGCAATTGTGAATGGGAGTTCACTCATGATTTGGCTCTCTGTTTGTCTGTTATTGGTGTACAAGAATGCTTGTGATTTTTGTACATTAATTTTGTATCCTGAGACTTTGCTGAAGTTGCTAATCAGCTTAAGGAGATTTTGGGCTGAGACAATGGGGTTTTCTAGATATACAATCATGTCATCTGCAAACAGGGACAATTTGACTTCCTCTTTTCCTAATTGAATACCCTTTATTTCCTTCTCCTGCCTGATTGCTCTGGCCAGAACTTCCAGCACTATGTTGAATAGTAGCGGTGAGAGAGGGCATCCCTGTCTTGTGCCAGTTTTCAGAGGGAATGCTTCCAGTTTTTGCCCATTCAGTATGATATTGGCTGTGGGTTTGTTGTAGATAGCTCTTATTATTTTGAGATACGTCCCATCAATACCTAATTTATTGAGAGTTTTTAGTATGAAGGGTTGTTGAATTTTGTCAAAGGCCTTTTCTGCATCTATTGAGATAATCATGTGGTTTTTGTCTTTGGTTCTGTTTATATGCTGGATTACATTTATTGATTTGCGTATGTTGAACCAGCCTTGCATCCCAGGGATGAAGCCCACTTGATCATGGTGGATAAGCTTTTTGATGTGCTGCTGGATTCGGTTTGCCAGTATTTTATTGAGGATTTTTGCATCAATGTTCATCAAGGATATTGGTCTGAAATTCTCTTTTTTGGTTATGTCTCTGCCAGGTTTTGGTATCAGGACGATGCTGGCTTCGTAAAATGTGTTAGGGAGGATTCCCTCTTTTTCTATCGATTGGAATAGTTTCAGAAGGAATGGTACCAGTTCCTCCTTGTACCTCTGGTAGAATTCAGCTGTGAATCCATCAGGTCCTGGACTCTTTTTGGTTGGTAAGCTATTGATTATTGCCACAATTTGAGAACCTGTTATTGGTCTATTCAGAGATTCAACTTCTTCCTGGTTTAGTCTTGGGAGGGTGTATTTGTCGAGGAATTTATCCATTTCTTCCAGATTTTCTAGTTTATTTGCATAGAGGTGTTTGTAGTATTCTCTGATGGTAGATTGTATTTCTGTGGGATCGGTGGTGATATCCCCTTTTTCGTTTTTTATTGCATCTATTTGATTCTTCTCTCTTTTCTTCTTTATTAGTCTTGCTAGCGGTCCATCAATTTTGTTGATCTTTTCAAAAAACCAGCTCCTAGATTCATTAATTTTTTGAAGGGTTTTTTGTGTCTCTATTTCCTTCAGTTCTGCTCTGATTTTAGTTATTTCTAGCCTTCTGCTAGCTTTTGAATGTGTTTGCTCTTGCTTTTCTAGTTCTTTTAATTGTGATGTTAGGGTGTCAATTTTGGATCTTTCCTGCTTTCTCTTGTGGGCATTTAGTGCTATAAATTTCCCTCTACACGCTGCTTTGAACGTGTCCCAGAGATTCTGGTATGTTGTGTCTTTGTTCTCGTTGGTTTCAAAGAACATCTTTATTTCTGCCTTCATTTCATTATGTACCCAATAGTCATTCAGGAGCAGGTTGTTCAGTTTCCATGTAGTTGAGCGGTTTTGACTGAGTTTCTTAATCCTGAGTTCTAGTTTGATTGCACTGTGGTCTGAGAGACAGTTTGTTATAATCTCTGTTCTTTTACATTTGCTGAGAAGAGCTTTACTTCCAACTATGTGGTCAATTTTGGAGTAGGTGTGGTGTGGTGCTGAAAAAAATGTATATTCTGTTGATTTGGGGTGGAGAGTTCTGTAGATGTCTATTAGGTCCACTTTATGTAGAGCTGAGTTCAATTCCTGGATATCCTTGTTAACTTTCTGTCTCGTTGATCTGTCTAATGCTGACAGTGGGGTGTTAAAATCTCCCATTATTATTGTGTGGGAGTTTAAGTCCCTTTGTAGGTCACTGAGGACTTGCTTTATGAATCTGGGTGCTCCTGTGTTGGGTGCATATATATTTAGGATAGTTAGCTCTTCTTGTTGAATTGATCCCTTTACCATTATGTAATGGCCTTCTTTGTCTCTTTTGATCTTTGTTGGTTTAAAGTCTATTTTATCAGAGACTAGGATTGCAACCCCTGCCTTTTTTTGTTTTCCAGTTGCTTGATAGATCTTCCTCCATCCCTTTATTTTGAGTCTATGTGTGTCTCTGCACGTGAGATGGGTTTCCTGAATACAGCACACTGATGGGTCCTGACTCCTTATCCAGTTTGCCAGTCTGTGTCTTTTGATTGGAGCATTTAGCCCATTTACATTTAACGTGAATATTGTTATGTGTGAATCTGATCCTGTCATTATGATGTTAGTTGGTTATTTTGCTCGTTAGTTGCTATAGTTTCTTCCTAGCCTCGATGGTCTTTACAATTTGGCATGTTTTTGCAGGGGCTGGTACCGGTTGTTCCTTTCCATGTTTAGTTCTTCCTTCAGGAGCTCTTTTAGGGCAGGCCTGGTGGTGACAAAATCACTCAGCGTTTGCTTGTCTGTAAAGTATTTTATTTCTCCTTCACTTATGAAGCTTAGTTTGGCGGGATAGGAAATTCTGGGTTGAAAATTCTTTTCTTTAAGAATGTTGAATATCGGCCCCCCACTCTCTTCTGGCTTGTAGAGTTTCTGCTGAGAGATCAGCTGTTAGTCTGATGGGCTTCCCTTTGTGGGTAACCCGACCTTTCTCTCTGGCTGCCCTTAACATTTTTTCCTTCATTTCAACTTTGGTGAATCTGACAATTATGTGTCTTGGAGTTGCCCTTCTCGAGGAGTATCTTTGTGGCGTTCTCTGTATTTCTTGAATCTGAATGCTGGCCTGCCTTGCTAGATTGGGGAAGTTCTCCTGGATAATATCTTGCAGAGTGTTTTCCAACTTGGTTCCATTCTCCCCATCATTTTCAGGTACACCAATCAGACGTAGGTTTGGTCTTTTCACATAGTCCCAAATTTCTTGGAGGCTTTGTTCATTTCTTTTTATTCTTTTTTCTCTAAACTTCCCTTCTCTCTTCATTTCATTCATTTCATCTTCTATCAGCGATACCCTTTCTTCCAGTTGATCGCATCTGCTACTGAGGCTTCTGCATTCTTCGCGTAGTTCTCGAAACTTGGCTTTCAGCTCCATCATCTCCTTTAAGCCCTTCTCTCCATTGGTTATTCTAGTTATCCATTCTTCTAATTTTTTTTCAAAGTTTTTAACTTCTTTGCTATTGTTTTGAATTTCCTCTCGTAGCTCAGAGTAGTTTGATCGTCTGAAGCCTTCTTCTCTCAACTCATCAAAGTCATCCTCCATCCAGCTTTGTTCCGTTGCTGGTGAGGAACTGCGTTCCTTTGGAGGAGGAGAGGTGCTCTGTTTTTTAGAGTTTCCAGTTTTTTTGGTCTGTTTTTTCCCCATCTTTGTGGTTTTGTCTACTTTTTGTCTTCGATGATGGTGATGTACAGATGGGTTTTTGGTGTGGATGTCCTTTCTGTTTGTTAATTTTCCTTCTACCAGACAAGACCCTCAGCTGCAGGTCTGTTGGAGTTTACTAGAGGTCCACTCCAGACCCTGTTTGGCTGGGTGTCAGCACCGGTGGCTGCAGAACAGCGGATTTTCGTGAGACCACAAATTCAGCTGTCTGATAGTTCCTCTGAAAGTTTTGTCTCAGAGGAGTACCCAGTTGAATGAGGTGTCAGTCTGTCCCACTGGGGGGGTGCCTCCCAGTTAGGCTGCTCAGGGGTGAGGGACCCACTTTAGGAGGCAGTCTGTCCGTTCTCAGATCTCCAGCTGCGTGCTGGGAGAACCACTACTCTCTTCAAAGCTGTCAGTCAGACAGGGACATTTAAGGCTGTGGAGGTTCTTGCTGAGTTTTTGGTTGTCTGTGCCCTGCCCCCAGAGGTGGAGCCTACAGAGGCAGGCGGGCCTCCTTGAGCTGTGGTGGGCTCCACCCAGTTCGAGCTTCCTGGCTGCTTTGTTTACCTAAGCAAGCCTGGGCAATGGCGGGCGCTCCTCCCCCAGCCTCGTTGCCGCCTTGCAGCGTGATCTCAGACTGCTGTGCTAGCAATCAGCGAGACTCCGTGGGCATAGGACCCTCCGAGCCAGGTGAGGGACACAATCTCCTAGTGTGCCGTTTTCCAGGCCCGTTGGAAAAGCGCAGTATTAGGATGGGACTGACCCAATATTCCAGGTGCCGTCTGTTTTCCCTTTCTTTGACTAGGAAAGGGAACTCCCTGACCCCTTGCGCTTCCCGAGTGAGGCAATGCCTCGCCCTGCTTCGGCTCGCGCACAGTGCGCTTCACCGACTGTCCTGAACCCACTGTTAGGCACTCCCTAGTGAGATGAAACCGGTACCTCAAGCAGAAATGCAGAAATCACCCGTCTTCTGTGTCGCTGGGGCTGGGAGCTGGAGACCGGAGCGTTCCTATTCGGCCATCTTGGCTCCCGACAAAAGCAATTTTTGAATGGTGCCGCCATTTTCTTGTAAGAGCAAATCTGGAAGATTCCATAAGAAATTAATAATTGTGTTTGCCTCTGTAGCGGCACCCTGAAAGATTTGGAGGTAGGTGTGGAAAAGAAACTTACTTTCCTGTGTTTTTCTGAATTTTGTACTGTCTACGCATTTTGTCTTCCACAAAACCAAACAGAAAATGGCCACTTGGTGCATTTTGCGTGCCAGGCATTCTTCTAACCTAGAGAAGCACAGGAGAGCAAAATATTTTACTGACGAGAAAAAGGAGGCATGGAGAAGTTAAGTGACTTGCCCAGGTGGCAGAGCTGGGATTCCACATCATAGGATTTATACAGGAAACAGGTAAACAGAGCTGTGCGTGTGCATAGGTATGTGTGTACACATGCTTACATGTGTGCGTGCATGTGTGCATGTGCGTGTGTGTGTGCATGCGTGTGCATGTGTGTGTATGTTTGCATGTGCGTGAATGTGCTTGTGTGTTGAGAGAGGGAAATGGCAAGAGAAAAACCTACAGAAGGTCAGCAGGAACCAACCCATGTTTTGAGGAGTTTGGACTTTATCTTGAAGGCACAAGGGAGCCATAGAAAGATTTAGACAGGGGGTGGTTGTGCTTAGCTTTTTATTTAGAAGGATGACTCTGGCTGAAGAGTGATGGCCCAGAATACAGGTATATGTGAAGGACTCCTCCTGCCCTAGTAGGAGGATGCCCACCCACCCTCTCTGCCCAACGCAGTATCAAAGGGCAGATTGGGTACAGAGAATTCTCACCAAGCTGGGCAGAATCCACTCTGACGCTGGGGAGTGGACACTGAGTGCACCAGCCTCTCCTCCTGCTCAATCCCTGAATTGAAGCTGTTCCACTAATGTTAGGGATCTGATTCCCTTCATATATATATATACACATATATATATACACATATATATATACACACATGTATATATACATACATATATATATACATATATATATATATATAATTTTTTTTTTTGAGACAGAGTTTCCCTCTGTCACCCAGGCTGAAGCCCATTGTCGCGATCTTGGCTCACTGCAACCTCCACCTCCCAGGTTCAAGCAACTCTTGTTCCTCAGACTCCGAAGTAGCTGGGATTACAGGCACCCGCCACCACACCTGGCTAATTCTGTATTTTTAGTAGAGACAGGGTTTCACCTATGTTGGCCACGCTGGTCTTGAACTCCTGGGCTCAAGTGATCAGTCTGCCTCAGCCTCCCAAAGTGCTAGTATTACAGGCATGAGCTGCCATGCCTGTCCTTTTTATATTACCTTTTTTTATAGAGGTGTGGTTTCACTATGTTGCCCAGGCAGGTCTTAAACTCCTGGCCTCAAGCGATCCTCCCTCTTCAGCCTCCCAAAATGCTAGGATTACAGGCGTGAGCCACTGCATCTGTCCAGACTCTGTTCTCCATAAAGCTGGCAGGTGGAAAGAGGGAAGACCATCCAGGCAATATTGAAGTCCCATTGGTGCTGATGTGGGTGCTGAGACCACATGAATGGATGCATTCTGACTCTGCCACCTCTCAGCTACATGATCCTGGGCCCGTCAGCAAGTCCCTCTATAGCTCAGTTTCCTCATCTGTAAAATGGTGTCAACAGTAGCCAACCACAGCAAATACTGTGAAATATACAGAACATCATTATAATGGTGAGGATGATGAAGATGCTATGTTACCAGAACACCTGGGCTTGAACCAGCTCCCCTTCTTGCAAGCTGTGTGACTTGGGGCTGATGCCCAAACCTCTCTGGGCCTCATTTGTTTCATCTGTTCAGTGGGGATAATAACACTCTTACTTCATACAGTTATGGAGGATTTATTGAAATAATTGACATACAGCTCTTAGAACAGTACCTGGCTCCTTGTAAGCGCTCAAGAAATATTAAGAGACTGTTGATAATAACGCAGTACTACTGCCAATAATATGGCCAGGAGCAATGGCTCACACCTGTAATCCCAGCACTTTAGGAGGCAGAGGCAGGCTGATTGCTTGAGCCCAGGAGTTCGAGGCCCCCCTGGGTAACATAGGGAGACTCTGTCTTTACAAAAAAAAATAATAATAATAATACAAATAATTAGCCAGGTATGGTGGTTCACACCTGTAGTTCCAGCTACTTGGGAGGCTAAGGTGGGAGGATTGCTTGAACCCAGGAAGTCGAGGCCACAGTGAGCTGTGATCACACCACTGCACTCCAGCCAGGGCAACAGAGTGAGATCCTATCTCAAAAATAATAATAATGGCCGGGCGTGGTGGTTCATACCTGTAATCCCAGCACTTTGGGAGGCCAAGGCGGGCAGATCACTTGAGGTCAGGAGTTTGAGACCAGCCTGGCCAACATGGTGAAACCCCATCTACTAAAAACACACAAATTAGCTGGGTGTGGTGGCGGGGTGCCTGTAATCCCAGCTACTCAGGAGGCTGATGCAGGAGAATAGCTTGAACCCGGGGGGCGGAAGCTGCAGTGAGCTAAGATCATACCACTGCACTCCAGCCTGGGCGACAGAGTAACACTCCATCTGAAATAATAATATTATAATAATAATAATATCATTTTTATCATCATTCTTACTAACGCCCTCTTACTTCTTGCCCTGCAGTTTTGCCTGTTTTCTTGGAATAACACTCTTCCACACCTTTCCCCTCAGGGATGGTCACGTTTAGCATCATGACCCATCCCTGGGGATTAGTTAGCTCATTTCTGGAAAGCACTTTGGAGCTGTAGGAGCTTTGCAGGCTGGAAACATCACAGGACTTGTACCATATTTAAGCAATGCCAGATTCTTCTGCCTGGCAGGGGGAGGACACAGAGGATACGGCCCTGGTATCTTTTCTCCCTGCGTACCTCAGCTTTGCTCTGAACCATTTTCTGTCCTGTTCAGGGCAGCCTGGGCCACTTGCCACTTCCAGCTTTCTCGGGAGAGGATGGCCTCCTGATGGCACGCCTCTTAACACACACCTGGTGCTGTTATTGAAAAGGCAACAATTGACTACAGCGCCAGCACTGAGAGGCTTGTCCTTAAAATTAGCAGGAGCTGTTGGAAGGTCGCTGTTAGCTCTTTTGACTGGAACACACTGTTCCCCAGGTGGCATGCGGCTGAATACAGTGCAGGGATTGGCTCTGCTCTCAGGTGGCCTGCTGCACGCTCCTGAGCTCCAGGTGGAAGCTGTGATCATTATTTCCTTAACAGACACATATATAGCAGCATTAACTATGAGCGTTATTACTGTGTGTGTGTGTATATATATGCACATTTGTATGTACGTGTATGTGCATACGTGTGCCTATGAACCTGTTCTGAGCACTTTACAAATATCAATGTATTTTATTCTCCCAACAACCCATTTTATAGATAAGACTGAGGCACAGAGAGGTTAAGTTACTGCCCCAAGATCACACAGCTGGAGAGTGGTGAGGCCAAGATTTGAACATATGTACCTTTGTACCATATGTGCCAACTTTTTTTCTTTTCTCCTTTTTTTTTTTTTTTTTTTTTTTTTGAGACGGAGTCTGGCTCTGTCCCCCAGGCTGGTGGGCAGTGGTGCGATCTTGGCTCACCGCAAGCTCTGCCTCCCAGGTTCACGCCATTCTCCTGCCTCAGCCTCCTGAGTAGCTGGGACTGCAGGCGCCCACCATCACGCCTGGCTAATTTTTTGTATTCTTTTAGTAGAGACGGGGTTTCACCGTGTTAGCCAGGATGGTCTCAATCTCCTGACCTTGTGATCCTCCCGCTCCGGCCTCCCAAGTGCTGGGATTACAGGCATGAGCCACCGCGCCCAGCCTGCCAACTTTTTTTTTTCTTTTTGGGATATATCCTTGCTCTGTCATCCAGGCTGGAGTGCAGTGGCTTGATCACAGCTCACTACAACCTCAACCTCCAGGTGCAAGCTATCCTCCCACCTCAGCTTCCCAAGTAGCTAGGATCACAGGTGCACACCACCATACCCCACTAATTTTTTTAATTTTTTTTTTTTTTTTTTTGCAGAGATGGGGTCTCCTTATGTTACCCAGGCCGGTCTAGAACTCCTAGGTTCAAGCAATCCCCCCACCTCGGCCTTCAAACATGCTGGGATTACAGGCATGAGCCACTGCACCCAGGTCCTCCCTCCTTATAAAGGTCACCCAAGCACAATCTTGTGAGCCTGGCCCTATCCACACCCATATGCAACAAGGTGTATATTTTTCAAACAAAAACTGAATGAACACCTCTGGTTTGGGTTCCCCTCGCACTTGTCCCGGGTTTGTTGACTCTATGTTGTGGGCCTAGACAAAGCAACGTCTGGATCTCCTAGACCCAGGGACCAGACAGTCTGTGTTCAAATCCTGGCTCTTCCCCTTCTGCCTGAGTGCTCTCTCTGAACCTGTCTTTCTTTTTTTTGAGATGGGGTATCGCTCTGTCGCCCAGGCTGGAGTGCAGTGGCGCGATCTTGGCTCACTGCAAGCTCTGCCTCCCAGGTTCACGCCATTCTCCTGCCTCAGCCTCTCCAAGTAGCTGGGACTACAGGCGCCCGCCACTACACTCGGCTAATTTTTTGTATTTTCAGTAGAGACGGGGTTTCACCGTGTTAGCCAGGATGGTCTCCATCTCCTGACCTCGTGATCCGCCCGCCTCGGCTTCCCAAAATGCTGGGATTACAAGCGTGAGCCACCGTGCCCGGCCAAACCTGTCTTTCTTTATCTATAAAATGGAGATAATTTTTTTAAACTCATCACTTGGTCAAACTGTTTTGAGCATGCAAATGAGTTCATATATATAAACCTCTTAGAAAGTCCCAGGCAAAGAACAAGCACTTCACTCAGATCAACATTTATTTAGCATCTGTTGTGTACCCATGACTATTCTAGGTGATGAGAAGACCCTCTGGTTCTTATGAGGTAGTGAGGTGGGGGAGGGTGAGAACCCTAAACATTAATGATGGTGTGTTAGCAGATGAGAAAACCAGTAACGTCGGGTAAAGGGAGTTTGGGAGTGCTGCGCTCAAGTCCTGGCCCTGCCACTTTCTGGGGTGCAAGATACAGCATTGAATAGGGTGGTCAGGGTAGGCCTTATTGGGAAAGTGATATTTGAGCAGACGATCTAGATGTCAGCACATATTGCTACTGTTTGATGGTACTAATATGAGTTTGAGTTCATTTGCAAGTATATATATATATATATATATATATATATATATATAGATATATATATATGAAACTTGGTCCATTTATTTATGCTGATAAATTAATTGATGTTATAATTGAATGTTTTATTAATAAATGGACACCCACATACTGTTTTTTCCGGAATTGTTAGGTTTTGGGATTTTCTTTAGATTTTGATTATTTTTTTTTTTGCTTAATTTTCTTTTTTCTTTTTTTAATTTCATTTTTCCATAAGTTATTGGGGTACAGGTGGTATTTGGTTGCATGAGTAAGTTCTTCAGTGAAGATTTGTGAGAACCCGGTGCACCCATCACCCGGGCAGTATACACTGCACCATATTTGTTGTCTCTTATCCAATGCTCACCTCCTACTCTTCCCCCCAAGTCTCTAAAGTCCATTGTACCATTATTTTACTCACCCACGTTCTTTGGCCTGAGATGCTGAGTGGTCATGACTCCCAGATCCCTTCTTGTTTCTGTATCAAAGATCTTTACTAAGATCCTGGCCTAGGGAACCCATTCCTTTTCCCCATCCCCAATGGGAGAAGGGGCTTCCCCCTCAGCTTATTTGCCAACTCATAGGAAAGGTATGAAGGAAAGAATTGTAGTCGTCTTGAAGCTGGTCAGATGTTGAAGAGATGATAATATTTGCTGATCGAGAGAGACAAAGCAATGCTGGAAGAATAGGCTGTGTTAACACCAGCTGCAGTAACCAATAAAACCAAAGATCTCTGGCTTAAGAGTATACATGAGTGAGAAATCAACTTCTAAAGTACAACTGGTAGCCGGACATGGTGGCTTATGCCTGTAATTCTAGCACTTTGGGAGGCTGTGGTGGGAGGGTCGCTTAAGCCCAGTAGTTCAACACCAACCTGGGCAACACAGTGAGACACCATCTCTACTAAAAAAATAATAAAGTGAAACTGGTGAGGGGTGCAATGAGGTGGAGTGGTGGGTGACTCAAATATGGCTCGACTCCATGCAGTCACTCAGGGATCCAGGCTGTTGGAGGCTCTCCCTGCTTAAACATGTGGCTTCCAAGGTTGTTCTAAGAGCCTACATTGAGACAGCAGTTGGGGGAAAGGGAAAGTGGAGTAGGAGGTACTTATGAGGGTGCCTGGAAGTAGTGAACAGCACTTCTGCCTGCATTCTATTGGGTGGAACTTAGTCATGTGCCCAGGCTAGCTGCACGGGAGGCTGGGAAATGTAGTCTCTGATTAGACTGCCATTTCCCAGTCCCACTTGTGAATCTTTAGTGGGAAGCTCACCATGTTTGCACCAGGGATTCAGTCTACCTCCCACTCATGCCTCAACTATGTATCAGGCACTGTCGTAAGTACTTTACATATCAGCCTACCTAATGCAAACAACTACTCAGTGGGTGCTTTATTGGTCACATGTATTAGTGAGAAAATGGAAACCCAGAGCCGTTAAATATCTTGCCCAAGGTCACACAGCTAGGAAGTGGCAGAGTTGGAATTTGAATCCAGGAAATCTGGCTGCAGAGTCCCACGCTTAGTATAAATTGATTGTAGTTTAGAAAGAGGCAGAAGGGCCCTAAAAGTTGGCAGAATCCATTTTTTGGTCCCTAAGGAACTGACTAAATTGACTACTTGTAAAAGTGAGTCCTGGACAGGCAACAGTGGCTCAGGTCTGTAATTCCAAGACTTTGGGAGGCTGAGACAGGCAGATCACCTGAGGTCAGGATTTCAAGACCAGCCTGGCCAACATGGCAAAACCCCATCTCTACAAAAATACAAAAATTAGCTGAGTGTGGTGGTGGGCGCCTGTAATTCCAGCTACTCAGGAGGCTGAGGCAGGAGAATCGTTTGAACCTGGGAGGTGGAGGTTGCAGCTTTACTCCAACTTGAATGACACAGCGAGATTCTGCCTCAGGACCACCATGGCCCCCTGGGTTCTAGGTCAGAGTTTCTCTGCCACAGCACTGATGGCTTTGGGGGCTTCATTATTCTCAGCTCCAAAGTGGGAGCTGTCCTGTGCACCGCCTCAACTCACTTGATGCCAGTAGCGCCCGCGCCCCAGTTGTGAGAACCAAATATGTCTCCACACATTGCCAAATGTCCCCTGGGAGGTGAAATCACCCCTGGTTGAGAGTCACTGTTCTAGATTGTTAAATATTATCTTACACTCTAGCACAAGTCCAAGGCAAACTGACTTAGAAATTACCAACCTTGCAAAAAATAGAAGATTTCTTAAAGTCACTGAGCATGATGGTGGCAAGCTGCTGAAATCACACCCCCAGACATTAACAGATGGGATCTGGACAGTATTCATCTAGTTAAAAATTGACAAGGACTGCGACACTGCAAGCTCTTCAAAAGAGAATCATTTGAATAACAAGGGGTCAAGACAGGGGTAAAACTGGTGAAAGCCCCTGCTCATAATTTGAAAATATAAATAGGCATCATGAAAATTCATCTTGGAAAAGTCAAAAGTCAAATGTGCAGTGTTATATGTGACCAGTCAATTTGGGAGGGGAAATTGCATATGCACACATGAGAGCTTGCACACACACACACACACACACACACATCTGTTCAAGTGTGTGTGCCAGTGCTCAGTGAGGACCATCTCCCCAACCTATCTGATCATCTTCCTTTGGGGTGACCCTATGGGTGAGGCAGAAATTCTTGGATCATACTTTTCTAATGAATATCATAATTGCTCACTTCTGATGGGTGCTGACTTTTTCATCTTTGCAACACTGTGAATAGGTATTTTTACTCTACCCATTTTACAGATGAGAAAACTGAGGCTCAGAAAGATTGATTAGCTCTACTCGAAGCCAGGATTCAGGCTCAGCCTAGCTCCAGGAATCATGCTTTGAGTTACGTAGCTTCCCTGATTCTGAGGGACCCCCCACTTCTGAAATCTTCTACTCTTACTCCCCATGGTCCTTTCCTATTGACCGGAGGCACCCCAGCTCCTCACTCGTCCATTATCTTATGAAACATGACCATGATGTCTGAATTCCAAAGGAGAGCCTGAGCTTTGTGGGGAAAACAAGCAGAAAAAGAAAGGTGGAGATTGGTGGTGGTTTTTGGCATGGTGAGGAGCCTGTCATTGCTTGAAGAAAGCAAGAAAGGAGATTGCTGGGGCTTGGATCCATCTCTGGGTGCCTGTGGGTCTGTCTGTAAAAATGAGAAATTGTCGTGCTCATTAGAGGATTTGACCGTTAGGCCTTAGGATAGCAATTTGGGAACTTTTTTCTGCTAAGACAAAGAATAATATGGTTCAGGTTCATTTTGCTCCTGCTTTCCCAAGCCCTACATCTCTTCTGGGCTTTTTTTTTTTCTCTCTCCTTCTTCTTCTTCTCATTTTTGGATCTGGACTTCTGCTGACTCATCTTTCTGAGCAAGGAAGGAGGGAGGAAGTCAGAATTGCTCATTGACCGTTTTCTTTCTTTAGTGACTCAGCTGTGATTCACATTTTAATTAATGGAGGAGAAAATCCTGATCAGTCCTAAGGCATCTGCCCAATCACGCATAACTCCAGGCTGGTGATAATAATAATACTTGAAAAAAGTGGGGTGTCCTGAATTAAACTATGGCTCATTCCCCACGTTAGTCTTGAGGACTCCACCAGGCCCTCTAAGTTCCAGGTCTCCGGTGAGGCTCCCTGAACCAGAGCAGCTAGTCCAAGCCCCGAGCAGCATTTCTGCAGAGTTAGTCTGAGGTCAGGACAAGAAACAGAGGCTCAAGTCCTCCTGGGATCGCAGGAGGATCATGGGAATGTGATATCGTTTCCTGAGTTGGTCTTTGGCTATAATCCCAGGCTTAAGACTGGCCTCCCTCCCCTCGGGGCCTGAAATTTGTCAGAGCCGATTGCAGGGGCAGCTTCTGTGCTTTTTGTTTGCTCAGAGAATGAGAAAAGTCCAGATCATCATGACCGCTACTTCCTGAGCACTTACTATGCATCAGGTGGTGTGCTGAGCACTTTTCATGAATGATCACATTGAATCCTCACTCTGTCCACAAAAAGAAAGAGCTTTTATATAATTCATCCTCCCTATGGGGAAACTGAGGCTTGGCAATTGCCCAATGTAGACAATTAGTAAATAATCGGGCAGGATATAAACCCAACCCTTTCCCACCTGGAAGCCAGAGCTTGCATCTACTATACTTCTCTGCTTTCCAATCAGCTGCAAAGAAAAATTAGAAGCTGATAGCTCATTCAACAAACACTTATTGAGCCCTTCCACCTGCTCAGCCCTGTTCTAGGCACCAGAGATCCATCAGTGAACCAAAGAGACAAATCCATGGTCTCATGAAACTGACATTTTAGCTGCCCAAGTGTATTAGTTACTGTTTATAAGTTCCTATTAAGTGTATTAGATATGCTTGCAGCTGTAACAAAGAATCCCAACATGCATAAGGGCTCAAAACAATAAAAATTTAGTTCTTGCACAGATAAAGTTCAAAAGGTGCATTCTTTTTTTTTTTCTTTCTTTTGCGATGGAGTTTTGCTCTTGTCCTCCAGGCTGGAGTGCAGTGGTGCAATCTCGGCTCACTGCAACCTCCACCTTCTGGGTTCAAGCAGTTCTTCTGCCTCCGCCTCCCCAGTAGCTGGAATTACAGGCGCCCGCCACCACACCTGGCTAATTTTTTGTATTTTTAGTAGAGATGGGGTTTCACCATGTTGGTCAGGCTGGTCTTAAACTCCTGACTTCAGGTGACCCACCTGCCTCGGCCTCCCAAAGTGCTGGGATTACAGGTGTGAGCCACCGTGCCTGACCAAACAAAAAATGTATTCTTAAACAGCAGGCACCTCTCCTCTAAGCATTAAGTCAGGAGCCCGGGCTTGTTCCATATTGTAGCTCCTCATCTTCAACCCATGGCTTCCAAAGTCTCCATGTTTCTTGATATCAAGCCACAGAAGGGAAAAGAGCATGAGAAGGTCACAGGAGAAATATTTCTGGGACAGACCCAGAAGTAGTCCATATGACTTCCATCTACCTCCCACTGGCTAGAGCTTACATGGCGGCACCCACTTGCAGAGCTGGGAAATGGAGTCTAACTGAGCATCCAGGAAGGAGAGACAGACATCAGTCTCTGCGTGGGTCCTCACTGAGAATCAAGCTCCACATTTTGATCGATGTCACCAGAGCTTACATGGCGGCGCCCACTTGCAGAGCTGGGAAACGGAGTCTAACTGAGCATCCAGGAAGGAGAGACAGACATCAGTCTCTGCGTGGGTCTTCACTGAGAATCAAGCTTCACATTTTGATCTATGTCACCTCCTTGCAAGCCCTACCTTAGGACAATTTTAAGGGACATTCCTATCTTCTTCCAGCCTTAGGACGGTTTTAAGGGACACTCCTGAGTTCTTCCACCCACCTCCTCTATTTCTTGGGCTTCCAGCTCTCAGGATTTGCCTTTGCCTTACAATGGGGTGAAGCAAGAATCTGGAAGAATGTCTCTCCCCACAATTTGAAGTCTTATTTGAAAAAAAGCAGTAGAGCATCCCTGCCTCTTGAGGTGGGGAAACCTAGAATCAAATCCTACTTCTCCAGACTTTGACCTCAGAAACTGGGGGGACTTCAAGGTCTTCAGGTGGGCAGCTTTCATGGACCATTCATTCCTCCCACCTGGTACCAATCAGGGTCCTAACAGGAAAAAGAATTAACCTCTAGATGGTTCAAATGAAGACCATGCCAGGAAGAGACTCCTTAAAGAGAAGGGAGCAGGTGAGAGAAGTAGATAACGGCTGTTTGAGGTCCTCAGAGAGAAGCCATCGCGAGCCCTACATTTCCTGGAACCCAGTGGAGGCAGAGCTGTGCAGAAGTGACTACTGTCAGAACCAGGCAGGGAGCAGGGAAGCAATATTCCAATCTCTTTCCCTCCCCTCATCTTCTGCCAGCGCTTCCCCTCAGCCAAACCAAACCGGAAACGGAGCAAAGTATTCTGGGAGTTGTAGTCTTCAAGGGTCCGCCTCGAGGGCACAGAGCCCGTTGGAGCTTTGACCTAGAGGGCACACAGGGAATGACTAGTTTGCACCAGCATGTGACGGACTGCACTTCCTCGATTATGTAATCTACTTTATAATTCAACTGCAGAGCTGCATGGTACAGAAGGATAGCCACTAGCCACACGAGGCTATTTAACTATAAATGTACATTCATTAAAATTTAACCAAATGAAAATTTTAGCCGCTGAGCCCCATTTCAAATGCTCATTAGCCACACGTGGCTCTTGGCTACCATATTGGACAGATCAGAATAGAACATTTCCATCATCCTAGAAAGTTCTAGGGGCCGGTGCAGCTGTGGTGTAACCTGAGCCCATACAGGTTGTGGAATGGAGGAGAGATAAAACAGCACAAGAGGCAGTTTTGAAGGGAGACAGAGAGCTGTGGGTCAGTAGGGAGGAGACTCTGTAGGTAAAGGAGCAGATGAGAAGCAAGAAAGTTGAGTGAGCTGCTTTGCTGGGATGGAGGCTTCCCTCACGGGGAAGAGTAGAGTCAGAAAGCTTTAGTTCAAGTTCAGCTCTGAAATGAACCAATGAGTGTTCTCAGACAAGACACCTGGCCTCCCGGAACCTTGGTTTTGTAGTGGCCAAGGGCTTGACCCTCTGAAGGTTCACTGAAAAAAATCAACTCAGAAGGCAGATTAATTGCAGAAAAGGCATGCAAATTTATTTAATGTGTATGCACGACAGCCTTCCGAATGAAGACCCAAAGCTGCAGGGGAAATTGTCCATTTTTAAGCTTAGGTTCAACAAAGTATGGACAGCGGTGTAGAAATATGATTGAACAAAAAGTGTACAATGTAAATGCTAATAGACTGAGTGGGGAAACCCAAAAAGGGCTGTCTTGATTCTCCTTGGTCTCTCTAAGCATGCATTTCTTCCGGGTATGGGGCAGGACCCTCTCTGGAATGGGAGTCTTATAACCTATGGTCAAATAACGTAAGTTAGATAATTTCTTTTTCTTTTTTTCTTTTTTTCTTTTTTTTGAGACAGAGTCTCATTCTGTTGCTTATGCTAGTGTACAGTGGCATAATCTCGGCTCACTGCAGCCTCTACCTTCTGGGTTCAAATGATTCTCCTGCCTCAGCCTCCTGAATAGCTGGGACTACAGATACGTGCCACCATGCCCAGCTAATTTTTGTGTTTTTTAGTAGAGACAGGGTTTTGCTATGTTGGCCAGGCTGGTCTCAAACTGCTGACCTCAAGTGATCCACCACCTGGGCCTCCCAAAGTCCTGGGATTTGTAATCCCAGCATGAGCCACCTTGCCCAGCCAGATAATTTCTTTCTGTTTTTTTTTTGTTGTTGTTGTTGTTGTTTTTTGAGATGGAGTCTCACTCTGTTGCACAGGCTGGAGTGCCGTGGTGCAAACTCAGCTCACTGCAGCCTCTGCCTCCTGGGTTCAAGCAATTCTCCTGCCTCAGCCTCCCAAGTAGCTAGGACTACAGGTGCACGCCACCGCGCCCAGCTAATTTTTGTATTTTTAGTAGAGACAGTGTTTTGCCATGCTGGCCAGGCTGGTCTCAAACTCCTGATCTCAAGTGATCCACCCACCTCGGCCTCCAGAAGTCCTGGGATTTGTATTCCCAGCATGAGCCACTGCATCCGGCCAGATAATTTCTTTATAGCTAGTTTTTACAAAGAAAGGTGGAGGGAAAGTTAGAGTAATATTTTTAGGTGTTAGGGTTGACATTGGGGAAAAGAGGTTCTGGTTTCTATGACCTGCCTTAGGGAAGAGGGATTCTAGTTTTTGTGGCTAGCCCCAGGGGAGAATGGGACTGAGAGATGGGAGGGCAGGAGAAAGTCAGAGAAAAACTTTTGCTTCTGTGGCTGCTTCAGAGAACTTCATTTTGGGGTATTGTTTTCTGAGCCCCAACAGTTTGCTTATCAGTGAAGTGGGTATAGGTGCCCACCTCCCACAGTGACGATGCTGTGAACAGGGCTTTGGAAGAGTAGAACTACGAAATATTCATTGTTGCCATGTGGAGAAATGGTCGTTAAAGCCAAAATCGTTCAAGAGAAGAAGGAGGAAGAGTTCCTTTCTTTCCTGCAGGTATCCTCTTAAGCTGAGTCTTCAGGATCCCCTGACAACATTTTCTTCATCGCTAATCAGCACTTTATTAAATTCACCCCAACCCTGCTTCAAACCTTCACCTGGTCCTCGGGATCTTGCCAACTGCCTCTGTTGAAGTTAGCAGGCAATCGTATGGCGGGATCATCATCTCATGTTTTGTTTTGTTTTTTTTCTTTTTACCCTCTGACTTTGAGAAATCCTTGTCCTTTTACTTTTCCAAACCTGAAAGCATTGCAGAGAAGTTAGAAGTGAGCAGGACATGGGCTTAAGACCCAGCTCAGCCATGTGCTAGCTGTGTGAACTCGAAGCAGTGACCCCACCTCTCTGACCTGGAAAGTAGAGGGAATGATAGGACCCACCACACTTGTAGGGTCATCATGGGGATTGAATAAAATAAGGCATAAGAACTTGGCCCACAGCAAGCACTCAAGAAATGTTAGCTACTTCCTAAATATATTTTTAACCTTTTATTGAATATAACATACATACAGAAAAGCACACGTATCATACAAGTAGAGCTTGAGTGATTTTCAAAAACTGAACCCAGTCATGTAACCAGCGCCTAGTTCAAGAAACAGAACATAGCTGAGTGAGGCTGAGGCAGGAGAATCACTTGAATCTGGGAGGCAGAGGTTGCAGTGAGCAGAGATCATGCCACCACTCCCCAGCGTGGGCAATGGGGGTGGAGGGGAAGAGAGAGAGAGAGAGAGGAAGGAGGGAAGGAAGGAAGGAAGGAGGGAAGGAAGGAAGGAAGGAAGGAAGGAAGGAAGGAAGGAAGGAAGGGAAGGAAGGGAGGGAGAGAGAGAAAAAGAAGGAAAGAAAAGAGGAAGAAAGAGAGAAAGAAAGATAAAGTAGAAAGAAAGAGAAAGGAAGACAGAGAGAGAAAGAAGAAAAAGAAAGAAAGAAAGAAAGAGAAAAAGAAAGAAAAAGAAAGAAAGAAAGAAAGAAAGAAAGAAAGAAAGAAAGAAAGAAGGAAGGAAAAGAGGGAGGGAAGAGGAGGAGGAAGAAAAAGAAGGAGGGGGGAGGGTGGGAACAGCTGCAGCTTTGAGGAAGGAAGGAGGGAGGGAAGGAAGGATGGAGGGAGGGAAGGAAGGAAGGAAGGAAGGAAGGAAGGAAGGAAAGAAAGGAAGGAAGAAAGGAAGGAAAAGGAAGGAAAGGAAGGAAGGAAAAAAAACAAAACAGCACCAACCTTTAGAAACCCCCTTGTGCCTCTGAGGTCACCAGTAACTTCATCCTGACTTCAAACACTCTAGATTAGTTTTGCTTGTTTTTGAACTTTAAGCACATGAGGTCATACAGCATGCATGCATTGACTTCTTTCCCTTGATGTGATATGTGTGAGATTCGTCTGTGCCGTTGCTGTTCATTTGTTCTCATCACTGTGTGTGCCGAACCACCTGTTCATTTACTCTACTAATGGTGGGCAGTTGGGTGCTTTCTACTTTGGGGCTATTCTAGAGAAAGCTACTTTGAACACACTCAGATATGTCTGTGGGTGACCACTCTTCATATTTCTATGGGAGATATTCCTAGGACCGGAACATCTAAGTCGGAGGGAGGAATTGGTTTAGCTTTGGTAGGAACTGCCTAACAATTGGCCAGGCACAGTGGCTCACGCCTGTAATCCCAGCACTTTGGGAAGCTGAGGTGGGCAAATCACTTGAGCTCAGGAGTTCGAGACCAGCCTGGCCAACATGGCGAAACCCCTGGCCAACATGGCAAAACCCCGTCTCCACAAAAAAATACAAAGATTAGCCGAGCATGGTGGCGTGTGCCTGTAATCTCAGCTACTCAGGAAACTGAGGCAGGAGAATTGCTTGAACCTGGGAGGCAGAGGTTGCAGTGAGCAGAGATTGCACCACTGTACTCCAGCCTGGACGGCAGAATACGTGAAACTCCATCTCAAAAAAAAAAAAGAAACGAAGGAAGGAAGGGAAGGAAGGAAAGGAAACTGCCCAACAGTTTTCCCAAGTGGTTGGGAAGGAAGGAAGGAAGGAAGGAAGGAAGGAAGGAAGGAAGGAAGGAAAGTAAACTGCCTAACAGTTTTCCCAAGTGGTTGGACCAGTTAAAACTCCCACCACCTGTGAATGAGAGTTTGTTTTTATTTTGCTCGCGGAGTGCATCTCCCACTGAATGTCTGGGAATTCAAATGCAAATGCACTTGTTCATTTCCTCAAGAGCTTCACTCCATCAGTTGGATTCATCCATTGGCTCTCCCATCTCCACTGACACTATGTTCTCGCCTCTATTTGGAAGACATCCTGCCTCCACCTGCCCAAGTCACATTATCTTCTCATTCCAGCCTCTCAAGGAGAGGTTTCTCTTTCACCACCTCCTCTAGCCCTGGTGATTGGCAAGGTCATGCAGCAGTACCCTTCAAAACACTCATGACTGTGAATCCACTGGCCTTCACTAAGTTTCCCATTCTTCTCTTTCTTTCTTTTTTCTTTTTTTTTTGAATGGAGTTTCACTCTTGTTGACCAAGCTGGAGTGCAGTGGCCCAAACACAGCTCACTGTAGCCTCAACATCCTGAGCTCAAGGGCCTCCTGCCTTAGCCTCCTTAGTAGCTGGGACTACAGACATGCAACATTGTACCCAGCTTGTTTTCTTTTTTTTTTTTTTTTTTGAGACATGGTCTCACCTTGTCAACCAAGTGCAGTGGCATGATCACAGCTCACTGCAGCCTTGACCTCCCAGGCTCATGCGATTCTCCCACCTCAGCCTCCCCAGTAGCTGGGGCTACAGGTGCAAGTCACCATGCCTGGCTAATTTTTGTACTTCTTGTACAGACCAGGTTTCACCATGTTGCCCAGGCTGGTCTTGAACTCTTGGACTCAAGCAGTCCTCCTGCCTCAGCCTCCCAAAGTGCTGGGGTTACAGGTGTGAGCCACCACACCCGGCCATGGCTAATTTCTTCATTTTTTGTAAAGACAGGGTCTCACTTTGTTGCCTAGGCTGGTCTTGAACTCCTGGACTCAAGCGATCCTCCTGCCTCAGCCTCCCAAAGTGCTAGGACTACAGATGTGAGCCACTGCACCCGGCGATTTCCCCTTCTTGAATTCCCCAGAGCACTCATCCCTCTTGAGCTCCTGTCTCTTCTAGAATCACTTACCTCACCACCTTATGGGGTTTTTGCCTCAGTTCCTACTCCTCTTTATTTAAGAAAACACTGCACTTTAAGAGGGCTTCAGAAACCACCCGAAATAGAAACATGTCCTTTTGTTCAATCCTTTACTTTAAAAGACAAATAAAATGAAGAATTGCTCTCCATGTAGAAGGTTAAGGAGCTTGGGAGGACCTTCTGTGAGTGGGGAGAACTTTACATTAAAGGAAAAAAAATGCTGGAGAATAGCTGTGAACCCAGGAAGGGAGAAGGACTTCCTCCACTGAACTTTTAAAGCACAAACTCTAAGGCAAAAAAAGACTCGATTACATGAAAACTAAGATATTTGTTCAAATAAAGATGCAATTGGGGCCAAGTGCGGTGGCTCATGCCTGTAATCTCAGCACTTTGGGAGGCTGAGGCAGGCAAATCACAAGGTCAGGAGATCGAGACCATCTTGGTCAACATGGTGAAACCCTGTCTCTACTAAAATACAAAAAATTAGCCAGGAATGGTGTCACGTGCCTGTAATCCCAGCTACTTGGGAGGCTTAGGCAGGGGAATTGCTTGAACCAGGGAGGTGGAGGTTGCAGTGAGCTGAGATTGCGCCACTGCACTCCAGTCTAGCAATAAAACAAGACTCCATCTCAAAAAAAAAAAAAAAAGATGCGATAGGCGGTGGTTCGAGAACCAAACCTTACATCCAGATGCTGGTTGTCCCATTTCCTGTGAATCCTTGGGTGAGTTATCAACTTCTCTGGGCCTCAGTTTCCTCATCAATAAAATGGAGAATATAGTATCTACCTATGGAATTGTTGTGAGTTTTGAATGAGTTAATATTTATAAATCATTTAGAATAGGAACTAGCACATGGTAAATAGTAGATAGAATCATAAAAAAAACTGATCAGGGGTTAATTTCTAACTGCTGTTTGTTATAGAGGTCCCTAGCACTGTGTGGTCATTCTAAATTTAAATGATTTAGAATTAAATGAAATTTAAAACTAAGTTCTTCATTCACACTAGCCACATTTTAAGTGCTCAAAACCCACAGGTGACTAGTGGCTACCATATTTGGCAGCACAGATTGAGAACAGATTTATCATCCAGAAAGTTCTGTCGGACAGTGTTGATCAAGGCTACATGAGGGTCTGGGTGCAGTGGCTCACACCTGTAATCCCAGTGCTTTGGAAGGCCAAGGTGGGAGGATCACTGGAGGCCAGGGGTTTGAGACCAGCCTGGGAAACAGAGAGACCTCATCTCTACCAACATTTTAAGAATTAGCCAGGCAAAGTGTTGCATGCTTGTAGTCCCAGCTACTCAGGAGGCTGAGACAGGAGGATTGCTTGAGCCCAGGAATTTGAGGCTGCAGTGAGCTATGATCACACTGCTGCACTCCAGTCTGGGTGACAGAGTGAGAAGTGTCTCTAAACATAAAAAATAAAAATTTAGGTGGGGCGTAGTGGCTCCCGCCTGTAATCCCAGCACTTTGGGAAGCCGAGGTGGGCAGATCATGAGGTCAGGAGATCGAGACCACCCTGGCTAACATGGTAAAACCGCGTCTCTACTAAAAATACAAAAAAATTAGCCAGGCATGGTGGCACATGCCTGTAGTCCCAGCTGCTCGAGAGGCTGAGGCAGGAGAATTGCTTGAACCCAGGAGGCAGAGGTTGCAGTGAGCTGAGATTGCGCCACTGCACTCCGGCCTGGGCGACAGAGCGAGACTCTATCTCAAAATAAATAAATAAATAAATAAATAAATAAATAAATAAAGTAAAAATAAAAATGCAAAGACTACCTGAGGGAATTTCTGCAACTCAACCAGAATAACACAGCAACCCCAATAGGAAAACAGGCCGAAAATGTGAACAGGCAGATCAGGGAAGTGAAGTCTGAAAAGCTAATCAGCCTATGACATGGTACTCAAAGTCATTTGTAACCAGAAAGATGGAAATGAAAGCAGTATCTCTGTACGCCTTTAATATTTGGGGAAAAAATAGGTGAATAAGCCAAGGGTTTCCAGTGATGCGGGCACAGAGGAAAGTCTTGCACCACTCCAAGGGGTGTGGCCCAAGGAGGCCACTCTGGAGACATATCAGTAGTACTCAGTCCAGTGAGGTCCAGCACCATCAGCGGTTATGTCCCCAGGCATCCATCCCAGGGACATTCTTACCAGGTCTGTTAGGGGCAGGTACTAGAATGCTTACTCCAGCACCATCTATATAGGGGGAGCTGAAGGCCACCTGGTATCCCTCCTGGGGACCAGGAGGCAGCATGTGACAGAAGCACCCATGGAGCACCAGAATGAGTGAGAGCTCCAGACCGCATATCCAACAGATACTATGGGATGGGGCGTTTTAAAATACGGTTGTTGCAGGGCACAGTGGCTAATGCCTGTAATCCCAGCACTTTGGGAGGCCAAGGTGGGTGGATCACCTGAGGTCAGGATTTCAAGACCAGCCTGGCCAAGATGGCGAAACCCTGTCTCTACTAAAGATACAAAAATTAGCTGGATGTGGTGGCAAGCGCCTGTAATCCCAACTACTCGGGAGGCTGAGGCAAGAGAATCGCTTGAACCCAGGAGGCGGAGGTTGCAGTGAGCCGAGATCGTGCTACTGCACTCCAGCCTGGGTGACAAGAGCAAAACTCTGTCTCAAAAAATTTAAAAAACAAAAAATAAAAATATGGTTCTGGGTGAAAACAGGAAACAACAGAATGTGTCTAACTTCATCCTGCTTACGTCAGTTAAAAATAGACACACTCAAAATATCGCACGTGTTTTTGTGAGAATGCACGCCTATAAGGCCAAATTAAACATTCTCTCAGTTGTCTCTGGGAGGGAGAAGAATGAAAGTAGGGTGTAGAGATAAAGGGGAATTAATGCATGAATGAATGAAGGTATAAACAAGAGACAGGTGTTGTACAGACCAAAGGTAAAGATATCCTGTAACCTGAGGAGAGCAAAGAACTTGACTCTGCATTTGAAGATTCAGAAAATGAATTTCAGAAATAGTTTTCTCGCCAGGGGGTGGCTCATGCCTGTAATCCCAACACTTTGGGAGGGCGAGGCAGGTGGATCACTTAAGGTCAGGAGTTCGAGACCAGCCTGGCCAACATGGTGAAACCCTGTCTCTACTAAAAATACAAAAATTAGCCAGGCATGGTGGCATGTGCCTGTAATCCCAGCTACTCAGGAGGCTGAGGCAGGAAAATCACTTGAACCCGGGAGGCAGAGGTTGCATTGAGCTGAGATCACACCATTGCACTCCAGCCTGGGTGACAGAGCAAGACTCCATCTCAGAAAAAAGAAGAAGAAGAAGAAGAAGAAGAAGAAGAAGAAATAGTTTTCTCAAGAAGGGGAAAGCTGGGTGATTTAAGAATGGACTTGAAGAGGATCACTCAGTCCTCAACCTAGGAGTGGCAAGAATATAGACTGTTTGGGAAGTGGTTCTGCTCCTTGGTACCATCTTAGAAATATTTGGCCTGAGTCTGTAAGAGGCAGGTACTTTATCTAACCTGAGGTTAGGGGGCTACTACATCCCCATCTCCTCCCCTGCTTTCTAACCATGCTAACATCTCCTTCTCACTCTCCTGTCTCCTCTCCTTCTCACTCCCCTAATCTGCCTATTCACATTTGGGGGTTGCTGTTTTCCTATTGGGGTTGCTGTGTTATTCTCACTGATTTGCAGACATTCCTCTGTGTCGTCTTTTTAATTTTGTTTTAATTTTTAGAGACAGGATGTTATTCTGTTGCACTGGCTGTAGTCACATAGCTTCCTGCAGCCTCAAACTCTTGGGCTCAAACTCTTGTCCTCTGCCTCTACTTCTCAACTGGTGACCTCGCTTCTCTCCATGAGGTCTCTCCAGCCCCAGGGCCTTTGCACATGTTCCCCTCTCTTCTGAGTGGCACATGGTAGTTGCTCCTCTATAAATATTTATTGACATCCTGACTTCCAACCAGCAGAGAAGAATTGAGCTCCTTCCCATGCTCAGGCTAGTGAAGGCATGAGCTTGGCTGAGGTCCCAGTGGGGAAGGTGAGTAGGGTGGCAGAGTTAACCAGGAGCAGCATGGTGGAATGGCTAAAACCAGACGTAGCACGCAAGCACCACATGTTAGCTGGACAAGTAGTACAACCCCATGGGTCTCAATTTCCCTATCAATGAAAGGGAGAATAGAACAAGTCCCTGGTAAGCAGCATAAAATGAGATCTCAGAATGTAAAGTAACAAGCACACAACCTGGCAGAGAATAAATTTAATGAATATTGGCTCCTTCAATCAGCAGGTTCTGATATAACTTAGCTACAATTTAAGAAAATAAAAATGGAGGCTGGGCGTGGTGACTCGTGCCTGTAATCCCAGCACTTTGGGAGGCCAAGACGGGTGGATCACTTGAGGTCAGGAGTTCGAGAACAGGCTGGCCAACGTGATGAACCCCGTCTCTACTAAAAATACAAAAAATTAGCCAGGCATGTTGGTGTATGCCTGTAGTCCCAGCTACTCTGGAGGCTGAGGCAGGAGAATCACTTGAACCCAGGAGGTGGAAGTTGCAGTGAGCTGAGATTGCGCCACTGCACTCCAGCCTGGGCGACAAAGCGAGATTCGTCTCAAAAACAAAAGAAGTCTGGAGGCCAAGAGGTTGGTTGCAGGGTTGGTTCCATGGCTCAACGTCTCCAAAGAGTCCTTTCCATCTTTCCACTCTAACATCGTCACTGGAAGGACTTTCTTTAACATTTACCACTCACAGCCCCAAGACGACTGCCTCAGTTCTTTTTTTTTTTTCCTTCAGATGGAGTCCCGCTCTGTCGCCCAGACTGGAGCACAGTGGCACGATCTCGGCTCACTGCAACCTCTGCCTCCTGGGTTCAAGTGATTCTCCTGTCTCAGCCTCCCGAGTAGCTGGGACTACAGGCGCCCACCACCACACCTGACTAATTTTTGTATTTTTTTTTAGTAGAGACGGGGTTTCACCATATTGGTCAAGCTGGTCTCAAACTCCTGACCTCAGGTGATCCACCTGCCTCCGCCTCCCAAAGGGCTGGGATTACAGGCGTGAGCCACCGCGCCCAGCTGATGACTGCCTCAGTTCTAAGATATTTACCCAGCCATCCACATAGACAGACACAAAAGCATCCGGCCAAAGAAGAGGGAGAGGAAGGGCTGTCTCTTACCATGTGACTCATCTCAAGGGGTAAAAATCCTTTTCCAGAAGCACTCAGCAGATTTTTCACCCAGATCCTGTTAGGTCTACGAATGGGTCATGTGACAAGTGCTCTCATTGCAAGGAATCTTGGGAAGAAGAGACTATTAGGCATTTTCTGCCTCTTTGATGGTAGGTGGGCTCTGCCAGCAAGGGGGGCAGTGGTGGTGGCTCTTGGATGGACAACTGTGTATTCCATTATTCTTTTTTTTTTTTTAAGAGACAAGGTCTCACTCTGTTGCCCAGGCAGAAGTGCAGTGGCACAATCACAGCTCACTGCTGCCTCAACCTGCCAGGCTCAGGTGATCCTCTCACCTTAGCCTCATGAGCAGCTGGAGGAGTGTACCACCATGGCCGGCTAATTTTTATATTTTTTGTAGAGATAGGGTCTCCTTATGTTGCCCAGGCTGGTCTTGAACTCCTGAGCTCAAACAATCCTCCTGCCTCAGCCTCCCAAAGTGCTGGGATTACAGGCCTGAGCCACCACACCTGGACTCTCTTCTTTAAATACTGAGCCTTCCACCTCTTCTAGAATATACTCTGTTAGTTATCAACCACACTTTTCTACATTTTTGCTTCATTATTCATTCAGTAAACATTTATTGAGTGCCTACTGTATGCCAGGCACAGCTTTAGGTGCTGGAGATGCTATGAACAAAACAGATGAAAATTTCTAAAAAATAAAACAAAAAATAAAAATAAATTTTGCAAAGCCAGGCACAGTGGCTTATGCCTATAGTTCCAGCTACTCAGGAGGCCGCAGCAGTAGGATCTCATGAGATTGGGAGTTTGAGTCCAGCCTGGGCGACATAGTAGGACCCTGCCTCTAAAAAGACAAAAGGCCAGTCGCAGTAGCTCACACCTGTAATCCCAGCACTTTGGGAGGCCGAGGTGGATGAATCACAAGGTCAGGAGTTCGAGATCAGCCTGACCAACATGGTGAAACCCCGTCTCTACTAAAAATGTAAAAATTAACGAGGCATGGTGGTGAGTGCCTGTAATCCCAGCTACTTGGGAGGCTGAGGCAGGAGAATCACTTGAACCTGGGAGGCGGAGGCTGCAGTGAGCCAAGATCGTGCCACTGCACTCCAGCCTGGGCAACAGAGTGAGACCCTGTCTCAAAAAAAAGAAAAAAAAAAAGAGAAAAAGAAAAGAAAAGAAAATACCTGCCCTACGGGGATGGACATGCTAGAACATCAGAGTCCAGTGGAACTTTCTGCAGTGATGAAGTATGTATGTATGCACCGTCCACATGTGGCCTGGGAGCACTTAAAACGTGACTGGTACAAGTGAATTTTTCATTTAATTTAAATGAATTTAAATCTATATTTAAATAGCTATGTGTGGCTAGTGGTTACTTTATTGGGCAGTGCAGCTCTCTAAAGGCCAAGAGATATATCATCAACTTCTCTCCCTTGACCCATATTCAGTTCTCTCCCACCCTGAAAATCTCCTCTCCTACCCAGGCTCACATTTCTAATTCTTCTCCTCTTGTTCTCCCTCAACCATCAACCCCGGCAAAACTGATATGACCCTGATGCCACATGAAATGCATTCTTCATCCTTTACTCTTACTCATCTCTGTGCGGCCCTGGAGACCAGTGACCTCTCCTTTCTCAAAATACTTTTCTATTTTTGTGTGTTTTTGTTGCTGCTATTGTTTTTTGGGTTTTTTTTTTTTTTTTTTTTTTGAGATGGAGTTTCGCTCTCGTCACCCAGGCTGGAGTGCAATGGTGCGATCTCGGCTTACTGCAACCTCTGCCTCCCAGGTTCAAGCGATTCTCCTGCCTCAGCCTCCCAAGTAGCTGGGATTACAGGCTCCCACCACCACAGCTGGCTGATTGTTTGTATTTTTGGTAGAGACGGAGTTTTGCCATGTTGGCCAGGTTGATCTCGAGCTCCTAACCTCAGGTGATCCACCTGCCTCGGCCTTTCAAAGTGCTGGGATTACAGGCATGAGCCACTGCGCCCAGCCTCAAAATGCTTTTGAACTTGATTGTCAGGTATGCCGTTCTCTACCGAGTCTTCTCCCATGTCTGTGTCTTCTCCCCCTTTCTCACGAATCTCTTTCCTCTACTTGTCTCTTAAAATGTTGCTCTCCTGAAATGCTCCACTGGGGACCCTTGGCTTTTTCCACTTCACTCAGCTACCCTGGGTTATCTGGTCTACCATAATCCTGTCCTCTGCCACACCTCACTTACTCACCCAGCCCAATATTTATTGAGTACCCACTAGGCCATGAAAGATGCTATTAAAAAAAAAAGCCCCTGTCCTCATGGAGCTGACATTCTAGAAGAGGGCATGAATAATGAATACGATTTAATAAACAGTACGGCCAGGCATAGAGGCTCACACCTATAATCCAAACACTGGGAGGCCAAGATGAGAGGATCACTTGAATCCAGGAGTTTGAGACCAGCTTGGGCAACGTAGTGGGACCCTGTCTCTACAAAAAAATATATAAAAAATTAGCTGGATAGGGTGATGCATGCCTGTAGTTCCAGCCACTTGGGAGGACAAGGTGGAAGGATTGCTTGAGCCTGAGAGGTCAAGGCCACAGTGAGCTGTGACTCTGCCACTGCATGCCAGCCTGGGTGACAGAGTGAGATCCTGTCTTAAAAATAAATAAATAAACAAACAAACAATATAATGCCAGGGAGTGAGGAGGCAGGATCTCTTTAGCTAGGAAGTTGAGGGATGTTCTCTCTGAGAAGACAGAATCTGAGTTTCAACCTGAAGAATTCGAAGAGGCCAGCTAGGCAAAAGATGAGAATTGAAGGCATGGGGATGGCAGAGGAGATAGCCAATATAGTAATTCTCAATAAAGCAGAAAATGAGCTTTTCCTGCTGGCAGAACAGAAAGGAAGTCGGAGTGGCCAGGGCGTTGTGGGACAAGGTGGTCAGCAGGAGTCACATCACGCAAGGTCATGTGGTCATGGTAGAGTTTAAATTTTACTCCAAGCCTGATGGAAGCCATTGGAAGATTTTAACTAAGGAGTGACAGAAAACTGGCATCTCAGACTCAACATGTCTACAACCCAGTTCCTGATCTTCCTCCAAACCTTCTTCCTCCATCTTCCCCATCTCCACTGACAGCAACTTCATCCTTCAGGTAGCTCAGACCAAAATCCTGGAGTCACCCTTGACACTTCTCTCTCCTGCTGCACACTCAGTCTTTCCATTGGAAGCCCTAGGGGCTGCCATATTGTTCTCCGTAGCACTTCACGCCGTCTGACATACTATATATTTTCCCATTATTGCTTTGTTCTTGGTAGCATCTTTAGGCACTCTCTGAATATCTGGCACATAGTACGTGCTCACTAAATCCTTGTTGAATAAATGAATGAACATCACTCCGTGGTCCTTTCAGAACCAGAGCCATTCTTCTCTTTCTTCACCACCGTTGCCCCTCATCCCACCCAACTAGTCACAGGAGTTGAAGGATGACACAGTAGAGAACTGGGATTCTGGAGTCCTGTGGCTGGTCTGGGGTTCGAGTTCTTACTCAGTGGTAGGAACTTCAATGTGGGATTAACTTATCTGGGCTTTAGTTTCCTCCTCTGTAAAATGGGCCTCAAACTGCCAACCGCTGGGATGCAGGGAGGATTTGATGAGCCCAGGCAGGCTCCCTGGAGCACAGCAATCAATGGCAGCTATATATAAACCGGGGCCTCTTTTGTACTCCCACTGCCTTTGTCCTAGTTCCAGCCCTCATTACACCAGCCTGCTCTTGCGGCTCCCTCCTAACTTCTGCTCCATCACCACCAATCTGTCCTTTCAGCTGTCAGGCTTGTCTTCCGAACGCCAACCCTAATCACATCCCTTCCTGCTCCAAAACCTTACATGACTCTCACTGTCCACAGGACAAGACCCAGCCTCTAGTTGACAGCCTCCACTGTCCAGCTCACCCAGCCTCTCCCCTACCACATACCCTGAGGGCTTTCTTAGCCAGAGAAGCCTCCCTTATCTGCCTGTTCTCCTCCTAATTCCTTCTTATCCTTCCAGGGAGGAGGCTGTGAGGTAATGCATCTTGGGAGCCAGCTGGGATTGCACAGGGAGGTGAGATTATCTGCATTTCCGAGGCTTGAACAAGTTAAGGCAATGGGAAAGGTCACACAATGAGAAAATGCAGGGCCAGGATTTAACCCGTCTGAGATGTTCTGACTGTGCTATGCTGCCTCCCCAGACATGAGCTCTGTGATAATGCTGTCTCCAGGCTGTAATCATTTCCTCTTCATCCCTGCCTCCTCTATCCCTGGGGCCAGAGGGACTTGTAGTTGAATCTCTCACTCACTCATTGGTGTGGTCTCTCTCTAAAGCAGGGTGTAGTTCGTCTTAGAGTTATCACTGCATCCAGCGCAACCTCCCTGGTCCAGGCTCATCAGTGTTCACCTGCATCAATGCAGTTGCCTCCTCCTCAATCTCCCAGCTTCCGGCCTTGCCCCCCAGAGGGATCGTATTTTAATACAAGTCAGATTACATCCCAACTAGCCTCAGAACCCTCCATGGCTCACACCTTACTCAGAGAAAAAGCCAAAGTCCTCTCTACCACCCACAAAGCCCTGCACCATCCATCACCTCCCTGCCTTCGTCCCCTCGCACCCTCCCCTTCGCTCGCTCTGCTGCAGCCACACCAACTCATCACTGTTTCTCAAATACACCAGGCATGGTCTAGCTATTAAACGCATGGTCCAGCCTGGTGCATTTGAAGAACACAGATGAATTGGTGTGGCTGGAACAGAGTGAGTGAGGGGAAGAGCAGGAGGAGGACCTTTGCACCAGCTGGACCTTTGCACCGGCTGTTCACTTTGCCTAGAGTTTTCCCTGACATATTCATATGGCTCACTCTCTTGCCTCCTTTGCTTTCTCCCAGTCTTTATTCAAATGTCTATTTCTCTGCATTTGTGCTGTTTGATACAGTCACTGCCGGCCACATGTGGCCTTTGAGTACTTCAATTGAAACACATTAAAGTGTAGAATATTGACCAGATTCCAAGGAAAACCATGTGCAAAATGTCTTTTATTTCTTAAGATACAGCGTCTCGCGCTGTCTCCCAGCCTAGAATGCAGTGGCACGATCACAGCTCACTGCAGCCTCAAACTCCCAAACTCAAGTGATCCTCCCACCAACAGCCTCCCGAGTAGCTGGGATTACAGGCACACACCACGACGCCCTGCCAATTTTTTTAATTGTTATTATTTTTTTTAATAGCGACAAGGTCTTGCCATGTTGCTCAGGCTGGTCTGGAACTCCTGGCCTCAAGCGATCCTCCTGCCTCAGCCTCCCAAGTAGCTGAGATTACAGGCAGGAGCTTTTGTTCCCAGCAGGTCTAGAAGCATCTTGTTAGAATGCTTCAGGCTGGGCATAGTGGCTCATGCCTCAAATACCAGCACTTTGGGAGGCCAAAGCAGGCAGATTGCTTGAGCTCAGGAGTTCGAGACCAGCCTAGGCAATATGGTAAAACCCTGTCTCTCCAAAAAAAAATGCAAAAATTAGCTGGGCCTGGGGGCTGCCACCTGTAGTCCCAGCTACTTAGGAGGCTGAGGCAGGAAGATCACCTGAGCCCAGGAGGCGGAGGTTGCAGTGAGCCAAGATCAAACCTAGACAACAGGGAGACCCTGTCTCAAAAAATAAATATATAAATAAGTAAATAAATAAAGAAACCAATAAACCAATTTTACCTGTTTCTTTTTACTTTTTTAATGTGGCTACTAGCAAATTTTAATTTTTTTTTTTTTTTTTTTTTGAGATGGAATCATGCTCTGTCACCCAGGCTGGAGTGCAGTGATGTGATCTTGGCTCACTGCAACCTCCACCTCACGGGTTCAAGCAGTTCGCCCGCCTCTGCCTCTGAGTACCTGGGATTACAGATGCCCACCACCATGCCCGGCTAATTTTTTTGCATTTTTAGTAGGCATGGAGTTTCGCCATGTTGGCCAGGCTGGTCTCGAACTCCTGGCCTCAAGTGATCTGCCTGCCTCGGCCTCCCAAAGTGCTGGGATTACAGGCATGAGCCACCACGCCTGGCTATAAAATTTCATAAATAGCTCTTAATAGATTTCTCCTGGGCAGTGCTGGTCTGAATACTTTTTTTTTTTTTTTTTTTTTTTTTTTGAGACGGTGTCTTGCTCTGTCACCCAGGCTGGAGTGCAGTGGCGCGATCTCGGCTCACTGCATCCTCTGTCACCCAAGTTCAAGCGATTCTCCTGCCTTAGCCTCCCAAGTGGCTGGGACTACAGACGCCCACCACCATGCCCAGCTAATTTTTGTATTTTTAGTAGAGACAGGGTTTCACCATATTGGCCAGGCTGGTCTCAAACTCCTTACCTTGTAATCTGCCAGCCTCGGCCTCCCAAAGTGTTGGGATTACAGGCGTGAGCTACCGTGCCCGGCCTTGTAACACTTTTAACACTGAACTGTTTGCCTTCCAGGTGGTAAAGAGCAGGTGCCTTTACTGATAGAAATGTCACCACTCCCCTCATCCCCCCAGCCCCATGTCACTGACGCATCCTTTCCCCTTGCTCTATGGTAACTTTCTCCTAAGCACTCATCACCCTAACATCTGTCATACAGGTATACCTCAGAGACACTGCTGGTTTGGTTCCAGGTCACCATAATAAAGTGAATATTGCAATAAAGTGAGTCATGTGCCTTTTTGGTTTCCCAGTGCACATAAAAGTTATGCTTACACTATAGTCTATTAAGTGCATGATAACATTATGTCTAAAAAAAAAATGTACATACCTTAATTTTAAAATGCATCAAGGCTGGGCACAGTGGCTCACGCTTGTAATCCCAACACTTTGGGAGGCCAAGGCAGGAGGATTGCTTGAGCCCAGGGATTTGAAACCAGGCAACAAAGTGAGATCCCGTTTCTACACAAAAATTCTTTTTAAAAATAGCTGGGTATGGGGACGCATGCCTGTGGTCCCAGCTACATGAGAGGCTGAGGTGGGAGGTTCACTTGAGCCCGAGAGATTGAGACTGCAGTGAGCTATGATCACGCCACTGCACTCTAGCCTGGGGGACAGAGTGAGACCATATCTCTCAACAAAAATAAAAAATAAAATTTAAAAAAGGCTGGGCACAGTGGCACATGCCTGTAATCCCAACAGTTTGTGAGGCCAAGGTGGGTGGACCACTTGAGGTCAGGAATTCAAAACCAGCCCAGCCAACATGGTGAAACCCCGTCTCTATGAAAAATACAAAAAATAGCCGGGTGTGGTGGTGCACACCTATAAGCCCAGCTACTCGGGAGGCTGAGGCACGAGAATTGCTTGAACCTGGGAGGTGGAGGGAGGTTGCCGTGAGCCAAGATTGCAGCACTGCACTCCAGCCTGGGTGACAGACTGAGACTCTGTCTCAAAAAATAAATAAATAAATAAATAAATAAATAAATAAATAAGTTTTATTACTAAAAAAGTTAATCATCTGGGCCTTCAGTGAGTCCTCATCTTGCTGGTGAAGGGTCACTGGCTCAATGTTGATGGGTGCTGACTGATCGTGGGGGTGGTTGCTGAAGATTGGAGTGCCTGTGACATTTTCTTAAAATAAGAAAGTTTTCTGCATCCATCAACTCTTCCTTTCACGAAAGATTTCTCTAGCATGAGATGCTTGTTGACAGCATTTTACCCACAGTAGAACTTCTTTCAGAATTGGAGTCAGTTCTCTCAAACCCTGCCACTGCTTTGTCAACTAAGTTTATGTCATATTCTAAATCTCATGTTGTCATTTTAACGGTGTTCACAGAATTTTCACCAGGAGTAGAATCCATCTCAAGAAATCACTTTCTTTGCTCTTCTATAAAAATAAAAATAAACTGAAAAATCCCGAAGTTATTTGCTGTAGCCAACCTTCTGTTAACCACAGACCCTCTGGTATTCGGCATTTCTTGTCCATTATATGAAGTTCTGATGACAGTCTCTTTTATTGTATTGTGCCTTGACCATGCACTTAGCTCTGAAATGGAAATGTTCAGGACACAGGGCCAGGAGGGACCCTGTGTTTCAACAGCAATACTTTTACAAATGAGGTCTCATGACAGGGTCTTGCTTGGAGGGTTTCTGTGGAAGCCTCATGCCACCTACTGCTATCATCCTTAGCAACTTGCATTTACAAAAGGGACTCTTTTTGACCAGAGGCTTGGAGTCTGTAGCTGCCTTCTAGCCAGCTGATGCCGGCTGATCCACACAGGTGGGATCACACCCATTTTTTTGTTTTCTTATTTATTTCTGAATAGCTTAGCATACCGCCTGTGTGCCTGGCATTGTGCTGACCACTTTTTGTCAACTTACTGAATCCTCACAACCCTTGGAGGTATTTATACTATTGTTATCCAAGTTATACAAAAGGGGGAAACTGAGGCACAGAGCAGGGAAGTCCCTTGCCCAAGGTCACCCAACTGGAAAGTGGCAGATCTGGGATTTGAACCCATGCAGGCTGGGCTCTCAACACTGAACTACTTTCCTGCCATTTGTTAAAGAGCCACAAACCAGGCCAGGCACCATGGCTCACGCCTGTAATCCCAGCACTTTGGGAGGCCAAGGCGGGTGGATCACCTGAGGTCAGGAGTTCAAGACCAGCCTGGCCACCACAGTGAAACCCTGTCTCTACAAAAATACAAAAAAAAGTATCCGGGCATGATGGCGGGTGCCTAGTAATCCCAGCTACTCAGGAGGCTGAGGCAGGAGAATCCCTTGAATCCGGGAGGCAGAGGTTGCAGTGAGCTGAGATCGTGCCATTGGAGATAGCACGCCAGCCTGGGCAACAGAGTGAGACTCTGTCTCAAAAAAATAAAATAAAATAAAACAAAGAGCCACAAACCCCGAAAGGTCTGCCATTCCCCCAGGGTCCCAGGCCATCCCACAATCTATTGTCATTGTAGGTTGTGAAATATACTGAATGTCACCCCAACCATTAGCCATGGGGAAGATTCCATTTCTCTCATTGCAACATTTGTGCGACATGGACCATCTGTTGGGGGTCTTCGTAAATCACCTTTTATCCCGTGAGGCAGGTACTGTTAAGACCATTTTACAGGTGACAAAATTGAGGCCAGTGGTGTCAAGTCCCCTCCCTGTGGTCACCCAGCCAATACAGGATGGCTTGGAATCCCAAGCTCCCCCGCCCTGCTGCCTGACCCCCCAAAACCCACCCTCTGTTCTCCATTCTGGCTTTCTTTCAGCATCTTGGCGACAGTTGGGACGGAGTTTGACCTACGGACGCTGAGGGCAGTTCGAGTGCTGCGACCGCTCAAGCTGGTGTCTGGAATCCCAAGTGCGTGAGTTTCCGACCATGACAAGGGGTTTGCTCAGGGACCCCCAGGAGCCCTCAGTTTCCCCTATGCAGAGCATCTCAGGAGGCGACATACCGCCACCAGCCTGTGTGAGGGCAGTCTCTTCTTTGGGACTCCCTGTAGGGGACCCCCTAGGAATATGACTGTAGCTCCCCATGAGCTCCTGAAAGCAAACTAGGAGCCACACCCATTTATTGAGCACCTACTATTGGGAGCCATGCTAAGCACCACATGTGATCTCATTCAGTACTCACAGCCCTATGAAGTCGATAGGACTGATGTCTCTATTTTATGGAGGGGGAAACTGAGGCTCAGAGTGGCTGAAACATTGGAGCAGGGTTTTGTGGCTGAGAAGTGGCAGAACTAGGAGTGAGCAAGTGTGACTCCAAGCCTGGGCTGTACCACTGGTGGCAATGACCAATCCCATTTACTGCGTGCCTGCTGCTTACAGGGCACTACAGAAGGACTTTACATGAATTACCTTACTTCATCCTCACAGCCACCCAGCGAACACCCATTTTACAGATGAGAAGGTCGAGGCTCAAGGAGGTTAAATTACTCACCTGAATTCTTAGAGTGGACAGTAACAAGCTCTAAAATTCATACTCATTCCTTGCTGCTTTCTCATTCTCCACAGATACATCTAGTCCCCATTTAAGGGTGGCTGCCATATGCAGGGTCAAGATTAAGTATAGGTTGAGCCAAAAAAAATGTAAAAAGCAAAAATAAAACAGGGCTGTCCTTTTTCTATCTTCTTGCCTTGGTTAATAATAATAATTTAGCCAGGCATGGTGGCTCATGCCTGTAATTTCAGCACTTTGGGAGGATCACTTGAGGCCACAAGTTCAAGACTAGCCTGGGCAACATTGTAAGACCCTATATCTACAATTTTTTTTTTAATAGAAATTAGCCAGGTTGGCTGGGAACAGTGGCTCACACCCGGAATCCCAGCACTTTGGGAGACTGAAGCGGGCAGATAGCTTGAGCTCAGGAGTTTAAGACCAGCCTGGGCAACATGGCAAAACCCCATCTCAAAAAAAACAAAAAAATTAGCAGGCATGATGGTTCACACCTGTAGTACTAGCTACTTAAAAGGCTGAGGCAGGAGGATCTGAGCCCAGGAGGTCAAGGCTGCAGTGAGCTGTGATAGCACCGCTGCACTCCAGCCTGGGCAACAGAGTGAAAACTTGTCTCAAAAAAATAGACGACAAAAAGTTTAAAAACAAACAATTTATAGGCTGGGTGCAGTGGCTCACGCCTGTAATCCTAGCACTTTGGGAGGCCAAGGCGGGTGGGTGGATCACCTGAGGTCAGGAGTTAGAGACCTGCCTGGCCAAAATGGCGAAACCCCGTCTCTACTAAAAATACAAAAATTAGCCGGGCATGGTTGCGGGCATCTATAATCCCAGCTACTCGGGAGGCTGAGGCAGGAGAATCACTTGAACCTGGTGGGCAGAGGTTACAGTGAGCTGAGATCACGCCACTGCACTCCAGCCTGGATGAATGAGTGAAACTCCGTCTAAAAAAAAAAAAAATTAAAAAGCACTTACTATGTGCCAGACATTATTCTAAGTATTTCCATTTTTTTAAAGTCCTTTATCCTCCCAACAAGCCTGTGAAGCAGTCTCTGTTATTATCACCATTTATATTTTATTGGCTCCGTTCTTCAGGCTCATTGCTACCCAGGTTTAAAGAGTAAGATTTCCCAGAGGATCACCAGCAGGGTCTTTTTGTAGAAAGAAGACACTTCTATCCAAGGTCTCTGCAAGATCCCAGCAGATGCCTGCATCATATTAAATTAAGGGCCATCCCAAATCTAATAGTCAAAAGAGCCAGGTGCAGTGGCTCACACCTGTAATCCCAGCACTTTGGGAGGCCAAGGCGGGACGATTGCCTGAGGCCAGGAGTTCAAGACCAGCCTGGGCAACAAAGCGAGATCCTGTCTCTAAAAAAAATATACAAAAACTAGCCAGGTGTGGTGGTGTGTACCAGTAGTCTCAGCTACAGAGGGAGACTGAGATGGGAGGATCGCTTGAGCTTGGGAGTTTGAAGCTGCAGTGAGATATGACGGTGCCACTGCACTCAGCCTGGGCAATAAAGTGAGACCCTGTCTCAAAAATATATATATATATTATAATAGCAATAGTAACAAGAGTCTCTGTTTAATGACCACCTATGACTTACCAGGTACTTCACTGTGTGTGAACTCTCTCATTTAATCGTGTGAGGGAGGTAGTATTCCAGTCCCCATTTACAGATGGAGAAGCTGAGGTTTGGAATTCACTAGTAAGTGGATGACTAGGTCAGGTTCCCTTGAAGTGGATACTTAGGTGGGTGTTCAGACGCACCTGCTTTATTGGGGGATGGCTCTTGGGAGACACAGCACGAGGTCAGCAGGGTGGGGCTGTGGAATGGATAGAGCAGGGATGCAATTTCAGCTGGAGTGTGTGTGACACCAGAGTTGTCCTCCAACGCGTGGCAAGGATGCTGGCCTTTTGTACTTCTGTGGTCAGTCACTGCGGATGGGAGGTAGAGACGCAGTAGCTCCCAGGTGAGATAGCTTTTGATCACCAAGGGCAATTCTACTAAGAAGAGGGGCAGCTGGGAGGCATTAGCAACCAACATCCATAGCAGCTGGAGGGCAGGTACACCAGAAAGAAAATGGGATCTTGGCAGGACACCAAGAGTATCTAGCACCTTAACCACTGCACCACACTGCATCTGTTAGCACCCACATTACATTTTTAAGCCCTTGGAAGTGGCATGGCCCTCGAGCTATCCTGACAGTTTCCCTCTCTTACTGTGGTCTCCACCCATCAAGAGCTATGGGAAGTTCCTCCAATCAAGAAGCAAAGTCTCAAGCTATAGGTTTGAACCTTCATTTTGACCACAGACTTTCCTAGTAGATACCACAGTGGTTACAAACATAGGATGTTGTCATCGTTCAGACCTGAGTTAATAGCCTCAAAAAAAAATGGTAGTGGAACCAGGCATGGTGAAGTGTGCCTGTAGTCCCACCTACTTGGGAGGCTGAGGCAGGAGGCTTGCTTGTGCCCAGGAGGTCGAGGCTGCAGTGAGCCGTGATCATGCCACTGTACTCCAGCCTGGGTGACAGAGCAAGCTCATCTCAAAAAAAAAAAGCCAATGATGGGCAAAGAAATACTAACTAAGGCTCTTGCTCTGTCGCCAGGCTGGAGTGCAGTTGCACAATCACAGCTCAGTACAGCTTCAACCTCCCCAGGCTCAAGCAATTCTACCATCTCAGCCTCCCAGATAGCTGGGACTCCAGGCACACAGCACCATGCCCAGTTAACTTTTTTGTATTTTGTAGAGACAGGGTTTCACCATGCTGCTCAGAGTGGTCTCAAACTCCTGGGCTCGTGATCCACCCGCCTCAGCCTCCCAAAGTGCTGGGATTACAGGTGTGAACCACCACGCCTTGCCAGCTATTATTATTATGAACATTCTTTGAGTCTTACAACAGTGGAACTTTTAGTGTAGGATACAAATTTCAGTATTAACCCCTTCCTCTCCCAAAAGGATTTGAAGCCCAGAGTCATGCAACCACCATGAATGAACCATTGAGAGGCTACTGGAGGCTAAGCTTGGTAGGATAAGAGCTTGCATGGGGTCCCTGATTGATGACAATACCCCCAGATTCAGGTCTTCAGATGTCCAGTTGGGTGTGTCTTCTGTTCCACTGTGTCCCTTCGGGAACTGTTCCTTGCCTTCTTTTTTTTTTTGAGCTGGAGTCTCGCACTGTCACCCAGGCTGGAGTGCAGTGGCGCGATCTCGGCTCACTGCAAGCTCCGCCTCCCGGGTTCACGCCATTCTCCTGCCTCAGCCTCCCAAGTAGCTGGGACTATAGCTCAGCTAATTTTTTTGTATTTTTAGTAGAGACGGGGTTTCACCATATTAGCTAGGACGGTCTCAATCTCCTGACCTTGTGATCCGCCCGCCTCGGCCTCCCAAAGTGCTGGGATTACAGGCATGAGCCACCGCGCCCGGCCCCCTGCCTTCTTATTCACCACCATCTCTCTGAATTGGGGTGCTCAGAACAGAGAAAGCAACATCAGCACATGGGTGAACATGGGGCTTCGTGTCAGATGGACCTGGGTTCAAATCCTAGTTCTGCCTTTTTTTTTTTTTTTTTGAGACAGAGTCTCACTGTGTCACCCAGATTGGAGTACAGTGGCGTGATCTTGGCTCACTGCAACCTCTGCCTCCCAAGTTCAAGCAATTCTCCTTCCCCAGCCTCCCAAGTAGCTGGGATTACAGGCGTTGGCCACCATGCCCAGATAATTTTTTGTATTTTTAGTAGAGATGGGGTTTCATCTTGTTGGCCAGGCTGGTCTTGAACTCCTGACCTCACGTAATCCACTGGCTTCAGCTTCCCAAAGTGCTGGGATTACAGGCGTGAGCCACCGCGCCCTGCCTAGTTCTGCCATTTCTCATGCATTCTCTGGGTGAATCACAGCATCTCTGTTAGCCTTGCTTCCCACTTCTGTAAAATGGGAGTGACTTTATATATATGGCCACCTCAGGGGTTTGTCGCTAGAAGCCAGTGAAATAATGTTGAGTCTGGTTCCTTGGGGTTGAAATTGGGACCGCCAACCGCTTTCCTACCCAGAGCAGCAACCAGACTATATGGCGGCCTTTTATGAATGAGGAAAAGACGCCGCCTCTTGGCAGAAAAAAAAATTAAGAAAATGGCTCCCTCTTCTGGGTGCAAGTTGCCCAACACCCACGAATATGGCTCCAAAAGCAATGGACTCCCACCCCTTTCTTGCCCAAAAGATCATCAAATGGAACAGCATGTCAAATACCTTTATTAAATACTTTAAAGTTGGCTGGGCTCGGTGGCTCACGCCTATAATCCCAGAACTTTGGGAGGCAGAGGTGGGAAGATTGCTTGAGGTCAGGAGTTTGAGACCAGCCTGGATAACATAGTGAGACCCTGTCTCTATAAAATATATATATATATTTGAGACAGCGTCTTGCCCTGCTGCTCAGGCTGGAGTGCAGTGGCACAATCATAGCTCACTGCAGCCTTAACCTCCTGGGCTCAAGTGATCCTCCTGCCTCAGTCCCCAGAGTAGCTAGGACTACAGGCATGCACCATCATGCCTGGCTAATTTAAATAAATAAATAAATACTTTAAAGTTAAAAGTGCTTTTTAAAAAATAATAAGGCCAGGCGTGGTGGCTCACGCCTGTAATCCCAGCACTTTGGAAGACCGAGGTGGGCAGATCACGAGGTCAGGAGATCGAGACCATCCTGGCTAACACGGTGAAACCCTGTCTCCACTAAAAATACGAAAAATTAGCTGGGCGTGGTGGCGGGAGAGGCAGGAGAATGGTGTGAACCTGGGAGGCGGAGCTTGCAGTGAGCTGAAATGGCACCACCGCACTCCAGCCTGGGTGACAGAACGAGACTCTGTCTCAAAAAATAAATAAATAAAAATAAAAAACAAAAACTTAATAATAGGGGCCAGGTATGGTGGCTCACACCTATAATCCTAGCACTTTAGGAGGCTGAGGAGTTTGAGTGCTTGGAGGCCAGGGGTTTCAGGCCAGCCTGGGCAACATAGCAAGACCCTATCTCTACAAACAAGTTTTAAAACTTAGCCAGGCATGGTGGTGCACGCCTGTAGTCCTAGCTATTCCAGGGACTGAGGCAGGAGGATCGCCTGAGCCCAGGAGGGTGAGGCTGCAGTGAGCTATGATTGTGCCACTGCACTCCAGCCTGAGCAGCAGAGCAAGACCCTGTCTCAAAGAAAAAAAAAAAAAAACCTAGGAAGGGTTGTTCCTATGATAAGGATCAGCCTCCGTGCGGTGCTTCCTTCACCACTGCCCAATCCCCAGGCTCCTGGGTGCTTGAGGTTCCCTCAGGAACACACCTGCTTTGTTTGGGAGAGACCTTGGCGTCTTGGTGGCGGGGTTTGGGGGTACTTGCTCATGGGCTTATGGGGCCTCTCTCTGTGTCCCCCCAGGTTTACAAGTCGTCCTGAAGTCGATCATGAAGGCGATGATCCCTTTGCTGCAGATCGGCCTCCTCCTATTTTTTGCAATCCTTATTTTTGCAATCATAGGGTTAGAATTTTATATGGGAAAATTTCATACCACCTGCTTTGAAGAGGGGACAGGTAGGTCCACGGAGCATGATGCGTCTTTCCAGTTTTCTCCTTCAGGGACAAGCTGTTGAGAGGATTAGGCAGGGGTGTGCTTCTTTCTCCTGGCAGCTGGGAGGACTGTCTCCTTCAGAGAGCACTGCAGGAGAGGCAGCAGGTGAAATAGCCTCTGAGATCTTAGCTGTTGAAAGGGTTGGGGTTCCACAGAAGGTGACGCAGCAGAGAAAGAGTTTATTTGGGAATGATCCCAGGAAGCACCATCAGGAGAATGAGGAAGTGAGCAGAGAAAGGAAGGGATCTGTTAAAGGGTGTGCTATCAAGCGAGTTATCACTTACAACTAGGACTGGATCCCCCTGGGCACCTCTGGGAGACAGCAAAGAACACACAACTCAGCTGGGCACGGTGGCTCATGCCTGTAATCCTAGCACTTTGGGGGGCCAAGGCGGGTGGATCACCTGAGATCAGGAGTCAGAGACCATCCTGGCCAACATGGTGAAACACCATCTGTACTAAAAATAAAAAAATTAGCTGGATGTGGTGGCAGGCACCTGTAGTCCCAGTTACTCAGGAGGCTGAGGCAGGAGAATCACTTGAACCCGGGAGGCAGAGGTTGCAGTGAGCCAAGATCACACCACTGCGCTCCAGCCTGGCAAAAGAGCGAGACTCCATCTCAAATAAATAAATAAAAATATAAATAAAAAAAGAATACACACCTCAGAGCTGTCCCAGCCAAGGGGCAAGGTATCTGGGGTATTTATACACTGGCTTCTTTCTGACATTGGTGAGGACTGCTTCTAGAGTGGGAATTAATGCCTGGCACATCTGGCTGAGTGAAACAGATATTCTGGGTGCTTTCAGACCTCAACCAGTCCTGACTTCTAAAGCAAGCAAGAAGTGGGGAGAGTTGGGCCAGAAAAGGGTTACTGCCTAAATGCATTGTGAGTGGTACCTTGTAGAAGGTGAGAGTACTGGATGAGTCCTCCTGGTCTCCCCCAACCCCCAGGATGTGCCAGAGATACCCCAATTGGGAGTCCTGGCACAAACCAATCAGAACCTTGCACTCAGCAGCGTTCTGCCCCTCCCTGACTATGCCCACATTAACCCTTCAGTGGCTGGGTCTGGGGGTGGGGTGAGCCCCGGAAAAGCCAGGCAGCCCAGAGACACTCTCCCAGGTCTCAGCTCTGAACCAGCAGTGTGGAAGCAGTGTGGAAGCAGTGTGTCCGCCGTGATCCACACTCAGGAACCAAACAGCCCTTGGATACGTTTTCAGTTAAATCTTTGCCCGTCCAAACTCTAGCTGCTTGCTCTCTAAAGCTGCAGAATGAAATGGAATCAAGTAGGAAGGGATGCCTTCAGTATTTCAATATTTGGACCACTGGCCGTCTGGGTGCAAACAGACTGAATGGCAGTGCTGGTTCTGATGATTTGGGTCAAGGGAGCTGTGAATTGAAGGAGTGGATAGAAGGAATCAAGAAGCCCAAAGGGGAACCCAGGTGGGCAGAGAAAGGTTTCAGGCCCCTTATTTGGGAAAGGCAGCCACAGAAGATTCTGTCCAGGAGTGGATTTCCACCCACCCTCTCCACCCAGTGACCCCCAAGTGGATCTGCAGAGGCAGCCCCTGAGCCCTCCCTCCCCATTCCTCCCCAGGGGGAGGGAAAACCCATTGGGGAAGGTTTATTTGCAGTGGTTGGAGGTTTTGGTTTTTTTGTGGGTTTTTTTTTTTTTCCTCTTTTTCTCTTGCTCCTCCTGTCTCCTTCTCTCCTGGGCTTGTGAAGTTTGCTCAATATGGAATGTCCTAATTATTTCTTTCCCCGATGAAGAAGGTGTTAATTGAGGCAGAGCTATTTCTGCTCCTGGCCTCGTCACCCAGGCGGAAATGCGAGAGAGAGAGAGAGAGAGAGAGAGAGAGAGAGAGAGAAACAGAGAAAGAGAGAGAGAATGAATATGGGGCAGGGCCTCTTGGAAAAATCAGCCGTGAGCAGAGAAACCAGGACTCCTGGATCCTAGGTTTCTGTGAGGTTTTATTTTATTTTTTTCTACCCTAGACTAGCTAAAGGAGAAGAGGCCACGGGGTTGGCTTGGGTCCGAGTGGGGTTTTGAGGGGACAGATGTGGGTGGTGCCACCAGAGGGGAGGAAGCCTCGATTTAGGAGAAAGACTGAAAAGCTAGCTCACGATTAAAAATATAAGACGTGTGAGTAAGAGACAGATATATACAGACACCCAGGCAGTGGGTTAATTTTAAAATGTATTTATAACCGAATTCCTCAGACACTCTGGACGCTTGTTTTTCTAGAAGCAACGCTCAGAGTGTTTCGTGTCGGTGGTTGGGGGGTTGAGGGGGATTGCAAAGCTGCTAAAGATAGACCCGTTTTCAGTAGCATTCCTCAGTGTCGGGAGCCCAGTTCCTGTGCGCCCAGCACCGTGCCAATCGCTTAGAAGGAAGCAAAGATAAAGTGGAAGGCTTCCTGCTTTCTAAGAGCTTCTAAAATAGTTAGAGGAAACAAGACCCCTCATTTGCAGCCATTTTTAACAGTGAAGGCTAACGTGTGATTATACCCACGCCCCCCTAAATATGAAAATTCAGTAGCTATTGTATGCCTCAAAGGGGCCAGGTGCGGTGGCTCACACCTGTAATCCCAGCACTTTGAGAGGCTGAGGTGGGAGTATCCCTTGAGGCCGTTAGTTTGAGACCAGCCTAGGCAACATAGCAAGACCCTGTCTCCACTAAAATAAAAATCTAAAAATTGGCTGGGCACAGTGGCTCACGCCTGTAATCCCAGCACTTTGAGAGGCTGAGGCAGGCGGATCACGAGGTCAGGAGTTCAAGGCCAGCCTGGCCAACATAGTGAAACCACGTCTCTACTAAAAAAAAAAAAAAAAAAAAAAAATTAGCCAGGCATGGTGGCGTGTGCCTGTAGTCCCACATACTTGAGAGGCTGAGGCAGGAGAATCACTTGAACCTGGGAGGTAGAGGTTACAGTGAGCCGAGATCACGCTACTGCACTCCAGCTTGGGCAACAGAGTGAGATTTCATCTCAAAATAAAAAAATTTAAAAATTAGCCATGAGTGGTGGTACATGCCTGTAGTCCTAGCTACTCAGGAGGCTGAGGAAGAAGGATCACTTGAGCCCAGGAATTGGAGGCTGCGAGGCTGCAGTAAGCTATGATGGTGCCTGCACTCCAGCCTGGGTGACAAAGTGAGACCCTGTCTCAAAAAAAAAAAAAAAAGAGAGAAAGAGAGAGGAAAGAAGGGAGGGAGGGAGGGAGGGAGGGAGGGAGGGAGGGAGGGAGGGACTGGGGCTGTGTTAAACTGGGCTACACAAAGAGGCTACATGGAGTGTGGGAATTGAGCCAGACTTGGACATGGGGTAGAGACAGAGAAGATTCCAGGCACAGGTGCCATGCCAAACGATAGTTCTCATTTATTATAGGAACCCATGGATTTATTTTGTTCTCTGCCCTGAGCCTTATGTTTAAAAGATTTTTGCCTTCCAACCTGTATTTATCGAATAATAGTTCATGAATCAAGTCCAGCATAAGTGAGGAAGGCGTTTCCAACAACTTGAGTTCATGGCGAGGCTAGACTTGGAGTTTCTATTCAGCCAGAGCTTGAAAGGCCAACAAGATTCATTCATTCAGCAGTGGTTTATTTCCCTCTGCTGTGTGCTCAGTCAAGGGAGCAGAGAATTGGTGCCGCAAAGTCTGTAGCACATACATTGAGAGATATTTTTGTTGAGTAGGAAGCTTGAGTTTACACACACTCAGCTGTTTGTTTTCTTGTCCAACAATGCCACGGTCATCTTTGAAAATCTTCAAAAGCATCGCTCACAGAATAAGGTCCTCTCAGACCCTCTATGCTGGTAAAATGAGGACACTCCCAGGATGTGAGCTTTCCTGCCTCCCTACCCCATCAATACCTTAAGATTTGGACTGACCTTTAGCGTTCAGCCTGACTGCCACCTCCCCAGGAAGCTGTCTTTGGTTTCCAACAAAAGGGGCGTCTATTGGCACGTTTCTCTCTCCTTGTGGCATTTTCACAGCCTGCCTCCTGCTATTTGAGGAGAAAGCTCAGCTCCTGTTCCTTACCCTTAGGCAAGGGTAGGAACTGTGTGTACTGGTGTCCCTCACCCCCGGAACAGCTCCCTGAGCCCAGTACATCCCAAGAAGAAGAAAATCAGCAAGGCTTATAGGAGAGTAACACAACGCGCTTGACAAATGTGTCCTAATGGATGTTGGAAGAAGGCTGCACTTACCAGCTGCAGCATGCACATGGCACATTTACTAAAACTGACTATATTATGGACCATAAAGTTTGTCTCAACAGAGGTCAAAAAGCTGAAAAAAAATACAAATACAAAACATATTTTCTGATCGTAATGCAATTAAGCTGGAAATCAGTAACAAAAAGAGAACTCTAAAAGTGTTTGCAGATTAAGAGACATGCCTCTCATTTACGGATGAAATGATATGATGTCTGAGCTTTGCTTTAAAAATATTCTAGGCCGGGCGCGGTGGCTCACGCCTGTAATCCCAGCACTTTGGGAGGCCGAGGCGGGCGGATCACTTGAGGTCAGGAGTTCGAGACCAGCCTGGCCACCATGGTGAAACCCCATCTCCACTAAAAATACAAAAATTATCCAGGTGTGGTGGTGGCCACCTGTAATCCCAGCTACTTGGGAGCCTGAGGCAGGAAAATCCCTTGAACCTGGGAGTCGGAGATTGTAGTGAGCCGAGATCATGCCATTGCACTCCAGCCTGGGTGACAGAATGAGACTCCATCTCAAAAAAAAAAAAAAAATTCTAGTGGCAAGGCAAAGTGTTTGGAGGGGATACAGATGAATAGATGAAACAAAATTGGCCAGAAGTAAGTAGGTAAGTGTCTAAATTGGTGATAGGTACATGGTGAATCATACTGTTCTGTACTTCTCTCTCGCTCTCTCTCTCCCCCCCTTCTCTCCCTGTCTCCCTCTCCCCTCTGTCTTCATATATATATGTGTGTGTGTGTGTGTGTGTGTGTGTGTATATATATGTGTGTGTGTGTGTATATATGTGTATATATATATATATATATATATATATACACCTAATAAGTTTTTTCAAAAAACGAATACATCTGAATTACCCATAGGTCAAAGAAGAAATAATAATGGAAATTAGAAAATATTTTACTTGAACAATAATGATAATGCATGACAAAATTTTGAGATGCAGGTAAAGCCACACTTAAAGGCAGTTTATAGCCTTAAAGGCAGTTAATCCATCCATCTCAAAAGTTTAGGAAAAGAATAGAAAAAAAAAAAAACTCATGGAAAACAGAAAGAGAGAAGTAGTAAAGCTCAGAGAAGAAATTAATCAATAGAAAACAAATAATAGACCCACAAAGCCAAACATTGATCTCTTTGAAGACTGACCACGTTTGTCCCAATCGTTATTCGTTCCAACAGCATTGTAGAGTCACTGGTCCCTATTTCTCAGAGCTGGTTTTCCCTGCTCCTTCGCCTGACTTTTCTCCCCTTCCCTTTTGTAGATGACATTCAGGGTGAGTCTCCGGCTCCATGTGGGACAGAAGAGCCCGCCCGCACCTGCCCCAATGGGACCAAATGTCAGCCCTACTGGGAAGGGCCCAACAATGGGATCACTCAGTTCGACAACATCCTGTTTGCAGTGCTGACCGTTTTCCAGTGCATAACCATGGAAGGGTGGACTGATCTCCTCTACAATGTAAGTGATGCTGGGACGGTGTGTGTGGACAGTCAGAGTCTCAGGGAGGTGGCCTCCTGGGACCAGTGAGACTCCGAGGCTGCAATGGAGGGACCCTGAGCTGGGGAAGGCAGCCCAAGGACAACACAGCCCCAGTGAAGCTGGTCTGAGGCTCAGGCTTTTAAAGATTACAGGGACTCATGAGCAGAACTCTAACTATAGGGCGTAGAAGTCTGGAGGGCCCCCAGATGCAACATCATTTTTCATTGCGCAAGTGTTTAGATATAATTTTAGATTTTTGAATATGGAAAGGTTATGTGATCCAAAGACCAACTCAGATAAAAGATAGAGTAATATCTTTGGACGTAGGCAAGGAGGCCCTGCCCTGAGGCTCACCCAGCCCTCCTCCAGCCATACCACTCCCCGTGGGGTGAGAAGTTCCCGGAGCCAAGGGGACGTGTCTACCAAGAGCTTGTGCCCCACTTTCTAGACCATGTATTGAGTTACCAGGATTCCGGAATTCCTGCTCATGCCCAGATTCCGAGAACTTGCATGAGATTCTCATATGGATCTGTTCGTAACCCACCTGAGGGCCAAGGACATCCAAGGGGTGGCTGTTGACACAAATGTGGCCAGAGCTCGGATATACAAGCTAGAATGCCCACACACATGTGTGCAGCCCCTTTGGCAGGACAGAGCCGTGACTAGGAAGAGAACGGGACAGGGCTGGCTCTCCCCACACCCTGACCCAGTGCAGATATCTGGATTCTAAATTCCACCCTGACCTTCCAGTGTAAAGGAAGGTATATTTGCAAAGTAGAAGCACACAGCATGTTTTATTTAGTTACCTTTTAAATATTTCCCCGTAGTATGTGGTCTGCTTTTGTACTCTTGCCCTAGATCTTAAAAATGTTAGAGATGTTTCTGGAAAGATATATCCCTGCCCCCACTTGCATGCTATTTCCTCTCCCCACAATATGCAACCCCTTTAGTTCCTCAGAATATCCTTCCAATGTTTATTTATGCAATTATAATTACAAGCATAATCAAATCTATATCCTCCCCCCTCTTTCTTATCCCAAGGAGTAGCATTCTATACATGCTGTTCGATTCTGTGATTTTTTTCCTCATAACCACACGTTCTAGAGATCTTTCCATTGCAGGACATGGACAGTCTCTTCACAGGTGCACACTAGGATGCCCAGCTAATTTTTGTAGAGACGGTGTTCTTCCATGTTGCCCAGGCTGGTCTGGAACTCCTGGGCTCAAGCGATCCTCCCGCCTCCGCCTCCCAAAGTGCTGGGATTACAGGCATGAGCCACCACCACGCCTGGCCTTCTTTATTCTTTTGCACAGCTGCATAGCATTCTATTGTGTGGCTGCCCATAGTTTATTTGTTTGCCATTAAGAGAAATGCTTGACTGGCTTCCTGTCCACTGACATCGATCATGATGCTGCTCTGCCAGGAGCGATGTTGCACTTACCTCTTCATACTTTTGCAGATATAGCTAGGGGGTTGGAGGGTCTCCATTCCCAGAAGTGGGATTGCAGGATCAAAGACTAAATGCATTTATAATTTTATTTTGGGGGAAGATTTTTGTTTGGTTTTTTTAGAGATAAGGTCTCCCTCTGTCGCCCAGGCTGGAGTGCAGTGGTGTAATCATAGCTCACTGCAGCCTTGAACTCTTGGGCTCAGGGGATCCTCCCACCCCAGCCTGCTGAGTAGCTGGGACCACAGGCACACACCATCATGGCTAGCTAATTTTTTAAAAAAATTTTCTAGAGATGGGGTCTCACTATGTTTCCCAGGCTGCTCTCAGACTCCTGGCCTCAAGCAATCCTCCTGCCTCAGCCTCCCGAAGTGCTAGGATTACAGGTGTGAGCCACCACACCCAGCGTAAATGCATTTATAATTTTGATAGATATTTAGGTGTGCAAGTTTTAAACCCCGCTCTGTCCTCACCACAGTTCACCTTCCCTCACCTACTATGCGGGTAAGCAGTCCCCAGGCAGGCCACCTGTCAGCAGCTGGAGTGGGGCAGAGCCAAGGATTCAGGATCAAACACAAGGATGCCACAAGTGTAGTGACCCCATAGAGCACCCTGGGGCTGCTCCATACACACAGCTCTGTTGACCAATGGAGGTCTCCTCTTCACCTGCCCTAAGAGCTGAAATTACCATTTAAGGTTAGGCCAGGGGTTGGCCTGCCCAGGGAGCAATACCTGGCTTCCTCCTGCACACAGAGAAGCTGAACTTTCCTCTTGGTCCTAGTGTATGTTCCTTAACAACCCATTTATGCCTAGCGTTCCATTATTGGAATGCTAATCCTGTGGGAGTTATTTACATCCTGCTGCTCAAGGTCATTGCTAAGGTCTGATTTTTCACACACACAAAAATCGCAACCTCCGGCATAAATGGGTTAAGGAATTTCCCCACTTGTGGGTGGAGGGAGATTTGCAAAAACTCATCCTTGTAATCCTGATCAACAAAGGCCCGTTTTAGTTGGGAGTAGGCAGCAAAAGGAGCCACATGAACAGTTGCGCCTGTCACGCACTGCACAAGAATGTCATTCATATCATAGACAACATACGATTTCTACTGTTACCATGATAATTTATTGACAGAAAAAAGGATGTGGGGAAGGGACATGGTGTTCCAATTTGCATGAAAACCTCATCTGAGTGTAGCATATCTGGGAACAGGAGGCAGATCCGAGTTCAGGCCCTCTCTTGGCCCTCACCTGCAAACAGCTTGGACAAAGGGTCAGAACCAATTGGCCAAAACTCGCTGGGGAATTTCTGTGGGTTCTAGGTTTTTACTTTGCAAGGCTGGTGTGAGAAGAGGTTCCAGCAGGAAATGAACCCTCCTGAGAGGGAAAGAGACTGGGAAATGGAGAAGGCTAGGGAACTCAGGGAGAGAATGGGAGTGGGGAATGGGAGCTGAAAAAAATTGTGAGCATAAAAAAGGGATATGTCACAGGGTTGGATGACCAGAGAAAGCATGTAGGGGTTCAGATTAAGACGCTGGGGGCGTGCCCAGTGGTGGGACAGGAAGAGTGAATTTCCAGAGGGCTCGGTTATAAACATCAGTGTCCAACGGGTGTTTGCCCTGGAAGCCTCTAAGCTTAGAGCTAAGCCACCTCTGGGGACAAACTGAGTGGTTAAGAGCAGAGACTCAGGTGTCAGCCTGTCTGGGTTCCTTCCGACTCTTCCACTTCCTTGCTGTGCAGCCTTCGGCGAGGTGCTTGGCCTCTCTGTGCCCCTATTTCCACATGTGCAAAACGAAGAGAATCTTAGTCCCACTTCACAAGGCGTGAGGACTAAGTAAGGTGGATTCGCATGAAGTATTTAGAACTGATCCTGGCCCTGGGTGACCTCCGTGTAAGTCAAATTCTCTACCCTGAATGGTGTTCCTTTTAGAAATGTGCATGAATTTTTCATCTTAACAGCTCCAGCAGCACCTGAGGAAGTGGAGTGAGGTGTGAGAGGTCTTACTTTATTCCCCTCCCTGGCCCTGCTATTAACCACTAACTCGGAGTAGCTTTCTGGCACTTTCCACACATTTATATCCCACCCCCATCCTTTGGTTAGCAGCCCATGCAATGATTTGGCCCTAATGTGAACCTAGAACACCGCTTCTCTCCCAGGGATGATTTCTGCCCCCAGGGGACACTTGGCAGTGGCTGCAGACATTTTTGGTTGTCACAACTGGATGGGAAGAAGGAGGATGCTATTGGCCTCAAGTGGGTGAAGGCCATGGATGCTACTCAACATTCTACAAGGCACAGCATCCCCCACCTCCACCCCACCATAGAGAATGATCCAGGCCCAAATGTCAGTAAGGTTTCTGTCAGGAAACCCTGGGCCAGAAGACCAAGGTTCCTTGAGGATGGGGATGCCTTATATTGCAATCACCTATCACTCTCTGCCTCTCTCTGGGGCTGCTGTGATCACCTGGCCTGCACGCACAACCCCTAGGAGCAGCCCCCAGCCAGTGCCTGGAGAATTCAGTGGATAAATACCCCAGCTCCCTCCCCGTCAGGTGTTTTGCTCTGCCCTGCATCTCTCCAGTGGGATCAGGCTCTGGTTGCCCACAGGGTTCACCTGGTCACATACACACCCTCCACTTGCCACCTTCCCTTCCCCGTCTGGTATTTCCTGGGATGAACTTTTAGATTTATTTCCTGGGGCTGCTATAATGAAGCACCACAGACTGGGTAGCTTAAAACAACAGGAATTTATGGTCTGACAGTTTTGGAAGCCAGAAGTCCAACCTCAAGATGTTAGCAGCGCTGACAACACGCCCCTCAAAAGCCTCCGGGGGAGGATCCTTCTTTGCTTCTTCCTGGCTTTTGCTGGTTTCCCACAATCTTTGGGATTCCTTGGCTTCTCTTAGAGCCTTCATTCTCCATTCCAGTCTTCTGTCATCTAATAGCGTCCTCCCAGCCTGGGCACAATGGCTCACAACTGTAATCCTAGCACTTTGGGAGGCCAAGGCAGGCAGGTCACTTGAGGTCAAGAGTTTGGGACCAGCCTGGCCAACATGGTGAAACCCCATCTCTACTAAATATACAAAAATTAACCAGGCATGGTGGGCGGGTGCCTGTAATCCCAGCCACTTGGGAGGTTGAGGCAGGAGAATCACTTGAACCCGGGAGGTGGAGGTTGCAGTGAGCCAAGATCATGCCACTGCACTCCAGCCTGGGCGACAGAATGAGAGGCCGAGGCGGGCGGATCACGAGGTCAGGAGATCGAGACCACGGTGAAACCCCGTCTCTACTAAAAATACAAAAAATTAGCCGGGCGTGGTGGCGGGCGCCTGTAGTCCCAGCTACTCGGAGAGGCTGAGGCAGGAGAATGGCGTGAACCCGGGAGGCGGAGCTTGCAGTGAGCCGAGATTGCGCCACTGCACTCCAGCCTGGGCGACAGAGCAAGACTCCGTCTCAAAAAAAAAAAAAAAAAAAAAAAAAAAAAAAAAAAACTAGCATCCTCCCTTGGTGTGCCTGTGTGTCTTCTCCTCTTCTTAGAAGGACATCAGTTGTATTGGATCAGAACCTACCCTACTCCAGTCCAACCTAATTTTAACTAATTACGTCTGCAATTACCCTATTTCCAAATAAGATCACATTCTGAGGTACCAGGGGGTTAGGACTTAAACATTTTTGTGTGTGTAGCAGGAGGACACAATTCCATTTATAACTCCTCCTAAATAAAACGACTTGCATGTGAACTCTTGTCTGGGGCTTCCCAAAGTGAGATAACCCCTCTCTCCACCCCTAAAACAACCAGTAGCGTCTGTCAATGCCAGGGTGCAGGGGCTAAGGTGCCCATCTTTGAGTTTCTGCTGAGGAGGACACAGCTGCTGCGTTGGAGCACTCTTGGGTTCTGCCTTCGTGCCCAGCCGTCTCCCTTGGGCTAGCCCTGCCCTGGGTCTGTCCTAGAATTTCGCCTCGATCTGTTTGGCCATAGGCAAACATAGTGTCTGGAAATCTTTGTCCTCCATGACTGGTGCTGGAGCCGAAGCCAGTGGGTGTGGCCTTGCCAGCCAACTCCATTTACCCAGCTCTGAACAAGCTAGTAGTTGAGATCGATGGAGAGTCCAGACACAGTCACTCCAAGCATCTTGGAATCTGTGGACACGGATGTACCGCAGAGGCTGCCCACCTGGGCAGGCAGCCCTTTGTGAGATTCTAGTACCATATTTATTCTCTTAACGTCCTTTCAGTTATCCAGTAATTATTTATTGAGCACCTACTGTGTGCTGAGCAATGACTAGGTAATTGGAGACACTGCAAGGAAGAAGACAGACTAAAATCTCCACCCTGGTAGGAGAGACAGATGCAAATGGTAAACATGATAAATAATCAATCACCCAGAAAACAGGAGACACCAAGCAAATGTGTATGTACTATGGGAAGCCCAATAGGAACGAAAGCTACACAAGAGAACAAGTGATGGGTGGTTCCCTAGTCTAGGTCAGGCAATCAGGGAGGGCTCCTCAGAGGAGGTGATGTTTGAGCAGAGAAGGAGGGAGCCAGGCAGATGTTTTGGAAAGAGCATTCCCAGCATGGAGAACAGTGGCAGCTCACCTACAGGACGTGTTTGATTCCCTTCCAGATTTTGTATTCGTTTCTTGTTTTTCTCCCTTGGCTTCCTGGTTTAAATGCCTTTTGAAGAAATCTAAGCTCAACTAATCAGCGATGCTGTTGAAGGTTTATATCAGGATATGCATCCCAGAGTTATTTACAAAATTAGAACAAAACTGGAAGCAATTGAAAGCCTGACAATAGGAGATCGGTTAAATACCGTATGGTCCTTCCGTATGATGGCATATTATGTCATCATTAAAAATCGTCTGCTGGGAGAATATTAAGGATACAGGGAAAAGGCTCACCATATAATGATGAGTGGGGGGTGCTGGGCGCAGTGGTTCATGCCTGTAATCCCAGCAATTTGGGAGTCCGAGATGGGTGGATCACTTGAGCCCAAGAGTTTGAGGCCAGCCTGGGCAACACAGTGAAACCCAATCATAGTGGCGTACATCTGTAGTCCAGCTACTCAGGAGGCTGAGACAGGAGGATAGGATCACTTGAGCCCTGGAATCAGAGGTGGCAATAAGCTGTGATCACGCCACTGCACTCCAGCCTGGGCAACAGAGTGAGACCCTGCCAAAAAACACAAAAAAAAATGATGAGTGGGAGAAACGAGTTTTTAAACAGGGATCAAGGAGGCCAGGCATGGTGGCTCACACTTATAATCCCAGCACTTTGGGAGGCCGAGGTAGGCAGATCACCTGAGGTCAGGAGTTTGAGACCAGCCTGGCCAACATGGCGAAACCTCATCTCTACTAAAAATACAAAAATTAGCCAGGCATGGTGGCGGGCGCCTATAATCCCGGCTACTTGGGGGGCTGAGGCAGGAAAATCGATTGAGCCCAGGAGGTGGAGGTTGCAGTGAGCTGTGATCATGCCACTGCACTCCAGCCTGGGCAACAGAGCGGAAGCTGCACAAGAGAATAAGTGGCATGGTTCCCTAGTCTAGGTCAGGCAATCAGGGAGGGCTCCTCAGAGGAGGTGATGTTTGAGCAGAGAAGGAGGAAGCCAGGCAGATGTTTTGGAAAGAGCATTCCCAGCATGGAGAGCAGTGGCAGCTCACCCCGTCTAGAAAAGAAAAAATGACGAGAGGGGAAAATGAGTTTTTAGAAAGGAATCAAGGGGAGGTAAACCTTATGATCTCAAAGGTACAAATATGAAAATGTAAGTAAAGAAAAACTGGAAGACACTGTACCAAGCTGACCTTCGGGTGGTGGGATTTGGGAATCTTGATTTTCTCAATACTTCTTTGTATCTTTAGATTTCTCTATGATGATCACAGTTTCTTTTTTTTTTTTTTTTTTTTTTGAGATAGAGTCTCTCTGTGTTGCCCAGGCTAGAGTGCAGTGGCGCGACCTCGGCCCACTCGGCTCACCTCTCGAGTTCAAGCAATTCTCCTGCTTCATCCTCCCAAGTAGCTGGGACTACAGGCATGCACCACCATGGCCAGCTAATTTTTTGTATTTTTAGTAAAAACGGGGTTTCATCATGTTGGCCAGGCTGGTCTCGAACTCATAGGCTCAAGTGATCCACCAACCTCAGCCTCCCAAATTGGAGTGAGCCAATTAAACTTGTCTTGCTAAATGGTTAGGGGGGAGAAAAAAGAAGGTCTCAGGTCATTCCTAGACCGGGAGGCAGGAAAAAAGGGAGGAGAATGAATCTTTCTTGGGCAAACATTGTCCTAGGTGTCCTTATCTTACATAATCTGTCCAGAGAGTCACACTAAAATAAATAAATAATTGATTGATTGATACATCAGTAATAAATAGCCAGGCTTGGTGGCTCACATCTGTAATCCCAGCTACTTAGGAAGCTGAGATGGGAGGATTATTTGAGACAAGGAGTTCGAGACCAGCTTGGGAAACAGCAAGACTCGTCTTAAAAAAATTTTTTGTTTTTAATTAGCCGGATGTGGTGGTTCACGCCTGTAATCCCAGCACTTTGGGAGGCCAAGGCGGGTGGATCACGAGGTCAGGAGTTCGAGACCAGCCTGGCCAACATGGTGAAACCCCGTCTCTACTAAAAATACTAAAATTAGCCAGGCGTGGTGGCACGCGCCTGTAGTCCCAGCTACTCAGGAGGCTGAGGCAGAAGAATCACATGAACCTGGGAAACGGAGGTTGCAGTGAGCTGGGATCACGCCATTGCACTCCAGCCTGGGCAACAAGAGCAAAATTACATCTCAAAAAAAAAAGTTTTTTAATTAGCCAGGTGTGGTGGCACATGTCTGTAGTTCCAGCTACTTGGGAGGCTGAGGCAGGGGGATGCTTGAGCCCAGCAGTTCAAGGCTGCAGTGAGCTATGATCCCACCACTGCACTCCAGCCTGGGCAACAGCAAGACCCCATCTCTTAAATAAACACATAAGTAAATAAGTGATCGTTGTTATTTTATTATTAAATACACAAGATAAATGAAAAACAGGCAAATCTTTCTTACAAAAGAATTCCATTTAAAGTATGTAAACTTCACTCTCCACTGCCCCAGGAGGTGGAGACTAATCTCCTCTACTTTGAGAGTGGGCTGGACTTAGTGACTCATTTCCGAAGAATAGAGTAGGTAAAGGGGAAAATAGAAGTTTTATACTGGAGGAACAGATAGATACCGCTTTAACCAAATGATGAAGATTAGTATCCCCTGGGGATGTGGATATTATGTAACCTTTGATTTTATGCCTATATAGTGTTCTTCCCAAAAACTCATAATCCCAGTTTTTTGGGGTTTTGCTTTGTCTCCTAAGCTGGAGTGCAATGATGCAATCATAGCTCACTGCAGCCTCAAACTCCTGGTCTCAGCGATCCTCCCACCTCAACCTCCTGAATAGCTAGGGCTATAGGCACACACCATCATGCCCAGCTAATTGTATTTTTTTGGTAGAGACGTGGTCTCACTACGTTGCCCAGGCTGGCCTCGAGCTTCTGGCCTCTAGTGATCCTCCCACCTCAGCCTCCAAAGTCACTGGGATTACAGGCATGAGCCACTGTGACCAGCCCAGAATTTTTTTTTAAGGAGTTGTGATGTCATTTAAGAGATGGGGTTCTTTATAACACATCAACAACAAGTCCCAGCGATGGGTTGGGTAAGTCTTGTGATTTCATGGGAGTATTAAGCTTAAAAGACTTTGCATGATATCTGTGAACTATATGTGATTTCTGTTGGTGATGGGGGTCACTGATTCTGTGGTTTGCCACCTCCAATCATCATGGAAGAAAATGTTCCACTTCCAGTGAAAGTGAGAGGAAGTAAAGGGGTAATTATTTTCTATCTAAATTCACAGACTCCTTGAATTCTATCCACAGACCCCCAAGCATTTCCTCCCCAAGCTGAGACTCAGAGAATCTTGCCAGTGGCTTCTGCAGTCACTGTGGCTAGAAAACCCCTCAGAAGAGGTGATAGTTTAGCAGGTAACTGAAGTTCTCACCATCCGAGTCTGGCTCAGCCCCCATCACAACCAGTTACCCAGCTCAAAATGTCAGTAGTACTGAGGTTGAGAGGCTCTGCTCTAGGAGGCCAAGCCTCTCAGAGGAAGGATGATTGGGGTACTGGCTGGGCATCAAGGTGAACCTACCCCCTAAGAGCTTTGGATGTGAGTTTCTGTCCATACCCAAGGACTACAAATGCAGGTTTACTGGAAATTCTGTGCCAAAAGTGAGGTCCAACTCACTTATAACTGCTACAAAACAAACCTCCATCAACACAGCCCATCTCTGCTCTTGACCTGGAGGCTCCAAGGTATCCACATGGCTCCCATGCGCACTAGACAGGCCTCTTCCCTGGACCTTCCTGGGCCAGAGCAGCCTCTGGGTAGCCTTGTGGAATCAAGATGGGTGATTGGCCACTTCCTCTGTGCCACCCTGTTCTGGCTACTTCCCTAGGCATCAGCCTGGGATTCCTTGATGGTAAAAATATAAAACCCTCTGAGCTAGGGCCTTTAATATCCCCATTTTACAGGTGAAGAAACTGAGTCCCAGAGCTGTGCACAGCGATTGAGAGTCAGAATTCAGCTCTATCTCACTCAGTGTCAACATCCTCAGATTCTGCCATTTATAGCCTCCCACAGCAAACAGGATTGAGGGCTGCTTCTCTGAGCTCAAGGGGATGGAATGGGAAACCCCATGAGTACCGCAACAAAACTGTTTGCTAAAGGCAAGAGCTGGTGGCTCTGTGTTGCTCTAGCAACAGGTGGCCTCATTTCACAGGGACCCCCTCACCATATGTGCCCCATGTGGCTCAGAAAAGCCAGAAATTGTCTCCACCCTTACCGGGGAAGGTCCCCGACCCCCTCTTTGCCAGCTGGGCCAAGGCAAATTGGGGTCACTTCATGGGGAACAGGACCTACCCTCTCTTGGTTCCCCAAGGAGGGGATGTGGAGGGGCTGGGGACCTGGCAGGACCAGGGTGTCTTGAGTTAATTTGGGGCTGCCTTTAGCTGAGGGCTTCTGTGTACCTGGCATCAGCTTTTTATTGTGTCTTGATCGGTAAAACAGCCCTGTGAGGAAAGATATTTTTAACCCCATCTTCCAGATGAGGAAACGGAGGCCCACAGGGGTGATGTAACCTGCCAAGGTTCCCTAGCCAAGAGTGACAAAGCCAGGGTTCACACACAGCTCTGGACACAATTCATTACCCCTCATCCGTCTCTCTCTGACTCTTTCTTTTTGCCTGTGTCTCTCTTCGTCTCTCTCTCTCTTTTTTTTTTTTTTTAAGACAGAGTCTCACTCTGTTACCCAGGCTAGAGTGCGGTGGCACAATCTCGGCTCACTACAACCTTCACCTCCTGGGTTCAAGCGATTCTTGTGCCGCAACCTCCCAAGTAGCTGGGATTACAGGCGCGTGCCACCACACCCAAGTAATTTTGGGGGGTTTTGTTTTGTTTTGTTTTGAGATGGAGTCTTGCTCTGTCACCAGGCTGGAGTACAGCGGCGCGATCTTGGCTCACTGCAGCCTCTGACTCCCAGGTTCAAGTGATTCCCCTGCCTCAGCCTCCTGAGTAGCTGGGACTACAGGTGCGTACCACCACACCCAGCTAATTTTTTGTATTTTGGTAAAGACAAGGTTTCACCATGTTGGCCAGGATGGTCTCAATCTCCTGAGCTCTTGATTCGCATACCTTGGCCTCCCAAAGTGCCGGGATTACAGGCGTGAGCCACCGTGCCAGCCAATTTTTTGTATTTTTAACAGAGACGGAGTTTCGCCATGTTGGCCAGGCTGGTCTTGAGCTCCTGACCTCAAGTGATCTGCCTGCCTTGGCCTCCCAAAGTGCTGGGATTACAGGCATGAGCCACTGTGCCCAGCCTTTGTCTCTTTTATTCTTGTGTTCTCTCTCTCTCTCTCTCTCTCTCTTCCCTTTCTTCTCTTTCTCCACCTCCTTCTCCTTCTCTCCCTTTTCTTCACCCTTCTTTGTGCTTTTCTCTGTAAGTTTCTCTTCTTCTCTATTTGTCTCCCTTGGTGAATGTCAATTAGAAAAGCAGAAAAACTGTGTTCAATTTGTGATTATAAATGCATGTCTCTGGCCAGGCATGGTGGCTCACGCTTGGAATCCCAGCATTTTGAGAGGCTGAGGTAGGAAGATTGCTTGAGACCAGGAGTTCAAACCCAGCCTGGTCAAAAAGCAAGACCCTGTCTTTAAAAAAGAAAAAAAGTTCATTAGCTGGGCATGGTGATGTGTACCTGTAGTCCCAGCTACTCGGGAGGCTGAGGCGGGAGGATTGCCTGAGCCCAAGGGTTTGAAGCTGCAGCGAGCTGTGATTGCACCACTGTACTCCAGCCTGGGTGACAGAACCAGACCCTGTCTCAAAAAAAAACTAATAATTAAAAATAAATAAATAAATGCATGCCTAAGGCCGGACGTGGTGGCTCATGCCTGTAATCCCAGCACTTTGGAAAGCCGAGGCGGGCGGATCACGAGGTCAGGAGTTTGAGACAATCCTGGCCAACCTGGTGAAACCCCATCTCTACCAAAATACAAAAATAAGCTGGGTTAGGTGGCACACGCCTGTAATCCCAGCTACTCAGGAGGCTGAGACACAAGAATCGCTTGAACCCAGGAGGCGGAGGTTGCAGTGACCCAAGATCGCGCCACTGCACTCCAGCCTGGGCGACAGAGCGAGACTCCATCTCAAAAAAAAAAAAAAAGACAAAGAAAAAGAAAAAATAAATGCATGTCCCTTGGCAAGTGGTTGCTAATATTTGGAATGACCTTTGACCCATGCCCTTTTTCATTCATAGAAGTTTGTCTTGACCAAAATCAAAGCATTAAACTTTGGGCTGTAAATCACTGGTTCATTCAACAACCATCATTGAATGCCTACTGTATGCCGACACTCTTCTGGACACAGAGGAGTTGACGTGTTAGTGGGGAAAGCCAGTGATCAATTGAGATAAAAAGGGCAGATAGCAGACATTAAATAGTTTAGGCTTTGTGGGCCAGACAATCTCCATTGCAATGACTCAATCTGCTTCTGTAGCGTAGAAGTAACCACAGATAAAACACGTAAGTGAATGAGCGTGGCTGTTGGCCAATTAAACTTTAACCTGTAAAAACAGGTGGCTGGCCCGTGGGCTCTAGTTTGTGGATCGCTGCCTTAGAGATAGTGTTAGAGGGTGATGAGAGGTCAGGAATGGAATAAAACAGTAGAGAGTTTGTGCGTTGTCAAGATGAGAGGTTGCAATTCTTCTTATACACCCTGAATGGCCGGGCACTGTGGCCATTACGATCTATAATTCCAACACTTTGGGAGGCTGAGGCAGGAGGATCCCTCGAGCCCGCCCAAGAGTTTAAGACCAGCCTAGGCACATAGGGAGACCCCATCTCTACAAAAAAAATTTAAACATTACCTGGACATGGTGGAGCATGCCTGTAGGCCCAGCTACTTGGGAGGATGAGATGGGAGGACTGCTGGAGCCTGGGAGGTTGGGGCTGCAGTGAGCCAATCATGCCACTGCACTCCAGCCTGGACGACAGAGCAAGAACTGTCTCAAAAAAACAAAACAAAACAAAAAAACCAGACCTGAAGGAACAAATCATATGAATGCATTAAAGTATCACATGTATCCAAAAAATATACACATCCATCAGCCTGGCACGGTGGCTCATGCCTGTAATCCTAGCACTTCAGGAGGCCAAGGCAGGCAGATTGCCTGAGCTCAGGAGTTCGAGACCACCCTGGCTAACATGGTGAAACCCCGTTTCTACTAAAATACAAAAAAATTAGCTGGGCATGGTGGCAGGCACCTGTAGTCCCAGCTACTTGGGAGGCTGAGGCACGAGAATTGCTTGAACCCAGGAGACAGAGGTTGCAGTGAGCCGAGATTGTACCACTGCATTTCAGTCTGGACAACAGAGCAAGACTCTGTCTCAAAAAAAAAAAAAAAAAAAAAATATATATATATATATATATATATATATATATACACACATACATATATGTGTATTTTTGTATATATATGTATGTGTATATATATATGTGTGTGTGTGTATATATATGCGTGTGTATATATATATATATATATAATCAATTTAAAATTTTCCTTAATAAATAAACATTTCTCTCCTTCTCTCCCTTGGTGAATGTCAATTAATAAAGCAGCAAAACTATGTTTAGTTAGTGATCATAAATGCAAGTCCCTGGCTGGGTGCGATGGCTCACACTTGTAATCCCAGCACTTTGGGAGGCTGAGGCCGGAGAGGATAGTTTGAGGCCAGCAATTGCTTGGGGCTTTTTGAAAGACATGAAGGAGATGAAGGGAGCCATGGAGATATCTCAGGGAAGAGCAGCCCAGGTAGATGGAACAGGCAGCACAAAGGTCCTGAGGCAGGATGTTCCTGGCATTTGTGAGGACATGTGGCTGCCCAGGTGTCCAGAGGGGAGTGAGTGGGGATGAAGGAGGGAGCTGATGAAGGAAGATGATAAAATACTTCATGGATCAGTCAGGCATGGTGGCTCCCGCCTGTAATCCCATCACTTTGGGAGGCCAAGGCGGGTGGATCACGAGGTCAGGAGTTCCAGACCAGCCTGGCCAACATGGTGAAACCCTGTCTCTACTAAAAAATACAAAAGAGTTGGCCAGGCGTGGTCGTGCATGCCTGTAATCTCAGCTACTTGGGAGACTGACACTCGAGAATTGCTTGAACCCATGAGGTGGAGGTTGCAGTGAGTCGAGATCACCCCACTGCACTCCAGCCTGGGTGACAGAGCGAGACTCCGTCTCAAAAAAATAAAAAATAAAAATAAGACTTCATGAACAGACAGCCTATATAATTTATGATCCAAACCAGGACAGTTTTGAGAGTGAAAGGGGAAAAAGAGCGCTGAAAAAATAATTAACAGGCCTGGCATGATCTATAACGGGTGTAAAGTGGGACACACAGCCTCTCTCACGGTCACTATCAGACTTCAGCTTTTTCACGGTCAAATCCACCCCCATGTTTATCCCATATACTGGAGAATCGGGTGTTCTCCTGAGCTGAGTTTTTGGGTTTTTTCGTTTTGTTTTGTTTTGTTTTGTTTTTGTTTTTTTAACATCCTGTATACTTTTTCTCCATGAACCATGCTCAAAAAAATTACAGGAAAATAAACCATAAAACAGAAGGCACTTAAGGATTTTGCTGGGACCCAGCCATTAGTTTGTTTGATGAGTATTTATGGAGCGCTTTCTAAGCACCAGGCGCCACCAGCAATACTGGGATGAATCAGTAACATCCCTCACCCTTGAAGCTCTCTTGGGCCCATTGTTATATACTTAAAATACTATGCAAGTACGGAGAAGGGGTGAAGTGGGAAAAAATCAGTCGGTTGTAAGCCAGAATGACAGGTCTAGTCCCACCCATGCAGTCTGCACCCTGTGTGATCCAGGCACATCATGTTGCCTCTCTCAGCCTCAGTTTCTCCATCCACCAGGCACAGAGATGGCGGGAATCGAGGAAGATGTGGGGAGTATTTCATCAGCCCAAAAAGACTTGGCTAATGTGACCATAATTCTGCCTTCTGCCTCTCCTTTCCCAGAAAAATAGCTTAATCATTTGGATTTGGGATAAACACATTTCCTGTCTGTGTTTATTATTTAAATGATCCACCAAGCTGGGCATGGTGGCTCACCCCTGTAATCCCAACACTTTGGGAGGCTGAGGAGGGCAGATCGCTTGAGCCCAGGAGTTCGAGACCAGCCTGGCCAACGTGGCGAAGCCCCATCTTTACTTTAAAAATACAAAAAAATTAGCTGGGCGTGGTGGTGCGTGCCTGTAATCCCAACTACTTGGGAGGCCGAGGCACGAGCATCACTTGAACCCGGGAGATGGAGGTTGCAGTGAGCCTAGATTGCACCACCACACTCCAGTCTGGGTGACAGAGTGAGACTCTGTCTCAAAATAAATAAATAAATAAATAAATAAATAAATAAATAAATAAATAAAATGATCCCCCAGCAGGAACCCCAGGTACATTTGTATTGGCTATGCGACTAATGCTTAGTGAGCACCTACTATGTCCCTGGTGCTGATCTGGACACTGGGATTTAGACAGGAAAAATCTCTACCCTCGAGGAGCTGATGATGAAGATGACAGTCTTGAAATGCGTAAGTTGACAAGATGATTCAGACAGTGGAACGTGCTGGGAAGAGAATGAGATGTCTGGCTGAGGTGCAGGAAGGGGCAAGTCCTTTTGATTGAGAGGTCCAAGAAGGCTTCTCTGATGGGGGCACAGTGGATCTAAGGTTGAGTGATAAGAAGAAATTGGCCAAGCAAAGACCTAAAGGCAGAGTTGCTCCAGGCAGATGTTCAGAGAATGGAAATAATTGACTAATTGTGATCTTGAACTTGACCTTTCTTTTCTTCTGCTAACTTTGGGTTTGGTTTGTTCTTGCTTTTCTGGCTCCTTGAGGTACGTGTTTGGTTCTTAATTTGTAATCTTTTTTTTTTTTTTTTTTTTTACTTTTTTGAGACAGAGTCTCACTGTGGTGCCCAGGTTGGAGTACAGCAGCATGATCTTGGCTCACTGCAACCTCTGCCTCCTGGGCTCAAGTGAACCTCCCACTTCAGCATCCCCAGTAGCTGCGACTACTGGTGCACAGCACCACACCCAGCTAATTTTTTTATTTTTATTTTTTAGAGATGGGGTCTCACTGTGTTGCCCAGGCTGGTCTCAAACCCCTAGCTCAAGTGATCCTCCTGCCTCAGCCCCCCAAACTGCTGGGATGAGAGGAGTGAGCCACCATATCTGGCCTCTATTTTTTGTGATGTGGGTATTTGATGCTATAAACTTCCCTCTTAATTGCTTCTTGGTCCTTTAGCTAAGGTTTCCCTCAGCACTGCTTCTGCTGCATCTCACAGGTGTTGGTGTGTTGTGTCTCTATTTTCATTCATTCCAAAAATTTTTTAAATTTCCATCTTAATTTCTTCGTTGACCCAATGGTTGTACAGGAGCATGTTGTTTAATATCCATATATTTGCATCATTTCTGAAATTCTTCTTGGTATTGATTTCTAGTTTTATCCCACGGTAGTCTGAGAAGATGCTTGACAGAATTCCAATATTTTAAAATTTGTTGAGACTTGTTTTGTGGCCTAACATGTGGTCTGTCTTGGAGAATGTCCATGTGCTGATGAGAAGAATGTATGTTCTCCATCAGACATGCAGGAGACAGACACTTTCTCACCTGCCTCATGGGATCCATGAAAGAGTCAATCAGAAGTTGGCATTTAAGAAAGACCAGAAGGAGGCCGGGTGCAGTGGCTCATGCCTGTAATCCCAGCACTTTGGGAGGCTGAAGCGGGTGGATCACCTGAGGTCAGGAGTTCAAGAGCAGCCTGACCAACATGGTGAAATCTTGTCTCTATTTTAAAAAATACAAAAATTAACTAGGTGTGGTGGCGGGCACCTGTAATCCCAGCTACTCTGGAGGCTGAGGCAGAGAGTCACTTGGACCCAGGAGGTGGAGGTTGCAGTGAGCTGAGATCACACCATTGCACTCCAGCCTGGGCAACAGAGCAAGACTCCATCTGAAAAAAAAATAAAGAAAAAAAAGAAAGACCAGAAAGAGGTGAAGGAGCAAGCTATAGAGATATCAAACTGTATCAATCTGGCTGGGTGTGGTGGCTCATGCCTGTAATCCCAGCACTTTGGGAGGCTGAAGCAGGAGGATCACTTGAGCCCAGGAGTTCAAGACCAGCCTGGGTAACATAGAGACCCCCCTCTCTACAAAATATAAAAATTTAATTAAAAAGATGTATTGGTCAGGGCAGCCAAGTTATGCTGCAGTAGCAAACATCCCCAAAGCCTCCATGACTTTTAACAACAGATGTGTTTCCTGCTCATGCTACATGTCCAGTGCAGGTTGGCAGTGGGGAAGAAGGCGGCTCTGTCCAGTGTAGTCACTTGAGACCTAGCTAATCACCTAGAACATTGCCACTTGCTATTCCAGAAGGAAAAAAGGAATGCTAGAAGGTCCCACACTGAAAGTTCAATGCTCTGGCTCCAAAATGACAGCTATTTCCACTCACTCCTCATTGGCCAGCACTTAGCATGTGGCCCTCAGCCAACCCCAAAGGGACCAGGAAGGACCATCCCACCATATTGCTGGAAATATTTGATGGTGGCATTAATGGGGAATAGTGTTCCCGGCAGTGGAAGTCTTTGAGCCCTTGGAAGAAAGACAAGGCGATCTCTAGAGCACATCCTTCCTGGTATTATTAATGAATTTAACAAATGAGCAAGCCATCCTCCCCTACTCTCTTTCCCGAATCCAGACTTGTGCATATCCCTCCCTTAACTTGAACTGCCAAAGAAGAGATAAGAACCAGGAGAAGAGACCTGTGACCCCATCTTTGCTGATGAACTACCACAGAACAGCCATGGCATCTCCAGTCTTTGTGCTTGTAAAATGTACTTTTCATTTTGCTCCTGAACAAAATCCACCCACCCCCACCCCCAAACCAGGGAAAACCCATCTCCTAATCCAAAACTGCACCCAAGCTTCCACAACCTTCTTCCCTGGGAATTATTGATTCCAGAGTATGGAACTGAATAATTGAATGAGTCTGGAAGAGAGAAAGTGTCTCTAAAATCAGGCAGCAGAAGCCCACTCCCCAGAGAGGATGGTGCAGATGAGAGTTCAGGAGGGAGCTTGGCTTGGGGTTAACGATCTGAGCTATGTGGGGAACTTGGACACACCTCTCAATCAGTCATTCAACAGACACCACTTATTGAGCACCAACTGTGTGCCAGATGTTGTTCTAGGGGGCTGGGAATACGAGAATACAGCAGGGAACAAAAAGGACAAAGCCCCTCCCCCTTGTTGAATGGACATTCCAGCCAGGAAGATGAGAGAACAAGAGAAATAAGTGAAATATATAGGCAGTGAAATGCAAAAGGGAAAAAAGAAACAGAAAGTGGGGACCAGAAATGAGGGATGCAATTGTAAAGGGCCATCAGGGAGACCTCCCTCAAAAGGTGGCATTTGAGTAAAAAACCTGAAGGAGGTGAGGGGGAACCATGTAGCAATTTCAGGGAAGAGCATTCCAGGCAGGCAGGGACAGCCTGTGCAAGAGCCGAGGTAGGACTGTGCTTGGCATGGTTGAGGAACTGCAAGTGAGCCAGGTGGCTGGAACCGAATGAGCGAGGGAAAAGGGGAGGAGATAAAAGCAGGGAGGTGGGAGGGTTGGAGGCCCCCTTTGCCATTTAGTAGCTGAGTAACTTCATTTATTTCCTGTAGCTTACATAACAAAGAACCACAAATAGAGTAGCTGAAAACAACAGAAATTTATTTATTCTCTCCCAGTTCAGGAGGCCAGGAGTCCACAGACCATCAAGGTCAGCTGGGCCACAGACATCAAGATGTCAGCTGGGCCATGGTGCCTCTTGAGACTTGGTCTGAAATCCCTTCTTGCCTCCTTCCTAGCTTCTGGTGGTTTGCCAACAATGCTTGGTGGTCCTTGCCTTGTAGACACATCGCCCTGATCCTGCCTTCATCTCCATTTCACATGGCCTTCTCGGTTTGTGCAAGGCTGTCTCTGTGCCCAGGTTTCTCCTTTTCTTATTATTTATTTGTTTGTTTCTTTATTTTAGAGACAGGGTCTTGCTCTGTCTCCCAGGCTGGAGTGCAGTGGCATGATCATAGTTCACTGCAGCCTCAAACTCCTGGCCTCAAGCAATCCTCCTACCTCAGCCTCTCGAGGAGCTGGGACTGCAGATGTGAGCCACTGCACTCTGCCCAGATGTCCCCTTTTTATAAAGAAACCCATCATGTAGGATGAGGGTCCACCCTAATGACCTGATCTTAACTTGATTCCATCTGCAAAGACCCTATTTCCGATTCATAGGTACCAGGGGTTAGGACTTCTTCAATGCACCTTTTTGGGGGGACCCATTGCAACCCACAACAGAACTGTGGGCATGTAACTTGACCTCTCAGCCAGGCACGATGGCTCACACCTGTAATCCCAGCACTTTGGGAGGTCGAGGTGAGCGGATCGCCTGAGGTCGGGAGTTCGAGACCAGCCTGGCCAACATGGTGAAACCCCGCCTCTACTAAAAATAGAAAAATTAGCTGGGCATGGTGGCAAGCACCTGTAATCCCAGCTACTTGGGAGGGTGAGGCAGGAGAATTGCTTGAACCCAGGATGTGGAGGTTGCAGTGAGCCAAGATAGTGCCATTGCACTCCAGCCTGGGTGACAGAGTGAGACTCCATCTCAAAAAAAAAAAAAAAAAAAAAAACAAATAGACCTCTCTGTGCCTCAGTTTTCTCACCCGGGAGGATGGGGATAATTATGTACCCACTCCTGGGGTTCATGAGAGGATTAAATGAGCTCAAACTGTCCAAGCCTCCATGTGTGTCTGTTGTGGTGCTGTGTAGCATGTGCTGTGGCCAGAGGTCCCCAAGCCTGTGGGGGACCTGGGCAAAGGCAGATTCAGGTCTTGTTGGCAGCATCTGAGATGGACGGGCTGCCTTGGCATGGAAGGGCCTTGGCTGTTTTTCCCTGTTCAGTCCTGTCCCTCTCCCCCATCCTCCACCCTGTCCCTGTCATCTGAGCCTGCTCCTCGTGATGGCTCAGAGTCTCCCTACTGGCGGCCAGTGTAGAGTTTCGTTCCCTGGGCTATATTTAGCCCTGAGAAATGGGAACGAGAACCCGCAGCCGCCAAAGTGATGGAGAGAGGAGCACAAAGCCAGTGCTGCCTTCTGTCCAGCAATGTTCCACTGACTCGGTTCTTTCTTCCAGAACCTTCCAGAAGCAAAGCATTGGCATTTCTGGGCTTGTTAAAACAAGGATGTGGGCTGGTGGCTGGCACGTTCATTGTCCCCAGAACCTGTCTGTGTCCATGATTAAAGCTGACTTTGTTAGTTTTTTCAGTGCTTTTTTTTTTTTTTTATCCATGGCAAAACACACATGACATAAAATTTACCATCCTAATTATTTTTTAACTTTGTAATATTTTTTAATTGACAAGTAATAATTGTACTTATTCATGGCGTACATAGTGATGTTTCAATGCATATAATGCATAGTGCTCAGATCAGGGCAATTAGCATATCCATCTTCTCAGACCTTTATTGTTTCTTCCTGTTAGGAATATTCAAGCTCCTCCTTCGAAGCTATTTGAAACCATTAATATATTGTTGCCATCCTAACCACTTTTAAGGATACAATTTTGTGACATTAAGTATAATACATTCACATTGTTGTGCAACTGTCACCACCATCCATCTCCCAAACTTTTCCATCCTGCAAATGTAACTCTGTCCCCACTAAACACGAACTCCCTGTTCCCCCTCCCCCAGCCCTTGGCACCCACCATGCTACTTTCTGTTTTTATGAATCTGACGACTCTAGGGACCTCCTATAAATGGAATCATACAGGATTTTCCCTTTTATGACTGGTTTATTTCACATAGCATAATGCCCTCAAGGTTCACCCATGTTGCAGCATGTATCAGCATTTTCTTTCTTTTTAAGGTAAAGTTGACTATTAAAAAAAAACTTTTGCCGGGATCAGTGGCTCACGCCTGTAATCCCAGCACTTTGGGAGGCCAAGGCAGGTGGATCAGGAGGTCAGGAGTTCAAGACAAGCCTGACCAACGTGGTGAAACCTCATCTCTATTAAAAATAAAAAAATTAGCCAGGCGTGGTGGCAGGCGCCTGTAATCCTAACTACTCAGGAGGCTGAGGCAGGAGAATTGCTTGAACCTGGGAGGCAGAGGTTTCAGGGAGCTGAGATCATGCCACTGCACTCCAGCCTGGGCGACAGAGTGAGACTCCGTCTCAAAAAGAAAAACAACTTTTGAAGAATTGAAGTAGAATAATCAAACAGAAAAATCTGCGGATTATAAGTGAAGAGCTTGATTAATTGTCACAAACTAAACACGCCCATGTAACCAGCACACAAATGAGGATACAGAACCTTCTCAGCCCCAGAAGCCCCCCTCATATCCTGTTCCTAGTCACTACCTCCCCACAAGGGTACCCCTACCAGGACTTTGAGCATCATTCACTAGTTTAGCCTGTTTTGTATTTTGCATAAATGAAATCTTACATGTATGCTGTTTTCTGTCTGGCTTCTTTTGCTTGACATTAACTTTTTAAGATCTCATGTGACCTGTGGCATTGTTCATTGCATGTATCCTCTCTCTCCCATTGATAACAATGTGGACTGTTTGCAGTTTGGAGCTATGATGAATACCACTGCTATGAATGTTCTTGTGTGTGCTTTCTGTTGTGTAACTATTCAGAATTACTATCTCAGAATTACTATCTAATTGTAGTGATCTTGGATAGGTAACTATCCAAGAATTACTGGGTCTTGGTAAAGGTACATACAGTCATATACTGCATAATGGCATTTTGGTCAACAACAGATCAAATATGTAACAGTGGTCCCATAATGGACCGAATATATAACAGTGGTTATCACACAGTATTTTTACTATAGCTTTTCTGTTTTTAGATTTTTTTTTTTTTGAGACAGAGTCTCACTCTGTTGCCCAGGCTGGAGTGCAGTGGCGCGATCTCTGCTCACTGCAAGCTCTGCCTCCTGGATTCACGCCATTCTCCTGCCTCAGCCTCCCAAGTAGCTGGGACTACAGGCGCCCGCCACCACGCCCGGCTAATTTTTTTTGTATTTTTAGTAGAGACGGGGTCTCACCGTGTTAGCCAGGATGGTCTCAATCTCCTGACCTCATGATCCACCCGCCTCAGCCTCCCAAAGTGCTGGGATTACAGGCGTGAGCCACCGCACCCGACCTGCTTTTAGATATTTTTAGATACACTATTGAGTAACAATTGCCTACAGTATTCCATAGAGTAACATGCTGTACATGTTTATAGCCTAGGAGCAATAGGCTAGACCATGCAGCCTAGGTGTGTAGTGGGCTATACCATCTAGGTTTGTGTAATACACTCCATGATGTTTGTACAACAAAATACCTAGTGACACATTTCTCAAAATGTATGCCCATTGTTAAGCATGACTTAATTAATTTTAGTATAGAAACTCTCAACCAATTTTTCAAGTAGTTGTACCATGTGTTATGGGTTTTATTGTCTCACCCCAAAATTCATATGTTGAAGTCCTAACCCCCAGTACCTCAGAATGTGACCTTATTTGGAAATAGATTCATTGCACATGTAAAGGTTTTGCCATTGGCAAAACTGCAGTTACTTTTGCACCAACCATAGCAGCTAAGGTGAGATCATTAGGGTGGGTCCTAATCCAATACGTTGGTGTCCATATAAAAAGGGGAGATTTTGGCACAGAGACAGGCACACACAGAGGAAGAATGCCATGTTTAAACAAAGGCAGAGCTCAGGATGATGCCTCTACAAGCCAAGAATCAGCAAAGATTGCCAGCAAACCACCAGAAGCTAAGAGAGAGGGATAAAGCAGATTCTCTCTCACAGCCCTCAGAAGGAACCAGCCCTTTTGACACCTTGATCTTGGATTTCTGGCCTCTATAACTGTAAGACAATAAATCTTTGTTGTTTAAGCCACCTAGACTGTGGTTCCTTGTTACAGCAGCCACAGGAGATGAATACAGCATGGTACCCTCCCATTGGCAGATTATGAGGGTTCCAGTTGCTCCACAGCTTCACAGACACCTGGTAGTAATGACCTCATCTTAACTTCTGTCTCATTTTAGCCTTTCTTCTAGGCAGCAGCAGTGTCATACATGCTTTCAAAGGTGGGCTTTTAAAGCCACGCTTGAGAGCCCTGCATTCTGCAGGTGTCACAGGGTGATCAACCATTGAAAGGCTACCCCTGCCCTGACAGCTGGAGGAAAGGCTTCCCAGCACAGAGGTTAAGCCCATGGACTCTGGGGCCCAGGTGGTTACTGCAAATGCCATGTCCACTAGTGAATAACTCTGTGACCTCGGGCTGATGATGATTTTGTCATTCTGAGCCTCAGTTTCCTCAGTAGTAACATGGGCATTATAAAATAGAGGCATTGTGAGGATTAAATGATTAAGTGAGCTAACATACATAATGTGCTTAGGAAGGTTCCAGCATACCATAAATACTCTGTAAGTGCTGGCTTTTATCATTCTTTTCTCTCTCTCCCTCTCTGTCTCTCTGCCCCCCACCACCTCCTCTCCTTGATTTTCTTCCCCTCATCTTACTTCCTTCTTGCTATAGTGTTCTATTTTCTATTTCAGAGAGTATTCTGTTTGTGGACTTTTTTCCTCTTGAAAATTGAGCTGAAACTTCTGAGAATTTTTTGTGATTGGCATTAAGACTGCAGGGAATGGAGCAGGGAGACACTTGAGGAAAGGGCTCATGGCCCATCTGTCTGGCTTGGTGATTTCACCAGGCCATCAGACTCTGTGGTCATGCATCTCCTCTAAGGGGAGTCTGTGACTGTGTTGGGAGAAGGGAAGGAACCAGGGATTAATTAAGCCATTTTAGTAGGTTGTGTGTTTTGTTTGGTTTACTTTTTCCTTCTCCTTCTGGACTCTGGTCTGGGAAGTCCTCTTGTGTTTCTTACTCGTTCCCAGGTCAATTATGTTATGTGAGGATAACATAATTAAGAGAGAGCTTTTCCCTTTGGATGTTTTCTTCAGAAAACCTTCCTCCATTTCCCCCTCTGGGATGCCAGAGACCAAGAACTCCACAAGCCAAGAACATTTAAGACAGAGCCACAAGAGAACCGAGCTTCCCCTTCCCTCACCTGTCAGGTTCTCTCTGAGTCCCAGTCAACTCTCACCTGCTTTCCCTCCTCACACCCTACAGAGCAACGATGCCTCAGGGAACACTTGGAACTGGTTGTACTTCATCCCCCTCATCATCATCGGCTCCTTTTTTATGCTGAACCTTGTGCTGGGTGTGCTGTCAGGGTAAGTCTCTGCTACTCCCCACCCCATCCCACTCACTCCTCTTTGCCAACTTCTTCCCAAGTAGAGGCCGTTGAAGCTTTGTTTTCATTCACTAGACAGAGAAGAGGCTTCTTCCCTTGTTTGGGCTACCAGACTGTTATTAGCAAGCCACGTAGAGGTGCAGAGGTTGTGTACTGCTAGGGGTACCCAGTGAGGGGGCTCATATGGGCTTTACTTTCTTTACATTTTTTTAAAAAACCAATAGTTTGGGTTTACTTCTCCCCCATTTTCCAAATATAAAATCATAGCATATGCTCTAACAGTGTATTTTCCTGACCCATATTGTCCTCTATCCCCAAGATTTTTTTGGCTTAATCATAAATGGGCTTCATTTTTCTTACCATAAGAAGTCTGGGCACTTGTATGGTGGCTCTATGGCACCATCAGCAACCCCAGATTCTTCCAGCTTTCCATTCTGACATCTTTACCAGAGGCTTCCAATCTCGTGGATACCTCATGGTCTTAAGATGGCTGCCTCACGCCCTCCAGATGGCCACTTCATGTTCCAAACAGGAAAAGGAAGAAGGGAAACAGGAAGAGGTGGGACCTATGGCAGAGAAGCCAACCTGCTGCAGAAATCTTTCGTTTATGGCTCATTGGTCTAACTTAAAAGAGGGCTGAAATAATTATTAGCCAAAAGTATGAAGAGAATGAGAATGAGGTATGCAGCCAGTGGTGGTTGGCATGGCATGGTTTTATCCTTACCCTATCCTTTTTTTTTCTTTTTTATTGTTTTTTTTGAGATGGTGTCTAGCTTTATTACCCAGACTGGAGTGTAGTGGGGTGATCATAGCTCACTGTAACCTAGAACTCCTAGGCACAAGCGATCCTCCTGCCTCAGCCTCCTGAGTAGCTAGGGCAACAGGTGTATGCCACCATGCCCAGCTAAAATTTTTATTTTTCATAGAGATGGGGCCCACTGTGTTGTCCAGGCTGGTCTCAAATTCCTGGCCTTAAATGATACTCCCATCTCAGCCTCACAAAGTGCTGGGATTACAGACATGAGCCACTGTGCCTGGCCTTTTTCTTTACCTAGGCACAGTTGTTGGGAAATGTGTGAAGCTGGCAGAAGCACCCATCACTATAATATCCATCTTTTCCCAGAAGACCTGACTCCTCCTGTTGAAAACTCCTGACCTCCAGGGACTTCTGAATCCCCAAACACACACACACACACACACACACACACACAAACACAAACGTTTCCTAACATTTTCAAAACAGCCATACTCTGGCTTTTCTATGCTTCTCCAGGGAGTTTGCCAAAGAAAGGGAACGGGTGGAGAACCGGCGGGCTTTTCTGAAGCTGAGGCGGCAACAACAGATTGAACGTGAGCTCAATGGGTACATGGAGTGGATCTCAAAAGCAGGTGAGGCCCTTTCATCCTGGGGCCCAGGGATGGAGATCCCAGGCCACGGAGCACAAAGAGAGTCATGCAGTTTGGAGAAGGCTAAGCTGGGAGGGCCATGATGGGAGGAGAAAGAGAACCTGAATTGGTAGTCCCAAATTTTATCAACAAGAATCCAGAGTCTGATATGAAAAAGTCTAGGATGAAGCCAGGATCTGACATCATATAACTTGAATTCTGAAATCAGACGCTGGTTTACATCCCCGCCCTGCCACTTTTTACCCATGCACCACACATTCCCTGTACCTCCGTTTCCTCGGCTGTTACATGGAGGCAATGATAGTGCCTACGTCATAGTACTATTGGAGTATTTAGTAAAATAATCTCAGCTAAGTCACTTGGGGAGAGCAGTGCCTGATACACAGTAGGCACATATTTATTTGTTCAGCCATTTAACAAACATTTAGGGAGCACCTGCTGTGTGCCAGGCACTGATCTAAGCACTGAGGATATGGGAGTAAACAATACACACCAAATCCCTGCCCTCAGAGCTCTGATATTCTAGTGAGAGAGATAAAGCAAACAAATACATGTCATGTGGGGAACTCCCAAATTCAGAGAAGGAAGATAAAACAGACTAGGAAGATAAAACAGAGTAGGAAGTTGGCCGGGCGCGGTGGCTCACGCCTGTAATCCCAGCACTTTGGGAGGCTAAGGCAGGCAGATTTCCTGAGGTCAGGCATTCGAGACCAGCCTGGCCAACATGGTGAAACCCCGTCTCTACTAAAAATACAAAAATTAGCCGGGCATGGTGGTGCATGCCTGTAATCCCAGCTACTCGGGAGGCTGAGGCAGGAGAATTGCTTGAACCCAGGAGGCAGAGGTTACAGTGAGCCGAGATCGCACCACTGCACTCCAGCCTGGGCGACAGAGTGAGACTCCGTGTCAGAGAAAAAAAAGAGTAGGAAGTTAGAGGCAGGGTGATCAGGGAAGGCTTCTCTAAGGAAGTACCCTCTGAGCAGAGAGACCTGAAGGACGTGAAGAAGGAAGCCGTGGGGATGTCAAGGGAAGGGACATTCCAGGCAGAGACAGCAAGTGCAAAGGCCCTGAGCTGGGAACGTATTTGAGACACAGCAAGGAAGCCAGTGCAGCTGAAACAGAGTGAGAGGTGGGGAGAGTTGGAGGAGAGGAAGACAGGAAGGTGATGAAGATCAGATCAAGCAGGGGCTTATAGGCTGTGGTGTGGATGTTGGTTTTTATTTTGCGCGAGGTGGGGAGAATGTTGGCTATTGCTACTGTTGCGGAGGTGGGGCTTGAAGTCAGAAACCACCCAGCAGCATGTTTTTTGGCCGGTTGAGCTGTCACCATCAGCCAGGGGAGAATGGGGCTGGCTGGGCAGACCTTTCTCCTTCCCGGTCCAAGAGAGAACTCATCCTCCAAATGTAGGAGCTTAACTCTGTGCTCTTCCTCTTCAGAAGAGGTGATCCTCGCGGAGGATGAAACTGACGGGGAGCAGAGGCATCCCTTTGATGGTAACTGCTCTGAACCCACCTCGGGGGGTGGGTCCCAGGGGACAAGGGAGAAGCTGTGGTGGGGGGTGGGGGGAGAGCAGGTGACTTGGCTCTAAGGATCCTCCAGAGGGTGGACGTTCCTCTTGGAGGAATTTTAGGACTTCCATGTAGAGTTTCCCTATTCTGGCCTCCGCTTTTTTGTTTTAACCACGAACCTGGTTTTTTCTGCCTTGTGGCCTGGTTTTTCTCATCTGCAAAATGGGTATGATATAAACAATACCCTAGCTTATGAGATTGTTTCTCAGAATGATATTCATTATGGCAAATAGAACACCTGGGATAGTGCCTGGCATGGGGTCAGCATGTTTCTGTTTGCTAAATAAGTAATAATTCCACAAATAATCCAGTTTACTGTGAAGGGCTGCTGTCTCCCATGTTAGAAACTTAACCAGACAGAACCATGACTTTTTTTTTAATTGTGACAGAGTCTTGCTCTGTCACCCAGGCTGGGGTGCAGTCACACGATCTCACCTCACTGCAACCTCTGCCTCCCAGGTTCAAGCAATTCTCTGCCTCAGCCTCATGAGTAGCTGAGATTACAAGCATGAGCCACCATGCCTGGCTAATTTTTATATTGTTGATAGAGATGGGGTTTCGCCATGTTGGCCAGGCTGGTCTTGAACTCCTTGCCTCAAATGATCTGCCCACTTCGGCCTCCCAAAGTGCTGGGAGTGTAGACGTCAATTCATAGTCCCCTGGAAACCTGAATGTGAAAGGAGGGACCATTAAAAAGGTGTCCAAAAGCCCAACCTCCCCAGCAGAGCTCGGAGTCAGGGGACAGACTGTAAGAGTCACTGTGTATCCAACCTGAGGCTTCGTGGAAGTAAAGTTTCCTAGAATTTAGAGATAGGGCCGGATGCGATCTGTCCATGGCTCCCATCTGTAATCCCAACACTTTGGGAGGCCAAGACAGGAGGAACACTTGAGCCTGGGAGTTCAAGACCAGCCTGGACAACATAGTGAGGTTCCGTCTCTACAGAAAATAAAAACTTAACCAGATGTGGTGGCACACCCACCTATGGTCCCAGTTACTCAGGAGGCTGAAGCGGGAGGATCACTTGAGCCCAAGAGGTCAAGGTTGCAGTGGGCACCACTCCACTCCAGCCTGGGTGACAGACTGAGACCCTGTTTCAAAAGAAAAAAAAAAGAATTTAGAGATAGGCCAGAAGAATATGTCTGCAATATGATAGTAACAGCAATAAGAAAAATAATAGTACTCCCTGAAAAATGCAACTTCTTGCTCGAGATTTATCTTCTCACACTTTAGAAAGCTGGTTAGACAGGAGCTGGGCGTGGTGGCTCACACCTGTAATCTCAGCACTTTGGGAGGCCAAGGCGGCTGGATTACTTGAGGCCAGGAGTTCAAGACCAGCCTGGCCATCATGATGAAACCCCATCTCTATTAAAAATACAAAAATTAGCTAGGTGTCATGGCACATGCCTGTAATCCCAGCTACTCGGTAGGCTAAACTACGAGAATTGCTTGAACCTGGGAGACAGAAGTTGCAGTGAGCCAAGATCACACCACTGCACTCCAGCCTACGCGACAGAGCAAGACTGTGTCTCAAAAAAAAACAAAGAAAGCTGGTTAGACAGGGTGATGACTTTTGATTAAAAATCTGAGAGATTTGAGGGAAATAAAAGAACTGGCACTGCGTCCCAGAAGGTTATAAAATGAATTTTATTATTTTAGTTGGGGAGGGGAGATTACCTAACTCCCCTAAATGAGTTAGTTAATCTAACTCATTTAGGGTACCTAAATCTTTTTATTGGAAGTCTACACCTGAACTTATTGTCTGCTGTGGAGCCCCTGGGGTGTATAGCTTGAATACTGGGGCAGAATCCCAAAATTGCAGCCTGCCTAGCAAGTATGCTACAGGTCAAGGGGTAGACTGTTTTCATAAGAAAGTGAGGTTTCTTAGAATTTAAAAATAGAGGCTGAGTGCGGTGGCTCACGCCTGTAATCCTAGCACTTTCAGAGGCCAAGGCAGGCAAATCACTTGAGGTCAAGAGTTTGACCAGCCTGGCCAACATGACAAAACCCCATCTCTACTAATAATACAAAAATTAGCTGGGCATGGTGGTGCACGCCTGTAGTCTCAGCTACTCAGGAGGCTGAGGCAGGAGAATCGCTTGAACTCAGGAGGCAGAGGTTGCAGTGAGCCAAGATCACACCACTGTCTGGGTGACAGAGCAAGATTCTGTCTCAAAATAAATAAATAAATAAATAAACAAACCAGCGGGAAAATAGTGGCTGAGGGCCCAGACCTGGAGTCAGACTGAACCCGACTTGATTCTTGTCTTTACCCCTTTAAGCAAAGTGATAGTGCCACTTTGAACCTCAGTTTACACATCTGAAAAATGAGTATGCTATTAGTTCCCGTGAGAACAGTTGCCGTGAGAGTTAAATCCAAGGACACACTGTGTCCATATGGTCTGTGCTGCAAAAAGGGTAACGTCTTTTTCTCTTGCCATGTTTCCATTGTTGGAGCTCTGCGGAGAACCACCATAAAGAAAAGCAAGACAGATTTGCTCAACCCCGAAGAGGCTGAGGATCAGCTGGCTGATATAGCCTCTGTGGGTGAGTCCCTTCATCTGCCACCAATCAGTTGTTCATCATCTGTCACCCAAGAGACAGGGTGGGGTGGGGGCAGAGGGCTTGCAAACTGTGCTGCCTGGATTTGGGTCTCAGCTCCATCCCTTCCCACCTGGGCGTGTGTCCTGGGCAGATTATATCATTATGGGAATGACATCCATGCCTAGCTTCTCATTATTTTGTGGGAATTCAACTAAACGATCCCCATGAAGCATGGCGAACCAGCACCTGGCAGGCACGAAGCTCCCAGGCAAGTTGGTGAATGTTTGTGACTCACTCGGGAAGTATTCATGGGGGACCTGCTTATATTAGGTGCCTGGTTGCAGATAAGACACAGGCAGTCGCGAGGCTGAGCTGGGAGGATCGCTTGAGCCTGGGAAGTGGAGGCTGCAATGAGCCATTATTGTGTTACTGCCCTCCAGCCTGGCCACAGAAAAAAAAAAAGAAAAGACACAAACTGGGCCAGGCGCGGTGGCTCACACCTGTAATCCCAACACTTTGGGAAGCTGAGATGAGCGGATCACCTGATGTCAGGAGTTCAAGACCAGCCTGGCCAACATGGTGAAACCCTGGCTCTACTAAAAATACAAAAAATTAGCCTGCAGTCCCAGCCACTCAGGAGGCTGAGGCAGGAGCATCACTTGAACCTGGGAAGCAGAGGTTGCAGTGAGCTGAGATCTCATCACTGCACTCCAGCCTGGGCAATAGAGCAAGTTCTTGTCTTAAAAAAAAAAAAAAAAAAAGACACAAACCAAATCCCTACCTACATGGAGCTCGCAGTCCAGTGCAGGAAATAGAAATTAAACAGAGAATTACACAAATAAACCTCTAATGGTAATGGCACTTCAGGGAGAGGCTCTGGGCTTAGCTTGCTCTAGGAGGATGGGGAGCAGTCAGGGAAGGCTACCTGGAGGAAGTGATGTTTAAGCTGGGAACTGAAGGATGGGTAGATCACCATGATGGTGATAGCAGAACAAACAGTGTGAGAGGCAGGGCCCAGACCTTTGCCACCACAAAGGCCAGAGTTTGAGGGAGGAGGGAACATTTATTCTTTCCCTTCTCACTCCTCTGTCCTATTGATTCATTGACTGTGACTATGTTGATCTTGACCTTCTAAAGTGAGGATGTATCGTTGTTGTTGTTGTTGTTGTTGTTGTTGTTCTTTAATGGGTTTTTGTTTTTAATGGAAGGAAGAGCATCCAGGCAGAGGAAATAAGACTGGAATAAGATTGAGGGGAGAAGGAATTTAGTCTGCTTGGGAAACTGTGTGGCCGCAGTTTAGAGGAAGAAAGGATGGCAAGAGAAAGAGGAAGGGAGGAAGACAGGGAGGGAGAGAAGTGAAGGAAGGAGAGAAGTTAGTACATCCATGTGTTTCTGATCCATAGTTTCTGATCCACTATTTCATGTTCCCCTTTTATCGCTTGCCGCTAGTTTATAACCTTATTGCTGAGTTTAGGCATAATTTCCATTGCGATCACATATCTCGTAGCGTGGATACACTATGGTTTGTTTAGCCACAGCTCTTTTATAGGTGTCTGAGTTGTTTCCAATAATTTCTCTTACGAAGAGCACTGCTGTGCACATTTACGTATAATGACTCCCCCCACCCTTTGGGCGTATTTCCTTGGGGATAATTATAGGATCAAAGATATTAACAGCTTTTCAACTCATTATTCAAAGAGCCATTCTGAGTTTCAAAAACATGGAACCCATTTATAAACCTGCCAAGTATGCATATATTCATGGATTCCCCACCCAGGCCATCGAATATTACCAGTTTAATTTCCTTTCCCAGTTAAGTGGGTTTGTAATGAAACCTTAAAGCTTGTTTTCATTTGCATTTTTAATTTCCAGCCAAAACACGCTTTTCTTTGTAATGGAGAATTCATTCTACTTCCATTTGTGTGTGCATCTGTTTAATCTCCTGTAAGCAAATGTCAGGAATTGGAGCGCTTAGTCGGTGTCTTGCGTATTTGATCAATTATGTCTGTCTCACGTGTTGCATTACCTCCATTGTTTAAAATCTGTTTTATGACCAGGCACAGTGGCTCACACCTGTAATCCCACTGTTTTGGGAGGCCAGTGCAGGAGGATCTCTTAAGACCAGGAGTTCAAGACCAGCCTGGGCAACATAACAAGGCTCCATCTCTGAAAAACAAAATGTTTAAAAACTTAGCCAGGCATTATGGCACACACCTATAGTCCCACCTATTTGGGAAGCTAAGGCAGGAGGATTTCTTGAACCCAGGAATTCAAGGTTGCGGTGAGCTATGATTGTGCCACTGCACTGCAACCTGGGCAACAGAGTGAGAACCTGTCTCAAAAAAATAAAATAACATAAATTCTTAAAAATCTGCTTTGTTGGCCGGGCGTGGTGGCTCACGCCTGTAATCCCAGCACTTTGGGAGGCTGAGGCGGGTAGATCGCTTAAGGTCAGGAGTAGGAGACCAGCCTGGCCAACATGGTGAAACCGTGCCTGTACTAAAAATTCAACAACTGGCTGGGTGTGATGGCGTGAGCCTGTAATCCCAGCTACTCAGGAGGCTGAGGCACAAAATCGCTTGAACCCAGGAGGCGATGGCTGCAGTGAGCCGAGATGGTGCCATTGCCCTCCAGCCTGGGCAACAAGAGTGAAACTCCATCAAAAAAATAAAAAATCTTCATAAACATATATATATGTATATATATTTTTTTAATTTTTTTTTTTTTTTGAGATGGAGTCTTGCTCTAGCACCCAGGCTGGAGAGCAATGGTGCCATCTCGGCTCACTGCAGCCTCCGCCTCTGTTAACAAAGCAGGTGACATTGCAGCTTTCTAAACAGACCCAAAACCCAGGCCAGTGGCTTGTTCTTTTTTTTTTTTTTTTTTTTTGTGGCTTGTTCTTTCATAGCCATGTTTGCTACAGGCAAATCCACCAAAACCCACCTCATCAGCCTGATTACTCAAAAAGACAAAGAAAGGAGCCCCCAATCTAGTCAGTGGTTTTCTAGACCACCCCAAAAGAGATCTCTGGAATTCCAGGATTCTGGCAAGGAATCACATTTACCTTTATTTATTTATGTAAAGAATGCAACAATACAGGCTGGGTGTGGTGGCTCACGCCTGTAATCCCAATATTTTGGGAAGCCAAGGTGGGAGGATCGTTTGAGGTCAGGAGTTTCAGACCAGCCTGGGCAACATAGTGAGACCCTGTCTCTATCAAATATTAGCTGGGCATTGTGGCACACGCCTGTAGTCCCAGCTACTCATGAGGCTGAGGTGGATCAGCTGAGCCCAGGAGGTCAAGGCTGCAGTGAGCCGCAGCATGCCCCTGCACTCCAGCATTCATCTCAAAAAAAAAAACAAAAAAAAGTAATAACACAGTAATGCATATTTCAAAGTAAGGTGGGAGCTATGTGGTGTTTGCATTCACATTCACATTCTACCACAGTATGCACAGTCCTTTTTTTTTTTTTTTTTTTTTTTTTTTGAGACAGTGTCTTTCCCTGTTGTTCAGGCTGGAGTGCAGTGGCGCAGTCATAGCTCACTGCAGCCTCAAACCCCTGGACTCACGTGATCCTCCCACCTCAGCCTCCCAAGTAGCTGGGACTACAGGTGTACACTGCTACACTCAGCTAAGTTTTTTATATTTTTTAATAGAAATGGGATCTCAATATGTTGCCTAGGCTGGTCTCAAACTACTGGCCTCAAACAATCCTCCTACCTCCACCTCCCAAAGCAGTGGGATTACAGGTGTGAGCCACCACACCTGGCCCACATGCAGTCTTATATAATTGGTGATTCTACTGTGCTGTTGAATCAGTTGATAAACGCACTATAAAGCAGGTTCATTTCTAATTGATGAACTTCCTGCTGAAATAAGGAACTTGAATCATTTACATGAAAAGTTGAGCCATGTTGCTGAAAGGATATCAATTTTTTTTCTTTTTTTTTGAGATGGAGTCTTACTCTGTCGCCCAGGTGGGAGTGCAGTGGTGCAGTCTCGGCTCACTGCAACCTCCGCCTTCCAGGTTCAAGTGATTCTCCCACTTCAGCCTCCAAGTAGCTGGGACTACAGGTGCACACCACCACGCCCGGCCAATTTTTGTATTGTTAGTAGAGAAGGGGTTTCACCATGTTGGCCAGGCTGGTCTCAAACTCCTGACCTCAAGTGATCTGCCCACCTCAGCCTCCAAAAGTGCTGGGATTACAGGTGTGAGTCACCGCGCCTGACATGATATCAAATTTCATTTAGACTGCAGGAATACGTTCAAGAGATCTATTTTGTACAGCCTGGCGACTGTATTAATAACAATGTATTATATACTTGAAAATTGCTCAGAGAGTAGATTTTAAGCATTCTCACCATGAGAAAAGTGATAAGCACATGTGATAATGCATATGTTAACTAGCTCAACTGAGCCATTCCATAGTGTACACATATGGTCAAAATAGCATGTTATGCACTATAAATAGATACAGCCTGTATCTGTCAATTTAAAATAAATGAATAATAACTTTAAAAAGAAAAATAACAGTATGGCTGGGCACAGTGGCTCACGCCTGTAATGCCAGCACTTTGGGATGCCAAGACGGGCTTGAGGCCAGGAGTTCAAGACCAGCCTGGCCAACATGGCAAAACTTTGTCTCTAATAAATATACAAAAATCGGCTGGGCGTGAAGGCGGGAGCCTGTAATCCCAGCTACTTGGGAGGCAGAGGCATCACTTAACCTGGGAGATGGAGGTTGCAGTGAGCCAAGATCTGCACTCCAGTCTGGGTGATAGAGTGAGCCTTTATTTATCTCTGTAAAGAATGCAATAATACAAGCCTGGTGTGGTGGCTCATGCCTGTAATCCCAACGTTTTGGAAGGCCAAGGTGAGAGGATCATTTGAGGCAACAGGCGCATGCCACAGTGCCCAGCTAATACTTGATAGAGACAGGGTCTCGCTATGTTGCCCAGGCTGGTCTCAAACCCCTGGCTTCAAACAAGCCTCCCACCTTGGTCCCCCGGAGTGTTATGATTACAGGTGTGAGCCACTGTACCTGGCCTGTATTAAAAAAAAAAAAAGAAGAAGAAAGAAAGAAAGAAGAAGAAGAGGAGGAGGAGGAGGAAGGGGAAGGGGAAGAAGAAGAGGAGGAAGAGGAGGAAGGGGAAGGGGAAGAGGAAGAAGAAGAAGAAGAAGAAGAAGAAGAAGAAGAAGAAGAAGAAGGAGAAGAAGCACAATGATAAATAAGTAAAATGTGGAGCATGTGAAAACAAAACAAAAAAAAGTTGATCCATTATGAATGGAAGCTGCCATTGTAACTGCTTTTTTAGGAAAACCAGATCCCATTTAGATGATTTTGTTTATTTGTTTTTAGAGGCAGGTTCTTGCTCTGTCACTGAAGCTGGAGTGCAGTGATATGATCATAGCTCTCTGCAGCCTGGAGCTCCTGGGCTCAAGCGATCCTCCCAACTTAGCCTCCCAAGTAGCTGGGGCTACAGGCACCACCACACCCCGCTAATTTGTTGTTGTTGTTGATGTCGTTGTTGAGATGGGGTCTGGCTATGTTGCCCAGGCTGGTCTCAAACTCCTGGCCTCAAGTGATCCTCCTGCCCTGGCTTCCCAAAGTGCTGGGATTACAGGCATGATTTTTTATTAATTTATTTGCAGCTGACAAATGGTAATTGTGTATGTTTATGGGGTATAGTGTGATGTTTTAATCTATGTATACATCATAGAATGATTCAATCATGCTAATTAACACATCCATCGCCTCACCACCTCACCATTTTTTGTGTGGGGGGAAGGCATTAAAAATCTCTTAGCAATTTTGAAATACACAACACATTACTATTTATTAGTAATGCAATATAAATACACAATAATGTATTAATGCATCACTAAATGCGATGCAATGCAATGCAATAGATCACTAAAACTTACTCCTCCAGTCTAACTGCAACTTAAACCCTTTGATCAACATCTTCTCTTTCTCAATCCCTCCTCCTCCCCTGCAGCCTCCAGGAACCACCTTCCTGCTCTTTCTATGAGATCAATTTTTTTTAGTTTTAAGCTCCCACATGTGAGATCATACTGTAACTGTCTTTCTGTGCCAGCTTATTTTACTCAGTATAATGTCCTCCAGTTCTATCCATGTTGTCACACATTACAGAATTTCCTTCTTTTAGGGCTGTATAATATTCTATTTGTATATATACCACATTTTCTTTATCCATTCATCCATTGTGGGACACTTAGTTTGCTTCCATATTTTGGCTATTGTGAATAATGCTGAAGTGAACGTGGGAGTGCAGATGTTCTGAAAAGACTTAAATGTCAGACCTGAAATGGTAAAGATGCTCTAAGAAAACATAAGGAGAAAGCTCCATGGCATTGGTCTCAGGAATGATTTTTTGGACAGGACCTCAAAAGCACAGGCAACAGAAGCAAAAGTGGACGAATAGGATCATATCAAACTAAAAAGTTTGTGCACAGCAAAGGAAGCATTCAGCAGAGGAAAGAGACAACCTAAGGAATGTGAGAAAATGTTTGCAAACAATACGTCTGATAAGGAGCTAATATCCAAAATATGTAAGGAACTCAAACAACTCAACAGCAAGAAAACAAATAACCCAATTAAAAATGGGCAAAGACAGCTACTCGGGAGGCTAAGATGTGAGGATCCCTTGGGCCCGGGAGGAGGAGGTTGCAGTGAGCTGACATTGCATCACTGCACTCCACCCTGGGTGACAGAATGAGACCAAGACCCTGTCTCGAAATAAAAAATAAAAATGTGCAAAGGATCTGAACATACATATCCCAAAAGAAAAGACATACAAGTGGCCAACAGGTATATGAATAAATGCTGAACATCACTCGTCATCAGGGAAATGCAAATCAAAACCACCATCAGGTATCACCTCACACCTGTTAGAGTAGCTATTATCTTTTTGTTTGTTTGTTTGTTTTTTGTTTTTTGTTTTGTTTTTGAGAGGGAGTCTCACTCTGTCGCCCAAGCTGGAGCGCAGTGGCATGATCTCAGCTCACTGCAACCTCTGCCTCCTGGGTTCAAGGGATTCTCCTGTCTCAGCCTCCTGAGTAACTGAAATTACAGGCACACGCCACCATGCCCAGCTAACTTTTGTATTTTAGTGGAGACGGAGTTTCACTATGTTGGTCAGGCTGGTCTTGAGTTCCTGACCTCAAATGATCTGCCCTCCTTGGCCTCCCAAAGTGCTGGGATTACAGGTGTGAGATACTGTGCCCAGCCTAGAGTAGCTATTATCAAAAAGACAAATGAGGTTTGTTGAAGTTCTAACCCCTGGTACCTGCAAATGTGGCCTTACATGAAAATAGGGTCTTTGCAGGTGGTAATCAAGTTAAGATGAGATCAAACTTAATTAGAGTGGGTCCTAAATCCAACGACTGCTGTCTTTATAAGAGGAGAAGCAGGCTGACCAACATGGTGAAACCCCGTCTCTACTAAAAATACAAAAATTAGCTGGGTGCAGTAGTGCACACCTGTAGTCCCAGCTACTCAGGAGGCTGAGGCAGGAGAATCACTTAAACCCAGGAGGTGGAGGTTGCAGTGAGCAGACGTCATGCCATTGCACTCCAGCCTGGGTGACAGAGTGAGACTCCATCTCACAAAAAAAAAAAAAAAGAAAAAGAAAAATCATAACAAGTGCTGGCAAGGATGTGGGGAAAAGGGGATCCATTTATGTGGTTTTAATAATACAGGCTCTATATAGGTGGTATTGAGTTCCTAGAGTTGCCATTACAAAGTGTTACAAACCCAGTGGCTTAAAACAACAGAAATTTCTTCTCTCACAGTTCTGGAGGCCAGAAGTCCAAACTGAAATCAAGGTGTCAGCAGAGCCACCACTTTCCCTGAGAAAGTTTTAGGGGAGAATCTGTTCCATGGTATTTTCTTAGTTTCTGGTGCTGCCAGCAATCCTTGGTATTCCTCAGTTCATAGATGTATAATTCCAGTCTCTGCCTCTGTTGTCATATGGTCTTCTTTCTGTGTTTTTTATGCCATTTCTTTTTTTTTTTTTTCTGAGACAAGTCTCACTCCATCACCCAGGCTGGAGTGCAATGGCACGATCACAGCTCACTACAACTTCAACCTCACGGGCTCATGCAGTCCTCCCACCTCAGCCTCCCGAGTAGCTGGGATTACAGGCGTGCGCCACCACACCCGGCTAATTTTTGTATTTTTAGTAGATACGGGGTTTCACCATGTTGGCCAGGCTGGTCTCGAGCTCCTGACCTCATGATCCACCCATCTTGGCCTCCGAAAGTGCTGGGATTACAGGCATTAGCCCACCGCACCTGGCCCTAATTACTTTATTTTTTTGTAAATTTTTTTTGTAAATTTCATGTAGCCTGAGTGTACAGTGTTTATAATATATACAGGAGTGTACAATAATATCCTAGGCCTTCACATTCACTCACCACTCACTCACTCCCTCACCAAGAGGAACTTCCAGTCCTGCAAGCTCCATTCATTCTAAGTACCTTATGCAGCTGAACCACCTTTTCTCTTTTATACTGTGTTTTTACTGTACCTTTTCTATGTTCAGATATGTTCAGACACACAAATACTATGATGTTACAGTTGCCTACAGTATTAAGTACAGTAACATGCTGGGCAGGTTTGTAGCTGAGGAGCTACAAACCATGTAGCCTGGGTGTGGAGTAGGCTACAACATCTAGGTGTATGTAAGTTCACTTTAAGATGCTCACACAAGGACAAAATTGCCTAACAATGCTTTTCTCAGAACATGTCTCCCTCATTAAGCCACACATGGCTGTATTACAATTTATATATAATTTTAAGGATATATAAATTGCCAGAAATCACCAGATGAATCCTTGGCGGTGACATACCCCTTCCCCCACCATAGAACATTGCAGACTGGCCCGGAAGCCCAGTATCTCATGCCTGTAATGCCAGCACTTTGGGAAGCTGCAGCGGGCAGATCACTTGAGGTTAGGAGTTCAAGACCAGCCTGGCCAACATGGCAAAACACCATCTTTACTAAAAATACAAAACTTAGTCGGGCGTGGTGGTGGGCACCTGTAGTTCCAGCTACTTGGGAGGCTGAGGCAGGAGAGTCACTTGAACTCGGGAGGCGGAAGTTGCAATGAGCCAAGATCGTGCCACTGCACTCCAGCCTGGGTGACAGAATGAGACTCTATCTCAAAAAAAAAAAAAGAAAAAAAAAAAAAAAGGAAAAGAACATTTCAGACTGGTACCAGTTACACTGGCTCTTGATCCCTTGAATGTAGCTGACCCTGAACTAGGATGTACTTCATAATAACACGTCAGGCTGGGAATACTTAGTACAAAAGAAAGAGTATAAAATATCTTTTGAATCCATCTTGATATTGATTCCATGTTGAAATGGTAATATTTTGGATGTATTGGGTTGAATAAAACATCTCATGAAAATGATTTTTAAAAATCTAGAAATTGTCTGCAATTATAATTCCAGACCACAGAGAAAAACGGGAGACAGGAATGTATAGAAAAACAGAAAGTGGGTCAAAGTGTGTATGAAATTCAACTAATAGAAGTGACAGTACCTAGCATGGGGTCCAGCACTTCGTAGGTGTTCAATTAATATTCATTTCCCTCTCCCTTCCCAGTGAAGGGTATCCCTGTTGTGGGGATGTGTCTCCAGGCTGGGTGATCAGGAAAGACTTTCTCAATGGCTGGCACGTGAACCTAGTCATGATTTCAGCTCTTGAGGTTGTACTAGAAGATTTATATCCAATAATCATAAGGTACCACTTAGCATCATGCTAAATTGTATTAATTCATTTATGCCTTTGGATGGCCCTTTGAGGTAGGAAGTGTGGTTGTCTCCAGTTTACCAAGGTGGCTTGCCCAAGGTCATCTGCTGGTTGGTGATTAAGCCAGGTTTTCAGTGTGGCTCCAGCAGGAGTGGGGGCTGGGGACCTTCTGCCTGCTGTGGTTTCTCTCTCTCTCTCTCTCTCTCTCAATCTGTGGTACATCCCCCCTGACCCCAAGGTCCCAAGGGTCTTATTTCTTTTGGCCAAGCCCTTTGGAGACCTGCATATCTGGACACATCTTTGAGAGTTTCAGGGACTAGGGCCAGAAATGCTGGGCAGGGTCATGAGGAGCTGCCCCTGGGGTCGAGAAGGTGATGGACATGAGGGGAAGGGTCTTTGCAGAAAGGAGAGGCGTCCCTGTAAGGAGGTCACAGCCACCGGGCCTGGCCAACTGCAGCTGAGTGGAATGTGCCCCTGCCCCATGACCATATGCCCCAGGTGTGCAATGTGGTGGCCCAGAGCACACACTCTGAACCATCTTGACACATCTTCACCGGTTACTAGACCCCTCTCAGCCTGTTTCCTTGGCTGTAAAATGGGAATAACGCTGGTCCCTACTTCCTAGGGCTCTGAGGAGGAGTAAGTAGCTTGTCGTGTAAAACATGTTCCCTGCAGTGCCTAGTGCCTGCTAAATGTTCCATAAACGTCAGCTGTTATTTTCATTCAGGGGAAGCTGAAATCCATATTTTCATGGAAAATCTCCCAGTTTTTAAATGTGGACCAATAATTTCAGCTTTCACAAACCCAGTATGAGTCGGTATGGCCCCTAGGGTGCCAACTCAAAATCTCTGTTGAGAATTTTGCTGATAGGAAGTGGCCTCCTTGGAGGTGTTTGCTGTGTCCTGTGTCTGGCAAGTGGGGTGGTTTTGATAAACATGCTGGACAGATGAATGAGTGAATGGATAAATGGAGAAATGAACGGAGAAACAAATGAGCAAATGAATAATGAATGGATACATGAATGGATGAGCAAATGAATGATGTATACACAAAGGAATGGATAAATGATGAATGTGCTAATGAATTTAAGAATGATGAAAGAAAGAATGAATAAATGAACAAATGGATGGATGAGAGAATGAATGAATGTACTAATGAATCAATGAAGAACCATTTAAAAATGAATGCAACTGAGTGTTTATAAGAAAAGGTATCTTAAGGCTGGGCATGGTAGTTCATGCTGTAATCCCAATGCTTAGGGAGGCTGAGGCGGGAGGATCGCTTGAACCCAGGAGTTCAAAACCAGCCTGGGCAACATAGGGAGACCTCATTGCTACCAAAAACAAAATTGTTTTAATCAAGCGGGCATGGTGGTACATGCCTGTAGTCACAGCTACTTGGGAGGTTGAGGTGGGAAGATCGCTTGAACCCAGGAGTTCAAGGCTGCAGTGAGCTATGATCAAGCCACTGCATTCCAGCCTGGGCAACAAAGCAAGATCCTGTCTCCAAACAAACAAACAACCAAACAAACAAAAAGATGTATTTTAGAAGGCAAATTCAATCTGTCCAAAACTGAGCTCTGACCTTCCCCTAAACCTTTGCCTATTCAGTGGATGAGAGCTCCATCCCTTAAGGGGTTCACCAATTCATCCATTCCTTTGTGTGTACATCATTCAGCTCATCCCTCTCTCTTACATCCACACCGTTCCATCAGCAAATGTTGAATCTATCTTAAATGATTCATCCCAAATCCTCCCTGCTTAACTACCACCCAACTCCAGCCCCCATCCATCATCATCATCACTTGCCTAGATGGGTTCAGTCACCTCCAGCCTGGTCTCCCAGCTCCTGTCCTCACCTCTCCCTGTCTACTCTCCCCCACGGCAGCCAGAGGGTGCCTGTGAACACCCAAGTCAGGTTCTATCTCTCCTCTACTCAGAACCCTCCACGGCTCCCACCTCACTCAGGGTAAAAGCCAAAGTCCTCCTTGTGGTCCACCAGGCCCTGCATGATCTGCCAATCACCTCCCTGCCTTCACCTCCTTCCTCTTTTCCCCTCAACCACTCCACTCCAGCCACACTGACTTCCTTGTGCTGTTCCCCAAAAATGTCAGGCAGGCACATTCATGCTTCAGGACCTTAAATTTGCTGTTTCCTCTACCTAAGATACTAAAGTGACAAGTCAACACACTCACATTGACCACGCAATTTAATGCTGCAGCCTACCCTGTGGACTCTCCTAGGGCTCCCAGTCCCTCTGTGATGCTTTACTTTTTATCTTTTAAAAAATTGTTATTTAAAAAATCTTGTCTCGCTATGTTGCCCAGGCTGGTGTCAAACTCCTGGCCTCAAACAGTCCTCCCACTCCAGCTTCCCAAAGTACTGGGCTTACAGGTATGTGCCACTGCACCCAGCCCAACTTTTTTTTTTTCCATAGCGCTTTTCATTTTCCATCCCACTGTTAATTTACTTATTATGTCCACTGTCTGTCTCCTCCCCTTAAAGGGTCAGACCCCAGAAGTCCAGGCTTTGTTGCCTAATGTATCCTGAGCCCCTGGAACAGAGCCTGGCACAAAATAGGTACTCAATAAATGCATAGGAGCAAAACTATATGCAGACATACCCAGCTCATTCCTCAGTGATCACTTCTAAAGTGAAATGTCCACGGAAAACTAGAGTCTTATCCATATCTCTTTCTGGAGGCCTTCCAAGCATGCTCCATGCAGCTCTGTTGCCCCCCCTGCATCAGGGAATGGAGGCTCTGCTTTATCCTGCCCTGTGGTGTGACTCCCAGAGGCATCAGATGTGGCTGGGAGTGGGAGACATGGAAAATTGGCTCCTGCAACAGAGAGCTATCAGCCTCCCCATCAACATCCTGCTTTCTAATTGGTTACTTCTAATTCTGTTATTTTCAGGGACATTGTCTTCTCATAAGCTCCATCTATGCAAAACTAAGCCTATGGGTCATGATGGTTCCCTCAGGCCAGAGGCTTGCTGGAGAGACTAATGGATCCCCTTGCTAAAATCCGTGCTTCGGCTGCACATTGGTTAATTTCTTCCTCAGGAACAGCCTGAGCCTGACATTCTCCATCTTTTCCCTGGCAGGTTCTCCCTTCGCCCGAGCCAGCATTAAAAGTGCCAAGCTGGAGAACTCAACCTTTTTTCACAAAAAGGAGAGGAGGATGCGTTTCTACATCCGCCGCATGGTCAAAACTCAGGCCTTCTACTGGACTGTACTCAGTTTGGTAGCTCTCAACACGCTGTGTGTTGCTATTGTTCACTACAACCAGCCCGAGTGGCTCTCCGACTTCCTTTGTGAGTATCACCCAGCCCCACCCCTGCCAACTGCCTGATCCCTCCCTCACGCCCTTTTTCCACTTCTCTTTCTCTGATAGTATGTGTATCTTCTTTGGTCCTCATTGAATCTGCCCTTTCCTTTAGCCATTTCTATAACTGTCACTGGGTCCAATGTTGCTGTTGCTATTACAATGGAACCCATCTCCCTTAGGCCTGAGAGCTGGAAGCTGGAATTCAGACCGACAAATGCTCCTGTGATTCCTTTCTAAGAGAGAGACAGAGGGGTGCTGGTGAAGGGGATGTTGGAAGAGAGACAGAGAAAGATGGAGCTCATAAGATAGACAGATAGAAACAGAAACATACATGTATTAATAATTTTTATGTACATCTCTGGAAATGTTCATAACTTATGATTAAGAGATAGAGGATGCCTTAGAAATAAGGAGTGGCTTATATGTTGCCCTCATTTTCTCTACTTATTTCTGACTCCGCTTCTCTCTTCTTTCAAACCTTCTGCTTCTTTCCTGTTAGGTTGGTGCAAAATTAATAGCATTTTTTGCCATTTTTTTAACCGTAATTACTTTTGCACCAGCCTAGCTTCCTCCCCTGCCCTTTTTGGCTTCCTTATTCATTCATAGAACATCCCCTCCAGTACCCGCGAGAGCATCTTGCACCCTCAGAGTACAAGGACCACCAAGGCTTTGCCCTCTGGGCCTATTCCCAGATTCTATGTGAGTTAGCATGATATAGTATCAAAATTGAGGGCCAAGTGAGGGTGAGGAAAAGCAGCAAAAGATGGGGAGATGTCTGAGCAGGATTTTAAAAGTAAAGAACTCTGAGGAATCAACAAGACCAGTGATTTGGGCCAGGCACAGTGGCTCACACCTATAATCCCAGCATTTTGGGAGGCTGAGGTGGGTGGATCACTTGAGGCCAGGAGTTCAAAACTAGCCTGGCCAATATGGTGAAACCCTGTCTTTACAAAAAATACAAAAATTAGCCAGGTGTGATGGTGCACACCTATAATCCCAGCTACTCGGGAGGCTGAGGCACTAGAATTGCTTGAACCCAGGAGGCGGAGGTTGCGGTGAGCCAAGATCATGCCACTGCACTACAGCCTGAGCAACAAAGAGAGACTCTGTCTCAAAAAATACAATACAATACAATACAATACAATACAATACAATACAATACAATACAATACAATACAATGAGTAGTGATTGGGCAGTGAGGGGGGCAGGTGGATGTCCTGGCTTTGGCTTGCAGTCCCCAAGTAAGGACTTCCCAAAATGTCTTTTGCCTACTGGCTGTCTAATTTATTCACTGCCCTTCTGACCTGGTTCAGAATTGACTTAGGACAGCAAGAAGAGACAGTCTAGTCTTTGACCTAGAAAGGCCCATGAGCCTAGACCAGGCCATTGTCTTCTTATAACCCTCCTTGTTCCCAGTCACGTTGGCTGACCCCCCAGGACACCCCTTAGGAACCAGTTCTCCTTCCCAGGGCCCTGACCTAGTTTCAAACTTGGTAATTGTTTTTAGTCCCTCTGGAGTCTCTTATAAATGAGGACTGTACTTCGTGTTTTAACTTCCTCTAATACTCTATTTTTAATCTCCTATATTCTCTCTACTAATCATCTTGTACAGTCTGTCCTGGTTCAGGAACAAGGGACTGAGACTGCCTGCCTGGGTCCTCAGTGTCTATAAAGGTCCTTTACTCATTCCCACTTTCCATTTGAGAAAACTGAGACACAGAGAGGTTAAGTAGATTGCCCAAGGTCACACATCAGCTGGACATGATGGCAGGCACCTGTAATCCCAGCTTCTTGGGAGGCTAAGGCAGGAGAATTGCTTGAACCTGGGAGGCAGAGGTTGCAGTGAGCTGAGATCACACCACTGCACTCTAGCCTGGGCAACAGAGCTAGACACCATCTCAAAAAAAAAAGATACACATTAATTTCAGAGATGTCAAAATATAAACAAAAATGTATGTCTTGGTATCAATGAAGTGTAGTTGTTTCTCTGGGTCTCAGACTCCACATCTATGTGGTGGAAACTGGATTTGATGGTCCTGAAAGTTCTTCCAGATCCAACAATGCTAAGGATAAGTAATTCTTTCAAGTCTTGTGCATCACTTGCTATCATGTTTCCATGGTAACTGAGGAACAATATCTCAGAAACTCTTCAGTCCTCCCAGAGTTACTTCTGGTGGGTCTTGGAATGTATCAGATGTTACAAACAGACTTTCTTTGCTGATATTTTGGTTTTAGGAACCCTAGAGACACTAAGATCTCCTTAGCATCCTATAAATAAGGAGAAATTTTGGTGATAAATAGTGTGAAGGACTTTGACAGTCAGTTCAAAACACCTTTTAAAAGCATGACATAGCAAACACCCTTGACAAATGTCTTAGTTCATTTGTGCTGCTATAACAAATTACCTGAGACTGGGTAATTTGATAAGAACAGAAATGTATTTTCTCACAGTTCTGGAGGCTGGGAAGCCCAAGATCCAGGCATTGGCAGGTTTCCTTGTCTGGTGAAAGCTGCTCTCTGCTTCCAAGATTGCACCTTGAACACTGTGTCCTCTGGAAGGGAGGAACACTGGGTCCTCACATGGCAGAAGGTGGAGGAGCAAGAGGGACAAATTTCCTCTGTCAACCTCTTTTATAAGGGCACCTAATCCCATTCATGAGAGCTCTACCGTCAACCGTCATGACTTAATCACCTCCTGAAGGCCCCGCATCTTAATACTGTTACATTGGCAATTAAGTTTCAGCGTGAATTTTGGAGGGAACACAAACATTTAAACCATCACAACCACCAAACACAATAAGCTTTGTGGCCTTAATTAGCTATATGAAATTCATGGAAGTTAGTTTCAGTGCTCTGTCTCTTTCCTTTCTGTATGCTTTCTGCTCCTCAGAAACCCTTCTCGTCTGTCCTTTCTATCCATTAAGTAAGTACCCATGCCCTTCCTAACTCCTCATCTTCCTACTCCACCAAGAAAGCCCTCTCAGAAAAGGATCTGATGTCAGCCATTTATTTGCTGGAGCAAATGCATATCCATGTTTTACCCCTCCCTGAGGCATTTGCACTTTTATGCTTGCTCATCAAAGAACAAAAGGCTTTGTCTTACTCAAGACTTTTTAGCTCACTCACAACACAGGATTTCTAGGGGACATAAGACAAGTTTTCCGAGTTAGGAGAAAAGCCATGCCTTAGGTGGGTTGCCTCTGTCGCTCCAACTAAGTACTTAGCTTCAGGATTACAAATAGGATATCATTATGATTTCTATTTCCTTTTTTCCTTTGGAGCTCAGTCACGTAGAAGTAGATTAAGTATAATTGTTACATCACAGCACCCTGGCATTATGGGGCTGTTATGGTCCATTGTTATTATGTGAATTATTCAGTTAATTAGTTTATTTTTTAAATATGATAAACGCCCAGGAACCCACCAGTCAACACAAAAGTTAAGTCCTTGGCAATAATCTACATCCAATCCTTCTCATCAAACCAGGGCAAAAACTACAAGATGGAGACCCACTGATATTTTTTTCATTCCTTTTAAAATTGGCCTAAGGTTGGTTGGCTTGTTGGTTGGAGGGTAGGGCATTGCTCTTCTTTTTTTTTTTTTTTTTTTTTTTTTTTAGACAAAGTCTTGCTCTGTCACCCAGACTACAGTACAGTGGCCCAATCTTGGCTCACTGCAACCTCCACCTCCCAGGTTCAAGTGATTCTCATGCCTCAGCCTCCCAAGTAGCTGGGTTTACAGGCATGTGTCACCACACTGGCTAATTTTTATATTTTTAGTAGAGACGGGGTTTGCCATGTTAGCCAGGCTGGTCTCAAACTCCTGACCTCAGTTGATCTGCCTGCCTAGGCCTCCCAAAGTGCTAGGATTACAGATGTGAGCCACCATGCCCAGCAAGCTCTTCCTTTTTAACAGAGGGGAAACTGAGGCTCATGGGAAGGACACCTTGGACAGGGCATGGCCACAGTGGATCATGTATATAATCTCAGCACTTTGGGAGGCTGTGCTGGGAGGATCACTTGAGGCCAGGGGTTCAAGACCAGCCTGGGCAACATAGTGAGACCCCCATCTCCACATAAAAGTTTTAAAAAGAAAAAAGATAAGTCAGAAGTTGGGTGTGGTGACACATGCCTGTAGTTCTAGCATGTTGGAGGCCAAATCGGGGAAACTGTTTGAGGCCAGGAGTTTGAAACCAGCCTAACAGCATAGCAAGACCTTGTCTCTACAAAAAATAAAAAGTTAAAAAATGATAATAAAAGGAAAGTCAGAGCCACCTGGACCCCCTACCCTCAGCAAGCCTAACCTCCTCTCTGTTTCCTCCTTCTCCCTTCTAGACTATGCAGAATTCATTTTCTTAGGACTCTTTATGTCCGAAATGTTTATAAAAATGTACGGGCTTGGGACGCGGCCTTACTTCCACTCTTCCTTCAACTGCTTTGACTGTGGGGTAAGTGCTCTTATTTCTAAGAAGTTCATTTCTCCAGCTCTTGCCTGGAATGACAGATACCTAGAAACATTAAAGGCAGAAAGGTTAAGTCACCCCTTAATATGAGAGACTCAGATGGATGCAGAAGGAATGAGAAAACAATCCCAAACACTGGCAAGGATACAGGGTACCCAGAACCCTCAACCACTGCCAGTGGGAGGAAAATGTATAGACACCCTTTGGAAAGCTAAGTGGGGGACATAAGACAAGTTTTCCAAGTTGGGAGAAAAGCCATGCCTTAGGTGGGTTTCCTGTGTCACTCCAACTAAGTACCCAACTTCAGGATTACAAATAGGACATCATTATGATTTCTATTTCTTTTTTTCCTTTGGAGCTCAGTCATGTGGAAGTAGATGAAGTATAATTGTTAGATTACAACACCCTGGCATTATGGAGCCATTATGGTCCATTGTTATTTTGTGAATTACTCAGTTAATTAGTTTATTTTTTAAATGTGATGAACACCCAGGAACCCACTAGTCAACACAAAACCTAAGTCCTTGAGAATAATCTACATCTAATCCTTCTCATCGAACCAGGGCAAAAACTACAAGATGAAGATATGACCCAGCATTCCATTGCTAGAAATTCATCCTAGAAAATCTCACCCAGATACCTAGGAGACACAGGCCAGAATGTCCCTGCAGCTGGAAGTGAAATTAAGGTTGTTCACAAATAAGTGGAGAATGCCTGGCCCAGGGCAGCCCTAATCATTTACCACAGTCCTGTTGGTTTCAGAAAGGCTTAATAATTTATTTTTATTTTTATTTATTTATTTATTTATTTTTGAGATGGAGTCTTGCTCTGTTGCCCAGGCTGGAGTGCAGTGGCACAATCTTGGTTCACAGCAAGCTCCGCCTCCTGGGTTCATGCCATTCTCCTGCCTCAGCCTCCCGAGTAGCTGGGACTACAGGCGCCCGCCACCATACCCAGCTAATTTTGTGTATTTTTAGTAGAGACGGGGTTTCACCGTGTTAGCCAGGATGGTCTCGATCTCCTGACCTCATGATCCACCCACCTTGGCCTCCCAAAGTGCTGGGATTACAGGTGTGAGCCACCACACCCAGCTGGCTTAATAATTTATAATAACTGAATGTTGTACTGTTTTCTGCCATTATAGAAAATTATGTTGTTGGAGAAAACAAAATACGTACAAACAAACAAACCTTCCCTACATAAACGATCCAAGTATTTAAAGAATAAAACCAATTTCTTTCCATTAAAAAGAAAAGAAAGCCGGGTGTGATGCCTCATGCCTGTAGCCTCAGCTATTCAGGAGGCTGAAGCAGCAGAATTGCTTGAGCCCAGGAGTTGAAAACTAGCCCAGGCAACATAGCAAGACCCTGTCTCTACAAAAAATAATGATAATAATAATAATTAGCCAGGTGTGGTGATGCACACCTGTAGCCCCAGCTACTCAGAAGGCTGAGGTGGGAGGATTGCTTGAGCCCAGCAGTTTGAGCCTGCAGTGAGCTAGGATCACACTACTGCACTCCAGCCTGGACAAGACAGTGAGACCCCATCTCTAAGAAATAAAAGTAGGCCAGGTGCAGTGGCTCACACCTATAATCCCAGCACTTTGAGAGGCAGAGGCAGGTGGATCACCTGAAGTCAGGAGTTCGAGACCAGCCTGGCCAACATGGCAAAACCCCATCTATACTAAAAAAATACAAAAATTAGCCAAGTGTCGTGGTACATGCCTGTAATCCCAGCTACTTGGGAGGCTGAGGAAGGAGAATCACTTGAACCGGGGAGGCAGAGGTTGCAGTAAGCTGAGATTGCACCATTGCACTCCAGCCTGGGCGACAGAATGAGACTCCGTCTCAAAAAAAAAAAAAAAGAAAAGAAAAATGTAAAAATGTCCTGGGCAACGTTGTTTGTAATAGTTCCAAGTCTCAATATCCATGTATCTCTTTGCTGTAGAACAGATAAATATTTTGTGACATATCTATATAATGAAATACTCTGCAACAATGAAAGTCCACCAACAACAGCCACATGCCCAACAACAGGAATGAATCTCACCCATGTAACATGGCACAGAAGGAGGCAGGAGCTAGCAACATAAGTCCATACAGTTCATGCAAAGTTCAAGTGGACAAAATTAAACTCTCTCTCTCTCTCTCTCTCTATATATATATATATATATATTTTTTTTTTTTTTTTTTTTTTGAGTCAGAGTCTCACTCTATTGCCCAGGCTGGAGTGCAGTGGCACAATCTTGACTCACCACAACCTCCACCTCCCGGGTTCAAGCCATTCTCCCGCCTCAGCCTCCCAAGTAGCTGGGATTACAGGCATGCACCACCACCCCTGGCTAATTTTGTATTTTTCGTAGAGACGGGGATTCAGCAATTTGCCCAGGCTGGTCTCGAACTCCTGACCTCAGGTGATCCACCCGCCTTGGCCTCCCAAAGTGCTGGGATTACAGGCGTGAGCCACCACGCCCCACCTTAAACTGTATTATTGGCCGGGCGCGGTGGCTCACGCTTGTAATCCCAGCACTTTGGGAGGCCGAGGTGGGCGGATCACGAGGTCAGGAGATGGAGACCACGGTGAAACCCTGTCTCTACCAAAAATACAAAAAATTAGCCGGGCGTGGTGGCGGGCGCCTGTAGTCCCAGCTACACGGAGAGGCTGAGGCAGGAGAATGGTGTGAACCCTGGAGGCGGAGCTTGCAGTGAGCCGAGATTGCGCCACTGCACTCCAGCCTGGGCGACAGAGCGAGACTCCGTCTCAAAAAAAAAAAAAATAAAAAAAAATAAAAAAAAATAAACTGTATTATTCAAGGATGATACCTGAATACTTTAAAAAGGCAAGGACCTCAAAAACACAGTGCTCAGTAAAAGAAACCAAACACAAAAGGTCAAGTATTGCATAATCCCATTTGTATGACATGTCCAGAGCAGGCAAATCCATAGAGACAGAAAGTAGATTAGTGGCTGCTAGCGTCTGGGTGAGGGAGAGTGGGGAGTGACTGCTAATGGGGACAGTGCCTCCTTTGGGGGTGATGAAAATGTTTTGGAACTTAATAGAGGTGATAGTTGCAGAATATTGTGCATGTACCTAAAGGCACTGAATTGTGTAATTCAAAGTGTAAACTTTATGTTATGTGAATTTCACCTCAATTTTTTTTTAAGATAAGAAAATGGTTATTACAAAATTCAGGATGGTAGTTATATCACAGTGTCTCTGGAAACTTCCAGGGTATCCACATGTCCCTTCTTATTTTATTTTATTTTTTATTTTATTTGAGATAGGGTCTTGCTCTGTTGCCCAGGCTGGAGTGCAGTGGCAGGATCATGGCTGTCTCCTGTCTCAAATTCCTGGGCTCAAGCTATCCTCCCTCCTCAGCCTCCTAAGTAGCTGGGACTACAGGCACATGCCACCATGCTTGACTATTTTTTTTTTTTTTTTTTTTTTTTGTAAAATCAGGGTTTCCCTGTGTTACCCAGGCTGGTCTTGAACTCCTGGGCTCAAGTGATCTGCCCACCTCGGCCTCCCAAAGTTCCAGAATTACAGGCATGAGCCACTGCCCCAGCCTTCTCCTAATTGTTGACATAGGTAGTAGTTGCATGACATTCACTTTGTAATTATGTGTTTCAGGAATTCTCAGGCCTGTGTGAGCTCTTAATAAATAAAAAAGAGGCCGGATGTGGTGGCTCACACCTGTAATCCCAGCACTTTGGGAGGCCGAGGCAGGCGGATCATGAGGTCAGGAGTTCAAGACTAGCCTGGCCAACATAGTGAAACCCCGTCTCTACTAAAAATACAAAAAATTAGCTGGGTGTGGTGGCGGATGCCTGTAATCCCAGCTACTCGGGAGGCTGAGGCAGGAGAATCGCTTGAACCTGGGAGGCGGAGGTTGCAGTAAGCCGAGATCGCGCCACTGTACTCCAGCCCGGGTGACAAGAGCAAGACTCCATCTCAAAATAAATGAATAAATAAAAATAAATTAATAAATAAATAAGAGGCCAGATGCAGTGGCTCAATGCTTTGGAAAGTGGAGGCCAACAGTTGGAGAGACCAAAGCAGGAGGATGGCTTCAGCCCAGAAGTTTGAGGCCAGCCTGGGCAATACTAGCAAGACACTATCTGTGTAAAAATGTTTTAAAATTAGCCAGATGTGGTGATGCACACCTGTAATCCCAGCTACTCAAGAGGCTGAGGTGGGAGGATCACTTGAGCCCAGGAGGACAGTGCTGCAGTGAGCTATGATTGCGCCACTGCACTCCAGCCTGGGTGACACAGTGAGACCTGGTCTCTGTAGATAAATGAATGGATGAATGAGGGGGTCAAGGATCCTCACCCGGCGTCCATTAGGAGGGAGGAGTTTGGTTGGGCTCTTGCAAGGTTGGTACCTAGGAAATGCTTGCCAGTTCTGGAGCCCAGACACTGTCCCTGGACATGAGACCAGGTCCTCTGCCCTAGGTTATCATTGGGAGCATCTTCGAGGTTATCTGGGCCGTCATAAAACCTGGCACATCCTTTGGAATCAGCGTGTTACGAGCCCTCAGGTTATTGCGTATTTTCAAAGTCACAAAGTAAGTCTTTGGGGTTCCTGGACATTTGTACAGGGGGTGGGGATGAGGGACATGGCGGGGCCGCCTCCAGAAAGTTAAGAAAGTGAGCCTCGTGCTTCGAGGGCTGACTCCGGGGCCGTGCCTCCCCGCCTGGCCTGAGTCCTCGCCCGGCCTCTGTCGGCAGGTACTGGGCATCTCTCAGAAACCTGGTCGTCTCTCTCCTCAACTCCATGAAGTCCATCATCAGCCTGTTGTTTCTCCTTTTCCTGTTCATTGTCGTCTTCGCCCTTTTGGGAATGCAACTCTTCGGCGGCCAGTAAGTCCTTCACAGGAATTCCAACTCCTGGTTCCCTGGGGTCAGTCTCAGGGCATCCAGAGGCCCACACTCCCCTCCACCGTGCAGGCTGCCTTCATCGTAGCCCAGACACCCATTGCGGTCACCCAAATGGGCAGGGCCCTGGGTACCACTCAGGGTTTCCTGGGGACAGAGATAATGGAGACATTTGTTTCCTTGGAGATGAGATACTGAGCCACACCCTCAGAGCACCTGGGGTGGGGCCAACGTGAAATGTCTGTGTCCTCCCTGCAGGTTTAATTTTGATGAAGGGACTCCTCCCACCAACTTCGATACTTTTCCAGCAGCAATAATGACGGTGTTTCAGGTACGGCCTCCACCTGGCCCCACGGGCCAATACCTCTCAGTGTCACAGATGAAAGTGCCTGCTCCACATCCAAGGGGCTTCCCTGAACTCCTCCTTCTCTACCTTGCCTTTTCATACCACCTTAAAATACCGATTTTATGATTATCATTATTCAAATATGGTGAGGCCAACAGATCAGGAGATGAATGTCATTGGAAAGATAGTTTGTGGCTGGGCACGGTGGCTCATGCCTATAATCCCAGCACTTTGGCCAGGTGCAGTGGCTCACCCCTGTAATCCCAACACTTTGGGAAGCCCAGGTGGGCAGATCGCTTGAGATCAGGAATTCGAGACCAGCCTGGCCAACATGGTGAAACCCCATCTCTACTAAAAATACAAAAATTAGCCGGATGTGGTGGCACGTGCCTGTAATCCCAGCTACTCGGGAGATGAAGCACAAGAATTGCTTGAACCTGGGAGGCAGAGGTTGCGGTGAGCCAAGATCATGCCGCTGCACTCCAGCCTGGGCAACAGAGTGAGATTCCATCTCAAAAAAAAAAAAGAAAAAAAAACCACTTTGGGAGGTCAAGATGGGAGGACTACTTGAGGCCAGGAGTTTGCGACGAGTCTGGGCAACATAGTGAGACGACATCTCTACAAAAAAAAAAAATAATAATAATAATTAGCTGGGCGTGGTGATGCATACCCCCTAGCTACTAGGGCAGCTGAAGTGGAAGGATTGCTTGAGCCCAGGAGGTGGAGGCTGCAGTAAGCCACAATCACACCACTATACTCCAGCCTGGGCGAGAGAGCAAAGCCCTGTCTCAAAAACGAAAAGAAAGTTTGTTATACTCACAGATCCTCAGAGAAGGGGCACACCATGCAGGACCAAGCAGGGAAGCAACAGGGTCAAGCAGGCAGAGAAGGAAAATGTGGGCAAGAGGCTTGATTGTGGTTTCCATGGGACGGAATGGGTGAGGCAGAGTAAACAGCTCGAGACTGGCTAATTTGGATCATTTCAGTGGGCTCTGAGGCAGAGGAGCTGTTCCTACTTGTCTAGGACCTGGCCTTGGGGTGATTAGGGCAGGTGGATAGTGTTGGGAAGATAAAGGAGGTGGCTGGGATATGGGCTGGTTGGGATATTGTTTGGTTTACATTTGAAAAGCCTGCTCAGGGCTGAATTATTTACTACCTCTAGGGACTGGCTAGTGCTGGACGGGGCAGTCCCTCCAGAGTCAGCAAGACCCCAGATGCATCAGAATAAAGAAAATAAAATGCATGGCCAGGCCAATGAAGTGGTTCATGCCTGTAATCTCAGCACTTTGGGAGACCAAGGCGGGAGGATTGCTTGAGCCCAGGAGTTCGAGGCTGCAGTGAGCTCCAGCCTGGGCCACAGAGCAAGACCCTGTCTCTTAAAAAAAAAGGCAGAGAAAAAAAATGGCTAGTACACCCACCAAATCTGAAGATACCTTGGTCTCATATTCCAGGGTGATCAACCCAAAGCAACTTCTGCACCCATGTGGGTGCATTCCCTGAGGCTTGGGACTGGCCCAGCCGGGACCTTCAGAGCATCTCTGGTGGATTCTTTCTCTTTGGGGGACTGAGAGTGTATAGAAAATGTGACTTCACTCTCTCCTTCTTCTGGGGAGGTAGTTTCTAAATGAGACCCCTAGACAGGGAGTTGAAGAGGAAACCTTCCATGAAGGGAAGTTCTGAGCCCCCACATAAGCGATTTTTTTTTTGAGACGGAGTCTCGCTCTGTTGCCCAGGCTGGAGTGCAATGGCGCATTCTTGGCTCACCACAACCTCTGCCTCCTGGGTTCAAGCGATTCTCCTGCCTCAGCCTCCCGAGTAGCTGAGACTACAGGTGCGCCCAACCAAGCCTGGCTAATTTTTGTATTTTTAGTAGAGACAAGGTTTCACTATGTTGGCCAGGCTGGTCTCGAACTCCTGACCTCGTGATCCATCTGCCTCGGCCTCCCAAAGTGCTGGGATTACGAGCATGAGCCACCGTGCCCAGCCCATAAGCGATTATTAATAGCACTGATCACTAGTCATGTATCTTTAGCTCAGAGGTTCTTACCCAAGGACAAGTCTGTCCTCCAAGGACATGTAGCAATGTCTGTAAGCATTGTTGGTTGTCACACCTAGGGAGAGGGTGCTACTGGCATCTGGTGGGTGGAGACTAGGAATGCTGCTCAACATCCTACAATGCACAGGACAGCCCCAAATAGAATAATCTGGCCCCAAATATCAGCAGTGCTGAGGCTTAGAAACCCTGTTTTAGCAGATTAATGTTTCTGGAGTTCTTTAACATTTACTTTATCCTCATGGAAATATGGATAGAAGGAAGGAAGTTGGATTTTTTTTAAAGGAGCATGTAGGTGCTGTTTTACTATCCCCTTGGTTCTTTCAATATGCATCAGCAAAACTTTTATCTGTCAACACCTAATCCTTTGCCTTGGTCTTTCTCTGGTCCCCTGCTCTGCCCCCAAGGAACTGCAGTCCAGTAGTACTGTGAATTTTTTGCACCACACCCTAAAAGGAGCAGCTGGTGGTGGATAAATACCCCAGCTCCCTCACCCTCAGGTGGGATGACCCCCAGAGCTCCCTAGCAAGACCAAGCCCTGGTTACCTACAGTGGAAACTTGCTTGATCACATACTGTTTACGTTCCACCCTCTTTTCCCTTTCTCACTTCTCCTCTCCCCTACTGGTGCTTCCTGATATCACCTCCCAGATAAACCACTTGCACCCGAACCCTTGTTCCAGGGTCTGCCTCAGGCAGGGGGACCCCAAACATGTCCTTGTGCTACATTTGTGCTATCCACGTAGTAGCTTATTTAATCATCACCATGACCACATGAGGAACACAGGTAAATATTAAAATCCTGTCTTAGTCTGCTCAGGCAGCCATAACAAAATACCACAGACTGGGTGGCTTATACAGGAAACATTTATTCTCTCACAGTTCTGGAAGCCGGGAAGTCTAAGAGCAAAGTGTTAGCAGGGTTTGTTCCTGGTGAGGGCTCTCTTCCTAGCTTGCAGATTAGCCACCTTCTTTCTGTGTCCTCATATGTCAGAGAGAGAGAGTTCTGATGTTTCCTCCTGTTCTTTTTTTTTTTTTTTTGAGACAAAAATCTCAAAAAAAAATATTTTTTTTAGGCAAATCACATTTTTTTGTCACCCAGGCTGGAGTACAGTGGCGCAATCATAGCTCACTGCAGCCTCAAACTCCTAGGTTCAAACGATCCTCCCACCTCAGCCCCTTGAGTAGCTGGGACTACAAATGTGCATCAGCTATTTTTTTTTTAATTTTTTGTAAAGATGGGGTCGTGCTATATTGCCCAGGCTAATCTTGAACTCCTGGGCTCAAGTGATCTTCCCACCTCGGCCTCCCAAAGTACTGGGATTACAGGCATGAGCCATGGCATGGGTCTCTTCCTGTTCTTATAAGGGCACTAATACCATCATGAAGTCCCCCATGACCTCATCTAACCCTAGTTACCTCTTAAAGGCCCCATCTCCAAATACCATCCCATTATAGGTTAGGGCTTCAACTCATGAATTTGGAGGCGGACGCAATTTAATCCATAGCAAATCCCCTTAATCACATCAAGTAAGACAGAGTTACAGGAGGGTTTGTGACTCCTCCAGGGTCCCATTTTCCTAGAAGCCAGGCTAAGAGCCCCTCGACGCAGGAACGGCCCTTTCTACTCGCAAACAAAGAGAAAAGCCAAGGAGAAGCCAACACAGAGTCTGGCTCCGCAAACCAGGCAGGATTGTTAAAGACCTCCTGGGCTTGGGGATGGGGTAGGCGGATTCCGGCTCCACAGCTGCGTCTCCAAGGGGCCCGTGGCTGAGAGGGGGGTTGGCTGTGTGTTTCTTCCTCCCCTTTCAGATCCTGACCGGCGAAGACTGGAACGAGGTCATGTACGACGGGATCAAGTCTCAGGGGGGCGTGCAAGGCGGCATGGTATTCTCCATCTATTTCATTGTACTGACGCTCTTCGGGAACTGTATCCTTCATGGAAGGAGATAAGGGGACAGGCCTGGACCTCTGGCAGAGGAGAGGTGGCAGGGGCTCAAGGGAGGGTACTGAGAGACCCAGATACCCAGGGCCCAAGTGGTGTCCCACCAATGGTTGCTTTTCCTGACTCAGACATTTGCAGACACCCTCCTGAATGTGTTCTTGGCCATCGCTGTGGACAATCTGGCCAACGCCCAGGAGCTCACCAAGGTGGAGGCGGTGGGAGAATGTTTCTCTGGCAAAGTTACCGCCTGCCCATGGCAGATCAGGACGGGGGTGGGGGTGGGGGTGGGGGTGGGGGCATGGGAACAGGGTCAGAACTTTTGCCGGGGATGCACCGTGCAAAGAGAAGGCACCTCTCCCCCCACTCCCAGAAACAGACTGTCCCTCATCAAGCAAATTAAACAGCCAAGAGGGTGGGAAGGGGGAAGGCAGTGAGGTCGCTGCAGGAAACAGATGGCAAACTAAACCAAAAGGCCGTTTACAGGGAGTAAGCAGGGTTTCCAAGGAATGGTGTAGCCCCCAGGCTAGTGGATGGGAGAGGGAGTGCTGTTATGGGGACCCAGTCAGAGCTGGGGCCAAGGAAAAACGGCTGCCACCAGCCCTGGGACCTTAGAGGACCCAGAACCATGGCAGGGCACAGATGGAGTGGCCAATAAATGTCCCCACCTTCTCCCTTCCTCTGGCTTCCTGCTGGAGCCTCCCCTTAGCCAAACGCAGCGTGTTAAGAGCTAGCCTCGGTCCAGCCCAAGCCTCTCCCCAAGGACCCTATTAAGTTAAGATTACATGTAACAGGTACAGGGTCTTCCTCTCAGCCCTGGGGTCTCCCTCAGCATTGCAGCCCCACCTCCAGTGCCTCGAGGTGTTCAGGACATGTTTGTGAAATTGAACCGAACTAAGCAGACATTGCCAACGCTCCATCTGCCGGCCCTGGCAGGAGGGAGAGAGAGTTTCCCGGCCCCAGCTCCCACTGGAGGGAAGCGGAAGTCTCTGCCATCCCAAGCACACGGCCACAAGCCTGGCCACCGTGGAGCTGGCTGGCATGGCTGAGCCGAGGGCTGATCCAGCCATGAGCTCATCCAAGTTCCAAGAGTCTATCCTCAGGGGCTGGTGCAGGAGGGTAGGAGAAGGGGAGGGAGAAAGGCCAGTTCATTTATCTCCTGGGAGGTGTGGACATGCCTCTCCAGACCCACATTCTTTCTTTCATTGATCCTACAAGCATTTCTTGGTCATTTAATACGTGTTTTTAATCCTATTCAATCCTCATGGAAACCTTAGGAGCCAAGTTCTCTGAGCCCCATTTTACAGATTTCCTCATTCAGTAAGCACTTAATGAGCACCTACTGTGTGACCAAGGCCCTGGTCGAGGACTTAGGGATTAAGCAGTGAACAAAAAAAAGGCAAAAATCCCTGCCTTCGTGGAGCAGGGATTCAAGAGGGGAGACAGACAAGAAACAAGATAAATTTGTAAACATACGTAGCTTGTCAGTTGGTGATAAATGTGACAGAGAAAAATTCAGTAGGGAAAGTCGGGGAGAGTTGGAATTTTAAATGAGATATGTGTCATGCAGAGAGGTTGAGAGACTTGCCCAAGGCCACACAGCAGTAAATTGTGGAGCTGGGATTTGAAAGCAGGCCGTCTGGGTCTGCAGCTTGTGCCCTTAACTGCTGTGTACCAGTTGCTTGAATTTGAGCATGTTTTATGCTCACTTGGGAACCTGTGGGAAATGCAGATTCCAGGGCCCAACACTGGTTCTATAGATTATTTGGGGAGTCTGAGGATCTGCATTGTAGGTGTTTCTGAGGCAGATGGTCCAGAGACCTGGCTCTGAAAAATGCTGGGAATGGTGCCAGGAGGGGTGGGGGTGGCCCTATGAGAACAGGGTGGCCAGCCAGATCCCATCTCCATGTTGTCTCTGACAGTGTCCTGATCTGACCATTTCCGAGGTGGTAAGGTTGCTCCCTGTTCCAGTGATTCAGAGCACAGCGGGAGAGCTGCCTGCAATGGCATGACTTTTCTTATGGGCGGGTTCATTTCTGGCCATTTCTTTCTCGTTGCCTTTTCTTTGCTTTTTCTTTGTTGGCTTTTCTGTTTTACGAATGAGGCCCTGCATGAAGGCTGAAGAAGGATTTAAAGTCCAAAAACGTCTTTTTCTGTATGTATTTTTAAAACCTCTTCCCCCATTCTCCTCCTCTCTGAACCTAACCACCAGTGAGCAGCAGCACCCTGGGCAGTTGGCTGTAGCCCAAGTGCCCTGCTCTCCTCTCCCCACCGCCTTCCTGTCATGGGGGCTGGGACTATAAATTCCTCTCCTGATTCTCCTTCTGGGGGCTGTTGACAGTGCATGGCATGGGCCATCGGATGCCAGGCTCTTCTGCGTGTGAGGGTAGTTGGTGTTTTTTGAAAGTTGGTTCAGAGAGTTCACATGGCTCAGAAAGCCTAGTGAGAGGAAAATCTTTGCATTGCTTTCCAGCTCATTAAGACAGGATGCAGGGGCCAGGCACGTTGGCACATGCCTGTAATCCCAGCACTTTGGGAGGCCGAAGCGGGAGGATCATTTGAGGCCAGAAGTTCAAGACCAGCGTGGGCAACATAGACCCTGTCTCTACAAAAAAAAAAAAAAATTAAATGTATACAGGCATAGTGGCATGCACCTGTAGTCCCAGTTGCTTGGGAGGCTGAGGTGGGAGGATTGCTTGAGCCCAGGAGTTCAAGGTTACAGTAAGCTATGATTGTGCCACTGCACTCCAGGCTGGGCAACTAAGGGAGACTCTGTCTCTGAAAACAAACAAAAGAAAAAAGAAAAAAACCAGGCTGCAGGAAAGTCTTCCTTGTAGGAAGAGAAGGAACATTTTTATTTTTTGTTATCTGGCTGTGTGTTAAAATAGGCTTCATAATGAGTTAGATGTCAAACTTATACACAGAGGGGATAGCAATACACTTAACCAATAGCAGGTACCCATTCCAATTGGGGAGCCTTGGTTCTGATTGGTCGAAATATTTCAAATGTTGCCTCTGGTCAGCAACAGGGTCAGAAGTGAGTCCCCAAGGCCTAGTTCATGTTTTGTGAACAAAGATTCCATGTGCCTTTTAGGACGAGCAAGAGGAAGAAGAAGCAGCCAACCAGAAACTTGCCCTACAGAAAGCCAAGGAGGTGGCAGAAGTGAGTCCTCTGTCCGCGGCCAACATGTCCATAGCTGTGTAAGTGCCCCTAATCCCTGGGATGCTACCCCGGCTCCTCAACGTCCACACTATCCCAGGCACAGATTTGGGAAGCAGTGGGGGTGGTCCTTGGCAGAATTGAGCTTTAGGAAGAGACACTTCCTGTCCTTCCACCCACTTTCACTCAATAAATATTTAGTTAGCAGCTATTATGTACCCAGCACTGTTCTAACTTCTGGGGATACAGCATTAACAAGGAGAAAAAAAAATCCCACCTGTGTGTAGCCATTCTAGCAAGGGAAGGAGTCAATAAATTAGATAAATAAGTAAATTATATATTGTGTTAGAAGGCGATGGAACTACAGAGAAAGTAAGGGAGGGAAATAGAAAATGCTGGAAGTGATTTAAACAAAGTTGTCAGGGAAGACATCACCTACGATAGGGGTCCCCAGTCCCTGGGCTGTGGACTGGTACCAGTCCGAGGCCTATTAGGAACGGGGCTGCACAGCAGGAGGTGAACAGTTGGCAAGCAAGCATTACTGCCTGAGCTCCGCCTGCTGTCAGATCAGCAGGCATTAGATTCTCATAGGAACACAAACACTATTGTGAACGGTGCATCTGAGGGATCTAGGTTGCGTGCTCCTTTTAAGAATCTAATGCCTGATGATCTCAGGTGAAACAGTTTCATCCCAAAACCACCCCCCCACCTAGGTCTGTGGAAAAACTGTCTTCCACAAAACTGGCCCCTGGTGCCAAAAAGCTTGGGGACTGCTCATCTAGAAGGTTACATGGCCGGAAGGAGGTGAGGGAGGAGCCATTGGGGGGCCTGGGGAAGAGCATCCCAGGCAGAGGGAACAGCATAAGCAATGGCCCTGAGGCAGGAACATGCCTGATGTGAAGGAGGCCTGTGTGACTGGAATCAAATAGTAAGTGTGAGGAAGTGAAGGCAAGGAGATGACAAGCAGATTACACAGGGCCTTCTGGGTCAGGGGGAGGACTTGGGCTTTTGCCCCTAGCCAGGTGGGAGCCATGGAGGGTTCTTGAGCAGAGGAGGCTTGGACCTGACTCAGATGCTCACAGACTCCTTCTAGCATTCAGTGGGGAGTAGAGGGTGGAGAGCAGGGGTGGGAGGCTGAGATGTGGGTTGGTTAGCCTGGGTCATCCATCCAAGCTACAGTGCCTAGCAATGCTCTAAGTCCTGTGACCACGCCACTGCAGGAAAGAGCAACAGAAGAATCAAAAGCCAGCCAAGTCCGTGTGGGAGCAGAGGACCAGTGAGATGCGAAAGCAGAACTTGCTGGCCAGCCGGGAGGCCCTGTATAACGAATTGGACCCGGACGAGCGCTGGAAGGCTGCCTACACCCGGCACCTGCGGCCAGACATGAAGACGCACTTGGACCGGCCGCTGGTGGTGGACCCGCAGGAGAACCGCAACAACAACACCAACAAGAGCCGGGCGGCCGAGCCCACCGTGGACCAGCGCCTCGGCCAGCAGCGCGCCGAGGACTTCCTCAGGAAACAGGCCCGCTACCACGATCGGGCCCGGGACCCCAGCGGCTCGGCGGGCCTGGACGCACGGAGGCCCTGGGCGGGCAGCCAGGAGGCCGAGCTGAGCCGGGAGGGACCCTACGGCCGCGAGTCGGACCACCACGCCCGGGAGGGCAGCCTGGAGCAGCCCGGGTTCTGGGAGGGCGAGGCCGAGAGAGGCAAGGCCGGGGACCCCCACCGGAGGCACGTGCACCGGCAGGGAGGCAGCAGGGAGAGCCGCAGCGGGTCCCCGCGCACGGGCGCGGACGGAGAGCCCCGACGTCATCGCGCGCACCGCAGGCCCGGGGAGGAGGGCCCGGAGGACAAGGCAGAGCGGAGGGCACGGCACCGCGAGGGCAGCCGGCCGGCCCGGGGCGGCGAGGGCGAGGGCGAGGTTCCCGACGGCTGCGAGCGCAGGAGGCGGCACCGGCACGGCGCTCCAGCCACTTACGAGGGGGACGCGCGGAGGGAGGACAAGGAGCGGAGGCATCGGAGGAGGAAGTAAGTGGAGGTGACCTCGAATCCGGAGAAATGACAGTAACAATAATGACAACAGCCAAAGTAGCACGTGCTGTGTATTTTTTTTATAAAAATATATTATAAAATGCTGTATTTGGCCAGGTGCAGTGGCTCACGCCTGTAATCCCAGCACTTTGGGAGGCCGAGGAGGGTGGATCACGAGGTCAGGAGTTCAAGACCAGCCTGACCAAGATGGTGAAACCCCATCTCTAATAAAAATACAAAAATTAGCCGGGCACGGTGGCAGGCGCCTGTAGTCCCAGCCACTGGGGAGGCTGAGGCATGAGAATTGCTTGAAAACGGGGGGCGGAGGTTGCAACGAGCTGAGATCATACCACCGCACTCCAGCCTGGGCGACAGAGTGAGACTCCATCTCAGAAAAAAAAAAAAAATGCTGTATTTGGCCAGGAGCAGTGGCTCATGCCTGTAATCCCAGCACTTTGAGAGGCCGAGGCGGGCGGATCACTTGAGGTCAGGAGTTGGAGAACAGGCTGGCCAATATGGTAAAACCCCGTCCCTACTAAAAATACAAAAATTAGTGATGGTTCCCACCTGTATTCCCACTACTCAGGAGGCTGAGGCGGGAGAATCGCTTGAACCTGGGAGGTGGAGGTAGGTTGCAGTGAGCTGAGATCGTGCCATCACACTCCAGCCTGGGCAACAGAGCAAGACCCTGTCTCAAAAAAAAAACAAAAAACGCTGTATGTTTTTGTTTTTTTGACACAGGGTCTCACCTTGTTGCCCAGGCTGGAGTGCAGTGGCACAGTCATAGCTCACTGCAGCCTCTACCTCCCAGGCTCAAGCCATCCGCCTCAGCCTTACAAGTAGCTGGGACCACAGGCATGTGCCACATGCCTGGCTAATTTTTGTAGAGACAGTGTTTTGTAGAGACAGGGTTTCACAATGTTTCCCAGGCTGGTCTCAAACTCCTGAACTCAAATATTCCACCTGCTTTAGCCTCCTTAAAGTGCTGGGACTACAGGTTTGAGCCACCGCACCCAGCCTAATTTTTTTACCTTTAGTAGAAATGAGGTCTGGCTCTGTTGCCCAGGCTGGTCTCCAACTCCTGGCCTCAAGCAATCATCCCACCTCAGTCTCCTAAAGTGTTCAGATTAGAGGCTTCACAGATGGGGAAACTGAGAGATTGAGTGAGCTTCTCAAGGTCACGCATCTAACCAGTGTCCTTGAACCCAGGCTATCTGGCACCAGAGGGCTTGAGCATTTCAGGGAAACTATTAAGAGAAGCCCCACTGTCGTCCAGAATTATATAGTCTTCCGTGTTCTTGCTGTGTGACTTTTGGAAAGTGACTTCATATCTCTGGGCCTCACACGATGGAAATAGTGGGATCTAATTGAGTCATTGCCAGGATTGAATGAGGTAATGTATGCAAAGGGCCTGGAAGAGCAGCTGACACATAATAAGTGCTCGGTAAATTTAGAGCATTTTTGGCCATTTTCAGCCAATTCTATTTACCTAATGCTATTCTTTGGAAGTTTGAAAAGCCACTCTGTTGGGAGGCCAAGGTGGGAGGATCACTTGATACCAGGAGTTGGAGACCAGTCTGGGCAATAGAGGCAGACCCCATCTCTATAAAATATAAAAAATTAAACAGATGTGGTGGCATGCACCTGCAGTCCCAACTACTTGGGAGGCTGAGGCAGGAGGGTCACTGGAGCCCAGGATTTCTAGGCTGTGATGAGCTATGATCGCACCACTGCACTCCAGCCTGGGCGACAGAGCAAGGCTTTGTCTCAAAAAAATAAAAATAAAGAAAAAGAAAAGCCACTCTGGGCCCTAAGAATTAAAGGGAGAGCAGAATTTCAAAGCTTTGGACGCAGCGGGATGTAGTGGCTCATGCCTGTAGTCCCAGCACTTTGGGAGGCCAAGGTGGGAGGATCCACTTGAGCCCTGGAGTTCTAGACCAGCCTGCACAACATAGTGAGACCTCACCTTTTAAAAATAAATAAAAATGTTAGAAAGCTTTTGAGGCATCTTCCAGGCCAGCACCTTATCCATTCAGAACCAGCATCCTCTTTTTCATAATGATATTTTGTATTACTTTCTAGAAGGTGCTGTAGTGATTCTGCATATAGAGACTCAACAACTTACCCATTAAAATAGACATCGTAGACATTGTCCTATTACAAATTAACCTGCTCTTAGTCCTCTTTTATATTACCATCAGGGCACAATATTGATTTTTTTAATGATGGGTTTAAGTGATCCTGTTGTATGACATATGAACTAGGCCAGCACTTCTCAAAATCTAATGTGTATGTGAATCCCCAGGGATCTTGTTAAAACACAAATTGTAATTCGGTAGGGCTAAGGACTCAGTGGAGCCTGAGATTCTGCATTTGCAACGAGCTCCCAGATGAGGCTGATACTAATGGTCCAGGGACCACATTTTGAGTAATGAGACTCTGAAGGACATAGTGAAGTAATTCTGATATGTACACCCATACACAAAATCACCATGAAGTGACAGGCACAAATGATGGCTGACTCTGGGTTATGTGGACAATTCAAACCACATGAGGGGAGTTGCCAGCAGTGTCAAGATGTTCCACAATGTGGAACACCTCTTGGCAAAGTTCATATACAAAAGAGGCTAGTCTTTCTTCCATTTATTTAATAGTTGCATTGCAGGAAAATGCAATGTATATTAAAAACATACAAAAAATATGTTGTGTTCTTATGTAAAACAAAGTTAGGTTTAAACTAAAGGCACCGGATCAGGTGCAGTGGCTCCCACCTGTAATCCCACTGCATTGGGAGGCTGAGGAAGGAGAATCGCTTGAGGCCAGGAGTTCGAGACCAACCTGGGCAACATAAGGAGACCTCCATCTCTACAAAAGAATTTTTTTTTAATTAGGCAGGTGTGGCGGCAGGTGCCTGTAGTTCTAGCTACTTGGAAGGCTGAAGCAGGAGGATTGCTTGAGCCCAGGAGTTCAAGATTACAGTGAGCTATGATTATGCCATTGGATTCCAACCTGGGCAACAGAACAAGTCCTTGTCTCAAAAAAAAAAAAAAAAAAAAAAAGAAAGAAAGAAAGAAAGAAACCCAAACAAACAAACTAAAAGCACAGGTAATTACAAGCAAGATTTTTCACCTCTTTAAGGGACATTACAAAGTCATGAAGAGGAAAAGATAAGTCTTTCCCATATGGGACTGTCGTGTACATGGTAGGGTATTTAGTATAACTGCCTACCATTCTCTAAGTGCCTGCAGTGCCCCTCAATCATTACGTTATTAGGTTTCCACATAGTTCTACAACACTTTCCTGAAAACCATTGTTCTAGGTCATTCTTTCACTTCAATCTTCTCCTATAGGTTTATGCGTTCATTCAGTTAGTATTTACTAAGTGCCTACTATATTCTAAGCTCATGCTGTGAGTTCAGTCACACAACTACAAGTGAAGTGGTCTGAGGCATTCTAATAAATACGACCAAGAAACTGTTCCCAGGGTCTCAGGGCAGGTTTCCAGAGGAGCAATCTGAGAAGGGAGTAGAGTGTTTCAGTCTAACAACAGCATGTGCAAAGGCCCTGGGGTGGACCAGAAGGAGGCCAGTTTGCAGGACATGAATAGTGACGAGAAAGTGACAGACAAAGAAATTGAAGGTGCATTGATGAGACTCTGAGGCTGTCAGTCACTCAGGGGAATGAGAGGTCAAAACGGGAACTTAGGTGGAATAAAGTGTTTACCACAGCACTCTCTATATAGTAAAGACCAATGAAGAGCCAGGTACAGGCCAGTGTGATGGTTCACGGCTGTAATCCCAGCACTTTGGGAGGCAGAGGCAGGTGGATCACCTGAGGTCAGGGGTTCGGAACCAGCCTGGCCAACATGGCGAAACCCTGTCTCTACTAAAAATACAAAAAATTAGCCAGGCATGGTGGTGGACGCCTGTAATCCGAGCTACTCAGGAGGCTGAGACACAAGAATCATCCCGGGAGGCAGAGGTTACAGTGAGCTGAGATCACACCACTGCACTCCAGCCTGGGCAACAGAACAAGACTCTGTCTCAAAAAAAAAAAAAAAAAAAAAGCCTGGTACAGTGGTATGCACCTGTAATCCCAGCTATTCAAGAGGCTGAGGCAAAGGACTGCTTGAGCACAGGAGTTCGAGAGCAGCCTGAGCATTTAGAGAATGGGAGGCCGGTATACTAAATACCTTACCATGTACAAGACAGTCTCATATGGAAAAGAATTATCCTTTCCTCTCTTCATGACTTTCTATTGCTCCTCACACAGGTGAAAAATCTTGCTTGTAATTATCTATGCCTTTGGTTTGTTGGTTTATTTAGGGTTTTTTTTTTTTTTGAGGCAGGATCCTGCTCTGTTGCCCAGGTTGGATTGCAGTGGCATTGCTCATTTTAGAGATGAGCAAGACCTCATCTCTAAAAAAAAAAGAAAGACCAATGATTATTAATTACTCTTGCTATTATTACTAATATTACTATTATCAGCCTTATTAACAGATTTGCTATTATTGAAGGAGGCAGAGTGACAGGGACAGAATGTCTCTCCCTAACAATATGCCAGGAAGAGTTTTTGAAAGACAGCAGCAAACATTGGAAATTACAAGAGCAGCAAAGCCTAGGTGTGAAAGGCAAGGACTTTGGGGCAGGCAGTCACATTCCTGCCCTATCACTTCCAGGCTGTGTGACTTTCAGAATTTCACTCCTCCTCTCTGGGCCTCCATTTCCTCATCTATAAAATGGGGATAAGAATAGTAGCTACCTCCTACTCTGGGTATAAGATTTAACTGAGCTGGGCGTGGTGGCTCACGCTTGTAATCCCAGCACTTTGGGAGGCCGAGGCGGGTGGATCACAAGGTCAGGAGTTCGAGACCATCCTGGCTAATACGGTGAAACCCCATCTCTACTAAAAATACAAAAAAAAATATTAGCCGGGTGTAGGTGGTGCACGCCTATAGTCCCAGCTACTCGGGAGGCTGAGGCAGGAGAATGGCATAAAACCCGGGAGGCGGAGCTTGCAGTGAGCCGAGATCGCTCCACTGCACTCCAGCCTGGGAGACAGAGTGAGACTCCCTCTCAAAAAAAAAAAAAAAAAAAGATTTAACTGAGTTAGTACATGTAAAATGCTTTGAGTAGTTCCTGGCTTATAACAAGAGCTCAATAAATGTTAGCAATTTTTTTGTAGCGTTTTGGGGTCTCACTATGTTGCCCAGGCTGGTGTCAAACTCCTGGCCTCAAGAAATTCTCCCACTTTGGCATCCCAAAGTGCTGGATTTACAGACATAAGACACCATGCCTGGCCATGTTAGCTGTTATTAATATGAATATTATTAAGTACTCAATGCTATTTTTAGCAGTAATAGTAAGCACTCAGTAAGTGTCAGCTAATGCTGTTATTAATACTCTCATCAATAAACATAAAAAACAATAAGGACCCAGCTTGCCCAAATCCCACAGATGGTTCCTGCTCCCTCTCTTCTTCAGAGGAAGAAAATATCTTCCCACTTTCACCCCCATAGCCTCAGCTGGCCAGACCCCCATTCTGAACCAGGAGAGTACTGCTAATTCCATTATTAATAGACACGTCAAACAACCTGGCCAGGAGAGACATTATTCATTTGGCTGATAAAGAGGTTCTAAGGCTCTTTGGAAATAAAACTTCATGAAGATTCATGCACTTTAAGAGAAAAAAAAATCCAAGATCAGTCATTCATCTGCTTTAAAGAAAGTGGCAAAGATAAAACTTTATTTGAGAATATAAAATAATAAAAAGACATTTTAGTTCTCTGTTGTGACAAAGCCAGTGGCCTTCAGAGATCTGCCTTGTGCATTTTTCCTCTTCTTCAGTCATTCCTTGAGGTTTTTGCAAATGTACCCTGTGTTTTTCATTCTTCAGCATATTGATAATTTTTTTTTTTTTTTTTGAGACGTGGTCTCGCTTTGTCACCCAAGCCCCGGAGTACAGTGGTACAATCACGGCTCACTGCAGCCTCAACTTCCTGGGCTCAGGTGATTCTCCCACCTCAGCCTCCCGAGTAGCAGGGACTACAGGTGTGCACGACCATACCTGGCTAATCTTTTGTATTTTTTGTAGACACAGGGTTTTGCCACGTTGCCAAGGCTGGTCTCCAACTCCTGGGTTCAAGCAATCCTCCCACTTCAGCCTCCCAAAGTGCTGGGATTATAGGAGTGAGCTACCTTGCCAGGCTGATGATATGTTTTTCCTTTTTATTCACTTTGTCTTCTCCTCATTCCTACCTTCATCTGTCTTTCAGTGGCTCACTCCAGTGAAAAGTGGACTGACGCACATTCTATTTCATATAATTCAATGGCTGCTGGCCCCAGATCCCCCATACCAGGTGGCCGAGCCCAGTGGCCCCGCAGGGTGGACAAAATGAGGGTGGAACTTTCCCAGACTGTCAGTAAAAATCTATGGAGGACAGAGCTTCTGCCTCTCTCTTGCAGCCAGGCAGTGCCTCCTCCCAGGCCTGCCTGGGTGCAAAGGGAACTTTTGCCAAGACCTGCTCCACTCTAGAATTCTTATCTTTGCTGTTCGCATCCTAATTCCACCTGCATCTGTCACCATGACAACCTGCTCCCCAAAAGGAACAGGAAGAGAGATGCTGGACTTTTGAGCTCCACAGTTTATCCTGCATGGGGGCAGGGGGTGGTTGATTATTTAGCACTCTAATTCTTACGGTACCCCCAATGGGCCCAAGTTGCTTTTTTTTAAAAAAACAGTCTTGCTCTGTTACCCAGGCTGGAGTGCAGTGGCACAATCATAGCTCACTGTAGCCTCGAACTCCTGGACTCAAATGATCTTCCCACCTCAGCCTCCCAAATAGCTGAAACAACAGTCTCGTGCAACTACGCCCAGCTATTTTTTTTTTTTAAGAGATAGGGTCTCACTATGTTGCCCAGACTGATCTCAAACTCCTGGGCTCAAGCGATCTTCCTTCCTCAGCCTCCCAAAGTGCTAGGATTACAGGCGTGAGCCACTGTACCAAGCTGCCCCATTAAAGCTTCGAACACCAGAGAGCCCAGCTCAGCTGTTTTCCAGCTGGGTAACACCGGGCAAATGACTTTGCCTCTCTGAACCTCAGTCTCCTCCTCTGTGAAATGGGGCCGATCACTATACCCACCTCGGATGGTGGTGGTTGCAGGGATTAAATGAGTTAATACGTGAGGTCCTTAGGACAGGGGGTGGGGACACAAGGAGATGAGCAATAAACAGGGACTGCTGTTATTATCACCCCCACATAATCTGATCCCGGGGTCTGAGTGTGCCCCAGGCAAGGTGTCCGCAGCCCTCCGCAGAAGGATGCCCAAGTGATTAGCTGGCACAAGAACGCCATGCACAGCAGGTGTTATGCAACTGGCCACCTATTCCAGGCAGAGGATGCCAAATCCCCAGGGGGAAGGGGGAAGGGGGAAGGGGCACAGCTTCAAAGTTTTCTGCCCCTTTTTTTGTTCTCCTTGGAGACACTTTGGGAATGAAACCTCCTGGAAACTGATATTAGGCCTCTGCAGGCTGAGCTTGTTAAAATTTCCCAACAAACAGAGCCAACAGAAGCTCTACAAGGAAGCAAAAACAAGACAAAACAAACATTGGCAGACCCTTTTCCATCCGCTCTTGGTAGATGGTATTCCTCTAAGAAAATGCCACCACGAGTTTCTCCAGGGCCTCTTGAGCTGGTGGCCAAAGGATTTAGGTTCTCTTTGAAATTATAACTTAACTGGGCCTGCTTTATGGCAGGGATATCACTCTCTTAAATGTGTGTATATATATACAGGGCCAGGCATGGTGGCTCACACCTATAATCCCAGCACTTTGGGAGGCCAAGGCAGGTGGATCGCTTGAGCCCCAGGAGTTCAATACCAGCCTGAACAACCTAGTGAGACCCTGTCTCTACAAAAATTAATAAAAAATAACCAGGCATGGCAGTGTGTGCCTGCAATCCCAGCTACCCGGGGTGGGAGGATCGCTTGAGCCCAGGAGTTAAAGGTTGCAGTGAGCTATGGTCACACCACTGCACTTCAGCCTGGGCAACAGAGCCAGACCCTGTCTCTTAAAAATAGATTATTATTATTATACACACACACGCACACACACACACACGCACGCACACATACATTACAGATGATGAGAACATACTCTCAGCCAGGTTTTCATATGATACACAACTTCTCAAAAAGCATCACAAGCAGGTTAGAATTAGCGATTTCTTTGTGGACTGTCCAAGATGTTGAGGAAATACTGGTTTAGAATTTACCTCACAGGCCTGGCGCGGTGCCTCACGCTTGTAATCCCAGCACTTTGGGAGGCCGAGGCGGGCGGATCACAAGGTCAGGAGATCGAGACCACGGTGAAACCCCGTCTCTACTAAAAATACAAAAAATTAGCCGGGCGTGGTGGCGGGCGCCTGTAGTCCCAGCTACTCGGAGAGGCTGAGGCAGGAGAATGGCGTGAACCCGGGAGGCAGAGCTTGCAGTGAGCCGAGATTGCGCCACTGCACTCCAGCCTGGGCGGCAGAGCGAGACTCCGTCTCAAAAAAAAAAAAAAAAAAAAAAAGAATTTACCTCACTTAGGCCAGAAATGGTGGCTCACACCTGTAATCCTAACACTTTGGGAGGCCAAGGCCAATGGATCTCTTGAAGCCAGGAGTTTTAGCCTGGCCAACATGGCAAAATCCTGTCTCTACTAAAACTACAGAAAAAAAAAAAAAATTAGCTGGGTGTGGTGGCACACGCCTGTAGTCCCAGCCACACTGGAGGCTGAGGCAGGAGAATCACTTGAACCTGGGAGGCGGAGGTTGCAGTGAGCCGAGATCGTGCATTACACTTCAGCCTGGGTGACAGAGCAAGACTCCATCTCAAAAAATAAGATAGATAAGATAAATATATACAATATATATGTAGTATATATAATATAGAAACTACAGAACAAGTGATCTTTGTATGTTTCCAAAATATAACAGTGGGACAGGCATAGGATAGACGTTCCCTTTGCAAAAGGGAGAAATTGGAAGGGATAAAGAGGTCACCAGTCCTAGGCAAGTGCTAAATCCAGCAAGACAAATCCCATTAGGTTTCAAGGCCTGAGAATAATCCTCGGTGACTCTCAGCTCATTAACATACTTAGTTCTCAGAGCCAGACTCAATGAGGTTACGGCCTGCATGTTATGGGTCAGGAACTGAGGCTAAGTAACTCACTGGAGATTATGTGGTAAAGAAGGTCCAGGATCATTGCTTCAGTCTCCAGGATATGGGGAAGGTTCTACTCCTGTTATCTCAAATTTTAAAATGTGGGAACTAAGGCTCAGAGAGGTTAAGCAAATCACACAGGGTTGTACAGCTAATGATGTTGCCGAGATTTACCCGTGTGTAGTGGCTCATGCCTATAATCCCAGCATTTTGGGAGGCTGAGGCAAGAGGATCACTTGAGCCCAGGAGTTTGAGACCAGCCTGGGCAATATAGTGAGACCTCATCTCTACAAAAAGAAAAATTAAAAAGTTAGCCAGTCGTGGTGGCAGGCACCTGTAGTCCCAGCTACTGGGAAGGCTGAGGTGGGAGGATTGCCTGAGCCTGGGAGGTGGAGATTACAGTGAGCTGAGATCGCGCCACTGCACTACAACCTGGGCAACAGAGTGAGAGAGACCCTGTCTCAAAGAAAAAAAAGAAAAAAAAAAAGAAAGACATTGCCGAGATTCAAATCCAGGTCAGCCTGTCTTCTGAAATGTCACTCTATGACCCACTCACGAAACTGAGAAGGCAGAAAGTTGCTTGGGCCTGCCCATTTCCCCTGTGCAGTCTCAGAGAAACAGTGGAACTGCCTCGGTTTCTCCTTCCGGGAAGTATTCATAGAAGCATCCCACTTACCTACTTTGGTCTGAAAATAAATTAGCTTGTCTCTCTTCTGCTTACTAAAAACACCAGGGGTTTTTGCAAGTTAAAATGCAAAAATAAAATGAGGAGAATGGTGCTGGTAGTTTAGCCAGTGGGAAGCCCTCTGGGGAAAGCCAGCCTTTTATTTATTACTTATTTATTTATTTATTCTTTCTAGATAGATTTGTGGGAAACCAGGGCTGTGTTGTCCGGGGGTCTGTAGTCCGGAAGGCATCAGATGGGCTACTAAGTGAGTCTTTGTCCACCTGCAGATGGCAGGAGGCAGGGCCCAGATGTCCATGACTTGGAGAGGCAGGGGTTGATGGGAGGTCTGAGGCTGTGGGATCTCTCCTGTGGCCTCAGTATCCTCATCTGGATAATGGGGACATTCTGGCCATGCACGGCGGCTCTATATATCCAGCACTTTGGGAGGCCTATAATCCCAGTACTTTGGGAGGCCCATAATCCCAGCACTTTGGGAGGCCGAGGTGGGTGGATCACTTTAGGCCAGGAGTTCAAGCAGCCTGGGCAACATGGTGAAGCCCTGTCTCTACTGAAAATAGAAAAACTAGCTGGGTGTGGTGGTGCACGCTAGTAATCCCAGCTATTCGGGAGGCTGAGGCACAAGGATCACTTGAATTCACGAGGCAGAGATTGCAGTGAGCCAAGATCCCGCCACTGCACTCCAGCCCGGGCAACAGAGTGAGGCTCTGTCTCAGTTAAAAAAAAAAAGAAAAAGAAAAGGAAAGAAAGAAAAAGAAAATTGGGGTATTTGTTTATCATTTGACTGTAAGTTACCCAGCATTGACTGTGTGAGAGGCCCTGTACTAGGCAGTGAAAACTCAGCTATGAATAAGAAAGTTAAAAACAAGCTGGGCATTGTGATTTACACCTGTAATCCCAACATTTTAGGAGGCCAAGGAGGAAGAATCACTTGAGCCCAGGAGTTTGAGACCAGCCTGGGCAACATAGTGAGATGCCAGTCTCTACCAAAAATTTTAAAATTAGCCAGGCATGGTGGCGTGAGTCTGTAGCCTCAGCTACCTGGAGGCTGAGATGGGAGGATCACTGGAGCCCAGAAGTTCAAGGCTGCAGTAAGCTATGATCCTGCCACTGCACTCCGGCCTGGGCAACAGAGTGAGACCCTGTCTGAAAAAAAAAAAAAAAAAAAGAGGCCAAGTGCGGTGGCTCACACCTGTAATCTCAGCACTCTGGGAGGCTGAGGTGGGTGGATCACTTAAGGTCAGGAATTCGAGACCAGCCTGGCCAAAATGGTGAAACCCCGTCTCTACTGAAAAACAAAAAATTAGCCAGTCGTAGTGGTGGGCACCTGTAATCCCAGCTACTCAGGAGGCTGAGGCAAGAGAATCGCTTGAACCTGGGAGCCAGAGGTTGCAGTGAGCCAAGATCATGCCACTGTACGACAGAGCGAGACTCTATCTCAGAAAAAAGAAAGAAAGAAGGAAAAGAAATAAGATGATGGGGAGCTGTGGAAACCTGTCAGTGGGCATGTGAAGGTCTTGACCTCTGACCAAGAATTGAACAGGCCCCTCTCAATTCCAGGCGCTGCAGGGATCTGGAACACGACTTCTCCGTGACCAGACTGTACCCTTTCCTTTTCTTTTTTGGTTTTTTGGTGACAGGGTCTCACTCTGTCACCCAGACTGGAGTGCAGTGGGACGATCACGGCTCACTGCAGCCTCAGCCTCAACCTCCCAGGCTCAAGCAATCCTCCCACTTCAGCCTCCCAAGTAGCTAGAACTACAGGCACACAGCACCACGCCTATCAATTTATACATTTTTTGTAGAAATGGGGTCTCACTGTGTTGCCCAAGCTGGTCTTGAACTCCTGGCCTTAAGCAATCCTCCTGCCTCAGCTTCTCAAAGTGCTAGGATTACAGGTGTGAGCCACTGCACCCAGCCCAAATTGTACTCTTGAAAGATGGAATCTTAGCTAGAATCCTGAACTGTTGCCTTTTATCCTAACTCAGTTGTTGGTATTTTTTCATTCACTTGCCTTCCTCAGAGAGAACCAGGGCTCCGGGGTCCCTGTGTCGGGCCCCAACCTGTCAACCACCCGGCCAATCCAGCAGGACCTGGGCCGCCAAGACCCACCCCTGGCAGAGGACATTGACAACATGAAGAACAACAAGCTGGCCACCGCGGAGTCGGCCGGTCCTCACGACAGCCTCGGCCACGCCGGCCTGCCCCAGAGCCCAGCCAAGATGGGAAACAGCACCGACCCCGGCCCCACGCCGGCCATCCCTGCCATGGCCACCAACCCCCAGAACGCCGCCAGCCGCCGGACGCCCAACAACCCGGGGAACCCGTCCAATCCCGGCCCCCCTAAGACCCCCGAGAACAGCCTTATCGTCACCAACCCCAGCGGCACCCAGACCAATTCAGCTAAGACTGCCAGGAAACCCGACCACACCACAGTGGACATCCCCCCAGCCTGCCCGCCCCCCCTCAACCACACTGTTGTGCAAGGTGAGACCCTCTGCCCTCACATCACTGGGCAGGGGACCTGGCGCCCCTGGAGCCAGAGGCTCTGCTGAGTGACCCTGGACTGTGACCCCATCTCTCTGGCCTCAGTTTCCTCCCCTGGAAAATGGGCATAGGCGTAGTTTCCTACCCCACAGGGCTGCGGAGCGTTCAGTGAGATAATTTGTGCACAGTGCCTGGCACGGGGATGTGTCCAGTCAGGTTTGCAATATCTCCTATGTCCTTCCTTCCCAAGGGGAGCCAGGAAGCCACCCCATTTGAGGAGTAATAGGGTCCTCTGATGGAAGCTTGAGGGGGTCAGATGATTGATTCTCTCGGCCCAGCACTGTCCAAAAAAAATGTAACACAGGCCACATGCAAATGTCAGTTTAAACTCTCTAGTTTAAACTCGCCACATTAAAAAAGGGGCCAGATGTACTGGCTCATGCCTGTAATCCCAGCACTTCAGGAGGCCGAGGTAGAGTGAGCCAAGATGGCACCTCTGCACTGCAGCCTGGGTGACAAAGCGAGACTCCGCCTCAAAAAAAAAAAAAAAAGGTGAACTGCTGAGTGGATTATGTGCTAAGTTCCTCTAGTGTCAGTTCTGTGTGAGAGATTTTCATGAGTTTGCTGGATAAAGGCTTTCCATGGTCCTGAGACCTAAGATCCTAAGGTCTTGTCACTGTGCCCATTTTATAGATGTAGGGACTGAGGCTCAGAGAGGCTCAGCCTGCCCGTGGGCACATAAGCAGGCTGGGCTGCAGAATGGAAGCTCCAGAGGCTGATGGCTCCTCCCCCTGAGTCAAGAGAGGTGTGCAAATGGGGGCACGCCGTGCAGTTTATGGGAGGTCCCAGTATTTCTATCTATTCAATGGGTCTCTTGGCACTCTCCCTACCTGCCTGCAAGTGAGGGTATGAAGGTCCAACAAGGATAGGGGCAGGTCTGTGTTAATATCCCGTGAGGGCCCCACCGCACTCAAGGCTATAGAGTGGTTGAGAGCAGGCTCTCGGGGGCCAGGCCGCCTGGGTTCCAAATGCCAGCTCTGCCACTTCCTGCTGTGTGACCTTAGACAAGTCACTTTACTTCTCTGTGCCTCAATGTCCTCATCTGTAAACAGGGGATCAGAATATATCAACCTCAGGGCCATACAAGGGTTCAGTGATGTCATAGGATGCCTGGTATATACAGCAGGCCCTTTATAAATGTCAGCCGCTTCTTGCCTGCCCTGGGAGTACACAGGAGTTCCCAGAGACTTGTGGGAAGTTGTGGAGGGAGCCCTGTGTTGGTTCTTGTCCCAACAGTGAACAAAAACGCCAACCCAGACCCACTGCCAAAAAAAGAGGAAGAGAAGAAGGAGGAGGAGGAAGACGACCGTGGGGAAGACGGCCCTAAGCCAATGCCTCCCTATAGCTCCATGTTCATCCTGTCCACGACCAACCCGTGAGTATGGCCCCCAGCAAGGGCAGGGGGGCCTGGGGCTCCCACCCGGGTGGCGGAAGTCAGGCCAGATAGAGGGCAGTGAGTGAGTGTTGACCACCATGAGTCCAGGGATACCCTTGAACAAGTTGAAAACGGATGCTCCTTCCGTAAGTCAAGTAAGATGATTTATCGCAATATACTTTGTTGGAAGAGACCCCTGTCCTGCCATCCACTAGAAAATCATTGTCATAAATAAACAAATCTTCACTGTCTGTGATGTAAGAGGCACCCCCTTAGAAATGGCTGCCTTGTGCAGTACACAGCCTGAACAACTGCACATGGCAGCCCTAGGACCTGAACTCTGTTCCTAACCTAGACTCTGTAAGGGTTTAGATTCTGGGCGGATAGCCTCTGAGTTCCATGGCCTTCTGTCTTGGGCATCTTTGAAACGGATAGATTATTTAGGGGAGAAATTTATCCCGTGAATGTGGTAGTGGCTCGGAGGTTGTTTTAGAATTGAATGTCTCCCAAGGATATTTCTTGAAAGCCTGACCCCTCAAAATGCTTCTTGACAATGAAGGATCATGTCAGATAAGATGGGGGAGAAGCTGCTTTCTATAATCTGCCTCTTGGCAACTCAGCCTGGGTAGTAATAAATAAAGGTACTTTTAAAATACTTTTTTATTTAGTTGACTTATCGATTTTACTAAGGAAACACTTATGTGGTATTTACTCAGTGCCAGGCACTGTTCTGAGTGCCTTAAATTTGTTTTTTTAATTTCTCTGAGGTTGTTACTATGCTTAGCTCCATTAGACAGATGAAAAAACTGAGGTCCAGAGACGTGAATTCACCTGCCCAAGGTCACACAGCAAGCCAGTGGGAGAGCTGGAGTTTGAGCCCAGACACTGGCTCTAGCCTCCTTGTTCTTAACCACTCAGCTCTGCTGCCCTTCACACAACCTTATGAACTATTTATTATTGGCTTCACTTATTAAGAGGTTAACTGGCACATCCCATTGGCACATTCAAGGCTCTGATAAGGCCTGCAATTCATAATTTCAATAACTAACTTTTTGGAGCCCCCATCATGAGCCTGGCATAAATTAACTCTTGGGTCTCACAGTTTTGTGAAGTAAGCACTAGTATTATGGCTATTTTACAGATGAGGGCACCAAGGCACAGAGGGGACAAGTAACTTGCCCAAGGTCACACAGCTAATTTTTAAAAAGAAAGAAAGAAATCTACTTAACCCATAGATTCACAATATTGTTTGACCCTGGGACATTTAATATCGAAAAGCCTTTTTATCTCCTACAGAATTAAGGACCGTATTTCTTCAACCTAGCTTGGGGATCAAGATACTTCAAGAGGGTCGTTTGGGAGTGATAGGAACTTTGCTAAACAGGGCATGTGAATGTCTTCTCTCACCGAGGTCCCCTCTGCCTTCTTGGGGTTCCAGGACCCAGAGAGGGCCCCCACCGGGAGGAGCTTAATAGTTTGTCGTGTATGAGGCCTTGGGGGTTGGAGATCTCAGGTAGTGGTAGGTAACATGAGATTATGGAAGAAAAGGGTTTGTGAGCATGTGGTCTGAGTGGACCTCTGCACGCCCACCTGTCTCCAACAGCCTTCGCCGCCTGTGCCATTACATCCTGAACCTGCGCTACTTTGAGATGTGCATCCTCATGGTCATTGCCATGAGCAGCATCGCCCTGGCCGCCGAGGACCCTGTGCAGCCCAACGCACCTCGGAACAACGTGAGTCCCACAGAGCACGCCCCTTCCTAGCCTGGCTGTTCTGCCTCAGGCCACTTTCTCCTGCATCCAAAATGCTCATAGGTAGGGTGGGATGTTGGCATCACCCCTAGGCATAGCCCTTATGGCTGCTGGTTGAGAGGGGAAACTCTGTTTCCTTGCGGATGCTCTTGGGAGCAAGACATTCCTTGAGGCAGTTTCTCTGTGAGCCTGGTGGGGAGGAGGTGACCCAGAGTGACTAGGGCTGAAAATTGCTGGATTCTCTAATGGAGGCGTGAGACTAGCAGGATATGGATGTTGCACATTCTCTACATGGAATAGGGGGGTTACTGGGGCAGGGGCGGTGCTCAGAGGTGGTCCCCTCCGCAGTAGACGTTTCCCTTTGGACACGAAGCTTTGAAAGAAACAACTGTTTGGCTCAGAAACACAGCCTAAGCTTTTGGTTTTTATGAAAGCAAGCCCCTTTGCGGATAGTGGGTCTCTTGACAACCCCTGTTAATTGAGCACTTGCTGTGTCCCAGGAAGAAATTCAGCATGCAGTATCTCATTTAATCCTCACAATGCGCCCCCACAACCCCCTGCCCAGGCATCCCCATTTGACAGATGGGAAAACTGAGGCTCAGGGGAATGAGAGAGTGGTAAGTGGCCTGTCCAGGGTCACACAGCAGAATTCCAACTCTGCATCCCCCTAAGCTCCCACTGCTTGCCCCAACTGTCTGCATTTACTAATCACCTACTGTATGCCACATATGGGTGTGCATAGCCCCTTTGAGTCCTGACAAGCAGGAATGAGTGCATGCTTGTGGTTGAGATGGGGAAACTGAGGCACCAACAGGCAAGGGCGTGCCTCAGCCATGGGCTGCGGGCAGAGGCTTGACCCCAGGGCCTGGTAGATGGTGGAATGGTGGCTCCTGTTTCCCTCCCCAGCTCCCTCCCTCATCCCTTATCTCCCAGCCCAGAGCCAAAAAAGTGTGTTTTCTGCTGGTCCAAGGCTCTGCTACCCTGGCTAAGGAGGTTAGGACCCAGGCAAAGCTGGCGAGCCCCATCCCTCAAGCCCGCCCACAGCTTACCATGCACTTTCCCTTCCTTCCCAGGCCTGGCAGGCCCCCCTGGGGACCCGATGGGGGAGATGGAAGGAAATAATTAGAACGCAGCTCCCGGAGGAAGCTAGAGCCAGTGCCCAGCCTCCTCAGAGTCCGCTTAGTTGCTTCCCGCAGCCTGGTTTTCCCCAGAGGCCTCCAGCAGCCAGGCGTAGGGAGTGGGTGTCCCAGGAGGGGTCCACAAACCCCCTACTGACTCGAGGAGGCTGGAGAAGGCGTTGCCTTTGGCAGGGAGGGCACAGGCATGGATGATCCAGGGGGCACGGCAGCTCCCAGGGCTGAAGGGAATCTAGGCAGCACTCAGACCAGGCCCCAGGGAGTGTTTGCAAAGAGCGTTCAGCTCCCCGGCCCCCTCCCTCGTCCATCTCGCAGTCGAAACTTCTCTACAAGAACACTGTGGCCCCATAACGTTCACACCACGCAACCACCATCCAGGGCAAGAAATAGAACAAAAACGCCCCACACGGCATGTGCCTCCTCGGTCCCCCACCCCCACCGCCTTCTTTCCCTCTAGAGCTGCTGGGGACACTGTCTGGAGACATTTTTGGTTGTCACGACAGGAGGGGGGAGGTGCTCCTGGCATCTGGTGGGTGGAGGCCAGGGATGCTGCTCAGCACCCGCCGATGCACAGGATGGGCCCCACTCTAGAGAATGATCCAGCCCCAAATGTCCACAGAGCCCAGCTTGAGAAACCCTGCCTTACAGGTAACCACGACCCCAGCTTCTGGAATGAGCGTTTTCGGCTTCTCTCTTTTTCCCACCTGCACAGGCTTTTTTTTATTTTTTATTTTTTTTAAGAGACAGTGTCTCTCTCTGTCGCCCAGGTTGGAGTGCAGTAACGTGATCATGGCTCACTGCAGCCTCAACGTCCCGGGCTCAAGCAATCCTCCCACCTCAGCCCCCCAGGTAGCTAGGACCACAGGCATGCACCACCATACCCAGCTAATTTTTAAATTCTTGTAGAAACGGGGCCTCGCTATGTTGCCAGGCTGGTCTCAAACTCTTGACATCAAGCAGTCCTCCCTCCTCAGATTCCCAGAGCTCTGGAATTACAGGCATGAGCCACCGCACTGGCCAGTTCTTAAAAACTAGAATTTATGTTTGCTCTTCTGTAACATTCAATAAATGAGACACTTCTATGCATCCCTTTGTCACCCAACATTGTATTTGCACTAAATGAGTACATGTTGGTGTTGCAGGATTGACGGCTTTTTTTTTTTTTTTTTTTTTTTTTTTTGAGATGGAGTCTTGCTCTGTCACCCAGGCCGGAGTGCAGTGGTGCAATCTTGGCTCACCACAACCTCCGTCTCCCGGGTTTAAGCAATTCTCCCGCCTCAGCCTCCGGAGTAGCTGGGACTACAGGCAGGTGCCACCACGCCTGGCTAATTTTTGTATTTTTAGTAGAGACGGGGTTTCACCATGTTGGCCAGGCTGGTCTCAAACTCCTGACCTCAAGTGATCCGCCCGCCTTGGCCTCCCAAAGTGCTGGGATTACAGGCATGAGCCACCACGCCCGGCCAATGGGAGTTCTTTATGATGCTGTTTTCAGATTTACTGTGTGGAATGGGATGTATTATCCATCCCCTGTTGACAGATGTTTGGGTTGTTTCTAAGTGTGAATACTGTCCCCGTGCCACACCCCTCAACATGTTTCCTGAGTCACCTGGACAAGAATTTCTCCAGGAGGCCAGATGCAGTAGCTCACGCCTATAATCCCAGCATTTTGAGAGGCCAAGGTGGGAGCATTGCTTGAGGCCAGGAGTTCGAGACCAGCTTGGGCAACATAATGAGATCCCCCACCTCTACCAAAAAAAAATAATTTTTTTTTTTAATTAACCGAGCATGGTGGTGCGCACCTGTGGTCCAAGCCACTTGGGAGGCTGAGGTGGGAGGATCACTTGGGTCTGGAAGGTCGAGGATGTAGTGATCCATGTTCATACCACTGCACTCCAACCTGGGTGACAGAGCGAGACCCTGTCTCAATAAATAAGAATTCCTCCAGGGTATAAACCAAAAGCGAAGTTTCTAGAGCATATAATTTGCAAGTGGTTGGCCTCAGTAAATGCAGCTTGAATGTTTATTGAACAATAAACACAGTGACCCTTTGGGAGGCCAAGGCGGGTGGATCACCTGAGGTCAGGAGTTTGAGACCAGCCTGGCCAACATGGTGAAACCCCGTCTCTACCAAAAATACAAAAATTAGCTGGGCGTGGTGACACACAACTGTAATCCCAGCTACTCGGGAGGCTGAGACACAAGAATCGCTTGAACCCAGGAGGTAGAGGTTGCAGTGAGCCAAGATGGCGTCACTGCACTCCAGCCTTGGTGACAGAGCGAGACCCTGTCTCAAAAATATATATAAGTAAATAAAAATAAACATAGTGGGCTGGGCACCGTGGCTCACACCTGTAATCCCAGCACTTTGGGAGGCCAAGGTGGGTAGATCACGTGAGGTCAGGAGTTCGAGACCAGACTGGCCAATATGGTAAAACCTGGTCTCTACTAAAAATACAAAAATTAGCTGGGCATGGTAGCATGCGCCTGTAATCCCAGATACTTGGGAGGCTGAGGCAGAAGAATTGCTTGAACCCGGGAGGCAGAGGTTCCAGTAAGCCAAGATTGTGCCACTGCACTCGAGCCTGGGTGACAGAGCGAGACACTATCTCAAAAAAAAATTAAAAAATAAATGAACGCAGTGGCCCTTGCACCAGTAGCTCGTGGGAACTCCTGTTCTTCCACATCCTTGTCAACACTTGGTACTGTTGACTGTTTCATTTGGCCGATCTGCTGGGTGTGGAGTGAGATCTTACTGGGGTTGTGCTTGGCATTTCCCTGTAATGAATGAGATCAAGCACTTTCTTGGATTAGACTGAACCACAGGAAATAACATTTGCAAATAGATGAAAAAGATCTAAATATTAGGAATACTTGAACCTAATTTATTGGTCTTTTGATTTCCTCTTGCACACCTAATTAAGAGCTCTAGAATTAAATTCACCTGACCCCCATGGCTTGCCCTTTCCCAACTCCCTCTCTTCCTTCTTTCCTTCCATTCATTCCTTTAGTAAGTATTTAATAAGCAACTACTATGTGCCAGGTACTGAGCTAGCCAGGGAGGATTACAGGGTACAAGACAGTCCCTGCACTCCCAGAGCCCACAAACCACCAGGCCTTTGACCAGGCTGTACCCACTGCCTCGTGCACCTGAAATGCTCTCCCACCACCATCCCCTCTGCCCACCCAGGTCTTTCAAGCCAATCCCCTTGCACCAGCCCCTCCCTCCAGGAAGTCACCTCACCCTGACCCCGGGCACTCTGGTCTCTGATTCCTCTTCAAGCACCACATATAACAGGAATATAAGTTATAACCACACAGATCACAGAGCCCAGCTCCTCCAGGACCCAGTACAGCCCCAACTGTTTATGCATTCATTCAACAAACATTTCTTGAGCACCTACTGTATTCCTGACCCTATATTATAAGCTGGAGACGCCATGGTGACAGACAGACATCCCTGTCCTTGTGGGGCTGACATTTGGGTGGCAGAGATGGACAATGAGATTATCAGTAACTACAACAAATGTTCAGGGAGTGATAAGTGGCCGAAGGCGTGGCGGGCAGAGGGAAAGAGAGACTTCGTAAAGGGGATCTCAAGCACCAGGAGATGGAATTTAAACAGCCGGTCAGGGGAGTCCTCACTGGGAAAGTGTTATTTGAGCTAAGTCATAAAGGAGGAGAAAGAGGGAATCAAATGGGATGTGGGGAAAAGCATTCCAGAGAGACAGAACAGCCCATGCAAAGGCCCTGAGGTGGGAGCATCTTGGGGGACAAGAGCAAGTGAGCAAGGGAGAGAATGAGAGGAAGTGAGGGCAGGGAGCTGAATGGTCAGATCGTGCAGGGGCTTGAGGGCCTCGGGGAGGACTTTGACTTTTATCCCTGAATGAGGTGGGAGCCACGGAGGGTTGTAAGCAGAGGAAGGATGTGCCTGACTTCTTGGGTGTTCACAGCGCCCTCTGGTGGCCATGTTCAGTAATGCTCGGCCCTTGCAGCTTCTGGGTGGATCTGATTTTTTTTTTTTTTTTTTTTTTTTTAGACAGTCTCTGTCTCCCAGGCTGGAGTGCAGTGGCACGATCTCGGCTCACTGCAACCTCCGCCTCCCACGTTCAAGTGATTGTCACGCCTTGGCCTCCCAAGTAGCTGGAATTACAGGCACATGCCACCATGCCCAGCTAATTTTTTATATTTCTAGTATTTTTATATTTTTAGTATTTATATTTTTAGTAGACACGGGGTTCTGCCATTTAGTTAGGCTGGTCTCGAACTCCTGATCTCAAGTGATCTGCCTGCCTCAGCCTCCCAAAGTGCTGGGATTACAGGCTGGAGCCACCATGCCCAGCCAGTGTCCACCCCCTGTACCTAGTACCAGCCAGACACTGTGCCAGCACACCTTCATCTTCAGGCCTGGGTGACACCAGAGGTGTGCTATGGTGTGTCCTGGAGAGGGGCTGGGCCAGAGGACGTTGCTCGTCCAGGTGGAAACATTGGGCCTGGGGAGAGGGACAGGAAGAATCAACCTACCCTGGCAGGGGCCTGGCCTTGAAACAGGAAGAGATGCCGTGGCAGGAGGTTGGCCCGTGTTTAAAAAACCGTGTAGCAACTATTTCTCGCCCAGGATGCCCAGGAAAGCAAGGGTACTGGGGGATTAGATCCATCACCAAGAGGGATACAGTCAGCCCTGAACTTCTCTGGGGCCGCTTCTAATCCACTATAGGGCTTGGGGCAAATTTTAAAAGGCACCCGTCCCGTGGGTTAGCGAACCGGCCTAGTACAGTGATTTTTTTGTTAGGATTTGCTGCCATCTGCTGGACAATTTTATTCACAACATACACATCTGCAGTATGAAAAGAGATGGGAGGGGCCCTTGTGCAGTGCACGCCCTGCCCAACTGTATATAGCAGCTGTGTTTCCTCTTCTGGGTAGAGACTCTGCGAGGCGATCGTTAGTTTTACTGGGGCTCTGCTGGAAAAGGCCAGTGATCCACTGCTCTCTTGCTTTTATCCCCTACAGGTGCTGCGATATTTCGACTACGTTTTTACAGGCGTCTTTACCTTTGAGATGGTGATCAAGGTGCGTGCAGATTATAAGTGAGAACACACGGTAATTTTTTTTTTAAAGCAAGTGCAGGGCTGGGCACAGTGGATTGTGCCTGTAATCCCAGCACTTTGGGAGGCCAAGGCGGGCAGATTACTTGAGATCAGGAGTTTCAGGCCAGCCTGGCCAACGTAGTGAAACCCCATCTCTACTAAAAATACAAAAATTAGCCAGGCATTGTGGCTCACGCCTGTAGTCCCAGCTACTCAGGAGGCTGAGGCAGGAGAATCACTTGAACCCTAGGCTGCAATGAGCCGATGTGGAGGCTGCAGTGAGCCGAGATCATGCCACTGCATTCCAGCCTGGGTGACACAGTGAGACTCTGTCAAAAAAAAAAAAAGAGCCGGGGTTCCAGGAGATCCTGAGCCTGCAAGAATGCCCCCCTCAAGAGGATGAGTCTCCCAGAGGATTAGAAATGCCTGGTGTGTCTGAAGAGCAGCAGGGAAGCTGGTGTGGCTGGGTGGAGTGAGAGAAGAGCGGGGAAACGAAGGACAGAGAGATGAGTGGGGAGGTGAGGGGGCACCTGGTGCAGGGGATCACAGAGAGGGCTCTTCGGCTCTTACTTTGAGTGAGGTGAGGGCCAGAGAGGGTTCTGAGCAGAGGAGGGACTTGACCCAGGTGTTCACAGGTGCCCTCTGGCATCTGTGGGAAGCCAGAGGACCTGTAAGCAGGTGATCACACTGGTCCCCATGGGCGATGATGGGGACAGGATCAGGCTGGTGACCAAAGAAGAGGTGAGAAGTGGACAGATTCTTGGAAGGTTCTGGAAATAGAGCCAGTGAGTTTTGCTGATAGAGCCACCAATGAGGGATTTGGGACAAAGAGGCATCAAAGGGGATCCCAAAGTTTGGATCTAAGAGCCGTCAAGCCAGAGCTGGCTTCCATCAGGCAAAGGGGGGGCCGCCTCATGGGGCAGGGGCTCCCCACTCCTCCCCGGAGTCGTCTGGCCACTGCCCATCCCTGCAAGATGAGGTGGCCTCATTGGCTTCCCTGCCTCTCCCCAAGAGGCTAGAGAGTGGGTGGCAGCACCCCAGGGTGGGGATCAGGTGGGGGTTCTGAGCACCGTCTCTTCTCCCCCACAGATGATTGACCTGGGGCTCGTCCTGCATCAGGGTGCCTACTTCCGTGACCTCTGGAATATTCTTGACTTCATAGTGGTCAGTGGGGCCCTGGTAGCCTTTGCCTTCACGTAAGTCTCCTCGCGAGGCCTCCTCTTGCCTCTTTTCCCCCAACCCCCAGCCTGGGGCCACCCATCGGATTACAGGACGTGTTCTCAGGGTCTAGGGATGGGGTGTGTGGGCTCTGGGGACGTGGGAGATATCAGCATGCCACCAGGAAGAGCTTTGATTGGCTTTTTGCATGATGTCCATGGAGGAAGAAGGAGAAGGGACCCCCCTCCTGCCAACCTTCTACCTCCTCACACAGCAACGGGCCTCAGCCACATCACTGACCCTTTGCTGTGTGGCTTCCCGTAGACTAGCCTCGCCGGAACATCTCATCCCCCTACTGCTCCACAAGCGCCGCCCAAACCGTTGTCTCTTTGGAAAGTCCCTAAAGAGACAATCAGGAAATGAATGTGCATGAGAATTCTGACCCCCTCCCTATGCCTGAAGGCCCCGTAGTTGTAGACCTGGTGACTTCCTTTGTGTGTCTTTCACTTTTCCTGGCAGTCCTAGGATTCTCTGCCCTCTGAAAGGCCATATGTCATCATGCAGCTCCAAGATGGCGCCCCAGTTGTAGGCAGTCATCTCAGGGTGGCACCCAAGCACTTAGTAGTCATCCCAAGATGGCATCCAAGTTCTGGGTGGCCATTCCAAGATGGCCCCTGAGTTCTGAGCTATCATTCCAAGATGGCCTCTGAATTTGGGGTGGTCATTCTTAGATGGTCCCTGAGTTCCAAGGTGACCTTCAAGTTCTGGGTAGCCATTCCAGGATGGCCCCCAAGCTCTGGGTGGCTATTCCAAGATGGCCCCAAGTTCTAGGCAACCATTGCAAAATGGCCCCTGAGTTCCAGGGTGGCCCCCAAGTTCTGGGCAACCATTCCCAGGTGGCATCCAAGTTCTGGGTGACTATTCCAAGATGGCCTCTGAGTTCTGGGCTACCATGCTAAGATGGCCTCTGGATTCTTGGTGGCCATTCTTACATGGTCCCTGAGTTCCAAGGTGGCCTTCAAGTTCTGGGTAGCCATTCCAAGATGGTCCCCAAGTCCTAGATGGCTATTCCAAGATGACCCCCAAGTTCTGGGCAGCCATCTCAAGGTGGCATCCTAGTTCTGGGTAACCATTCCAAAATGGCATCCAATTTCTAGGGCAACCATTTCAAAATGGCCCCCAAGTTCTGGGTGACTATTTCAAGATGGTACCCAACAGGTGAGTGGCCATTAGCCCTCAGGGCCCTGATAGCAGACTTAGCAGTACATTCCTGAAGTTGTAGACATTTGGAGCAGAATGAAAAATATCTAATCAGTCTTTAATCTAGAAACAAATCTTGGGGACTCTGGCTGTGCCCATCATGGTGAATCATTCCCTGAAAGGTTTTGAAAGGATCTTGACCCACTCACTCCCATAGTGAGAAAATCAGGGGCTTCCTCCTGTGCCTCCGCCTCCAGTCTCCTTCCTCAGCCGATCTGGAGGGGCCCTTGAATGGTCTCCCTCACCAAACAATGAAGACTTGGTTTGTCAGGAGGGCCAAAATGGTGGCCCATTTCCAGTTGAAGGGCTATAAAGTAGGCCACACTTAGATTCTTCTCTGGGAACACAATGAGGTCAAGTCGTGTTAGAACAAAAAATCTCCAGAGTTTCTGGATGCCTCAGAGCTGGAGATGTGTCATGAAGGTTGGGAGGCTGATTATACTTCTTTCTCTTTCTCTTTCACTCCTTCCTCCTCTTTCTTTCTTCTCTCTTTTTGTTCACTTACTCTTCTTTTCTTTTTCTCTTTCCTCCTCTCCCTCCCCACCTCCTTCCCTCTCCCCAAAGCTTTTCAGTGTCTATTTGACTGCTAGAGCAATGCACGGTGGCTTACACCTGCAATCCCAGCACTTTGGGAGGCTGAGACAGGCAGATTGCTTGAGCCCAGGAGACCAAGACCAGCCTGGGTAACATAGGGAGACCCCATCTCTAAAAAAAAAACAATTAGCCAGGCATGGTAGTATGCCTGTAGTAGCAGCGACACGGGAGGCTGAGGTGGGAGAATTGCTTGAGCCCAGGAGGTTCACGGCTGCAGTGAGCCGAAATCACACCACTGCACCCCAGTCTGGGGAACACAGGAAGAACTTGTCTCAAAAAAATAAAAAGTTTAAAAAATTAAAAATCAATGAATTTGCTATTTAGAATATTATGCTTTATATGGTTACTGAATAATTTTAATAGTGATGAGTACAAAAAAAACAGGTTTAGCAAGCTGTTCTGTAGGTTAAAAAGTAAATAAATAAATAAATAAATAAATAAAACAAAATACAATGCACATCAAATGAGGGGACAAAGATTGTGACAAATAAAACAAGGAGTCCATGTCTTTAAAATATGAAAAGCAGTTACAAATCAATAAGAAACACTACTCCTCAATAGATAAATGGGCAAAAGACATAAACAGAAATCTGATAGAATGCTGGCAACTAGTAAAAATGGAGGGAAATCAACCCGTGGAATTCAGAGAAATGTAAAATAAAAACCAGATACAATTTGTTCCCTATCACTGTTCCTGCCACCGCCCCCCCTCCACAAAAAATGATTTTTTTAGCTAATAAACAGCATATATAAGAATGTATTATAATAGGCTGGGCACAGTGGCTCATGCCTGTAACCCTAGCATTTTGGGAGGCCAAGGGAGGGGGATCATCTGAGGTCAGGAGTTCGAGACCAGCCTGGCCAACATGACGAAACCCTGTCTCTACTAAAAATACAAAAATTAGCCAGGCATGGTGATGGACGCCTGTAATCCCAGCTACCCAGGTGGCTAAGGCAGGAGAATTGCTTGGACCCAGGAGACAGAGACTGCAGTGACCTGAGATCGTGCCACTGCACTCCAGCCTGGGTGAGAGAGCAAGATTTTGTCTCAAAAAAAAAAAAAAAAAACAAAAAAACAGGAATGTATTATAATAAAATATACTTTTCTCCCCCTCCATCACCTATTTAAGCAGGTCCTTCAAGGTATCAGGTAGACATCAAACTATGAGAAAATTTAAATCCTGAAAAGCCAAAATGTTTTACCACCCTCAGCCTGGAATGAATCCTTCTCCTATGGAAATAACCTAAGGGTTTCTCCACCCCTCTCTGCCTCTCACCCCCTTCCCTCCCTCTCCCCTGCTTTTCTTTCTCCCTCCTTCTCTTCCTCCTTTCCCCTCTCTTCCCTCTCTCTTCTTCCCTCTCTCTGTCTCTTTCTGTGTGTCTCTCTCCTTTTTCCCTCTGCTTGCTTTCTCCTTTTACCCCCTCTCAGTTTCTATCTTTTTATTTTCCTCTTTCGCTCTCTCTCTCATCCTCTCTTTCTCTCTCACTCCCTGCACTGTTGATGACCCTGGCCTATGTCCTTGGGTGATGTGAGCCTCCCCTGGACCATGTAGCTTGGAGAAAGCTGACCCTCTGTCATCGGTCTGGCAACAGGGACTTGGCCCCCCTCCCCTGCATTCTGATGAGGAATGGTATTCAGACACGGGCCGATCCCAGGACACAGGAGGACATGCTCAGGCAGGCACCCCTGCCCCTTTCCTCTGGGGCAGGGTCTGCCCAGCAGCCTCCAAGATTCCTAGGGCTCAAGAGGTGGCAGGTAGCTCAGGGGACGAGGGCAGGTAGTGGGGTGAATATGTCAGTCATATCCACCTGTCCACACACAATGATTACCTTGGCCACCTGTGCCCAGGGGAGTGGGTCTTATCCTGTGAATCCTCCCAGTGACCACCACTGAGTGTGGCACAGATAAATGGTACCAAGCCCAAGCTGTTCAGGTCTCCAATGTCACTTTCCTCTCAGACCTCTGTTGTAGCTGACATACTTTAATGCTGAGGAGGGCCGGGCACAGTGGTTCATGCCTGTAATCCCAGCACTTTGGGGGGGCCAAGGCAGATGGATCACCTGGGATCAGGAATTCAAGACTAGCCTGGGCAACATGGTGAAACCCCATCTCTACTAAAAATACAAAAATTAGCCAAGTGTGATAGCAGGTGCCTGTAATCCCGCTACTCGTTTGGCTGAGGCAGAAGAATTGCTTGAACCTGGGAAGTGGAGGTCGCAGTGAGCCAAGACTGCACCACTGCACTCCAGCCGGGGCAACAGAGCAAGATTCCGTCTCAAAAAAAAAAAAAATGCTGAGGAGGTGACTGTCCCACCTCCATCCTCCAAGTTGACTGTCACAATTTAGGGAGGGGAATGACCTACACGGGGCCCAGGGGCAAGCCTTTCAAGGTACAACATGCTGTTTCTAGGTTCTCTGGAGGTACAATTAGCCTCCTCTTTTAAACAAAGCTAATCTGCAAGAGCGAACCAAAAATTCTTTTCCACCAGAGATCAATTAGCAGAATGAGCCGGGTGCAGTGGCTCACACCTGTAATCCCAGCACTTAAGGAGGCCAAGGCAGGTGGATCACTTGAGGTCAGGGGTTCAAGACCAGCGTGGCCAACATGGTGAAACCCCATCTCTACTAAAAATACAAAAACTAGCTGAGTGTGATGGGGAGGGCTTGTAGTCCCAGCTACTTGGGAGGGTGAGGCAGGAGAATTGCTTGAACCCAGGAGGTGGAGGTTGCAGTGAGCCAAGATTGTGCCACTGCACTCCAGCCTGGGTGACAGAGCGAGATTCCATCTCCAAAAAAAAAAAAAAAAATAGCAGAATGATTCTTTTGGGGAGTTGATTTTTTTTTTAATTTCTGAGTTTTCTTTTTAAATATCAAGTTATACAAGGGCATTCAAAATTGGCCTACAACTCACAGGAATTTGGCAGCCTGTTTGCAGAGTCAAGCTTTTACATTGTTCTCATGAAATTGGTACAGGCATAAAGCCACCCTTCACTCTTGAAAATCCATTTTGAATGTTGTTGTTGTTGTTTTAATTCTTATGAAAGAAAAGGATCTGGATAGGGATTTCAGGCCATCCTGTCAACCCTGGCAGGCTTGTAGATCATGCAGGAACTGGGAGGTGTGAGATTTTGCCAGTGGGATCCTGGCAAGTGCCTGGGACTCTCCCAGGGTTTGGACGAGCCGACGGACATGAGTCCAACAGGGAGCATCTTTATATCATGGCCGGAGGGATGAGAGAGGAGACCCTCAAACCTCACCCCTACCACACCCTCCCCACCCCACTGTCAAGAGTCCATCTGGTGCTGCCGTTCCTCCCCCAGGGCAGGGCTGCAGGCCCAGCACAGCTGGCCAGGTGCCTTGATCAAGCCATTCCTGCACACCTAAGAGCCAAACTGCTAGAAAAGCAGAATAGGAGCTGCTACTCGAGTTACTGCTTTTTTCCCCAAAAGGTTTTGGAATCTTCTCCCGGTTACAGGTTTCTGGCCTCTTTTGCCTGAGAAGGTCTCTCACCCTATGAGGACTTTGCTAATTATTGTCTTTCCGTGTTATCGGATGGTTGGCACATTGGGAGGAGCATGGGATGCTCTGAGGTTCTCAGCCTGAGTGCTGAACTCCCTACCTCCACCCCCGCCCCAAGTCCTCTGCTTCTTTCCTTTCTGGTCTTTTAACTTGCTCTGTCTGTCCTGTGTGCATATCCCCTCACAGACAAGGCTGAGAGCCCCACAAGTATTAGATTGACCTTATTGTTTTAAGAAATTGTCCCTCCGGGTCTGTTTGATTTCTCTTTAGATGTGCAAGCCCTTTAGCCTCTCTGTGCCTCAGTTTTTCCCATCTAAATGAGGAAACTGCAGCCCACAGGGACTGTGGAGGGAAGTAAGTCCGACGGGATCACTGAGGTTGGGTTCGGCTGTCAGATGCTGCCCATCTCCCAGCCCTGAATACGGAGGCTCACAGTGAGCAGAATGATGCTCAGCAGCCTGGCCAACCTGGGTTCTTTGAGGCCTGGCAGGGCTGCAAGATCCAGGGGAAGGGAGTAGGGGAAGGGAGCATAAGGTTATTCCCTTCCTTGTTGAAAGGAACCTTGCTGTTCTAGCCTGTTGGGATCAAAGCAAGAATTCCTCCCCCAGTGCTGTGATTGTGGCCCCGTCTCCAATATGGGAAAAAACTATCCCTGTGGTCCCACCAAGGGATGTGTTGAAGCTCTCCTGAAGGTGTCCACCCCTCCTGCACCTCACCCAAATATCTGTGTGTGTGTGTGTGTGTGTGTGTGTCCTGCTGAATTCACTGACTGTGTCCCTTGTATCCATGCGTCCACCATAAACACCCCATTTCATGAGCCATCACACATGGTATCACGCTCTGTGCCCATGCATCGGGGCAGCCAACTGACATTTCTCAGCAGCTGGCGGATCATGATCCTGCCCTCACTGCCAAGAGTCCATCTGGCGTGGCTGTTCTTCCCCCAAAGGCAGGACTGCAGCTGGCAGAGCACCTTGATCAAGCTGCTCCTGCATACCCAGGAGCCAAACTGTCAGGAAGCCAAAGATGGAGCCCTCAGGCTGCTATCTTTTGATCCTCATCTTCAAAACAGCCCCCACCCCTGAAGGCATTATTTTTCTTGTGTATGATGAAATGGAAAGAAGATTAGAGTGCAAGATACCCACACCTGGGTTTGAATCTCAGTCTGTCTTCCCAGCTGTGTGCCTGCCCTTGGGCAGGTCACTCTTTTTCTCTAGGCCTCAGCTTCCTCATCCAGAAAATGGGCATAATGGTGCTGTCTTCCCATAGGCAAATGCAGTGATGTTCGGAAGACTCCCATATTAAACCTAAAGTCAGCAGATTAGGCAAAAATCACTGTCACTGAAAACTCCCTCAATCATCCATAAAGAAGCTGGGTGTGGTGGCTGTCACCTGTAGTCCCAGCTACTTGGGAGGCTAAGGTGGGAGAATCACTTGAGCCAGGGAGTTCAAGGGTGCAGTAAGCTATGATTGTGCTACTGCACTCCAGCCTGGGCGACAGAGCAAGACCACATCTCTAAAATTATTTTTAAGGCCGGGTGCAGTGGCTCACACCTGTAATCCCAGCACTTGGAAGGCTGAGGCAGGTGGATCACAAGGTCAAGAGACCGAGACCATCCTGGCCAACACGGTGAAACCCCGTCTTTACTAAAAATACAAAAATTAGCTGGGCATGGCGGCACGCACCTGTAGTCCCAGCTACTTGGGAGGCTGAGGCAGGAGAATCACTTGAACCTGGGAGCCGGAGGTTGCAGTGAGCCGAGATTGCACCACTGAACTCCAGCCTGGCAACAAAGTGAGAATCCATCAAAAAAAAAAAAAGTAGAATCTATATGATTCTACGTATGCAATAATTCCTAGATACACTGAGTTTGAGAACCCCAAGTCAGACTACAGGAAAAGGAGATGAGGGGGTGTAGAGGAGAATCCACTGGGAATATTTGTAGACATTTAAACCATTCTGTGTTTTAAAAAATATCACGGCCGGGCACGGTGGCTCACGCCTGTAATCCCAGCACTTTGGGAGGCCAAGGTGGGCGGATCACGAGGTCAAGAGATAGAGACCATCCTGGCTAACACGGTGAAACCCCATCTCTACTAAAAATACAAAAAAAATTAGCTGGGCGTGGTGGCGGGCGCCTGTAGTCCCAGCACTCGGGAGGCTGAGGAAGGAGAATGGCATGAACCTGGGAGGCGGAGCTTGCAGTGAGCCGAGATCTTGCCACTGCACTCCAGCCTAGGCGATAGAGCGAGACTCCGTCTCAAAAAAAAAAAAAAAATCACTAACTTCCAAAGGGGTCGTGGATGAAAATTCCATAGAGTGCTTGGCGACAGGGTTTCCGCCATTCTAATGGTGGTCAAGTCTTTCTAACCTGGATCTCCAGTCATTGTTGAAGGCTCCTATGAGCCCTAAGGCTGATTCCAGCGAATCATGAGAGGACCAGCTGCTAGGTGCTCATAGCTTTCTCCAGGCCCGCATTTGCTTAGAGGGTTTCAGAGTTGCTTCTAATTCCATCCCAAGTCAGAACTCTTTGCTGACCCCTCCTTCATAAAGAGCAAAGCCAAGGCCATAGCTATTGTTAATCAAACATCAGAATTCCACAGACCTGGGTTGGTTGGTTGGTGGGTTGGTTGGTTGCTTGGTTGGTTGTTTGTTTTAAGAGACAGAGTCTTGCCCAGGATGTAGTGGCTCACACTTGTAATCCCAGCGCTCTGGGAGGCCTAGGCAGAAGGATCACTTGAGCCCAGGAGTTTGAGACCAGCCTGGGCAACATAACGAGACCCCCGTCTCTACAAAAAATGGAAAAATGTGCCTGTATTTCCAGCTACTTGAGAGGCTAAGGTGGGAGAATCACCTGAGCCCCGGAGGTTGAGGCTACAGTGAGCCAAGATCTCGCTACTGCACTCCAGCCTGGGCAACAGAGGGAGACCCTGCCTCAAAATAAAAGGAGAGAAAGAGAGAGACAGGGTCTCCCTATGTTGCCCAGGCTGGTCTCGAACTTCTGGCCTCAAGCAATCTTCCCAACTTGTCCTCCCAAAGTGCTGGGATTATAGCTGTGAGTCACTGCACCCAGTCTGGGCCTGTTTTGCAGATGAGGATAACGAGAGGCAGAGTCAGGATTCAAACCCAGGTCCCCTCACCTTCAAAGCTCACAACCTGTTAGACATTCTAAATCCTTGCAGCTCCACAACGCCTGGAGAAGAGGGGTTTCTCCGGCTCTTGGCAGTGACTTTCCGTGGTGAATTCACCTTCGGTAACTGACAGCTTTGCAGCTGTCCTGCTACCTGGAAACTTGGCTTTCTTAGGTGCTTTCTTGGGCAGTGCCAGGTACCTGCCAAGGGCGGGGGACTGAATGGAGGTGGGGGCGGCTTCCCGACGGAAGGATGGACATTAACCAGCACCGTGAGCCTGAGGCTCCCCCAACTGGTGCCTGGGTGGGACTCGGGGGTTTTCAGGAGTGCGTATGTGTACGTGCGTGTTCTGTGTTCTTTTTTCTGAGGCCACTTACGATCTGTCTCTCCCTCCGATGCCACATCACCAGGAGCAGTACACGGTAAAGTCTCTCTCTCTCTCTCTCTCTCTCTCTCACATATTCTGTCTCTCGTGATCTGTCCCCTGGTGCAGCCTCGTTAGTTCTGGGCCTGTTTCTGTGGCCTTGTGTCCTTGCCGCCGCTGTCCTGTCGCTTCAAATGACCAGAAATCACTCCCCGGGAAGGAAGTATCCCAAAGGGTCTTGCCAATGCCTCCGCCCATGCCCCACCAGTTCTTGCAGAGAACAGAAGGGGCAGAGGTTCAGTTTCAATAGGCAAGCTGGGTGGAGCAGTTATCGGAAGCAATGAAAGTGGGCCAGACATGGTGGCTCACGCCTCTAATCCCAGCATTTTGGGAGGCCGAGGCGGGTAGATCACTTGAGGTCAGGAGTTTGAGACCAGCCTGTCCAACATGGTGAAACCCCATCTCTACTAAAAATACAAAAAATTATCTGGGCATGGTGGTGCACACCTGTAATCCCAGCTACATAGGAAGCTGAGGCAGGAGAATCACTTAAAACTGGGAGGCGGAGGTTGCAATGAGCTGAGATCGCACTGCTGCACTCCAGCCTGGGCGACAGAGTGAGACTCTGTCTCAAAAAAATATATAAAATAAATTAAATGATAAAAAAATAAAATGGCCATGGAATCGTTTTCAGATGAGGAGATGCAGAACGCCCATGGAGACATGCTCCCAAATGTCACTTGTTTGGGACATCAAGATTTTAGCCAGTTCCATGTGCAACCTGGATGTACAGTTCCTTGACATTTTGTTTCTATCAACATGTATTCTAAACTTCAATTTCAAAAGGAAACTTTAGCCAGGTGCAGTGGTGCATGCCTGCAGTCCCAGCCATTTGGGAGGCTGAGACTGAAGGATCACTTGAGCCCAGGAGTTGGAGGCTGCGGTGAGCTATGATCGCACCACTGCACTCCACCCTGAGACTCCATCTCTTTAATTTAAAAAAAAAAAAAAAAAAAGGAAACTATATTATCCACTTACAACCAGCATTGCTAACCTAAGATAAATCTGCAACTGCAAAAGTAAATGTAGTCCAGACGTGGTGGCTCACACCTATAATCCCAGCACTTTGGAAGGCTGAGGCGGGTGGATCACTTGAGGTCGGGAGTTCGAGACCGGCCTGACCAACATGGAGAAACCCCGTCTCTACTAAAAATACAAAATTAGCCGGACATGATGGCGCATGCCTGTAATCCCAGCTATTCGGGAGGCTGAGGCAAAAGAATCGCTTGAACCCGGGAGGCAGAGGCTGCCGTGAGCTGAGATCACGCCATTCACTCCAGCCTGGGCAACAAGAGAGAAATGCCATCTCAAAAAAAAAAAAAAAAAGTAAATCTAACAGAAATCAGACAATGTTGTTGCCTTCAAGCTGGGCTCTTTGTTAAAAGGAAAATGACTAAGTGTTAGGGAGGTGTTAAAGGGCCTATTAGCATCTACCTGAGGCTTTCTCACAAAAGCGGAACGTCTGAAAGATACGTGGAAAAGAAACTTAAAGTATAATAAAAAAAAAAAGAAAGAAAAAGGAATGATTATGTCCCTCTGAGATCCAATTATTTAATCTGTGCCCCTGTTCTGCCTAAAATTATCTCAGTGACTGTCCAACGTGTGTCTCACACTTGGGGGCACAGCCTTGAGATGATAATGATGATGTTGGTTTTAAAAAGAAAAAAAATGTTCAGAGTGCTGAATCCTGGAGTCTATCTCTGCCTAGCAGGCTAAAATACAATTATCTTCTTTGTTCCCTGAAAAACGAAAAAATGGAGTCCTTTAAAAAGCAAATGGTGTGAAGAATGTTTTTGCATTGGATACTGAGACACATCGTGATGGGGGTCTCTGGGGCAGCTCTGCTCGTGACCTGGGAGGTCACTGTAGGGAGATGTTTTCTAGGTGTCCTCCCCACCCAAAGACTTCAGCCGGAGGCATTCACATGTCCTGAGACCACACGCCAGGCTCAGGCTAGGGGCTGGGACAAGAATCAAGATTAAAGGGGAAATGACCAGGCATGGTGGCTCATGCCTGTAATCCCAGCACTTTGGGAGTCAAGGCCGGTGGATTACTTGAGGTCAGGAGTTCGAGACCAGCCTGGCCAACACGGTGAAACCCTGTCTCTACTGAAAATACAAAAATTAGCCAGGTGTGGTGACTCACGCCTGTAGTCCCAGCTATTCGGGAGGCTGAGGCAGGAGAGTCGCTTGAACCTGGGAGGCAGAGGTTGCAGTAAGCCGAGATCATGCCACTGCACTCCAGCCTGGGCAATAGAGCAAGACTCCATCTCAAAAAAAAAAAAAAAAAAAAAAAAAGATTAAAGGGAAAATGAACACAGAGAAGAGTAGATTACACTGTAAGCCTTTGAAGAGTTTTCTGTCTAAAACCAGAGACCGAAGAAACAAACAAAGATTAACTCTGAAACAGCACGTAGGCAATCAGGAAGTGCTGTCAGAGGGAGCAACATGTAATTTGGGCTTTGAGGACCGGGTAGTTCTGTGACTGGAGAAGTGGAGGAAGGGCATTTCTAGCAGTGGGAACAGTATATGCGTAAGCGGATGGAGGCAAAAGAATGTGGCTGGGGCTTGAGCTATGTAGCCATAAATGGGAATGCAAAGATGAAGGTAAGTTGGACTAGATTTTCAAGAGCCTTGAATGCCATGCCTAGAAGTTTGCACTTGCTCTTCTGAGAATTCAGGTGCTCCGGAAGAATTCTGAGCAAGAGAAAGGGTGACATGGTCATTGGCTTTGGCCACTGTGTGCATAAAACATGGAAGAAGAGGCAGGGAATGAGGAGCAAGTTGGGAGACAGGTGAGGGGGGATGGCACCCAGGAACGGATGGCGGGATGTTAAGGAAGATGACCCACTGGGGATGGGGATAGAGGGCAGGCAGTTGAACATGACTCTCAGGTTTCTGGTGTGGACAACTGGATGGGTCATGAGTGCCATGAACCACAAGCTATTCATGGTCCCACTCAATACCCTCCTCTTGTGGGGCCTGAGTCATGGTTGGCCAAGGGTGTCATGGCATCTCTGGGGTCTGCATTGCTAAGCTCAGTTCCAACAGACCTTGGACTGAACTTCTGTGCATCCTCTCTGGCAAAGATGGGCTCAGAGACCCTTGGAGCAATGCAGCAGAGACCATGGCAGCAGCCACATCAGCATCTGAAAGGAGCGGCACCCGGTTATTTTCCCTCCTGCAGGCTCAGGGAATGTGGTGGGGGAGGGGAGATTTGGTATAAGGGCCACTTTAAGCATCTTCCAGAATCTTATTGGAAGGGGGAGAAAATCCCATATTTTTAAGAGCCCACTGATACCACCTTTAAAAAGAATACACAGGGGGCCAGGTGCAGTGGGCCTGTAATCCCAACACTTTGGGAGGCCAACGTGGGTGGGTCACCTGAGGTCAGGAGTTCAAGACCAGCCTGGCCAACGTGGTGAAGCCCCATCTCTACTAAAAATACAGAAGTTAGCTGGGCATGGTGGCGTGCACCTGTAGTCCCAGCTACTTGGAGAGGCTGAGGCAAGAGAATCACTTGAACCTGGGAGGTGGAGGTTGCAGTGAGCCAAGATCATGCCATTGCACTCCAGCCTGGGCAACAAGAGTGAAACTCCATCTCAAAAAAAAAAAAAAAAAAAAAGAATACATAGGGGACCACTAAACTTCTAGACCAAGGGCTTTTTTGAAAATAGCTGTGACCAGGTGCAGTGGTTCACACCTGTAATCCCAGCACTTTGGGAGGGTGAGGAGGGCAGATCACTTGAGCTCAGGAGTTTGAAACCAGCCTGGGCAACATGGTGAAACCTCATCTCTACAAAAAAGACAAAACAATTAGCCAGGCACAGTGGCGTGTGCCTGTAGTCCCAGCTACTTGGGAGGCTGAGGTGAGAGGATGGCTTTAGCCCAGGAGGCGGAGGTTGCAGTGAGCCGAGATCGTGCCACTGCACTCCAGCCTTGGTGACAGAGCCAGACCCTGTCTCAAAAAAAAAAAAAAGAAAGAAAGAAAAGAAAAGAAAAGCTGTGCAGAAATGGGGGTGGGGAATCAGCCAACCCCCTTGTGCTGGGTCTCAGGGACACCCAATACAGCTGCTCAGGCCCAGCCAGATGGCAAAGGGCCCTCAACCAACCCTGGGACCAGAACCACAAAAAGCTACCTACTTACTGGCTCCTGAGCCCAAGCTTAACAGGTGAAATGGACCACTGTTCACCAGGAAGGGCAGAGCTGTGCCAAGCTCACCCCAGACTTCCAGGCCTGGGAGGGTAGGGTCCCATGGAGCTGTGGGCTGCCCCCTACCCAACCTGACCTCTGCTTCCTCTCTTCCCTTCTCCCCACCCTAACATTCCTCCACAGTGGCAATAGCAAAGGAAAAGACATCAACACGATTAAATCCCTCCGAGTCCTCCGGGTGCTACGACCTCTTAAAACCATCAAGCGGCTGCCAAAGCTCAAGGTGAGATTGGGAGATGGTGGGGTGGGGTGGGGGGGACTGTCAGGGTTATCATGTACAGTTGAGCACGTTGCACACTGCTCAAGGACAACACATTAAAGGAGGTGCTGATAACATCCTAGCCATCATATATGGGTATTTGTATTATTACAACTTCCCAGCAGATGGCAGTAAAGTGAGTTGACCTAAAATAATCTGTGTATTATGGCAATTTTTCTTTAGATGAAATGTCTCAGGGTTAAGATCCCTTTTCCTAATTCGCATGAAGGCATCATATGGATTTAAAAGGGTATAACCATGATCTGGGAAGCAGGAACTAGATTTCTTGTTCCATAAAATTTTGACTTTTCATCTACCTATTCTAGGCTCTAATATCTCCCATTCCAAAATAGCATGAACCAGCATTTCCCAAAAGCCTGTCATTCAAAAAAAAAAATTGAAGGAAATCCAGTCATTAGAGCACCCACTTTCAGTGTATGCTTCACCTGGGGGTCCCCAGAATTATCTCTTATGTAATACATTTCTTTAAATCAAGTCACACCTGTAATCCCCGCATTTTGGAAGACCGCGGCAGGAGTGTTGCTTGAGCCCAGGAGAATGAGACCAGCCTGGGCAACATAGTTAGACTCTGTCTCTACTAAAAATTAAAGACAGAAAACAGATACTGTTATGGAAATCTAACCAAATATGGCTGCCTGCCCAGGGCTTTGCGCATTGACAACTGCTCTTTCTTGGTTAAAGAGGGAAAGTGTCAATGGTAAGTGTTAACATAGTAGCAACTAAGTAAAAATTTCTCCTTCACTCAAAACGATTGAGAGAGTTGGGAAAGAAGTAACTTTGTTACGTTGTTTTTCTGTGTTGGGCTCCTGTATCACCTAAAAGCATCTCTGGTATCCCATTTGGGAGTTTTAGATCCATAGAATGCCAGCATTGAGCCCAACTCCTCCAACACTTATTTCTGAAAGCTGGGGGGACCTTACCCTAGTGACTTGACTTATGACCTTGCCTGTAAAACGGGAATGATCATGGCAGTATTTTGGTATTATGGGCCACTGGAGGCAGAAGGTTGGGCAGGTCCCCAGCCCCTCATGCTGTCTGTCAACCCCACCCCACAGGCTGTGTTTGACTGTGTGGTGAACTCGCTTAAAAACGTCTTCAACATCCTCATCGTCTACATGCTATTCATGTTCATCTTCGCCGTGGTGGCTGTGCAGCTCTTCAAGGGGAAATTCTTCCACTGCACTGACGAGTCCAAGGAGTTTGAGAAAGATTGTCGGTGGGTCTCCACTTTCCAGCACATTCCCATTGAAACTGGCAGGTGGGCAGGGGGGAAGTGGCTAGAGGCATTGGCCACTTGGGCTCAGAGACTGGAGAAGTGATGAGCCTTGGGAGTGACTCAGTTGCAACCAGCTTGGATCTTGGGTAGAAAGAAAACCGGTTTTAGAATTTGAGTCACCACCCATAGCCACAGAATGAGTCATAAGCAAATTGCTTGACCTTTCAGCCACCACCTTTGTCATGTGAGGGATATTAATACACATCCACAGTTCCTTACTTGAAATCGTTACAGGCAGATGTGTTTCAAAGTTGAGAATATTTTGAGATTTTAGAAAGGTTGGACTGTGTACATCCCATGTCGGTCATGACACCCTCAGCTGGGTCTAAGGCAGCCCTCTAATCAAACACAATATTTCTGCCATAAAATGTGTAACTATTTACATCAAATGGGGTAAATAACAAGTATAAAGAGCTTCATGTCCAATCAGATCAGGTTTCATTACCAAATAAGTTAGGTAAGAGGCCAGGTGCAGTGGCTCACACCTGTAATTCCAACACTTTGGGAGGCTGAGGTGGGAGGATCACTTGAGGCCAGGAGTTGGAGACCAGGTTGGGCAACATAATGAGAGCTCATCCCTACAAAATAAATTTTAAAAGTTAGCAGGGCATGGTAGCACACACCTGTAGTCCCAGCTACCCAGGAGGCTGAGGCAGGGGGATTGTTTAAACACAGGAGTCCAAGGCTGCAATGCATTATGATGGTACCACTGCACTCCAGCCTGCATGACAGAGTGAGACCCTGCCTCTCAAAAATATATACATATAGACCGGGTGCAGTGGCTCCTGCTTGTAATCTCAGCACTTTGGGAGGCCGAGGCAGGCGGATCACGAGGTCAGGAGATCGAGACCATCCTGGCTAACACGGCGAAACCCTGTCTCTACTAAAAATACAAAAAACTAGCTGGGCATGGTGGCAGATGCCTGTAGTCCCAGCTACTTGGGAGGCTGAGGCAGGAGAATGGCGTGAACCCAGGAGGCGGAGCTTGCAGTGAGCCCAGATTGGGCCACTGTACTTCCACCTGGGCAACAGAGCCAGACTCTGTCTCAAAAAAAAAAAAAAAAATCTATCTATCTATCTATGTGTGTGTGTGTGTGTGTGTGTATAGTGATATTGTTACCAGTGTAAAGTGGCATTTTGCAACACGTGGTAGCCTGTTGTTATCTTGATGGCTATTTATTGAAATTAGGAGGATGCCAGATGTCTAGATAGGAGTCTGGAACTAACCCTTGTTTCCTGCCTTGAAAACAAGTAGCAACCTCCCTTAGCCTGATGAACCTGTAAATGTCCCCTATGTCTCTCTGCCTCCTCCTAAACTCCCTCCACCCCACCCCCAGCAAGCCTGAGGCTCTCACCCTGAGGACTAGAAGTTATCACGTTGGAAGAGAGTGCTGGACCCTGGGTCAGCTCTCCCACCAGGAGTAAGGTTGTGCCATCACCCATGGATTTATCTCGAAGTAGATGCACACGTAATCCCCCATGAAGCACAGGGACACATGGTGGCAGGATGGGGAGTCACTGCTTCCCAGACAGTCTAGGCTGGTGGACCCCTCTTCCTTTCCCTCCCCCGTCTCTGATAACCAAAGACAAATGCAAGACAGCCCCTCTTTCCCGTTTACTAACAGTCCCCACTCTCTGTGGCAGAGGCAAATACCTCCTCTACGAGAAGAATGAGGTGAAGGCGCGAGATCGGGAGTGGAAGAAGTATGAATTCCATTACGACAATGTGCTGTGGGCTCTGCTGACCCTCTTCACCGTGTCCACAGGAGAAGGCTGGCCACAGTAAGTGGCCCGAGTGCAAATCTACCCAGGAGGAGCCCCGGGGAGCAGGAGGATAAAGGGCCTGAGAGTTTAGCGATAAGAAAGGTCTTGGCCGGGCACGGTGGCTCAAGCCTGTGGTCCCAGCTACTTTGGGAGGCCGAGGTGGGCGGATCATGAGGTCAGGAGTTCGAGACCATCCTGGCCAACATAGTGAAACCCTGTCTCTACTAAAAATACAAAAAAAAAAAAAATTAGCAGGGCTTGGTGGCGGGCGCCTGTAGTCCCAGCTACTCAGGAGGCTGAGGCAGGAGAATGGCGTGAACCCGGGAGGCGGAGCTTGCAGTGAGCCGCGATAGTGCCACTGCACTCCAGCCTGGGGGACAGAGCCAGACTCTGTCTCAAAAAAAAAAAAAGAAAAAAAAAGAAAGAAAGAAAGGTCTTGCAGGCTGGGCATGGTGGCTCACGCCTATAATCCCAACAATTTAGGATGCCAAGGCAGGTGTATCACTTGAGGCCAGGAGTTTGAGATCAGCCTGGCCAACATGGCAAAACTCCATCTCTACTAAAAATACAAAAAAAAAAAAAAAAACTGCCAGGCATGGTGGCTCACACCTGTGGTCCCAGCTACTCGGGAGGCTGAGACACGAGAATCACTTGAACCCAGGAGGCAGAGGTTGCAGTGTGCCGAGATTGCGCCACTGCACTTCATCCTGAGTGACAGAGCAAGACTATGGCCTCCCCACCTTCAAAAAAACATAGGTGACGCTGAATCATGGACTCAGTCTTTATTTAAAATTTTGAGCCACTTGTGGTGGCTCATACCTGTTATCCCAGCTACTCAGGAGGCTGAGGTGGGAGGATCGCTTGAGCTCAGGAGTTCAAGGCTGCAGTGAGCTGTGATTGTGCCATTGTACTCCAGCCTAGACAACAGAAGGAGACCCCCATCCCTGAAAAAAAAAAAAAAAAAAGAAGAAATTGATATTTGTTCATCATGGACTTTTTGCATTAATTTTGATTTTTAAAAACATTGGAGCAAAAGATTATCTTGATTACCGAGATTTTCAGTACCCCCTTAATTTGCACCCAAAACAAATGCCTCCCTCCCTCACCTCGTCCAAGTCGTGGTCTTTCTCCCAGAGGTCTTGGAAATGCCAGGCTGGAAGCTTGGTAGATTCCAGCATGTGCCCTCAGCATCCTCACCTCCCTCCCTCTCTCAGCAAATATGCCAACCTGAACATGCCCTTCTACCCACTCTCACACACATCCAGTACTCACACGTGGGAATAGTGCTAACCCACAAGGCACCTTTGAGCAAAGTTTTTTTAAACACCCTTTTCTCAACAGGCTTCATTTCCATCTGTCTGAAAATCATCGCAATAGACTTAAATGATTTTGTTCAAACAAGGCACTGGAGGGCCACCTGCCAAAAAATTGTCATCATGAATACACAAATCTATCATGCCTATCATGTGAAGGTATCACTTAGACACAGAGCCTTTGAGCAGTGTACAACCTGCACTACTGTACAGAGCTGCTATGCACTTACCCACTCTCATACATATCCCCCATTGTACCTCCCGAGCACCCAGCACCACCTGTGCTCAAATACCCACTCTACATGCATACACCCACCTCTACTCCCTCCATTGCCACAACCTGTCTTTAAATCCCAACTTGGCCACTTATAAGTGGGTGATCTTCAGCACGTCCCTTTAAATTGCTGAACCTCAATTTCCTCACGTGCAAACTGCAGCCAGTAATAACCTCCCTGGGAGGGTTGCTGAGCAGGTGAGGATGAATCATTGAATATTGTTTCCAGCACACAGCAAGCCCTTCATGCACAGCAGTAGAAATAACTGACATTGGCCAGGCATGGTGGCTCGCACCTGTAATCTCAACAGTTTGGGAGGCCAAGGCAGGTGGATCACCTGAGGTCAGGAGCTCAAGACCAGCCTGGCCAACATGGTGAAACCCCGTCTCTACTAAAAATACAAAAAAAATACAAAAAAATTAGCCGGGCGTGGTGGCGGGCGCCTGTAGTCCCAGCTACTCGGAGAGGCTGAGGCAGGAGAATGGCGTGAACCCGGGAGGCGGAGCTTGCAGTGAGCCGAGATTGCGCCACTGCACTCCAGCCTGGGCGACAGAGCGAGACTCCGTCTCAAAAAAAAAAAAAAAAAAAAAAAAAAAAAAAAATTAGCCAGGCTTGGTGGCGCATGTCTGTAATCCCAGCTACTTGGGAGGCTGAGGCAGGAGAATCATTTGAACCCAGGAGGCGGAGGTTGTAGTGACCTGAGATAGCGCCATTGCACTCCAGCCTGGGCAACGAGAGCGAAACTCCATCTCAAAAAATTAAAATTAAAATTAAGAAATAACTGACATTGTTGTCAGCCTTTCAAAAAACAGTGACTACTTAAATTTCTTTTTCATTTCCCTCTGTTCCTATTCCGCCATCTCACTTCCACCCTCTCTCCACCTTCCTCATCACCCCTTGGGTCCCTGTCTCTCTACTTCCTGCCCCTTCCCTCTCCCTGCCCCATTCCTTGCAGGGTCCTCAAGCACTCAGTGGACGCCACCTTCGAGAACCAGGGCCCCAGCCCCGGCTACCGCATGGAGATGTCCATTTTCTACGTCGTCTACTTTGTGGTGTTCCCCTTCTTCTTTGTCAATATCTTTGTGGCCTTGATCATCATCACCTTCCAGGAGCAAGGGGACAAGATGATGGAGGAATACAGCCTGGAGAAAAATGAGGTGCCACTTCCAATTCCATCTGTCCTTTAAAAACTGGGGACACACACAAACTTTAAAACACACACACAACACCCAGGAACCCGTTTCTAGGGGTACCTGGGGGAGGGAACAGAAGCATCCTCCAAACCGAATCCAGTCTTCAGGGCAGCCCTTCATGGAGTTTCCAGAGGAAACACATCATATAGCGTATGTATCAGTCAGTTTAGACTAGGTTATGCCGCAGTAACAAGCAACCCCAGATTTCATTGCCAAATATCCACAAAAGGACTTATTTTTTGTTCACACTGCATGTCGACATCAGTTGTGGATCTTGCCATCTTTATTCTGGTTCCCAGGCTGGCAGGGCAGCAGAGCAGCCTCCCTCTGAGATGCTCCAGGTGAAAAAGAGAGTATGTCAGACTGAGGTTCAGTTCTTCAGGCTTGGGCTCAAAAATGACACGTCATTTCTGTTCACATTTCATCAGCCAAAGCAAGTCACACATCCATTCTGACGTCAGTGGAGTGGGCAAATACAACCTCCGCTAGTGAAGGGTGGTGAATATTTATGAATGAAAAGCCAAGCCAGGTGTGGTGGCTCACACCTGTAATCCCAACATTTTGGGAAGCTGAGGCAGGAGGATTACTTGAGCTCAGGAGTTTGAGACCAGCCTGGCCAACATAGCAAGACTCCATCTCTACCACAAATCAAAAACATTAGCCAGGCATGATGGTGCACACCGTTAGTCCCAGTAACATGGGAGGCTGAGGTGGGAGGACACTTGAGCTTGGGAGTTCAAGCCTGCAGTGAGCTATCATTATGCCACTGCACTCCAGCCTGGGCAACAGAGCAAGACCCTGTCTCAAAAAAAGAAAAGGAAAGAAAATCCAGTCCCCAGTCTACCAGAGAGTATAGACATGACTCTCTGCCTCTCTGCATCATCCAAGCTAAATACAGGACCTAGAATGTATCCTCTGCTCTCTTGACCCTTAAGACTTAATAACCACTATTCCTCCTTCTCTCTCCCTCGAAGAGAAGGAGAAGCAGCAGCAAAGTACTCAGTAAGAAAGAATGGTCTGGGCGCAGTGGCTCATGCCTGTAATCTTAATACTTTAGGAGGCCAAGGCAGGAGGATTGCTTGAGCCCAGAAGTTCAAGACCAGCCTGAGCAACATAGTGAGACCCCATCTCTATTATTAAAAAAAAAAAAAGTTTTAATTAGCTGGGTGTAGTGGTGCACGCCTGTAGTCCCAGCTACTCAGGAGGCTGAAGCGGGAGGATCACTTGAGCCCAGGAGGTCAAGGCTGCAGTGAGCTGTGATTGCATTGCACTCCAGCCTGGGTGACAAAGCAAGCCCGTGTCAAAGAAAAAAAAAAAAAAAAGGAAGGAGGGAGGGAAAGAAGGAAGGAAGGGAAGGGAAGGAAGAAGGAAAGAAGGAGAGAGAGAAAGGGGAGGGAGGGAAGGAGATAGGAAGGGAGGGAAGAAAAGGAAGGAAGGAGAAAGGGAGGGAAGGGAGGGAGGGAAAGAAGGAAGAAGAGAGAAAGGAAAGGAGAAAGGGGAAAGGGAGGAAGGAATGAAGGAAAGGAAGGAAAAAGGAAAGGGAGGGAGGGAGGAAGGAAGGAGGGAGGGAGGGAAGGAAGAAAAGGAAGGAAGGGAGGAAGGGAGGGAGGGAAAGAAGGATTAGGCTTCAATTTGATTTGGCTCACTTGGTAGCTGTGTCACCTCAGGCAAGTGGTTTAACCTCTCTAAGCCTCTATTTTGGTCATCTGCAAAGTGAGGCCATTGATAGTACCCACTTCCCATGTTTGCATTAGCCATGCAATAATGGAGAAATGTCAGTGTAAGTTTTGGCAAATGGTGACATCTCAAGCAACTGTAGCTATTGGGATAAGAAAGCAATGGTGAGAAGCAAGAGGGAGCCCAAGAATCCTGGCTGGGGGCAAGAGAGGCAGAGACTCAAGCAGAAGCACTTGAGAGCAGCGACGAGTTAGACAGAGGGTGCCCGGTGTGCAGCCCCCTTCCTCCTGCCTCTGCCGCTCTCACCACTGGCCTCTCTCCCGCAGAGGGCCTGCATCGATTTCGCCATCAGCGCCAAGCCGCTGACCCGACACATGCCTCAGAACAAGCAGAGCTTCCAGTACCGCATGTGGCAGTTCGTGGTGTCTCCGCCTTTCGAGTACACGATCATGGCCATGATCGCCCTCAACACCATCGTGCTTATGATGAAGGTAAGCGCCCCACACCAGCCCCCAGCACTGCTTAACCCCCACCTTGTGCCTGCCTCTACCCTGGTAGAATGAAACCATCTGCAGTTTCCCAGGCAGACCACACTCTGGGTCACCTCTGAGATTTTGTTCCTGCTGTTCCCTCTACCTGACACACTGTTCCCACCACTCACCCGGCCAGCTTCTTCTTCCCAGCTGTACCTGCAGACCTCTTCCTCCAGAAAGCCTTCCCTGACCACCCAAGACTGCTTGAGGTGCCCATCTTAGCAGGCATCCTATCTTTATGTCACCTGCCACAAAAATCCGCATCAGGTTGCATGACGGTGTCCCCCACCCACTTGTGAGGACCTCACCCCTGAATTCCTGGAGTCCAACAAGGATCTGGCTAGGACAGAACAAGAAGCTCTCTATAAATGTTTGATTAATGAAATGAGGGGGCTGGGCACGGTGGCTCATGCCTGTAATCCCAGAACTTTGGGAGGCCGAGGCGGGCGGATCAAGAGATCAGGAGATCAAGACCATCCTGGCTAACATGGAGTGTTGTCTGGAGAACAGCCATGAAGCTGCCTCCCCACTTCCCACTTCCCACCCCTGCTCGCTGACCCCTGCTAACTCCTGCTTCTTTCCCCTAGTTCTATGGGGCTTCTGTTGCTTATGAAAACGCCCTGAGGGTGTTCAACATCGTCTTCACCTCTCTCTTCTCTCTGGAATGTGTGCTGAAAGTCATGGCTTTTGGGATTCTGGTAAGTACCACCTTGGGGCTACAGCTATAGGCTTGGGAGAAGGCCAAGGGGGAACAATGGGTCCTGGATGCTGGTCTCCCCACGTGGCCCCAAGACCCCCAAGGGTGGCTTCAGCATCCTGCCAGTGGCCACAGATCCTACTTAGGCATTCTTGTGTTTGCCAAGGAGTCCCAGGGAGACCCAACCTGTGAGTGTTACCATATGGCTGCTTATGTGTCCAATTCCTCAAAATGATGGGAGTCATCATGGCTGGGAGTCATTAGCATCCATTTTAGAGATAAGAGAACTGAAATCAGGCTGGGCGAGGTGGCTCATGGCTGTAATTCCAACGCTTTGGAGGCCAAGGTGGGCGGATCACCTGAGGTCGGGAGTTCGAGACCATCCTGACCAACATGGAGAAACTCTGTCTCTACTAAAAATATAAAATTAGCCGGGTGTAGTGGTGCATGCCTGTAATCCCAGCTACTCGGGAGGCTGAGGCAGGAGAATCGCTTGAATCTGGGAGGCAGAGGTTGCGGTGAGCCGAGATCACGCCAGTGCACTCCAGCCTGGGCAACAAGAGTGAAACTCTGTCTCAAAAAAGAAAGAAAGAAAGAAAGAAAGAAAGAAAGGAAGGAAGGAAGGAAGGAAGGAAGGAAGGAAGGAAGGAAGGAAGGAAGGAAGGGAGAAAGAAAGAAAACTGAAATCAGGCTGAGCACAGTGGCTCATGCCTGTAATCCTAGCACTTCAGGAGGCCAAGGCAGGAGGATCGCTTGAAGCAAGGAGTTCTCAACCAGCCTGGGCAGAAAAGCAAGCCCCTGTCCCTACAAAAAAAAAAAAAAAAAAAAAATTTAAATTAGCCAGGCATGGTAACTCATGCCTGTAGTCCCAGCTACTAGGGAGGCTGAGGTGGAAAGATATTTGGAGCCCAGGAGGTGGAGGTTGCAGTAAACTATGATGATGCCACTGCACCCCAACCTGGGCAACAGCAAGACTCCATGTTTAAAAAAGAAACACAGAGGTCAGGCACGGTGACTCACACCTGTAATCCCAGCACTGTGGGAGGCAGAGGCAGGCAAATCACTTGAGCCTAGGAGTTCGAGACCACTCTGGCCAACATGGCAAAACCCCATCTCTACTAAAACTACAAAAAATTAGCCTGGCATGCTTGTGGGTGCCTGTAATCCCAGCTACTCAGGAGGCTGAGGCAGGAGAATCGCTTGAACCCGGGAAATGGAGGTTGCAGTGAGCTGAGATGACACCACTGCACTCCAGCCTGAGCAACAGAGCGAGTCTCAAAAAAATAATAAGAATAAAAATAAATACGTCTTTATTTTTCACCAGCCACTAACATTTCCTTCCATCTTAAAGGGAGACAACAAACCCTTAGTATTAGTATTATCAACCCTTAATATTATCAACATGACCTGTGTCACTTATAAACATCAGATATTTTCATACTGCATTATAAGGGCTGCAGATACCTTAACATTTAATTTGCACTCATCATTGCTTTAAAATGTTGCTTGTGATTAAACCTACAGCTAGACTTTGTTGCTCAGTGGTTTTTTTGTTTTGTTTTGTTTTGTTTTGTTTGAGACAGTCTCGCTGTCACCCAGGCTGGAGTGCAGTGGCGCAATCTCAGCTCACTGAAAGCTCCACCTCCCGGGTTCACGCTATTCTCCTGCCTCAGCCTCCCGAGTAGCTGGGACTACAGGCGCCTGCCACCACGCCTGGCTAATTGTTTGTATTTTTAGTAGAGATGGGGTTTCACCATGTTGGCCAGGATGGTCTTGATCTCCTGACCTTGTGATCCGCCTGCCTCGGCCTCCCGAAGTGCTGGGATTACAGGCGGGAGCCACCACACCCTGCCTACTCAGTGTGTTAATGGAGAAGTATATTCATTGTTAGATCGCCATTTTTAAAACTTTTTTTTTTTTTTTTTGAGACACAGTCCTGCTCTGTTGCCCAAGCTGGAGTACAGCGGCACAATCTTGGCTCACTGAAACCTCCACCTCCTGGGTTCAAGCAATTCTCCCATCTTAGCCTTCTGAGTAGCTGGGACTACAGATGAGCACCAGCATGCCAGGCTAATTTTTGTATTTTTAGTAGAGACGGGGTTTCACCATGTTGGCCAAGCTGGTCTCAAACTCCTGGCATCAAGCAATCTGCCTGCCTCGGCCTCCCGAAATGCTGGGATTACAGGCATGAGACACTGTGCCTAGCCTTAAAAAATATTTTGATAGCTATTTTATTACAAAAGGTAACCTTGCAGCCCTTGCTATTTTGTTATGCATTTACAAGTCTTTATGCATAAAATAAAATAGCCAGCACTATTCTCACATGGCCAAGGTTCACAGCACACACACAAAAGTACAGTTGGCTGGGCGCAGTGGCTCACACCTGTAATCTCAGCACTTTGGGAAGCAGAGGTGGGTAGATCACGAGGTCAAGAGACCCAGACCACCCTTGCCAACATGGTGAAACCCCATCTCTACTAAAAAATACAAAAATTAGCAGGGTGTGGTGGTGCATGCCTGTAGTCTCAGCTACTTGGTAGGCTGAGGCAGGAGAATCATTTGAATGCAGGAGGCGGAGGTTGCAGTGAGCCGAGATCGCGCCACTGCACTCCAGCCTGGCAACAGAGGGAGACTCTGTCTCAAAAAAACAAAAAAGTATTATAGTTCACACCTGTAAGCCCAGCAGTTTGGGTGGCTAAAGTGGGAGGATCACTTGAAGCCAGGAGTTCAAGACCAGGCTGGACAACATAGCAAGACTCCATCTCTATAAAAAAAAAAAAAAATTAAAGGCTGGACACAGTGGCTCATGCCTGTAATCCCAGCACTTTGGGAGGCCTAAGTGGGTGGATCTGTTGAGGCCAGGAGTTCGAGACCAGCCTGGCCAACATAGTGAAACCCTGTCTCTACTAAAAATACAAAAATTAGCTGGGCATGGTGGCACACGCCTATAATCCCAGCTACTCGGGAGGCTGAGGCATGACAATAGTTTCAACTCGAGAGGTGGAGGGAGCCAGGACTGCACCACTGCACTCCAGCCTGGGCAATGAAGGAAGACTCTGTCTCAAAAAAAAAAAAAAAAATTAAAAATTAAAAATCAGACAGGCATGGTACATACATCGATAGTCCTAGCTACTCAGGAGGCTGAAGTGAGAGGATTGCTCGAATCCAGTTGGTCAGAGTTGCAATGAGCTACAATTGCACCATTACGTTTCAGCCTGAGTGACAGAGTGAGACCCCATCTCTAAAAGAATAAAAATAGGCTGAGCATGATGGCTCATGCCTGTAATCCCAGCACTTTGGGAGGCCGAGGCAGGTGGATTACGAGGTCAAGAGATTGAGACCATCTTGTCTAACATGATGAAACCCCGTCTCTACTAAAAATACAAAAAATAGCCAGGTGTGGTGGTACGCGCCTGTAGTCCCAGCTACTCAGGAGGCTGAGGCAGGAGAATCGCTTGAACCCGGCAGGCAGAGGTTGCAGTGAACCAAGATCGTACCACTGCACTCCAGCCTGGGCAACAGAGTGAGACTTCATCTCAATAAATTAATTAATTAATTAATTAAAATAAAATAAATTTTTTTTTTTAAATTGGGGAGCTGAGTGCGATGGCTCACACCTGTAATCCCAGCACTTTGGGAGCTTGAGGCAGGCAGATCCCTTGAGGTCAGGAGTTCAAGACCAGCCTGGACAACATGGTGAAACCCCATCTCTACTAAAAATATAAAAATTCGCCGGGCATTGTGGCACATGCCTGTAATCCCAGCTACTCAGGAGGCTGAGGCACGAGCATCGCTTGAACCCATGAGGCAGAGGTTGCAGTGAGCCAAGATGGCGCCATTGCACTCCAGCCTGGGTGACAGAGTGAGACTCTGTCTAAAAAAAAAAAAAAAAAAAAAAAAAGATTAAGGTGAAGAAGGCTTATGCTAATGGGCTGGAACTTGAAGTGAAGTGAATTCTTGAAGATCCCCAGTGAATGGCCAAGTTGGGACTTGAACTAGGGCATCTGTTCTCTTGACTACCAGCTTAGTCCATCCCTTTGAAGAGAATGACCTACAGCCTGGGTCTCAGCCAGGGTCTCAGGAAACCAAGTTCCCACCTTGGCTCACAGAGGTGGTTAGGGGCATCAGCTTTAGCACCAGAGTTCTAGGTTCAGATCTTGCCTCATCCTATATAAGCTTTGTCACCTCCCCATCATTAAAAGGGGCCATCTTCCCCCTCCATCTCAGCAGAGCCTTGGTAAACAGCAAATGGACTAATGTGCATCTAGAGGGTTGAGGATGAAGCCTGGCCTGGAGTGGGCACTCAATAAATGCTAGGGGCCAGGCACAGTGGCTGACACCTATAATCTCAGCACTTTGGGAGGCTGAGGCAGGTGGATCGCCTGAGCCCAGGAGTCTGAGACCAACCTGGACAACATAGTGAGATTCTGTCTCTACAAAAAGTACAAAATTAGCCTGGTGTGGTGGCGTGCACCTGCAGTCCCATCTACTCAGGAGGCTGAGGTGAGAGGATGGATTCAGCCCAGGATGTCAAGGCTGCAGTGAGTCGTGATTGAGCCACTGCACCCCACCCTGGGTGACAGAGCAAGACCTTGTATCAAAATAAATAAATAGTCAAATATCAAAATAGTCAAATATCAAAATAAATAGTCAAATATCAAAAAATATCAAAATAAATAAATAATCAAAATAAATAAATAAATAAATAAATGCTATGAAAGGGGTCCTAATAATGGACCTTTTTCCTCCAAAACAGTGGCTTGGCTTTGGTGGAGAGGCTACTTATTAGAAGCACTTGAGGCCAGATGTGGTGGCTCATGCCTATAGTCCCAGCACTTTGGGACTCCTGCCAAGGCAGAAGAATTGCTTGAACCCAGGCGTTTTAGACCAGCCTGAGCAACATAGCAAGACCTCATCTCTACAAAAAATTGAAAAATTAGCCAGCATTGTGGCACATGACTGTTGTCCTAACTACTTAGGCTAAGGCAGGAGGATTACTTGAGCTCAGGAGTTCAAGGTTGCAGTGAACTGTGATCACATCACTGCCCTCCAGCCTGAGCAACAACACAAGACCCAGACTCCAAAAATCAAAAGGGAAGCACTTAGGGAAATTTCTTAAAATTAAGTGATACACTGAGCAAACCCCTAGATGTTCTGATTCATTTGGTTTGATGAGGTGGGGGGGAATCACTGAATCTGTAATTTTTTTTTTTTTTTTTTTTGAGATGGATTCTCACTCTGTCATCCAGGCTGGAGTGCAGTGGTGCAATCTTGGCTCACTGCAACCTCTGCCTCCCGGGTTCAAGCAATTGTCCTGCCTCAGCCTTCCAACTAGTTGGGATTACAGGCGCCCACCATCACGCCCGGCTAATTTTTGTATTTTCAGCAGAGATGGGGATTCACCACGTCAGCCAGGTTGGTCTCCAACTCCTGACCTCAGGTGATCCGCCTGCCTCGGCCTTCCAAAGTGCTGGGATTACAGGCATGAGCCACCATACCCAGCCTGCAGTTATTTTATTCTGAGTTGATCTTCTGCTGGTGAAGTGATTCTTCCACTGGGGATTGAAGCTGCATCTCCCTCACCCTGCCAATCCTGCAAGAGCCAGCACTGAGCTTCCCCTCTGCTTTCTCTTTTTTTTTTTTTTTTTTTTTGAGATGGAGTCTTACTCTGTTGCCCAGCCTGTTCTTGAACTCGTGGCCTCAAGCAGTTCTCCCTCCTTGGCCTCCCAAAGTGCTGGAATTATAGGCATGAGCCACCATGCCTGGTCTCCCCTTTCAGTTTTAAATGAAGCCACAAGTTCCCCGTGTAACATTCGGGAGATAGAGGGGAGCTCTCTAGCCTAGGGGTTGAGGTCTGTGACCAAATGCCTATAAAGTTGTCTTTGTTTGGACTCCCCCAGAAGCAGAGCCTGATACAAGGATTGAGTGCAAGGAATTTATCTGGGATGCAGGGCAGTAAGGGAGACAGGAAGTGACACAGGGACAGAAAGGCAACCAGGAAAGAGTGTATTATTAAGCCAGTTCCTACTGTGAACAAATGGGGCTCAGTTTCAGTGGGGACTTCCAGGAGGCAACAGAGAGCACATACCACAGAGTCATCCCACCTCACGGGGAGGGAGTTGGAGTATTTATCCTCCAGTGCCCATCAGACATAATCAAAGGCCACTCCCAGGGGAGCTAGTAATTCCCTAACACATGTGCAGCCAGAGAGAGACCCTGGGCAAAGTAATGTACCGTAGGTGTGCAGTTGGGATATGGGCAGGGCCCCAGCAACATCTGCCAAAATGCCAAAAGTGCCAGTGGGACCTGAATTCCTATTTATTTATTTATTTATTTATTGACGGAGTCTCGCTCTGTGGCCCAGGCTGGAATGCAGTGGTGTGGTCTCTGCTCACTGCAAGCTCAGCCTCCCGGGTTCACGCCATTCTCCTGCCTCAGCCTCCGGAGTAGCTGCGACTGCAGGCGCCCGCCACCACGCCCAGCTAATTTTTTTGTGTGTGTATTTTTAGTAGAGATGGGGATTCACCATGTTAGCCAGAATGGTCTTGATCTCCTGACCTCGTGATCCACCCGCCTCAGCCTCCCAAAGTGTTGGGATTACAGGTGTGAGCCACCACACCCGGCCCCCTGAATTCCTTTTTTGGGCAGTTGTGAAACACCAACATCCCATCTGTTGAGCACCTACTGTATATTCCATGCTCAGCGACCCACATTCATTGTCTGATTGCTGTGTTACCGCTGCCTTCCAGAGAAGGGCGCAGAGGCCCCAGGCACTTCACCTACGAGGGAAGCACAGCTCTAAAGTCAGGCTCCTTCTCTGTAAGGTAGAGGGGCTACTTCAGGGTCACACTGACCACCCCAACCCCTGACCTGGCGTCTGCTTCTGCGAAGATGCTGAGAAGGCCCTATGTTTTGTGTTTTGAGTCCCACTGACCCCAGAGGGTAGGGCCATCTCTTTGACCCAGACTCTTGGTTCCAAACTGGGGTGCCACCCATCACCATGTCAGTACCCGGTTGAGAGGAGTCAGAGATAGCAGGAGACCTTGTGGGACTTGAGGCCGTGACTGTTCTCCAAACAATGTGGAGTATTTCCATATCTTAACAAAAGAGAGGCCAGGCTATGCTTGTGTTTCCCCTTGAGCCAGCACCCAGCCCAGGAATGTAGCAGTCAGGATAGATCAAGTGAAGCTGCAGTAACAAACAGCCCTCACATCTCAGTGACTTAAATTGATGGGAAGGGTTTTTTACATTCAGCAGGGAAGCTGTTTGGCCTCATAGTTACTCAGGGACCCGGGCTCACAGAGTAGCTGCCATTCGAAATGTTACTGGTCGCCAAGCCCAGGGTTGAGAGGCTAGAGAATCCAACGCTGACCAGAAAGTGACCACGCTGCTTCCACTCACAGCACATCACTGCACCGAGACACACATGGCCCCATCTAAACACAAGCGGACCAGGAAGTGTGTGTGCCTGAAAGGCCCCAAAGCCCCCTGTCCAGTGCCTGTTCTGCACCCTGTTACTGTCCTCCTCCAGATCAGGAAATGGAGGCCCAGAGAGGTTAAGCCACTTGCCCATAGCCACACAGCTCTGGTAGCAGAGCTAGGATTTGAACCCAGAGTCTCCTTTCTTCGCGAGTATGCTGCCAACCTGGTGGGGACCTGAACACAGACTGTGGGCTCTCTGAGGCCTGGGTTCAAATCCTGGCTGTACATCTCTGTGCTGCTAGCCTCGGGCAGATGACTGGCTCGGTTACCTCCTAGAAAATGGGTATAGCCGGGAGTGGTGGCTCACGCTTGTAATCCCAACACTTTGGAAGGCCAAGGTGAGCAGATCACTTGAGGTCAGGAGTTCGAGACCAGCCTGACCAACATGGTTAAACCCCGTCTCTACTAAAAATACAAAAATTAGCTGGGTGTGGTGGCATGCACCTGTGGTCCCAGCTACTTGGGAGGCTGAGGCAGGAGAATCGCTTGAACCCAGGAGGCAGAGGTTACAGTGAGCCGAGATCGCGCCACTGCACTCCAGCCTGGACGACTGAGCGAGACTGCATCTCAAAAATAAATAAATAAATGAAAGAAAGAAAGAAAGAAAGAGAAAAAGAAAGAAAGAGAAAAAGAAAGAGAAAAAGAAAGAAAGAGAAAGAAAATGGGCAATAACCCTTCCCCCCAGGATCTTCATTAGGATCTCAGTGATGTCATTTATAAAGCCCCTGGGGTCTCGGGAGCCCTCAAAAGTGCTGGAGAGACAGGCCACAGCTCTGAAGAGTAGCCCAAGCCCCATGGAGCTGAAGCAGGGTCTGGAGGCCCCCTCTGGAGCCAGGCCAATCATGGGAAGGCCCCCAGAGGTTCCCAGGGAGGGAGTCTCAGCGCAGATGATGTTGAACAGTCTTTACCGCAGCCCTTCAAACAACCACAACTGTCCCGGGCACTCTGCTGATTGGCAGCTGTGCCTCTAACATGCCCCTGGCCAGCCTAGGGGGCCAGGAACCAAGCCCCCTGTTGGCATCTCTGTCTTGTGGGTCCCCATTCTAGAATTATTTCCGCGATGCCTGGAACATCTTCGACTTTGTGACTGTTCTGGGCAGCATCACCGATATCCTCGTGACTGAGTTTGGGGTAAGTCTCCCGCCAGCTTCTCTCTGGGTGACTCTGGGCTGGATGAGGCAGGTGGCAGGGGGCGGGGGAGCGGTCCCAGAGGCAGTGTGTCCCAACAGCCATAGCTGCTTGAGCCAGCACTTGGCCATGACCAGAGAGGGAGAACTGGGGCCCCGGGGACAAGGGCAGCCCCTCAGGAGGGCATCGTGGGGAGATGGGGGTGACCAAAGCTTGGCTGTAGGGCCAGCACTGAGGGGTGGGCTTTCCTGCATCCTGGCCTAGGAATTAATAATGCAGATGAGTACATCGAGGGAACTGAGACACTCAAAAGCTCCTAAAGCTGAACTGGCTCCCAAACACCACCCTATGTCAGGAGCCCAGAAAGAATGAGTTTCAAGTCAATTCTGTTTGAACCAACCCTCTCCTGGTTCGTGGGCAGGAGAGAGCGACAGCCCTCAGGCCAGTGTGGGGACACCACTCCCAGGGCCATAGAGGGGTCCCCAGGGTGTCTTCCCTCCTCTAGCCCTAGGCCTGGGAGACTGTCAACCGAGGGGGTCTCTGGACCTCTCTGTGGTGGCCCCGCAGGCCACATTGCCCTTCTTCTTTTCTGGAAGACTCAGGGCCCCAGAGTTCCTGTCCCAGACCCTCTCCTTGGCCATCTGCCAGTGAGCCCAGGCTCGGGGTCCCTTAGGAGATTGGGGGGAGGGTAGAAGATCCTTGCAGGGGGAAGCAATGGTCAAAGGGCGTCAAAGCCAAGGGTCAAGGGTGATATCAATGTCGTCTTAATAACAATAAAAATAACAATAGCTCACAAGAATCGCAGCCTTGCTGTGTGCCAGGGAACTGTGCCAAGTAGTTTACGTGGATTGGCTCAGGGTAGAGGTCTCGGTCTCGGCTTGTAAGAGAATTCCCTCGGAGGGTTCAACTGAAGGCACCCAAATGCGGAGATCACTGGTGGAGGGGAAGGGAAGGGTACCCACAAGGGTGACAAGGTGCCCAGCGACCAGGCACCATGGGGAGCCGTTACCTGCCCAGGTGCTGAAGTGGGGAGGGAACCTGAGCAGGAGGCCAGGAGAAGCCACCAAGTGGGAGCTGTCCTGTCAATGTGTAGAGACAGAGACCAGGGCCAAAGCAGGCAGAGAGCAATGGGGGAGAAACACCCCAACCTTTCTCTCCCCTCATCCCTTATCTCCTGCCAGAGCCTCCCATTGCCCAAGGTAAACCGGAAGCAAGCTGAATATGATGCTCAGAGCAGGCAGAGAAGTCAGGAGAATAGATCTGGGTGTGGTTGGGCCTGAGGAAGAGGGTGTTGCCTCATTTCACAGATGGGAAAACTGACCCTCAGCCGGGCATGGTGGCTCACGCCTGTAATCCCAGCACTTTGGGAGGCCGAAGCCAGCGGATCACCTGAGGCCAGGAGTTCAAGACCAGCCTGGCCAACATGGTGAAACCCCGTCTCTACTGATAATACAAAAAAATTAGCCAGGTGTGGTGGTGCATGCCTGTAATCCCAGCTATTCGGGAGGCTGAGGCAGGAGAATTGCTTGGACCCGGAAGGCGGAGGTTGCAGTGAGCCAAGATCACACCATTGCACTCCAGCCTGGGTGACAAGAGCAAAAACTCCATCTCAAAAAAAAAAAGAAAGAAAAGAAAAGAAAACTGATCTTCAAAGCCTGGGGAAGTGAGAGACACTCCCAAGGTCACAAAGCCAGGCCTGGGTGACTCCTGAGAGTACACTGACAGCTCCTGGGGTGTCTCAGTCAGATCCCCCTACAGAAAAGGATCCGTTTGCCTGCTCTTCCATCCTAGAAGGCCAGGAGGGGCTGGGGAACTACGTAAAAGAGGGGGCCATTCTTTGATGTGTCCCACGGCACCTGCACCCAAGTGATACACACTTATTTGCCTTCAGCTTCAGTGAGCCAGAATTTTCCCCTTCCCCTCACCCTATCCCTGAAACCTTCCTCTAGAGGGTTCTTGCCCACATGGGGGCTCTCTCCACTGGGGTGCCCCCACCTGGCCATTCTCCCCTGTCCTGAGTTTCTAGAGAGGGCTGGAGCTCCAGCTGGCAATCAAAATATCCTGCTATCCAGCTACACACAAGACAGCCTTGAACCAATGTCCCTTTGGGTCAAGAGGTTGGAGGGATGGTCCAGCTCCCCAGAAGGGCAGGTGGGGTGGAGGAAGTTAGTTGAAACCTTCAGTCACCAGTAAGAGAGCTGTAGGGACAGGCTCCAACAGCCTGTTCTCCTGGCTGACAGGAAGACGGGGCATGGGGTGTTCATGGGACATCAGGACTGTTGCAGTAGCCAAACAGTCCCCAGCTCTCCCTACCAGCTGTTTGATCTTGGACAACTTGTGCTATCTCTTCTCATGTAGAGTGGGGCTAACCATTGCATCCAACCTCAGACACTTGCAAGATTCACAGTGATGCATGCACTCAAAAGACATTCATTCATTGAGCACCTAATGTGTGCCAGGTGTGATTATAGGTACTGGAGACAGAGCGAGAAGGAGGGATGCCAAACAAAACAGACCAAGAATACAGAATGTCTGCTCCCATAGAACTGACATTCTAAGGAGAGAGACGGGAACTTTTTACAAGTAAAAGCATCAACAGGCCAGGCGTGGTGGCTCACGCCTGTAATCTCAGCACTTTGGGAGACCAAGGCAGGTGGATCACTTGAGGTCAGGAGTTCGAGACCAGCATGGCCAACATGGTGAAACCCTGTCTCTACTAAAAATACAAAAATTAGCCGGGCATGGTGGCAGGTGCCTGTAATCCCAGCTACTCAGGAGGCTGAGGCAGGAGAATCACTTGATTCTCAGGAGGCGAGAGGTTGTAGTGAGCCAAGATTGTGCCACTGCACTCCAGCCTGGGTGACAGAGTGAAACTCTGTCTCAAAAAGAAAAGAAAAGAGGGAAGAAAAAGAAAGAAAGAAACGTGAAGTGCTTGGCACAGAACCTGCCAGGAAACCAGGAGTTTGAGAATGGTGGTTGTTATTATTATTGCTATTGTTATTATTATTGTGAACGGGTGTGTAGCTTTGTTAGCCAGCCCTGAGTTACAATCAATTTGAGGGAAAGATAGTGGGTGGGTGTTTGGGTCCTTCTGGGACAATTAACTCCCAACCTGGAGTAGGGAGAGGCATGTCCTGGCAGGCAAGGAGGTCTCAGTTGCCCCTTTCTGCCTCCCAGGTAAGCCCACTAGTTCTGAGGCCAGGGCTTGGCCAGGCTGAGACAGAAAATGCCAGATGCTTGGGAGGGCAGGTCCCTGGGGTTTAGGGGGCAGAGGGCATGCGGCAGTACTAACCAATGCTGCCTCAGCTGCTGCCCCCAAGTGGCCGGGGTGACGTGGGTTTGCCCTGTGTGCAATGGATAATGACTGTGTTTCTTGTCTTGTCTCTTTTCATGCCTGCTCTTAAAACTGTATATTGGCGCAACGCCGTCTGAAAAACTCATCCAATCAAAATGCACTATGAAATTCATTTGTTCATCCATGACATGGTCTGTGTGTTCATACACCAATGACTTATCTCCCAACCCACCGCCACCACCACCCCCACTCCCCGCCCGGGAACCGAAACCCATTGGTTTTTTGGCACTGGTTACAAATCAACCTAAAAAATGCTGAACACGCCTCCCCAACTGCCCCCGCCCGCCCGCTCCCCCTCATCTTCAACATCTGCATCTAGAATCCGGTTGGTCTTACTTCTTTCTGAAGTCTAAATGCCTTACATTAACTGTGAACGCATCTCCTCGCATCGGCATTGCATGCCACACCCTGCCTCTCCAACGTGGGATGCCTGACGCTCTCCTCAACCCTCCGCTCCCCTCTGTCTGTCTGTCCTCCCGCCCCCAGCCCCTGTGCCTCCCATTTCCTGCAGACTCTGTCTCTCTGTTTTTATCGGGTTCTGAATGGGGGTTTTCTGTTTGGGGTGGTTTGCGTCTTTTGCAGAGAAAGGGATGGGTTTTCCCAGCGCAGCACCTCTCTCTTGCCCCATCCCTCACACACATCCCCTGCACTCAGAAACAATGGAGGCAAATCCACTCCCAGCCACCTCTCACCACTCCTGTCCCCCATTCAGCTCCATGGACCCCAGGCCCCAGGAAAGCTGCCAACTGTCTCCTCACCCCTCCAGCTCTCTCCATCCTGCTGTCCCCAGTCCTCCATCTCAAGCCCACGAGATCTTTGACCTTGACCAGCAGAGACTTGACTCTCCAAGTCTGATAAAGGAGACCTGAAGGCCAGGCCGTGTGCCGGCAAAGACGCTCAGGCAGAGGAACTCAGAAGTGTCAGACTCGGATCTGGTAGCTTCATGTGGGGCCGGCCCACTCAGGCCCTCGCCTGGAGCCTTGAACTGCACGTGCACACACAGTCACACAGTCACTGCGCACACACAGTCACTGCACACAGTCACTATGCACACACAGTCACTGCACAGACACTGCACACAGTCACTGTGCACACACAGTCACTGCACAGACACTGCACACAGTCACTGTGCACACACAGTCACTGCACACAGTCACTATGCACACACAGTCACTGCACAGACACTGCACACAGTCACTGTGCACACACAGTCACTGCACAGACACTGCACACAGTCACTATGCACACACAGTCACTGCACACAGACACTGCACACACAGTCACCCCACACAGACACTGCACACACAGTCACTGCACACACAGTCACCACACACAGTCACTACGCAGTCACTATGCACACACACAGTCACTGCCCACACAGACACTGCACACACAGTCACTGTGCACACACAGTCACCACACACAGACACTGTACACACAGTCACTGTGCACACACACTGCACACACAGTCACTATGCACACACACTGCCCACACAGTCACTGCACAGACACTGCACACACAGTCACTGCACAGACACTGCACACACAGTCACTGCACACACACACAGTCACTGCACACACACACAGTCACTGCACACACAGTCACTATGCACACATACACTGCATGCACTGTCACTATGCAAACACAGTCACTGCACAGACACTGCACACACAGTCACTATGCACACACACAGTCACTGCACACAGTCACTGCACACAGAGCCACTATGCATCCACACACTGCACACACAGTCTATGCACTCACATACTGAACACACAGTCCATGCACACACACAGTCACCGTGCACACAGTCACTGCACACACAGTCCATGCACACACACAGTCACCGCACACAGACACTGCACACACAGTCCATGCACACACACAGTCACCGCACACAGACACTGCACACACAGTCCATGCACACATACAGTCACTGTGCAGTCTATGCACACACAGTCACTATGCATCCATACACTGCACACACAGTCACTGCAGGTACAGATACTGCGCATAGTCATGACCTCTTCTTTTTCTCGCTCATTCTCTAATTCTCTCTCGCGCGCTCTTTTTTTTTTTTTTTTTTTAGACAGATTCTTGCTCTTGTCACCCAGGCTGGCGTGCAGTGGCACAATCTCAGCTAACTGCAACCTCCACCTCCCAGTTTCAAGCGATTATCGTGCCTCAGCCTCCTGAGTAGCTGGGATTACAGGCATGTGCCACCACGCCAGGCCACTTTTTGTATTTTTAGTAGAGACGGGGTTTCACCATGTTGGCCAGGCTGGTCTTGAACTCCTGACCTCAAGTGATGCACCCGCCTCAGCCTCCCAAAGTGTTGGGATTACAGGTGTGAGCTGCTACACCTGGCCTCTAATCCTCATTCACTGTTCCTCTCTGTCTCTCACATACAGTCATGCACACATGCACACACACACTGGCCCTCTCTGCTACATCTACCCACCCTGTACCCCCATTCCAGTACATACTGCACACATCTCTCTCCCTCCCCCACTTCTCAGCCCCTTGCACACCCCTCGTTCTGTTAAATCTCAACTGCCTCTGCCCCTCCCCTACCCACCAATGAGGCCCTTAGAGGGATGCCCCAATGGCATCTTTGCCCTGGGATCATCCCTTCCCTGCTGGCAATACACATGCATTCACCCACCATTTAATGAGCCCCTATTTGGTGCCACAGATGGAATTATGGGCAGAAGCATACAGCATTACTGTCCCCTCTTGCCACATACAGTCAGGTGGGGGAGGCAGGCATTGGTCAAATAACCCCTTGACTCCACTTAAAATTATGCCTGCACTATGAGCTGAAGGATGAGCAGCATTAACAAGGCAGAGAGAGATGCACAGAGCATTCCAGGCCCAGGACAGCACATGCAAAGGCCCTGTGGTGGGACGGAGCCTGTGAGGGGTCAGGATCTGCTAGTGAGGGAATGTGGCTGATGCAAAGACAGCAGAGAAAGGCTGGCCTGGAGACAGCCGAAGAAGGCAGAAGGGGACAGGACTCGGGGCTGGGGAGGGCGGGGCTATATTGTGGAATTTGGGCTTTCTCCTAAGCACCAGGAAAGGCCTGGGAGGATAGGAAGCAGGGGAGGCATGACTGGTTGTGTGACTAGACAAGCTCACTCTGGTTGCACGGCAGGGAACAGCTTGACAGGAGGCTGGGCTGGAGGTGGGCACCAGGAATCGCAGCAAGAGATGACAGTGGGGGAGAGAGAACAGTGGGAAGGTTGTCCCTCTCGGACGTATCTCTGCAGGACCCAGGGAAAGATCAGGTCTGAACTGAGGAGTGCCTGGGAGCAGGCGGGTCTGGCTTAAAACTGGGAGATAGGCTGGGCACAGTGACTCAAGCCTCTAATCCCAGCACTTTGGGAGGCCGAGGCAGGAGGATCACCTGAGGTCAGGAGTTCAAGACCAGCCTGACCAACATGGTGAAACCCCATCTCTACTAAAAAATACAAAAATTAGCCAGGCGTGGTGGCAGGCGCCTGTAATCCCAGATCCTTGGGAGGCTGAGACAGGAGAATCACTTAAACCTGGGAGGTGGAGGTTGCAGTGAGCCGAGGTCGTGCCATTGCACTCCAGCCTGGGCAACAGAGTGAGACTCTCTTAAAAAAAAAAATACTGGGCAATAGAGGTGAGCGGGTGCAAGGAAAGGACCAGGTTGGGGGAAGAGAATAGGTGTGGGCATAGCAAGTTTGAGGTGCCTTTAGGACATCCTGAAATAAGTCAGATAGGCAGGTGTTGTGGGGGCTGGAGCTTGGAGCTGAGGTCTACAAGTAGTAGGACTTTTCTGGAGCCCTTAGGTGGGTGGTCTCCATATCCTTCTGAGCGCTTGAGGAACACCTGAGCACAGCACTGGAAAAGAAAAGACCACAAGGATGCTGTCCTCATGCCTTCCAGGGGCTGTGTCCCACCCCCATCGCATTCTAGCCAGGAAGTTCAGGGGAGGTGTTGAGGAGAGGAAGCTGCACCTCCCAAGCCATGGATTGAAATGCAGAAGGCAGGAAGAGGGAACTTGTCAGAAGTTCTGGGGGCAGTGGAAAGAATTGGTACTGATGCAGGAAGAGATGGAGGGTGGATGAGGGCAGGCTAGTACCCTTCCCCCACTGCCCCGAACCCTTCCCGTCTCCACCCCTACCTCCCTCATGTGTCTCCTCCCCCACTTGGCTCCAAGAAGGGAAGCATGTTTTCTGCACGCATCTCCCTGCCAGATCCCTGGCTTTTTTGCATGGTTGCAAGCTTCCCCTGCTCTTCCCCAGACCCCCCTCCTGAGGCTGCTTCCAGGGTCCGCCTGCCTTCGCATGCCTGGCCGAGTCCACATGTTATGATCCGCCCCATGAAAGGGATGGCTTGTACTCTGGGGTTGAACGGGAGGGGGCTGGGGATACCTGAGCCATCGGCCCCATCCCCAGGTGGAGCTGGGTGGCCAGGCAGGGATGGGGGTCAGGGCAGCAGGGCACAGAGAGTGACTCTGTTAGCCAAGCTGGGTTTGGGGCTTGTTCGAGGCACTGGAGACATTCTCACAGCAATTGAGCCCAGTGTGGTCAGGGTAGGATCCCCCAGCCCCCTTCCCCATCCTAGAGGCCTAAGGACGCACTGATGTGTCCCAGAGAGCATCCTAGACATTGCCATCAAACCCAGAGGCCTCAGAAATTCCTTGAACTCCAGTCCTTGCCTCTCAGCTCCCAGGCCAAAGCTAGCACAAGACACAGATCTGGCAGCCAGAAAGCCCTCTGGAAGCCACCAAGTAGGATGCCCATATAATTCATCACCCAAACTAGGACACTTTTGAAACGGGAGGGAGGCTGTGACTGTATGGTCACCCTGTGCCATGGGGGGTGAAGGTTAGACCAAGTTAAATCTTGCTACGTGGCCTGTAGCAAATCCTACAAATCCCATAGAACAAGTCTGATTAAGCCCCTTCCCTTAGTGTGGAGAGACCCTCTACTCCTCCTGCCTTCACCCTGCTGGGTACTGGCCAGTGAAGGAGGGTTTCCATGTCTGCCTGAGGCTGGGGTCTCAAACTCAAATGCCTCTGGAGGCCAGGCAGACACCAGTCAACCAGGAAAGCAAGTGCCATTTCTAGAACCTGAGGACCCTGGAAAACTGGAGAGCATGTGGCCTGCTTCCAGGGAGCAATCGCAGCAGGCCTGGGGTTTCCAGAAAGCCAGATTGGTGGGCAAAATCTCTTGATTTTTAAACAATGGCAATAATTTTTAATTAAAAACAAGGACAAATGAAAAAACACTGCTCGGGCCCAACAAAACAGTTTTATTAGCTAGATTTGGCCCACTCGTGACTTCGAGACTCCCACTCCCCCCACCAAGGTCCCTTGAAGCCCCATGATGGCCACTTAACACCAGCAGTCCATGTCCACCATCTCCAGCTGGTCTCCTCCCTGACTCTCCAACTCTCTGGCCCCCTGGTTCTTCTAGCTTGGGTGGGAGGAGACAGAAGCAGTGACTAGACAGGGGGTTTTTGAGCAGAGGCAGTGGCCACCCAGGGAGGTCCTGGGGGCAGGGATGGCCCCACCTCCCAGCCCCCAGTACCCGCCCCTTGGTGGGCCCGGGCTGATTTCTGAGCTCACCCACCCATGGGAGCTGAGTGCTTCCTGCTTCCTGCAGGCCTGGTCCCGTGCTACTCCACCCAGCCCCAGAAGCTGAGAAGCCATCCCTGAGAGGGGGGAAAAGGGCCCCAAATGCATCTTCTCCGACTCAGCGGGCAGCGAGGACTCACCCTGCAGCCGAACAGTCCCAGCTCCCTCCCGTCCTCCCCATTCCCGCTCGCCAAGGGGGTAAGAAAAGATGCTCTTCCGCTTCTCCCAATTGGCTCGAGCCGCTGCTCCTCTTGGCCGTGGGGTGAGGTCAGGGCGGGCAGGAGCGGGTGGGCAGCTCGGCAGGGCAGGGCAGGGCAGGGTGCCCAGTGAGTCCCGTGACAGATGCATTTCTGGCCCGGAGCGTAACATGCCCTCGGAACCCGCACATGTCCACCAGGCCTGAGCGTGCTGGCGACCTCCACCCCCACCCCCGCCCTGGTGTTTGTGCATCGTACACGTGTGATAGATTCTGCAACTTGACCGGCTTGTGTCCTTTCGTCTCAGTGCATTTGGTTGTTGGGAGAAACAAAAACCATCTCGATTTTTTTCCTGATTGGATGATTCGGATATATTTTCTTTTTCTTGTTCTTTTGTTATTTCTTCCCCATCCCCGTCCCTTTTTCCTCCTTTCTTTTTCTTTCCTTTTCCCCATTGCGGGTGGGGCTGGCAGGGAGGGCTTATGCTTTTGAGTTGATGCCTTTTCCTCCCTCCCACCCTCTCTCTCCCAACATTATTCCTTTTTCGAGTTTTTCCTCCGCATCATTGCATTAATAGTGCTTTCTCTCTCCCTCCTTATTTGGGGTCTGGCTTGCTTTTTTCCTGTTGGTTGGCTTCATGTAGGGGCCTCTGTGAGTGGTGACAGCTCTGAGCCCTTTGGGGTGGGTGGATGGTCACCCCTCTTCCTCCATCTCCCCAGAATAACTTCATCAACCTGAGCTTTCTCCGCCTCTTCCGAGCTGCCCGGCTCATCAAACTTCTCCGTCAGGGTTACACCATCCGCATTCTTCTCTGGACCTTTGTGCAGTCCTTCAAGGTGAGTCCTCGTCCCTGCTGCTGTCCCAGGGCTGAGAAGACAGGTGACCCCCATGCTCTGGCTGAATGTGGAAGTCAGATTGGAAGTGCCTCTGTGATGTAGTCGTGCAGAGAATCTGTTATCTCCAGGGCTCTTGTCAAACTTCCTGCCCCTGGTGTGTCTTCAGAGCTGTAAGGGCCTCATCCTAGAGCCCTCAGAGATGCCCACCAGCCCCGGCAGGACTCTGGCATGGCGTGTGGCCACCCAACCCAGTGGGGCAGAGCACTGGGACAAGGGAGGAAGACAGTGCGGCTGAGGGACCCCCAGCACTCTTCTTCATTGTCTTTTTTCCCACCAGGCCCTGCCTTATGTCTGTCTGCTGATCGCCATGCTCTTCTTCATCTATGCCATCATTGGGATGCAGGTGAGTGCCGTGCCCCTAAGGTTCCCAGAGCCTCCCAAAGAGGGCAGCCACCCTTAGAAAGGGGCGGGTCAGAGGAGCCTGGTCCACAGAAGCAGCCATGGAGGTTGAACTGGGTTTCCCAGAAGCCACTGGAGGAATGGCAGCCCCTGGTCATCACCCTCCAATTCTGCAGGTTTTTGGTAACATTGGCATCGACGTGGAGGACGAGGACAGTGATGAAGATGAGTTCCAAATCACTGAGCACAATAACTTCCGGACCTTCTTCCAGGCCCTCATGCTTCTCTTCCGGTGAGAAGGGGGCCTGCTCTGATAATTCTGTTTCCGTGGGGTGGGGTGCCTGCCTTCATCCTTCTGTTCCCATAGAAGATGTACCCTCCTCTTCCAATGGAAGATATGCCCTCCTCCTTCTCTTCTGGCAGGGGCACGCCCTCACCCTTCTTTTCCGGTAGGGGGCGTGCCCTCCTCCTTCTTTTCTGGTGTGGGGGTGGCCGGATGTGCTCTTATCCTTCTTTTCCCATGAGGCTGGAAATGGGTGTCTGGGGGCCCAGGAAGCCTAGCAAGGCAGAAGCAGAGGGCCCTGGGACATAGTCATGAAGGTCATTTTCCAGGCATTATCTCTGAATCTTCCTGCCCACCCTGTGAGGAAGGGATTCTTGGCAGCCCTATCTGACAAATGAGAAAACAGGCTTACAGACTGTGAGGCTTGATTCTTTGGTTCGTCATCTTGGCTGCACACAAAAGTTCCTTCACTCGTTCAGTGTCGCGGTTTTTTTTGGTTTTTTTTTTTTTTTGAGACAGAATCTCGCTCTGTCGCCCAGGCTGGAGTGCAGTGGCGCGATCTTGGCTCACTGCAAACTCCACCTCCCGGGTTCACGCCATTCTCCTGCCTCAGCCTCCCAAGTAGCTGGGACTACAGGCGCCCACCACCATGCCCAGATAATTTTTTTGTGTTTTTAGTAGAGACGGGGTTTCACCATGTTAGCCAGGATGGTCTTGATCTCCTGACCTCATGATCCACCCGCCTCGGCCTCCCAAAGTGCTGGGATTACAGGCGTGAGCCACCGTGCCCGGCCCTTTTTTTTTAGATGGAGTCTCACTCTGTTGCCCAGGCTGGAGTGCAGTGTCGCGATCTCGGCTCACTGCAAGCTCCGCTAGTGGAGGTTTATTGAGTACCTACAGCATGCCAGGCACTGCTGGAAAAGGAGGATGCACCAGGAAATAAAGAAAAGAGACATTTTACGCACTTTGGAAGCTAACATCCCCATGGGGAAGACGAATAATCAGGAAACAAATTATAGAGGATGCTGGAAAAAGATAAAATTCAAGAATAAAGGGGAATAGGACCAGGTGCAGTGACTCCTGCCTGTAATCCTAGCATTTTGGGAGGCCGAGGTGGGAGGATCACTTTAGCCCAGGAGTTTGAGACCAGCCTGGGCAACATAGTGAGACCCCGTCTGTACAAAAAAATTGTTTTTATTTAACTGGGCATAGTGCCACACACCTGTAGTCCCAGTTACTTGGGAGGCTGAGGTGGGAGGATTGCTTGAGCCCAGGAGTTCCACGCTACAGTAAGCTATGATTGTGCCACTGCACTCCAGCCTGGGCAACAGAGCAAGACTCTGTCTCTAAAAAGAAAAATACATTTTTAATTTTTAAAAAAAGTTATAGAGGCAGATAGTGGTGACAGTTGCATAATAATATGAGTTTATTTAATGCTACTGAATTGTACACTTCAAAATGGTTAAGTTGATAAACTTCATGCTGTGTGTATTTTGCCACAGTAAAAAATAATAAATAATAATAATGTTTTTAATCTAACAACAAAAAAAGAATAGAAGGCCGGCAGGTTATGCCTCTCTGAAAGTGTGACATTTGAGAGAAATTGGCAAGGGACAGAGTCAGTGGGTATATGGGGAAGGGCAGTCCAAGCCGAGGGGACTGCCTGTGTAAAGGCCCTGAGGCAAGAGTATGGCTGGCAGGTTTGAGGACTGTGAGGAGCCCAGCATACCTAGAACAGAGTGATCTAGGGAGAATATAGTATGAGATGACTGTCACCTGCATAGAGGGGAGCTTTGTTTTTTTTTCTCTGAGACAGAGTTTCGGTCTTGTTACCCAGGCTGGAGTGCAGTGGTGCGATCTCGGCTCACCACAACCTCTGCCTCCCGGGTTCAAGCGATTTTCCTGCCTCAGCCTCCCGAGTAGCTGAGATTATAGGTGCCCGTCACCACGTCCAGCTAATTTTTGTATTTTTAGTAGAGATGGGGTTTCACCATGTTGGTCAGGCCGTTCTCGAACTCCCGACCTCAGGTGATCCACCCACCTCAGCCTCCCAAAGTGCTGGGATTACAGGCATGAGCCACTGCGCCCGGCCTGAAGGGAGCTTTTTTTTTTTTTTTGAGACAGAATCTCCCTTTTTGTCACCCAGGCTGGAGTGCAGTGGCGTGATCTCAGCTCACTGCAACCTCCACCTCCTGGGTTTAAGTGATTCTCCTGCCTCAGCCTCCCAAGTAGCTGAGACTACAGGCGCCCGCCACCACGCCGAGCAAATTTTTTGTATTTTTAGTAGAGACGGGGTTTCACCATGTTAGCCAGGATGGTCTCAATCTCCTGACCTCGTGATCCACCCACGTCGGCCTCCCAAAGTGCTGGGATTCCAGGCGTGAGCTAGCACTCCCAGCCAAGAGGGGAGCTTTTAAAGCATACCAGTGACCAGCCTGAGCAATGCAGTGAAACCCTATCTCTACAAAAAAAAAGTTTAAAAATTAGCCAGGAGTGGTGGCGTGTGCCTGTAGTCCCAGCTACTCAGGAGGCTGAGGGGGGAGGATCACCCGAGCCTGGGAAGTTGAGGCTGCAGTGAGCAGTGATTGTGCCACTGCACTCCAGCCTGGGTAACAGAGCAAGACCCTGTCAAAAGAAAGAGAGAGAAAAAAAGAAAGGAAAAGAAAAGAAAGAGAGAAAGAAGGAAAAGAAAAGAAGAAAACATATCAGTGTCCTCGAATCACACCCTAGGCCATTTGCATCCAAGTCTGCTGGGGTGGGGCACGGGCACTGGTATTTTTTCAAAGCTCTCTGTGGACTTCAGTGCACAGCCAAGAACGTGAATTCCCTTCTCTCAGCTCCCAGTAAAAGGAGGTGGTCCACCTGGGGCTTGCCTGGCCAGCTCCAGAGCCTAAGTGCTTAACGTGTGTGCTCCACCTCCTGGGGAGGCATTGGTGCCCAGTCAGGGCTGGGTGCCCAAGTCTCTGATTTCTCCCTGTCCTCAGGAGTGCCACCGGGGAAGCTTGGCACAACATCATGCTTTCCTGCCTCAGCGGGAAACCGTGTGATAAGAACTCTGGCATCCTGACTCGAGAGTGTGGCAATGAATTTGCTTATTTTTACTTCGTTTCCTTCATCTTCCTCTGCTCGTTTCTGGTGAGTCTGTGGACACCGTGAGGGCCCTCTTGGCTCCCTAAGCCTGGCTTCCTTTCAGGGGAGTGGGTTTCTCTGGAATGTGGCTGTGTCGAAGGCTTGTTCCCTCCAAGGCTTCTCTGAACCAGCCTGGGATCAGGTGACCCTGAGCGTCTCAAACTCAGCACTGTTGACATTTGGGGGTGGCTGATTCTTTGGGGTGGGGTCATGATGTGCACTGCAGTGTATGGCAGCATCCCTGTCCTCCCCCCACCAGATGCTAGCAGCACACGCCACCTGTTCCTTCTGTTGTGACAACCAAAAATGTCTCCGGACATTGCCAGGTGCCCCCAGGGGGTGGGGGTGGGGTTGGGAGTTGGGGGACAGAATTCCCCCATTTGAGTCACAATGGAATATTTCAGCTGGGCGTAGTGGCTGATGCCTGTAATCCCAACACTTTGGGAGGCTGAGGTGGGAGGGTCACTTGAGCCCTGGAGGTCTAGGCTGCAGTGAGCCATGATCACACCACTGCACTCCAGCCGGGGTGACAGAATGAGATCCTGTCTCAAAAAAAAAAAAAAAAAAAATTGCGGGGGAAGAAATACCCCACTTTGGCCTTGTTGGGGGCAGATGTGGGAGGATTTGGGGTCGTGGTGGTTCTCTTGGTGTTGGTCCCCGTTTCAGAAGCCTCCCCTCCCTCTCACTGACTCTGTTTCTTTCCATCATTCTTGGTCTTTGTCTTTTTTTTTTCTTTGAAATGGAGTCTCGCTCTGTTGCCCAGGCTAAAGTGCAGTGGCGAGATCTCAGCTCACTGCAGCCTCCACCTCCCAGGTTCAACCGATTCTTCAGCTGCAACCTCCCAAGTAGCTGGGATTACAGGTGCACATGCCACCACACCCAGCTAATTTTTTTATTTTTAGTAGAGACAGGGTTTCACTATGTTGGCCAGGCTGGTCTCAAACTCCTGACCTCAAGTGATCCGCCCACCTCGGCCTCCCAAAGTGCTGGGATTACAGGCGTGATCCACCGCGCCCAGCCAGTCTTTGTCTCTTTGTATCTCTCTCTCTCCATCTGTCTCTTCCTCTTCCCCATCGCTCCACTTGATCTCTCTCTCACTGGACCTCGTGTGAGTGAGCATCACCTCTCCATTCCCCAATCTCTTTCTGTCTCTGTCTCATTTTCTTTCCCCATCTTCTCTCTATCCCTCTCTCCATCTGGGCCTCTGTGTACGTCTTTGGGTCTGTCTGTCTGTCTGTATCCTTCTCACTTACTCGTTCATTCCCTCGGTCTCTGCCCCCACTCTCTCTTGGTCCCCGGGGTCCCCACAGATGCTGAATCTCTTTGTCGCCGTCATCATGGACAACTTTGAGTACCTCACCCGAGACTCCTCCATCCTGGGCCCCCACCACCTGGATGAGTACGTGCGTGTCTGGGCCGAGTATGACCCCGCAGCTTGGTAAGAAGTCACCCCGAATCCTCCAGCCACAATACTCACCTCTCCCTGGAACTGGAACATGGGCTAGGTCAGGCCCCAGACTCTGGAGCACTGAGCTCCTGGGGTCCTAGCGGGGGTCTCACAAGTTCAGTCAGGAGAGAAGATATAAGAATCATCACCCTTGCATACCCCAGATTAAACACATAGGGTGCCAACCCTGCCCAAACCCTGGACTTTCTGGGAAATGAGGGAGGGCGTCAACCATGAGATGTCCTGAAGTGCCCTCTCCTCCTACGAGTCTCTCCTGTCTCTCACTGTGAAGTCTCCAGATGGTGAGGATGCATTAGCCAGGCTCCAGGGAGAAAACCAACAGCATCCCAGCCTCAGTTCTCTTGAGAGTGTGGGGAGGAGGGCTGGCCTACCCTTGGCAGACAGGATTGGCAGCAACATCAGAGTAGCAGAACTCAGCTCCCACTGGGACCCGTGAACCTTGGAGTGAGAGGACATACAGGCCAGGGGAGGACGCAGAGCCTCAGGGGCCCTTGCATCTTTGTGGCCACAAAGGGAGTGGGTGCTCCCATCTGGGTAGACACCAGAGGGGTCCCTCTCCACTGATGGGCAATGGTCTCAGAGGGTGGGTTCCACCTTGTGCACGTGTATTGAGTGCCCACCCAACACCAAGCCTTGAAGGACACTCAGAGGCTTTATCCGAATACCTGGAGCCCACCAGCCACTAACTGAGGATTTAGTTCAGGCTGGGCTTGGGGCCTGAAGAAGCATTACTGGGGGGCCCTCGGCAGCCTAAGCCCCATCTTCCTCTGGCCTCAGCACCAGCGAGGAGGCCCCCACGAGGAAGGTGGGCAGGAGGTGGTCTTGGCTATTCTCATAGCCTCAAACAAGTCCTCCATGAGACCGAGAGGCTGGGGAGAGCCGTGGGTCTGGGGCTGGGCTTTGGCTGGTTCCTAACTCTTCCTCTTTTGATTTTAGGTCACAGCAGTTGGATGCTGTCCCCAAGGCCTCTATTTCACAAGCCCCCCTACCCCTGTAGCCCATGTAGACTGTGGAGGAGGCAGATGCAGAGAGAGCCCCAGGGGAGGTGCCCTGCAGTCCAGAACTCGACTGAAATCCTACACCCCTGGGTCTCCCCAGTGTCTGGGAATGTACTGGGGACCTTCACTTGTCCCATGTCTCTCCCACTCCTTCAAGCCAGGGAGACCCCAGCCTCGGGCATCATGACCTCACCGTGTGCCCAGGGAGCCTGTGTGAACCCATTGCCTGCACTAACCCCCTTTCTTCTCCTTTCAGCGGTCGGATTCATTATAAGGATATGTACAGTTTATTACGAGTAATATCTCCCCCTCTCGGCTTAGGCAAGAAATGTCCTCATAGGGTTGCTTGCAAGGTTTGACTTCCACTAAAACCTGCTAGCATCCATGGAATGAGTGTGGCTTGGGGTTCTTCAATATATATATTTCATATATATATATATATCTTTCTCTCTAAAAAAACAGAGCCATCTCTCTTTCTTGCATTAAACTAGAAAACTCTCTTAGCCAACAGAATGCAGTCATGCAGACTCGATAAAGCATGGAACATTATTTCCTCCTTCCCTGCAGCCTTCAGCCATCTTTGCTTGCTCTTAGCTGAAGCTGCCCATCCTGGGGTCTCCACGGCACCCCAAATCAGACACATCCCCTGGGGGATTGTAACTTTGCATTTCTCCCCCAACCATCACCTCCACTCTCTCCCCCTCCACCCCTCACCTCCCAAAGCCCCTAGCCCTCCTCCCCTCCCTGGCACTGGCCCCTGCTCCCCACTTAGGCCCCCTCAGAGACCAGCCTCAGCCAAACCAGAGAACGTGACCCAACTGTAGAAATGACAGTGACGGCCGGGCGCAGCGGCTCATGCCTGTAATCCCAGCACTTTGGGAGGCCAAAGCAGGAGGATCGCTTGTGCCCAGGAGTTTGACACCAGCCTGGGCAACATAGCAAGAACCCCCTTCTCTATAAAAAATGAGCCAGGCATTGTGGCGCATGCCTGTAGTCCCAGCTATTTGGGAGGCTGAGGCAGAAGGATTGCTTGAGCCCAGGAGGTGGAGGCTGCAGTGAGCTATGATCACACCACTGCACTCCAACCCAGGCGACAGAGAGAGACCCTGTCTCTTTAAAAAAAAAAAAAAAAAAAAAAAAAAAAAAAAAAAAAAAAGGCAATGAACAAAAGCATGGCTCTACGTCTTCCAAAGTGAGAATTCCCCCCTCCCCTCTGCAACCCTCCAGAACTATAGCTCAGAGCCCACGCTGAATCTGACTTTTCTCTTTTCTCTCTCTCTCCCTGCTCCCGAGCAGTGAAGTAATCTTTTTTTAATGACCTTTTCTTCCATTTTTTTTCCTCCTCTTTTCCATTGATTTGAAATATCTATTTTATCATTCTCTGCATCTTTCTCTCTCTATTTTTTCGGCTCGTGTGGATTTCTTTTTTCTTTCTTCTGTTCCTCCCCACCCCTCTTCCTTTGGTTCTCTGTTCCCATTCCCGTTTTGTTTTTTTGTTTTTCTTTTTGTTTTTTTCATTTTCGGTGCTGCCAGGGGCCGCATGCCTTACCTGGACATGTATCAGATGCTGAGACACATGTCTCCGCCCCTGGGTCTGGGGAAGAAGTGTCCGGCCAGAGTGGCTTACAAGGTAGACTACCCTTGCCGACCACCGACGTCCAGGCACTGGGGTTTTTTTTTCTTCTTTTTTTTTAGTGCTGACCAGAAACACCCGGCCGACTCTCTTTTTCCAGCATTTCTCTCCTTTTTTGTTTTTGATTCTTTTTTTTCTTTTCTCGAGTAAACTGATCATGACCATCCCTTGATTCTAAGCAGCACACTGTGTCCGTCCTTTCTGATGAGTGTCTTCGTGTTTTGAGACTCCATTATGGCCGATACGCCGGGGGGAGGGGGAGGGGAGCGCCCAGGTCCCCTTGCACCTGGTCTCCCAGGTACCAAATTGGAAACAAACACCCTTCTTCAGGGAGTCAAAACCCACGCTTCCCACTTCTGCCCACCCAGAGCGGCCCCCATGCCCAGGCTGGGGCAGGCGCCTTGCAGAGAGGGGCTTTAGCCCCCAAAAGCAGGCGAGGTCCCGGTCCCATCTTTTGTGCCTCAAGTCCCCAGGTCCCCGCCCCTGCCACGCACACCTGAAGCTGATCTCTGACCTAGGGCCTTGGGGATTCGAGACCTTCCAAGGAGCACCAGGAACCTCTCTTCCCCTCCCTTCCCTCCCCTGGAGTTTCGTCCCCAGCTCCCGTCCCTAATCCCCCCAAGACACCCCAACATGCCTCTCCATTGTTCCAGAGTGGGCAGGCGGCCGCAGCTGGACCCCTGGACGGTGGCACACTGATGCAGGCCATGCACGCTGCCTTGGCGGGGCCTGGGGCGGGCAGGCACCATGGCCGACGGGGGGTGGTGCATGCTGGCTGAGAGAGCGAGCGTCCTGCCGCCAAGCGGCTGGGCCGGGCCACCCCTCCAGATCCCTGTCCTGGAATCTCCCTTGGTGCCCAAGGACAGATGCTCTGTTCCCTCCATTCATCCACAAGAAGTTCAGGGATGGCCTTTAAAGATTCTCCCCACCCAAAAAATATTACCCCATCATCCTATTCTCCATCCACCTTGATCTTCCCTGCGTCCCTATTCCATCAACGCCACTTGTACCCGCCCCGTGTTGCCGCCTCCCCACCTCATTCCTTTCCTTCCTCTGTGCACCCCTCCTCACCTAACCTATATGTCTCCCCTCATTTCTCAATCAAAGCCGGGGACAAGGTTGTCCCACTAGCATCTCAGACAATGAGCCTCTCCTGGCACCTGTCGCTCTGCGCCCCCCGCCCCCCCCCCGACAGTTTTCCTCAAGTTGCTTCTCTCAGTCTCTGCTTAGATGAATGTGTGCGCATGTGCAAGAGAGGGAGGGCGAGCCCTTCCTCTCCTGGTCTTTGTGCAGGACCACCATGGGTCCATAAGACAACTTTGTGCAAATTTGAAAAAGGCACCCTTTCCACAGAACATGTCTGTTGGAAAATTGTTGGAACCCACCAATGTGGTGAGAACAAGACACTTTTTTTCGATCAGCTGGGAAGCTGTTATATTTAATACACAAATCGGGGGCTGGGCGTGGTGGCTCATGCCTGTAATCCTAGTGCTTTGGGAGGCTGAGATGGGAGGATCACTTGAGCCCAGTTCAAGACTAGCCTGGGCAACATAGCAAGACCCCATCTCTACAAAAAGAAAAAATATTTTAAATAATAAATAAGTACATAAATCTATCATTTCCAAGACGGGAGCCCTTTGTGCAGTGTACAACCTGCACAACTGTGCACAGTGGCCCAGTCTATGTGTGTTTCTGTATTTCCCACCTCCTTCCCCACCCTGCCCCCAGTGTCCCCTCCAGTGTCCTGCTCTGGATTTACCATACCCCTCCCCATCTTCAACTCTGTTTCCTGCCCACGTGTGTCTGAATCCCCACCCAAGTCGCCCTCACCCCCCTTCTCTGTGCCACCTCAGCCTGGGCTGGTGCACACCAGCCCAGCATCCTCTCCCATGCCACCAAGCATGGTGGACAGAGCCCCTGCCTGGGACATGGGGAATCTTTTCTTCCCTGGGCTGGAAAGGAATGCCCCTCACCCCTTCCCCCTGCCATTGCACAGAGAGCCAAGATCCGGACATGCCCCTGAGATACACTTCCCACGGAGCTATGAATGAGTCTCGAGATTCCGTCTGCATGTGCCCCTGTCTGTGCTGTTCTGTGTCACAGCCTCGCTGCATGCCTGCGAGGGGCCTGCCCCGTCAGTGGGGGGCTGCCTGCCTGCTGCTTCTCAGAGGAATGATGTGGTCTGTGCCCATCTGCTCTGTCCTGGTCTGGGCCAAGCCGGGGGTTGGGTGTGGGGAGCCGGCGGCGCCCCCCACCAGCGGCTGTGGTCCTGGCCCCCTTAGCCTTGGCTGTTGCACGCACTGCTCAAATCCAGCTTGTGCTCTTTTTCTTTGGGGTGAGACCGAAACGGGGCCGCCCAGAAGAACTCTGGGGCAGGGCGGGGGTGGGACAAGGATTGAGGCTAACCCTGGAAATGCCGGCTCTCAGGTCAAGCAGGTGGGGGAAAAAAGGAGAGGGCAGGGGACCGGAAGTACAAGAGAGCCTTTTGTGCCCTCCCTGCGGGCCACCAAGAGAAACCGAGTACTGGGACAGGTAACCTAAGTAAGGCACACCTCAGCCGCCACAGCTTTCAGAGTTCTTCCTGGGACTCCCTGGGTAGGGGCGGGCGTGGCTCACGGGAGACCCAGGAGGGATGCCTGGGAATGACTGCGCTTGCCTTGGGTTTTCTGTAGCGGCTTCTGCGGATGGACCTGCCCGTCGCAGATGACAACACCGTCCACTTCAATTCCACCCTCATGGCTCTGATCCGCACAGCCCTGGACATCAAGATTGCCAAGGGTAAGGAAGGGACAGGGGCGGGCGCAGACAGGCGGGACAGGGTGGAACCGGAAATCTCCCTCCCTACCCCAAACTAGAGTAGCGGCTGTCACCGCCCAGATCTTCATTCACTCTTCCATTCATTCGTTCCACAGGGTTTTTTGGGGTTTTGGGTTTTTTCTTTTTTTTTTTTTTTTTTTTGAGACAGTCTTGCTCTGTTGCCCAGGCTGCAGTGCAGTGACAGTGACATGATCGCAAGTCACCACAGCCTTGACCTCCCAGGCTCAAGTGATCCTTCCACCTCAGCCTCCCCAGTAGCTGGGACTACAGGCACACACCACCACACTCGGCTTTTTTTCTTTTGACAGTTTCCCTCTGTCACCCAGGCTGAAGTGCAGTGGTGCAATCTTGGCTCGTTGCTACCTCTGCCTCCTGGGTTCAAGCGATTCTCCTGCCTCAGCCTCCCAAGTAGCTGGGATTATAGGTGCCCACCACCACACCCAGCTAATTTTTTATATTTTGGGTAGAGACGGGGTTTCACCATGTTGGCCAGGCTGGTCTCGAACTCCTGACCTCTGGTCTCAAACTCCTGACCTCAAGTGATCCACCTGCCTCAACCTCCCAAAGTGCTGGATTACAGGCATGAGCCACCATGCCCAGCCTAGTTTTTTATATTTTTTATAGAGATGGGGTTTCATCAGGTTGCCCAGGCTGGTCTCAAACTCCTGGGCTCAAGCAGTCCTCCCACCTTGGTCTCCCAAAATGCTGGTATTACAGGCATAAGCCACCACACCCGGCCCATTTGGCAGATATTTAGTGCACCCCTTCAATGTGCCAGAGACTCGTCCAAGCAGGGGAGGACCCAGCAGCTTACACTTTAGGTGGATGGGGAGGCCACCACTGAGGAGGTAAGGCAGTGTCTCATGGATCCCTAGGGGGAAGGTGCTCCAGGCAGAAGGACTGACAAAGGCCCTGACAGAGGGGTGAACACAGGGCACCTGGGGCATTGAGCTGACTCACCTTCTGAGTGAGGGCACGCCACACAGGTTCAGAACAGAAGAGGAACCTGACCCAACTCACATTTGAACAGGTTCCCTCCGGCCACTGAGGGGATGGGAGACCGGAAGGAGGCCAGTGTGGGGGCTGCTGATATCATCCAAGTGGAGACAGGACGGCAGCTTAGATCTAGGAGTAGGCCCGGCGTGGTGGCTCACACCTGTAATCTCAGCACTTTGGGAGGCCAAGGTGGGTGGATCAATTGAGGTCAGGATCACCAGCCTGGCCAATATGGTGAAACCCCCGTCTCTACTAAAAATACAAAATTTAGCCAGACGTGGTGGTGGGCGCTGTAGTCCCAGCTACTTGGGAGGATGAGGCAGAAGAATCGCTTGAACCTGGGAGGCGGAGGTTGCAGTGAGCCAAGATCACCACGCCACTGCACTACAGCCTGGGAGACAGAGCAAGACTGTCTCAAAAATTAAATTCAATTAAATTAACTGGACATGGTGGCATATGCCTGTGGTCCCAGCTACTCAGGAGGCAGAGATGAGAGGATTGCTTGAAGCCAGAAGTCTGAGGCTGCAGTGAGTCATGATCGTACCACTGCACTCCAGCCTGGGCGACAGAACAAGATCCTAGCTCAAAACAATAGAAAGAAAAAGAAAAAAAAAATTTTTTTTAAAGCTGAGAAGGGGCTGGGCGTGGTGGCTTAGGCCTGTAATCCCAGCACTTTGGGAGGCCAAGGTGGGTGGATCACGAGGTCAGGAGTTCAAGACCAGCCTGGCCAACATGGTGAAACCCCCATCTCTACCAAAAATACAAAAATTAGCCGGGTGTCATGGTGGGCGCCTGTAACCCCAGCTACTCCAGAGGCTGAGGCAGGAGAATCACTTGAACCTGGGAGACAGAGGTTGCAGTGAGCCAAGATCGCGCCACTGAACTCCAGCCTGGGTGACAGAGCAAGACTCTGTCTCAAAAAAAAAAAAAAAAAAAGCTGAGGCCGGGCGCCCTGGCTCACGCCTGTAATCCCAGCACTTTAGGAGGCCGAGGCGGGCAGATCATGAGGTCAAGAGATCGAGACCATCCTGGTTAATATGATGAAACCCCGTCTCTACTAAAAATACAAAAAATTAGCTGGGTGTGGTGGCACGCACCTGTAGTCCCAGCTACTCAGAAGGCTGAGGCAGGAGAATTGCTTGAACCCGAGAGGCAGAAGTTGCAGCAAGCCGAGATTGTGCCACTGCACTCCAGCCTGGGTGACAGAGTGAGACTTCGTCTAAAAAAAAAAAAAAAAGCTGAGAAGGCTGGACATGGTGGCTCACACCTGTAATCTCAGCATTTTGTTGAGGCCAGGCACAGTGGTTCACGCCTGTAATCTGAGCACGTTGGGAGGCCGAGGTGGGTGGATCATTTAAGGTCAGGTGTTCGAGGATCAGCCTGGCCAACATGGCAAAACCCTGTCTCTACTAAAAATACAAAAATTAGCCGGGTGTCGTGGCATATGCCTGTAATCCCAGCACTTTGGGAGGCTGAAGTGGGTGGATCTCTTGAGGTCAGGAGTTCAAGACTAGCCTGGCCAACATGGCAAAACCCTGTCTCTACTAAAAATACAAAAATTAGCCGGGTGTGGTGGTGGGCACCTGTAATCCCAGTTACTAGGGAGGCTGAGGCAGAAGAATCACTTGAACCCAGGAGGCAGAGGTTGCAGTGAGCTGAGATCACATCACTGTGCTTTAGCCTGGGTGACAGAGCAAGACTCCGTCTCAAAAATAAAAATAAAAATAAAAAATACAGAGAGATTCCCCGAAAGACCTAGCTCAGGGCTCACTCTCCATCATTAGGAGGAAAGAAGAAGAGGAGGCCGGGGAGGCGGGCAGAGACCAGGGCAGTGTGGGCTCCTGGAGGCAGCTTCTATGTTTAGAACGGCGGCTTCAGGAGGAAGGGGACCAACCACGTCAGGCACTGCCCAGAGACCAAGGATGACGAGGATCACAAGTGACTGGTCATCATGGTCACTTTGACCAGGGCAGCTTTGGCAGAGGGGTCAGGGGTCCCCTGTCTGGAGTGCATTTCGGAGGCCTGAAAGGGGATGTGATGTGATTTGGCAGCTGATTAAGGACATCAGGGCAGAGAGAGAGGCGCACAATCACCAGAAGAAACGGGGACCTGAGGCTCACGCCTGTAATCCCAGCACTTTGGGATGCTGAGGAAGGTGGATCACTTGAGGCCAGGAGTTTGAGACCAGCCTGGCCAACATGGCAAAACCCCATCTCCACTAAAAATACAAAAATTAGCCAGGCGTGGTGGTGCACACCTATAATCCCAGCAACTCAGGAAGCTAAGGACAAGAATTGCTTGAAACCAGGGGCAGAGGTTGCAGTGAGCCGAGATCAAACCATTGCACTCCAGCCTGGGGGACAGAGCAAGAGTCTGCCTCAAAAAAAAAAAAAAAAAAAAAAAAGAAAGAAAGAAAAGAAAGAGAGAGAGACGAAAGAAAGAAAGAAAGAAAGAGAAAGAAAGAAAGAAAGAAAGAAAGAAAGAAAGAAAGAAAGAAAGAAAGAAAGAAAGAAAGAAAGAAAGGCCGGGCGTGGTGGCTCACGCTTGTAATCCCAGCACTTTGGGAGGCCGAGGCGGGCGGATCACGAGGTCAGGAGATCGAGACCATGGTGAAACCCCGTCTCTACTAAAAATACAAAAAATTAGCCGGGCGTGGTGGCGGGCGCCTGTAGTCCCAGCTACTCGGAGAGGCTGAGGCAGGAGAATGGCGTGAACCTGGGAGGCGGAGCTTGCAGTGAGCCAAGATCGTGCCACCGCACTCCAGCCTGGGTGACAGAGCGAGACTCCGTCTAAAAAAAAAAAAAAAGAAAGAAAGAAAGAAAGAAAGAAAAAAGAAAGAGAAAAGAAAGAGAAAGAAAAAGAAAAGAAAGAAAGAGAAAGAAAGAAAGAAAGAAAGGAAAGAAAGAGAAAGAAGAAAGAAAGAAAGAAAGAAAGAAAGAAAGAAAGAAAGAAAGAAAGAAAGAAAGAAAGAGAAAGAAAGAAAGAAAGAGAAGAAAAAACCAAAAAAAACAAATGGGACCAGAGAGAAGCAGTGGGTGGGAGAGGAGCAGGTGGATAGTCCGACAGATGGGAAGGTTTCAGCCCAGCTGAAACCACTAGGAAGTCAGGAGGAGGGAAGACTGAGCCTCGGGACACATGTGCCTTCCAGGGTCTTGAGGGAAAGAAGGGAGGAAGAGCCAAGGCCACATGGCAAGACTCAAGGAGGAAGTGGCAGGGAAGGTGGGGGACTGGAGGGTCGGAGGACAGATATTGTTAATGCCAGGAACAAAGTGAAGGTAAAGAGAGCACAAGGAAGTTGGGCACAGTGGCTCACACCTGTAATCCCAGCACTGTGGGAGGCCGAGGCAGGAGGATCACTTGAGGCCAGGAGTTCAAGATCAGCCTGGCCAAAACAGAGAGACCCCATCTCTACAGAAAATTTTAAAATTAGCCAGGTGTGGTGATGTGCACCTGTAGTCCCAGCTACTTGGGAGGCTGGAGCGGGAGGATCACTGGGGACCGGGATGTCAAGGCTGCAGTGAGCTATATAATGACCACAGACGTAGCAGCTTAAGACACACCTATTTGTCGGCTCACAGTCCCGTAGGTCAGAAGTCCAAGAAGCTGGACTGGGCTGTCTGCTGAGGGTCTCACGAGGCTGAAATCAAGGTGTCAGCCAAGCTGTGCTCCTCTCTGGAGGATCTGGGGGAGAATCTACTTCCAGGTTCATTCAGGTGTTGGCAGAATTGAAGTCCTTGTGGTTGTAGGACTGAGGTCTTGTTTTATCACTGGCTTTTTAGCTTTTTGCTCCTGGAAGTGCATGTAATCCTCCATGTGCTCCCATTCTCTCTGACTTCCCCATCTGCCACCAAGCAGAGAGAATATTGTGCTTTTCAAGGGCTCACCTGATTGGGGCAGGCCTACCCTGATCATCTCTGTATTTTGAGGTCAGCTGACTTGATATTTTAATTTTTTTTTTCTTGAGACAGAATTTCACTCTTGTTGCCAAGGCTGGAGTGTAATGGTGTGATTTTAGTTCACTGCAATCTCCGCCTCCCAGGTTCAAGCAATTCTCCTGCCTCAGCCTCCCGAGTAGCTGAGATTACAGGTGCCCACCACCATGCCCAGCTAAATTTTTTTGTATTTTTAGTAGAGATGGGGTTTCACAAGGTTGGCCAGGCTGGTTTTGAACTCCTGATCAGGTGATCCACCCGCCTCAGCCTCCCAAAGTGCTGGGATTACAGGTGTGAGCCACCATGCCCAGCATTTTCTTTTTTTTTTTTTTTTTTTTGAAATGGAGTCTTGTTCTGTCGCCCAGGCTGGAGTGCAGTGGCGCAATCTCGGCTCACTGCAACCTCCACCTCCCGGGTTCAAGTGATTCTTCTGCCTCAGCCTCCCGAGTAGCTGGGACTACAGATGTGTGCCACCACGCCCAGCTAATTTTTTGTATTTTTTAGTAGAAACGGGGTTTCACCATGATAGCAGGATGGTCTCAATCTCCCGACCTCGTGATCTGCCCACCTCGGCCTCCCAAAGTGCTGGGATTACAGGCGTGAGCCACCGCGCCGGGCCTCTGGTATTTTAATTATATCTGCAAAGTCCCTTCATAGCCTGGGCAGTGGTCCCTAGATTAGTGTTTGAATAAACAGAATCTTGGCGGAAGGGCAGCTTTTGAATTCTGCCTACCACAGTTCCTTCGTCTGTACAACGGGTCTAACAACACCCCCACTCTTCGTGTGTAATGCCATCGTAACTCAGCTGCTGTGGCACTCTGGGAATCTGTGTTCAGGGGTCCCAAAACCACCCACAGGTTCAGTGATTCCCTGGGAGAACTCAGAACTGAGAAAAGTTTTTATACTCACAGTTTATTACAGTGAAAGAATATAGATTAAAATCTGCAAAGGGCCGGGCACGGTGGCTCACGCCTGTAATCCCAACACTTTGGGAGGGCGAGGTAGGCAGATCACTTGAGGTCACGAGTTCGAGACCAGCCTGACCAACATGGTGAAACCCCGTCTCTACTAAAAATACAAAAATTAGCCAGGCGTGGTGGCTGGCGCCAGTAATCCCAGCTACTTGGAAGGCTAAGGTAGGAGAATCACTTGAACCCAGGAGGCAGAGGTTGCAGTGAGCTGAAATCCCGCCACTTCACTCCAGGCTGGACAGAGTGAGACTCTATTAGAAAAAAAAAAAAAAAAATCTGCAAAGGGCCAGGCATGGTGGCTCATGCCTGTAATCCTGGCACTTTGGGAGGGCAAGGCGGGCAGATCACTTGAGGTCACAAGTTTGAGACCAGCCTGGCCAACATGGCGAAACCCCATCTCTACCAAAAATATAAAATTAGGCATGATGCCAGACCCCTGTAATCCTAGCTACTCAGGAGGCTGAGGCAGGAGAATTGCTTGAACCTGGGAGGCAGAGGTTGCAGTGAGCTGAGACCGCACCATCGCACTCCAGCCTGGGTGACAAGAGCAAAACTCTGTCCAAAAAAAAAAAATTAGCCAGGTGTGGTGGCATATGCCTGTAGTCCCAGCTACTCCAGAGGCTGAGGCACGAGAATCCCTTCAACCCAGGAGAGGGAGCTACATTAAGCCAAGATCATGCCACTGCACTCCAGCCTGGGCAACAGAGCAAGACTGTCTCAAACAAACAAAATCCAAAAACATAAAATGCACAAAGGAAGGGCATCTGGGGAAGGGTCCAGGAGACACCAGGCACAAGCTTCCAGTTGTCTGCCTCCAGTGGAGCTGCACAGACAACGCTTAATTCTCCCTGCAGTGTGTGACAACACGCACCGTGTACTGCCAACCAGGGAAGCTCACCTGAGCCTTGGTGCCCCAGGGTTTTTATTGAGGGTTTGTCATATAGGCAGGGTTGACGTACTCAGTCTCCAGTCCCTCCAGAGGTCAAACTGATACCACGTGGCCCAAGACCCCAACGATAAATCGCATTGTTAGAATGAACTGTATGGAAAATTATCCAGGTGTGGTGGCGGGCGCCTGTAATCCCAGCTACTCGGGAAGCTGAGGCAGGAGAATCACTTGAAACTAGGAGGCAGAGGTTGCAGTGAGCCAAGATCGTGCCATTGCACTCCAGCCTGGGCGATAGAGCAAAAACACCATCTCTAAATAAATAAATAGAATGAACTGTATTGGCCGGGTACAGTGACTCATGCCTATAATTCCAGCACTTTGGGAGGCTGAGGCTGGAGGATCGTTTGAGGCCAGGAGTTCGAGACCAGCCTAGGCAACATAGTGAGACCCTATTTCTCTTTTTTTTAAAAAAAAAAAAAAAGAATGAACTATACAGTGTGGCCCAAGGCCCTCTGCTAAATGAGGACACTCTTTTCAGGCAGGACATTTCAAAGGCTTAGAGATGACCCCCCAGGAGCAAGTCAATGGGCCAGTCCTTTCGTTGGAATGTGCAGGGTTTGGACAACACCAGCCTGCTGAGCTAGTCCTTACTGCTTAGAACCCCAGCCTTGATGACACCTACTGGATTCCCTTCCTGAGGGTTTCAAAGACTCCTGGAGATGTCTCTGCGTTTGGCTGTCACAGTTGTTACTTGTACCCCAGATGCCACTCAGTTCCCTGAAGAAGTGATCCCCCAGATTTCTCAGCCAGGGGCCCCTCCATCTCTTGTCCTCAGTGGGTGCCAGGCCTCATCCTGGAGTTCCACAGCTGAGCCAGGCTCTCGGGGTTAAGGAAGGTCAAGAGGGTGTGGGGACAACAACGGAAGAGTGATGACAGTGGCAGCCCTTTGAGCAGATGCGAGTCTCAGGAGAGCATAACACGCTTCCTTTTCATAGCTCAGTTCACTTTCTAAGCACACTGAGCTTCCTTTCCAGTAGGCTAAGGGGCCGCAAAGGGGGTACAGATTAACCTCATTGTTCAGATTCTCAAAAATGGTTTCACCATTCATTGCTGGAGACTGGGAGAAAGGGGGCAAGTCCATCTCATTCTCTCTGTCTCTGTCTCTCTCTCTCTTCCCTGTCCATCTGTTTCTCCCACCCACCCCTCTGTTCTCTCTGCCCAGAAGAATCTCTGTTTTGGTTTTGGTTTTGTTTTGTTTTGTTTTGAGATGGAGTCTCGTTCTGTCGCCCAGGCTGGAGTGCAGTGGCGCAGTCTCAACTCACCACTGCAGCCTCCACCTCCCGGGTTCAAGCGATTCTCATGCCTCAGCCTCCCGAGTGGTTGGGATTACAGGCGCACGCCACCACGCCTAGCTAATTTTCGCATTTTTACTAGAGACGGGTTTCACCATGTTTGGCCAGGCTGGACCCTACGCTCTTTCACGCCCCCTACCCCAGGCATTGAGGGCAGAACCAACCACCTGCCTGAACCAATTAGCATATTAAACATAAACCTAGTTAGCATATCCAAATAGCAGCCCACAGTGACATTCTGACTTCTGCCGAGAGCTCACAGCAAGGGCAATCTACACTGGGCTGCCCGTGGGCTGGGCGTGGTGGCTCACGCCTGTAATCCCAGCACTTTGGGAGGCCGAGGCAGGCAGATCACAAGGTCAGGTGATCGAGACCATCCTGGCTAACACGGTGAAACCTCGTCTCTAATAAAAATACACTAGGCTGCCCACATGCTAAGCTGTGTACTCCGGGATTGCAAGGTGAGAAGAGATTATGTGTGGAGGCTGGGGATGGCGCTGAATTGCCCTACAGTGCACAGGACAGACCCTGCCACAGAGAATGTTTACCAAAGGGATAAGGATGAGAGCGGGGAGTGAGACAGCCTTGGGCAGCCCACCCGGGAACATGAACAGTTTGTGGGTGACTATTGCCCACTTGCAGAGACACCTCCTATTCCTGACACCCCCAGTGTTAATATAATTCTGCACTTCAGGCTGGGTGCAGTGGCTCACACCTGTAATCCTAGCGCTTTGGAAGGCCAAAGCAGGAGGATTGCTTGAGGCCACGAGTTTGAGATCAGCCTGGGAAACATAATGAGACCCCAGGTCTACAAAAAAATTTTTTGGCCGGGCACAGTGGCTCACGCCTGTAATCCCAGCACTTTGGGAGGTCGAGGTGGGCAGATCACTTGAGGTCAGGAGTTTGAGACTAGCCTGGCCAACATAGTGAAACCCCATCTCTACTAAAAATGCAAAAAATTAGCCAGGCACAGTGCCACGTGCCTGTAATCCCAGCTACTCAGGAGGCTGAGGCAGGAAAATCACTTGAACCTGGGAGGCAGAGGTTGCTATGAGCCGAGATCGTGCCACTGCACTCCAGCCTGGGCAATAGAGTGAGATTCTGTCCAATAAATAAATAAATTAATTAATAAATAATTTTCATTAGCCAGGCATGATGGTATATGTGCCTGTAGTCCTAGCCACTCAGGAGGCTGAGGCAGGAGGATCACTCGAGCCCAGGAGTTGGAGGCTGCAGTGAGCTATGATCATACTGCACTCCAGCCTGGGCAACAGAGCAAACCCTGTCTCTCAAAAACGGGGAGACACCAGCCATATTGGATTAGGATCCTAGGGACCTCATTTAACCTTCATTATCTCCTTCAAGGCTCTATCTCCAAATACAGTTACGCTGGAGGTTAAGGCTTCAACATGTGAATTTGGGGTGGGACTCAATTCAGTTATCATAGCAGGCATTTTCTTTTTCTCCACAAGAAACAGGAAACATATAAGCCGTAAGGAGAAAGTAAGTTCTTTCTCTTCTTTCCTTTGCTTTTTTTTTTTTTTTTTTTTTTGAGATAGGGTCTCACTCTGTCGCGCAGACTGGAGTACAACGGCAGAATCACAGCTCACTACAGCCTCCACCTCCCAAGCTAAGTGATCCTCCCACTTCAGCCTCCCGAGTAGCTAGGACTACAGGTGCACACTCATCACACCCAGCTAATTTTTTTTTTTTTTTTTTTTGGTAAAGACAGGGTCTCCCTATGTTGCCCAGGCTGAGAAAGTGACTTTTAATAGGAAATGTCATGTTTTCTTCTTTCTCTGTCTCTGATAAGGGGCCACAGAGACCGAGGGCACCTCACTTGGCTGTAGTAGACAGTAAACATAGCCACGAATTCCAGCTGCTCCCCATGAGGGAAGGAAAACTGTTATCGGTTGATGTCAAGAGCCCAGCTACAGAGATTCAGTGGCTCATGCCTGTAATCCCAGAACTTTGGGAGGCCAAGGCATGAGGATCATTTGAAGCCAGGAATTTAAGACCAGCCTGGGCAACATAGCAAGACAAAAAAAAAAAAAAGTTTTTTAAGATTAGCCAAATGTGCTGGCACACTCTTGTAGTCTCAGCTACACAAGAGGCTGAGGAGTCCAGGCGTGGTAGATCACGCCTGTAATCCCAGCACTTTGGGAGGCCGAGGCAGGTGGAACACCTGAGGTCAGGAGTTTGAGACTAGCCTGGCCAATGTGGTGAAACCCTAGCTCTACTAAAAATACAAAATTAGCTGGGTGTAGTGGCACACGCCTGTGTAATCCCAGCTACTCGGGAGGCTGACACAGGAGAATCGCTCGAACCCAGGAGGCGGAGGCTGCAGTGAGGCAAGATCGTGCCACTGCACTCCATCCTGGGAGAGACAGAGCGAGACTCTCAGGAAGGAAGGAACGAAGGAGGGAGGGAGGGAGGGAGGGAAGGAAGGAAGGAAGGAAGGAAGGAAGGAAGGAAGGAAGGAAGGAAGGAAGGAAGGAAAAAGGAGAAAGGAGAAAGGAGAAAGAAAGAGGCTGAGGCCAGATATCTGGAGCCCAGGAGTTCAAAGCTGCAGTGAGCTAGGATCCCATCACTGCACCCCAGCCTGGGCGACACAGCAAGAGCCTGTCTCTAAAAAAAAAAAAAAAAAAAAAATGAAAATAGCCCGGGTGCAGTGGCTCACACCTGTAATCCCAGCACTTTGGGAGGCCAAGGCGGGCAGATCCCGAGGTCAGGAGTTCGAGACCAGCCTGGCCAACATAGTGAAACCCCGTCTCTAATAAAAATACAAAAAATTAGCTGGCCATGGTGGCGGGTGCCTGTAATCCCAGCTACTCCGGAGGCCAAGGCAAGAGAATTGCTCGAACCCGGGAGGCGGAGCTTGCAGTGAGCCAAGATCGCGCCATTGCACTCCAGCCCGGGTGACAGTGCGAGACTCTGTCTCAAATAAATAAATAATAATAAAATAGAATACTATTGAACTACCTCTCTAGCAGCTGGTAGCTAGCCCCTGCCCTTCCCGCAGACCTCCTGGACCTCCCCTCACAATCCAGCAACTACAGGGTTAATGTTTGGCCCCAAAAGTCTTCACACTCTGCACGTATCCCACAGTGGCTGTGGGTTAATGTTCCTTCCAAACCTACTGACCAATGTCTCAAGCAGCACCCCTGTGCCCAAGATTCAGGGCCCTGAAACCTTAGTAGAAGTGGGAGCCAGTGTGATGTATCAGTCAGGACAGATGGGGCCGAGCTGTGAAACAAACAGCCCCAAGACCTCGCTGGCACAAACCAATAAAGGTTCTTCTCCCACTCTTGGTTTTTTTTAATTTCCTTTTTTTTTTTTCTCAGATGAATTTAAGATTCATCCACTCTTGTTAGATGTCCTTCATGGACTGACACGGAGCTCAGTTCTTCAGAGTCACTTAGAGAAAGGCCTGAGGGTCACTGTCCATGACATCACCAGCCATGTGACAGAGAGAGAACTTCGAAGGGTCCCACTGTGACAGTTAAATAGCCTGGCCCCTGGTGCAGTGGCTCATACCTGTAATCCCAGTGCTTTGGGAGGCTGAAGCAGGAGGATCACTTGAGGTCAGGAGTTTGAGATCACCCTGGGTAACACAGTGAGACCCAGTCTCTACAAAAACAAAAACAAAAAAATATGAGCCAGGCGTGGTGGTGTGTACCCATAGAGCCAGCTACTCAAGAGGCTGAGGTGGGTGGATTGCTTGAGCCCAGGAGCTCAAGGCTTCGGTGAACAAAGATCGTGCCACAGCCTGGGCAACAGAGTAAGACCCTGTCAATCGATAGATAGATGATAGATAGATAGATAGATAGACAGATAGATAGATAGATAGATAGATAGACAGACAGATAGATAGATAGATAAATTTTTTTAAAATAATAGGCCAGGCACAGTGGCTCATGCCTGTAATCCCAGCACTTTGGGAGGCCAAGGCAGGCAGATCACCTGAGGTCAGGAGTTCGAGACCAGCCTGGCCAACATGGTGAAACCCTGTCTCTACAAAAATATAAAAATAACCAGGCATGATGGCAGATGTCTGTAATCCCAGCTACTCGGGAGGCTGAGGTGGGAGAATCACTTGAACCCTGAAGGTGGAGGTTGCAGTGAGCCGAGATCGTGCCATTGCACTCCAGCCTGAGTGACAGAGCGAGACTCCATCTCAAAAATAATAACAACAACAATAATAAATTCTCTGGCCCAAAAGTGGCACATTACATGGCACACACTCCCTTAGCAAGAACTCATCACATGGCCCTGCCAACCACAGGAGGAACCCCCCCATGTACTCAGGTAGGAGGGCCAGGAAACACCATTAGAGAGCTTTAATGACCACCATGACTGGGGTGAGGGACCAGGGACTGGCCACAGGCCAAGGGCATGTCCATGGCAGTGGAGACTTGGGAAAGGGGAAAAGACCTCCTCTGAGCCACGTACGGTGACTCTCATCTGTAATTCCAGCACTTTGGGAGGCTGAGGTGGGAGGATCGCTTGAACCCAGGAGGTCGAGACTGCAGTGAGCTATGTTTGCGCCATGGCACTCCAGCCTGGGTGACAGAGCAAAACTCTGTCTCAAAAATCAAAATAAAACCAAAATCAAAACCTCCTCTGTTGGGGATGCTCCAGGGCGTCCCAGCCTTGAACAGATGGGTCACTGCAGTAATAATCCTATGGCAGACACTGTCCCAAGGCTGCACGCACGTTACTTTGATCATCAAACAACCAGGTGATAGCCGGGCATGGTGGTGCATGCCTGCAGACCCAGCTGCTCAGGAGGCTGAAGCGGGAGAATCTCTTGAACCTGGGAGTGGGAGGTTGCAGAGAGCTGAGATCACGTCACTGCACTCCAGCCTGGGAACAGAGAGAGACTCTGTCAAAAAAAAAAAAAAAAAAAAAAAAAAAACCACCAGGCCAGGCGCGGTGGCTCACACCTGTAATCCCAGCACTTTGGGAGGCTGAGGAGGGTGGATCACCTGAGGTCAGGAGTTTGAGACCAGCCTGGCCAACATGGTGAAACCCCGTCTCTACTAAAAATACAAAATTAGCCGGGCGTGGTGGCACACACCTGTAATCCCAGCTAATTGGGAGGCTGAGGCAGGAGAATCACTTGAACCCGGGAGGCAGAGGTTGCAGTGAGCTGAGATCGCGCCATTGCACTCCAGCCTGGGCAACAAGAGTGAAACTCCATCTCAAAAAAAAAAAAAAAAACCAACCAAAAACAAAAAACAATAACAACCAGGTGAGGCAAGTACTCTTGCTATCATCTCCATTTCACAAATGGAGAAACTGAGGCACTAAGTGGTTGAGTAACCTGAGTCATGCAGCCGATAACTGGGAGACAAGATTGGGACCCGGGTCACCCAGCTGTTCTCCATGCTGGGCTGTCTCCCGCAAAGCTGCTCTATGGTCCTGGCCCCACCAAGAACCAGAGCCCACAAGGTCATTCCAGCAGCACTGCCCAGGGCCTCCTCTGGGCCAGGCCCTTGGGGAACTGGAGACCCCAGGGGGACCAGAAAGATTGGGGTCTTATTCTGGGGAGCCTCTGGCTTTGCAGCTGACCCAGAGTCCAGCTGACACCCAGGCAGGCAGTCAGGATTCTGTCTGCACTCCCATTGCAGGAGGAGCCGACAAGCAGCAGATGGACGCTGAGCTGCGGAAGGAGATGATGGCGATTTGGCCCAACCTGTCCCAGAAGACGCTAGACCTGCTGGTCACACCTCACAAGTGTAAGAGCCGAGCCCAGCCCTGGGATCCAATCCACCAGAACAGATGGAGGGGGAGGGAAAGAGGAGGCCTGCGGAGAGTGTTGGCCTGGGCTGGTATACACAGGGACCCAGGATAAGGGCCCCAAGGAGGCCTGCCCTTGGTGAGCTCGCCCTGTGTGTGCCCCCAGCCACGGACCTCACCGTGGGGAAGATCTACGCAGCCATGATGATCATGGAGTACTACCGGCAGAGCAAGGCCAAGAAGCTGCAGGCCATGCGCGAGGAGCAGGTGTGCAGTTCGCCGCTCTGGGGATATCTGGGCTGGGGACAGTGGCTTGCATGTCACCATGGGAACCAACTGGAATATGAGGGTGGCTGAGCCCCAGGGCAGGTCCCTCAAAAGTAGGGGCTGGGCACAGCAGCTCACACCTGTAATCTCAGTGCTTTGAGAGGCCAGGGCAGAAGGATCGTTTGAGACCAGGAGTTTGAGACCACCCTGGACAACACAGTGAGACTCCATCTCTACAAAATAAAACATTAGCCAGGCATGGTGGTGCACACCTGTAGTCCCAGCTATTTAGGAGGCCAAGATGGGAGGATCACTTGAGGCCAGGAGTGGGAGACCAGTCTAGGCAACATAGAAAGACCCATATCTCTACAAAAATAAAAATTAGCTGCATGTAGCACCATGCACCTGTGGTCCCAGCTACTTGGGAGGCTGAGGCAGGAGAATCACTTGAACCTGGGAGGTGGAGGTTGCAGCAAGCCAAGATCAAGCCACTGCACTCCAGCCCAGGTGACAGAGCAGGACTCTTATCTCAAAAAAAAAAAAAAAGTCCTTGCCAAGGACACATAATGTGGATTCATTCTTCATTCAGCTGCTCCACCAACACTTACTGAGTAGCTACTGTGTGCAGGGTGCTGTTCTCAGTCCTCGGGGATGCACCACCCATGGGGAAAACAGGCCAGAATCCCTGCCCTCGAGGAGCAGACATTCCAAGTGGGGAAATGCCGATGGTAGCAAATGGCTGAATCCTGCATCATCCAGCAAAGAGAAAGAAAGTGTCATGGGGGAAAGAGGAGAAGAATCCAGAAGATAGGAGTATCCAGGGGAGGAAGGGGTGCAATGGGAAATGGGTAGTTGGGGAGCCTCCCTGAGAAGGTGACATGTGAGCAAAGGCTTGAAGGAAAAGGGGAGAGGGAGTGAGCTAAGCAATACCTGGAAGCGTGTACCAGGCAGAGGGAACAGCCAGTGCAAAGGTTCTGAGGCTGGACCATGCCTGGGTTGTTTGGGGAACAGCGAAGAGACCAGTGTGCAGGGAGGAGACAAGGGCAAGGAGGTGACAGGGCAGATCCTTCAGGGCCATGGGAGCTGCAAGAAGCACTCTGGCTTTTACCCCAAGTGAAGTGGGAGCCATGGAGGGTTCTAAGCAAAGGAGGGACAGGACCTGACTCAAGTGCTCACGGGCGCCCTCTGGTGGCTCTTGTGGAACAGTGGGGTTGAAGGTAGGAGCGGGAGACCTGGGAGAAGGCGTCTGCAGTGGGAGATGAGGAGGCGGGACCAGGTTAGGGCTATGACTTGGGTAAAGGAGTGAGAAGTGGTGCAGTTCTGCGTGGAATCGGAAGGAAGGGTCTAGATGGATGAGACCTGAGTGTGCGTGCGTGTGTGTGTGTGTGTGTGTGTGTGTACTGGGGATGTCGCAGTGCCTTCTGGGTACCACCATCCCACCACCCCACCCTTGTCCACACACTTCTCTCTGCCCCCTTCCCCAGGACCGGACACCCCTCATGTTCCAGCGCATGGAGCCTCCGTCCCCAACGCAGGAAGGGGGACCTGGCCAGAACGCCCTCCCCTCCACCCAGCTGGACCCAGGAGGAGCCTTGTGAGTGTCACCCCTGCCAGGGAGGTGGAGTGTGGGGGTGCCGTGGTCCCCACATTCTGGAAGCTGCCCAAGCGCCCACTGCTACCCCGGCCTCTGTCCCCCATGCAGGATGGCTCACGAAAGCGGCCTCAAGGAGAGCCCCTCCTGGGTGACCCAGCGTGCCCAGGAGATGTTCCAGAAGACAGGCACGTGGAGTCCGGAACGAGGCCCCCCTACCGACATGCCCAACAGCCAGCCTAACTCTCAGGTGCCTCTGTCCCCCGATTCCCCAACAGCTCCCAGGGCCCGGGTGGTTCAGGTGGAAGGGATCTGGGCCCCCCCACACACACACACACCTGCAGCTCCCTCCCTCTGCAGACACCAGGGATCTGGAGGTCAGGCCCCAGAGCTCATCTGGCTTTGCCATCTGCTCCACAGTCCGTGGAGATGCGAGAGATGGGCAGAGATGGCTACTCCGACAGCGAGCACTACCTCCCCATGGAAGGCCAGGGCCGGGCTGCCTCCATGCCCCGCCTCCCTGCAGAGAACCAGGTGAGGGCTTTCACCACTGCCCTGGGGCTGGACCCCTCACTCTGCACTGGGTGGGGCCGGGCACCCCCCCCACAAGCAGCCCAGTGCATCCCCTCCCTGCCGGACTCAGGCCTGGGTAGGGACTCCTTCGGTCTCTGAAGCAGTCTGCAGGCCCCACCCACTACCTGGTCATACCTGGAGCACCTGCAGACCCTCCTCCCTCAGAGAGGAGAGACAGGAAAGTGCTCCCCCAGGGCAGAGGGCAGTGGCCACTGCAAAATGGTCTCTGGCTGCCCTGGTTGGAGGTTGCAGACAGGGGAGGTTGTGGAAGATTTGTGGGTACAGCAGAGTTCAACAGGGCCAGGTGAGACCTGCCACAAAGATCACCCCTACACACACACACACACACACACACACACATGCTCAACATACATGCACACACATGTACAGCTGTACGCCTACTCAGATGCTTGCATACACACACACGTGTGTGCACGTGGGCATATACACACTGCACATGTACTCACACATGCACACATGTACGTGCACACGTGTCTGCATATGGGAACTTGGCAGGTCCTAGGATGCAGTAGCAGAGTCTGGGGTGGGTCTGGGGGCAGCTGGGTTCGTATTTTCTGTCTGGTCTCTGTGGGGGTCATTGGGGGGGACAGGGGTGTGTGCTTGGTGTGTGTCTGTGTGTGGCCGCTTCACCCAGCTGCCAAGCCCACCTGCAGGTGATCCCGTTGCCTTGGACTCACGGGATAGAGAGCCCAGAGGCATAGCTGGCTGCCCATCCGGCCTGGGCAGCGGGGGCCCATGCACGCAGCCCGCCTCTGGAGGAGAACAGGGCGTGGCTGTGAGAGCCTGGCTCGGGTGCGTGGCATGTGTGGCTGTGGCGAGCTTTCCGTGTGCCGTGTGTGGTGTCTGCACGGGGCAGGAGGCTGTGCTGTGCCTGGCTGGACCAGGGTCACCTGAGGGCCTGGCCTCTGGCTGCTGGGAACGTGGGTTGGGGAGCACCCAGCCTGCATGCTGCTGCCCCCTCAGGACCAAGCTGCTGGGCCCCCAGGAGAGGGTTGGGACAAGCCCAGCTGACGGCCACCACCTGGAAGCTTTGAGCATCGGCTGGAGCCAGGGGTTGGGGTGTGCATCGCATGAGGCAGAGCCCAGGGCCAGGGGCTCGAGGCTGCGCCGTCCTGTCTTTCGGTCCCACGCCTCTGCCATTTGTCTGCGTCTCCTGTCTGTCTCCTCTGTACCCATGGGAATAGAGGACGCCCAGCCCCAGGGGCCTGGGACACCCACCTGCCAGGACTTTAACTTTTCTTTTCCTCCCTGCCTTCTCCCTCCGATTTCTCTTGATGCCAGTGCCACCCCCCTCCCCGGCTTCTTCTCCATGCACCACCTCCTCACTCTCCCTCTTGCCTTTTATATTTATTTTCTTCTTTCTGTTTTTTCTGTGTGCACCATCCCATGGGGCTGTGACAGAGGAGAAGGGGCCGGCCACGTGGGAATAACCTCAGTGTATGTACCGCGCCTGCCCAGCGCCCAGCAGGGATCCGGCCCCCTCTTCCTCCCCACCCCCCCTCCAGGGAGTCCTGTCATCTCTCACCGTCCCCGGACCCCACCCTTTCTTTGCCGATCGCACCCTCTCCCCTCCATGGAGCCCAATCCTTGTGTGTGGTGTCCTGTGTGTGCCCCTCACCCATAAGCCCTGGTAGGCGGGGCCATCCCCATCCTCACCCCTACCCCCTTTTCTTCAGGGCCCCCCATGCCGGAGGACACTGGCTCTCCAAGAGCCTGGCCCACTCTGCACCTCTTTCTGGGGGGCTTCTTCCCCTGACACCACCACCGACCCCTGGTCCTGCAGCTCCTACCTGGAGCAGGGCCACCAGCACTCAGCTGGGCTGGACCCTGGGAGGCGGGTGTCTGCCCCATCTCCCTCCTTCCGTCCTCTGCCTGCTGCAGAGAAACCTCTGTGACAGGGCTTGACCCAGGGGTGAAGCACCGGGGAAAAGAGTGGGCCCCCAGAGCCTCCGGTGCCTGGGTATCCCCCACCCCCACCCAGAGATCCCTAGCTTGGGCCTCACCAGAAGGACTCAGACTTGTGGGGGCAGCGAGCACAGCCCTGTTAGCGGGGAAGACCCGAAGCTGCCATGCTGGGCACCTGGTCCTGAGCCCATAGGTCAGCCAGCCACAGTCGGAGGCTTCTCACCCTCCCAGGAGAGCAAGCTGGGGCAGGGATGAGTGCGGCAGTCCAGGGCTCCCAGGTTTGCACCCTGGATGTGGGGAGGGCTTCCCTCTGGCCAGTCTGAGCCTGCCCAACCGTGGCTGGGCCCCCAGGGCTGGAGAGTGAGGATCAGATCTTTCTGGTCAGAACCCAGGATGGGCTCAAAAGGAGCAGTCCTGTCTCTGAGGGACAGAGGAGTCCTCAGGCTCCACCCTCAGAGGCCTGGCCACACTCAGAGCCCTGATTGATCGGGGGAGCCAAGGCCCCATGGCACCCCCTGGCCCCTGCCCCAGGATGGTCACACCCCAGTCACCAAAGGCCACCACCAGGCTGCCACAATGAGGCAGGAAGGACCGGGACCACTTGGTGCTAGGTGCTGACCCCAACCCACCGGCCTGTCCCCTCCCAGACCATCTCAGACACCAGCCCCATGAAGCGTTCAGCCTCTGTGCTGGGCCCCAAGGCCCGACGCCTGGATGATTACTCGCTGGAGCGGGTCCCGCCGGAGGAGAACCAGCGGCACCACCAGCGGCGCCGCGACCGCAGCCACCGCGCCTCTGAGCGCTCCCTGGGCCGCTACACCGACGTGGACACAGGTGGGCAGCCCTGTGGTGCCCAGGGACAAGCAGAACAGAGGAGAGGAGAGGGGAGGAGAAGGCAGGGTGGAGACGCTGAGGAAGAAGAAAGGGAGAGGCCTCCATGGAGAGGGGACAGAGGGGGCCAGGCAGCGGCTGCAGGAACCTGGGTACTACCCCCTCCCCCCAACCCCCTGACCTGCCTCAGTCCAGGGGATCTCTAGGGCCCCCACACCTTCCGGGTGGCCTCCTGTGTGTGCATCTGCCCCACCTCTCCCTCACGACCACGTGTCTGTCTGTCTGACCCTCGCCCGGCCCAGGCTTGGGGACAGACCTGAGCATGACCACCCAATCCGGGGACCTGCCGTCGAAGGAGAGGGACCAGGAGCGGGGCCGGCCCAAGGATCGGAAGCATCGACAGCACCACCACCACCACCACCACCACCACCACCCCCCGCCCCCCGACAAGGACCGCTACGCCCAGGAACGGCCGGACCACGGCCGGGCACGGGCTCGGGACCAGCGCTGGTCCCGCTCGCCCAGCGAGGGCCGAGAGCACATGGCGCACCGGCAGGTGGGTGCGGCTGCAAGTGACCCCAGGCTGGGCTCACGGGCCGAGAGGTGGGGAGGAGAGAAGGGGATCCCCCATCCGACAGCCACTCTGGGCAAAGGTCCCCCGATCCCGGCTGTGACCACCTCCCGTCCTGCCCCCAAGCCACGGGGGTGCCCGGCAGCCGGAGGGGACACGGCTCCCCACCACACCAGCTGCCCATGCTGTCCCCCCAGCTCCCCTGCCCACCTGCCGCCCCCTCCTCGCCGCCCGCAGCTGCTTCCTCCTCGGTTGTGGATCACATTTGAGTTCTGGGCCGCGCAGCCCGACCTTTCGCTTTCCTTTAACCCGGCTTGTTTTTGTTTCAATTATGATTTCTGTCCTCTGGACGCCTGTGAGTAATTTTTGAAACTTCTGCTATTTTTAACCCCGAAACTTACAAAACTCCATTTCTCATTTCTCTTTTCACTTTGTTGTGTTGGTTTTCGACTCCTCCCCTCCCTCCTTGTCTCACTCCCCCTCCTCCCCTCCCTCCTCCTTGTGGCTGTTGCTTTTTTCCATTAAAATGTCCTGTGTCCCCCCTCTCTTCCTCCTCCTCCCCCTCCTCCTCTCTCTCCTCCTCCCTCTCCTCCTGGCCCCTCTCCCTTTGCTCCCCTCTCTTCCTCCCAATCCCGTGTCTCCTTTGATTTTGTTGTATCTTTTTTTTTGATTTCCTTTGTTTCAATTTTCGTGTAGGGCAGTAGTTCCGTAAGTGGAAGCCCAGCCCCCTCAACATCTGGTACCAGCACTCCGCGGCGGGGCCGCCGCCAGCTCCCCCAGACCCCCTCCACCCCCCGGCCACACGTGTCCTATTCCCCTGTGATCCGTAAGGCCGGCGGCTCGGGGCCCCCGCAGCAGCAGCAGCAGCAGCAGCAGCAGCAGGCGGTGGCCAGGCCGGGCCGGGCGGCCACCAGCGGCCCTCGGAGGTACCCAGGCCCCACGGCCGAGCCTCTGGCCGGAGATCGGCCGCCCACGGGGGGCCACAGCAGCGGCCGCTCGCCCAGGATGGAGCGGCGGGTCCCAGGCCCGGCCCGGAGCGAGTCCCCCAGGGCCTGTCGCCACAGCGGGGCCCGGTGGCCGGCATCTGGCCCGCACGCGTCCGAGGGGCCCCCGGGTCCCCGGCACCACGGCTACTACCGGGGCTCCGACTACGACGAGGCTGATGGCCCGGGCAGCGGGGGCGGCGAGGAGGCCATGGCCGGGGCCTACGACGCGCCACCCCCCGCACGACATGCGTCCTCGGGCGCCACCGGGCGCTCGCCCAGGACTCCCCGGGCCTCGGGCCCGGCCTGCGCCTCGCCTTCTCGGCACGGCCGGCGACTCCCCAACGGCTACTACCCGGCGCACGGACTGGCCAGGCCCCGGGGGCCGGGCTCCAGGAAGGGCCTGCACGAACCCTACAGCGAGAGCGACGATGATTGGTGCTAAGCCCGGGCGAGGTGGCGCCCGCCCGGCCCCCCACGCACCCCACGCACACACCCCACCCGAGGAGCCGCGCAGAGGCCGCGGGGGCCCAGCACAGAGGGCCCGGGAGAGGGCCAGCCGGGAGACCCCAGACTCTGGAGAGGCCGGGGCTGGGCCACAAGGGTGTCCCGCAGAGACCCTCAGCCAAAAGAGACCCTCCTGGGCAGCCACGGCGCCCCCCACCCAGCCCCGATCCCCCCACCCACGACAGGGGCTCTCGGGTGGGAGGCAGGGGGCAGACAAACCACACAGCCAAGGGATTTGAATTAACTCAGCCATTTTTGGAGAACTTTGGGGAACACGGAAAAAAAAAAAAAAACATTTTTAAAAGAAAAAACGGGGAGAAAAAAATAGCTTCTATTGATGAGTTTTATCATCTCAATTGAATCTTTCCTTTCCCTGATGAAGAGAGCTGGTGGCCGAGTGCGGCAAAGAAGCCAGAAGGAACCAGAACCCCAGTGCCCTATACCCACCACCAGACACACTCACATCCACACACGTTCTCAGACACACACAAGAGTGCTTGCCGGTTATACCAAACCCTACTATTACTGCCTGCAGAAATCAATTAAAAAAAAAATAACAATAAACAATTTTAAAAAGGACAAAAAAATTAATGATTGAGAAAAGAGGCATTTTTTTCTGACATTTGGTCCTGCTTGAAACAACAAAAGAAGAAAAAAAACCCACCATCACCACCGATTCCTTTGCTTTTTTCCTTTTTTCCTACCTTGTTTGAAAACCGTGGGCTTGGGACTGTGAATTATTGCATGACATTCAAAAAGAAAAAAAAAATAAAAAAAAGTTGAATCAAAGGGCTTTTGGATGGGAGTGGTCTTTGTCCCTTGGCTAGGTGCTGCCTGGGTGGGTCTCTCTTGGGGAATCATACAAAGAGGCACTTTGTTAGCTCCTAGAAGCAGTGTTTGAAAGCGACAAGGAGGCCAGGCATCGTTGTGCACGCCTGTAATTCCAGCACTTTGGGAGGCTGAGGCAGATGGATCACTCGAGGACTTGAGGTCAGGAGTTCGAGACCAGCCCGACCAACATGGCAAAACCCCATCTCTACTAAAAATACAAAAAAAATTAGCCACGCGTGGTTGCACATGCCTGTAATCCCAGCTACTCCGGAGGCTGAGGCACGAGAATCACCTGAGCCTGAGAGGCGGAGGTTAGCAGTGAGCCGAGATCCCACCACTGCACTCCAGCCTGACAGAATGAGACTCTATCTCAAAAAAAAAAAAAAAAAAAAAAAAGGCCGGGCGCGGTGGCTCATGCCTATAATCCCAGCACGTTGGGAGGCCAAGGTGGGTGGATCACATGAGGTCAGGAGTTCACAACCAGCCTGGCCAACATAGTGAAACCCTGTCTTTACTAAAAATACGAAAATTAGCCAGGCATGGTGGCGGGTGCCTGTAATCCCAGCTACTCGGGAAGCTGAGGCAGGAGAATTGCTTGAACCCAGGAGACGGAGGTTGCAGTGAGCCAAGATCGTGCCACTGCACTCCAATCTGGGTGACAGAGCAAGACTCCATCTCAGATAATTAATAATAATTTGGTCTTGTGGACACCAACCCCCGCCCCCACGAAGTGTTTCAGCCATCCCCAGAGTCCAATACCCCTTTGAGAGCTTCTGTTCTCAGAACGGTACCTGACCCATAGCAAGCTACTATTGACTATCACCATTACTACTGTAGCATTAAGGCAAACATTTTGAACAGGTCTTGTTCCAGACAACAGGCCCTGCTTGAGCTTACCTCGGGCAAGAAATCTGCAGACTCCAGACGGCAAGACAGGTGTAAGTCCTTCTAAAATAATGGCAAGAGAGGTGTAAGTCCTTCTAAAATAATGGCAAGAGAGGTGTAAGTCCTTCTAAAATAATGGCAAGAGAGGTGTAAGTCCTTCTAAAATAATGGCAAGACAGGTGTAAGTCCTTCTAAAATAATGGCAAGAGAGGTGTAAGTCCTTCTAAAATAATGGCAAGAGAGGTGTAAGTCCTTCTAAAATAATGGCACGACAGGTGTAAGTTCTTCTAAAATAATGGTAAGCCAAGCGTGGTGGCAAGCACCTGTAGTCCCAGCTGTTCAGGAGGCTGAGGCAGGAGGATCACTTGAGCCCATGAGGTCAAGACCAGCTATGATCACATCTGTGAATAACCATTGCATTCCAGCCTGGGTGACGTAGAAACATCCCATCTCTAAAAAAATTAAAATTAAAAATAAATAAATAAAATAATGGCATCTAGGAAAATATCAGTCCAACGAGAAGTCAAAGTTTTGAGGTCGGGTGCAGTGTCTGACTCTTGTAATCTCAACACTTTGGGAGAATCGCTTGAGGCCAGTAGTTCAAGACCAGCCTGGGCAACATAGCAAGACCCTGTCTCTAAAAAAATGTTTTTTTTAAGGCCAGGTACAAAGGCTCACGCCTGTAATCCCAGCACTTTGGGAGCCCAAGGTGGGCGGATCACCAAGTCAGGAGTTTGAGACCAGCCTGGCCAACATAGCGAAACCCTGTCTCTACTAAAAATACAAAAATTAGCTAGGTGTGGTGGTGCATGCCTATATTCCCAGATACTTGGCAGGCTGAGGCAGGAAAATCGCTTGAACCTGGGAGGCAGAGGTTGCAGTGAGCTGAGATTGCATCACTGCACTGCAGCCTGGGTGACAGAGTGAGACTACGTCTCAAAAAAAAAAAAAAAAAAAAAAAAATGGAATGGAAGGGAGGGAGAGAGGGAGGGGTTTAACTTTCTAACCAGGCGGTCTGGCAACCACCACAGGTTTCTAAACAAGCTGTCCATCCACGGCAGAGCTGGCCTCTGGTCCCCCTCCCATGGTGCTGGGGTTTTTTTTTTTTGAGACGGAGTCTCGCTCTGTCACCCAGGCTGGAGTGCAGTGGCGCAGTCTCGGCTCACTGCAAGCTCCGCCTCCCGGGTTCACGCCATTCTCCTGCCTCAGCCTCTCCGAGTAGCTGGGACTACAGGCGCCCGCCACCACGCCCGGCTAATTTTTTGTATTTTTAGTAGAGACGGGGTTTCACCGCGGTCTCGATCTCCTGACCTCGTGATCCGCCCGCCTCGGCCTCCCAAAGTGCTGGGATTACAAGCGTGAGCCACCGCGCCCGGCGGTGCTGGGGTTGAGTGTGTCCAGGAGCCACTGGAGTAAGCCGGGGTTTGTGCAATTCCCTCTGCTGTCAATGAGGCTGCAGCCATCTGTCCTCCCAGGAATGAAGTTCACTACCGAAGCCCCCCATGAGCCCTGAACTCAAAGGCCAAGTCTATGCCCGAGTGCCAAGAGGTGGACCTGAGGCCTCCACAATCCACATCATCAGGCTAGAGGGTTAGTTGCCCAGGAGACACAGGGTGGGAAGATCAGGGGATGAGGAAGAGGGGCGGAGCTTGGCCTAGTCCCCGCTCTCACATCCTCTCAGGCCACTGCTTGAGCGTCATCACCTGGAAGGCTGGAAGGTCATGATTGTCATAGAAATGCCCTGAGGTGGCCGGGCGCGGTGGCTCACGCCTGTAATCCCAGCACTTTGGGAGGCCAAGGTGGGCAGATCACGAGGTCAGGAGATTGAGACCATCTTGTCTAACATTATGAAACCCTGTCTCTACTAAAAATACAAAAAATAGCCAGGCATGGTGGTACACGCCTGTAGTCCCAGCTACTCAGGAGGCTGAGGCAGGAGAATGGCGTGAACCCAGGAGGCGGAGCCTGCAGTGAGCCGAGATCGCGCCACTGCACTCCAGCGAGATCTGCACTCCAGCCTGGGCAACAGAGCGAGACTCTGTCTCAAGAAAAAAAAAAAAAAAAGAAATGCCCTGAGGTGCAAAAGCCCAAGCATCGGCCGGGCGCAGTGTCTCATGCCTGTAACCCCAGCACTTTAGGAGGCCGAGGTGGGTGGACTGCTTGAGCTCAGGAGTTCGAGACCAGCCTGGGCAACATGGCAAGACCCTGTCTCTACTAAAAATAAAAAACAGTGGAGTGTAGTGGTACATGCCTGTGGTCCCAGCTACTCGAGAGGCTGAGGCAGGAGGATCACTTGAGCCCAAGAGTTCGAGACCAGCCTGGGCAACATGGTGAAACCCCATCCCTACAAAAAATATAAAAATTGGCCTGGCATGGTGGCTCACACCTGTAATCCCAGCACTTTTGGGACCCTGAGGTGGGTGGATCACCTGAGGTCGGGAGTTCAAGAACAGCCTGGCCAACATGGAAAAACCCCGTCTCTACTAAAAATACAAAATTAGTCAGGCATAGTGGCGCATGCCTATAATCCCAGCTACTCGGGAGGCTGAGGCAGGAGAATCACTTGAACCCCGGAGGTGGAGGTTTTGGTGAGCCGAGATCATGCCATTGCGCTCCAGCCTGGGCAACAAAAGTGAAACTCCATCTCAAAAAATAAATAAATAAATTGATAAATAAATAATATAAAAGTTAGCCTGGCATCGTGGTACATGCCTGTGGTCTCAGCTATTTGGGAGGCTGAGGTGGGAGGATCACTTGAACCCAGGAGGTCAAGGCGGCAGTGACCTATGATCACACCACTGCACTTCAGCCTGGGTGACAGAGCAAAACCCTATTCCAAAAAAAAAAGAGAGGGAGACAGAGAGTTATTTTAGTAAAGTTTGTTTATGTAGACTCATCTTGGGACTGACTATCTGCAGTGATAGGAGTCATTCTGCTCTCCCTGGTAAGGAGATGGGGGGACACCTCCACAAAGGGAAATTTATGTCACTTTCTTTTTTTTTTTTTTTTCTGAGACGGAGTCTCGCTCTGTTGCCCAGGCTGGAGTGCAGTGGTGCAATTTCGGCTCGCTGCAAGCTCTGACTCCTGGGATCACGCCATTCTCCTGCCTCAGCCTCCTGAGTAGCTGGAACTACAGGTGCCTGCCACCATGCCCAGCTAATTTTTTTGTATTTTTAGTAGAGACGGGGTTTCACCATGTTAGCCAGGATGGTCTTGATCTCCTGACCTCGTGATTCACCCGCCTCGGCCTCCCAAAGTGCTGGGATTACAGGAGTGAGCCACCACGCCCGGCCTTACGTCACCTTCTTAAAGAGAAGTTTATGCCTGGCTTTGAGGCAGAAAAGGAGAGAGCAGAGAATTCTTTCTGCCTCTACTGATTTTTTTTTTTTTTTTTGAGACAGAGTCTTGCTCTGTTGCCCAGGCTGAATTGCAGTGTCAGGATCTCGACTCACTGCAACCTCCACCTCCCAAGTTCAAGGGATTCTTGTGCCTCAGCCTCCTGAGTAGCTGGGACTATATGTTCCCACCACCATGCCCAGCTAATTTTTTATATTTTCAGTAGAGACGAGGTTTCACCGTGTTGGCCAGGATGGTCTCCAACTCCTGACCTCAGGTGATCCACCCACCTTGGCCTCTCAAAGTGCTGGGATTACAGGCGTGAGCCACTGTGCCTGGCCATCTACTGATTTTCTATTGCATTCAGCTCAGAATAATTCTTATGCTAAAGTGATAGATAGATAAATAGATAGATAGATTAGATAGATAGATGATAGATAGATAGATAGATAGATTAGATAGATAGATAGATGATAGATGATAGATAGATAGATAGATAGATAGATTAGATAGATAGATGATAGATAGATGATAGATAGATAGATAGATAGATAGATAGATAGATAGATAGATAGGTAGATAGATATAGTTTTGTGGGGTTTTTTGTTTTTTTTTTTTGAGACAGGGTCTTGCTCTGTCACCCAGGCTGGAGCGCAGTGGTGCAATCTCGGCTCACTGCAACCTTAGCCTCGCAGACTCAAGCTATGCTCCCACCTCAGCCTTCCAAGTAGCTGGGACCACAGGTGGATGCCACCATATGCCTGGTGAATTTTTTGTATTTTTGGTAGAGATGGAGTTTTGCCATGTTGCCCACGCTGGTCTTGAACTCCCGAGCTCAAACGATCCACACACCTCGGCCTCCCAGAGTGCTGGATTATAGGCGTGAGCCACTGTGCCTGGCCTCTAAGTGATATATATATATATATATATATATATATATATATATTTTTTTTTTTTTTTTTTTTTTTTTTTTGAGATGGAGTCTTGCTCTTTCGCCCAGGCTGGAGTGCAGTGGCGCAGTCTCGGCTCACTGCAAGCTCCGCCTCCTGGGTTTGTGCCATTCTCCTGCCTCAGCCTCCTGAGTAGCTGGGACTACAGGCGCCCGCCACCGCGCCCGGCTAATTTTTTGTATTTTTCGTAGAGACGGGGTTTCACCATGTTAGCCAGGATGGTCTCGATCTCCTGAACTCGTGATCCGCCCGCCTCGGCCTCCCAAAGTGCTGGGATTACAGGCGTGAGCCACCGCGCCTGGCGCTCTAAGTGATATATTTTTAAGAGTAACATATCCTGATCCCCTTCAGCTGCCATCAGAGAACTGGGGTGGGGACATGGAAGGGTCACATCACAGTGAGAGAGCCAGGACTGTGCAGGGGACCCAGCCAGAGCACCCCAGCTTCCAGGACTGCTGGCTCCTCAGGAACTCAGGGCAACGCTGGGGTGAAGGCTCAACTTTAGGGAAATACCCAGAAGCAGAGAGGATGGGGTCAGGACACCCAGCCAGGAAGCTGCATTTATTTAACTGTGCATTGGAAAAAGCCTCACCAGCCCAGCAAAGCCAGTCTCTTACAGATACCAATGATTAAAGTGATAAAACAGGGCCGGGCACGGTGGCTCACGCCTGTAATCCCAGCACTTTGGAAGCCTGAGGCAGGCAGATCATGGAGGTCAGGAGTTTGAGAACAGCCTGGCCAACATGGCGAAACCCCATCTGTACTGTACAAAAATTAGCCAGGCGAGGTGGCGTGCACCTGTAGTCCCAGCTACTCAGGAGGCCAAGGCAGGAGAATCACTTGAACCTTGGAGGTTGCAGTGAGCCAAGATCACACCACTGCACTGCAGCCTGGGCGATGGAGAAAGGCTCTGTCTCAAAAAAAAATAAATTAAAAAAACTGGGCCAGGCGCAGAGGCTCGCACCTATAATCCCAGCACTTTGGAAGGCCAAGGCAGGCAGGTCACCTGAGGTTGGGAGTTCCAGACCAGCCTGACCAACGTGGAGAAACCCGGTCTTTACTAAAAACACAAAGTTAGCTGGTGTGGTAGTGCATGCCTGTAATCCCAGCTACTCGGGAGGCTGAGGCAGGAGAATCGCTTGAAACCGGGAGGCGGAGGTTGCGGTGAACCGAGATCGCACCACTGCACTCCAGCCTGGGTGACAGAGCAAGGCTCTGTCTAAAAAAAAAATTTTTAAAAAGTGATAAAACAGGCCAGGTACAGTGGCTCATGCCTATAATCCAATATTTTGGGAGGCTGAGGTGGGAGGATCGCCTGAGCCCAGGAGGTTGAAGCTGCAGTGAGCTGTCATCACACCACTGTACTCCAGCCTGGGTGACAGAGTGAAACCCTACCTCAAAAAAAAAAAAAAGATAAAATGTTTCAAGTTAAAAAAAAAAAAAAAAAAGTGGCCAGGCGCAGTGGCTGATGCCTGTAATCCCAGCACTTTGGGAGGCCAAGGCAGGTAGATTACAAGGTCAGGAGTTCAAGACCAGCCTAGCCAACATGGTGAAACCCCATCTCTACTAAAAATACAAAAATTAGCCAGGTGTGGTGGTGGGTGCCTATAATCCCACCTACTCAGGAGACTGAGGCAGGAGAATCGCTTGAACCCAGGAGGCAGAGGTTGCAGTGAGCCAAGATCGCACCACTGCACTCCAGCCTGGGAGACAGAGCCTCTAGCCTGGGTGACAGAGCAAGACATCATCTCAAAAAAAAAAAAAAAAAAAAAAAAAATTAAAGAAGTCAGGTGCGGTAGCATGCACCTGTAGTCCCAGCTAAGGCTAAGGCAAGAGGATCACTTGAGCCCAGGAGTTTGAGAGCAGACTGGGCAACCTAGCAAGACCCCATCTCAAAAAAAATTAAAGAAATAGGAGTTGGACCAGGCACAGTGGTTCATGCCTGTAATCCCAGCACTTTGGGAGGCCGAGGTGGGTGCATCACCTGAGGTCAGGAGTTCAAGACCAGCCTGGACAACATGATGAAATCCCATCTCTACTAAAAATACAAAAATCAGGCAGGTGTGGTAGTGGGCACCTGTAGTCCCAGCTACTCAGGAGGCTGAGGCAGGAGAATTGGCTTGAACCTGGGAAGCGGAGGTCATAGTGAGCCGAGATTGCGCCACTGCACTCCAGCCTGGGAGAGAGAGGGAAACTCCGTCTCAAAAAAATAAAATAAAATAAAAAATGAAAGAAATAGGAGTTGTATTAGTCTCTTCCTATGGCTGCTGTAATAAATTATCACAGGCTGGGTGGCTTACAGTAGCAGATATTTTGGCTGGGCACAGTGGCTTACACATGTAATCCCAGCACTCTGGGAGGCCAAGGCAGGCAGATCACCTGAGGTCAGGAGTTCGAGACCAGCCTGGCTAACATGGTGAAACCCCTTCTCTACTAAAAATACAAAAATAAATAAATAAATAACCAGGCATGGTGGCAGACACCTGTAGTCCCAGCTACTCAGGAGACTGAGACAAGAGAATCGCTTGAACCTGAGAGACGGAGGCTGCAGTGAACCAAGATCACATCATTGCCCTGCAGCCTGGGCAACAAGAGCGAACCTCTGTCTCAAAAAAAAAAAAAAAAAAAAAAAAAAGTCCGGGCTGGGCGCGGTGGCTCACGCCTATAATCCCAGCACTTTGGGAGGCCAAGGCAGGTGGATCACAAGGTCAGCAGTTTGAGACCAGCCTGACCAACATGGTGAAACCCTGTCTCTACTAAAAATACAAAAAAAAAAAATACCTGAGCATGGTGGTGGGCGCCTGTAATCCCAGCGACTTGGGAGGCTGAGGCAGGAGAATTGCTTGAAACCGGAAGGTGGAGGTTGCAGTGAGCCAAGATTGCGCCACTGCACTCTAGCCTGGGCAATAAGAGCAAAACTCTGTCTCAAAAAAAAAAAAAAAAAGTCCTATTCTTGGACTTCCCTGCCTCCAGAAATGTGAGCTACATGTCTCTGTCATTTATGAATCCCCCAGTCTACAATATTTTGTTATGGCAGTCCAAGCAGACTAAGGCAGATGCTATTCAACCCACAGCAGTAACACAAGTGATAAAGGAGGTGCAGACGGTGTCCGCAAACGACCGGGCATCGCGGGACACGGCTAGCCGAGGAAGCACTGGATGCTCCGCTCTGTCTCCCACTGTGAGTCCTATGGGAACTGGTTTCCTCCTGAGCGTTTATCTCAAGTACACAGTTACTGTGATGACGAATCACTCCTATTCCCTCACCGATGTCAGCTGAGCACCTGCTGAAGGCCAGGTGAGGATGAGCAGACGAGGGCAGCCATCGCGGAGGTGAGACTCTGCAGAGGGGACAGACATGGAAACCAATGTCATCCCACCCATGTCCTGAATTGCTGATGACAGCCGCGTCCGCTATACAGGGTGCCTACGTTCCATCTGGGTTCCTGTCTCTGCCGCCCCTGCCCTGCCTGGAATGATGGCCGGTCCCACGCTGCGGTCTCCTGTCACACCCGTCACGCCTACCGCCTTTCCGCCTGTGAGCTTCCCCCAGCCCCAGGCCCCTACGAGCCCTACACACTTTTACATCAGGCCCAGCCCCTCTCACCCACCCCTGGTTCTCTCATACCTGCCCCTGCAGCCCTGCAAAAGGCAACCTCCCTCCTGCCCACTCTGATATATATATATTTGGACATATATGTATATATATATATATATATATGAACAGGGTCTTGCTCTGTCACCAAAGCTGCAGTGCAGTGGCGCGATCATGGTTCACTGCAGCCTGGAGCTCCTGGGCTCAACCAATCCTCCCTCCTCAGTCTCCCAAGTATCTGGGACTACAGGTGCACACTACCACATCCAGCAATTTTTTGTGCAAACTGCATCTTGCTATGTTGCCCAGGCTGGTCTCCAACTCCTGGCCTCAAATGATCCTCCAGCCTCTTGAGTAGCTGGAATTACAAGCATGAGCCACTACACTCAATAGTTTTTTTATTGATGCATCATAGATGTACATAGTTTTGGGGGTACATGTGATGATTTAATACATTCATATAATTTGTAAAGATCAAATCAAGTGTACTTGGGATATGCATCATCTTAAATATAAATATTTAGGCTGGGTGCCGTGGCTCACGTCAGTAATCCCAGCACTTTGGGAGGCTGAGGCGGGTTCATCACCTGAGGTCAGGAGTTCAAGACCAGCCTGGCCAAGATGGTGAAACCCGGTCTCTACTAAAAATACAAAAACTAGCTGGATGTGGCGGTGGGCACCTGTAATCCCAGCTACTCGGGAGGCTGAGGCAGGAGAATCACTTGAATCCGGGAGGCAGAGGTTGCACTGAGACCGTGCCACTGCACTCCAGCCTGGGCAATAGAGCAAGACTGTCTCTCAAAAAAAAAAAAAAAAAGAATATATACTGGGGAAAGGACAGTTTCTTCAATAAAATGGTGCTTGGAAAACTGGCTGGCTATGTGCAGAAGAATGAAACTAGACCCCTATCTCTCACCACACACAAAAATCAAATCAAAATGGATTACAAACCTAAATCTAAGATTTGAAACTATGAAACTCCTAGAAGGAAACTTTGGAGGCCGGGCGCAATGGCTCATGCTTGTAATCCCAGCACTTTGGAAGGTTGAGGCAGGCAGACTATTTGAGTCCAGGAATTTGAGACTAGCCTAGGCAACATGGTAAAACCCCATATCTACAAAAATACAAAAATTAGCTGGGTGTGGTGGCTCGTGTCTGTAGTCCTAGCTACTCGGGAGGCTGAGGCACAAGAATCACTTGAGCCTGCTAGGCAGAGCTTGCAGTGAGCCCAGATTGTGCCACTGCACTACAGCCTGGATGACAGAGCGAGACCCTGTCGCAAAAACACAAACAAACAAGCAAACAAACAAACAAAAACAAAGAGGCTGGGCACAGTGGCTCACGCCTGTAATCCCAGCACTTTGAAAGGAGGCCAAGGCGGGCGGATCACGAGGTCAGGAGATGGAGACCATCCTGGCTAACACGGTGAAACCCCGTCTCTACTAAAAATACAAAAAAAAAAATTAGCCAGGCGTGGTGGCAGGCGCCTGTAGTCCCAGCTACTCGGGAGGCTGAGGCAGGAGAATGGCATGAACTCGGGAGGCAGAGCTTGCAGTGAGCCGAGATTGCACCACTGCACTCCAGCCTGGGCAACAGGGCAAGACTCCGTCTCAAAAAAAAAAAAAAAAAACCAGCCTGGCCAACATGGCGAAAGCCCTTTTCTACCAAGAACACAAAAATTAGCCAGGCAGAGTAGTGGGTGCCTGTAATTCCAGCTACTGAGGAGGCTGAGGCAGGAGAATCACTTGAGCCGGGGAGGCAGAGGCTGCAGTGTGCTGAGATTGCACCATTGCACTCCAGCCTGGGTGACAGAGTGAGACTCTGCCTCAAAAAAAAAAAACAAAAGAAACAAACAAACAAAAAAGAGGCCTGTAATCCCAGCACTTGGGAGGCCCAGGCGGGCGGATCACGAGGTCAGGAGTTCAAGACCATCCTGGCCAACGTGGTAAAACTCCATCTCTACTAAAATACAAAAAATTAGCCCAGCGTGGTGGCGTGCGCCTGTAGTCCCAGCTACTCTGGAGGCTGAGACAGTGGAATTGCTTGAACCCGGGAGGCAGAGGCTGCAGTGAGCCGAGATCGTACCACTGCACTCCAGCCTGGTGACAAAGCAAGACTCTGTTTCAAAAAAAAGAAAAAAGAAAGAAGGAAAATAAGAAAACATTGGGAAAATGCTCAGATGTTGGTCTGGGCAAAGATTTTTTGTGCGAGGCCCCAAAAGCACAGGCAACAAAAGGAAAAATCAACAAATGGGATTACATCAAGCACTTTTTTTTTTAAGTCAGGGTATTGCTATATTACCCAGGCTGGCCTGAAATTTGTAGACTCAAGGGATCCTCCTGCCTCAGACTCCCAAGTAGCCAGGACTACAAGCACATGCCACCATGCCCAGCTTGGAAAAATGTTTTAAGGGTGCCCAGGTACCTTCTCCAAAAAGTGTTTCCTGAGTCTCAAGGACCGCCTTGTTCAATCAAAGACCACAGTATAATAATCAATTGGACAATCAAATTAGATTCAAAACTCCACAAGATTAAGTCCCGGGCCTTGTTCGAGGGGGTGTCCCAAGCTCCAGGCTCCAGGGACGGCCTGGGGGCCCTTGGTTGACCTGAGGTGGCAGTCTGTACAAGTCGAGGAGGAGGCAGGTCGACAGCGTCACCTGGAGGCCAGATGGCAAACAGCCAAAGGTGAGAACACTTACCTGTAACTGATTAACGAACCTAGAACTTGAGGCTGGGCGCGGTGGCTCGTGCCTGTAATTCCACCGCTTTGGGAGGCCGAGGCGGGGGGATCACTTGAGGTGTCAGGAGTTCACGACCAGCCTGGCCAAAATGGTGAAACGCAGTCTCTACAAAAATACAAAAATTAGCTGGGCATAATGGTTGTTTTCTGTAATCCCCACCATTGTAGTAATTGAGCTACTGGGAAAATCGCTTCAACCTGGGCAGAGGTTGCAGTGAGCCACAGAGCGAGATACCGTCTCAAAAAAAACACAAAGAGATCGAGACCATCCTGGCCAACATGGTGAAAACCTGTCTCTACTAAAAATACAAATTGGGCGTGGTGGCGCGTGCCTGTAGTCCGGCTACTCAGGAGGCTGAGGCAGCAGGATTGCTTGAACCTGGGAGGCGGAGGTTGCAATGAGCCGAGATCTCGACAGAGCAAGACTTCGTCTCGGCCGGGCGCGGTGGCTCACGCTTGTAATCCCAGCACTTTGGGAGGCCGAGGCGGGCGGATCACGAGGTCAGGAGATCGAGACCACGGTGAAACCCCGCCTCTACTAAAAATACAAAAAAAATTAGCCGGGCGTGGTGGCGGGCGCCTGTAGTCCCAGCTACTCGGAGAGGCTGAGGCAGGAGAATGGCGTGAACCCGGGAGGCGGAGCTTGCAGTGAGCCGAGATGGTGCCACTGCACTCCAGCCTGGGCGACAGAGCGAGACTCCGTCTCAAAAAAAAAAAAAAAAAAGACTTCGTCTCAAAACAAACAAACAAACAAAAAGAATCTAGAACTTCGTCCGGGTGCAGTGGCTCACACCTGTAATCCCAGCTACTCAGGAGCCTGAGAGGCTTGAGAACCCCTTCAACCCGCGGGTCGGAGGTTGCAGTGAGCCGAGACCACCCCACTGCACTCCAGCCTGGGCAACAGAGTGAGACTCTATCTCAAAAAAATAATAATTTTTGAAAAAAGTCCAGGAGCCGTGATTCACACCTGTAATCCCAGCACTTTGGGAGCCCAAGGCAGGTGGATCACTTGAGGTCAGGAGTTTGGGACCAGCCTGGCCAACATGGTGAAACCCTGTCTCTACGAAAAATACAAAAGTTAGCCAGACGTGGTAGTGCATGCCTGTAACCCCAGCTACTCAGGACGCTGAGGCATAAGAATTCCTTGAACGGGGAAGGCAGAAGTTGCAGTGAGCCGAGATCGCACCACCACTGCACTCCAGCCTGTGCGACAGAGTGAGACCCTGTCTCAAAAAAAAAAAAAAAAAGTAAATCAATTGGACAATCAAATTAGATTCGGAACTCCACAAAATTAGGTTAGGTCCAGGGCCTTGCTTGCTCAAGGTAGTGTCCCAAGCTCCAGGCTCCGGGGAGCCTTGGTTTACCTGAGGTTTCACAGCCTGAACAAGCTGAGGAGTCCGTCGACAGCGCCACCTGGAGGTCAGATGGAAAACAGCCAAAGATGAGACCACTCTTTTTTTTTTTTTTTTTTTTTTTTTTTTACGGAGTTTTGCTCTTGTTGCCCAGGCAGGAGTGCAGTGGTGCGATTTTGGCTCACCGCAACCTCCGCCTCCCAGATTCAAGCGATTCATCTGCCTCAGCCTCCCGAGTAGCTGGGATTACAGGCATGCGCCACCATGCCCGCCTAATTTTGTATATTTTGTAGAGATGGGGTTTCACCATGTTGGTCAGGCTGGTCTCGAACTCCTGACAGCAAGTGATCCTCCCACCCCAGCCTCCCAAAGTGCTGGGATTATAGGCGTGAGCCACCACGCCCGGAGAGAACACTCTTAATTCTAACTGGGTGGCTGGGCGCGGTGGGCCACTATAGGTGGGTGCCACAGCGCCCAACTAATTTTTAATTTTTATTTATTTATTATTATTATTTTTTTTGAGATACGGTCTTGCTCTGTCGCCCAGGCTGGAGTACAGCGGCACTATCTCACCTCACTGCAACCTCTGCCTCCCGGGTTGAAGCAATTCTCTTGTGTGAGAGGAGTGGCTGCTTAGGAGAGGTAGAGAAAGCAGCAGGCCAGGCACGGTGGCTCACGCCTGTAATCCCAGCATTTTGGGAAGCCAAGGTAGGTGGATCATTTGAGGTCAGGGGTTTGAGACCAGCCTGGCCAACATGGTGAAACCCCACCTCTACTAAAAATACAAAAATTAGCCGGACATGGTGGCACATGTCTGTAGTCCCAGCTACTCGGAAGGCTAAAGCAGGAGAATTGCTTGAACCCGGGAGGCAGAGATTGCAGTGAGCCAAGATTGCACCACTGCACTCCAGCCTGGGCAACAGAGCGAGACACTGTCTCAAGAAAAAAAAAAAGAAAAAGAAAACCGAAACTGGAAAGACAGAGGCAGTCTCTTTTTTCTTTTTCTTCTTTTTTGTTTTGTTTTGTTTTTCTGTTGTTGTTGTTGTTGAGACAGTGTCTCACTCTGTTTCCAAGGCTGGTGTACAGTGGTCCCATTATAGCTCACTGCACCCTCGACCTCCTAGGCTCAATTGAACCTCCCACCTCAGCCTCCCAAGTAGCTGGGACCACAGGTGAGTGCCACCACACCTGGCTACTTTTTTTTTTTAAATCCCAGCACTTTGGGAGGCCAAGACGGGAGGATCACTTGAGTCCAGGAGTTTGAGACGAGGCTGGGCAACATAGTGAGACCTCACTTCTTTTTTTCCTTTTTCTTTTTTTTTTTTTTTTTTTTTTTTTGAGACAGGGTTTCGCTCTGTGCAATGGTGTGATCTCGGCTCACTGCAACCTCCGCCTCCTGGATTCAAGCGATTCTCCTGCCTCAGCCTCCTGGGTAGCTGAGATTATAGGCATGTGCCACCACGCCTGGCTAATTTTGTATTTTTAGCAGAGACAGGCTTTCTCCATGTTGGTCAGGCTGGTCTTAAACTCCTGACCTCAAATGATCCACCTGCCTTGGCCTCCCAAAGTGCTGGGATTATAGGTGTGAGCCACCGTGCCCGGCCTGCCACACTCCTGTGGTCCCAGCTACTTGGGAGGTTGGGATGGGAGGATCACTTGAGCCCAGGAGGTCGAGGCTGCAGTGAGCTATGAACACACCACTGCACTCCAGCCTGGGTGACAGAGCCAGACCCTCTCTCAAATAAATAAGTAAATAAAATAGAGATGGATCTCACTGTTGCCTACGCTGGCCTTAAAGTCCAGACTTCAAGCAGTTCTCCCACCTGGGCCTACTTAGTAGCTAGGACCACAGGTGGGTGCCACTGCACCCAACTAATTTTTATTTTTTACTTTTTATTTATTTATTTTTTTGAGATACAGTCTTGCTCTGTCACCCAGGCTAGAGTACAGTGGCACAATCGCACCTCACTGCAACCTCCGCCTCCCGGGTTGAAGCAATTCTCTTGTGTCAGCCTCCCGAGTAGCTGGGACTACAGGCGCCCGCCACCATGCCTCACTAATTTTTGTGTTTTTAGTAGAGATGGGGTCTCACCAGGTTGGCCAGACTGGTCTCAAACTCCTGACCTCAAGTGATCCGCCCACCTTGGCCTCCAAAAGTGCTGGCATTACAGGCGTGAGCCACCGCACCTAACCTTTTTTGTTTGTTTAAGAGACAGGGTTTTGGCCAGGCACCGTGGCTCATGCCTGTAATCCCAACACTTTGGGAGGCCAAGGCAGGTAGATCATCTGAAGTCAGGAGTTCGAGACCAGCCTGGCCAATGTGGTGAGACCCCCATCTCTACTAAAAATACAAAAATTAGCCGGGGGTCGGCCGGGCGCGGTGGCTCATGCTTGCAATCCCAGCACTTTGGGAGGCCGAGGCGGGCGGATCACAAGGTCAGGAGATCCAGACCACGGTGAAACCCCGTCTCTACTAAAAATACAAAAAAAAAAAAAAAATAGCCAGGGGTAGTGGTGGGCACCTGTAATCCCAGTTACTCAGTGGGGCTGAGGCAGGAGAATTGCTTGAACCAGGGAGGCAGAGGTTACAGTGAGCCAAGATCACGCCATTGTACTCCAGCCTGTGTGACAATAGCAAAACTCTGGCTCAAAAAAAAAAAAAAGAAAGAAAAGCCAGGCGTGGTGGCTCACAGCTGTAATCCCAGCACTTTGGGAGGCCAAAGCAGGTGGATCACCTGTGGTCGGGAGTTTGAGACCAGCCTGACCAACATGGAGAAACTCCATCTCTACTAAAAAATACAAAATTAGCTGGGCGTGGTGGTGCATGCCTGTAATCCCAGCTACTGGGGAGGCTGAGGCAGGAGAATCGCTTGAATCCAGGAGGCGGAGGTTGTGGTGAGCCGAGATCACGCCATTGCACTCCAGCCTGGGCAACAAAAGTGAAACTCTGTCTCAGAAAAAAAGAGACAGGGTTTTGCTATGTTGCCCAACCTGGTCTAAACTCCTGGCCTCAAAGGATCCAAGGGAGAAAGTTTCTCATCAGAAAAGTAAGAGTCAGGCTGGGCGCAGTGGCTCATGCCTGTAATCCCAGCACTTTGGGAAGCCGAGGCAGGTGGGTCACTTGCGGTCAGGAGTTCAAGATCAGCCTGGCCAACATAGTGAAACCCTATCTCTATTAAAAATACAAAAATTGGCTGGACATGGTGGTGGGCACTTGTAATCCCAGCTTACTCAGGAGGCTGAGACAGGAGAATTGCTTGAACCCAGAAGGTAGAGGTTGCAGTGAGCCGTGATCCCACTCTGGCACTCCAATCTGGGCGACAGAGCAAGACTCCGTCTCAAAAGAAAAGAAAATAAAGAGTCAGAAAGGCTCAAAAAGGCTCAATTACTTGTCCAATGTCATACAATTGTAAAAAGGATGAGACTTGAATCTGTAACCGGTTGGTTTCTGGTTTCCGTCCAGTCACACTTGCCATTTCCCTGAGGTGAGGACACGCCCCTGCTGGTTGAGACCTAGTTAACTTCTGCCACATCCACCCCACCCCCGCCTCTGCCCCCTCCTAAATCGTGATCCCGAACAACAATCTCCAGGTCCTTGAACTTCAGGAGGTCCAAAGTTCAGGGTGGTTCAAGGTATTGAAACCATCTCTTTCCCCTACCCCTCCCAGCCAGCCAGGGAGAGTTAGGTCCTGCTACCTCTGGAACCAAAGCATGAATCCAAAGTCCAGTCAGTGGCTGGGTGCGGTGGCCCATGCTTCTTGTAATCCTAGCACTTTCGGAGGCTGAGGGGGGCAGATCGCCTGAGGCCAGAAGTTCAAGACCACCCTGGGCAACATGTCAAGACCCCATCTTTACAAAAATTAGCTAGGCATGGTGCCTCATGCCTGTAGTCCCGGCTACTTGGGAGGCTGAGGCAGGAGGATCACTTGAACCCAGGAGGTGGAGACTGCAGTGAGCTATGACCACACCACTGCATTCCAGCCTGTGTGACAGAGTTAAGACTGGCAAAAAAAAAAAAAAAAAAAAATTAGACCAGGCACGGTGGCTCACGCCTGTAATCCCAACACTTTAGGAGGCCAAGGTGCGTAGATAATTTGACGTCGGGAGTTCGAGACCAGCCTGGCCAACATGGTGAAACCCCGCCTCTACTAAATATACAAAAATTAGCTGAGTGTGGTGGCAGGCACCTGTAGTCCCAGCTACTCAGGAAGCTGAGGCAGGAGAATTGCTTGAACCCAGGAGGTAGAGGTTGCAGTGAGCCAAGATCATACCACTGCACTCCAGCCTGCACAACAAAAGTGAAACTCCATTGCAAAAAAAAAAACTAAATTAAATTTAGAAGAAAAAATAATTAATTAATTAAAAAGAAAAGTCCAGGCCAGGCACAGTGGCTCACACCTGCAATCTCAGTATTCTGGGAGGCCGAGGCGGGCGGCTCTCTTGAGGACAGGAGTTCTTGACCAGCCTGGCCAACATGGTGAAACCCTGTCTCTACTAAAAATACAAAAATTAGCCAAGCGTTGGCCAGGCGCAGTGGCTCATGCCTGTAATCCCAGCACTTTGGGAGGCCGAGGCGGGCGGACCATCTGAGGTCAGGAGTTCGAGACCAGCCTCAACATGGAGAAACCCCGTCTCTACTAAAAATACAAAATTAGCCAGGCGTCGTAGTGCATGCCTGTAATCCCAGCTACTCGGGAGGCTGAGGCAGGAGAATTGCTTGAACCTGGGAGGCAGAGTTTGCGGTGAGCTGAGATCGCGCCATTACTTTCCAGCCTGGGCAACAAGAGCAAAACTCCTTCTCAAAAAAACAAAACAAGGCCGGGCGCGGTGGCTCACGCTTGTAATCCCAGCACTTTGGGAGGCCGAGGCGGACGGATCACGAGGTCAGGAGATCGAGACCACGGTGAAACCCCGTCTCTACTAAAATATACAAAAAATTAGCCGGGCGCGGTGGCGGGCGCCTGTAGTCCCAGCTACTCGGAGGCTGAGGCAGGAGAATGGCGTGAACCCGGGAGGCGGAGCTTGCAGTGAGCCGAGATTGCGCCACTGCACTCCAGCCCGGGCGACAGAGCGAGACTCTGTCTCAAAAAAAAAAAAAAAAAAAAAAAACCAAAACAAAACAAAAAAAATTAGCTGAGCGTGGTGGCAGGTGCCTGTAATCCAAGCTACTAGGGAGGCTGAGGTAGGAGAATCGCTTGAACCCAGGAGGCAGAGGTTGCAGTGAGCCAAGATTGCACCACTGCACTCCAGCTGGCCCACAAAGCGAGCCCTTATCTCAAAAAAAAAAAAAAAAGAAAAGAAAATTCCAGTTAGTGGGTGGACAGCTACAGCTCTCCTCCCCACCTCGGCTCTTCTAAGACTCCTCTCTGCCTTGCTGTGGGTCCGCAGTGGCCCTGGGGGTTTCCACCTGCTGGGCAGAGGAAATAGGTGTGATGTGTTGTCTCTGGAGGCACAGTAGTGTTAAACCAGAGCCCCCCAACAGAAATCCAATGTATGCCACATTTAAAATTTCTAGCCTGATGCGGTGGGTCACAACTGTAATCCCAACATTTTGAGAGGCCGAGGTGAGCAGATTGCTTGAACTCAGGAGTTCGAGACCAGCCTGGACAAAAAAGTGAAACCCCCAACTCTGCCGGGCACAGTGGATTACGCCTGTAATCCCAGCGCTTTGGTATACCGAGGCAGGCAGATCACCCGAGGTCGGGAGTTCGAGACCAGCCTGACCAACATGGAGAAACCCCGTCTCTACTAAAAATACAAAATTAGCCACGTGTGGTGGCACATGCCTGTAATCCCAGCTACTTGGGAGGCTGAGGCAAGAGAATCGTTTGAACCCGGGAGGTGGAAGTTGCGGTGAGCCGAGATTGCGCCATTGCACTCCAGCCTGGGCGACGAGCGAAACTCCATCTCAAAAAAAAAAAAGAAACCTCATCTCTATAAAAAATACAAAATTTAGCCAGGCATAGTGGTGTGTGCTTTTAGTCGCAGCTTCTCAGGAGGCTGAAGTGGGAGGATCGCTTGAGTGTGGGAAGTGGAGATTGCAGTGAGCTGAGATGGTGCCACTGAACTCTAGCCTGCGTAACAGAGCCAGACACTGTCTCAATAAATAAATAAATAAACAAACAAACAAAAATGTTCTAGTAGTCACATTAAAGAAAGTAAAAAGAGCCGGGCGCAGTGGCTCACGACTGTAATTCCAGCATTTTGGGAGGCCAAGGTGGGCAGATCATCTGAGGTCAGGAGTTCAAGACCAGCCTGGCCAAGATGGTGAAACCCCGTCTCTATTAAAAATACAGGCTGGGTGCGGTGGCTCACGCCTGTAATCCCAGCACTTTGGGAGGCCAAGGCGGGTGGATCACGAGGTCAGGAGATCGAGACCATCCTGGCTAACACGGTGAAACCCCGTCTCTACTAAAAATATAAAAAAATTAGCCGGGCGTGGTGGCGGGCGCGGTGGCGGGCGCGGTGGCGGGCGCCTGTAGTCCCAGCTACTCCGGAGGCTGAGGCAGGAGAATGGCGTGAACCCGGGAGGCGGAGCTTGCAGTGAGCCGAGATCGCGCCACTGCACTCCAGCCTGGGCGACAGAGCAAGACTCCGTCTAAAAAAAAAAAAAATAGAAAAAAAAGAAAAGATGCCGGGCGCAGTGGCTCACGCTTGTAATCCCAGCACTTTGGGAGGCCGAGGCGGGCGGATCACGAGGTCAGGAGATCGAGACCACGGTGAAACCCCGTCTCTACTACAAAACACAAAAAAGTTAGCCGGGCGTGGTGGCGGACGCCTGTAGTCCCAGCTACTCGGAGAGGCTGAAGCAGGAGAATGGCGTGAACCCGGGAGGCGGAGCTTACAGTGAGCCGAGATTGCGCCACTGCACTCCAGCCTGGGCGACAGAGCGAGACTCCGTCTCAAAAAAAAAAAGAAAAAAAGAAAAGAAAAAATAATACACATAAAAATAAATTAGCCCAGCATGGTGCATGCCTGTAGTCCCAGCTGATCCGGAGGCTGAAGTGGGAGGATTGCTTGAGCCCAGGAGTTTGAGGCTGCATTGAGCGATAGTCATGCCACCGGACTCCAGCCTGGGAGACAGAGAAAGACCCCATCTCTAATAAATAAATAAATAGGAAAAGGCCATGAATGTGTCCCTCTGGGAGGAGGTGGGTGCCTCAGAATCCTGCAGGAGTTACCAGCTGTTAGAGAGGTCACTGCATAAGCCCGGGGGGCTATCACCAGCCCTCAGCTCCCTGTGGGAACTCCTGAGTTGGGGGCCACCCACAGGGCTTCTCATGGGGTGCAGAGCTGGGCAGGGATGGGGGAGGACAGCTTAGGCAGCGAGACACCCAGGGTCCACAGGGACCAGCCCAACAGGGCTTCTCAGGGAGACGCTTCCAGCATCTCAGGGAGGACCCCTTCAGGCCTTGCTCTGAACCATTCATCCTGGTGAGGACCCAGCAGTGGAGGCGGAGAGAATGCCCGTTATTTATTATATTTACTTTGATTTTTTTAAGATGGAGTCTAGCTCTGTTGCCCAGGCTGGAGTGTAGTGGTGGGATCTTGGCTCACTGCAACCTCTGCCTCCCAGGTTCCAGCGATTCTCCTGCCTCAGCCTCCTGAGTAGCTGGGACTACAGGGACCCCCCAACATCATGCCCGGCTAATTTTTGTATTTTTAGTAGAGACAGGGTTTCACCATGTTGGCCAGGCTGGTCTCCAACTCCTGACCTCAACTGATCTGCCCACCTCAGCCTCCCAAAGTGCTGAGATTACAAGCGTGAGCCACCACACCCGGCTTTATTTATTTATTTATTTATTTATTTATTTATTTAATTTATTTATTTTTTGAGCTGGAGTCTCGCTTGGTCGCCCAGCCTGGAGTGCAGTGGTGCGATCTCGGCTCACTGCAAGCTCCGCCTCCCGGGTTCATGCCATTCTCCTGCCTCAGCCTCCCGAGTAGCTGGGACTACAGGCGCCGGCCACCACGCCCAGCTAATTTTTTGTATTTTTAGTAGAGATGGGGTTTCACCGTGTTAGCCAGGACGGTCTCAATCTCCTGACCTCATGATCTGTGCGCCTCCGCTTCCCAAAGTGCTGAGATTACAGGCGTGCTCCACCGCACCCGGCCTATTTACTTATTTTTTAGTCAGGATCTCTCTCTGTCACCCAGGCTGGAGTGCAGTGGCACAAGCATAGCTCACTGCAACTTCGATCTTCTGGGCTCAAGCAATCCTCCCGCCTCAGCCTCCCAAGTAGGTGGGACTACAGGTATCACCCACTGCACCCAGCTAAGTAAAAAAAAATATGTATATATATATATTTGTAGGGCCAGGCACAGTGCCTCCCGCTTGTAATCCCAGCACCTTGGGAGGCCAAGGCCGGCGTATGACCTAAGGTCAGGAGTTCAAGACTAGCCTGACCAACATGGTGAAACCTCATCTCTACTAAAAATACAAAATTAGCTGGGTGTGATGGCACAAGCCTGTAATCCCAGCTACTCAGGTGACTGAAGCAAGAGAAAAAAAAAAAAAATATATATATATATATATATATATATATACAATCGCTATATATATATATATATATATATATACACAATCGCTATATATATATATAAATTCGCTGTCTATATATATGTAAAAATGGGGTCTCACTATGTTGCCTAGGCTGGTCTTGAATCCCTGAGCTCCAGTGACCCTCCCACCTCAGCCTTCCAACCTCAGCCTCCCCCAACCTCAGTGCTGAGATTATAGGTGTGAACCATGGTGCCAGTGTCTTAAAATATAGCTTTGCACCATCTGACACTGCAGGGCTGTGGCCCCGGGCTGCGTGCCGTCAGTGCCAATGGAAGGAAGCTAACAGCCACCCCTGACCCAACTATCCTCCCTCCACGCCGGGGTTTCAGACGCCTCCGCCTCTTGGTCCCTTCCTTCAAAGCCTCAAACAGCCCACTGACAGGCCCAGGCTCAGAGGTCCAGGCTTTCTGTAAATGTGAGATATAAAAAGAACCGTGGGGTAGAAATGGCCCCCAGCTTGCTAACACATGCCACCCCCACACTGCCCACACCACCACAAACACCTCCACACACACAGATGTGTGCTCGTACGCCTACATGCAGACACACGGTGACAAGCCCGCATTTAGAATCAGGGAGAAGGAGGCCAGCCAGCTGGGAGGAAGCCAAGCCTGACTTTATGAGGAAGGCCTCTCTCCTCGGGCAGAGCTGGCCCCTGGAAATGGTAAATCCTGTGGCTTCCCCAGCTAAAGTGGGTCAAGCCTACACTAGGAATTCACCTCCTAGCAAGGACACAAGGACACTGTCAGGCCCTGGCTACCAGGCCCTGGCAGGACTCAGCCCAAGACTGGCCTTTCTGGACTTTTTTTTTTTTTTTAACAGACAGGGCCTTGCTCTGTCATCCAGGCTGGAGAGCAGTGGCACGATCATAGCTCACTGCAGCTGCAGCCTTGACCTCCTGGGATCAAGCGATCCTCCTGCCTTGGCCTCCCAAAGTGCTGGGATTGAGAGCCCCCTTCCCCAGGCCTTCCCAGGCTTTGTTATTTTTTATTTTTATTATTATTATTTTTTTAAGTCTCGTTCTGTCTCCCAGACAGACAGTGGCACCATCTCAGCTCACTGCAACCTCCGCCTTCTGGGTTCAAGCGATTCTCCTGCCTCAGCCTCCTGAGTAGCTGGGATTACAGGCACCTGCCACCATGCCCAGCTAATTTTTGTATTTTTAGTAGAGACAGGGTTTCACCATGTTGGCCAGGCTTGTCTTGAACCCCTGACCTCAGGTGATCTGCCCGCCTTGGCCTCCAAAAGTGCTGGGATTACAGGCATGAGCCACCGCACCGGGCCCTTCCCAGGCTTTGAACGCACATGCAGGATGGCCAAGAATGTGACCATGGAGCCTCCACACCTCCCGTCCCTCGGTCCCACCTTCACCTGGCCACATGGCTGCACTTCTGCCTGGGGAGCACATCTCTCTGTGCCCACCGCTCTGCCTCCAAAGACCCTTCTTCTTCTCTCTCGGTATCTGCAGCCCCTACCCAGCCAGCCCCCTGAGATCTCGGCTCATGCACCCAACCCCACCTGTAGCCCGAGAGCTCCCTACACCCACCCAGAGCCATAAGGCATTCATCTCCTGCCTCAGCCCATCTATCCTCCCCAGCAGCGGACTGCATCCTTTGCCCACCCATCTGGAATCTTCTGCCGTTCCTTCAACTATATTTTGAGCATCAGCTGAGGATCAAGCACAGGCCTGGGAGCTGGGAGTGCACACTGCTGAGGAAGAAGGATCCTGTCCCAGCCCTCAAGGGCTCACCATCAGTTGGGGAAGGATCAATCAGCCCAGCCTACATCAACAAACCAAAAAGACACCAGGTGCGGTGGCTCACATCTGTAATCCCAGCACTTTGGGAGGCCAAGGCGGGCGGATCACCTGAGGTCAGGAGTTTGAGACCAGCCTGGCCAACGTGGTGAAACCCCATCTCTACTAAAAATACAAAAATGAGCCAGGCATGGTGGTAGGGGCCTTTAATCCCAGCTGCTCGGGAGGCTGAGGCAGGACATTCGCTTGAACCCGAGAAACAGAGGCTGGAGTGAGCCGAGATCACACCACTGCACTCCAGCCTGGACGACACAGCGAGACTCTGTCCCCCCCCCAAAAAAAAGAGAAAGCTCACTGGCTTAGAGACAGGAAGTAGAACAGTAGAAGGGGCTGGAGGTGCAGAGAATATTGATCTGATGTTTAACAGAGATAGAGTTTCAGTTTGGGATGATGAAAGTATTCTGGGCCAGGCATGGTGGCTCACTCCTGTAATCCCGGCATTTTGGGATGCCAAGGCGGGTAGATCACCTGAGGTTGGGAGTTCGAGACCAGCCTGGCCAACATGGGGAAACCCCATCTCTACTAAAAATACAAAAATTAGCCAGGCGTGGTGATAGGTGCCTCCATACCCAGCTACTCGGGAGGCTGAGGCTCGAACATCGCTTGAACCCGGGAGGCAGAGGTTGCAGTGAGCCAAGATAGCATCACTGCACTCCAGCCTGGGAGATAGAGCAAAACTCTGTCTCATAAAAATATATAATAATAATAATAATAATAATAATAATAAAGCACTGATCCATGCTGCAACATGCATGAACGCTCCCCCTCAACAAAAAAAAAACATGATGCTAGGCTGGATGCAGTGGCTCATGCCTGTAATCCCAGCACTTTGAGAAGCCAAGGTAGGAACGTGGCTTGAAGCCAGTTCAACACCAGCCTGGGCAACAAAGCAAGACTCTGTCTTTTTTTTTGAGACAGTCTTGCTCTGTCACCCAGGCTGGAGTGCAGTGGCACAATCTCGGCTCACTGCAAGCTCTGCCTCCCGGTTCATGCCATTCTCCTGCGTCAGCTTCCTGAGTAGCTGGGACTACAGGTGCCCGCCACCACGCCCGGCTAATTTTTTTGTATTTTTAGTAGAGACGGGGTTTCACCGTATTAGCCAGCATTGTCTCGATATCCTGACCTTGTGATCTGCCCGCCTCGGCCTCCCAAAGTGCTGGGATTACAGGCGTGAGCCACAGTGCCCAGCCAAAAAAAAAAAAAAAAAAATTTATTAGCCAGGCATTGTGGTACACACCTATAGTCCCAGCTGCTCAGGAGGCTGAGGCAGGAGGATAGCTTGAGCCCAGGAGGTCGAGACTGCAGTGAGATATTTTCACACCACTGCACCCCAGCCCAGGCAACCGAGTGAGACTGTTTCTAAAAATAAAATTTTTAAAAAATCATGCTGAGTGAAAGACGCCAGACACAAAAGGCCACACAGTAGATGATTCCATTGATATGAAATGTTCAGAATAGTCAAATCCACAGAGACAGGAAGTAGATTGCTGGGTGCCAGGGGCTGCTGGGAGGGGGAATGGGGAGTGAGTATTTAATGAGGACAGTGTTTCAGTTTTCCAAGATGAAAAGAGTTCTGGAGATGGATGGTGGTGACGGCTGCACAACAATATGAATGTTCTAAATGTCATCGAAATGTTCTCTTTAAAATGGTTAATTTTGAAATGAAGCATGGAATGAGGAAAAAAGTTTTTTTTTTTTAAGTAAAAAAAAAAGCCGAGCACAGTGGCTCACGCCTGTAATCCCAGCATTTTGGGAGGCCGAGGCAGGCGGATCACCTGCAGTCAGGAGTTCGAGACTGGCCTGGCCAACATGGCAAAACCGGTCTCTACTAAAAATCCAAAAAATAGCCGAGCATGGTGGTGGGCACCTGTAGTTCCAGCTACTTGGTAGGCTGAGGCAGGAGAATCACTCGAATCTGGGAGTCAGAGTTTGCAGTGAGCCAAGATTGTGCCACTGAACTCCAGCCTGGCGACAGAGTGAGACTCTGTCTCAAAAAAAAAAAAAAAAAAAGGCCAGGCGCGGTGGCTCACCCCTGAAATCCCAGCACTTTGGAAGGCCGAAGTGGGTGGATCACAAGGTCAGGAGTTTGAGACCAGCATGGCCAATACAGAGAAACCTTGTCTCTACTAAAACTACAAAAGTTAGCTGGGCGTAGTGGCAGGAGCCTGTATCCCAGCTACTCGGAAGGCTGAGGAGGCAGGAGAATCACTTGAACCCAGAGGCAGAGCTTGCAGTGAGTGGAGATCACGCCACTGCACTCCAGCCTGGGCAACAGAGCGAGACTCCGTCTCAAAAAATAAACAACAACAACAAAAAAAACAGAAAGAAAAGTGCACTGGTCGTGCTCAGAAAAGGAGATAAGAGAGGTGGGGAACCAACTAAGGGAGCTAAGGGCGCATCTCCAGACCCAAGACAATGAAAGAGATGGAGCCTGGCAGCCGGGCGAAGTGGCTCACGCCTGTAATCCCAGCACTTTGGGAGGCTGAGGCGGGTGGATCACAAGGTCAGGAGATCGAGACCATCCTGGCTAACACGGTGAAACCCCGTCTCTACTAAAAAAAAATACAAAAAATTAGCCGGGTGCGGTGGCGGGTGCCTGTAGTCCCAGCTACTCGGGAGGCTGAGGCAGGAGAATGGCGTGAACCCGGGAGGCAGAGCTTGCAGTGAGCCGAGATTGCGCCACTGCACTCCAGCCTGGGGGAGAGAGCAAGACTCCGTCTCAAAAAAAAAAAAAAAAAAAAAAAAAAAAGAGATGGAGCCTGGTGCAAACAGTGATAGTGGATGGGGGCAGAGAAATGCAGAGACAGCAGATGGGCCTGGGGGACTGGTTAGGGGGAGGTGACCCATAGGAATAGATCTGTCCCATCCACCAGGAGATGGGATGGGGGGGAGCTTGCTTGCTTATTTTTTTTCTTTCTTTCTCTCTCTTTTTCTTTTTTGAGACAGTCCCGTTCTGTCGCCTAGGCTGGAGTGCAGTGGCGCGATCTTGGCTCACTGCAGCCTCCACCTCCTGGGTTCAAGTGATTCTCCTGCCTCAGCCTCCTGAGTAGCTGGGACTACAGGCACCTGCCACCACGCCCGGCTAATTTTTTTTCTATTTTTAGTAGAGACGGGGTTTCACCGTGTTAGCCAGGATGGTCTCGATCTCCTGACCTCATGATCCTCCCATCTCGGCCTCCCAAAGTGCTGGGATTACAGGCATGAGCCACCGCGCCCGGCCTACGGCTAATTTTTTTTGTACAGATGCGGTTTTGCTATGTTGCCGAAGTTGGACTCGAACTGAGCGGGGCAGCTTGAGTTGAGGCAGAGGTCTGGCCTCCTGGCCTTTGCTCCTGCCGTGCCCATAGCCAGCCTGCCCACCTCAGTCCTCAATCCTGCTTCACCTTGAAGACCCCAATGCCCCTCCTCTCCAGGGGGCATCCAGTGTTAAGGATCAGTCCTCAGCGAGTCCTCCTGCCTCCAAATCACACCAACGTCTTTTCCATGCCAATGAAGAAATGATCCTGGGACAGCCTGAATCAGGGACAGATTGACGTGAGGGTCTCAGGCCCCTTAGAAGAGGGGTCTACAAGCTTTTTCTCCAATGGGCCAGACAGTAAATATTTTCAGCTTCGAGGGCCAGACAGTCTGTTGAATGACTCAATTCTGCGGTGGAGCGTAAAAGCAGCCACGGATACAGGGTAAATGAATGAGCACAACTCCGTGCCAATAAAACTTTATTTATGGACACTAAAATTTGAATTGCATATACTTTTCCCCATGTCGTGAAATTTCCCTTTTGATTTTTTTTCCCCAACCATTTAAAAATGAAAAAGCCATTCTTAACTCACAGGCTGTGCAGAAACAGGTGGCAGGCTGGATTTAGCAAGCCCTGGTTTAGATGGTTCCAACACCAGCTCCTCTCTCCCTCCGCCCCACATCTGCCCCTTCAACTCCCATATCAGGGAGTCTGGGAGGATTATCCATTTTTTTAAAAGTATTCTTATAAGGATAATATATTCTTACATTGTTAAAATGAAAACCTGAGTCCAGCTACTTGGGAGGCTAACACTGGAGGACCACTTGAGCTCAGATGTTTGAGTCCAGTCTGGGCAACATAGTGAGACCCCTATCTTTAAAAATTAAGGCCGGGCACGGTAGCTCACGCCTGTAATCCCAGCACTTTAGGAGGCCAAGACAGGCGGATCACGAGGTCAGGAGATCGAGATCATGCTGGCTAACACGGTGAAACCCCGTCTCTACTAAAAATACAAAAAAATTAGCTGGGCGTGGTGGTGGGCGCTTGTAGTCCCAGGTAGTCAGGAGGCTGATGCAGGAGAATGGCATGAACTCGGGAGGCGGAGCTTGCAGTGAGCCAAGATCACGCCACTGCACTCCAGCCTGGGCGACAGAGTGAGACTCCGTCTCTTAAAAAAAAAAAAAAGAAAAAGAAAAGAAAACACATGCTCCAGCCGGGCCCGGTGGCTCATGCCTGTAATCCCAGCACTTTGGGAGGCCGAGGTGGGTGGATCACCTGCAGTCAGGAGTTGGCGACCAGCCTGGCCAATATAGTGAACCCCCGTCTCTACTAAAAATACAAAAAAATTAGCCGGGCATGGTGGCAGGCACCTGTAATCCCAGCTACTAGGGAGACTGAGGCAGGAGAATCACTTGAACCTGGGAGGTGGAGGTTGCAGTGAGTCGAGATTGTGCCACTGCACTCCAGCCTTGGCAACAAGAGTGAAACTCTACCTCAAACAAACAAACAAACAAAAGAATTAGCTGGGCATGGCCAGGTGTGGTGGCTCTGGCTTGTAATGCCAGCATTTTGGGAGGCCAAAACGGGCGGATCACTTGAGGTCGGGAGTTCCAGACCAGCCTGACCAACGTGGTGAAACCTCATCTCTACTAAAAATACAAAAAATTAGCCGGACATGGTGGCACGCGCCTGTAATCCCAGCTACTCAGGAGGCTGAGGCAGGAGAATCGCTTGAACCCGGGTGGCAGAAGTTGCAGGAGGCTGAGGCAGGAGAATCGCTTGAACCCGGGAGGCAGAGGTTGCAGTGAGCCGAAATCATGCCACTGCACTCCAGCCTGGGCGACAGAGTGAGACACCATCTCAAAAAAGAGAGAGAGAAAAAAAAACCAAGCGTGGTGGCTCACGCCTGTAATCCTAGCACTTTGGGAGGCCGAGGCAGCTGAATTACCTCAGGTCAGGAGTTCCAGTCCAGCCTGGCCAACATGGTGAAATCCTGTCTCCACTTAAAATATAAAAATTAGCCGGGCATAGTTGCAGGCGCCTATAATCCCAGCTACTCAGGAGGCTGAGGCAGGAGAATCGCTTGAACCAAGGAGGCGGAGATTACAGTGACCCAAGATTGCGCCATTGCACTCCAGCCTGGGCAACAAGAGCAAAACTCTGTCAAAAAAAGTGTGAGGGGGACAGGAGAGGAGAAGACAAATAGGAAAGCTGTTCAGCTTTGCAGGGTCTCTGTCAAAACAGCTCCACTCTGCCACAGTAGCGAAAAGACAACCACAGATAATGTGGACTCAAATGGGTGTGACCTGTGTACCCTGAATTCATGAAGGCTGAAATTGCAATTTCGTATAATTGTTATGTATCATGGAATACTCTTCTTCTTTTGTTTTCAATCACTTAAAAATGTAGAAACCATTCTTAGCCCAAGGGCTGTGCAGAGACAACAGACGAATGCCGCCTATGGGCTGCGGTTTGCCGACCTGGGTCCAGTTGGCTTCTTGTTCTCCCGCACGTTGTTGGGGGCTGGCACATGCTAGGCTGTGCCCACAAAGGTGTTGCATGAATGAACACAGCGTGCATGAATGGTGGCAGCCAGCCAGGCCAGCAAGAGAACCCTTCCATCATCACCTCTTTCCTGAACAGCCTTGGGAAAGCCGCTTAACCTCTCTGGGCTTTGTGTTTACAGCTGTAGGTGATCCTGATGTTAGTCTTGCTGGTTTGTTTTGAAGACGCTAAATGTATCTGGCCCGCACAGGGCCTGCCTCAACCTTGGTGGGGGCCTAGAGATTCCCACTCCTCCTCCCCAAAGCTGAGAGGCTGTCTTTAAAAGGGAGAAGGTGGCCAGGCACGGTGGCTCACGCCTGTAATCCCAGCACTTCGGGAGGCCGAGGCAGGCGGATCATGAGGTCAGAAGTTTGAGACCAGCCTGGCCAACATGGTGAAACCCTGTCTCTACTAAAAATAGAAAAAATTAGCCGGGCGTGGTGGCAGATACCTGTAATCCCAGCTACTTGAGAGGCTGAGGCAAGAGAATCATTTGAACCAAAGAGGCAGAGGTTGCAGGGAGCCGAGACGGCGCCACTGCACTCCTGCCTGGGCAACAGACTGAGACTATGTCTCAAAACAAAAAAAAAAGGGAGAAGGCAGGAGCCTCCCCACACTGGCTCAGGGCCCCCCAGCATCACTCCTCAAGCCCGCCGGGCTGGCGCCAGGGCCTGGCCAGCACCACACACACACTCTCCTCCTGGCCTAAATATATTCCAACCTCAGAGACATGCCACGCCCCATGCTTACTTCCGCCTTCCTGCCCTAGCGTGGTACCAGGAAAAAAAAATCCCACTGAAAGAGGGTGGGTAGAGGAGGAGGAAGCAGGAAAGGGCAGTGTGGCCGGTCTTGAGATGTGGCCTCAAGGGTCCTGACTTTATGGGGATGCTGGGATGGCGGAGATTGGAGGATGAAGAGGACCTCCATTCTGTTTCTCTCCTCTTCTCAGTTGCTCTGAGTCACCATTCCGGCAGCCCCTGGCTTAGAGCCAAGGTGGAGTGGGACGTGAGGGCAGAAGGCAGGCAGGGAGATCTGCTTGAGTCTCTGGTTTCTCCTCCACACCCACAGAGGCCATCGGTCTTGGAGCACACACCCTAGCACCCACCCAGTAAATCCGGAGGCAGGGTCAGGGTACCCCACGCCCTCTGGCTCCGGGGCCACCACTGCCACCACCTACCCCTGGGAACCAGGAAATAGAACAAGGCAGCCCGACTCCACCCACCTCAGGCTGCCGTCCAGCAAGCCCACCCGCCAGGAAATGGGAGGCTGGCACCCCTCACTCCAGGTAGAGGCACAGTGCGATGGGCCATGCTATGGTCTCACCAATCCCTTCCCAAGATTCTGGAACCCGCAGATCACCTCCACCGTAAGTACTCGATCCAGGCCCAAGATGAGAAAACACATGCTCCTGGCCAGGCGCAGTGGCTCATGCCTGTAATCCCAGCATTTTGGGAGGCCGAGGCAGGCAGATCTAGAGGTCAAGAGATCGAGACCATCCTGGCTAACATGGTGAAACCCTGTCTCTACTAAAAATACAAAAAAATTAGCCAGGCGTGGTGGCGGGTACCTGTAGTCCCAGCTACTCAGGAGGCTGAGGCAGGAGAATGGCATGAACCGAGGAGGCGGAGCTTGCAGTGAGCCGAGATCGCGCCACTGCACTCCAGCCTGGGTGACAGAGCAAGACTCCGTCTCAAAAAAAGAAAGAACGAAAGAAAGAAAGAAAAAAAAAAAAAAAAACCAAAAACATGTGCTCTGGCTAGGCGCGGTGGCTCACACCTGTAATCCCAGCACTTTCGGAGGCCAAGACAGGTGGATCACCTGAGGTCAGGTCAGGAGTTTGAGACCAGCCTGGCCAACATGATGAAATCCCATCTCTACTAAAAATACAAAAATTAGCTGCGCATGGTGGTGGGTGCCTGTAATCCCAGCTACTCGAGAGGCTGAGGCAGGAGAATCGCTTGAACCTGGGAGGCAGAGGTTGTAGTGAGCTGAGATCGCGCCACTGCACTTTAGCCTGGGAGAAAGCAAGACCTTGTCTCAGAAAAAAAAAAGAAAGAAAAAGAAAACACACGGTCCAAGTTACTTTGCAGATTGGCATGAGTGTGGACAGGTAGAACAAGTGAAGCAGGTGGCAAGGCTGCGCCCCACCCCACCCCAACATTTGGCAACATCTGGAGACATCTTTCATTGGCCCAGGGTTGAGGCCAGGGCTACTACTCAACATCTAAGACACACAGGGTAGCTCCCTACACAAAGAATGATCCGGACCCATTTGGAGACACCATAGGCTGGGCGCAGTGGCTCATGCCTGTCATCCCAACACTTTGGGAGGCTGAGGCAGGAGGATTGCTTGAGGCCAGCCTGGGCAACACAGAGAGATCCCCATCTCTGAAAAAAAAAAAAATTTTTTTTTTTTTTTGAGACAGAGTTTCACCCTGTTACCCAGGCTGGTGTGCAGTGGAGCAATCTTGGCTCACTGCAATCTCTGCCTCCCAGGTTCAAGCGATTCTCCCACCTCAGCCTCCCAAGGAGCTGGAATTACAGGCACTCACCATCATGCCTGACTAATTTATTTTATTTTATTTTATTTTATTTTATTTTTATTATTTTTTTTTCAAGACGGAGTCTCGCTCTGTCGCCCAGGCTGGAGTGCAGTGGCGCAATCTCGGCTCACTGCAAGCTCCGCCTCCCGGGTTCACGCCATTCTCCTGCCTCAGCCTCTCCGAGTAGCTGGGACTACAGGTGCCCGCCAGCACGCCCGGCTAATTTTTTGTATTTTTAGTAGAGACGGGGTTCCACCGTGGTCTCGATCTCCTGACCTCGTGATCCGCCCGCCTCGGCCTCCCAAAGTGCTGGGATTACAACCGTGAGCCACTGCGCCCGGTGACTAATTTATATATATATGTAATTTTTTTTTCTCTTGAGACAGAGTCTCGGTCTGTCGCCCAGGCTAGAGTGCTGTGGAGTGATCTCGGCTCACTGCAACCTCCATCTCCCGGGTTCAAGCAATTCTCTGCCTCAGCCTCCCGAGCAGCTGGGACTACAGGTGCCTGTCACCACACCCGGCTAATTTTTGTATTTTTAGTAAAGACAAGGGTTTCACCATGTTGGCCAGGCTGGTCTCGTACTCCTGACCTCGTTATCCACCTGCCTCAGCCCCTCAAAGTGCTGAGATTACAAGCGTGTGCCACTGCGCCCGGCTTAATTTTTATATTTTTGTAGAGATAAGCGTTTCACCATGTTGGCCAGGCTTGACGCCCCCCCAGGTTTTGTTTTTTTTTTTTTTTAATTAGCCAGGGGGTGGTGGTACACACCTATAGTCCCAGCTATGTGGGGGCTGAGGCAAAAGGATCACTTGAGACCAGGAGTTCAAGGCTACGGTGAGCTATGATGGCACCACTGCACTCCAGCTTGGGTAACAGAGGGAAACCCTGTCTCAAAAAAAGAAAGAGGCTGGGTGTGATGGCTCACACTTGTAATCCCAGCACTTTGGGAGGCCAAGGTGGGTGGATCACCTGAGGTCAGGAGTTCGAGACCAGTCTGACCAACATGGTGAAACCCTGTCTCTACTAAAAATACAAAAATTAGCCAGGCGTGGTGGCGGGCACCTGTAATCCCAGCTACCCAGGAGGCTGAGGCAGGAGAAACCCTTGAACCTGGGAGGCGGAGGTTGCAGTGAGCTGAGATCGCGCCGAGATCTTTTTAGAGACCCTGTCTCTAAAATAACAGCCTGGGCGACAGAGCAAGATTCCATCTCAAAAAAAGAAAGAAAAAAAGAAAATAAATAGCAGCTATTATTATTGTAGGGGCTCCAGAGATCACGTCCAGTCCCCTTTTAGCTCTTAAGTGAGCCCTTTGCCAGGATCAAGAATCCAAATTGACACCAGACAAATTCATGAGGAAAACATATAAATTTTATTAGTTTTATGTGTTCATTAGATCTTCACAACAGAGTGAAATCTGAAGAACTGGCCAAACCAAGACGCTTGTATACATTTTAGATAAAGAGGGATACATTTAGGGTGAGGTGGGTGGATTGCTTGAGGCCTGGAGTTCTAGATCGGCCTTGGCAACGTATCGAGATCCCTGTCTCTACAAAAAAAACTTTTTTAATTTTTATTTTTATTTTTTCCCAGACAGAGTTTCGCTCTTGTCACCCAGGGTGGAGTGCAGTGGTGGGATCTCAGCTCATTGCAACCTCTGCCTCCTGGGTTCCAGCAATTCTCCTGCCTCAGACTCCTGAGTAGCTAGGATTACAGGCATACAACTATCACATCTGGCTAATTTTTGTAGTTTTAGTAGAGACGGGGTTTCACCATGTTGGTCAGGCTGGTCTCAAACTCCTGACCTCAGGTGATGCGCCTGCCTCAGCTTCCCAAAGTGCTGGGATTAGAAGCGTGAGCCACCATGCCCGGCCTAAGAAAAAAACTTTTTAAATTAGCTGGCCATGGTGGCACACATCTGTAGTCCCTGTTACTCAGGAGGGTGAGGTGGGAAGAATTGCTTGAGCCTAGGAGTTTGAGGCTGCAGTGAGCTACGATCGTGCCACTGAGCTCCAGCTTGGGTAACAGAATGAGACTCTGTCTCAATAAAACAAAACAAAACAGGAGTTGGAAAACAAAGTTTTGGAGAAGAAGTGAGATTCTCACTGGCCTGGAACACCAAGCAAGAGGGGGCTTGGGGCTGCCTGGGTTCCTGGGAAGAGCTGCCAAGGGGCCTGTCCAGTCTGGGGAGTGGCCAGGCCAGCAGGGAAGACAGCAGGAGCATCCCTCCTAGCTGAGGATTGTCCCCAGCTTTTCAAAATTTACAGGTCAGCTGCCAGGGAGGGAGTCACCCACAGCAGGGGATGGGCTCACTTGGGTTATCTGGGACAATCACAGGTAACCTCAGTCTGTCTGAGGCAGCCTGAGAGTGGGGCAGAGAATTTCCCAGGAGCCCTGTGGGGTGGGGTGTACCTGGCTGTGTGGGACCCGCTGGGCCTGGACAAGGCAGCTTTGAGCATTAAGGAGACCGAGCTAGCCCGTCCAGTCTGACCAGAAACCCAGGCTCAAGCTTGGGATATGAGGCCATGGGGGTGGATCCTAGCTCCAGCCTCCCAGCCTCAGGGACAGGGCTGGCTTAGTCATCGTGGAACCACTGGGAGGTTGAGGTATGTGTGTGCCTGCCCCACCCTCCACCCCAGGGATGTCCAGAGAGTCATGAGAAAGAGGGACAATGACTAGGCATGGTAGCTCATCACAGCACTTTGGGAGGCAGAGGCAGGAGGCTCACTTGAAATCAGGAATTGGAGACCAGCCTCAGCAACATAGCAAGACCCCATATCTGCAAAAAAATTTTAAAAAATTAGCCAGGCATGGTGATGTGCACCTATAGTCCCAGGTACTTGGGAGGCTGAGGTGGGAGGGTCACTTGAGCACAGGAGTTCAGGGCTGCAGTAAGCTATGATCACGCCACTGCACCGCAACCTGGGTGACAGAGTGAGACCCTGTCTCTTAAAAAACAAACAAAAGAAAAAAGAAAAAGAAGAAAGGCCGGGCACAGTGGCTCACGCCTGTAATCCTAGCATTTTCAGAGGCTGAGGCTAATGGATCACTTGAGGCCAGGAGTTTGAGACCAGCCTGGCCAACATGGTGAAACCCTGTCTCTACTAAAAATACAAAAATCAGCCAGGTGTGGTGGCACATGCCTGTAGTCCCAGGTACTGGGGAGGCTGAGGCAGGAGAATTGCTTGAACCCGGGAGGTGGAGGTTGCAGTGAACCGAGATGGCACCACTATACAGCAGCCTAGGTGGGGAAAAAAAAAAAAAAAAAAAAGTCAAGAAAAAGAAAGAGGCACAAGCCTGGGAGGCTGAGGCAGGAGAATTGCTTGAACCCGGGAGGTGGAGGTTGCAGTGAACCGAGATGGCACCACTATACAGCAGCCTAGGTGGGGAAAAAAAAAAAAAAAAAGTCAAGAAAAAGAAAGAGGCACAAGCCTGGGAGAAAGGAGGGGAACCAATGAGGATCCCAGGCTGCATGTGGAGATAGAGCAGTGCCCACTCAGTGCTCAGAGAACAAAGGCCCTCCCATGAACACCCCCAATTACAAGTGGCCTCATTACAGCACCTGCCGCCCTGCTCCTGCCAGAGCTGCAAAGCAAAGCAGAGAGGTTACATTACAGACATGTAACAAATGTTCTCATGTACACCATATACATGCAAAAATAACTGATTTTCTTGAGAGAGGGCCTTGCTCTGTTACCCAGGCTGGAGTGCAGTGACATGATCATAGCTCACTGCAGCCTCCTGGGCTCAAGCCACCCTCCCGCCTCAGCCTCTAGAGCAGGTGGGACTACAGGTGTGCGCCACCACGCCTGGCTAATTTTTTGCAGAGATGGTGGGGTGGTGGTCTTGCCATGTTGCATAGGTTGGTCTCAAACTCCTAGCCTCAAGTGATCCTCCCACCTCAGCCACTCAAAGCTTTGGAATTACAGGCATCAGCCACTTTGCCTGGCTTAATTTTCTTTTTTTTTTTTTTTTTCAGATGGAGTCTCAAAGTCTGGAGCAACTTGGCTCACTGAAACAGCCTCCTCCCAGGTTCCAGTGATTCTCCTGAGTCAGCCTCCTGAGTAGCTGGGGCTACAGGTGCATGCCACCACCACTAGCTAATTTTTGTATTTCTAGTAGAGACAGGGTTTCACCATGTTGTCCAGGCTGGTCTCAAACTCCTGACCTCAAGTGATCCGCCTGCCTCGACCTCCCAAAATGTTGAGATTACAGGCGTGAGCCACTGCACCCTCTGAAACCCATGGTGAAACCCCGTCTCTACTAAAAATACAAAAAGTAGCCAGGTGTGGTGGCGCACGCCTGTCGTCCCAGCTACTTGGGAGGCTGAGGCAGGAGAATCATTCGAACCTGGGAGGTGGAGGTTGTAGTGAGCTGAGATCGCGCCATTGCACTCCAGTCTGGGCGACAGAGTGAGACTCCATCTCAAAAAAGAAAAAGAAAAAGAAAAAAAAACCTCCCAGACTGAAGAGAAGGCTTTGGCAGCCCCAGGGGCATGCACCCTCAGCTTCCCCCTCCAAACTGGCTTTATATCCAACCCTCATGGGTGGAAATTTCTGGTCCCAAACAGCATGACAGCACTTTGAAAATTCCAGTACATGTTTATAAGGTAGTGTACGCAGGGATTTGGAAGGTGTCTGGAGAATGCGTGGAAGGCAGCGCACAGACTTCAGCGGCCTCCCCCAGCCAGCAGCACGAAGGGGTAAAAGGGTCCCAAGGGCCCCACCCCACTTACCGCCACCTCATCCTGAGTCTGAGAGCTGCAGCCCGCACAGACCAGGCGGTGAGTAATTGCAGGTTTGCTTCAAGCCTTCCGGGTCGTGAGAAACCAAAGTTTCACTCCGGAAGGGCGCGCCTAGGCAGCAGGGGAGAGAAGGAAGGGGGTTGGGGGTGGGGTGGTCTCAGGTGGAGGTTGGCAGTGAGCTGGCCTGGAGCCCAGGCTCCAGAGCTTACCAAGCCCCAGCTGCTGGGCCCCCCGGCCCCTCTGACCTCTGACACGCCCCTGACTAGGCGGCCTCCCGACAGGCCCTCCCTGCCCCCCGGTCTAAAGTCTAAAGCAATGAGCCATTTCCTTTCCTGTGAACTCAGCCAGGGCCCCGCTGATTCCAGACACCACCAGCAAGGACGGGTAGGGGGGAATGGCGGGGGCAGAGGGAGGAGATTGCAGCAGCCTCTCCAGTCTAGCAGTTTGATCATGCTCAGTAAATAATGTTTACAAAACAAGTAAATAAACAAGTGAGTGTGGGGCGCAGTGGCTCACACCTGTAATTCCAGCACTTTAGGAGGCTGAGACAGGTGGATCACGAGGTCAGAAGTTCAAGATCAGCCTGGCCAAGATGGTGAAACCACATCTCTACTAAAAATACAAAAATTAGCCGGGCGTGGTGGTGCACGCCTGTAATCCCAGCTCCTCAGGAGGCTGAGACAGAGAATTGCTTGAACCCGGGAGGCGGAGGTTGCAGTGAGCCGAGATCGCGCCTTGCACTCCAGCCTGGGTGACAGAGCGAGACTCCATCTCAAAATAAATAAATAAATAAATTTAAATCAACAAGTGAACAACAGCAAACAAACAACTGTGTCTTTATCCAGCCCCTGGACTAAGCATGCACAGATTGACCCCTGGGGGAGTGTTCATCCTGCAGAAAGGGTAGAAGAGAGGAAAATGAAGTGATCTGGCAAATGATTCTAAGAGGGAACCTGGTGAGTGATCAGCCCTGGATATGAGGAAAGAGAAAACAGGTAGCCCAGGAGTGGCAAGGAGACCTGGGGTGCGGCTCTCAGCTCCCAGAAGGAGCTGGTTCCTTATCTGAGAACCAGAGATAGAAGCTGGGTTTAAGCAAAAGTTCACCAACCAGGACAAAGGTCCTCACACTCTCCTCCTCCCCACCCAAAAGAAAAGAAAAGAAAAGAAAAGAAAAGAAATCCAGCCGGGCGTGGTGGCTCACACCTGTAATCCCAGCACTTTGGGAGGCCGAGGCAGGCGGATCACGAGGTCAGGAGTTGGAGACCAGCCTGACCAACATGGTGAAACCCTGTCACTACTAAAAAAAAAAAAAAAAAAAATACAAAAATTAGCCGGGCATGGTGGTGCACACCTGTAATCCCAGCTACTCAGGAGGCTGAGGCAGGAGAATCGCTTGAACCTGGGAGGCGGAGCTTTCAGTGAGCCCAGATTGGGCCATTGCACTCCCGCCTGGGCGGCAGAGCAAGACTCCATCTCAAAAAAAAAAAAAAAAAAAAAATCCAGGAGAGGAAGAATGTCAATGGGCTTTGCTTTACTGGACAGGGTAACCCTGGACACTTTGCTTAACCACTCTGTGCCTCAGTTCCCTCATCTGTAAAATAGGGCTAATGAAAGTGCCTACCTGGCGGGGCACAGTGGCTCACACCTGTAATCTCAGCACTTTGGGAGGCTGAGGCAGGCAGATCACCTGAGGTCAGGAGTTCCAAGACCAGCCTGGCCAACATGGCGAAACCCCGTCTCTGCTAAAAATACAAAAATTAGCTGGGTGTGGCGCTGCATGCCTGTAATTCCATCCACTTGGGAGGCTGAGGCAGGAGAATTGCTTGAACCCGGGAGGCAGAGGGTTCAGTGAGCTGATATTGCGTCACTGCACTCCAGCCTGGGCAACAGAACAAGACTCCACTTCAGAAGAAAAAAAAGGCCGAGCGCAGTGGCTCACGCCTGTAATCCCAGAACTTTGGGAGGCCAAGGTGGGCGGATCATCTGAGGTTGGGAGTTCGAGACCAATGTGGCGAAACCCCCTCTCTACTAAAAATATAAAATCAGCCGGGCGTGGTGCCCATGCCTGTAATCCCAGCTACTCAGGAGGCTGAGGCAGGAGAATCACTTGAACCCGGAGGCGGAGGTTGTGGTGAGCTGAGACCATGCCATTGCACTCCAGCCTGGGCAACAAGAGTGAAACTCCGTCGCGGGGGAAAAGAAAAGGCCTACTTTAGGGCTGGGCTGGGCACGGTGGCTCATTCCTGTAACCTCAGCACTTTGTAAGGTCGAAGGCGGGAGGATCACTTGAGCCCAGGAGTTAAAGACCATCCTGGGCAACATAGCAAGACCCCTAAAAAAAAAAGAGTGCCTACTTTTTATCCTGACCCAGGCTTGTGTTGAGGATTAAGCGAATGCATGAAAGTAACCAAGTGCAGCATACCTTCAGGGCCTGGGGCTGCCGTAAGCATCAGTAAGTCTCTCTCTTGACTATGGGGGAGGTTATCTTATCTCTAAAAAACCGGAAGCCTCCAGGGCAGAAGCAAAGTCTCTGGGGCCTTTGGAGGCTCTCGGAATCTTCCGAGGGCATTTCTCAGACTCTCTGTGTAAACAGAGGGGACTTGGCTTGAAGCCTCAATTAACACAGCAGTTAATTCCCCCAACATGACTTCTCAGGGCTCCCAGGAGGAACAAACCATTTCCAAGGCTCCCAGCCCACTCCTGCCCCTTAGGGAGTTCCTAGACTGCCATGTCCTCTTGGTAGGCCCTTGGGAAAACTTCTACAAGCCAAGGGAAACTGAGACCTAGGCTGCCAAGGGAATTGACTCAGGGATCGTGGCCCCTAGGTAAGCCCAGCAAGGCAGCTAGAACAGTGATTTGCAGACATGGCTGTTCCTTGGATTTCCCTAGGATGCCTGGGTTCCCCCACCCCATCTCTGTCCATGCCCTGGAGATCCTGGTGTAACCTATCTGGGGAAAAGCCTTGAACGTCTCTAAGCTCAGTGCACAGGCTTCTCCCAGGCTAGCCCTGCCCCGTCCCTGACTGCACAGCCCTCAGCAATAGAGGAGAAAGCCGTGTAACTCCATCAAGTGAGAAAAGGTGTGATTCACCTCACCCCTCCTAATCACACTCACAAAAGCCTCAATTAACACAACAGTTAATTCCCGCAACAAGATTTCACCTCGGGCTGCCTCTGCCCCTCCCCTTAAGGCTGGACCTGGGAGGTGCTCCCTGCAGCTGCACCCCGAGGAAAGGGTTAACAGGAAGTGCCTGGCGTCCTGCAGCCACAGAAGCCTCATTGTTCTCCAGCCTGTCCCCTCCCCCTCGTCCAGGAAGACCCTCTGGGGAGCCCCTTCCAAGGGGCCGTGGAGTCCAGCCCATCGGGAGAGTGTGCACAGGAAAAGGAAACCAGCTGGGTGCGGGCTGGGGAGGCACAGCTGTCACTGACGCATCTTGGGCGGGGGGCAATTTCCGAGGAGGGGCGCTCCACCTTGCCCGCCTGGTGTATCTAGGAGGCGGTCAGCCCTCCCTGCAGTCCCCATCTGGAAGCTAAAAGCCTTTGATTTGGGGTTCTTAGGTGAAACTGGATCCCCTGCCTCCCTCCAGCCATGCCCCCGCCCCACCCCACCCCACCCCACCCCACCCCACCCCACCCCAAGCATCCCCGGGTCCGAAAGTTTAACATCCCACCCCTCCTCCATCTAATTTCAGATCACTCCTCCAGGTCCTAACTGTCAGCTTTTTCTGATTAACTGTGCTGGGTGGGGTGGCCTGGATTGGGGGTGGGGGGGTTGCAGGAAGGAGGAGAACTGCTGGCAATTCCCTGGGAGCCCGAGGGGGCGGGCTGGCTGAGGGTGAGCAGCTGGCAACCAGACAGGCCGAGGCCCTGGGTGGACAGGCCGAGGAGGAAATTAATTGGTGCCAGTCGGTTGGCCAGCCGGCTGGGATGACGGCACCCCCGGGGGCCCGGCCAGCCGCCGAGGTGCGGGAGAGCTGGGGGATGGGGGAACAGTGAATGCTGGGATTATGTTTTAACTAAGACTCAACAATGTACTGGGGGAGGGGCCGATTGGGCCAGGAGGCTCGAAGACAGTGCAGGGAAGGGCAGCAGGGCTGGGGCCCCTGAGGGTTTCTTCTGAGAAAGGGATTCACCAAAGGGCCAGGCGGGGAGCACGACAAGGGGAGGCCTCAGCTCTCTTGGACATGTTTGGGGAGACACAAGCTCCCCTTAACACAGACGTGGGTGGGATGACCCCCTAGGCTGAGCCTCAGGAAACAGGAAAGGTCCTAGTCAGAGCGCTTCTGGAGACAGGTGGAGGAGGTCTGGGCTTCCCTGGACAAACGTGGGGGCTCCGAACTCCTCTGGACACAGGTGGAGAAGATCTGGGCTCCCCCAAACACAGGTGTGTGGATCTGAGCTCCACTAGACACGGCTATGAGGGTTGTGGGCTCCCCTAGACACTAAAAAACTGGGGAAAGTGTAGGCTTTCCTGAACACAGCGGGTTCTGAGCTCCCCTGGACGGAGATGTGAGGTTCGGGGCTCCCTGAATACACGTGAAGGCTTCAGCAACCCCCAACCCAAGAGAGTAGTGTGAGCCTCAAACTCCCAAGTCTCATTACTCTTTCATTCTCTCGGCCCTTTTTCCCGGATTGGGAGCCGAACCCCCGAGGGCGGTGCAGAAACCACGACTTCCCCACGCCTCTGACGCCCCCGGGACTTGGGCGCGGCCCCCGCCTCCGCCTTCCCGCTGGGCCGCAAGCTCCGCCCCCGCCTCCCTGGTGCGGGCAGGGTGGGTCCGGGAAGGGGGCGTGGCCCGGGCAACTGACTACGCGGGGAGTTCTTGGAAGTCGCGGGTTGCAGCGCGCGGGGGCGGAGCCCGCGGAAAAGCCAAAGGCGGGAGTCAATTTGCATGCACCGCCCTTGGGCGTGATAGACATAGGATGGCTCCGCCCTGCGTAGTGACGACCTACCCACCTCCAACGCTCGGCCTCCGGCTCACATTTCCTTGGCAAGATCAAATCCCGCCCTGCCTGGCTAGCAACTGGGCCGCGGCGTGGCCTGCGTCGTCCCTGCCCTCGGGCGGGTGGACTTCGCCCAAGGTCCTGGAACCGGGTAAACCGGTCTGGGTGCTGCTTCTGGATTGGTCCCGACCTGTGGCCCGGCCCTTTCCCAGATCTACAGAGGCTGAACTGGGGCGCCCTTCCCTTGGGTCCTGCACGGCAGGGCAGGGCAGAGTGGGGAGGAGGCTTCGGGATAGAGGACCCGACTAGAGCTGTCCTTTACTTGCTATCTTGCAGAGCGAAACTCTGTGGGCCTGTTTCCTCATCTGTACACAGTGGACTTTAAGAGGACAGATCTCAAACGAAGGTTGCAAAGGCATCATTCATTCACAAAAACCACTTAACCATCTGCTAGACTTGGAGGCCGTAGGCTTCAAGAGGAAACGAACTCAGAAACAACGGTTTAATTCTACAAAGGTAAAATTGCACTTGTGATAAGTATTAACAAAAAAAAAAAAAATTTTTTTTTTTTGAGACTGAGTCTTGCTCTGTCACCCAAGCTGGAGTGCATTGGCGCTATCTCAGCTCATTGCAACCTCAGCCCCCCGGCCCCGGGTTCAAACGATTCTCCCATCGCAGCCTTCCGAGCAGCTGAAACTACAGGTGCACGCCACCATGCCTGGCTAATTTTTGTATTTTTAGTAGAGATGGGGTTTCACTATGTTGGCCAGGCTGGTCTCAAACTCCTGACCTCAAGTGATCCACCCGCCTCAGCCTCCAAAAATGCTGGTATTACAGGCATGAACCACCACTCCCAGCCCCCCAAAAATTTATTATAATTGTTTGAAATGAAGTCTTGCTCTGTCGCCCAGGCTAAAGTGAAGTGGCGTGACCTCGGCTCACTGCAACCTCCGCCTCCCGGGTTCAAGCGATTCTCCTGCCTCAGCCTCCCAAGTAGGTGAGATACAGGCTCCTGCCACCACGCCCGGCTAATTTTTGTATTTTTAGTAGAGACGAAGTTTCACCATATTGGCCAGGCTGGTCTCGAACTCCTGAACTTGTGATCCGCCCACCTTGGCCTCCCAAAGTGCTGGAATTACAGGTGTGAGCCACTGTGCCTGGTCTCTTTATTTTTCTTGAGACGGAGTCTTGCTCTGTCGCCCAGCTGGAGTGCCAGTGGCACCATCTCGGCTCACTGAAACCTTCTCCTCCAGGGTTTCAGCAATTCTCCTGCCTCAGCCTCTGGAGTAGCTGGGACTACAGGCGTGTGTTACCATGCCTGGCTAATTTTTGTATTTTTAGTAGAGATGGGGTTTCACCTTATTGGCCAAATTAGTCTTGAACTCCTGACCTTGTGATCCTCCTGCCTCGGTCTCCCAAAGTGTTGGCATTACAGGCGTGAACCACCATGCCTGGCCAAATGTTTTAAATAAAGTAGCTCTTGATCTGAGTGTCAAATATAGGGGTCTTGCCTCCCATCAGAGACTGGTTAAATAAATAAACAAATAAAAAATACCAGCCTGGGCAACATGGAAATTCCATCTCTACAAAAAAATTAAAAAACTAGCCAGGCATCATGGTGTGTGCCTGGGGTCTTAGCTATGCTGGAAGCTGAGATGGGAGGATCCCTTAAGCACTAGACTTTGAGGCTGCAGTGAGCCTTGGATCATGCCACTACACTCCAGCCTGGGTGACAAAGCAAGACCCTGTCTCAAAAATAAATTAATTAAAATAAAATAGGCCAGGTACGGTGGCTCATGCTTGTAATCTCAGCACTTTGGGAGGCCAAGGCGGGTGGATCAGGAGATCGAGACCATCCTGGACAACATGGTGAAACCCCATTTCTACTAAAAATACAAAAACTAGCTAGGTGTGATGGTTGGCGCCTGTAATCCCAGCTACTCGGGAGGCTGAGGCAGGAGAATGAACCCGGGAGGTGGAGGTTGCAGTGAGCTGAGATCGTGCCACTGCACTCCAGCCTGGGTGACAGAGAGACTCCATCTCAAAAAATAAAAATTAAAAATAAAATAAAGCGGTCCTTAGGCCAAAAGAGGGTTAGACAGGGAACACATCCCTGTGGATTTGCCCCTTGAGCTGAGCTGGCTTCACTAGGTGAGCAAGGAAGCTGAAAGATCTTCAGGAGGTCACGGCATATCCAAAGGCCATGTGGCTGTGAAGGCTGTGGAAGTATGAGGAACAAAAAGCAGGTCCATGTGGCCAGAGGGTGATGCACGATTCATCCAGAGATGGGATGGCCCCAGATCAAGCAGGGCCTTGCAGATCATCATAGGAGTTTGTCCCTCTTCCAGAAGCAGAATTTTCCAAATTCTGGGACAGTGTGGCAAAATAATTCAAGGTTATTTATTTTTTATTATTATTTTTTTGAAACAGTCTCACTCTGTTGCCCAGGCTGGAGTGCCATGGTGTGATCTTGACTTGCTACATCCTCTGCCTCCCAGGCTCAAGCAATTCTCCTGCCTCAGCCTTCCAAGTCGCTGGGACTACAGGCACTCACCACCATGCCCAGCTAATTTTTGGATTTTTTTTTTTTTTTTTTTTTTTTTTTTGAGACGGAGTCTGTCTCTGTCGCCCAGGCTGGAGTGCAGTGGCGCAATCTGGGCTCACTGCAAGCTCCGCCTCCCGGGTTCACGCCATTCTCCTGCCTCAGCCTCTCCGAGTAGCTGGGACTACAGGCGCCCGCCACCACGCCCGGCTAATTTTTTGTATTTTTAGTAGAGACGGGGTTTCACCGTGGTCTCGATCTCCTGACCTCGTGATCCGCCCGCCTCGGCCTCCCAAAGTGCTGGGATTACAAGCGTGAGCCACCGCGCCCGGCCTTGGATTTTTATTAGAGGTGGTGTTTCACCATGTTGGCTAGGCTGGTCTCAAACTCCTGACCTCAGGTGATCCGCCCACCTCGGCCTCCCAAAGTGCTGAGATTACAGGCGTGAGCCACCTCGCCTAGCCCAATTCAATGTTATTTAAATAACATGGACTGGATCTCTCCAAATTTCTCCCTTGTCAACTTGCATCCCCCGTCTCAGCCCAAGCATAGTTTTCTTCCCTTGGAAACAATGTGTCGTTAAGGCTGGCTAATCTCTCTTTGAAACTATTAAACCTGTTACTGTTTCAGCAGGATCTTTTGACATTGTTTTATTTTCATTGTAACCTTTTAAAAAACTGTTACTTTCTAAATAGGGAGAGTGATTAATAAGTGGGTTAACTCAAAGAAAACTATTACATGAATACAGTTAGCTGGGCATGGTGGCACACGCCTGCAGTCCCAACTACTCCAGAGGCTGAGGAGGGAGGACTGCTTGAGCCCAGGCGGTGGAGGCTGCAGTGAGCTATGATGACGCTACTGTTCTCCAGCCTGGGCAACATAGCAAGACCCTGTCTATAAATGATAATAATAATAGTACAGTAGTTATGAAACTATCACAGATATCCTGACCCCTCAACCATCTGAGGTTTGAGAAATTCTAAGAGTCGTGTAGAAGCCACTGATTTAATGAGATGATAAATATTAAGCATGTAACACCTGTTTACCCAAAACAACCTCATTCACTCATTCAGGCCCAGGCTGGACATTGGTAGAATTAACAGAATTAACTTCTGAGTTAGGGCACAGATCCTAAGTAAAAAATAAATACGTCCAAGTGCAGTGGTTCATGCCTGTAATCCCAGCACTTTGGGAGGCTGAGGCAGGCAGATCACCTGAGCTCAGGAGTTCCAGACCAGCCTGGGCAACATGGTGAAACCCGGTGTCTGCAAAAAATACAAAAATTAGCCAGGTGCAGTGGTGTGCACCTGCAATCCCAGCTACTCAGGAGGCTGAGGTGGGAGAATCTCGTGAACCTGTTAGGAAGATATTGCAGTGAGCCGAGATCGTGCCACTGCACTCCAGCCTAGGCAATAGAGCAAGACCCTGTTAAAAGAAAAGAAAGAGCCGCCGGGCGCGGTGGCTCACGCTTGTAATCCCAGCACTTTGGGAGGCCGAGGCGGGCGGATCACGAGGTCAGGAGATCGAGACCACGGTGAAACCCCGTCTCTACTAAAAAATACAAAAAATTAGCCGGGCGTGGTGGCGGGCGCCTGTAGTCCCAGCTACTCGGAGAGGCTGAGGCAGGAGAATGGCGTGAACCCGGGAGGCGGAGCTTGCAGTGAGCCGAGATTGCGCCACTGCACTCCAGCCTGGGCGACAGAGCGAGACTCTGTCTCAAAAAAAAAAAAAAAAGAAAAGAAAGAGCCAGGCGCGGTGGCTCATGCCTGTAATCCCAACACTTTGGGAGGCTGAGGCGGGCGGATCACGAGGTCGAGATGGAGACTATCTTGGCCAACATGGTAAAACCCCGTCTCTACTAAAATACAAAAAAATTCAGCCAGGTGCAGTGGCTCATGCCTGTAATCCCACCACTTTGGGAGGCAGAGGTGGGTGGATCACCTGAGGTCAGGAGTTTGAAACTAGCCTGGCCAACATGGTGAAACCTCGTCTCTACTAAAAATACAAAAATTAGCCAGGCATGGTGGCGGGTGCCTGTGATCCCAGCTACTCAGGAAGCTGAGGCGGGAGAATTGCTTGAACCCAGGAGATGGAGGTTGCAGTGAGCCAAGATTGCGCCACTGCACTCCAGCCTGGGTGACAAAGCGAGACTTCGTGTCAAAAAGAAAAAAAAATTAGCTGGGCTTTCGGCTTTCGGCTTGGAGGAGCCCAAGGTGCAACTTTCTTTGGTCGTCCAGAATCCAGGTTTTTCCGACACCAATCACCTCCACCATGCTGCCAAAGTTCAACCCCAACAAGATCAAATCTGTATACCTGAGGTGCACCCAGGGTGAAGGGGGTGCCACTTCTGTGCTAGCCCCCAAGATCGGCCTCCTGGGTCTGTCTCCAAAAAAGCTTGGTAATGACCTTGCCAAGGCAACAGGTGACTGGAAGGGCCTGAGGATGACAGTGAAACTGACCATTCAGAACAGACAGGCCCAGATTGAGGTGGTGCCTTCTGCCTCTGCCCTGATCATTAAAGCCCTCAAGGAACCACCAAGAGACAGAAAGAAACATAAAAACATTAGACACAATGGGAATATCACTTTTGATGAGATCGTCAACATTACTCGACAGATGCAGCACCGATCTTTAGCCAGAGAACTCTCTGGAACCATCAAAGAGATCCTGGGGACTGCCCAGTCTGTGGGCTGTAATGTTGATGGCCGCCACCCTCATGACATCATAGATGACATCAACAGTGGTGCTGGCCGGGCACGGTGGCTCACGCCTGTAATCCCAGCACTTTGGGAGGCCGACGCGGGCGGATCACGAGGTCAGGAGATGGAGACCATCCTGGCTAACAAGGTGAAACCCCGTCTCTACTAAAAATACAATACAAAAAAATTAGCCGGGCGTGGTGGCGGGCGCCTGTAGTCCCAGCTACTCGGGAGGCTGAGGCAGGAGAATGGTGTGAACCCGGGAGGCCGAACTTGCAGTGAGCCGAGATTGTGCCACTGAACTCCAGCCTGGGCGACAGAGCGAGACTCCGACTCAAAAAAAAACCCGGGCGCGGTGGCTCACGCTTGTAATCCCAGCACTTTGGGAGGCCGAGGCGGGCGGATCACGAGGTCAGGAGATCGAGACCACAGTGAAACTCCGTCTCTACTAAAAATACAAAAAATTAGCCGGGCGTGGTGGCGGGCGCCTGTAGTCCCAGCTACTCGGAGAGGCTGAGGCAGGAGAATGGCGTGAACCCAGGAGGCGGAGCTTGCAGTGAGCCGAGATCGTGCCACTGCACTCCAGCCCGGGTGACAGAGCGAGACTCCGTCTCAAAAAAAAAAAACAAAAAAAACCCTAAAAAAACAAAAAAATCACACAGTGGTGCTGTGAAATGCCCAGCTAGTTAAGAAGCACAAAGAAAAATATTTTAATAAAGGGTCATTTGACAACCGGTGGAAAAAAAAAATTAGCCAGGCGTCGTGGTGTGTGCCTGTAGTCCCAGCTACTTGGGAGGCTGAGGCAGGGGAACTGCTTGAATCCGGGAGGCAGGGGTTGCAGTGAGCCGAATTGCGCCACTGTACTCTAGCCTGGCAACAGAGCAAGACTCTGTCAAAAACAAAAAAGAAAAGAAAGAAGAAAAGAGAGAGAAGAAGAAGAAGAAAAAAAGAAAAATTAGCTGGGTGTGGTGGCGTAGTCCCAGCTACTCCAGAGGCTGAGGTGGGAGGATTGCTTGAGCCCAGGAGCTCAAGGCTGCAGTGAACTGTGATCAAGCCACTGCACTCCAGCCTGGGTGATAGAGAGAGAGGCTCTAGTCGAAAGAAAGAAAGGAAGGGAGGGAGGGAGGGAGGGAGGGAGGGAGGGAAGGAGGGAAAGAAAAGAAAGAAAAAAAGAAAAGGAAGAGAGAGAAAGAAAAAGGAAAAGAGAAAGAAAAAAGAAAGAAAGAAGAAAGGCAAAGAAAGAAAAGAAAAAGAAAGAAAGAAAAAGAAAGAAAGAAAAAAGAAATTAGCTGTGCATGTTGCCTGAGCCTGTGGTCCAACCTGCTTGGGAGGCTGAGGTGGGGAGGATTGCTTGAGCCTGGGAGTTCGAGGCTACATGGCTGCATTGAGCCATGATTGTACTGAAAATTCTTGGCCTCAAGTGATCCTCCCACCTCAGCCTCCTAAATTTTTGGGGTTACAGGTATGAATCACGGCACCCAGCACATTTAGCATTTTCTATGTGCCAGGCACTCTGCTAGGTTTGTTGTAAGGATTACATGTGTAATCTCAATCCTTACAACAAACCTAAAGGACAGGGACTATTATTGTCCCCAATACACAGTTGGGGAAACAGGCCCAGAGAGGTCAAGGATGCATAGCAAGAAAGTAGACCTGGTTGTCTCCCTCTCTCCAGAATATGTTCTTCTTCTTCTTCTTCTTTTTTTTTTTTTTGAGACAGAGTCTTCCTCTGCAGCCCAGGCTGGAGTGCAGTGACACCATCTTGGCTCACTGCAACCTCTGCCTCCCAGGTTCAAGTGATTCTCCTGCCTCAGCCTCCGGATAGCTGGGATTACAGGCGCCTGCCACCTTGCCCGGGTAATTTTTGTATTTTTAGTATAGATTGGGTTTCACCATGTTGGCCAGGCTGGTCTCGAACTCCTGACCTCAGGTGATCCGCCCACCTCAGCCTTCCAAAGTGCTGGGATTATAGGCGTGAGCCGAGCCCGGCCCGGAATATGTGCTTCTTACCTGACTTCTGCAGCTGGCCTTTGTCACTCAGCATCATGTTTCTGGTTCCGAATTATCTGTGTGGCCTGTGTGTGTAGTTCTGTCTGGCTCGGGCCTTTTATCCTCTGGGGAGGACCCATCTGGGAAGATGGGCATGTAGGCTGTGCTGTTTGCAGTTTGTGCCAATTTAGTACAAGCCAGCAGCAAACACCTTTCTGGAGTCTCCTGCAGCAGGCTTGGGGTTCCCTGCTGGAACCTGCTGGTCACAGGATGGGTGACCTTTTTAGTTTTCACAGCCAGTGTCCAATCAATTAGTCCAGGCCTCACCAATGTTATTTGCTGTGACAAGGTTCAATGCTGCCTTTTCTGATGGGTCCAATGGGGTCTTGAGGATGGGTGTGTCTTAAGGGGATGTGTCTGTAGGGTGTTTGTTCCAGCCCCATCTTCCGTCCCATCACTTTCAGTCCCCAGCCCCACAGTGGCCGGGCACCGGAAACCCCCAAGAGGCCCGGGCGGGGGCGGGGGTCGGCCAAGCCGCTTCCCGCGGAAGGAAGGGCCCGGCCGTTCCTGCGACAGGATGCGCGGCGAGGCCCCCTCCCCAGGGGCCCGGGACTTCCCTGAGCCTTGCCACGCTCGCGGGGGAGGAACTCCGACGCGGATGCATTGAGCTACCGCCTGCGGTGTGGGGCTCCACTGCCCCCACGTCCCCTGGGGGAGTTGGGTGGGTCAGGACTCGGAGTAGGTGGCGCCTTTTAAAAGTCCCCCCACGTGTTCCCAGGAAGGAATCAGGCAGCCGTGGGGGCGAGCTTGGCTGGAGGAGAACGGTGAGAAGCTCTCCTTCACAATCCACACAGGAGGGGAAAGGGGGTGTGGGTTGGGCGGGAGGGGAGCGAAAGCTCCCAGATTCCACCACCGTCCTGAGGCCGGCTTGCCCCTCCTTCTACCCTCCGGCCACGGGGTCAGTTCCCCTGGGGTCATGGGAAGCCTGCGGCGGCAGAGCCAGCCGTCGGGGGGGCGGGGCGAGCGCTTTCCCGGCGCCTCCCTCCCGCCGCCACCACTCCCCGCACCTGCGACTCCTTTGTCTTCCCGACAGGCCCCCTCCCTTCGCCCTGGGGCAACGCCCACAACCCCCACTCCTAAACCTACGTGGGGGATATTGAAAGGGCTTTCTCCTTTCAGGGTGGTTATTCTAGAGCTGGGGAGTGACCCAAGAAAATAACTAGGGCTCTAATGGGCATTTTTAAAAACCTAATGCCGGGTGGAGAAGCTGCTTAGAGGCCCATTTCACAGATGAGGAAACTGAGGCTGCACGTCCCTGCCTGAGCCACACAGCGATTCCTCCAGGAAGACACGGGAATTGGGGAATAAAGAGCCCTTCAAAGCTCACCCGCTCAGCTCCACCTGAGACTGTAGGGCCCCGGCCGCAGCTGAATCAGTTTGGTCTAGGGGGTAGGGTGAGATCTACCACCTTTCAAGGCTTCAAAGTGCGTGCGATCGATCCCCAGCTCCGCTTGGGGCAGTGTGTTTAACACTATTGTCTCAACTCAAAAAGCCCCGACCTCCCTGTCCCGGAGTTAGTTGTAGGACAATTTCAAGGGAACCCTCAAATCTGGGGGAGGCGGGGCTCCACCAGTTAGGGAATGCCCGGGCAAGGAAAAGGGGGCCCAGCCCTCTCTCGCCCACGTGGTAACCGGTCAGACCGGTTCTTGGGGCCCCAGCGAGCCGCTGCCAGCCCCTGACCCTTTAACCCCGCCCCTCCCCCACCAGAGCAGAAAACCAGACAGCACCGGCTTTTTTACTCAGATGGCTTTTATTTTCCTATCTGACATTTCTAACAAAACTCCAGGTAGATGGAGTTAAAAAGAATCCACCGCACGAAAGGTAAACAAAACAGACCCTCAGAAACTCCCTGGCAAGGACGTTCCCCTCCCCAGATTGGCCCAATTTCACCAGCAACTGGTCTCAGCTCAGCCTTATGCCTTTCCACTGACACCGCCCACCCCTCCACATTCTCGTGATTCAGACCAGGAACCTCGGCTGATTGTGTCCGTGTGTCTGAGGGAGGGGGACGCTGGAACCTGGGAACCTACTGGGCACCTCTAATGCAGATGAGAAAAACTTGAATGTGAAACTAGATCAGCCCCCGCTCCCACCCGAAGGTACAGAGGCGCGGGACATTAACCAGCAGCACGCGGGGGTGAAGTGACTCAGGCCACTCTCCTCCCCACTCCCCAGGGCGGGTGCACGCCCCAGACCCTCCTGCCAGGCCCCACACCCACGCAAGGCGACAGGAAGCTCCCCACGCCTGCCCCATGACGCAACGATGACCGCTTATACAAGTATGTCAGCGGAGGGGGAAGGGGAGTGCCTGGAATTCTACGAGGTTGGAAACGCAAAACCAACTCTTGAAAAACCTTGAAAGGGCCAGCACAGCCCACAGTACAAAATGAAGTCTGACCCTGAGGAGATCTTAAAAAACAAAAACAAAAAACCCAAGCCTCCCTTCTCCCAGTCCAGAAGGAGGGCGAAAGGTTCACGTCCCAGTCCACTAAGACAGCACCTGTGGGCGCAGGTCTCTGCGGAAGGCGCCCGCGCCCCCGGCTCAGACTCCTCGGTGCCGTCGCTGCACACTGAAGGCGATGGCTCCCCGGGGACAGAGTCCCTCACCGGGCCTCTCAGCAGCCCGGGCGGCGGCTTCTCTCCACGGTTTTCGCGGGCGCTTCCCCCGGGATGGAGAGGGGTGGCCTCGCCTCGGGTCTGCGCCCTCGGGCCGACGGTTCGACGCGCGCTCTGGGCTCCGGCAGCGCTGCTCAGGGTCCTCAGAAGGCCACCACGGCCCGCACGAGCACGTTGAGCATGCTGTCCGCCGGGCGGCAGGCGGGCTTTGCCTCGCACGCGGGCGGCGCCGTCGGAGGGGCCGCGGGGCTGCAGTTCAGGAGGCCGGAGAAGCTCCTCTGCAGGACGCGGGCCAGGTTGGGAAAGGCGCCTTCCGCTTGCGCCGGAGGGGGCTGCAGGCGACCGGCGACTTCGGATGACGCCCCCTCCTCTTCTTCCTTTTCTTCCAGACGGGCTTTCTTGCTCGGAACCAGTCCAGCGTCCCCGCCGTCGCTCAGGCTGCTGCTGCGTCGTTTGCGGCTGACTTTGGCGGGGCGCGGGGCACAGCAGGCGGAGGTCTCCTCGGCTGTTGGCGCCTCCTGCGTGTCCATTGGCTCCGGAGACGGGTGCTCACCGTCGGGGGTCGCTGTCTCGGCCGTGGACTCGGCTTCCCGGGGCGGGTGCAGGCGAGGGTCAGAGGGGAGGGCGGCCGGCAAGGACACCTCGGGCTCGAGGGCCTCCACCTTGGCCGAGAGGTAGAGCTCCCGGGCGCTGCGCATGACCAGCGACAGCTGCAGACTCCGGTGCAGCCGCAGGCCACCGCGCTGCATGCGGGAGTGATACATCTTCCACACCGACAGGGTCATGATGCGCTGTGCCTCCTTCTGCACTTCCATGGCGACTCGACGGCGACAGCGGCGGGGGCTCCCGGGACGGACAGAACAGGCAGCAGATGCACTCCGGACAACGGGCTCGCTCACGCCTCTCTACACGAACCAACCCACGCAGTGACACTGCTAGGACGCTCTACCCAGGCGCCCGCCACCCAGGCCCTTTTATACCCCCAGTGACGTCACTGAGACGCCCCGCCCAACCGAAGGACGCATCCGGGCTTTCCAACTCGTCGCGGCCAAACACTCCTTAAAGCGACAGAATGTGATTTACCCAGCAGGGAAAGGGGACGGGAACCCTGGCGAGGAGGAGCATCCCCCCACTCCACGCTGAGCTTTCTGGGTGGGTTCCTTTCTCTGAGCCCCGCCGATGCATCAGCGCCCTGGCCCAAGGGAGGGGGGCCGGGGGTGGAGCTCACGGCCTACCCACATGCTCACGTCTGGAGGCCCCAGTGGGTCGTGGGCAGCAAGTTTCCCTTCACACAGGGGAAGACCCCGGTTCCAGCCTGAACATCCCCTGTGGCCACTGTTCTTAGCATTTACCAGGTGTGTCTAATGAGTGTTTTCTGCACCAATAATCATGCTAACAGCGCTTACAACGTGCCAGGCTAGGTTAAGAGTTCTTCTTTTATCAATAATTCACCGATCCCCAGCCTCCACTCCTCGGAGGATACTGTTCTATCTGCTTCCTTCAAGTGCGGAAACCAAGGCAGAGTCACTGGGCCAATATTTACTAAACAAACAATATTTGCTACTGCTGTGAAAGGGGGCCACTGGGGCCTCCAGCTCTTCGGTCTCTAGCGTACGCCAGCCCTTGCTTGTAGGCGGTGACCCGCCCCGGGCTACGGGTTCCCGTGATTCGTACCAAGCCGTTCCCCCGCAGTTTCCCGCGACAGGAGCTCCACGGGTGGGTTCAGAGCTCGCACGGCTGCGAACCCGGCGCGCACGACAGTCCCCGTGAACACGTGGCTGCTGCCCCCCAAACAAGGGGGCCGAGTTCCGCCTCCGCGCTCGGGGAGGCGGGGTTCGGTGGGGAGCTGGAAACCCAGCAATGCAGAGACAGAGCAGATAGAAAACCTCCGCCCTACCCTCCGCTACGCGCCGTCTCTCCAAGAAATCCTAATTCCAATTCCTCCAAAAATAGGATGCAGAATTGATCGAATGGCTCCATTCATTCCTGGTGCGGGCCCTTTAAGGGGTGGTGCGCCCCCCACTTTCCGCCCGCACTGGCTCGCGGCGCCTTCCCGCCACCAGCGCCCGCTGACTTCCACAACTAAATTTGGACGTAGTGACGTAGGGCAGTCGCGCGGGCCGCTTCCGGTTGCCCATATTAGGACAGGGCCCGAGATCGCCTTAGCGGGCGGTGGCGGGGCTTCCGGGGGGGGCGGAGGGCGGGGCTTTGCGCTCCGGCCACGCCCCTCCCCATCCCCAGCCGGGGCAGCCGGAGCAGGCTGGAGCCCCAGGCTTCCTGACTCGCATTCCAGCCGGGTGGGTGAAGAGGAGAGTTTCACTTCCTTCCCTCCAGGGGCCAGGAAGGCGTCACGCCAGGAAAGCACCCCGCAGCGGGTAGGGGCGACCTGAGGGCTCCCAGGGACGCCATCTCCCAGAGACGCTACAGAACGACCCTGCATACACAATAGACGACCCGCTGAGGCCCCCTTCATCCCCTTTCTCCCCTTCCCAATTATTTCCCCCATACAAGCCTCCCTCCCAGGTTATTCCTGACCCCTGCCCCACACTGATCTACTCGGGCCTTGGGGCACCCTCCCGTCCCGCCCTTCCCCCGCACGCTGGGAACTCAAAAATTATTCCCTCCTAAAAGACCCTTCCCAAACTCGTCCCCATTCAACGATGGTGCCAGACTGCGACGACCTGCCGAAGACGCCCTCGTCCCCGCCCCGCTAACCTTACCACGGAGACCCCACAATGACTTCCCCAGCCCAGGCGCTATCTCAGACCCCACGCAGCAACTCTGACGCGCAAGGGGGCGACCCTCCGAGGACTCCCTCAGATAACCCTCCCACCCTCCGGGGGAGACCAGGCCCCCTACCACTCAAAAAAAGTGCTTTCCCGAGGCTCCCCAACACACAGAGCGCCACTGTCACACATAGGGACGACCCTGAGTCCCTCCGCTGATATTCCTGGCCCCTACCCGGACGGAGACCCCACACACAGAGGGCCCCCCTGGAGACCATCCTCAAAGCCACCACACCTCCCGCGACCCCCAGGCTCGCACCCAGAAACACTCCGCGCTTCTGAAGAAACCCACCTCCACGCACGCTCTCAAAGGTGACCTCCCCCCGCCCCTGGCATATCTGGGACCCCCACTCACGACCACCTCGCCCCAAGGCGACCTCGAGGTGCCCCCAACTCCCCCACTTCTCAGGAAAGAGAGATTGGGAGAATGCGGCAGAACTCCCCGGAGGAGCAGGCCCGCTCCTCACCCCGCCCCCGCAGGGAGAAGGGAGGACCACCTCTCCCCCAGACCCTGCCCAAACCTGACACTCGGGATCCTGGACTGGGACGATCTCCCAGGTGCCAGCTCAGGGAGTCCATGAAAAGGTTCAACAAATCGAATGAGCCCCTTCCCCAGCCATAATCCCCACCCGCCAGAGATGAGGGAGGCTATCATTATTTACATTGCCCGTGCCTGGAAGGGAACTGAAGTTGCGCAGGAACAATCCGAGGAACTGGGTCTTGAACCGAGATTCCGAACTCGGACCCGAACAGGCCCAGACAGAACTCCGACACCGCCCCCTAAGGTGCGGCACAAGAGGGCGAAGGGGCGGGGGCATGTGCACCGGAAGCTGCCTCTGCCCACAACCAAGATGGCTGCGGAGGGGGCGGAAGGGTCCGCACGTCGGGCCTCCGAGGCCTCTCTTTCTCCCCTGGCGGTCCCGCTCTCGATGGTGGCGTGACGGGGGCGGGGGTGGCGGCGCGTTCTCCTCTGTTGGGAGGGAACCAGCCCGCGAACCCAGGCCAGGAGGGGGGTTCGGCCTGGGGGGGAAGGGACTGACATGTCTCTCGAAGACCCCTTTTTTGTAGTCCGAGGGTGAGTGACAACGACGGGGAGGGCGGAGGGTGCTCTGTACCCAAACCAGCCAGTGCCCGGGTGCCGGCCCCAGCGTGCCCGGCGGGCTGGGCAAGGCCGTCCGGGTGCAGAGTGGGAGGCGCACGCAGGGGTATATAGGGGTCTCCGGAGTCCCCCATGCGTTTGGGTTTGCAGTCGGGGGCAGAGGCAGGCGGGAGGACCGCCTGCCCCCAGCCGCGCCCGCCGTGCCCCTGCCCGCAGCGAGGTGCAGAAGGCGGTGAACACGGCCCGCGGGCTGTACCAGCGCTGGTGCGAGCTCCTGCAGGAAGGCGCGGCGGTCGGACGCGAGGAGCTGGACTGGACGACCAATGAGCTGCGGAATGGCCTGCGCAGCATCGAGTGGGACCTCGAGGACCTGGAAGAGACCATCGATATCCTGGAGCTTTGTGGCAGGGGGTGGCATGGGAGAGCCCATTGCGGTAGCAGGGGACCTGGGAGCCCGCCCTCGGGGAGGGCTGGACCCCTAGGGACGGGGATGATATCTGGCTCCGGCCTTGACCCTTGACTCTCAGCCCACGTATAGTGGAAGCCAACCCAGGCAAGTTCAAGCTCCCCGCCGGGGACCTGCAGGAGAGAAAGGTGTTCGTGGAGCGGATGCGAGAGGCAGTCCAGGTCAGGAAAGGTCCTGCAGGCGGGGAGTGGGGGAAGGTTTGAGTGTGGTTTTTTTTTTTTTCTTTTTCTTTCTTTCTTTTTTTTGAGACAGAGCCTTGCCCTGTCGCCCAGGCTGGAGTATGGAGTACAGTGTTGCAATCTTGGCTCACTGCAACCTCCGCCTCCCGGGCTCGAGTGATTCTCATGTCTCAGTCTCCTGAGTAGTTGGGACTACAGGTGCCTGCCACCATACCCGGCTAAGTTTTGTGTTTTTAGTAAAGGCGGGGGTTTCACCATGTTGGGCAGGCTGGTCTTGAACTCCTGACCTCAGGTGATCTACCCGACTCGGCCTCTCAAAGTGCTAGGATTACAGGCGTTAAGCCACCGCACCCGGCCTGAGTGTCTTTCCTCCCTAATGCTGTCCTCACCTCCAGGAAATGAAGGACCATATGGTCAGCCCAACAGCCGTAGCATTTTTGGAGAGGAATAACAGAGAGGTAAGCCTTCCTTACCCACCCTGCCCACCTGAGCACCTGGGGGTAACCAAGCCAGATCTCTCTGTGTGTGTTCACCTGTCCCATTTGCGACAGTGCCCATCCTCTCTGTGTGCAGTTGTCTTCTTGCTGTCTACCTGCCTGCACTTTCTCGGTGTGTGCACCTGAACCTCTCTGTGTGTATATGTCCGTGGGTTCCTCTCTACTGTCTCCTCTGGGTCTATACTGGTTTCCTGTTGCAGGAGAGGGCTGGGGGCCTGTGTACCTATCTCCTTTCTGCTTCCATGCCATTTGTCCTGTGTGCACCCGTTTCCAGGACGCATGCCTGCCTTTTACTCTTTTTTTTTTTTTTTTTTTGAGACAGAGTCTTGCTCTGTTGCCCAGGCTGGAGTGCAGTGGCTTGATCTCAGCTCACTGCAACCTCCGCCTCCCGGGTTCAAGCGATTCTCCTGCCTCAGCCTCCCAAGTAGCTGGGATTACAGGTGCCCGTCACCGTGCCCGGGTAATTTTTGTATTTTTGTATTTTTTTTTATTTTTTTGAGATGGAGTTTCACTCTTGTTGCCCACGCTGGAGTGCAATGGCGCAATCTCTGCTCACCACAACCTCCGCCTCCTGGGTTCAAGCAAATTCTCCTGCCTCAGCCTCCCGAGTAGCTGGGATTATAGGCATGCACCACCATGCCTGGCTAATTTTGTATTTTTAGTAGAGACGGAGTTTCTCCACGTTGGTCAGGCTGATCTCGAACTCCCAACCTCAGGTGATCCACCTGCCTCAGCCTCCCAAAGTGCTGGGATTACAGGCGTGAGCCACTGTGCCTGGCCTAATTTTTGTATTTTTAGTAGGGTTTTGTCATGTTGGTCAGCCTGGTCTCGAACTCCTCACATCAACTGATCTGCCCGCCTCAGCCTTCCAAAGTGCTGGGATTACAGGCGTGAGCCATTGCGCGTAACTTCCTTTTTTTTTTGAGATGCAGTCTCGCTCTGTTGCCAGGCTGGAGTGCAGTGGCGCGATCTCGGCTCACTGCAACCTCCGCCTCCTGGGCTCAAGCGATTCTCCAGCCTCAGCCTCCTGAGTAGCTGTAACACAGGCACATGCCACCACACCCGGCTAATTTTTTTTTTTTTTGAGATGGAGTCTTGCTCTGTCACCCAGGCTGGAGTGCAGTGACATGATCTCAGCTCACTGCAACCTCTGCCTCCCGGGTTCAAGCAATTCTCTGTCTCAGCCTCCCGAGTAGCTGGGATTACAGGCACCCACTACCATGCGTGGCTAAATTTTGTATTTCTAGTAGAGACGGGGGCTTCAACATCTTGGCCAGGCTGGTCTTGAACTCTTGACCTCGTGATCCACCTGCCTCGGCCTCCCAAAGTGCTGGGATAACAGATGTGAACCACCATGCCCGGCCAATTTTTGTGTTTTTAGTAGAGACGGAGTTTCATCATGTTGGCCAGATGGTCTCGATCTCCTGACTTTGTGATCCACCAGCTTCACCTTCCCAAAATGCTGAGATTACAGGCGTGAGCCACCGCGCCTGGCCAGCTTCCTTTTTTTGTTCTGAGACGGAGTCTTGCCCTGTTGCCCAGGCTGGAGTGCAGTGGTGAAATCTTGACTCACTGCAACCTCCACCTTCCGGGTTCAAGCAATTCTCCTGCCTCAGCCTCCTGGGTAGCTGGGACAACAGGAGTGTGCCACCATCCCTGGCTAATTTTTGTGTTTTTAGTAGAGACGGGGTTTCCCCATGTTGGCCAGGACCTCAGGTGATCCTTTTCATCTGTACATGCCTTTTCATCTGTACATGCACCTAACCTATTTGGGTGCGTGCACTTGGCCTCTGAGTGTATCTGCATTTTCCCCCCTCATATCCTCATATCTTCCAGTTTCCTCTGTAATGTGCCTGCTGTGTGTGTGTGTGTGTTTGTGTTTCTCCCAACCACCTCTGTCAGTCCACTTTTTCTCTTGGTGTTCTCTGTTGATATTTTTCATATGTTGAGAACCACCAGCCTTTCTCTCTCCCTCATAAGCCTACATGGGGTCGGGGAGGGTGGGGGACTGAGGCTCCTCCCAGTTTGTCATCCCATAGCAGTGCCCACATGCCTTCCAGATGTGCTGCCTTGGGGGAATTCAAATCCAAACTCTAAAATACATCTGTTGGAGCCGGGCACGGTGGCTCACACCTAAAATCTCAGCACTTTGGGAGGCCCAGGCAAGTGGATCACCTGAGGTCAGGAGTTCAAGACCAATCTGGCCAACATGATGAAACCCTGCCTCTACAAAAAATACAAAAATTAGCCAGGCGTGGTGGTGAGCACCTGTAATCTCAGATACTTGGGAAGCTGAGGCAGGAGAATTGCTTGAACCCGGGAGGTGGAGGTTGCAGTGAGGCGAGATCACACCACTGCACTCCAGCCTAGGTGACAGAGCAAGACTCTGTCTCAGACAAACAAACAAACAAACATCTGTTGGGCCAGGCGCGGTAGCTCACGCCTGTAATCCCAGCACTTTGGGAGGCCGAGGCAGGTGGATCACTTGAGGTCAGGAGTTCGAGACCAGCCTGGCCAACATGGGGAAACCCTATCTCTACTAAAAATACAAAAATTAGCTGGATGTGGTGGCGGGTGCCTGTAATCCCAGCTAAAATCCCCCCAAAAATAAACAAATAGTAAAATGTGACATTTACTAGCATTACTATGTGTTGGGCACTGCTCTAAGTGTCCCCCATGAATTAATTCTTTAAATCTTCATTTCAACCCAGGAAACATGGATTCTAGCTCTTCCCATTTTATTTATTTTTTTCGAGGCAAGATCACTCTGACACCCAGGCTGGAAATGCAGTGGTGCGATCTCAGCTCACTGCAACCACCGCACCCCAGGTTCAAGCGATTCTGCTGCCTTAGCCTCACAAGTAGCTGGGATTACAGGCGTGCACCGGCACACCCGGTAATTTTTTTTTTTTTTTTTTGAGAGGTCTTAATCTGTCACCCAGGCTGGAGTGCAGTGGTGTGATCTCGGCTCACTGTAACCTCAGCCTCCCAGTTTCAAGTGATTCTCCTGCCTCAGCCTCCCGAGTAGCTGGGATTACAGGCATCTGCCGCCACGCCTGGCTAATTTTTGTATTTTTAGTAGAGACGGGGTTTCACCATGTTGGCCAGGCTGGTCTTAAGCTCTTGACCTCATGATCCATCTGCCTCAGCCTCCCAAAGTGCTGGGATTACAGGCGTGAGCCACTGCGCCCAGCCCAATTTTTGTATTTTTAGTAGAGATGGGGTTTCACCCTGTTGGCAAGACTGGTCTCGAGCTCCTGACCTCAAGTTATCTGCCCACCTCCACCTCCCAAAGTGCTGGGATTACAAGCATGAGCTACCATGCCCCATCCTGCTCTCTGCATTTTACAGATGAGGAAACTGAGGCACAAGGAAGTCAAATGATGGGGTCTCTGGGTCACCTTGCTAGTAAGTGGTGAGTGGGGAATGCAGGTTCTCCTGCCCCAGAGTCTGCCTCCCTGACTCACCACCATGGGGATTTGCCCCACATGCCCCGCTGTGAGTTGGGGTCTCTCCCTGAGCCTATGTTGTGTGCCCCTGCAGATACTGGCAGGCAAGCCAGCTGCCCAGAAGTCACCCAGCGACCTGCTGGATGCCAGTGCAGTCTCGGCCATGTCTCGCTACATCGAGGAGCCGCAGGCCACACAGCAGGTTTTGGGGCCGGCGGGGTGGATTCTGGGAGGGGAGAGCCTTGCAGACTGATCCGAGGTCTGAGGTCCCTTTTTGTTGTTGTTGTTGTTGATATGGAGTCTCGCTTTGTCGCCCAGGCTGGAGTGCAGTGGCGTGATCTCAGCTCACCGCAACCTCCGCCTCCCAGGTTCCAGCTATTCTCCTGCCTCAGCCTCCCTAGTAGCTGGGATTACAGGCGCCCACCACAATGCCTGGCCAATTTTTATATTTTTAGTAGAGATGGGGTTTCACCACATTGGCCAGGCTGGTCTCGAACTCCTGGCCTCAAGTGATCCGCCTGTCTCGGCCTCCCAAAGTGCTGGGATTACAGTCATAAGCCACAGCGCCTGGCCTTCTGGGGTCCTTTTCAACAGCACCTCCCACCCCTTCGCTCTGCAGCTGATCATGGATGAACAGGATCAACAGCTGGAGATGGTGTCTGGGAGCATCCAGGTTCTGAAGCACATGTCCGGCCGCGTTGGGGAAGAGCTGGACGAGCAGGGCATGTGAGGCCAGGACCCTGGGGGTGGGCCAGGGGCTCTTGGCCGCCCTGGTGTGTCTGGGCTGTCTGGGGCTGATGCCATCCTGTTCTTGGCAGCATGCTGGATGCCTTTGCCCAAGAGATGGATCACACCCAGTCCCGCATGGACGGGGTCCTCAGGAAGTTGGCCAAAGTATCCCACATGACGAGTGGTGAGTCCCCTCGGGGGAGGGGTCAGTCCTGGTGGGGGCAGTTTGTAAGTGGTACCCTCTCCCCCTGTGACCCCTGACCTTCTCGTTCCCAGACCGCCGACAGTGGTGTGCCATCGCTGTGCTAGTGGGGGTGCTTCTCCTCGTTCTCATCTTACTTTTCTCTCTCTGACCCCAGCCCTCCCTGGCAGGCTGGTCCCTTAAGCCTGGGGAGCCACCAAGCACTTTGGAGCTGGCCTCGCCCCCTAGGAGGAGAGGGTCCCTCCTGGGTAGCTGGAGAGTAGAGGGTCCCGCCTGGGGAGTTGTCCCCATGGCTCTCCCCCAGAGCCAGTGGGACCCTTCAGGACCCTGGGCCGGAACCACTACCACTGGTCCTGTCTCAAGTGCACTTAGAGGGTGGTGGAGGCAGGGACACCTGAGACACACCCATCTCCATTTCCAGTTCTGGGACCCCAAAGCCATTTGCCCCTGTGCCTTATACATGTGCCAACCTGGAAATAAAATGTCAGCCTTTTTTATACGTATTTGTGTCGTGCGGTGTGTGTTGACTGCAAATGCGTGACCGAGCCCTGATTGGGACTTCCATTCTAAGCCACTGCTTGCACAAGTGCTCCAGTGTGTGTGTGCACGTGTGTGTGTTCCAGATTTCTTTTCTTTTCTTTTTTTTTTTGAGACAGAGTTTCACTCTTGTCACCCAGGCTGGAGTACAGTGGTGCAATCTCTGCTCACTGCAACCTCCACCTCCTGGTTTCCAGCAATTCTCCTGCCTCAGCCTCCCAAGTAGCTGGGATTAAAGGTGTGTGTCACCACACCCAGCTAATTTTTGTATTTTTAGTACAGATGGAATTTCCTCATGTTGGCCAGGTTGGTCTCAAACTCCTGACCTCAAGTGATTTGCCTGCCTCAGCCTCCCAAAGTGCTGAGATTACAGGCGTGAGCCACCGCACCCGTGCGAGTCTTTTTTTTAATGGTTTAGGTTCTCTTGATCTTTTTATTTTTATTTTTTTGAGACGGAGTCTCGCTCTGTCGCCCAGGCTGGAGTGCAATGGCGTGATCTCAGCTCACTGCAACCTCTGCTTCCTGGGTTGAAGCGGTTCTCATGCCTCAGCCTCCCAAATAGCTTTGATTACAGGAATGCTCCACCACACCCAACTAATTTTTTATTTGTAGTAGAGATGTGGTTTTGCCATGTTGGCCGGGCTGGTCTTGAATTTGAACTCCTGACCTCAAGACCAGGTGCAGTGGCTCACGCTTGTAATCCCAGCACTTTGGGAGGCCGAGGCTGGCGGATCACGAGGTCAGGAGATCGAGACCACGGTGAAACCCCGTCTCTACTAAAAATACAAAAAATTAGCCGAGCGTGGTGGCGGGCACCTGTATTCCCAGCTACTCGGAGAGGCTGAGGCAGGAGAATGGCGTGAACCCGGGAGGCGGAGCCTGCAGTGAGCCGAGATTTGCGCCACTGCACTCCAGCCTGGGCGACAGAGCGAGACTCCTTCTCAAAAAAAAAAGAACTCCTGACCTCAAATGATCCGCCTATTTCAGCCTCCCAAAGTGCTGGGATTACAGGCATGAGTCACTGTGCCTGGCGTATTTTGGGTTTGTTTGTTTGAGACAGGGTCTCTCTCTGTCTCCCAGGTCGGAGTGCAGTGGCATAATGATGGCTCACTGCAGCCTGGAACTCCTGGGCTCAAGGCAGTCTTCCACCTCAGCCTCTCAAGTAGCTGGGACCACAGGCGCATGCCACCTCGCCTGGCTATTTTATTTTTGTAGAGACAGGGTCTCCCTATATTGCCCAGGCTGGTCTCAAACTCTTGGGCTCCACTGATCCTCCTCTCTCAGCCTTCCAAAGTAATGGAATTACAGGTGTCAGCCACCGTGCCTGGCTTCTATGTTATTATTTATTTATTTATTTTGAGATGGAGTCTTGCTCTGTCACCCAGGCTGCAGTGCAGTGGCGCAATCTCGTCTCACTGCAACCTCCACCTCCCGCATTCAAGTGATTCTCCTATCTCAGCCTCCTGAGTAGCTGGGATTACAGGTGCCTGCCACCACACCTAGATAATTTTTGTATTTTTAATAGAGACATGGTTTCGCCATGTTGGCCAGGCTGGTCTTGAACTCCTGACCTCAGGTGATTGATCCACCCACCTCGGCTTCCCAAAATGCTGGGATTACAGGCATGAGCCACCGTGCCCAGCCCAGCTACTTTAATCTTGTGTTACCTTTGAGTCTATGGGGACCCACGGTGCGTCCATGGTTTTTCCTACTTGGTATAACCATTTGTCTTTTTATATTCTTGGGACCCTCTTGTTCACCCAGATATTTCCAATACCAGTTAAATTTTGTGATCTCATTTATTTTTTTTGAGACGAAGTTTTGCTCATCACCTAGGCTGGAGTGCAATGGCGCGATCTTGGCTCACCGCAACCTCCGCCTCCCGGGTTCAAGCAATTCTCCTCCCTCAGCCTCCCGAGTAGCTGAGATTACAGGCGTACACCATGACGCCCAACTAACTTTTGTATTTTTAGTAAAGATGGGGTTTTGCCATGTTGACCCAGGCTGGTCTCGAACTCCTGACCTCAGGTGACCCATCCGCCTCAGCCTCCCAAATTGCTGGCATTACAGGCATGAGCCACCGTGCCCTGCCGATCTCTTTGATGTTCTTTCTTCTAATGCATGAATGCTCTTCTGAATGCAGTGTGGAGTGTGTGTGTATGGGATGTGTTTCTGGGGCTTGGTATCAGCCACGGCACAGGCGGGCACCAAGTGAGCCAGTGATGCTGTAAAATTGACAGAGCCACAGCTCCCTTTTTTTTATTGAGATGGGATCTGACTCTGTTGCCCATGCTGGAGTGCAGTGGTGCCATCATAGCTCACTGCAGCCTTGACCTTCCCAGTTGAAGTGATTCTCCTGCCTCAGCCTCCCGAGTAGCTGGGAGTACAGGTGCATGCCACCACACCACACCCAGCTAATTAAAAGTATTTTTTCGGTCTGGGTGTGGTGGCTCATGCCTGTAATCCCAGCACTTTGGGATGCCTGTAATCCCAGCACTTTGAGAGACCAGCCTGACCAACATGGAGAAACCCCATCTCTACTAAAAATATAAAATTAGCCGAACCTGGTGCCCATGCCTGTAATCCCAGCTACTCAGGGAGGAGTATCATTTGAATGAGGCAGGAGAATCATTTGAACCCGGGAGGCGGTGGTTGCAGTGAGCCAAGATCGCGCCATGGCACTACACCCTAGCAACAAGAGCGAAACTCCGACTCAAAAAAAAAAAAGAAAAAGAAAAGGCCGGGTGCGGTGGCTCACACTTGTAATCCCAGCACTTTGGGAGGCCAAGGCGGGTGGATCACCTGAGGTCAGGAGTTCGAGCCCAGCCTGACCAACACGGTGAAACCCTGTCTTTACTAAAAATACAAAAATTAGCTGGGCATGGTGGTGGGTGCCCGTAATCCCCCAAAATTAGCCGGGCATGGTGGTGGGTGCCTGTAATCCCCACTACTTGGGGGGGGCTAAGGCAGAATGGCTTGAACCCAGGAAGCGGAGGTTGCAGTCAGCCGAGATTTCGCCACTCTAGCCTGGGTGACAGAGTGAAATTCCATCTCAAAAAAAAAAAAAAAAGTCGTGTGTGTAGGACCAGCTCATATGTTGCGTTATCTATATCTGTTGGGGTAACTTGCATGTGTGTTAGAATCGGAGGCTGTCAGTTTGCAGTCAGCAACCTGGGTCTGCTGGGCACAATGCAGGTGTGTTCCTCCCTGGGCCCCCAGTAATGAGCATGCGGCAAGGCTGTTACAAAGGCGTTTAGTTTATTCTCATCAGTGTCACTGATATTCTCATGGTTCACATTTGCCAACGCCGCTCCTCTCCTTACAGTAGTTAAATGTGCAATCTCACTCAGGGGCCCAGGGAGGGGGGGGCTCGGCCCAGGGTGGGGAAGGCGTTGGCACTTCACGTGGGCAGGGTGGGCAGCCTGTCCTGCGTGAAAGAGGTGTGGGTGAGTGGGCGGCCAGGGAAGGGGAGTTGGCAGGGGAGGGCCCCACAGTCTTTTTTCTCTGGTGGTTGGTGATTCTCCATTCAGATTCCTTCCTGGCTGCCCAGGGTGGGGGAACCATGCAGCTCAGGGCAGGGCAGGGGAGGAAGAGAAGGAAAAAGCAGCAGGCCGCCCGGGGGGAGGGGTGGAGGGTGAACGGCAGGACAAGGGGGGCACAGGGGTGACTCCTGGGGTAAGGCACAACCCTGTCTTTGGCTCTCCTGGTGAGGAGTTTCCTCCCCTGCACCCCCTGCCCGACCCTTCTCCCCATCCCCCCACCCCCCAGACCCACACACAGTCCCGGGAGCCAAGGGGCACCTCCTGGGGTCCCTGAAACAAGTGGGCTCTGCCACCCAAGCCAGTGCCGCAGGGACTCGAGGAGGGACACCCGAGGAAAAGGCAGAGAGGGGCAGGTAGGGGCCTACCCAGGACAAGGGGGTGGGGGTGAGAAGACCCCAGGCCCAGGAGCTGGCCCCTCCCCCCGCCCCAACTAAGGCCTGGAAGTGGGGGAGCACCTGCTTCCTTTCGGGGGTCTGGCTGGAGCCCCGGTCTGCCCCTCGGCCTCCGTCAGGCCCAGCCTCTTGCCAAGTGACCAGGGCATTGTGCTTTGGGGTGAACGCTGGGGTGGGGTGGCAGGCCAGGAGGCGGGGGGAGAGGAGGGGTGACTAAGGTGCTTGTGCTTTAGCTGGGGGTGTCGATATCCCCCACTCAGGCCGGCTGGGGGCTAAGGTGCCAGGCCCCAGCCAGGAAGACAGTGCCAAGACCCCAGCCAGACCCTGGCACTCATGACTGACCCCCGCAACAAGCAGATGTTAAGAGGGACTCCCCAGTGGGCCAGCGAGGCTGCTGGTCCCATCATCGGGATGGTCTCCAAATCAGATTACAAGGGTCCAGTAGGGGCTGGCCCCCACCCCATCTCCTAAAATCCCCCTGCCCCTGGAGAGACCCCTGGGAGCAGTGGGTAGCGGGGGTTGGGGAGGCAGAGGAAAGGCAGGGAGGACGAGGGCCAGAAACGCAAACAAGGATGTGGATGTGGATGGTGAAATGACACCCCGCATAGGGGGATGGAGAGTTAAAAAAGAAAAAAAACTCTCTGCCTTCACATGAAAATCTAAAACAAAAAACCACCCCCTCTGGGCGAGAACAAAAAGAGAGGAATCGTAAAAGAGAAAATTCTGCAAACAACTGCTAACAATGGAAGTGGACCCGGCCCTGCCCTGCCCTGCCCAGCCCCCAGGAGCTGGGCCCAGCCAACCAGCCAAGGCCTGGGACACCCTTAAACTATAGCCCTGTCGGGGAAGGTGGACAGGGGAGGGGGATCCCGGTCGGACCCACAGGAGCCTAGGCAGCAGCTGGGACTGGAGTCCTACCATGGAGACACACACCCACACCCACACACACACACATTCAGCCTGCCCCCCAGCCCCCCAACACCACCCTGCCTTCCAAGGGCCCCCCACCCCTGGGGACCGAGGGGGACAACAGACACAGCCCCATTGGTTTGAAAAATAAAAGGAATCTTATACTTCAATATTTCATTCGCTAAAAAAATGTTTTAAAAATTATGTACAGGGGGGTGGGGGCCAGGAGCCCTGCTGTGGGGCAGGGTGGGGGTGGGGAGATGGAGAGAGGGGCAGCAGCCCCCCAGTCTGCTCCCCTGGGTTCCAACCCAGGACCTACTGCCTCTTGTATCTTCATTTGTTTGAAAGCAAAACTTCTGCACACACACACGCACACACTCTGCCAGCCCTGGAAACCTCTCATTCTATCCTCCGAGACCCTTGGTCTGCCCCCAAGAGACCCCCCCCTCCTTTAGGACCTGCCTCTCTGAGGCCCCAGAGGACCAAAGGGGGCAACAGAGGCGGAAAAGAGGAGAAAGGGCACCGGGCACGCCACTGCCGGCCACCTTAGGTCGGTTGTGCAATTTCTCGGAGCCTGTTTCCCCAGCTATAAAATGGGTAGTCCCCACGGCCTCGCCTACCCCAGCCCCCAGGCGCAGGGATAGACGAGGGTGACAGGAAGGCGCTTTTGGAGACGTGGAAGCACTGGGAGGTGGTGGGAGGGGTCCTGAGAACCCCTGGGGCCCCCCTCAAGTCCCAATGGGCTACAGTGAGGGGCGGAGGCTGAAGAAGGCTTCCTCGAGGTGGCCCAGGGCCTGGGGAGGGGTCTTCCCAAGACCCCCAGGCCAGCCCCCTCCCCTGGTGGGCCTGGTGAGTATGGAGATGACAGCTAGGGGTTAGGTTGGGGAGCCAGAACTCCCCCACTGCACGAGTGTGTGTTAAAGGCAACACGGACCTCACGCCACCTGCCCTGCGGTCCTCTCCCGGCCCAGCTCTCGGTGGGGAAAGGGGGTGGGACAGGAGGGGCAGAGGGCCGGGAACATGCAGCACCCACCGCGGGTCCTGGGGAGGGACAGACAGTAGCTCATGACCAAGATGGCGGGTATGTGTGTGTGTTGGGAGGGGGAGTGTGTGGCCCCGCATGAGGCCGGGCGGGTTACTGCAGGGCTTCGGCTGAGGGACCCGCCTCGCCCTCATGGCTGGCGTTCTCGAAGCCATGCTCCACACCCATCATGTCCGGCTCGATCTTGCCCGTTTCACTGATGAAGGTGGTGTAGGCGTCATCCTCAGCCTTGAGCACTTTGACCTTGGGCATCCAGCTCTTACGCACGACGCGGCGGGCATTGGTGCACATGTCGGCCGCGATGGCATTCATCTCGCTCTCCTTGAAGTTGGGGGCGAAGTTCTGGCAGTAGTCTGTGGGGCAGGGTGGGTGCGGCCTTGGCACGGGGGCCAGGTGACTCCCACAAGGCCTACTCACCAGCCCCCCCACAGCATCTGCGACTCCCTCTCAAAGGGGAGACGAGTGAGGCCACACAGCCAGGACACCACACTACGTGCACCCGGCCCTACACCAGACTGAGTTCAGCCATGTGTGGGGATGTGTGGGTTTTGATGGGATGGCCCCGTGTTCTTGAAAAATTCGGATCATTTGCCAGAACTTAGTAACTGGGAGTGGCCACCTGAAAATCTAGATGCCCCCCATGACGAGTGGCTAGCACTGTCTGGCTGCCTCATCCCTTCCAGACTGCCGAGTTCGAGACCCTCCTGCCTGACACAGGCTCCCTGGCTTCCCTTCGGCACCTGCATCCCCCAACCACGAAGGAAACTCTAAGCAATCATAGCCGGTTTCCCAGCAAGGCTAGAATGAGCCCCAGCATGCTTCTCAACACTGAACTCGAGCCCTCTCTGAGAGCCAAGGCTGGGAAAAAACGTCAACCTGCGTGCCCCGGGCCCATGCCCCATCCAGCTGGGCCGACACTCACACTTGACGGCGTGGAGCACGCGGCTGTCCAGGGGCTTCCGACGGGGATCGTTGGTAGAAGAGCGGATGCCGGTGCCGCAGCTGTTGGCCAGTGTGTTCCTGGGGGCAGGGGACATGGAGGGAGTCAGTGCTCAAGTTGGTGGTTGGGGGGACATGGGGAAACCCCACCCCCCTCCCTGGGGCTCTGGCCAAGGGCCTTACCGGTCAAAGAAGGAGGCCAGGAGCCGCCGCAGTAGGACCTTGTGCCGCGTGCCTGCGCTGACGTGGCAGTTCATCAGCTGCGCCCTTGTGATGTACACGTTGGTGCCTGGTGAGAGGAAGCCGGAGGATGGCCTGCGGTGCCCCCAAACCGCCACAGCCCCCATGATGCCAGGCCTCATATCAGAACACCCCAGGCCCTCCCTGCTGGGCTCTGGGTCCCAAGAACTCACCCAGGGACCTTCTCCCCTATACCTCTACCCACCAAGGGCAGTCAGGGGAGGCTCCTTGGGGCTCCCCCAACCTCATCAGTGCTCAGGAAAGGACAGAAAGGGTGGCTTCACCATCCTCAGGGTGCCTGCTGTGTGGCCGGTCATGCCGCAAGCCTGTGTGAGGTGGGCATGCTGGCTGTCACCAGCTAGAGATGAGCCCAAGCTCCACAGGACCAACAGGGAGTGGAGGCTCACACCCAGGCACTCTGACCCGAGGACCAAACACAGTCTTCTTCTTCTCCTTTTTTTAAGAGATGAAGTCTCACTCTGTCACCCAGGCTGGAGTGCAGTGGCCACCATAGCTCACTGCAGCCTTGACCTCCTGGGCTCAAGGGATCCTCCCACCTCAGCCACCTGAGTAGCTAGGACTACAGGCATTCGCCCCCATGACTGTCCAAATTCTTAACCTAGGTAGTAGCTGGCCTTCACAGGAGCCCAGGAAGTAGCTAATTTACACATGCAGCCAAATAATAATAGCCAATACTCACCCCGACCCCTTAAGCCAGAAACCTAGAGGCCAGGCCTTGCTGTATCAGCTCCTCCATCTCACCAACGCCCCCACCCTTAGGGTGGCTGTTATCAACACTACAGCACAGATGGGAAAACTGAGGTGCTGGGGGCTCCTAACCAGCTGCCCAGCCCAGCCCAGGCCAGCTGGCTCCAAAGCTGTGGAGGGGAGAGATCTGGGGCGAGGCCGGCCCACCTGTCACCAGCTCCAGCTTCTCAGAGGGGTCGCCCTCGTCGTAGAGCTTGGGGTGGCAGCGGTTCCCAATCTGGTTGATAAGTTCAGCTGGGAGAGATGCCAGGTCTTGCCGAACCCGGATGCGATTTCGGGACTCAGGGGCTACCTGCTCCGGGAGGGCCTCCACCTTCTCGGCTGCAGGGAGAGAGTGGCGTGCAAGTGGCAAGAGGGGCAGGGGTGGCTGGGTGGTAGGGGGACAGGGCAGCACCTCACCTGTCTGGCCGACGTTCATCATGCTGTACATGGTGTACATGTTGCAGATCTGCCGGTACTGCTCATCCATGCCCTCCTCACCACCGTCCTCCTCCTCGTCCTCCTCATTGTGGTACGAGCCAGGGCTGTCGCTGGTGTAGGCGCTTGAGGTGCCTGGGCTGGTCCGCTCCGACGTGCTGGGCCCACTCACCACACCCCCTGCTGCCGCCACCCCACCGGCCGGCTGCCCTGCTCCCGCGGCCACGGCGGGCTGGGCTGCTGCCACCACTGGAGCCTGTTGGGGTGGCGGGGGCTGGTGAGGCCGGTTGGCAGCCAGGTCCGGAGTGGAGAACTTGGCCATCTTGCGGCTGCCATTGCCGCCGCCCCCGGCCTCTTTCTGGCCACTGTCCCACAGCCGCTTGGCCACGGGCATGCACTGCACGGAGTCCGACTCCTGCTGCTCCGTCTTCACCCGCGACACGAGGGGCAGCGGGGTGCTACAGGCTGGCCAGCCCGATGTCTGCGCCACGGGGCTCTGGGGCTCCGACGATGGGGCCTCCTCCGCGTGCAGGCCCTGGGAGTCGCAGCTCGGGGAGCTCACCTTGAGGAAGAACTCGGTGCCCTTCTCCATGATCTCCTGGATCTGCAGGAAGCCAGCCGTGTACATGAGCAGGAACTGGTCACCCACGTTCATGCTCAGCCGGCCCGTGTAGCAGAAGCTGAGGATCTGCTGGAAAGACTGGGGCTGCACGGCCGCCGGCAGCTCCACCACGGCGCTGCGGCTGTTGTTGAACAGGTCCCGGAAGTAGGAGCTGCTGGCAGCAAGCACAGCCCGGTGGGCCTTGAAGGCATGGCCCTTGACCACCACTGACACGTCACAGTACAGGCCCTGCAGCCGTTGCTCATTGAGGCACTCCAGGATGCTGTTGCCGAAGTTCGGGATCTCCATTTGCAGTGTCTGGGCCATGGCGGCGGCTGCACAGGGGGCAGGGAGGAATGGAGAGACAGAGACGGAGGGATGGGGTCAGGCGGCAAATGTGGGTGCTGGACTAGCCCTGTCCCCAAAGACCTCCCCTGCTGGAGGGACATCTGCACGATGGAATCTACCATGGTGCTAAACCGCACAGAGCCCTCTACCCTATCTGTCCTGGTACAGACTCACTTTTACAATATGTGGTCAAATCTGCTAAGCTAGCTGCAGACCAGGGTGGCCACACGCTATCCCTTGCAAAGAGGAGGGGACAAAGGCATACTTATTCATATATACTTGAAGAGTAACTGAATATGCTTACGTGCTTGGAAGAGTGGCTAGGACACAGTGTGCTACCTCTGAGTGCCAGCTATTGCAAGCACCAGGTACATATATGGTATCTCTGCAGGGTACTGGCATGGAAATGCCAGAAAGGCAGGGTCATCTGACTGTGCACCAGAACCAGAGTCTGCAGTGCTGGGCACATGCCCCTCAATCACTGTTAAGACCACTCAAGAAATTACGTGAGATCAGGCGCAGTGGCTCACTCACGTAATCTCAGCACTTTGGGAGGCTGAGGCAGGCAGATCACTTGAGGCCAGGAGTTCGAGACCAGCTTGGCCAAAGTGGCAAAACCCTGTCTACCAAAAATATAAAAATTAGCCAGGTAAAGTGGCGTGAGCATGTAGTCCCAGCTAATAGGGAGGCTGAGGCCAGATAATTACTTGAACCCAGAAGACAGAGGTTGCAGTGAGCCGAGATTGCGGCACTGCACTCCAGCCTGGGACATATAGTAAGACTGTCTCAAAAAAAAAAAAAAAAAAAAGGAAAAAGAAATTACAGAAGGCTGGGTGTGGTGGCTCATGCCCGTAATCCCAGCACTTTGGGAGGGCAAGTGTGGATCACTTCAGCCTAGGAGATTGAGACCAGCCTGGGCAGCATGGCGAAACCCTGCCTCTTACGAAAAATACAAAAATTAGCCCGGCGTGGTGGAGCACACCTGTGGTCCCAGCTACTAGGGCGGGTGTGGCGGGGGTGGATCTGTTGTTGAGCCCAGGAGGTCAAGGCTGCAGTGAGCTGTGATTGCGCCACTATACTCCAGCCTGGGATACAGACAGAGACACTGTCTCAAAAAAAATAAATAACTTACGTGAAAACATCTCTAGTCATCAGGGAAATTAGAAGAAAACATCACCAGGGAAATGCAAATCCTAACCACAATGAGACACCATCTCACACCCACTAGGCTGGCTAGAATCAAAAAAGTTGGTGAGGATGAGAAATCTGGAACCCTCTTCCACTGCTTGTGGGAATGTCAAATGGCACAGCCACCATGGAGAACAGTCTGACGGTTCCTCAAACGGTTAAAGAGTGTTACCATATGACCTAGCGATTCCACTCCTGGAATTTATGCCCAGGAAAAACGAAAACATTTGCCTGCATTGAAAACCTGTACACAAACGTTCACAGCAGCATTATTCACAATAGCCGAAAGGTGGAAACAATCCAAACGTCCATCTGCGGATGGATGGGCCAACTAAACGTGGTCAGTCCATACAATGGGATATTATTCAGCTATAAAAACGAAGGAAATTCTGACACATGCTACAACATGGATGTCCCTGGAAAACATTATTCCAAATGAAAGAGGCCAAACAAAAGGACCACAGATTGTATGATCCATTTATAGGAAATGTCCAGGACGGCAAATCCACGCAGACAGGAGGCAGATTAGTGGTTGCCAGGGGCTGGGAGGCGGGGAGAATGGGGGTGTGGTGAGGGAAAGCAAAGGTGTGTGGGGTTTATTCTTTATTCTTTTTTTTTTGAGGTGGAGTCTCTGTTGCCCAGGCAGGAGTGCAGTGCTACGATCTTGGCTCACTGCAACCTCTGCCTCCTAGGTTCAAGTGATTCATCCTGCCTCAGCCTCCCTGAGTAGCTGGGCTTACAGGCGCGCCCCACCACACCGGCTAATTTTTGTATTTTTTAGTAGACATGGGATTTTACCACATTGGCCAGACTGGTCTTGAACTCCTGACCTCAGGTGATCCACCTGCCTCAGCCTCCCAAAGTGCTGGGATTACAGGCATGAGCCATGACGCCCGGCTGGGGTTTATTCTTGACGTAATGAAAAATCTTCTAAAACTGACTGGTGATGGTTGTATAACTCTGTGAATATACTAAAGACCATTAACTGTACACTTTAAATGGGCAAAGTGCATGGTGTGAACATCTCAGTGAAGTTGTTAAAAAAAGAAAGGAGGAAGCTGTGAGACTGATTTCCTCTGGGCAGAAGTGGGGAGGAGACTTGCAAAGTACACTTTCAGGTCTTTTGAATTTTAAACCTGGTGGATGAAATGCCTATTTGCAAAAGTAAATAATATTTAAAAAGAAAAAAACTGTGAAATCATGCCATACATATTTAATTCAAGCAAATTAACTCAAAAGTGCCTGAGGGCAGGGAGGCGAGGAAGACATATTTTATTTTTTTGAAAGAGACAGGGTCTCATTCTGCCATCCAGGCTGGAGCTGTAGTAAGATCATAGCTCATTACGAGTCTTGAACTCTTAGGCTCAGGGGATCCTCCTGCCTCAACTTCCTGAGTAGCTGAGACTATAGGTGTGCACCACCATGCCTAGCTAATTTTTAAACTTTTTGTAGAGACAGGGTCTTGCTATGTTGCCCAGGCTGGTAGTGAACTCCTGGCCTCATGCGATCCTCCCATCTCGGCCACCAGAAATGGAAATTGATGCTGCTCAGGTAGCCCACCCCCCACACTGACCTGTGAGAGGAACAGCTTGGGGAGGTGGCGGAAGTGGGGGTGTCAATGTGTGAACTTCTGCATCGGACCCTGTACTGCCTCTTCCAGGAGGAAGAACTGGCTGTGTGGGACGTGAGAAGGCTGTCTCCCACAGTCTGGGGCAGCCATCAAAGGGCTTTAAAGGAAGGTGTGGCTTTCTACCTGACCCCACGGGTAAAGTGAGAATTATTTTATTATTTATTTATTTATTTTTGAGATGGAGTCTCGCTCTGTCGCCCAGGCTGGAGTGCAGTGGCACGATTGCGGCTCACTGCAAGCTCCGCCTCCCGGATTCACGCCATTCTCCTACCTCAGCCTCCCGAGTAGCTGGGACTACAGGTGCCCGCCACCACATCCGGCTAATTTTGTGTATTTTTAGTAGAGACGGGGTTTCACAGTGTTAGCCAGGATGGTCTCGATCTGACAACAGGTGATCCAAAGTGTTGGGATTACAGGTGTGAGCCTCTGCGCCCAGCCTTTTTTTTTTTTTAATTGAGATGGAGTCTCACTGTCGCCCAGGCTGGAGTGCTGGGATTCCAGGCTTGAGCTATCACGCCCGGCCTCCTCAGTAATTCTATAGGGTCTCTAGAGGGCAGTGGTCCTAACTGGGCAGAGTGCGAGTGAGAAGGCTTCCCTGAGTAAGACAGATCTTTCCAGAGACTCCAGATGGCCAGCAGGAGAAGGTAACAAGTACGTGTAAAGGCCCTGGCGCAGGAATGCACACCTTCCCTCCCTCCCAGTTTAGCTCTCAAGCACCTTCCATGTTTCATTAGCAACTCCACTCAGATCTGCCTCCCTGGGCTGGGCACTGAGAATACAGTGGCCACTCTCCTCCTATCTGGTAACACCCGTTCCGTCTGAAAGGGCTGCTGTGAGGAATAGAAATGGCAAGTGTTCAAAGGCTCAGAGGTGCAACCTAAGGTTGAGTCTTGGCTCCAGCACCGACCTGCTCCTCTGACCAGGAGCTGCAAATCTCTGCTTTCTCCATTTGGAAATTGAGGCTGAGGAGGTAAACCTGATTCTACAAACTCAACCTACACTTATTGTTACTGAATGATCATTCAAGAAATTACACGGAAACATTACTAGTCATCAGGGAAATGTGAATCCTAACCACAGTGAGATATCATCTCACTTACTGAGCTGCTACCCTGGCAGGCCACAAGCAAGACACGGGCCCTGCCCCTTGCAACACCCAGGTGAATGGAGGAACCAACTCACAACTTCTATGAGCTCCCCGAATCCTCTTAGCAAGACTTCAGGGCTTGTTTCATACTCCCCTTGCAAAGCTGGAAAAACTGAGGTCATGTGGAAATTAAGGACTGTCCTGAGGTCATCTAAAAATTCATTCACCAGGTTCAAAATTCAAAAGATATGTCCTGAAGGGCGGGATGACTCAAGCCTGTAATCTCGGCACTTTTTTTTTTTTTTTTTAAGACAGAGTCTTGCTCTGTTACCCAGGCTGGAGTGCAGTGGCGCCATCTCGGCTCACTGCAACCTCCGCCTCCCAGGTTCAAGTGATTCTCAGCCTCCTGAGTAGCTGGGCCTACAGGCGTGTGCCACCATGTTCGGCTAATTTTTGTACTTTTAGTAGAGATGTGGTTTCACCATATAGGCCAGGCTGGTCTTTAACTACTGACCTCAAATGATCCACCCGCCTTGGCCTCCCAAAGTGCTAGGATTACAGGCATGAGCCACCACACCTAGCCAATCCCAGCACTTTGGGAGGCCGAGTCAGGCGGATCACCTGAGGTCGGGAGTTCAACACCAGCCTGGCAAACATGGTGAAACTCCGTCTTTATTAAAAATACAAAAATTAGCTGGGTGTGGTGGCAGGTGCCTGTAATCCCAGCTACTCGGGAGGCTGAGGCAGGAAAATCACTTGAACCTGAGAGGGTGGAGGTTGCAGTGAGTCAAGATCGTGCCATTGCACTCTAGCCTGGGCAACAGAGAGAGACTATGTCTCAAAACAAAAACAAACAAAAAAACCCAAGATACGTCCTGAGGTATCTGCTGCCCCTACCACTTATATGCAAAAAGTGGTAAGGCCGAGATTCAAACCAGGGTCTGCCTAGGCACCACAGCCTGTGACTTCCCTTGCTTGTATCTTCCTTCCTCTTCCCCTCCTCAAAATCACTGCCACCATCCTACAAAAACACAAACAAAACAAAACAAAACAAAACCCCAAAACATCCTTAGGGCAATCAGAGGGTGGAGGCAGGATCTAGGAATCCCAGTTACAAGGCAACAAAAATCTCCTCCCAGGAGCTCAAACTCAGAGCTGAATGGGCCAGGAGCTGGCCACTCTGCATGAAGAGGCAGGAGAAACAGGCACCATGTTGGGGGGCAAAGGACAGAACCCAGAGAGCCTACTTCGGGGGTCCTGGTAACCCTGAACCACCCCCCTGGGCAGCCAAATTAAAGCCACCCCGGTACTGGGGCCCAAATGACAAAGACCAAGATGGTCAAGGGAAGAGGCTGGCATCCCAGTTCCCAGAGGGGTGCTCCAAGCTCATTCCCCAGGGAGGAGGACAAAGACAGGACAGGTGTGCAGTGCAGCCAAAACCGTGCATCTGCCTGTGCCTCAGTTTATTCATCTGTAAAATGGGCTGTTCATCTAACCCATCCTGATGAACTGCATCCTCCTTTGTGGGAGGTGCTGGGGACACGGCCCTAAAAGGACCAGCTGTGCTTATGTGGAGCTGTCTAGTGAGGAGACACGGGGGATGATTTAATTACAGTTGGGGTGGGTATGTCAACCGAGCAGATGGCCTTGGTGGTAGGGACCATTAAAGGTTGAGCAACAGCCAGGACAGAGATAACACTTCTGGGCTGGAAGGTATCAGGTGTGGTCCAGGGACCCAAAGAAAGCTGGTGTAGCTGGAGGGCGATGCAGCAGGGACAGGGCTGCCAGGAAGGGTATGGGACAGGTGGGGTCCTGGCCTAGGGAGTGTGGACATCTTTGAAAGTGAGCCCCAGGGTCAAGGCAGCATTTTAAGAGTTATATGTACAGGCCAGGTGCTGTGGCTCACGCCTGTAATCCCACCACATTGGGAGGCTGAGGCGGGCGGATCACCTGAGGTCAGGAGGTCGAGACCAGCCTGGCCAACATGGTGAAACCCCGTCTCTACTAAAAATACAAAAATTAGCCGGGTGTGGTGGTGCACATCTGTAGTTCCAGCTACTCAGGACGCTGAGGCACGAGAATCACTTGAACTTGGGAGGTGGAGGTTGCAGTGAGCTGAGATCGAGCCACTGCACTCCAGCCTGGGCAACAGAGTAATACTCCATCTCAAAAAAAAAAAAAAAGAAAAGAAAAAAGAGTTGTATGTACAGTTAACCCCTCCAAGGGCACTGTCAGCTCAATGAAGGCAAACATTCTGGCTGGTTTTATTCAAGATTAGTTCTTTAGAATGAAATAGATGCTCAGTAAATATTTGTAAATGTGTTAAAGAACAGTGCAGAGGCTGGGCACGGTGGCTCACGCCTGTAATCACAGCACTCTGGGAGGCAGAAGCAGGAGGATCCCCTGAAGCCAGGGGTTCAAGACCAGTCTGGGCAACATAGCGAGACCCGTCTCTACAAAAAATTTAAAAATTAGTGGGGCTTGGTGGCTTGCACCTGTAGTCCCAGCTACTTGGGAGGCTCAGGTGGGAGGATCACTTGAGCCAAAAAGTTAGAGGCTGCAGTGAGTGATGATTGTGCCACTGTATTTTAGCCTGGGTCATAGGGCAAGACCCTGTCTCTAAAAAAAAAAAAAACAAAAAGCAAAAACAAAAAACCACATCCCCCGACCCCACTACCCCACCAAAACCAACCAACCAACCAACCAACCAAACAAACAAAACAGTGCAGAATGGGCACAGGACTGCTTCAAGGTGACCTTACCAAGCACCCGGCACCAGCCACAGGTAATTTTTTTTTGTTTTTAAAGACAGGGTCTCACTGTGTTGTCCAGGCTGGTCTTGAATGCCCCCATTTGGCAATGGAGACTGAAAGGTTATGGGGATAACAGGAGGCAACAGAGATGTGGGGGTTGGGAAGGTGGCCCAGGTCCCCTCCTGAGAATGAGAGCCAACCTAATGCTCAGACTGGGGTCCCCCATACCTTGTGAACCTCAGCTTCAGAGCCCAGCACCCCAGCACCCAGGGCTTTGGAGCCTTTGTTTAGCAATTGGTCCAAACAGCTCAGCCAATTAGCGCACGGGAACTCTCCCTCCCTCCATGCTGCTGGGGACGAGCAGAGTGGGACGACAGGTCTGTGAGCCACAGTGACCTGAATGCTGTTCCGTCTAGTTCCCCAGTGGCCCCCGCACAGAGTGGACAGGGGTGAGCTGCAGTGTGGGCCAGAGCAGACCCATCTCTGGGAACCCCTCTATCCCTGTGATTGGCCCAATCCGGTCCAACAGACTCAGGAGAAAAACTACATAGGCCTCTGCAAGAAGCCCTCACCAACGCTAGACCCAGGAAGGGAGCTAGCATGACTGGACTCTCAGAGGAAACGGGTCTCTCGCTGGTAGGTCCCTGGCAGGGTCACCTGCTGGCTGAAGCAGGGGTGGGACGGAGTCGAGGGTTGAGGTCTCTAAACCACCTAATGGTTCTAGTCCCCACCAAATCCCCACCTAAGTCAGGCTCAAACACACTGCCTGGTCCCCCTCTACTGCGGTGAGGCCTTTGCCCAAGCTGTGCACCCTGCCCGGAATACCCTCTTCCTCCACCCTCAGCTACTCACTTCTCCAGGCTAGAGAAGATGTCCCCCTCCTGCCCCACCCCAGCCACAGTGCCCTTAAGTTTACCTCTGAGGAAACTAAGTCCCACTTGACTATAAACTCCCCAAGGGCAGAAAACCGTATCAGAATCATCTCTCCTTAAAATTCAGCATATCAGCACCCCTGAGGGTATGGGGGACAAGGGCAGGAGGCCACAGGGCAGCTGGGACCTTCCTGGCCAGGAGAGTGCTTAGTCCTGGCCCCGGGCATGAGCAGATCTTCTGGTGAGACCCAAGGGCACAGCACACGGTTTCCATGACTTCCCAACAACTACTCAATAAATATTTGCCAGGTCCCTGCCTGGGCAGGCCACAATGGTGACAAAGTAGCCCTGCCTCTGGAGCTCACAGTCCAGCAGGAGACAGGGCCATTCATCCTTGGTCACACAGATCAATGTGCTACACACCGGGGTGCCTGACCTTGCCCAGAAGGGGTGACACTGGAGCTGAGATCTAGGAAGGGCAGTAATGGATGGGGAGTGTGGCCCTTCCAGAAAGGGTTTTCACCTCCAGGGGACTGGGCTCAGTCTCAGGGCTCTGCTATGGACAAGGTATGTCCCTCCAAATTCATAGACTGAAACTCTAAGCCCCAATGTGCTGTATCTGGAGATAAGACCTTTGGGAGCTAATTAAGGTTAATTGAGGTCATAAGGGTGGTATTAAGAAGGCAGCTGTCTGCAAGCCACGAAGAGAGCCCTCATCAGAACCTGACCACGCTGGCACTCTCATCTCAGACTGCCACCCCCAGCACTCTGAAATATAAATGTCTGTTGTTTAAGCCACCCAGTCTGTGATATTTTGTTGTGTGGCAGCTTGAGCTGACTAAGACAGGCCTGAAGCACCATCTATTCACTGATGCCTCCCCCACTGGAGTCTTTGGCCCGGACTTCCCTGTGAATGCCAGACTCGCACACACCCCAGACACCTCCACTCAACACTTTCAGGACCTGGCTCCAGTCCTTCCCAAAACCTGTGAATGCCGTAGCTTCACCAGCTCCGGCCCTCCTCATTCAGATCCTTGGATTCATCTTCAACTCCTTCAAAACCACTTTGTACTACCTTGGCCCCAAGTGACACTGCCTGGGCCCCTACAATGCTTTATTGGGGCCCCTGGCAGTCTGGCCCTGCTTGCTCTCGGACCTACTAGAATGGGAATGGGACAGCCATAGCTCTTCACACTCTCCCTGGTAACATAAAGCCCTTTCTCTACTCTTTTGTTTTTGGAGACAGGACCTTGCTCTGTCACCCAGGCTGCAGTACAGTGGCACCATCATAGCTCACTTCATCCTCAAACTCCCGGGCTCAAGCAATCCTCCCACCTCAGCTTCCCAAATAGCTAGGACCACAGGAGCTACATCCAGCTAATTTTTTTTCTTTTTCTTTTTTTTTTTGAGGCAGAGTCTCGCTCTGTCGCCCAGGCTGGAGTGCAGTGATGGGATCTTGGCTCACTGCAAAAATCATTCAAGTGATTCTCCTGTCTCAGCCTCCTGAGTAGCTGGGATTAAAGGTAACCACCACCATGCCTGGCTAATTTTTCTATTTTTAGTAGAGATGGGGTTTCACCATGTTGGCCAGGCTGGTCTTGAACTTCTGACCTCAAGTGATCCGCCCACCTCCGAAAGTGCTGGGATTACAGGCATGAGCCACGGCGCCGGGCCCATCCAGTTAATTAAAACAAAACAAACAAACAAACAAACAAACATATATATATATTTTTTGGTAGAGACGTGATCTCACTATATTGCCTGGGCTGGTCTCCAACTCCCAGCTGAGTGGTCCTCCTGCCACAGTCTCACAAAACACAGCGATTACAGGCATGAGCCACTGCGTCTGACCAACAAAGCCCTTCCCGACACTAACTCCTTAGCTTGATTCTCCCTGCTTGACTTATCCTTCTTGGGAGTTCCTATGATTTATTTAGCAAGCTGGGTATTTTTCTTTTTCTAAAAATAATTATTTTATTTGTGCATTTTTTAGTAATAGAGATGAGGTCTCCCTAATGTTGCCCAGGCTGGTCTCAAACTCCTGGGCTCAAGTGATCCTCCTGCCTTGGCCTCCCAAAGTGCTGGGATTACAGGTGCGAGCCACCACCCCCGCCAAACTGGGCATTTTTGGGGGCTTCATGTCAGTTTCCCTGGGGCAGGGAGTTTGCCTGTGTAGACCCCTGTTGTGTCCTCTCCCCTAGGACCTGGCCAGGTACACAGTGGGTGCTCACAGTCCTTTGTGGAAAGAATGAACAAAGAATTACTTCCATTCCTCCTAATCTAACTCCCTGTTTTGTTCCACATCAACGTGGCTCAAACACGAATAGGGCTCACAAGCATTATCTGTGGCTGGGCAGACAGATGACCTCCTCTGACAGTCGCCAAGGTGGGTAGCCAGCAGTCAGGGGCCTACTGAGACCTGGGTGTTACCTGACGAATTGCTCACATTGCCGGTGGATCCTGCCATCTGCAGGAAGGGGGCTGGCAGGATGATTCCTGGGAGTAGTAACTGCCAGCTCTTAGGGAAGAGAGCCAGCAGGGGCCTGTGAGAGACTGTCAAAGGCACAGTCCTTTCCTGATATCTTTCCAGGGAAGCTGTGACATGGCCGTCGAGAGATGCTATGGTCTGAATGTTTGCCTCTCCCCAAAATTCACATGCTAAAGCCTATCTCCAATGTAGTGGTATTAAGAAGTGGGGCTGGCCGGGCGCAGTGACTCACGCCTATAACCCCAGCACTTTGGGAGGCCGAGAAGGGTGGATCACGAGGTCAGGAGATAGAGACCATCCTGACTAACACGGTGAAACCCCGTCTCTACTAAAAATACAAAAAATTAGCCGGGCACAGTGGTACGTGCCTGTAATCCTAGCTACTCGGGAGGCTGAGGCAGGAGAATCGCTTGAACTCGGGAGGCAGAGGTTGAAGTGAGCCGAGATCGCGTCAATGCACTCCAGCCTGGCGACAGAGCAAGACTCCATCTAAAAAAAAAAAAGTTAGGCCTTTCAGCCAGGTATGGTGGTTCATGCCTGTAATCCCAGCACTTTGGGAGGCTGAGGTGGGCAGATCACCTGAGGTCAGGAGTTGGAGACTAGCCTGGCCAATATGGTGAAACCCCATCTCTGCTAAAAATACAAAAATTAGCTGGGCGCAGTGGTGCACGCCTGTAATCCCAGCTATTCGGGAGGCTGAGGCAGAATTGCTTGAACCTAGGAGGCGGAAGTTGCAGCAAGCCAAGATCACGCCACTGCACTCTAGCCTGGGCAACAGAGCAAGACTCCATCTCAAAATAAAAAAGTTGTCGATCAAAAATTTAAAAAGGGCTGGGCGCAGTGGCTCACGCCTGTAATCCCAGCACTTTGGGAGGTGGAGACGGGTGGATTACCTGAGGTCAGGAGTTCGAGATCAGTCTGGGCAACACAGTGAAACCCTGTCTCTACTAAAAATACAAAATTAGCCTGGCGTGGTGACACATGCCTGTAATCCCAGCTACTCGGGAGGCTGAGGCAGGAGAATCATTCGAACCTGGGAGGCGGAGGATGTGGTGAGCCAAGATCGCGCCATTGCACTCCAGCCTGGGCAACAAGAGTAAATCTCCATCTCACCAAAAAAAAAAAAAAAAAATTAAAAAGAAAAAAAAAAAAGTGGGGCCTTCGGGAGGTGATTCAGTCAGGAGGGCTCTGTCCTCATGAATACGAACTGTGCCCATATAAAAGAGGGGGAGCTTGTTTGTCCTTGCCACCCTGTGCAGATACCTAAAAGGTGCTATCTATGAGACGGGCCCTCATTAGACACGGAATCTGCTGGCACCGTGATATGGGACTTCCCACCCTCTACAACTATGAGCTACAACATCTCTGTTGTTTATCAATGGCCCAGTCTGTTTTGTTTTTTGCGACAGGGTCTTGCTCTGTCACCCAGGCTGAAGTGTAGTGGTGCAATCTTGGATCACTATAGCGTCAAACTCCTGGGCTCAAGTTATCCTCTCACCTCAGCCTCCTGAGTAGCTGGGACTAGGGATGTGTGCCACCACGCCTGGCTAATTAAAACAATTTTTTGTAAAGACGAGAGACATATGTTCTTAGGATCTCCTGAGGGCTGTGTCACGGGTGAAAAACAAATTAAAATTAAATTTTTTTGTAAAGATGTGGTCTCACTATGTTGCCCAGGCTGGTCTCGAACTCCTGGGCTCAAGCAATCCTCCCATCTCAGCCTCCTAAATGCTGAGGTTAGAGGCATGAGCAATGTGCCTGACTTCCAGTCTAAGGTATTTTATTACAGCAGCCCAGATGGGCTAAGACCTACAAGCCAGTTATGGGAGACCAGCAACTCCAAGTGTAACAAGAAACAAAGGCCCCAGAGAGCCCCACAGTCCTTCATGCAGCTCAGCAGCATGTGGCTGGATCCTGGTAGCTACTCAGGTTGCCTCCCTGACCCAGAACCACGAAGACCCCTCTGTAGGGGCTGAATGTGAAGGCATTCCAGGAAAACGGTCAGTGAAGAACAAACTGTTCAGCTGGGGGCGGTGACTGACACCTGTAATCCCAGAACTTTGGGAGGCTGAGGCAGGAAGACGCTTGAAGCCGGGAGTTTGAGACCAGCCTGGGCAATACAGCAAGACCTCATCTTGCAGCAGTAGTTTTTTTTCTTTTCTTTTTCTTTTTTGTTGAGACAGTCTTCCTCTGTCACCCAGGCTGGAGTACAGTGGCGTGATTTCGGCTAACTGCAACCTCCGCCTCCTGGGTTCAAGCAATTCTCATGCCTCCGCCTCCTGAGTAGCTGGGATTACAGGCACACACCACCATGCCTGGCTAATTTTTGTATTTTTAGTAGAGACTGGGTTTCTCCATGTTGGCCAGGCTGGTCTCAAACTCCTGGCCTCAAGTGATGCGCCCACCTCAGCCTCCCAAAGAGCTGGGATTACAGGCGTGAGCCACTGCACCTGGCCTGTATTTTTTTCTTATACAAGCATAGATTTAATTCGTTATCTTTTTCCCTGAATGACTGTCGTTAAATCCATGGTGGCAATAGGATTAGTAACAGTGTCTCCTACTCAAGCCTCACTGACTGTGCCCATACCTGGCCAGGGCTCAGACAGGCTTTCACTTACTCTTCTTTATGGTTTCTGAGGAAGACATGAGACTGCCTGCCATTTCATGGATGGGAACGAGGCCCAGAGAGGTGAAGCCAGAGGCGGGGAACATGTAGCTGATGAATGGCAGGCACAGGTTTATACCCAGGCCATCTGGCTTCCGAATCAGGCAAAAATGTGAGGCAGCTGTGACTAGACCCATTTCACGGGTGGGAAAACTGGTGTTCAGAGAAGCAAGGCAGAGACCAGATGGGAACCCTGGACTGGCCGAGTCCAGAGCTGCGGCTCTTTACCTGAGCTACTGGATGTGTCCTCTCCAAAAACAGGGTCTTCTGCCTGTCTGAGGACCTCCACCTCAGGGTCTGGGGTGCCCTCTCTCTAATCCCCAAGGAAGGCCTTCTTCATTCTTCCTTTCCCAATCCTCCCATCTGCAGCTATTCTCTAGCCCTTCCTCCCTGCAACCACCATCTCCGGGAATGAGCAGTCTCCGCGTGCTGCCTCTCCCTCCTCCCTCCTCCCACTCGCTCCTCCTCGCAGCCCTCGGCAATCTGGCCTCCCTTTGCAGGCAGCAGCTCCAGCTCCTTGGAGAGCCTGGCAGAAGCTCTGCCTCTGTCCTCATGGAGCTCGCAGCCTGCCCGCTCCCTCCCCACCAACTCCAACCACAAGCCCACCCTTTGGAGTTACATCCCACTCCCTGTGTGTAATCAGATCATACCCAAAAGACAGGGCAGCGGTGGCAACCAAGGGTGGAGGGAACAACAGTAAGTGCAAAGGCCCTGAGGTGACCCTGGTGCTGCTAACACAAAGGAGGCTGGAGGGATGGGGATCATCCTGGGAGAGGGGCCTGCTGGGCTGTGCTAGGAAACCACACAGGGCCTAAGATTTTGAATCCTACTATTGTACTAGACTCAAATCCCTTATGGAGCTTGTCACTCAGAATTACCCTCAATAGTGCTCACCCCCCATATCAGTCTCCCATCTAGAAAATGGGCTGACAGCAGCAGCCATCTCACAAGGCTATTTCAAGGATTAAACAACCAAAGAACACAGGCCGATCGGCGCTCGCCCCGTAGTCGGTGCTCATGAATGCCAGCTGCTGTTAGTCGTATCCCCTGGCCCCGTGCTGGGCCACAAACTCCCTGGGAGTAGAAGACATCTTATGCCTCTCACCATCTCCCAGACCTTGCACATTTCATGGGATTAACAGGCAGTGCTCGCTGGGGTTTTCCCCAGAGCCTTTACAGCACTGTCCAATCACACCCCAGACGCCAACCTCTCCCGCAAACCTCATGATAACCAGACAGTGGAGATTCCCCACCCGGTCACTGCATTTGCGTCAATCATTCTTTGTAGTGGGGGCTGCCCTGCACACTGTCTGATGTTGAACCTCATCCCTGGCCTATAGACCCGCTAGATGCCAGCAGAACCCCCACCCCCGGCAGGGACAACCAAAAACGTCCCCAGACATTCCCCAAGTGTCCCCAGGAGGAAGTAGGACTGTCCCCAGTTGCGAATCACAACAGTATAGTTGTGCCCACTTGTCATTCCTTATCAGAGGAGGACACTGAGGCTCAGAGGTAAAGACCTTTGCCCAGAGTCCCATGGCTGAGACAGGGGTGGTGCTAAAGTGTGAAATTTCACTCTCCACTAGACCATGTCTGCTCACCCTTACCTACCCTCTCCCTTTGCTCGATTTAGAAAACACGAACTGGACACAGTCAAAGCCCTCAGAGAAGACGCACAGGTCTCTAAGAACTGAGACCTTCGCCAAGGAGGCAGCACATGAGAAGGCTGGAGCAACATGACCACAACCACACACAGATCACAACCTAAGACACGTCACCTCTGCCGGCTCGGCTGGTCCTCACCCCACCTAATGTGCAAGCAGGCCCAGTCCCACCTCCCGGCCCCACCTCATGCAGCCCAGAGGGTTCTCTAGGGGAAGGGAGTAGTGGCCGAGGGGACTGAGGAGCAAATGCAGAGATGAGGAACATGAAAGTGGCTGGAAGGCGGCACAGGGGTGGTAGCCAGACCACTTTGAAGCTTGTGTGAAGGAAGGACTCGGGTGCCTCAGTTGCCTTGTGTGTCAAATGATGACAGCAGACAGGACCTGCTAGTCATGGGCTTAAATGAGTTCGAGTGTGTACAAGTGCTGAGAGCAACCTAGGAGGAGAAACGAGGGGCACGGAGGATCCGAGAGAGGACGCAGAGTGGCATGAACACTGACTCATGTTTTCCAGCCTCGGTGCCCCACCAAGCCTGACGGGATCCCTCTCTCCACACAGGCTCTGGCAATGACATTGATGAAATCTAGGGTCAGACAATGTTGGGCCAACCCCCAACTCTCTCCAAACCCCAGGGCCTCCAGGCAGACTCCTTCAATAGATCCTGTAAGGCTGACCAAAACTCACATCTCCTCAAAGCCCAGCTCAAGAACCTGCTGGGGCTCCCTGCTGCCCGGCCAGGAGGCCAGATTTTTTAAATACCCTGGATACAGGCCAAGGGGTTCTGAACTTCCATCTGGGGGTGATGGGCAGATCCAAGAGACCCAGAGACAGGGCTTCACTTTCTTGTGAATGGTACTAAGAGTCTCTGTCTCCACAGTAGGGTCATCCCCCCACTCCTTCCCTCACGAAGACAAAATGTTTAGAGCACTCAGAAGAAGACTAGTACATACTCAAGAAAAGCTGTGAATGTGCTGTCCCCTGAGCCTAGAACACTGATCCCTCCCTGCGCCCCAGCACCACCCACCCCTTAGCTAATATTATTATTCAGATCTTAGCTCTCCCGGAATACTTCCGGCCACCCATCGAAACCTCCCCATCCCCTCATGGCTCACGATGACTTCACTTTGCTACATCATCTTTGTAAACACAGAGGTATGTGAAATTATCTTGATCCTTTGCTTGTGAAAGTTTGGTCGCTTGAGAGCTAGCTGCTCCGGATCTGTTACTCCGGGATGCTTCCCCAGCCCCCAGTGGGGAGTCGGCACCCAGCAGTGAAATAAAACTGTCTCAATGGGCTGCCTACTTGTTGCACTTGCCCCCACAGAGTCTGTGCATGCTAAGTTCTCACCGAAAAGCAGTTATTACTGGTGCCTTCTCCTCCAGCTCTAGGCACAAACCAGAGCTGCCCAAGGCACTGCCTGTCCCCCACCTACCAGGGCCAACTCCCAACAGTCTCAGCTAAGTGACTGGATGGTACCCCCAACCCCCTATCCCTGGTACCCAACCCAGCTTAGGTCCAGCAGGACCCAGTCTGTGCTGAAGCAGACCTGCAGCAATCCTGGCCCAACCAGCCAGGAAGGATGGTTCAGTCTCTTTTTGCGGGGCTGCTGGCCCAGTTCCTACTCCTCCTAGAACCAAGTGGCTGGCCAGACAGGCAAGAAGGGCAGGGCCCAGGTTGGAGGGTGTCCTGGGAACTATAGGGAGACTGGGGAGAATTAGGGTGACAACCCATCATTAAACCCAGAAGAACTGGCTGACACCACTTGACCCAGCAGTTTGTGGCTCCTGCCTCAGGTGCTGAGGATCCCAAATCAAAGTCCCAAGGACACCCTGGTAACAGCCTTGCAATTAGCCCAGAAAGGAACAAAAGCTGCTGCTATCCAACTGGGGGCCAAAGTGGGGCAAAAACAGTCTAGGCAAGCAAAGTCAAGTCCAGCCCTGGTGGTGCCAGGCCTCTTCAGCTTCCCACGGCCAGCCCACAGCTCCATGACTCCTGACCTCTTGGCTCCCAGGAGGGAAATGTGGAAGAAGGGGTGACCAGTCCTCTGAGAAAGATACCTCCACTGTTCCATTCCCCGGGGACACCATGGAAACTCAGTCTGTCCCAAAGGGGATTAACCCATCCCTCGGGGTGGGCAGAAGGGAAGGCCTGGACGGAGGAGAATGCCTGCCAGGGAATCCAGAACGAGGAGCTCCTTCAGTCAACCTCCTGGAAGGTCACTTGAGTGACTATGGATTTGGGCTGAGGGTCAGACAATCCCAGTTCAGCCACTGTCTGCTCATGTGACCTGAGACAAGCCACACCACCCCGAGCCTCAGCTTCCTCGTCTGGACCACAGAGAAGGCCTAAGTTGACCCGGTGGTGGTGAGCCATCAATGAGCTCATCCGACCAGTGAGGTCGGCACAGGGCCTGGCCCAGGACGAGCGCCCCAGAGGTAGATCCCTGGGCCAGGGTGTGAGTGCCTGATTTGATCCCCTTAACTCTTCTCTGTGCCCTGCCTTCACCCCATCGGGAGCCTCCAAACCACCATCAAGAGTTTTACATGCTCACCCCCTTTAATTCTTCACCCCCAGGGAGGTGGCACACAGAACTCAGGCTCAAGGAGTTGGTGCCTGGGAGGCCATGGGACTAATATATATGATGGTTGCTGTGAGGTCCCATTCACTAGGCTTGAACCACCAGCTTCTGGCCACAAAAGGTAGAGAAAGAATGCAGGATCCTAAAATACCCAGGTAACGTCTACTGGGCTGCCTCCCCGTAGATATATAAGGTGGGGGTGGGCGAGGGCCACCTTGTGATCAACAAGATGCCTAAGCTAGGTGTTCCAGACTGTCTCCAGCTGCCCACACAAACACCCACTGGCCAGCGCCTTTGAATAGTTGGCAGAGGCTTGCCCAAGGGGTAAGGTCAGGACTCTAGAGGCTTCAGGGATGAGGTGTGAGAAAGAGGGAACCCCTTGGATGTGACCCTGAACACTTGGAGTTGGGGGCGGTGGGGGGCGCATCTTAGTATATACCTTCTGGTCACACCAGCTTTTCCTGACCTGCCCCCACATCCCCCCTAGCCTAGCCCAAAGGCTCTGCTCTCTCGACTCCCAAAACTCCTACAGCAGTCCCTCACCTTACCTGATCGCCCCCACATCTAGCCTCCCCCTCCCCACATCTGAGTCCTGACCTCAAGTGACCCCCGGAAAACATCTCTGGGATCTCCTATCCGCCCCAACCCGAACTAACTCCGCCCACACCCACCGTGCCCCACTTCCTGGGCTTCTCCTCAGCCGCCCCCAGGCCTGTAACTTGACCCACCCACCTCCTCCAGCGCCCAGGCGGTACCTGCAGGCCCGGCCCCTCCCCGCCCCCCTCCGGCCGCGCCGCTCTCCTCTCCTCCCCCACTCGGCCTGGCCGGAGCCCGACTCCTCCTCCCCCTCCCCCTCCGGCATCCAAGGGAGCCTCCTCACTTTTCCGCCTCGGACCCTCCAACTTGCCCGGATCCCTGGTACCTGCCCCGGCCCGACCTGGCCCCCTCCCTCGCTGGGAGCTGGGGGAGCGGTCCAGGTACGATCCTGCCGCCCCCAAGCCCCGAGGCTCGAGCTGGACGCTCAAGGCCGCCCGCGGTAGCTCGGCCTCCACACACTCGCCTGCCCGGGCACGGGGCAGGCTGCGGGCCCGGCTCCTCCTCGGTCAGAGAAAGCACCCAGGCCCTCCCCACTCAGCCCTCGGGCCGCCCCGGCTGGAGGAGGCCGGAACCGGGCCTGACGGGGGCCGCCTCACCTGCGCCGTGGCCGCGCTCCGGGGGGTCCCGGCGGGCTCCGCAGCGGCGGCTGGGGCCGGGCCTGGGCCCGGGGCGCGCCCCGCTGCGCCGGGGCCTCGGCCTCCGCCTCCGCGGCCTCCGCGGCCTCCGCCTCAGCAGCAGCGGCAGCCGCGGCGGCCATTCATTGTGGGCCAGGCCGCCCCAGCCGAGCGCCGAGCGAGCGCAAGCCGCGCCGCCGCCGCAGCCAGGCCAGGGAGGAGCGGCCCCGGCCCCGCCCGCGCACCGCCCTCAGGCCCCGCCCTCCAGGCGAGGCCAGCCGAGCTCCGAGCGCGCCCCTTCTAACCGGCTCCGTCTCCTCTCTATGCCCCTGGGGGATCCTCGCCAGTACGTCGGCTGAGCTCGATGGTTCGAATCCCGACCCCGCCACCTTCTAGTCCCGCGACCTTGGGCAAGTCGCTCTACCTTTCCGAACTTTAGTTTCCTGTAAAACAAAAACAATAATGACGGCTGTTTATTGTGGCAGGCACTGTGTTACATTCTTTATGGGAATTAGCTCGTTTAAACTACACTAACATTTTTTAGTGGGAACTGTTACAGACACACTATAGAAAATAAAGGCAGCTGGGCGCGGTGGCTCACGCCTGTAATCCCAGCACTTTGGGAGACCGAGGTGGGTGGATCGCCTGAGGTCAGGAGTTCGAAACCAGCCTGGCCAATATGGTGAAACTCTGTCTCTACTAAAAATACAAAAATTAGCCGGGCGTGATGGCATGCGCTTGTAATCCCAGCTACTCGGGAGACTGAGGCAGGAGAATCGCTTGCACCCGGGAGGCGGTGGTTGCAGTGAGCCGAGATCATGCCACTGCACTCCAGCCTGGGCGAGGCTCCGTCTCAAAAAAAAAAAAAAAAAAAAAAGAAAGAAAGAAGAAAAGGAGGCACAGAGAAATGAAGAAAGCTGGTGAAGATCATCACATAGCAAGGAAGTGATGGCGGGTGCCAGGATTTAAACACAGGCTCAAAAGCGACAATAAGAGCTAAGACTTTTATGATGCTTACCGGATGCCAGGTTCTGTTAGCATTTTACCTGCACTAACTCGTTTACTTCTCACTACAACCCAGTAACAAATGGTAAAAAAGTTCTGCCCATTTTGCAAAAGCGGTAACTTAAGTTCAGAGTTAACAAGTCGCAGGGCGAGCTGAGACTGGAACCCAGGTAGCCGGGACCACTTCGCTGTCCTGCCTTCATACACTGGTTAGAACTTTACCGAGCGCTTACAATGTTAGAGTGGCTCTTTGCACGCTTTCCAGGAATCTGTCATTTAATCTTTGCTCTATCTGAGAAACCACGATTCTTATTTAATAGGTAAGAAAAGTGAAGCCCCGGGAGTAACCTGCCCAGAGCATGTGATGGGACTGAGATTCAAACCCGGTAAATCCAACTCCAGAGCCTGAGTTATTCCTGCAAGGTGCTCTGAAAGAATGTGTATATAGCACCCAGAACACAGAAGAGGACCAATAAGTGTTGGGTTTCTCCGCTTACCGCCCCTTTTCTGAGCCACAACTTCCTCATCTGTGAAATGGGACTAGTGACGTGTCCTCTCCCAGGGGATCCACTGTGATTAAAACCCCCCGGAACAGCACGATCAGCGCGCTTCCTTTATGGCGTTCATTTTGATCCCGGCCGCCAACCGTACGTTTCCTCATTGACTGGCCAACCACTATCATGTGACTCGCCCACCCACTGTGCCAATATGGCGGCGCCCAAGTCCAAATTCGGGAAACGTGCACCTTGACTAATTCGGTTTTCTGTGGCTACGAGAGCGGGTGAGGAGGGGCTGGGCAGCGCGGGGAGAGATTCGGACTCGGGGCGGGCCTGCACGAGGGCATCGGCTCCACAGGGACCAGTCATCCCCAAAACGAGGGGATATCAGCTTACCGAGGCCGCAGGTCTTCCTAGTCCCCACCTCATAGATACGTAGGACAGCCCCGGGCCCAGAATGCGGCTCTTTGACCCTCTCTATGCCCTTCCCCGCCACCCGAACCAGGCTTGGCAGGCAGAGGCGCCAGCGGATGTCTCATGCAAGGATCGTCCATGTGGCTAAGCCTCACTTTCCGCCGCGCCCGTGTGCTCTGTAGAGTCCAGTTTTTCGAGTGGCAGTCCCCAGGGCTGCCGAATCCAGCAGCGATGGAGAACGGCACCGGGCCCTACGGAAAAGAACGCCCACGTGAAGTCCAGGAGACGACAGTCACCGAGGGGGCTGCCAAAATCGCCTTTCCCAGCGCCAACGAGGTCTTTTATAACCCGGTGCAGGAATTCAATCGAGACCTGACGTGAGCAGGGGTCAGAGGTTAGCCTGGCATCGGCTAGTGGGTCAGTGTGGATGGCGGGGGCGGGGTATGAGCTAGTCCTCTGTCTCCCACCAGATGTGCTGTGATCACCGAGTTTGCTCGCATTCAGCTTGGGGCCAAAGGAATCCAGAGTGAGTGGAGGTCCAGGCTTCTGGTGGGCGGGGGTCACACGAGTCTATCTCCCTGCCTGGTCTCTTCTGCCGCCCAAATCCAGAGAGGCTTCAGCCACATAGCAGGCCCTGGGTTCTGCTCCTTCAGCCTTTTCCCAGGGATTTCAGGGACGATATTTTGGAGATTAAAGGGAGGTTTCTCAGAAGGGACTTTGTTATTCTCTGACTTGTGCCTCTGGGTGGCTGCAGTCAAGGTGCCAGGAGAGAAGGACACGCAAAAAGTGGTTGTGGACTTGTCGGAGCAAGAGGAGGAAAAGGTTGAGCTGAAAGAGAGTGAAAACCGGGCCTCAGGAGACCAACCTCGCATAGCGGCCGTCGGGGAGATCTGTGAGGTGGGGCCTGAGCATACGAGCTGGCCGCCCTGGAATTTAGCGGGAGACAGGGGGCTCCTGGAGGGAGAGAGCTATAGGAGGTGGGTGGTGGGGGCTCCTTGGGGCCCAGAAGAGGATAGAGATGGAGATGTGAGAGAGGTTTTCTGCTTACTCCAACAGGAAGGCCTGCATGTGCTGGAAGGCCTGGCAGCTTCAGGCCTACGTTCCATTCGATTTGCCCTAGAGGTGCCTGGGCTCAGATCTGTGGTTGCAAACGATGCCTCCGCCCGGGCTGTGGATCTCATACGCCAGAATGTCCAGCTCAATGACGTGGCCCACCTGGTACAGCCGAGCCAAGCAGATGCCCGGTAGGTTCTGGGCATCACAGCCTAGCTCTGGGACAAGCCTGCCTGGGGTCAAATTCTGGCTCTGTCATATTCTCACTCTATGACCTTGAGTGAGTGACTTAGCCTCTTTGAGCCCCAGTTTCCTTATCTGTCAAGTGAGAAAATTAGTTTTACAGGGGTTGCTGTGATGAGTAAGTAATAGATAATTATTGTATGATCCATACTCTGTGCCAGAAATAAGTAGCATCCTGGTCTCTGTTTTAACTTCTTATACTCCTTTTATTCATTCAAATGAGCCATAGTATATCCCGTGCCTGCTATGTGTCAGGCACCATTTTCAGAGCTGGAAATGCATCAGGAAACAAAACAGGCAAAATTGGTGACCTTCGCAAGAGTTGGCAAACTATAGCCTGTGGGGCTCACAGCCTGTTTTTTTGTTTGTTTGTTTGTTTGTTTGTTTGTTTTTTGAGATGTAGTCTCACCCTTGTTGCCCAGGCTGGAGTGCAGTGGTGCGATCTCACCTCCTTGCAACCTCCGCCTCCCAGGTTCAAGCGATTCCCCTGCCTCAGCCTCCCAAGTAGCTGGGATTACAGGCACGTGCCACCACGTCTGGCTAATTTTTACTTTTTATTTATTTATTTATTTTTTTGAGATGGAGTCTCGCTCTGTTGCCCAGGCTAGAGTGCACTAGCGTGATCTTGGCTCACTGCAACCTCCACCTCCCAGGTTCAAGTGATTCTCCTGCCTCAGCCTCCTGACTGAGTAGCTGGGACTACAGACATCTACTACCACACCCGCCTGATTTTTGTATTTATAGTAGAGATGGGGTTTCACCATGGTGGCCAGGATGGTCTCGATCTCCTGACCTCGTGATCTGCCCGCCTCGGCCTCCCAAAGGGCTGGGATTACAGGCATGAGCCACCACGCCCGGCTATGCCAGGCTAATTGTTACATTTTTAGTAGAGACAGGGTTTTGCCATGTTGGCCAGGCTAGTCTCAAACTCCTGACCTCAAGTGATCTGCCCGCCTCGGCCTTCCAAAGTGCTGGAATTACAGACGTGAGCCACTGCGCCCGGCCTAGCCAGTTTATCAATGGCCCACAACCCAAGAATGTTTTTTACATTTTTAAAGGTTAAAAAAGAAGAATATGCAGTAGGGACCACATATGACTCACACAGCCTAAAATACCTTCTGACCTTTTACAGAGAAAAAAGTTTTTACTTTTCTGAACTTACTAGAATCCAAATAGTAATCACAGACAATGAAAAGTAATTAGCTGGGCATGGTGACTCATGCCTGTAATTGAGCATTTTGAGAGGCCAAGGCAGGAGGATCGCTTGAGGCCAGGATTTCAAGACCAGCCTAGGCAACACAGTGAAATCCCTGTCTCTACAAAAATTTTAAAATGCGGTCAGACACAGTGGCTCACCCCTGTAATCCCAGCACTTTGGAAGGCCGAGGTGGGCGGATCACTTGAGGTCAGGAGTTCGAGACCAGCCTGGCCAACATGGTAAAACCCCATCTCTACTAAAAATATAAAAATTAGCCAGGCGTGGTGGCACGTGCCTGTAATCCCAGCTACTTGGGAGGCTGAGGCAGGAGAATTGCTTGAACCCAGGAAGTGGAAGTTGCAGTGAGCAGAGATCCCGCCACTGCACTCCAGCCTGGGTGACAGAGCAAGACTCTGTCTCCAAAGAAAGGAAAAAAAAATGTGTTAATACATCTACAAACTGCTTGAAATGGTGTCAGGCAGATACGTCTTATATCAGTATTGTTGTTGTTTTAGATGTGTGGACTGAGTTCCACATGGTGCTTTTCCTAAGTCGGAAAATTGTGCAGTTTAATAAATGACTAAGGCCAGGTGCAGTGACTCACACTTGTAATCTCAGCACTTTGGGAGGCCGAGGTGGATGGATCACCTGAGGTCAGGAGTTTGAGACCAGCCTGGCCAACATGTTGAAACCCCGTCTCTACTAAAAATACAAAAATTAGCCGGGTCTAGTGGCACATGTCTGTAGTCCCAGCTACTCGGGAGGCTGAGGCACAAGAATTGCTTGAACTGGGGAGGCGGAGGTTGCAGGGAGCCGAGATCACGACACTGCACTCCAGCTGGCTAACAGAGCAAAACTCTGACTCTAAAATAAATAAATAAATAAATGACTGAGCCAGGACTTGAACTTGGGAATCTGGCCCCGGAGTTCAGACCCAAACCACCGTGCTATAGGAGTTAATATGTGTAGGGGACAGAGAAGGTATCTGGCGCGGGAGGCTGAGGACCTGGCCCTCTTTGCACCAGGATGCTGATGTACCAGCACCAGAGGGTGTCGGAGAGGTTTGACGTCATTGATCTGGACCCCTATGGCAGCCCAGCCCCCTTCCTGGATGCAGCTGTGCAGGCTGTGAGTGAAGGAGGTGAGGCGGGGATGGCACTGGGGTAGGAGCAGGGCCTGGGGTGTTGGAGGGTTCTCACTGCCCAGCCCCTCTCTGCAGGGTTGCTGTGTGTGACCTGCACGGACGTGGCGGTGTTGGCGGGAAACAACGGGGAGACATGCTACAGCAAGTACGGGGCCATGGCCCTCAAGAGCCGGGCCTGCCACGAGATGGTGAGGGGCCCTCTGCCAGCCAGCCAGGGAGACCGGGGGACAGGTGGTTGTCTGAGTCCCTTACCCAATACACTTTCCCCCTCCTCAGACCTGCTCAGCTTCCTCCAGGCTGATGGCCAGATGCATCCCAGGCTGTTAACGACAGGCGTGTCTTCAACCCACATAGTTCCTAAGAGCATGGCTGATAGTCATGGTCATTTGGGGACAGTGGCTTTGGCCAGGATAGGAGTGCATGGCCACATTATTTTACTTTTCTGTATTAAAACAACTTTTCAAAAAAAAAATTTTTTTTTAAAGGTGGTTTTTCCAGGACTGGGTTTATCAGCACCACACTCTCTCAGCAACTGAGCTAACCGACCACCCTTAGGACTGGGTTTAAATCCTAGCTTTGCTGGTGGCTCTGGGCAAGTGACTTCACCTTTCTGGTCCTCGGGTTTTTTTGCATCTGTAAAATGGGCACAACGATGGTCTGAAGGCCGGGCGCAGTGGCTCACACCTGTAATCCCAGCACTTTGGGAGGCCTAGGCAGGTGGATGACCTGAGGTCAGGACTTTGAGACCAGCTGGCCAACATGGTAAAACCCTATCTCTACTAAAAATACAAAAATTAGCTAGGCATGGTGGCAGGTACCTGTAATCCCGGCTACTCAGGAGGCTGAGGCAGGAGAATCACTTGAACCCAGGAGGCGGAGGTTGCAGTGAGCCAAGATCACTCCACTGCACGCCAGCCTGGGCAACAGAGGGAGACCCCGTCTCAAAAAAGAAAAAAAATAGGCGGGGCGCGGTGGCTTACGCCTGTAATCCCAGCACTTTGGAAAGTCGAGGTGGGTGGACCACGAGGTGAGGAGATTAAGACCATCCTGGCTAACACGGTGAAACCCGATCTTCACTAAACATACAAAAACTTAGCCAGGCGTGGTAGCGGGCACCTGTAGTCCCAGCTGTTTGGGAGGCTGAGGCAGGAGAATGGCGTGAACCCTGAAGGCAGAGCTTGCAGGGAGCTGAGATCTGGCCACTGCACTCCAGCCTGGGCAACAGAGCGAGACTCTGTCTCAAAAAAAAAGGGCTGGGTGTGGTGGCTCATGCCTGTAATCCCAGCACTCTGGGAGGCCGAGGCAGGTGGATCACGAGGTCAGGAGATCGAGACCATCCTGGCTAACACGGTGAAACCCCGTCTCTACTAAAAATACAAAAAAATTAGCCAGACGTGGTGGCGGGCACCTGTAGTCCCAGCTACTCAGGAGGCTGAAGCAGGAGAATGGCGTGAACCCAGGAGGCGGAGCTTGCAGTGAGCCGAGACCTTGCCACTGCACTCCAGCCTGGGCGACAGAGCGAGACTCTGTTTCAAAAAAAGAAAAAAAAATAGGCCGGGCGCAGTGGCTCACGCCTGTAATCCCAGCACTCTGGGAGGCCGAGGTGGGTGGATCACCTGAGGTCAGGTGTTCAAGAGCAGCCTGGCCAACATAGTGAAACCCCGTCTCTACTAAAAATATGAAAAAAAAAAAATTAGCTGGGCGTGGTGGCGGGTGCCTGTAATCCCGGCTACTTGGGAGGCTGAGGCAGGAGAATCGATTGAACCCAGGAGGTAGAGGTTGCAGTGAGCTGAGATGGCGCCATTGCACTCCAGCCTGGGCAACAAGAGCAAAACTCTGTCTCAAAAAAAAAAAAAAAAATGGTTTGACCCTATTGAGTGTCTGATCAGGATTCAAGAAGGCTGAGTGGCAAAGTGCAGCAGCTCATGCCTGTAATCCTAGCACTTTCGGAGGCCAAGGTGGGGGGATCACTTGAGGTTAGGAACCTGGGCAACATAGTGAGGACCCCATCTCTACAAAAAAACCCTAAAAATTACCTAGGTGTGGTGGTGGATGCCTGTGGTCCCAGCTACTCTGGAGGCTGAGGCAGGAGGATCACTTGAGCCTAGGAGTTCAAAGTTATTGTGAGCTTTCATAGTGAGGGTTCTGTCATGAAGTCAGCCTGGGAAATGCTGACTCCTTTCCCATATCAGAGTCTCACACTAGCAAGAAAGCCCTGGCTGTTTTTCTTTTTTTTTTTTTTTTGAGACGGAGTCTTGCTCTGTCACCCAGGCTGGAGTGCAGTGGCGCAATCTCGGCTCACTGCAAGCTCAGCCTCCTGGGTTCAGGCCATTCTCCTGCCTCAGCCTCTCCGAGTAGCTGGGACTACAGGCGCCCGCCACCACGCCCGGCTAATTTTTTGTATTTTTAGTAGAGACGGGGTTTCACCGTGGTCTCAATCTCCTGACCTCGTGATCCGCCCGCCTCGGCCTCCCAAAGTTCTGGGATTACAAGCGTGAGCCACCGCGCCCAGCCTAGCCCTGGCTGTTTTTCTTTTTTTTCTTTTTTGAGATGGAGTTTCACTCTTGTTGCCCAGGCTGGAGTGCAGTGGCGAGATCTCGGTTCACTGCAACCTTCGCCTCCCAGGTTCAAGTGATTCTTCTGCCTCGGCCTCCCGAGTAGCTGGGATTACAGGCACCCACCACCATACCCAGCTAATTTTTTGTATTTTTAGTAGAGACGGGGGTTTTGTCCTGTTAGCCAGGCTGGTCTCAAACTCCTGACCTCAGGTGATCCACCCGCCTTAGCCTCCCAAAGTGCTGGGATTACAGGCGTGAGCCACCGCGCCAGGCCCAGGCCCCGGCAGTTCTACAGCACCTAGTATCCCCACTTCCTGCCCACAGAGCCCTTGGGGGCTGGAACGTGGGTCCTCAGTACATGCCACATGGCACACTGATCATGCTGATCAGAATAGGTTGGATCTATGTTTTCCTCACTCATTTAGTGCCCCCAGCAGTGCCACAGACAGGGACTGTTGTGATTTTGCAGATGAAGAAACTGAGGCACAGAGAGGTGATACTCACTTGTTAAGGGTCCCACAGCCAGGACTCTCGGGGGTGGGCTTGGAGCCTGTACTTGTGAGTACCATATAGGGCTCCTGGTGGGGTGGGTGGATAATGGAGGGGAGGCTGACACCCACCCCCCGCCTCCAGGCCCTGAGAATCGTCCTGCACAGCCTGGACCTCCGAGCCAACTGCTACCAGCGCTTCGTGGTGCCGCTGCTCAGCATCAGCGCTGACTTCTACGTGCGTGTTTTTGTCCGTGTCTTCACCGGCCAGGCCAAGGTCAAGGCCTCAGCCAGGTCAGCCCGGGGGCAGAGAGTGGTGGTGGATTGAGAGAGGAGACGGGACCTTGCCCTGGGGGATCTGGGGCTTCTTAAGGGACAGAGCCAGTCTAAGGGAGGAGTTGGGGTGTCGTGGTCACGCTGGGAACTCATGGCCACTGGTACCCCCCACAGCAAGCAGGCGCTGGTGTTCCAGTGTGTGGGCTGCGGGACCTTCCACCTTCAGCGCCTTGGCAAAGCGTCAGGAGTCCCCAGCGGCCGGTGAGCAGGGAGGAAGGAGGAGAAGGGGCGTCCCAGGGTTTTCCTCCCTCCCTACCAACCGCCCCTCTCTGTTTAGGGTCAAGTTCTCTGCAGCCTGTGGTCCCCCCATGACCCCCGAGTGTGAACACTGTGGGCAGCGACACCAGGTAGGGCTAGGCCAGGGGAGGCAAAGGAGCAAGAGGGTCTCGAAGGTCATGGTCCCTGCTCACCTGTCCCTGGTGCGCCCCCAGCTTGGTGGTCCCGTGTGGGCAGAGCCCATCCATGACCTGGATTTTGTGGGCCGTGTCCTGGAGGCTGTGAGCACCAACCCCGGCCGCTTCCACACCTCAGAGCGGATCCGGGGGGTCCTGAGCGTCATCACTGAGGTGAGGGCCGGGCTGTGACGGGGAAGGGGGCTCCACCTGTGCCTGCCCATCTCCACTCATGCCCATCCTGTCCCCCATCGCAGGAGCTCCCGGACGTGCCTCTGTACTACACCCTGGACCAGCTGAGCAGCACCATCCACTGCAACACGCCAAGCCTCCTGCAGTTGCGGTAAGAGCCCCTGGGGCCGGGAGGAGCCTGTCCCTGACCACAGGGTGGCCTGGGGCAAGTCCAGGGATTCTCATGCATAGAACTTGCGAGGGGGTGGGGAGAACCCCGTGCGGTGTCTCATGCCTGTAATCCCAGTACCCTGGGAGGCTGAGGCAAGAAGATCACTTGAGGCCAACCTGGGCAACGTAATAAGACCCTATCTCTAACAAATTAAATAAATAAATATATATATACACACACACACATATACACACACATACATAACGTATGTATACACACACACACACACACACACACGCCTGGTATGGTGATACATGCCTATAGTCCTGACTACTCAGGAGGCTGAAGTGGGAGGATCGTTTGGGCCAGGAGTTTGATGCTAAAGTGAGCTATGATCATGCCACTCCAGCCTGGGTGACAAAATGAGAACCTGTCTCTTTAAAAAAAAAAAAATTAGGCCAGGCTTATTGGCTCATGCCTATATTCCCAGCACTTTGGGAGGCTGAGGCAGGCAGATCACTTGAGGTCAGGAGTTCAAGACCAGCGTGGTCAAAATGGTTAAACCCTGTCTCTACTAAAAATACAAAAATTAGCCGGGTGTGGTGGCACATGCCTATAGTCCCAGCTACTTGGGAGGCTGAGGCACAAGACTCACTTGAACCTGGGAGGAGGAGGAGGCTGTGGTGAGCCAAGATTGCACCACTGCACATCAACCTGGGCAACAGAGCGAGACTCCATTTAAAATATAATAATAATAATCAGAAAAAGAAAAAGGCCAGGTGTGGTGGCTCATGCCTGTAATCCCAGCACTTTGGGAGGCTGGGGCGGGCGAATCACTTGAGGCCAGGAGTTCCAGACATGCCCGGCCAACATGGTGAAACCCTGTCTCTACTAAAAATACAAAAATTAGCTGGGCGTGGTGGCACATGCCTATAGTCCCAACTACTCGGGAGGCTGAGGCAGGAGAATCACTTAAACCCAGGAGGCGGAGGCTGTGGTGAGCCAAGATTGCGCCATTGCACTCCAGCCTGAGCGACAGAGCGAGACTCCATCTCAAAAAAAAAAAAAAAGAAAGAAAAGAAATGAACTCTGTAGCCATGAGCCCTTGCCAAAGGTAGTCTGACCTACACTGGTCAGCTCGGGCTTTGGAGTCAAGGGGTCCGGCATCTCCCTCATAATCCCTGCTGTTCCCCAGGTCGGCCCTCCTCCACGCTGACTTCCGGGTCTCGCTCTCCCACGCCTGTAGGAATGCTGTGAAGACGGATGCCCCTGCCTCCGCCCTCTGGGACATCATGCGTTGCTGGGTGAGGGCAGGGCTGACCTCATGCAAGTGGGAGGGCAGGTGGTAGTCACCTGGAGGTCCCTTGGGCCTAGTATTCCCTAACCTCTGACCTCTGCCCCCAGGAGAAGGAATGTCCGGTGAAACGGGAGCGACTATCAGAGACTAGTCCAGCGTTCCGCATTCTCAGTGTGGAGCCCAGGTAGGGGCAAGCACATGCGGGAGGGGCCAGGGCTGCCCATAGGCATGGGAAGCACATGTGTGTGCAAACAACACAGATGCTGCCCCACACAGACTCGTGCCCATTCTTCAAGTGAGATTCAAAATCTGCTGACTGGGGCTGGGTAGGTGGCTCACACCTGTAATCCCAGCACTTTGGGAGGCTGAGGCAGGTGGATCACCTGAGGTCAAGAGTTCAAGACCAGCCTGGCCAACATGGTGAAACCCCATCTCTACTAAAAATACAAAAATTAGCTGGGCATGGTGTGGTGGTGGGTGCCTGTAATCCCAGCTACTCAGGAGGCTGAGACAGGAGAGTCGCTTGAACCTGGGAGGCAGAGGTTGCAGCGAGTCTAGATCACGCCATTGCACTCCAGCCTGGGCGACAGAGTGAAACACCATCTCAAAAAGAATAAAAAAATAGCTGGGCGCGGTGGCTTATGCCTGTAGTCCCAGCACTTTGAGAGGCCGAGGCAGGCGGATCACGAGATCAGGAGATCGAGACCATCCTGGCTAACACAGTGAAACTCCGTCTCTACTAAAAATACAAAAAAAAAAAAAAAAAAAAAATTATCCGGGCATGGTGGCGGGCGCCTGTAGTCCCAGCTACTCGGGAGGCTGAGACAGGAGAATAGCGTGAACCCGGGGGGCAGAGTTTGCAGTGAGCCGAGATCGCGCCACTGCACTCCAGCCTGGGCAACAGAGCAAGACTCCATCTCAAAAAAAAAAAAAATTTTTTTTTAAATAAATTATTAAATCTGACTGGGCTGGGCGTAGTGGCTCATACCTATAATCCCAGCACTTTGGGAGGCCAAGACACGCAGATCACCTGAGGTCAGGAGTTCAAGACCAGCCTGGCCAACATGGCAAAACCCTGTCTCTACTAAAAATACACACAAAAAAAAATTAACCAGGTGTGGTGGCACATGCCTGTAGTCCTAGCTACTCGGGAGGCTGAGGCAGGTGAATCGCTTGAACCTGAGGCAGAGTTTGTAGTGAGCCGAGATTGCACCCACTGCACTCCAGCCCGGGCGACAGTGTGAGACTCCGTCACAAAAAAAAACCAAAAAACAAAATTAGCATTAATAGCATACCAGGGGTAACTTTTTGTCCATTTTGTTCACTGTCTATTCCCAGCACTGAGAACAATTCAGGCACACAGTCGTTAAATAAAAATGTTTATTAGGGCCAGGCATGGTGGCTCATTCCTATAATCCCAGTGCTTTGGGGGCCAAAGCGGGAAGATCGCTTGAGCCCAGGAGTTTGAAACCAGCCTGGGCAACACAGTAAGACTCCATCTCTACCAGAAAACTAAAAAAATTAGCTGGGCATGGTGGTACCTGCCTGTCGCCCCAGCTACTCAGGAGCTTGAGGCTGAGGCAGGAGGATTGCTCGAGCCCAGGAGTTCCAGACTGCAGCTTTGATGGCGATCACACCACTGCACTCCAGCCTGGGCAGCAGAGTGAGACCCTATATCTTTTTTTTTTTTTTTTTTGAGACGGAGTCTCGCTCTATCGCCCAGGCTGGGGTGCAGTGGCGCAATCTCGGCTCACTGCAAGCTCCGCCTCCCAGGTTCACACCATTCTCCTGCCTCAGCCTCTCCGAGTAGCTGGGACTACAGGCGCCCGCCACCACGCCCGGCTAATTGTTTTGTATTTTTAGTAGAGGCGGGGTTTCACCGTGGTCTCGATCTCCTGACCTCGTGATCCGCCCACCTCGGCCTCCCAAAGTGCTGGGATTACAAGCATGAGCCACCGCGCCCGGCCGAGACCCTATATCTTTATTTTGTTTTTTTTAGACAGAGGTTCACTCTCTTGCCCAGGCTGGAGTGCAGTGCTGCGATTTCAGCTCACTGCAACCTCCGCCTCCCAGGTTCAAGCGATTCTCCTGCCTCAGCGTCCCGAGTAGCTGGTATCACAGGCACCTGGCACCACGCCTGGCTAATTTTTGTATTTTTAGTGGAGATGGGGTTTCACCATGTTGGCCAGGCTGGTCTCGAACTCCTTACCTCAGGTGATCCACCCGCCTCGGCCTCCCAAAGTGCTGGGATTTACAGGCATGAGCCACCGTGCCTGGCCGAGACCCCATCTCTTTAAAAAAAACAAAAATGTGGCCGGGCGCGGTTGCTCACACTTGTAATCCCAGCACTTTGGAAGGCCGAGGCAGGCGGATCACGAGGTCAGGAGATCGAGACCATCCTGGCTAACATGGTGAAACCCCGTCTCTACTAAAAATACAAACAATTAGTCGGTCTTGGTGGTGGGCGCCTGTAGTCCCAGCTACTCAGGAGGCTGAGGCAGGAGAATGTAAAAATACAAAAATTAGCTGGGTGTGGTGGCACATGCCTGTAGTCCCAGCTACTTGGGAGGCTGAGGCACAAGAATCACTTGAACCTGGGAGGAGGAGGAGGCTGTGGTGAGCCAAGATTGCACCACTGCACATCAACCTGGGCAACAGAGCGAGACTCCATTTAAAATATAATAACAATAATTAGAAAAAGAAAAAGGCCAGGTGTGGTGGCTCATGCCTGTAATCCCAGCACTTTGGGAGGCGGAGCTTGCAGTGAGCCGAGATAGCGCCCCTGCACTCCGGCCTGGGCGAAAGAGCGAGACTCCGTCTCAAAAAAAGAAAGAACAAAAACAAAAAAAAAACAAAAAAATGTTTATTAGATGAATGAGAGAATCCTGACATGAACAGACACCTCATGCTGTGTGGTGGAGGCGGACAGGCCCTGTGGGGAGTGGGGACACACTCGTGTGGCATCTTCCCCCAGCCCTGACGCCCCACCCCTGCTTCCCTAGGCTGCAGGCCAACTTCACCATCCGGGAAGATGCCAACCCCAGCTCCCGCCAGCGAGGACTCAAGCGCTTCCAGGCTAACCCAGAGGCCAACTGGGGTCCACGGCCTCGTGCCCGGCCGGGGTGAGTGGTGGTAGGGTGGGGGTGGGGCTCAGCCAGGGAAAGAAGGGGTAAGGGGCAGATGGGGTCCCACCTACTCCTCCCCTCGCACAGGGGCAAGGCGGCCGACGCAGCTATGGAGGAGAGACGCAGGCTGCTTCAGAACAAGCGGAAGGAGCCGCCGGAAGATGCGGCCCAGCGGGCTGCCCGGCTCAAGACGTTTCCTTGCAAGAGGTTTAAGGAGGTAAGGTCCCTCCTCCCTTTCCCCCACTGCAGGACACGTGAGTCTCCCCTTTGGGCAACAGGGAGAGAGCTGGGGGAGCTGGGGCCAGGCAAGTGTTTGGGAGTGGGCTTCCCATCCCAGGAAAGGATCCCATCAGGGGCTGCTGAGCTCCGGGCAGGGGTTCACACCCACCATCTTCCCACCAGGGCACCTGTCAACGTGGGGACCAGTGCTGCTACTCCCACAGCCCCCCGACACCCGGGGTTTCTGCTGATGCTGCCCCTGACTGTCCAGAGACCTCCAACCAGAGCCCCCCTGGACCTGGGGCTGCCGCTGGGCCAGGCATAGACTGAACCAATAAAGAGATGTCACGTCACCTTCTCCCGATTGCCTGTGGTTTGTGTATTGGTCCATACAGCTGCATGACTGGGATCTGTTCCTCTGTTCCTCTGGGGATCGTTCGTCCCTGCTTGACTGGAGTATTGAGTCTGTATGGGAGGTAGGAGCTGACCATCTGCACAGTAGTCGGCCCCTCTGCAGCGAGGGTCACTGAGCCACCCCAGAGCCGGAGCCTGCGATTCCCGAAGCGGCCACGGGGCGGCAGCTGTGCGCTCGCTCCGGCGGGGGTTCTGCCCCTCTTCCCCCTCCCACCTTCAGCGCGCTCCAGGCCAAGGGCTTGCGCATAGGGGGGCGCTCCTGCCCGGTAGCCCCCACGTGTCCTCGCGCCGCTGCCTCCTCGCCGCCTGGTTTCTTTGGCCCAGCCCTCCAGGGGCCGCAGTGGCGGAAGCTGGACCGGAACCAGGCGCCCTGTGCATCCGCTCCAGACCAGGTGCTTCCTGCCCTGAGGCCCGAGGGGGCGTGCACACAAAGAGGGACCTCGCAGGCTGCTGCCCAGACACCCAGTGAGGGGGAGCTGTACCCCTCCCCGCCCTCCAGAGTAGGGTTTAGTAACGTTAACGAAGAGTCCTGGGGCAGGATCCCCTCTCTGGCTCCTGCTCCCTTCATCCCCATCTGTAATGAGGCTAATCTTAGGACCCTCCCTGTAGGGATATCAGAGCGCTTAAACTTTTTTTTTTTTTGAGGCAAGGTCTAGGTGTATGGCTCAGGCTGGAGTGCAGTGGCGCAATATTGGCTCACTGCAGCCTCCACCTCCCAGGCTCAGGCCATCCTCCCACCTCAGCCTCTAGAGTAGCAGGGACTATAGGCACACACCACCACAACCAGCTAATTTTTGTATTTTTTGTAGAGATGGGGTTTCGCCATGTTTCCCAGGCTGGTCTCAAACTCGAGCCCAAGCAATCCGCCAGCCTCAGCCTCCCAAAGTACTGGGATGACAGGCATGAGCCACCACGCCTGGCCTTTACTGCATAAAACTTTAGTTCCTGCTTCTTTGGAGGAAAGCAATGTAGGTGTTGATCGTGGGGTCCTGGGCTCCACCCCATTCCTGGGGGCGTAGTGGTAGTCCTGGTGCTGGGTGCCTGCCTGGGGGCTCTTGCAGTTGCCCAGATACACACACGGGCCAAAGCATGAGTATCACAAGTGGGTGGCAGTCCGGTAGCTGCTGCTGCCTGGCTATGCCCAGAGCCTCTCCCTGTGGGAGGCTCCAGCAGGGTCTTGAGGTTTACCACCAAGCCAGGATACCTGCCCCCCATGAAGGGGACGGGTGCTGTGGGGTGAGGGCCACGGACCACCAAGTTGGAGTTATGTGATCCTGTAGCCAAGAGGCCTAGAATTGTGGGGATCTGTTGAGCATCTACTGGAAGGTCACACCAGCCCCGCAACCCTAGGAAATCCAACTTCCCCACCCCACCCCCGACAGCCATGGCACTTCCTCTCACCCTCCCAGGCTTGGAAATGTGTGGATACTGTGCTGAGGGCTTGGGACACCTGCCCAGGCTGGACACCCAAGGCCAGACTGTTAGAAGTGTTTCCCTTTGGGTGCTCCACTCCCGGGTAGGGGTGGTGGAGAGGAGGGAAGGGCCTCTGTAAAAAGAGGAACCAGGCAGGGTGAGGAGAGGAGAAGGTGGGGGCCCAGGGTCACGCGGCCCCAACGGGCCGGAAAGGGCTCTCCCTCACCCCCATCAGCATAGACACTTGGGCAGGGAGTGTTCAAAGCCAAAGGGCAGACTCGGACATAGGAGGCAGCTTCCCTGCCTCAGTTTACCCCCTGCGTGCATCCAGGCACCTCCCTCCCCGGCTGCCCTGGGGCCCGGGTCCCCAGAGGCCCGGGGTCCCTACAGTGTCTGAGGGAGCGGAAGGCGGAGCCCTGAGGGGTGGCGGACCGAGTCCTGCCAGCGCCGGCTGGGGGCGGGGCCCGGAGGCCCGCGCTGCTAGGTCCCCGCCCGCTGGTTTCCTCCGGGGTCAGCCAGGCTCCTTATCAGGCGCGGCCAGGCAGCCTGGCCCTTATCTGCACTGGGCCAGCATCCTCCGGCCGCTGCGCCGCCAGGGGTGAGAGGGAGGAAACCGGGCCGCCGGGGGCGGGGAGAAGGCGGGCCGGCCCGAGAGCCGCTCACTTTCCCTGGGGGGGACCTACGCGGAGACCTCGGCTATCCTGGCCCTCCGAAGCCCACGAGGAGGCGCGGCCCAACGCCGGGGCCTGGAGCATTGAGGCCGGACCCTAGCGAGACAGCAGAGCCTGGCCTGACGCTGGAAACCACACCCTGGCCCAGACTGCCAGCCCTGACGGGACAGAGCCAGGGTACTCACCAGGCTGCAGGAACAGTGCTGGGGTAAGAGGGGAGCCGGCCTAAAGGTGGAGGATCCCGGGCCTGGGACCCAGCCGGCATTCCTTTGTTCATTCATTCATTCATTCATTAGCAGGGACCCACTAGTGAGGGGCCAGGCCTGCTTCCCCAGGGCCTAGCTGAGGAAGACAGGGCAGAGAGGCCAAGAGTCTCACACCTTGCTGGGACATCCTGGACTCTGGAACCAAGAGCAAACAGGGATGTCAAAACAGTATGCAAAAGTGTGGATGATGGCGGGGCATGGTGGTGCATGCCTGTGATCCCAGCACTTTGGGAGGCTGAGGCGGGAGGATCACTTGAGCCCAGGAGTTCCAGACCACCCTGGACAAGAGTGAGAACCTGTCTCTACAAAAAAATTCATTTTTTTTTTAAATTAGCGGGGCATGGTGGCACATGCCTGTACTCTCAGCTACTCAGGAGTCTGAGACAGGAGGATGGCTCGAGCCCCGGAATTTGAGGCTGCAGTGAGCTATGATTGCACCACTGTACTCCAGCCTGGGCAACAGAGGGAGACCCTGTCTCTAAAAAAATAAACAAATTTTAAAAAGCGTGGATGCTGATGAGGATGGGGGCTTCCAAGCTAGAGGGAGGGTTGGGGCATGACTGGACTGGACTGGGCAGTGGGGTCAGTGTTTGGGGGTCTAGGGTCAGCATTTGAGGTCATAGTGTCAGTAGTGGGGTCACAGGGTTGCTATGGGGGACGTTTGCAGTGGGAGTGGGGGTCACTCAAGCAATCATGGAGCACTCTCAGGGACAGCAATGGGAAGAACCGCAGGGTCATTCCTGAGGTGCAGAGGGTCAGCCTGGGTGGGGGCTGGGGGCCATCCATGAAGGGTCAGAGTCCATCTTGGAGGGATCCCAAGCTCACATGGCATCAATGAGTCAATGAGGAGTCTCTGGATTGGATCTTTGATCTGAGGATAACAGGGTTAATCTTGCGGTTTCTGGGGATCCCAGGATCAGTTAGGGGCTCCCTGTCTTGTTCCCTCTCCAGGCTGCAGAGGTGAGGGAATTCTGGAAGGAATATTTGCTCAGAGGCTGGGCAACAGCGCCCCTCCTGGGTCACAAAGAGCTCAGGGACACTGCACTGCCTAGCACTTAGGGGGGCGCCTCCTACTCTAACGTAGGACCCCCTCCTGTGTCCTGGAAGTTTCTGGGCCTGCCCCCGGCCTTCTACCTTTGCCTACTGAAACTCCTCCCCTCCTCCTTTCCCCCACCCCCTCCCTCCTTCCCATTTGAGGGGTTTCTTGGGCTAAGCAGGTGGGAGCGGGGCACCTAGTCCTCCTCCCCACTGGCTGCCTTCTTTCCCACAGGTGAGTACCCCCACGTCGGGGTCCATGTGCCCGCCTCAGGCACAGGCAGAGGTGGGCCCCACCATGGCTGAGAAGGCAGAGATGGTGTGTGCCCCCAGCCCAGCACCTGCCCCACCCCCTAAGCCTGCCTCACCTGGGCCCCCGCAGGTGGAGGAGGTGGGCCACCGAGGAGGCTCCTCGCCCCCCAGGCTGCCACCTGGTGTACCAGTGATCAGCCTGGGCCACAGCAGGCCCCCAGGGGCAGCCATGCCCACCACAGAGCTGGGCACCCTGCGGCCCCCGCTGCTGCAACTCTCCACCCTGGGAGCTGCCCCACCCACTTTGGCCCTGCACTACCACCCTCACCCCTTCCTCAACAGGTCAGTGAGGATCTGGGGCGGGGGGAAGTGGGGATTGGGGGCCAGGGTCCTTGCCCACAAGGCATTAGTGACCCACAACCCCTTACAGTGTCTACATTGGGCCAGCAGGACCTTTTAGCATCTTCCCTAGCAGCCGGCTGAAGCGGAGACCAAGCCACTGTGAGCTGGACCTGGCTGAGGGTGAGTGTGGGTTTGTGTGCCTGTATGTGCACTTGTGGGCGCACAGAAGGCCTGGCTATCTCTGTGTGGAGCTCATGTCTGTCCTCTACTCCACCTGGGGGAGATGTGCTTCCAGCACACACAGAGAACAGCCCACACAGGTTCTACCCATGTGCAAAACCGCAGTCCCACAGCCAGCGCTACACAACCACCGCCACCCAACAGGCCAAGCCTTGTAGCCACAGTCACGGCAAAACAGAGCATGCCACACCAGGGCATGGGAGCCACAAAATGACAGCTCCACTGGAATGTGCAGCCACGCAAAAGACAGCCACAAGACCACAGCCATGCAAGAGACAGCCACAGGACCACAACCACACACAAGACAGCCACAGGACCACAGCCACTTAGGACCATGGCCACACAAGAGTCAGCCACACAACCACAGCCACTCATGAAACAGCCACATGGCAACATCACACATAACCACAGCCATGAGACATAACAAGTGTCTCACACAGTCATACAAGACACAGGACACAGACAGTCATAATGAAAGGACCTCTCAGACACATGAGCACACCCAGCCAGCCGTACTTGGGCACAATCAGAATGAGGGCCCCAGGGACAGCTTCCCAGACCAAACAACCACAAGGAAATCTTTCTTTAGGGAGTCTCAGTCATTGACATAAAGGTGCCCATAGTCACAGATACAGCAGGCCCTTGTCCCTAGGCCGGGTCTGTGATGATTCTTGTCTGGGTGGCTCTTGGGAGGGGTGGGGAGGGCTACTCGTGGACCCCTTGGGTGGAGAAAGCCCCAGCCCATGGCCTGGGTTTAAGTTCCCACTAGGGTGCTGCGTGCCTAGCGGGAGGGCAGGAGGGGCCGCCCTTTGGGCCATGGCACCAACCTGGCCCTCCTTGTCCACAGGGCAGCAGCCCCAGAAGGTGGCCCGGCGCGTGTTCACCAACAGCCGGGAGCGCTGGCGGCAGCAGAACGTTAACGGCGCCTTCGCCGAGCTGAGGAAGCTGCTGCCGACGCACCCGCCCGACCGGAAGCTGAGCAAGAACGAGGTGCTCCGCCTAGCCATGAAGTACATCGGCTTCCTGGTGCGGCTGCTGCGCGACCAAGCCGCAGCTCTGGCCGCAGGCCCCACCCCTCCCGGGCCCCGCAAACGGCCGGTGCACCGGGTCCCAGACGACGGCGCCCGCCGGGGATCCGGACGCAGGGCCGAGGCGGCAGCGCGCTCGCAGCCCGCGCCGCCGGCCAACCCCGACGGCAGCCCCGGTGGAGCGGCCCGGCCCATCAAGATGGAGCAAACCGCTTTGAGCCCAGAGGTGCGGTGACCGCATGCGGCAGCACCTCTGAGCCGGAGGGCACCAGGGACTCGGCCCAGGGCCGTCGAGGAAAGGGCAGTGGACGTGCTGCGCACGTTCGGGAGCGAACTCTCAGGAAGAAGGACCCGTGAAGACGTCAGGGGCAAGGTCTCGGGGGTCCGGAAGAGTGATCATCGACCCCCAAGGGATCCGCAGACCCTTAAAAAAATCACCCACCACCCTCTGGAAGTGGCCTTGCCTGGGTCCCCTTCCCAGGGGCGAGGTCGGCAAACCAACATGGCAGAGCAGTCATAGGACTCAAGTGGTGCCTCATTTTTTTCCGGGCTGGGGTCGCGGGGGGAGGCCAGGAGGGGCTCTGAGGCTTCTCTTTTCTCACCGTCGGCCCCTCCCGGAGACCCAGGGACAGACGCTCGTCGACGGCGTCTGCCGCGCTCCCGGCGCTTGGAGAGAGGCGCAGAATCCAAGTCGGGGACGCACCCTACCGACCCCGACTCAGTCCCGCACGGTCGCGTTAGCGAAGGGTCAGGCGCTCTTGCGTTTGTTTTTCTTTATTTCTTTATTTCACATACACATTAGCCATTCAATGGAGAAGCCGGAGAGAGTCAGGCAAAGATGGTATAACAGAAGCGCAGTGACGGGGGCGGGGCGGGGCGGGGCGGAGAGGGAACAGACGGGCTGGCTGCCTACTTGCATTCCGCTAGGACACTGAAAACCCAGAAAACAAAACAGACAGTAAACTACCCTTGTTTCTTATGTATCTCAGTGCAGAGACGGGGGTGGAGGGCAGAGAAGAGGGGGAGACCAGGCTGAAGGAGGAGGAGCAGAGGGAGGGGGACGCTAAGGGGGAAGCACACCAAATCCATTAGTACTATATATAGAGATACTCGTATATACTGCGTTTCTTAGCCTAAGAAGAAACTTGTTTGACGGGACGGGCGGCCTTTGCGGTCCGCGATGCTGGTGCTGGTCGGGCGCACGGATCTCCCGGGAGGGGCCGAAGCGGGGCTGGCCCAGGCTGGCTTGCGGGGGGAGGGGGGCGCCCCGAGGGTGGATGGGGTTGGGGGGAGCAGAGGCGGGGCTGGGGTGCCCCTCGGGCTCTCGATTGGGGGACGAAAGTTCTCGTGACTTTATTGCTCCTTTATTTTCTCTCGTGTGGGGGGTCTGTTCAGCACGGTCGGGGTGGGGGAGTGGTGGGTCGTCTGAGCCACCCGGCCCCTCTGGGACCCAGAGCGCGGCGTCCGCTCCGCCAGCACGGGGGTGAGAACAAGGCACTAGGTCGGCCGGCCAGCGCGGGGGCGGGTGTGTAAGGCAGTCGACAGGGCTGGTTGCGGGGTGGGGCGGGGCTGTGTGCGGGGCCGTGTGCGTGCGTGCGTGCGGGCGCGGGCCTGGGCAAATCGACCTGTCAGCGTGGCTGGTCCTGTCCTGGAGCGTCGAGCCTTCCCGGTGTTCCCCGGAGGGGTTCGGGGATACGATAAGAGATGTTGAATGGGGGCGGGAGGGGCGCCGGGAAAGGGGGGAGGAAACTACCAACTTGCTGAGCGCGCTCCTGATAATGCTGGTGAGGGTCAAGTTGGCGTCTGGCTCAAAGAAGGGCGCTCGGGGCGGAGAGGGAGGGAGGGAGGGGACGTTTGTTCGTTGGCATTGACCTCTGCGGGGGAGGGGCCGGGGACCCCTGCCGCGCCCCCGTACCCGGACGGGGATGGGGCGAGGAGGGGGTGCTGGGCCCCAGGGAGGGGCGCCCGGGGAGACCCGCGGCCGGAGCAGTCCAGCCGCCGGGGGCATGCCGCTGTCCCGTTCCGTTAAACTCAACAAAGAAGGGATATGCGTATTCCTAACAAGTGCAGGATATTTAATTGATTCATAAACTTATGTATAATAGTTTGTGGGTTCTTTAAAACGTACTTTATAATGTAAGAAGCACCAGGGTTTTATGTTTAATTATCTTAAAAATAATTTTTCTCTCGTCCTTTTCCTTTTTGATCTTGTGTTGGTTGATTTTTTAAATGTCGAGGTGTTTTTTTTAAACTCTAAAATGTGAACGTTTCCTTCAGCCCTCCCACCGAAACAGAACGAACGACGAAACAAATAAAAACCCCAGATCATCCTCGTCAACGCAGGAAAACGACTTAAAAAAAAAAAAAAAAAAAAAAAAAAAAAACTAAAAACGAACAAAAAAAAAAAAGGGAAAAACACTCAGCTTTCGTTATCCCCGCGCAGGGCGGGGCAGGCCCGGTTCTTTTAGCGTCCCCAGAGCCGCGAGGACATTACAACAAAAATAGAATTTTTTTTCTTAATCTCTTAACATACAAAGATAGGAAAACTCTCTGATGCATTGCACTTGGTTCAATGAAAAAAAAAAAGTTAATTTCCCCCATATATATTTTTGTTTTTTTTTCTCTCCTAACACGTCCCCACATCTCCTGTTGCCCTCATTGCCCCTCACACCACCACTTGGGAAAGGAGCAGCCCCCACCCCCTGCCCGCCCGGGCAGCCCCGCCGGGCACGCTCCGGCCTGGGCCCAGCTGGCCTGCAGCTTCCGACCTCGCCCGGGCAGGCGCCCCGCAGACCCTAGCTCCCACAGCCCCACAGCGCCCGAGCCCCCGACTGTCGTCGAGGGAAAGGGCACGTGCGGCCGGACAGGGAGCCCCTTCTTCTTCGCTCTCAGCTCTGACCCTGTTTAGCCAACCGAACTGAAAAATCATTGCACTTTGACCGCGCGTCACGCTCGGCCCACCCGGCCCCCCACCCCCCCCCCCCGGGGCCTTACTCCCCACGCCCCGGGAGACTCCCGCAGGATCCACTGCCCCTCAGCCCTGGGGTCCTCTGGGGCTGCACGCTGAGGACAGGGGGAGGGCTTCACTCAACTTCCAACAAAAGCCGCCCCTGGGGCCAGCCACCTTGTGGCTTCCAGCTGGGTAGCAGGCACCGCTTGCCTGCCCCTTCGGCCCCAGGTCGTTGACCTCCTCCCCTCCCCAGTCACTCCCTCCTCTTCCCTCCCTCCGCCTGCTCGGGGCCACAGCCTCACAAACTAGATTCACAATAAATACAGCCCATAGCCCACCCCTACGTGGTGCAATGTTGATTTTCTCTCAGAGGATCCTGACCTGTGCTTTGCGTTTTCATACAATTAAGAAAAAGAGAGAAAGAGAGAGAGGCACAAGGACTCGAGAAGGGGCCAGGGACGGGAGACGCAGGAGGAGGGAGTAAGGCACAGAAAGACAAGCCAGAGGGGCCAAGTCACACCCTGGAGGGGAGCTGGGCATGCTCATCCTCCCCTCCCTCCCAGGGGGGCTTCTGAAGACCCTCTGGACAGGCCCCCCAACCCTCCCTTGAGGGAGGAGGGGGCTGGGGGGGAGAGCTACTTCCTGTGGTGTGTTACCAAATTGTTCCCAAGTTGCTCAAATGGAGGAGGAGTTCCCATTCCAACAGCAAAAGACCCAAACAATGAATGCCCCACCCCTAAATAAAGAGTAAAGACATTACAGCTAAAATCCAGAGAAAAGTGGCCACGGGGGGAGGTGGGGGGGTGGGCAGGGGGAAAGTTGGGGGCACAGAAAGCTCCAAAACACTTTTGAAAAGGACGACACCCAACACCCTCCCAAGGAACTGAAAGTCGGCGAGCAGGACGCCTACCTAAGCGCAGGTGGTGGCTTAGCGCGGCAGCGGCGGCTGCCTGGTCCTCCTCGCTCGGCTCCGGGGTCCCCTTTCTGCTCCACCCTCCGGCCCGGCCCCAGCAGGGCAGTCTGCATGAGGGGCAGGGGCAGGGACTGATGGGGCGGAGCGAGGGCACCTGCATGCAGGGCTGGGGGCGGGGGCGACCTGGGGCCCGACTCCCCTCCCTCGTGGCAGGAAGGAGGCCCTCCTGGCCTGCAGAGAGAGGGGAAAGGGGGCCTGTCCCAGGCTGGGACGAGGCCATCGAGAGCGTTCCCACTTTTTCCTACGGACTGTACAGAGGGGTCCAGGGCCCCAGGAACTGCTCTTGCGGCTGAGGGTGGGGTGACAGAACACCCTCCATTCTGGGACACGCAACTAGCTCCAGGGGTCACCCCCTGCCCGCCTGGGGGCTTTTAGCCCGAGGGTGGGGTGGGGTAAGTGGAGGCCGCTCTCCCCCTCCTGGTCCGGAGCAGCTGGGGGAAGCTGGAGCCTTGGCAGGGAGGGAGGGAGGGAGGGAGGGAAGGGCGGAGTCTGGAGGGGAGAGCCTGAGGGATCTAAACCCCATCATCTTTACGAGCTGGTCCTCCAGGCTCCCTAGGGCAGCTCTGGCTGTGTGGAGGGTGGGGTTCCCCTAGGAAGGGGTGAGGGTGGAGGCCAGGCCCCTTCAGAACTGTGCTGGTTGCTTTGTTTGGGGACTTTGTTCCTTCCCCAGAAGGCCGGGGCGGGGTGGGGGGGAGGAAGGCAGTTCTGCATCCTTTCTTGCTTTCTGTCCTCTACTTGACAGAGTCCATGTCGCGTGTTTCTTTCTGCTTGGCTGCTGGTGCACAGCTCCACCGAGACCCCTTCCAAGGGCTCTCTGAGAACTGGGCTGCTTCTGGGGCCCGCGGGGGTCCCCGGGCTGGAGGAGAGAAGGGCTGAGTGGCTGACGACGTGTAATTTTTGCTTTTCGGTGGGGCTGGGCTGGGGGATTTTTCCATGTCTCAAAATTTCTTCTCCCCCCTTTCGAGGAACCTCTTCTTTTCATTTTGTTGTTTCTTTCGTCGATCTTATCAGAGGAACCAGGACTGAAACAGGATGAAAAAGAGGCGATACTGAGAACAGCTGGGGCAGGTCCCATCTCACTCCGACCTGGCCCCTCAAGGGCCCAGCTCCCAAAGAGCCAGGGTGCCAGGCAGCCACCACCCACCTTGTTCCCATGGAGAAGAAAGGGCATCCCCATTCTCTCCCTCCCTCCTGTGAGAACCCCGCCCCCTCAGAGACTCTGCCCCTAGTGCTAGAGTCCAGCTGGCCTTCCTGTGGGCACTGTGCCCAGCGGGTGGGACCCCCATGGCTGGCGCTGGCACAGCCCTGAGATCTGGCCATGTTTCCAATTGTTTAGGTTTTTGTGTGGGTCCTGGAGGGTGGGGAAGATGCCAGGCTGGGGCTTTTGTACCCAGAGGGGTTTTAGGAATGGGTTGGGGGTGGCCCAGCTTCTTGCTGAGTTTTCTTTCTGTCTCCTTGGATTAAAAGCAGAAATTCCCATCTATACACTCCAGCCAAGGTCCCATAGGCTGAAAGGCTGGGGGCAGGGGAACCACATGGCTTCAGTCCCTAGTAGCGCCAGGCCTGGGGGAGGGGCCACGTAGCCCATGGTGCTGGATCCTCTACCCTCAGGGCACTAGACACTGAGGAAGGACCTGAGGCTCCCTGGGGGGTGAGCGTCACTTCCTTCACGTCGCCAGCAGGGGGCGCTACCTTTCCACAGACAGGGCCTTGTCTGCCTGTGTCTGGTGGCTCAGCTCAGAGCACAACCAGGGCGGACCCCAAGGGTCTGGGCTGCTTGGCTATGCCCTCCATTCAAGGCTCCAGCCCCACCTCCTGGCAAGGTGGTGGGTCAGGGTCTACTGGGCCTGGGTGCACCTGGTGGTACCCTTGGGGCAAAATGAGGGTCCCTGAAAATGCATCTTGGGGCCTCTCCCAGGCTGTCACAGACTCTGGTCTGCAGGGGCCAGGCAGAGCCAACTACAGAGCACATACCAGGTCCTGGTTCACTCCACCCCTGCTCTGACCCCACAGGGAAGCCAGGCACAGAGGGGGTGCGTGACCTGCCGGAGGCCACACAGCCCTCGGGCAAGAGCCAGGGTTCAAATGTAAGGGGCAATGCAGGCTGTGCTCCTAACTGCTGCCTGTGCTGCGAGCACGAGGAAGCAGGGTCTGTGGTGGCCAGAATGCCTGTGCCCTGCTGAGGGTCAGAGTGAGGGCCCAGGGCAGCTCATCTGCTAACTTTTCAAAAGAAGCCAGAAGCCCAAACAGAATTTCGTGTGAAAATTTCCAATATTTAAAACATTGCTTTGGTCAAACATTCTGCCTGCAGGGCCAGACCTGCTCTCAGGCTCTGGTTTGGGACTGAGGATAGGGACACTGAGTTTCAGAAAGGGCCTTGGAGATCATCTAGCACTTTCTGTGACAATGGAAGTGTTCTCATTTCCATTGCAGTAGCCACTAGCCACAAGTGGTTTCTAAGCACTTGAAATGTGGCGACTGTAACTGAGGAACTAAATTTTTCTTTAGTTAATAAGTTAATTTAAATGTAAACAGCCACACATGGCCCGTGGCTACCACAATGGACAGTGCAGATCAAGAGCATCTGGAAATGCGGGGGTTTGGGATTGCCACAACGACCAGGCGCTGCTGGGCAGGCAGAAATGCTAAATTTCCTGTATGTGCTGGACAGTATGCACAAGAGACCTGCCCTCCCTCAGCGGGGCTCCTCCAGCACCTGCCCCAAGTCCAACCGGTCAATTGACTACAGGCCAAACAGAGGCTCATTGGGGCCTGGCGAGGCTAAGGCGGAAACCCAGGCCTGAGGCATCCCCAGAGTGGGTTGAGGAGAACCAGCCCGCAGCCAGCTCCTGGGCTTCTGGCCCAGGCCCGGGGGTGGGAACCGCCTGGGCTGGGTGACCCCCACCTGCCACAGGCTTGGGCCTGTTCCCTGGGACCCCCTTCCCAAGGGAAGACTATACAGGAACCCTGTGCCATTGCCCTGAGGTTGAGGGGGAGGCTGGCTCTGGTGGTGAGCCCACCCCTCTCCTCACCAGGCCAATGAGGCGTGTGGACAATAGGACAGGGAGGGCCCCACCTGCCCTATCTGCTCCTGGCAGATCATGCCAGGGCCTCACACTGGCCCCTTTGGGGTCTCCTGAGCTGTACAGTTGGGGACAACTGCCAATGCTCAGACTGGGGGGTCCTCCTCAGGGAAGGAAGACTCTGGTTCCAGGTCTGGAGTTAGGGACAAAGGCTGCCCCAAGGGGGCTCCCCAGCACCTCCCCACAGGTCCCAGGAATGGGGAATCTGCTGCCAAGCACAGAGTGGCTTTCTCTGCTCACCCCTCCCTACTTCCTGAGCCAGGTCCAAAATTGATTAAAACTAAGTAAAAAGCGCTGCCCAGGGAATGACAAAATTGCTAAAATTCTCTTTTCTTCCCTCATTCTATTGTTCTCTCTCCATCTGGTGCTCCAGAGATCAGCTAAAGTCACTGGTTACTGTGGAAACCACCCCCAGCTGTACCCCCTGCGCCTGCCCGTTGCAGCCGCCTGCCTGCCCCCAGGCCCGAGGGCTCCAGCTCCGCTTGTCCAGCTCCAGCTCCCCCAACCACTCCCAGACACACCTGCCTGCTCAGGGGCCCTGGACCCCCACTGGGACTCCTTCCTCCTACCTCCTGGAGCCTAAGACACAGGGAACATGGGGGGAGACAAACTTTCCCTAAACTCTGACTTGGCCCCCAAACGTCCAAGCAAAGTGAGCAAAGAAAGTAAAGGAGGCAGCGGAAACAGGGTTAGCAGGGAGGGCTCGTGGCAGTGGTCCCCAGAGTGCACGACCGCAGAGCTGTGAGCAGCCCAAGCAGGCGGCAGGAGGGAGGGAGCGATGGAACCCTGCAGCCTGGTGCCAGCCCAGAGCCAGGAGGCGAGGCCCGCCTGCTGTCCCTTCCTCTCGCACCCCCTCCCGCCTCTGCCAGCAGGGCTCTCTCGGCCTCCCTGGCACAGAGCAGAGGGGGCTGGCTCCAGCCCCTGCTCGGAGCCATTGTTTTTCTTCTCAACACCCCCAAGTTCAAGTTCATCTGGGTGTTACATCATGTCTGGTTGCTCCTGGAAACCAGACGGGTCAGACGTGACTCTGGGGAAAGGGGGTGGGAAGCTGGAGGGGGTTGAAGTTCTCTTCCCCTCCCCTCCTTGCCACTAGGGAGCTCTGAAGTTTGAAGTTTGACAAAGTTTTTTGGCTTTTTTTTTTTTTTTTTTTTGAGGGAAGGAAAGGAAAAGAAAAAAAAAAATCTCAAACCACACACAAAACTTCCATCCACCAACTTTCTCTGGACTCAGGCCCCAGAGCAGAGGCAGAGCAGGAGATGAGAGGTGGCCCCAGGGGCTCTTGAGAGAGGTGGATTTCCCAGGGCTGAGGACACCTCCAAGGAGGTGTTTTTGTAAAATGTGCAAAAGATCTTTGCATGTTCTTTTTCAAAACCCTGGGCTGTAAAAGCCTCAGGCCCCCTAAAGCTGCCTCTGTCCTCCTGAGATGAGTCTTCCCTGTGCCCCCAAGGGCACTGGGCTCTGTGGGCACTGGCCTCTGGGGTCTCCACCTGGAGGGCTAAGAGTAGTCTTATCTCCTGCTTGTGACAGGGACCTGTCTCCTTGTGAGAACTAACGATGGTGTCAGCAGGGGATAGGAGCAAGGATGAGGTCTCCAGCATGCTGGCCTTCTCCCTAACAGGACTCCTGGAGACTTGGGTGAGGGGCCTCTAGGGTGGCGGTCTGCCCTGCCCTGCCCTCAGCGCCAGTCTCTGGGCACGCAGCCCACCAGGCCCTCTGTCCCTCCTCCACCCATCACCCAGCCCACCCAAAGCCAGGGGAAAGGGGAGGGCTAGGGGCCAGGGCTTCCAGCCGGGGCAGGTGAAAGCAGTGAGGCAGACTCTATTCTCCTCCCAGTGGGCCTCAGGCTTCCATCTTTGCTTCTACCAGGCCTGGCCCAGAGGGCCTCTAGACTTGGGTCCTTGGCCGCCTTCCCCAGGGCCAGGGCTGTCAGAGCTAATTATCCAATTAGCTGATTAGCCAGGGAGCCTGGGGGCTGCCTGGGGAGACAGGCTCAGCTGGGCGTGCAAAAGCCTGGGCCCTCCAGCCCCACCTCAGACCTCTCTCTCCCTGTTAGCCCCAAGGACTCCAGGCTCTTCCCTAACACCAAGATGCCCCCCAGCCCTGCCTGCTCCCCTGGTCCCTGCATCCAGGTGGTGGGCAGGTTCTCCTACCTGAGACTGCTGTGGGATGTTCAGAAAGTTGCCGTCCCGGGGTCCGATGCTGACAAACCGGTTGGCAGAGGAGGCGCCTGTCGTTGCGAATGCTGTGGGGAGCAGGGGAGAGAGGGAGAGACCCTGTCAGGCCTTGGGGCCCACCTGGACACTGCCCCTCGGGGCTGCTGAGAGAGGAAGAGACTGAGTTAGACCATGCTGCCCGAGTTTAGGCTAGCAGTGGGAAGGACGGGCCAGAGGGGCATCCGAGCTGAAGGCCAGGCTCCGAGCCTGCCCCCCACTACAGAGGGACACCCTCATCCTCTCACTGACCAGGAACACACACTACACCCCTGACACACCCCCACTCAGAAGCCACAGTCTCAGCCAGGCATTCTTTTTCACGGCTGGGATGAGGGAGAGGCCCTGGAGGCTGAGATAAAAGTCTCTTGGACCCAGTTCCACCCGCTAGTGAGGCACTGGGCAGGGCTGGGGATAGCCCTGGTCCCCAAGTACCCTCAGTGGATACCCCTGCTTTCCCACTGGCCCCTCTCAGGTACTGAAGAGAGGGGGCCAGGGGAGGGTGGAGGCTTTGGCAGTCCGGCCCCACCCTGCTTCGGGAAGGCTTTCCCAGCCAGGCTACCTCTCCAACCTGGGTGGCCTAGCCTGGGCTTACCACCCTGGGCAGGCCCAAGGACCAGGCAGGCAGGCTTGGGGAACCCAAAGGGTGCCCAATGGAGGGCTGAGCCAGGTAGGGCAGGGTCAGAGAAGGGTCTAGGAGCTGGCTGCCTGGCTTGGGCCCAGGGGTGGCAAGGCTCAGGCCTATGGCATTCTCCTCCTCTGACTGATGCACCAGGTCCAACAGGCCTGTGGTTCCAGGACCAAGGCAATAGGGGAGGACCCGGCAGAGCCCTAGGGCTCAGACGCCTGGGAGCAGCCATCCTGGGGCCCAAGGACAAAATGATCTCAACAGCCCTGAGTTCCTCTCAGGTTGTCCAGATGGAGCCCTGCTGGAGGGAACAGGCCCTGCACCCCCGGAAGGGAAGATGCCCCCAGAGGAGGCAAGGAGTGTCACAGGTTACCTGGAAGGCCCGCCGCTGCCCTGCACCAGACACACCCAGGGACTCCATGCTCACCAGATTCTGCCCACCTCTCTCCAGAAGTGGCCCCCAAACCCTGTAGCCCAGCTCCCATCTCCCACCCTGCCCACCTCCAATGACTGTGACTTCATGTCTTATGGCGGATGCAGATGGGAAGATGGCATGAAGAGGATGGAGAGGTGAAAAGAACTCAAACCACGAGAAAGGAGGAGAGACAGAGCGAGCGGAGAGCAGTGTGAGATGGGCCACCCCTCCCACCGCCACCGAACTGCCCTGGCCTGTGGCCTGCCCACCCCCAGAGCTGCCCACCCTGGCCCACAGACAGCACCCGCCCCATCCTCCTGTCCTTCACGCCGGGTCTACCTGGGACCTCTCGACTGATTTTTCTTCTTTTCCCTTTGACAAAATTTGTCATTGGTTTAAGAGGAAAAAAAAAGAAAAGAAAAGAAAGAGAGACAGAGAGAGAGATGAAGTAAGCCAAAGCCCGCAGCCCTCCCTCGTCCTTGGAACATCTAACCTGGGAAAGGAATTGCGGAGAAGGGAGAGGAGAGGGATGGGAGGGGGAAAAAAAAAGAGGAACAACGAGAAACCAAATGTGAGACTGAGGGGGAAGGGGTCAGGGGCTGGCCTGCTGCGTCTTTGAGGCCCGAGGGCCCAGGGATGGAGGTGAGGGGCAAGGCAAAAAGGGGATGGTGGTGGCGTCGCCTTGTGGTTACATTTGATTTTCTTGGTGTGGGGGGAACAACGAAACAACAAAAAAATTAAAAAACAAAAACAAAAAAACAAAAAAAAAAACAGCAATCAGGCATGAAGATGGCATGGCTGTGCCTCCCCGCCCCCTCCCACCCCCGCCAGCACCCCTGGCCTGCGCGCCCCAGCTGTGCTCTCCCTCCCGCCCCCCAGAGGGGCCTGGGCCACGGGCCCAGGCTGGGAGCAGCGGGCAGGGGGCTCATGGGGTGCTGGCTGGTGTGACTGAGGCCCGGGAGGGAGGCTGTGGTTGGGGGGCTCGGCTCTGCTCTTGTCCATGGTGCTCTGGGTTGGGGGGCTTTCGTGGTGGGAGGGGGAGGCTTTTCTTTTTGCAGTGGAGACTGTTTGGACGGGCCGGGGACGCTGGGCGTTGTGGTTTCGGTTTCATCGTCCACTTACAAGGTGATGGAGGAGTCAAGGCGGCGCCGTCTGGGGCAGTGCTGGTGGATTTGGAATCAGGCATAGGAAGGGGCACAGGTCTGGCCACTGGAGGCGGCGGCGGTAGCAAAAATGACCCCGGGACTTTGCCCTGGCCGCTACCGTTGGGCTGCGAACAACATAAATAGAGTGACGCATGAAGGCACATCACACACAGACACACGCTCCCCTGCGCGGCCGCGCCAGCTCGCTCCTGAGAGCGGGCGCTCCCGGTGGAAGATCCAGGATTCGGTCCTCTCCTCCAGGGCACGGGATGGGTGAGGGTGTAAGGCCTCTATTTGGTCTCTCAGGTGTTTCTCTTTTTTTTTTTTTTTTCTTTTTTTGGTCCTCTTTTGAAGTTGTGGGAGGGAGGGAGGGGGTGTTCGACGGGTGGTTTGTTACTTCTGAGGGAAAATGTTTTAGGTACCAAAATGTGCCACCTAGCAAATACGTGCAGCTGCACCTAGAACTCTCACACTCCTGAAGACCATCTCCTACAGCAGGAAAGATGAGCGCACTCACCCTCCTCCCCTGGCTCCCCAAAGCACATGCCTGCCTCCCTCTGAGGGCTGTCGGGCTGAGCTGGTTCACCTAACCAAGGACGGCAGGCCTGCCAGCACCCACCCCACAACATGTCCTCAGGAGGCCACCAGAAGTTGGGGAGCTCGTCCTCGGCTCCAGCAGCCTGAGTTCTCACTGCCTGTGGGTGGTAGGGTGCTGCTGACCTGTTCTCTCAAGAATGGCCAGGGAAGAAAATCCGTCGCTGCCAGCTCTAGTGCCCGTGAGGTTCTTCAGGAGGACTTCCTTGTACGACGCCCTCAGACGCCATGGATGCTCGGCCGCCAGGATGCATTCCTTGTCCTTTATGCCCTCATTTGCTTCTAACTGGATTTTCTCCTCCAGGCCCTGTGCATGGCCTTGCATGGGTTGGCCTTCTGGCTTCAGGACACATAGGTGTCAAAGGACAGACAGAGGCGCCCCTGCCTCTCCCAGGCAGGTTCCTTGGAGAGACCTCCCTGGAGGTTTGGGCACACACCTCCTGCTGCTCTGAACAGGACCCTGATGACCACTGCGGCGTGGGCTCAGGAAGGCCTGGCCTGCACTCTTCATCCTAAACTGGCAACTCTCCTATGGGACAGAGTTCCACCCTTCCAGGCACCGATAGAGTTCCGCCCTTCCGGGCACCCAGATGCGAGACCCAGAGAGGATCCTGTGTGCTCCTCCTATCGGTGAGCAAGCCCTGAGGAGCCCATCCCCTTGATGTCTCCAGCCAGTGCCTCGTTCTGTCCTCACTGATTTCAGCTGGACGATGACAATGAGCTGGTGTGTGGGGCTCCCCTGTGCTAAGACTGTGCTTATCAGCTCAGGACCCTCAGTGTCCAGCCCTGGACTAGGTGCTTTAGTTCTGTTGTGTAACCCCCGACCCACCCCAGAAAGCATCAGTTCTCACCCAGGGGTAATTCTGTCCCCCTCAAGGAGACACTGGCAATGTCTGGAGACACTTTCAGTTGTCACAACAAAGGGGCTGGAGGGGCTGGGTGGAGGCCAGGATGCTGCTCGACATCCTGCGGTGCACAGGACAGCCCCAACAACAAAGGATCATCAGTCCAAGCATTAACAGGCCTGCCCTGGGAAGCCTTGCCACAAAGGAAGCTCTATTCTCCTTATTTCACAACTGAGGAAACTGAGGCTCTGGGCCATTAAATGGTTTATCCTAAGTCACCCAGCTGCAACTGGCTAGACCTGGAATTCACAGCCATGCCTGCCTGACTCCAGGGATGCTAGGATTCTTTCCAGCAAGCTCTTCAATCCTCTCCCCCAAATCCACATCAGCTCAGGTTTCTCCAGTCCTCTGAAACCTTCCATGGCCCCAGCTACACCCAACATGAAGTCCAATCTCCTCAGTTGAGCATTCAAGGCCCCCATGGATGCCTCTACTGGTCCAGCCCCTACCGCCCCTCTGCACTTCCCATTCCAAACTGACTGGGGTTTCCAGAACACAGGCTGAGCAGGCAGGACTGCAGGCTGGCTTGCTGTGGAGCTCTCTGTATGAAAGACTATTTCCCACACCCTTCAAGGCCTGCTCAAAAAACACTGTCCTCTCTGTGGGGACCAGCCAGATCCCCTGAATCACAACCTATCTTTCTCTGCCCTGTTCCTCTAGGACATTCTTGATCTCACTGGAACCTTCAAAACAGGCCACTCCCCCATCCCTGCCAGCTCCCCAGTGAGTCGGCAGAAGCATGCAGCACTCAAGTACCACTAAGCACGTGGGATCAACTTGTCCTTCCTGCTGCACTTTAAAGTCACGGAAGCCCAGGCTGGCCTGTGCACCCACGCCCTTCTGAACTCTGGCTTCTCTGCCCACTGTTTTTTTACCACGATGACCAGCATCTAGGTCTGACACACTGTCCCTCTAAATGGTTCCTTTGACCCATTCCTGCCCACTCCAAGGGTGACAACTCTCAGTGGCCCCTGACAAAAGCAAACAGTGGCTGCTGGTCCCCATGTGTGTGTGGGCTGGAGAACTTTTGTGCAGGTGTTTGGGAAAGGGACCCTCAGTTCCAGGTAACAGTGCAGGTCAGAGCGTGGGGGTTTGCAGCTCTGCAGAGAAAGGTGATGCGACGCCTCCCCTCATCTCCATGCCTGCCTAGCAGGAGGGAATGGGATGGTCTTATCACAGCCTCACTCCTCCTCTCCAGGTGTCCCAAGCTCAGGCTCCCAGGGAACTGGGACACAGAGGCCTTCCAAGCAACCACAGGACGGCCTCTGCCTTCCTCCAGCTTCAGAGCCTGTCTCCCCCAGGAGTATCTAAATCATTAATCCCACCCGATAATGCTAATATCCACCTGATATGACCAGACATTGAAACCTGCTGATTTACAACATTCAGTTTCTAGATGTAACTTCCAACCAGGCTGGCATGTCTCAGCTCTGATTGGGGTACAGTTGAGGTTTTAAAAACCTCAAGGTCTTGTGACTGTGCAGTGCCTTAAAACCTCATGAGTTAGGAGCTAGAAGGAGCCTGGAAGCTGGTATAGCTCCTCAATTTCTCTCTTTTTTTTTTTTGAGATGGAGTCTCACTCTGTCGCCCAGGCTGGAGTGCAGTGGCGCAATCTTGGCTCACTGCAACCTCCGCCTCCCGGGTTCAAGCAATTCTGCTGCCTCAGCCTCCCAAGTAGCTGAGATTACAGGCACCCACCATCATGCCCAGCTAATTTTTGTATTTTTAGTAGAGACGGGGTTTCTCCATGTTGGTCAGGCTGGTCTCGAACTCCCGACCTCAGATGATCCGCCCACCTCGGCCTCCCAAAGTGCTGGGATTACAGGTATGAGCCACCGCGCCCGGCCAGCTCCTCACTTTCACCTTACAGATGAACACATGGGCCTGGCTGTTCTGACATTGGTGGTCAAGGTTGAGCCAGGACCAGGCATCCTGCCTCCCAGAGTCATGCTCTCCCATTGGGCCCTGTGATTTCTCCATCATGTTCACTTGGCAGTCTCTTCCTTCTCCCTGAAACACAGCTAACCAGGCATCCTCTTAACTGCCCTTTGTATCTCCTCTGCATAGTGTCTCCATATGGCCTTGGCTGTTATTACCCTAGGGTTCAAGGCCAGGCTATAGGTGTGCCCTGGGAACCCTTCTGCAATTGTCTGTAAAATTCTGTTTTTTGTTTGTTTGTTTGTTTTTGACACAGAGTCTCACTCTGTTGCCCAGACTGGAGTGCAGTGGCGCAATCTTGGCTCACTGCAACCTCCGCCTCCCGGGTTCAAGCGATTCTTCTGTCTCAGCCTCCTAAGTAGCTGGGACTACAGGCACACGCCGCCATATCCGGCTAATTTTTTGTATTTTAGTAGAGAGGGGTTTTACCGTGTTGCCCAGGCTGGTCTCGAACTCCTGAGCTCAGGCAATCATCTGCCTGCCTCAGCCTCCCAAAGTGCTAGGATTACAGGTGTGAGCCACCGCACCCAGCCTAAAATTCTTCTATGCAGACATTTTCCTGCAAAACTGATCTGTGACTTCTGATTCTCAAGGAGGTTAGAAACAGCATCAGCATCACCTAGAAAGTTGGGAAAGATGCTAATTCTCAGTCCCCACCCCAGACCTGCTGAATCAGATGCTCTGGGGGTGAGGCACAGCCATCTGTGTGTTAGCCAGGGCTCTAGTTGACTCTCGTGCATGCCAAGTCTGAGAAGCACTGCTTAACAGTGGCTGTAGTGCAAGCACAGCTGGGCACTGCCACTCCCTGCCCACTGGATCAGTGGCGAAGCCGGGCCCTCTGGCTCTCTGCAGCTATGCATCAGCCTCTTGTGTAGCACAGTGCTGTCTCTAGCCTCCTCCCAGAAGCTGGGGGTGGGCTCCATCAAGCAGGCTCCCCGCTGAGCCCCCTCTCCCTCTCTTCAGTACAACAGGCCACACAAGGAAACTCAGAGGTTGCTCCCCAGCTGGGCCACACTCCTTGCTTAATCAAGGTGCCTGTTTGCAGTGTTTTGTCCATGGTCTGCTTGGAGCAAGTGCCTGCCTCAGGAAGAGAAGGTTCTAGGCAAAATGAGTCCTCTGTCTTTTTTTAAAAAACTATGGCTCTATATTAGAGTCCTCAATCTTGAACAGTCAAGTCAAGGGAGAGGCTCAGGACCCAGCCCTCAGGACCAGAGGCTCAAAATGGCCAGAGGACTAAATGACCCACTTTCTCAAGGGTTCTGTGGTTAGGTTTGGCTCCTTGGCCTAACCTTGGCTGGTCTCTAGGCCAGCCTGAATTTGACTCCAAATCCTGGCTGCCTTGGTAGTTAAGAAAGCAGGTAAGGTAATGTTCCAGGCCTCTCTGCCGCATATCCCAGACCCCAGGCCCCTTGGGGGCTGGGCATAGGCTGGTAGCTCCCCGTGAACTCTGCTGGCATCTCTGATGCAAGCACAGCAGCTGTCAGAGGTCAGGTCTGCTCTTCCCTCCATGACCCTAAAAGTGGACAGAGCTTGTCCAGAGAGGTGGGCGAAGCTACCAGTACACTAAGGAGCTGCAGAGTCAGCCAAGAGAAACCCTCAAAGGGCAAAGGGGGAAGGGAGATGAGGAGGAAAGGAGCAGGAGGGGAACAGGAGGGAGGGAAGAGGACTGGCTTCCCTTAGGGACAGAGTGAGGAGGCGGAGCCACGGCCCCACTGCAAATCAGTACACCAGCACTTAGCAAATGCTCACTCTGCCAGAGCACACCAAGGCAGCACGGGGCTGGTGGCTGCAGGCAGCCTCTGGTGTGTGCTTCCGGGATGCCTTTCCCCACCACAGCCCTTTGAGCATCCTCCCTGTCTGACCTCTCACAGCAGGCTTCCAGGCTGGGAGGGCTGGCTACAGAGGAGCTGGAGCTTCTCCTATTACAGCATGCTGCTGAGGCTCTGGACTTTTCCCAGAGGTCTAGAAACCTCCACATTCCAACCAGGGACCGTTGTCCCACTGAAGGGTCATCTCTGGCCCAGCACCTCCTGGGATCATTCTTTTGCTGACCAACCCTGAGTTTCTGTCAGTGACAGAGAAGGGCTCTGGGGGGAGCCAGTGTGTCTCCCAGGGCTGAGGAGCAGCAGGGTTTCACTCTAGAACCAGGACTGTCCTGGGAACCCTTTGTTAAAAGTCCTGCCAACAGGAGTCTCCGTGGCAGCTATGTGGATTGGGGCTTTCCCTTGACACAGTGCTCCTCACTAGGGATGGTCTTGCCCTCCTGGGCACACTGAAATCTGGAGACATTTTTTTATTATCAAGACTGGGGAGGAGGAGGTGCTCCTGGCATCTAGCAGGTTGAGGCCAGGGATATTGCTCAACATCCTACAGTGCACAGGATGGTCTCACACAATAGTGAATAAACAGCCCCAAATGTCAACAGTGCTGATACTGGGGAAACCCTGGTCTAGAATCTAGCAAATCCTTGCAGCCCCGAGGTTTAAGAGGAGCGCTGGGAGGTCAGGGCCCAGATCCGGGTTGGATCATCATGAGTTCACTCCTGCTGAGGGGCCAAGGACCATGGGAAGGGCAAGGAGCCTGGGCAAGGGGGCCCAGATGCTGCCCCCACCTCTCTGGACCATGATAGGCCCTGGCATAATACACAGACCCCCGTCCCCAGACCCAAAAAATCAAGGCGTTTGGTACTACCAGTTCCCTGCTGCTCCAGCCCCAGGCAGGCTCCTGGCTTTTGGGCCCTCTCCCTGTGAGCCCTGAGACAGACAGATAGATGTGGAGATGAGGCTGTAGCCGGGCTCCTGGGGCCCTCTGGACTCACCTGTCCGGTGGCCTGGCCCGAGCCATCCGAGCACACAAACTGCACAAATTCCTTCAGTGAGTCCTGCCCGTGGTGGTGGTGGTAGCGGATGGTCGGGTGCGTGAAATACGGGCTCGACTGCTGGATGATGGACGTGGAGGGGAAGTGCAGGGCTGACGCTGTGGCCCGGGGGCTCCCTGCATGCACGTGGGCAGGGAAAAAAGGGCATCAGGGCCAAGGAGGCAGCCAGTGGGAGGGACAGGAGAGGAGGGGAGCTGCCAGTCAGAGGGCTGAGGGTCCTGAGGATCCTGAGCAGGTGAGGCAACCACCACAGGCACAACAGTTAAGGTGGCACAAAAAAGTCAGTCATCAGGATCCATGATGTTTTAATGCAATACAAAAAAATAGTAATAATAATCAAATAGGCAAACTAGGGTCCAAAGGCCAGCCATTTGTTTTTGTAAATAAAGTTTGATCACAACCAGCGCTGGGAGATTAGGATGAGGCAGATGAGGCAGGGTAGGATCTTGTCTTTATTTTATTTGGCTTTTTAAAAAAAGTGTTATTATTATTATTTGAGACAAGGTCTGGCTCTGTCATCCAGACTGGAGTGCAGTGGCACAAACACGGATCACTGCAAGCTATTCTCCTGGGCTCATGCAATCCTCCCGCCTCAGCCCCTCAAGTAACCAGCACTACAGGTGCACGCCACCAGGCCTGGCAGATTTTTGCATTTTTTTTTCTAGAGATGAGATTTTGCCATATTGCCCTGGTTAATCTCAAAATCCTGGGCTCAAGTGATCTGCCTGCCTTGGCCTCCCAAAGTGCTGGGATTACAGGCATGAGCCACTGTGCCCAGCCTAAAGAATTTTTTTTTTTTTTTTTTTTTTGAGACTGAGTCTCGCTCTGTCACCTAAGCTGGAGCGCAATGGCGCGATCTCAGCTTACTGCAAGCTCTGCCTCCTGGGTTCACGCCATTCTCCTGCCTCAGCCTCCCGAGTAGCTGGGACTACAGGCGCCCACCACGACGCCCGGCTAATTTTTTGTATTTTTAGTAGAGACGGAGTTTCACCGTGTTAGCCAGGATGGTCTCGATCTCCTGACCTTGTGATCCGCCCATGTCGGCCTTCCAAAGTGCTGGGATTACAGGCGTGAGCCACCGCGCCCAGCCAGTATCTTTTAAATAGAGATGGGATCTCGCCCTGTCATCCAGGCTGTAGTGCAGTGGCGTGATCACAGCTCACTGCAGCCTCGAACTCCTGGCCTCAAGCAGTCTTCCTGCCTTGGCCTCCCAAAGCACAGGGATTACAAGCATGAGCCACTATGCCCAGCCTCAACATTTTAAACCATTTTAAACAAAGACATGGCTGAGTGCTGTGGCTCATACCTGTAATCCCAGTGCTTTGGGAGGCCAAGGTGGGAGGACCACTTGATCCAGGAGTTGGAGGTCAGCCTGGGAAACATAACAAGACCCCGTCTCTACAATAAACATTTAAAAATTAGCCAGGGTGGCACACAGGAGGGATCACTCGAGTCTGGGAGTTCAAGGCTTCAGTGAGCTATAATCGTGCCACTGCATTCAGCCTGAGTAATAGAGCAGGAAACTGTCTTTAAAAAAAGAAAAAGAAGCCGGGCGCGGTGGCTCACGCTTGTAATCCCAGCACTTTGGGAGGCCGAGGCGGGCGGATCACGAGGTCAGGAGATCGAGACCACGGTGAAACCCCGTCTCTACTAAAAATACAAAAAATTAGCCGGGCGTGGTGGCGGGCGCCTGTAGTCCCAGCTACTCGGAGAGGCTGAGGCAGGAGAATGGCGTGAACCCAGGAGGCGGAGCTTGCAGTGAGCCGAGATTGCGCCACTGCACTCCAGCCTAGGCGACAGAGCGAGACTCCGTCTCAAAAAAAAAAAAAAAAAAAAAAAAGAAAAAGAAAAACAAACAAACAAAAAAAACCTGGTGTTTGCTTATCATACCCTTTTTTTGCAATAGTTTGGATTTTAAAACATATTCCATTAAAATATTATTTATCTTGATGACTGAGTTTTTGATACTTGCTGACACTCTGCACCTAAGGTGAGTGCCTCACTAGCCCTGTCTTAATTCAGGCCCTGGGTGGGAGACTGGGTGGGGACAAGAGGAGGCAGAGGGTTCCCTGGGGCTCCGGATGAAGACAAAGCCAGCATCTGCTCAGGATGGCCGTCTGACATATGCACACACATCTCCTGAGTGCGAGCTGGTGTGCACCCAGCCACTGCCACCTAGGCGGTGTTCTCATGTGCTCAGCCTCATCACTCACACACGTGTCCTCACATACGCGTCCCTGCACACGCAATTCCCAACCCAGAGCAGGCCCCAGCTCTTCCCCCTCCTGTCTGTTTCCAATCAGCTCGCTCTTGCTCTCGGTTTCATTAGAGGGCTGAGGAAACTTGGCTTCTCTCTGGAGTTCATAAAAGCTGAGTTGGAGCCGGAGGAGCCAGGCCTGCGCCCTCCTGCTGCCTGTGTAGAGGGCCTGGGCTCCCCACCCCCACCTTGCGGCCACCACACCCTGCCCCAGCACCGGCTGCCTCTGGGCTCCCAGCCAGGAGGCCCCAAGGAGGAAGCCAGGAGGTAAACCTCCTCGTTTTCTGTGTCCCACATACGAGCCCAGGAGATGGCAGGCGGACATACGGCCATGTCCAGAAAAAGTCCAGGCCTCTTGCTGCCAGGTGGGTGCCCAGAGAGGGAAGAATAAAGTGAAGGAGTGACAGGGCTGAGGTCTCAGCTTCCACAGCCTCCTGCCTGATCCTATCTCCTCAGGGCGATCTATGTGTTCTCATCCTGAGCACCTTCTCAACTGGGACGCTGAAGTCAGATAGCAGCCCCATGGCAGTGGGCAGTTCCTTTTCCTGGGGAGCAGCCCAGGTACCACCTGTCCCCTAGACCCAGCCCTTCCTTTCTAGAAAGTGGCAGGGAGGCCCAGACAAGGTAGCTACTTGCCACAGGAGCCTGGGCTCCTTAGGAGTACTCGTCTCCATCCAGGCCCCACATCAACCTGGGCTCATGCTGGCAAAAAACCAGAGCCTGGGCTCAGCCAGGAGCTGGGAGAGAGGAGCCAGCAGGAGGGCAGGGCAGAAGGCTGTGCCTTCCCGCCCACAGCTGGCAGGACAAAAGGAGAACTGGGCCAGAGTTGAGGAGGACTCGGGACAGGCCTATGTTGTGTGTAGCACCCACGCACGTGAGGAGTGAGAAGTGGGAGGTTGCTCAGGAGCCAGGTGGGCAGCCCAGGGGCCCGGCCTGGTCCTCGATGAGGTGCTACGTGAAGCAGGGGCCGGCTCCCATGCCCACCTGCTGCTGCACCACAGCCCACTCGGAGAGCTTGGGGCTGTCACTCGGGGTCAGCCCTGGCCCCTTCACCTGGCCAGCTGCCCCTAGATACTCAGCCACCTCCCCAACTGCCCCCCTCCGGGGCCCCCCATTTCTCACCTGGTCTGACTCCAGCAAGCACAGGCAGCGGGTGGTGGGTGAAAGCCATGCGCGGGGAGCTGCCCTGAGAGGAGAGGGCACTGCAGAAGTCCAGCTTTCCTGACTTCTTTAGAGAAGCCGGGCCTGGGGGGAGGAAGCAGCAACACAGGGCAGGTTTAGCTGGGCTGGGGTGGGCGCGGGGAAGGCGGGAAGCCAGCGGTTTGTTCCTTCTCTCCTCAGCCCCTCCCCGCCGCCCCTTCCTCCACCGTGCTCCCTCCTGCTGCTCCTTGCCCAGTCCCAGGCCTTGTTCTGGGCCCGGTTCCGAGGCCCTGTGTGTAGGCCAGCCAAAGGGTGCTTCTGACCAGAGAGGAAAACGAGGCCCCTGGGTAATGTGGGGTGGTGTGTGCCAGGCAAGGGGTGAGCAAGGGGCCCAGCCTGTGCCCTGGCAAGCAGGTAATGAAGTGAAAGGGTGGGATGCAGGACCAACATTGGGAAAAGAGTGCAGGAGGAACCCCAGGGCACCAGCCTGAGAGCCAGGAAGGGGTAAGTTTGGGAGGGACAGGCTGGGGTCTATGCCATGGTGCCCTAGGCCATGGGAGGTTCTGGCGGGAAGAAGCCAGGGCCCCGTTTAGGGAAGGGAGCACACAGCCATGAGCCCTCAGGAGGGACACAGTGCCCAACGAGAGAGCAGGGACAGAGGCCAGAGGACCCAGAGAGTCCTCGGGCTGCTCAGGCCTAGCCGAGCTGTGGAGGCAGAGCCAGAGGGGAGAGGACTCCCCCAGCCAGGGGACCCAGAAGTTCAGCTACCATAGGATGGGTAATTTCAGGGCTCTGCCCTGCTTCTGGTGCCAGAGGTGTGGGTGGCATTCAGCATGAAACAAGGGCACAGAGAACAACTTGTTTGAGGTCTGTCTTTAGAAATTCATCTCTGCCCAGTGGCCATAGCATCCAAATGACAAAGCAGGGCCCCCAGGGGGCCAGGTTCTTCTGGAAAGATCAACTCCCATCTTAGGCTTCGCTTTCAGGTTGTGCCCAGGCTGGGAAGGATAAGGTAGAGTTGGGGCAGATCTCAAGAGCTGCCATCCTTGGAGGACAAATCAAGTGAGTTTGGGTGAGGGGTGGAGGGGCTGCAGAACAGAGAAATAAAGAGCCATCTTAACTGCAGAGGAAAGGGGCGGGGGAAGGGCGAACTCCCAGCTGCCAGCAGAGGTGTTATCTGGCGGCAGCTGTGTGCCACCTGATAGCTGGCACAGTGGGGAGGGGGGAGCATCCTGCCAGCTGTGCACAGCTGTCCCCACGGCCGCACAGTGCCTCCCCAGCTGTTCCCTGTCCTGCAGCTGGGCCGCTTAATTGGCAATTTGTTGCAGCCCATGGAAACAACACACAGCGGAGTGAGGGGGAAAGGGAGCCGGAGGGTGCTGCAGGAGGATGTTGGGGGGCCGTGCGTGGCAGGACTGCCGGAAGGAGCAGAAATGCAGAAATGGCAGGCGCAAAAGCAGACAGCCAAGAAAGGAGAGAGCAGGAGCCAGGAAGAGGGGGGCTCCTCAGGAACTAGGTCTGGGCACAGGAGCCCAGGAGCCCTTGCCCCAGGAGCCAGCTGCAGACACAGTCCTCTATGCACCCCAGGGGCAGTCCTTACAGAAGGGGTCACCTACTGAGGCCCTGGCCAGGGACCCAGGATGTAGCCCAAGAGTCTCCTGGGCCTTCTCAACTCCTCTCTCTGCCTCTCAAGGCCCCCCTAGGGAAGCATGTGGCCCATGCTGGCTCAAGTCCCTGCCTGCCACGAGGAGACCCTGGAAGGGGCCCCAGAGTCACGCAAGGAAGCCTTCTCACAGAGGCCAGCCTCTGCTGGCCGTCTAGAGGGTCTCCAGCCCACCATCTCAGCCTGAGGCCTGGAGGCAAGCCCTCCTTTCCTCCTCTCAGGAGGAGGAGAAGCTGCCGGAACTTGCATTCGTTCTGGGGCAGCAGAAAAGCAGGAGTGCCTCCCAGCCCCACCCCGCTCCACCCCAGCCTCTGCCTGCCCACTTGGCCCGTCCCAGTAGGGGCATATCTGGAAAACATCAGACAAAGTACCATTAGGTCAGACCCTCATCTTTTGGAGGAGGAGAATGATGCGCAGGGCCCAGGCCTGTCCAGAGCAGACATGCCCTGTGCACAACCCACACGCGTGAGTCTGCACTCCCTGGCCCTGTCACACCCACAGTGAGGATAAACACAGGCTGTACCACTGGCACGTCAGTGGGGGGCTCTTGCAGCCAGCCTCCTCACACACATGTGCTCATGTACATGCACACACACACGCACGTGTTACACGCTCTCTTCCAGAGTCCTCTCTAGGTCTGTCTGCACCCTCAGTCAAGAATGGAGGTGAAGGGGGGTGGGTTCAACAAGAAAAAGATCCCTAGAGGGGACTGGGAAGGTCTGAGCTGGTTTCCTCTGTACTCTCTCCCCTTCACTAGCTTCCCTACCCGGTCTCAAAAGGACTCTGCTCATTCTTCACTAGACTCTGAGCCTCTCTCTGTAAAGCTGGGCCCTTGAGACCAGTGGTTCTCATCCTGGGAGGATTCTGTCCCACCAGGGAACGTTTGACAATGTCTGGAGGCGTTTTTGGTCATCAAAACTGGGGGTGGGGGTTTTGCTGCTGGCATCTTGTAGGTGGAGGCCAGGGATGCTGCTAAACATCCTGCCATGCACAGAACAATCCCCCCTACACAGAATGATGAGCCCCCAGGGTGAGAAACTGCTTTAAACCATGAGGCCACAGGGTGGGGCAACCTCTAGAGAAATACCAGGAGGGGCTGCGGCCATCCCACTGTGGGGCACCAGAGGCTTGGCACCCCCTCTGCTTCCCACCGCCATACCACGGGCTCTGCTGCTGACTCTGACAGCACCCCTCCTCACCTCCACTCCCTTCCTTCAGCCTGCTCTGCCCTCCCTGGAAGATCAGGAGGCAAGAAAACAGATGGGTAATGCCCCCTAACAGGGGGACAACTGGTGGGAGGCTCACTAGGTAAACTGAGAAGGGGACAAAAAGGCTCTGGGCTGCCCTTGCTCTGGGTCAGGATCCCTTGCACCCATACCTGCATCCACATCGTTGGGCCACCCGCTGGACTGGCTGCTGCCAGCTGCTGGGGAACGGCCTGTCCCGGGATAGAACACGTCGTCAACGGGGCTCTCCATCTCGCTGTCATCGATGGACTTGGGGCGCTTGGTGGTGCTGGGGAAGGAAGAAAGGGTCAGATGGGCCAAGGATGGGCCGAGGCTCCAGGGAGTGACCAAGTGTCCAGGCTAAAGAACTGTGCATAGATGGCCCTCTGGGTGGGGAGTGGTGCCGGCCGACAGCAGCATTGCTGGGCACTCGCTGTGTGCCCAACCCCAAGATCAGCCCTAGGGCCCCTCAAGCCATCAGCTTCAACCTGCTCCTCTTCCTCAAGCTCCTTCCCAATCTGTGATGCCACGATCCTCCAAGCTGCCCACATCAGAGAAGTCGGCAAAACCCTCAGCTGCCTCCTGTATCCCACCTATGATTTCCTGGCAGCCCCCAGGGCTAGGGTGAGGTGAATGACGTACTTGCAGGGACAAAAATGTCAGGGGGACAAAAATGCCATAAAACTCAGTCATCAATATAAAAAATATTTTAGTCCCTTTTTTTTTTTTGATATGGAGTCTCGCTCTGTCACCTAGGCTGGAGCGCAGTGGCGTGATCGTGGCTCACTGCAAGCTCCGCCTCCCAGGTTCACGCCATTCTCCTGCCTCAGCCTCCCAAGTAGCTGGGACTACAGGTGCCCGCCATCATGCCCAGCTAATTTTTTGTATTTTTTAGTAGAGATGGGGTTTCACCATGTTAACCAGGATGGTCTCGATCTTCTGACCTTGTGATCCGCCCATCTCGGCCTCCCAAAGTGCTGGGATTACAGGTGTGAGCCACCGCGCCTGGCCTAGTCCCATATTTTTAAAAAATCAAAATGAATGCCAAAAATCTCACAATTAATATAAATACCTATGTTTTAAAAAAAAAAAAAGTGGAGCGGACCTTGCCCAGCACAACTTGCCCTGGCCAGAACCCACATCCCTGCCTCCCAAGCAGCTCCCTCCCTCTCCATCCACCCCACCCCCCAGGCCCTCCCCCACTCTAGCCTTTCCCATGGCCTCCTAACTGCCTGTCAGTCCCACCCACACACACTGCTGCTGGAGAGAGCTTTCTGGAACACACACCCTCAGCATCCCCTGCTTAAAACCCCTCAGGGGTCCCTACTACCCAGGGATGAAGTCTAAATGCCTTCTTCTGGCCTCTGCAGGGTGGTCCCGCCAGCCTGTGCAGGCTGAACTGGGATACAGGCTACCCTCTTCTCCTGGAACATTTTCCCCACACCCCCCAACAACCCCCTCTGTGTCTGGGCTCAAATGTCACCTCCCCAAGACAGAGACCTTCTTGGACTCCCACTTCCAGGCAAAGCTATGCCTCGTGCGAGTTTGTGTCCCCAGGGCTGGGTCCTTCATGACAGCACAAAGCAGGAGCTCAGTGGGTGACTGTGCATGGTGGACTCTAAAGTGTTAGAGCCAGTGCCCTCAATGAGAGGTGACATTCTGAAGCACCCCAGCCTCGGTGACACAGCTGACTATAGCCACTGGGACGGCCCTGGCCCTGGCGGGGAGTGGACAGAAGATGGAAAGGCAGGGCCACTGGGCTCACCTGGTGGAAGGAGGGGAGGTGATGGACCGCCGCCCCAGGGTCACCTGGTTGATGTTGTAGTAGCTGGGACTCTCCAGGTCCGCCAGCGAGAAGTTGGGCCCTGATGCTGTTGCAACAGGAGCTGGGAAGAACGAGAGGATGATGAGGTTTGGAGGTGGGGGGAGGCCTGATGGGGTCTGTTTTGTTGTCATGAACAGCTTCCCAGAAGCCCAGGGTGAGTTTACTGTGGGGCCAGGAGATGGGAGAAAGTGGGCCATCTGGGCTGCTGAGGAACCTCCTCCCAGCTAGTGAGTCACAGAAGAGTCTTTGGTTGTGACTTTTTCTTTTTCCTCCAAAGCAATGGAGACTGGAGACAGGCCTCTCTGGAAGACTCTATTGTACCCAGCCCAGCACCAATGGAGCCGAGAGTGTCCCAGAAAGCATCTGTCCCCATCCACCTGCCCTAAGACCCCATTAGGAGGACTTCCCATGAGGTCCCACCTCCTCACTTTCAATCCCCATCCCTGGCCTGGAAGAAAGGACTCACTTACTCTGTGATACTCTCACCAGCTCCGTCACATTCCAGACCCCGGAAGTCACAAAACAGTCCTGGAAACTTAAGTGCCCTGAAGAAGGGAAAGGATGAGTGAGTCAAGACAAGGCCAGAAGGGGGCTGCCTGGCTATTTCCAAAGGTCTTCCCCACTGTTGCCTCTCCCTTCCAAGTCCCGTTTCCAGCTCCAGGCTGGCCCTCAGGTCTATACCGAAGAGGGGGGATTCTCTAGGTGTGCCCCCATCCCCTCAGGACGGCAGGCTAAGCTCAGTCAAGGGACAGCTGAATGAAGGGGAAGAAGTGAGGGTGGCCAGGGCAGCCAGGGTGGGGGAAGGAAGTGGAGGGGCATGAAGGATAAGGGCAGCTGGGCAGGTGGGGGGCACTGACCATTGGGCAGTGGTTTGATGTCCGCATCTCCTTGCTGGTTTGAACTATCTGATTGTCCGGATTCTGCAGGAGACACAAAAGGGGAGAATGTGTCAGGAGCAAAGTTCCCCATAACCACCAGCCAAGCATTGGCCCCTCCAGCCTGGTGCAAGAGCAGGGAGGGCCCACTCTGGCCACAGAAACCTTCACCCCACCCTCTCCCCAAACCAGCCCTGGGAGGCTCTGGGAGACCCAAAGCGGGGAAGGAAAGACAGGCCCAGTGCAGGTTTCTCAGCCTCAGCACTGCTGACATTTGGGCTGGACTGCTCTCTGTGGTGGGGACCATCCTGTGCAGTGTAGGGTATCTGAGCAGCATCCCTGGCCTCCACCCACTAGATGACAGTAGCACCCCAGTTGTGACAACCCAAACTGTCCCAAGACATTGTCCACTGTGCCCTTAAGGGCAAAGTCACCCTCAGGTAAAAAGCACCAGCCAAGAGTCAGGAGCAAAGAGGGGTCCCAAGAGAGAAGTCAGAGACCATCTCTCTCCACAGTGGGGACAGACCCAAGGGTCCCCCATCCCCCACCCAGCTCCAGCTCCCAGAGGAGCATCCCCTTTCCTAACTTGGTTAATTGAAGCCATTCCTGTCTGCCTGCGCCTCCCCCACCTCACCTTTATGCTCAGAGGCAGTGCCTGGCAACCCAGAGGGGGGAGGTTTGCCCTGACGCTGTCGCCCGCTCTGTGCCAGCCTGTCTGGGCTGTCTCATGCCCCGGTGCCACAGCTGCTCAGAGGGAGCCCCGAGACAAGGGCTCATTGTGCAGTGGGAGCTCACAGAGGGCTGGGGGCAGGGTGGAGTGTGTGTGTGTGTGAATATTTTGCTGAGCTTGGGAAAGCCCCCCACCCCTGTCCCCCTGGTCCTCAAAGCTTTGTGTGCCAGGGGCACAACGGGGACCTCCAGAATGCCTGCCTGGGCATGACAGCTGGCGAGAGGGTGGTGGAGGGGGGCCAGGCAGGTTGTGGGGCAGGAGGAAGCCAGGCATTTGGTGAAGAATCAGCTGCTCGCAGGGGGACCACATGGGGGTGGCATCTGAAAAACGTGCCTTGGTATTGGCCAGGGCTTTGCCTGACTTTAAAGAGCATTCCTGCCTCCTGGGTCTCACCACCACCCTGATTCAATCTGCTAGCCCCCACCATAAAGGAGGTTCCCAAAAGGTGACATCAGCCCTAGGGTTGGGGCGAGGGACCCCATTAGTCACTTGGGAGGCAAGGAACAGAGCTGGGTTCTGGGGCTGGAGGGCAGGATGCAGCCCACCCGGGTGGCACCCCTGCTTGCAGCATGAGGGCCCCACCATGTCTGGGGCTGAAAGCACTGGCCATGCTCCAGGCTGCCTGCCTTAGTGTAATGGGTGAAAAAGGATGACTGTTTCAGGCCCCACTTCCCCTCCACCCCATCCCCACTTAACTTTTGATTTTTTAATTCCAAAAAATAAATACTATTGTAGCGAGTCAAGAAATAGTAGCTCTTTTTAATACCAAGTGCTAACACGTGCTTTTAATATGGAAGGATATACTTCACCACCTCTGGTTTGGGGTGTATCCTTTCCATACCTCCCCTTTCGCTCAGCCCTGGTGGTATGTTTGGCAAAAGAGGTTCCCACCCTGAGCCATCTCTTTGTTAATGGCACTCTCTGCTCTGGAGGAAGCCCACCCATGTTCCCTGAGAGAGCAACCTCTCTGTGCCATAGCATGGTGTGAATGTGAACTTTCTTGATACTACCTCACTCTTTCACCTTGGCCCGTTGCTGGGTTTTTGGGTCTGATTTGAGCCCCAGCCGGTCCGGGAGTGGCAGCCAAGGGGTCTACCGAGCAGGCAGCCCGCCCCAGGGCCTCCTCAGACCCCAGTCCTGTGGCTGCTCTAAATCATGGCTCGGGAAGGGCACAACCTCAAGACCCATGTGCAGAGCTCAGCGAGGGGCATGTGGTCTCCACTCTGCTGCCCAGGGGTCTCTCTGCTATGAACCCCACCCATCCTAGGGACAACTTGGTCCCCATCAAGCCCTCCAGAGCTGGATCAGTGGAGTCAGGGGGAGAAGGAGGAAGTCTCACAGTCCACCCCATGGGAGCGGTCCCGACCCACTGCGAAAGGCCAAGTGGAGATGGCAAGCCATGTGCCCGTGCACACGCGTGTGTGGATGCGCACGCGCGTACCCAGCCCAGGGACAGCCGAGAGGGAACCCGACAAAGAGATGGAGGTGGGCCAGCGACTGAGGCAGAGACAAATGGGGCTCCAGGAGAGCGCGACAGACAGGAAATCCTTCTAAATCAGGACACAGCCCCAAAACGTTATTGCTGTTATTACTATTAGCTCTGTGTAAAGGAGCAAGTGGGAGCAAGGATCCGGTGCGAGTGAAACCCCTGCCACGCGCCTCCCGGCGCTGCTCCGGGCGCTGCTGGCAGCCATTTTAGACCTTGGCAGCCATCTTACGGCTGGCGGCCTCAGCCGGAGGCCCACAATGCCACGACCGCCGGCCCCTGACATGCTCAGCTCAGCTCCAGGACAAAAGGCAGAGACATGGGAAATCTGGACCCAGGCTCGGAGGCACAGGAGCCAGGCCTGCGGCCGGAGCAGCTGCAAACAGGGCCCCACTGATCTGCTCAAGTGGTGTTCCCCTTCTCCCCCCTGGCCAGCACAGTGAAAGGAGCAGGGAAGGCTGAGGCCAGGGGCAGGGAACACTGTAGCTCTACTCAAAGGTGGCTAAAGTCCTCACAGGCCATCTCTAGGCCCAGGGCCTTAACTAGCTCAGCAAGAGTAGACCCCTGCCCCAATAGGGCCGCAGGTACCTCGCGACACCAGGGATGTGACAGGGGAAGGTCTCTGAGCACCCTGTCAGCTCAGGGATGTGCCTTGGATAGATGGAGGAAGGAGGCTGGCAGGAAGCAGCCAGTGGCTGCAGGGCCCAGAGAGGCCACTAGGTCCATGGTGAAAGGGCTCCTGGGGAGGCAAGGAGACGTCCTGCCCACCAGAGGCGCAACGTGGGCCAGCTTTCTTACCTGGCGGGCTCTTTGAGGAGCCTTGCCTTGAGGTCTACACCTGCTCTGGACAGGTGACAGGAGCTGCAGAGCACCTCCATGTCGTGACTGCCTTCCCTGTCTGGGCTTCCCCGGGGGAGGGGATAACCCTGGGATTTGGGACAGAAAGGAGGAAGGCCCCTTTAGGATGCCCCTCCCCAGGCCCTGCCTCGTGGCTGCTCTGCTTTTATCTGGCAGAATGGGGCTTATCAGAGCCACCAGCTGAACAAATACACAAATCCACGGTTAGTGAGAAAAAACACTCTGCCTGAACTCTTTATCTCCTGTTCACAGGCCCCGCACGCTGCCCACTGCCAATAGCACAGGAGGGGACCTGACTGCAACACGGCCGGGCTCTGTTCTCCACTCTGAAGGTGGAGGGCGGCCTCCCGGACTCTGGCCGGGCCTCCCACTCAGTCTCCACACTCTGTCTCTTGGCCACCCCCCTTCTTCCCTCCTTGCCCCTGAGCCCGGGGTGGCTCTCCCCTGGCAGTCCCTGCCAGGCAGGCGTACATGAGTGAGCCCCTGCCCACAAGGGAGCCCCCTCCAGTGTCTGCTCTCTCACTGGGGACAATGGGCCAGCTGGTGGCCTGTGGGCCAGTGGAGAGGCAGGGACAGTGTTGGCTGGCACAACGCGGGCAGGTGCCGGGCTCCATCTTTCATCTTTTATCCTCTGTCGTCGGCCCATGCCCCTGAGGGCTGTCTCTCTGATTCCCCAGTCTTCTGGGGCCATGTCCCCTGGAAGCCTTTCTGGCCTCAGGCTTCTCTCCAGCCTGCTTTCCAGCCAGTGGGGACACTAACTGTACACCCCCAAGTTCAGGGCCACCCAACCACCCTCCCAGTCTCTTCAGGGACTGTGGCTCCCAGCGCTCCCTGGAGATACTGGTTGGAGATGGGATAGAGTGAGTCCTGCTGCTTCCCCTCGCCCCACACCAACTCAGAGTTTCCCTCCATGCTGGTGCTGGAAGCTGGAGAGTTCTTTCTGTGCTCTCAGCTGCTTCCCACTCGGCCCATCAAATGCAGCTGCCTAAAACCTGAGCCCAGCCACTGTGTTCGACAGGTGCCTTGGCCAGGCTGGCATTCGGGGTCCCTGGTTTCTGGGCCAGGCTAGGGGAGGGAGAGTACCTCAGAGCCCACAGCTCATTCTCGATGCTGTTTGGGGGTGTCAGGCTGGCTCGTGTCACACAAACACGCAGCTCTGCTGGCTGTCCTTCTGTGGGGACCTGGGCTACTCGTGAGATCCATGTCTCTGAGGCAGAGGCCTCCCCTGCCCATGGTTCTGGCCACTTTGCAGGCTTCTGGAAGGGAGGGCTATGAAGGAGCAGGCGATAAGACTGGACTCTGTCTCCGCATGGGCCCAAGCGGGCTCTGCTGAAGAAGCCTTTGAAACGGGATTTGGCTCCAGGTTCTGGGCCCACTCTGTATTCATCTGCACACCACTGGTCATTCCACAGCAACAACAGCTTGTGGGCTGGTGGCCTCTGGCAGTGCCCAGACCAGAGCCAGGCTCAGCCAGGTGGCCACTCTGGGCCCCTCTCTTCCTTGGGGGCCCCTCAGTATCCCCTGAAACAGCCACAAAGTTCCCCTGCAAAATTGCCCTTCTCACACCCACACCAGTTCCCCTTCTCAGCCCCTGGAACCAGTCTCCACCTTACTTCTTTTATTCAGCTCTCTGCCTTTCCCCCTGGATCCCCATTTCTGATCTTACTTCCCTGTCTCCCTTGGCTCCCCTCCCTCTGTCCTTCCTTTGCCTCCCCCTCACCTCTTCAGCAGCCCCCCCCTTCCTTCTGCTGTTTGCAGGCACGTGTGCTTGTGCGTGTTTCCGAGAGGACTCTGCCTCTTCAGTAGAGCTCTGGAGGGGAAGCTCCAGGAGGAGCCTGGGGTTGCACATAAACTCCAACTGACAGCATGGTTTTTTTTGTTTGTTTGTTTTGTTTTTTTTTGAGATGGAGTCTCTCTCTGTCGCCCAGGCTGGAGTGCAGTGGTGCGATCTTGGCTCACTACAAGCCCCACCTCCCTGGTTCATGCCATTCTCCTGCCTCAGCCTCCCAAGTACTGGGAACTACAGGCACCCGCCACAACACCGGCTAATTTTTTGTATTTTTAGAAGAGATGGGGTTTCACAGTGTTAGCCAGGATGGTCTCGATCTCCTGACCTGGTGATCCACCCGTCTCAGCCTCCCAAAGTGCTGGGATTACAGGCGTGAGCCACTGCATCCAGTCGCATGTTGTTTTATATATATATATATATATATATATATATATATATATATATATATATATTTTTTTTTTTTTTTTTTTTTTTTTTCCAGCTACAGATGGGGAGATAGTTATGGCTCCCACTAGGGTGAGGGAGGAATTCCTGCTGGCTACAGCCAACACTGGCCTCAGCTCCCACTCGAAACAAACTTGTGCTGTGAAAGGGGCCATGTATAATTTGCTGGCCAATTGCCCCCACGGACTTCGGCCTAACAAGTTTTATGGAGACTGAGGGGTGTGCACAGATTTGGCCTTAGCTGAACCCACATATGCATACCCAGGTATGTGCATACACTTGGATGCATACACTCATATGCTCAGACTCAGACACACACACACACACACACACGGAGCTGCCACTAGCCACTTCTTGCTGTCAAGAAAGGGTGGAGTGAGATGGTACATCTGGAGCCACCAGAGACGAACCCCCTTCAACTCTGCAGGAACCGCTGGCCTTTGGAAACGGGGAGAACAGCCCTTGGGGTGTGCCTGCCCATCCCCTCGCCCTCCCAGTCCTGACATTCCACAAGCAAGTGGGGGTACATTCTGTTCTGGGGGTGCCTCTGGGCAGCTGCAACACCCCATCCTCTGAAGGACTGATGCGATTCTGGGGCCAATCACTGGCCCTCCCAGCACTGCACCCCCCTCCTACTTCTCTCCCCCTTCCTCTGAGATTCCGGAGCGTCCAGCGCACGGGAAACCCAATCTCAAGGGGAGCCAGAGGCCCCGCCTGTAGCAATCAGAGCTGGAGAATGTAACTATTGTGCCTCCTGAAACTCAAGTCTGAGAATCTGAGACACCCTGAGGAGGGGAACGGTGGATAGATGGGGGGCTAAGGAGACAGGTCACAGAGGGGTTCTCCCCGTCTCAGCAAACAGGGGACTCAGGGGACCAAGGAAGTCCTTGAGAATGCAGGGCAGCCAGAGGGCAGACCGGGGGCATGAGGCTTGGCCAGGGCCTGGGCCCACGGGGCTTCTAGGATTTTCCTCTCCTTCTCTCCATTCCTCACCCTGCCCCACCAGCCACCATGCATGTGCACACACACATGTGCACAAACACACACACACGCGCACACACGCACACACACACATCCTGGAGTCATCCTGAGGTGGCAGGTTTTTCCTTCCTCTGTCATCCCTAAAGTCTCACGTGGTTTAAAGCAGGAGCCTGAACAAGAAGCATAGCCCTCAAGCTGTGGGTGGGGGCAGGGATAAGGACAGGGGAACATGTCACCCCATTATCGTCCTCTCCCCTTTCCTCATTCCCTCCCTGCTCATAGGTCTAAAGGGGCTTCTGCCTTTGACTTGACTGACCTGCTGGAGATGGGGGAAGAGGACATGGCAGAGGGGATAAGTGACAGGAAAGAGGAAGAAACCGAGTCACACCCACATGTGGTCTAGGCCTGCTCTGGCTGCCCCTAGGGCCTAGGCTCAAGGAAAGCCATTGTGGGGTGGGGGGAGTAGGGAAGGCACAGGAACCTGGCAGACGAAGGGCCAGCATCTGGATGGGACATTCCCCTCTCCATCCCCTGACCCCAGGAAGAACTACTTTCTCCATTCCAACGCATCCTGGCCTCTACGGGTACCCCTGGAGCAAGTGCCAGGCTTGGCTACTGCAGGACTCACAGCTCAGCAGTGAGGCTTCGGGAAGCGAGAAGAAAGCAAGTCCATCAGCTCATCTTGTACCCAGGAGACCAGCAGAGCAGTCTCACGCTTCATCTGAAAGCCTCAGGCCCCACACAGTGTCGAGGTGAAGAAGGCCTGTCTCCTACAGTCCTTGGTTGCCTCCCCTCCCCATGTGGAGATGGACTCCTAGCCAGAAGCCTTCCAGCCACACAGCCCATCACTGCCTCCCTCATATAATGAGAAAGGTGTTCCTAAGCTTAAAATTTTCCTCCAAGAAAACAACAGAACTCCCGCCTCCCTTCCATCCCCAGCAAGTGGCCCCGGAGCCCTCCAGGGAGTTCTTTTGGTGTGAGCTACTCGGTGTTCTCCTGTTCATTAGCAGCCGTCCCCAGCCCAGGGAGAACTCCTGGAGATGGGCCCAGGCATGGAGCGGCAGAAGCAGCCAGGAGGCACTGGGGAACTGAATGCTCAGTTGCTCTTCCCCAACGGATGACAGGCAGTGGCCAGCAAAGGAGAGAGAGAAGCGATATGCCCCCTGGTGCAGAGCAGAGCACCCAGCAGGTGGACAAAGGCCCACCTGCCAATGGCCACTCCAGGACCAGCCCAACCGTTAATAAATGAGACCCCCAGCCACAGCAGCAATGGGATATGCGAGTGGGCCTGCAGGCTCCTCCTGTGTCTGCCCATGGCAAGGTGACCCAGCACCAAACTTGGCACCTCAGATACCTGACTATGGAGGGAACAAGTGGACCCAGGGCACGGCAGCAACACTGTCTGGGGTGTTTCAGAGATACCTGGGGTAGGAGTTCCCCTCAGAGCAGAAGAGATTGAAGATGACAGGCAAAGATCAGGCAAAGAAGAAGGCAAAGAAAAACATCTTGGGGAGATGGAAAAAGGCAGGAGCCATTGGCCTGGGTCTGCTTCACCTGTCCTCTGAGCCTGCCCTTGGCCTACCCAGGGAGGTGCCCTTGGTCTGGAGCCTGTGTCTACTGAGGGGGTACAACACGGTGCTCTACCACTGTGGATACCCTATCCTGGGTGAGCTGGCCTTGCCCCAGCACAGAGGGGCCAAAGGGGGCATGCTGAAATGGAGGGTAGGAGGAGGAAGGAGGTGGGTGGCCAGCAACGGCATACCAAGGCTCCCCAGAATTCACATCCGTGCTCCAGAACCTACCAGCCTGTGACTTTGGCCAAGTTATGAACTGTTTCCTCATCTGTAAAAGGGAGATAACACCTACCATTAGCATTCCTGGGTGAGGAATAAATGAGAAAACATGTATAATAAGGTGCTTAGCTCAGGGCCTGGCTCATAGTTGGCGGTACATAAACGTCGCCTGTCCTTCCGCCTGGATTACTATTTCCCTTCGTCTCCATTTGCTGAATGCTTATTCCTCCTTCTCAACTCTGTTCAAATGCCACCTCCCACCCTGGTGGGGAAGCTGTGGCTGACCCTCAGCTCCCCTCCCCAGGAGCTCATGCTCTTGAGTACATGGTGAGTGTGTCCTAGATTGCAGTTTTTGGTGTCTTGCCCCAGAGACCACTGCCAGTGAACAGAGGGGCTCCCTTGGGGCCTGGCCCACTACCATCTACAAAGAGCAACAGAGAGGTTCCTCTGCAAATATAATGGCAGAGCCTGGGCAGACACCTGTACAGGCATATCCCTCCTCACATCAGTGTGCAGTAGCCATCCAACGGTCTCAAGACAGTCACCATACTAGAAACAGGGGTGGGGGAAAGAGGGCCAACAGGGAACAGGGAAGATAGAGCTTGTCCCCCTAGACTCTGGGAGTGCTAGGCCCGAGGCCTGCCCAGCCCAGCCCAGCCTTGGAATACAGAGAGCTGAGAAAACCAGGAGCACAGGCACAGGCCCATGGGCGGCCAGGCCAGGCACCTCTCCTGGCAGTGCTGGCTGGTGCCACGATTCAGCCGGCAGCTGGAGCCAGCATTTCTGAGAGGGCCTGGGGCCAAGAGTCATGTGATGGTGGGGTCCAGGCAAGCGGCCCCCAGCCCCGGAAGCTTCTATCCCCTCCCCAACTTGACGAAGAAAACCTGACAGTGGAGAATGCCCTCCATACCCCATATGCCAAGAAAAGAGAGGGGCCCTGGGGCGGGGGGGGTCCCATCCCAGCAAGGGGCCTGCAGAGCTGCTCTTCCACCCCCACCCGCTTTCTCTATTTCCAGCACTGCCCTTTCTGGCCCTTTGAGCTGCCCAGGACAGGACAGGCTGGCCAGACAATCACCCTCACCCCCAGCTGCTCTTAGGGCTATTAATAGTGTCTCCACCTCCCAGGGCTGGGCATCACCCTCCTCCTACCCCCAAATACACTTGCCCTTGGTCTAACTATTCATAAAGGGACAGAGTCCTCCAGACCCTAATGCCGACCTGGTATGAGAAGCAGGAGGCGGAGGCTCTGCAGGCCACTCAAGGAATGCGCCTGGGACAAGCAGGAGTTTGGAGGAGGGATGCGAGAAGGCAGGAAGCCCCAGAGCCAGAGAGCAACCAAAAGATAAAACTAAAACTAAAAGACAGAGAGAAAGGGAGAGAGAGAAGGAGGAGCCACGGTAGAGAATCAGGGCCAAAGCGAAGAAAGAAGACTGGGGCAAAAAGAATCAGAGAAGTACAGTACAAGATTCTGAGAGAGGCAGGGAAAGGGGACAAAAACAAAAAAGAGCAGAGAGGAAATTATTCCTTTGGGCAAAGAAAAAAAACAGAAAGAGGAAAACTTTCCTAAAGATACTCAGGAAGAGGAAAGGGAAAAGGAGGAGGCTCAGAGAAGGAACAACTGGCCAAGAAAAGGAAGGTGGAAGAAGTGAGACCCTATAGAGCAGGAAATTCACTTTAGCCCAGGGCATGGGAAGGTCCCTAAGCTCTCTGCCTATTTGCCTGAGGAAATCAAAAAGGACAGAGGGTCGGCAGGGACTGGGGAGCATCAGCCTCCCCCACCACCTCTCTGCCCCTGGCTCTCTTTCCAGCCTTAAGCAGAGTTCTGCTCCTGCCTCCCTCCACTGTTCCCTTTCCTTGGAAGAATCCATCCAGGAAACCTCAGGGCCTGGGATTAGAACTGTAGAACCCACCTCCTTCAATTCACCCTGTGGGGAAGAGGAAGTGGGAGTTAGGCTGAAGCCACCTGCCTCCCCTCCTCGGGTGCTAACTTCCTCAACCCCTATGAGAGAGCACTCAATACCCAGGCTGGTGACTCCAAAGGGGCCTCCTTCACCCGGAGACTTGCCTTGGTGCAGCAGAGACTGACCCTGGCTCATGGACAAGCAACAAACACAAATGCCCACCATAATCAGATGTTTAAGTGGGGCCCTTCTCCCACCTGGAGGCTGGAAACTAAACAAATCCCACCTACACAGGGAACCTCTGGCTGGTCCACAGCTGGGGAAGTGGGAGGCTCTAGCTCTGGAAGGCATGAGAGCCCCAGAGACCTGGCCACCAGGCCACTCAGGCCAGGAGATCCTGACCAGGAACACCCCACTAGACCATCAGCCCCTTGAGGACAAGCCCTCTCTGTTGGTTTTGTTTGCTGCTACATCCCCCACATCTCAAAGCACAGCTGCAGTGGATGATAAGACTCCAAAGAGACCCTTCTAGATCCTTCTTCAAACTATGGCTACACTGACCACCCAGGGAACAGAGGCACCAGCTAGCTGACACCTTCCCCCTCCTGAAGAAAGAATAGCTTTCTTGCAGCCCAACCACTGACACTCATGTCCAGTGAATTAATGTGGAAACCCTGATGCTGCTAATCCTCCTGCAAAGCCGAGCTGGTTCCAGACACAGGGCTGAACATACTTGTGCCATACTCAAGGGCTGGAATGACCAGAGGAAGGAACTGGAGCCTCACGGAGAATGGCACAGCAGAGGAAGGCAGCAGAGCACTCTCTCACAGGACTGCTCCTCTCCTTGCCCTGGAGACCCGAAGGCAGCCACTGTCCAGAGCTGTCCAGAGGAAATACGAGGAATCTAGGCCTTTGACTGCAAACTTCCAGCTTGGAGCCCTAAGAGCCTGGGCAGGGCTGGGCTGAATAGGACGGCACCGAGTGCTGCACAGAGCCCTGGGCCTGGAATCAGAAGCCTAGGCTCCAAATCCTAGACTTGCTGCTGTTAGACCTCCAGTATGCCTCTCCTGCTTCTTGGTGCAACACAACCAAGACCTGCTCAGCACCGTGAGATGTGAGTGGGAATTTTTACAGATTTTTTAAACATATTTTAACTTTGAGTTTTATATACTGTAAAGTACCAAGCTTGCATAAGGACAGCAAAGGCTGCTGAAGGAACAAAGTGACATTGGTCCTCCGACTGACAAGTGCCAAATTCCTCATTCATAACTCCCTGAAGGACCAAAAAGAGGTTTTCCCCAGGCTGCCGGGCAGCAGGGCTCAGGGAGCGGCGCGGCTCAGGAAGCGACGCGGTTCAGGGAGCGAAGCGCTGCACTCCTGGACGCCATAGCTAGGTGGCGCAGCGAGTTAACACTAGCTGCCCTCCGAGGGCTGCGGCGGGGCGCGGCCAGCGACCAGCCCAGAGCTCCAGGGGATGTGGTTCCCTCTGCATACCCAGAGGGTCCCAAGAGGAAGGAGAAGAACCCACTTAAACCCAGGCCACTCGGACCCTGGGTTATGTACCAAGGAAGGAGCTGCCCGTGGCAGCGGCTCCTGTTGCTGTTGCTGCCAAACACATCCCGTGATGTGATGTGAGGGCCGAGTTTCCCGTTCGCATTGATTAGGAACAGCTTGCGGTGCGAGGGCCGGATGGAAAGCGGGCCGCGAAATGGGTGGGCGAACAGAAGGCGGGGGACCTGCCAGGTGCATAGCTTGACTGAGGGTTATCCAATGAGCCCGGTCCCACCCTGCGTGGCTGCCGCTCTGAATCCTGCCTGCTTCTTTCAGAATGGAGCTGCCCTCGATTTGGGGTGGGGTAGTGTCTAAGGCCACGTGACTCCCGGAGTATTCCTAACGCACCCAGGATGCCCTCACCTTTTGGCAGTGCAGACTTGTCTCTGCAATTGGTAAACACTTGAAAAGGAAGCTCTCTACCCCATCCCCATAAAAAGTGAAAAAATGGAGACTAAAACTCAGAGATCAGGAACCAGAGACAGAGAAATGGAGAAAAGTCAGGAAGAAAAAAAAAAATCAGCGCCCTCTGCAGTGGCGGCAGCAGCCGGGCGGGCACACCCTCCCGGGCGGGCGTGGAGAAAGGCCCCTTTGTTCCGCTGGGAGGTTAGCCGAGGTGAGGCCTACCCCCACCATCCCCTGACCCTGGGCAGTGCAGATCACTTCACAGGGCCTGGGGCTGGGCCTGGTTGCTTCCCTGGCCCCCCAATCCTCAGGCCCCAGAGCAAAACAGTCTAGCTGGCTGTGCGAGGGCTCCTGCCTTGCCAAGCACCAAGGGTCACACATGTAGGGCTGGACTGAGCTCCTCCAACAGGTCCTTGGACACCCATACTACCAGCCATTAGCAGCTTACCCAGGCTTCTCCTAAGCTATAGGTTTCGGGGTAGATTCTGCACACAGCAGGCGCCCCACAAAGGCGTGGTCAGAGGGTGCAGCACAAGCTGGGAGCTGATGCCCCAGGAGGCAAGGCTGGCTGACCACGCCCCTCCCACCCACAGTGAGGCTCCCGGGCTCTCTCCTTCACCCGTTCCGGATATAGGCCCTTTCCAATGGCCTCAGGCTCTGGGCCAGGAATGGCCCGTCCAAGGCTTCCTCAGAGTGGGGGCTGGGCTCTGTACTAGGTCCCTCTGAGAGGTGGGGCCTAAGTTCATCCACTCTGTTCTCCAAGGAGCGGCTAGAGTGGAATCACCTGTCCCTAGTAAAGGGGCGCTGAGAACAGGCTTACCCCCACCCCAGAGCCTGCCAAAGCAGAGGCTGAAGTGGAGGGAAGAAATGGAGGCCAAAAGCATTCCTTCTGGCCGGGTACGGTGGCTCATGCCTGTAATCTCAGCACTTTGAGAGGCCGAGGCGAGTGGATCGCCTGAGCTCAGGAGTTTGAGACCACCCAGGGCAACAATGGTGAAACCCCGTCTCTACTAAAAATACAAAAAAAATTAACCGGGTGTGGCGGCACATGCCTCTAGTCCCAGCTACTTGGGAGGCTGAGGCAAGAGAATGGCTTGAGTCCCAGAGGCGAAGGTTGCAGTGAGCTGAGATCGCACCACTGCACTCCAGCTTGGGCTACAGAGTGAGACTCCGTCTAAAAAAAAAAAAGAAGAAGAAAAGAAGAATTCTAATTAAATCAAATTAGAAAGAAAAAAAAAAGCATCCCTCTTGCCCCACAGCACACCCCATCCACTGGCACCACTCCCCCAACCATTATGGCTCCTGGCCACTCCGGTAGGGTTCCCCAAAGCCCTTAGACCAGACTCTCCACCTTTTAAAGCCAGGTGGCTTACACTTGGCCAAGAAGTGTGTCCACTTTCCAACCAGTGACAAGCAGCCTCCAGCTCCCACTCCAAGAATGGGCAGCAGAAAACCTGGAAGGAGGGATTTGCCTGGACTGTTCTATTCTGACAGCCCCCTGGCCTCACACTGGGGGTACCTCCTCCTCAGGAGGCCCTAACCTCCCACTAGCTTCCAGAATGCAAGTAAGAGAAGGGAGGAGGAGTACATTGGGTGTCCCCCAGCCTCCCCAGGCCCTGTGCCAGGGGCTGTGGCCTAGGAAGTAAAACGAGAGAGAAGGGGAAGGGGAGAGGGGACAGGCGCAGACCCAGCCACCTGCCCACAGGGAGCAGCAGTGGCTGGAATTACAGGGAGCCTGAACCATCAGCCCTTGAAACGGCTGCAAGAGGCTGCAGCTCAGATACACAATGTCCTGCCAAACCCCAGTCCTTTAATTCAATTAAGTACGGGACAGACTTCCCAGATTTGTCTATGTGTGTGAGTGCATGTGAAAATCCCAATGTGCACAAATCCCGGGATCTATGCGCTTGTGTGCACGTGCATGTGGATGTGTGAATCCTAATGGTGGAGTAAGATGAGAGGAGGCAAATGAGGATGGGGGATGGGGACAAAAGAAAGGTGAGATGGTGGCTCCGGGAGGAGTGGGGACCTAAATCTTCCTGGAGGGACAAACTCCAGACCAGGGTTCTCAACCCCCACACCCTGGGGATTGGGGCTGTTTCATTCACTCAGTCTAGCTCTTTTCTCAGACCTACCCCTCCCCACCTTGTCTGTCTGGCCCCCAGAAGGAGGCTCAGCAATGGTTTCATAAAGCTGGGTACGTTTCATGTGCTCCTGTACTTCTCTCCCTGCAAGTATCCGGGCCCTGAGCTTTTTTTCTTTTCTTTTTCTTTTTTGCTTTTTTTTGAGACAGGGTCTTGCTCTGTCGCCCAGGCTGGAATGCAGTGGTGCCATCATAGCTCACTGCAGCCTCAAACTCCTGGGCTTAAGGACCCTCCTAGCTCTCCTAAAAAATTAGCCGGGGGTGGTAGGATGCACCTGTGGTCCCAGCTACTTGGGAGGCTAAGTAGCTGGAACCACAGCTGCATGCTACCACCCCAGCTAATTTTTTATTTTTTTAACTATTAGTAGACGCAAGTTCTCCCTATGTTGCCCAGGCTGGTCTCGAACCCCTGGGCTAAAGTGACCCTCTGGCCTGGGCCTCCTAGTGCTGGCATTGATTATGGATGTGAGCTCCTGTGCCCAGCACACATCCTGAGCTTTTAAAGTCATGAGCCTCAGGTCATGCCTACCAAGGTTCAGATGGAAGCCTGTGCTCTACATAATTGCAGGCAGGGCCTACAGGAGAGGCGAGGGCTTTCCTGAGGACAGATCCCTGGAAAGGTGTCCTGCTTAGCCCCTGGAGCCTGGCGGAAGCCCATGCAAAACCCCTCTTGCCATCCAACCACCCCTCCTGCTTGAAGGCTCCAGAGAAGCAGGAGGTGGGAGGGTCCCGCCCAACTTAGGGCAACTTAGGGCCCACCTCACCCCAACTTAGGGCAACCCCCTCCCCTGTTCCTAGGGTCACTTGTAGCTGTACTGTCCTGGGGGTGGGGCCAGTTCCAGCTGTCTTTCTCCCCTCAGGCCCCAAGGAGCTTGCCTCTCTCCCCAGCCCTCCAGGATCCCTGAACAGCCCCCTTCTGGGAGCAGAGCCAAAAAGATGGGAGAAGGATGTTTATAAGCTGCTAAAAGGGAAAAGGAAAAAGTGGGAGGTGGGGCAGAGAGGCCCAGGCTTCCAGGTAGTATAGACTAGGGCCTCGGTTGCGGGGAGGGAGGGAGGCAGGGAGGGAGGCTGCCTTCCCCAGGTAGTCCAACATCTGGCTTACTGGACAAAGAAGTGCCCCCTGCTCTGCCCAGCCCACCACAACCAGACCTCAGTGTACACACTCAGGGGTCTCTAGGCCCCATGCTGGCCTGCCAAATGACAGTTTCTGACATTCTTATCCTGACCCACAGGACTCTGAGACACTAGTGGGTTTTCTTTTTATGTATTTATTTACTTTTAATAGCTTGTTCCCCTCTCCTCAGCCTGAGGAGGACAGGAGCAGGGGAGGGCCTGGGGCCCTGGAGAGCCGAGGCTGGGGGTGTGGCATCAGGAGCCGGCTTGGTGGGAGCGAAAGCCGAGTCTGCAGCTCGTAGGGCTCCTCGCGCACAGCTAATGGGAGGCTGGCAGCGGCAAATTGTTGTTTACTTTTAATTAAGTAAACAATGTCGGCTTTCCGCCTCCTCCCCTGCCATCCCAGCCAGTAATTTGGGGGATGACAATGGGGTTGTTTCCTTCCTCCTGCCTTCTTCCCTCCCTCCAAGCACTCCTGCTCGCTCCCCGCTCTGCACAGGCACAGCCGTCAGAACTTGTCATTGGTCGGGGAGGCTCCACCCCGGAGGAGGGGAAGGTCCCACTGACCCGCTACTGGCTGGGCCCAGCAGGCTGCAGGTTCCACCTCACCAGGGATATGGTTCCACTGTCAAGTTCACCTAAGGGTGACAAGTGCAGCCTTGCCCTGAGACTCTCTAAGCACTGAAGATGTGATCCATTCTCATTCTGTTCCCTCCCCTCATAGCCCTCCTCCCTAAGCAACATCTCTAAAATCCAGAAAGTAAGAGTCTCTGAGGGATGCGGCAGCAGGGAAACCACCGTGCCAGGTTGGGAAGAGATTCCCCAGGATCCAGGAAACAAGCAGGTGGAACCTCCTGTTTCAGATCAGGACAGAGGCCACAGCCCCTGAACCAGTGGGCTGCTGGGTGGTACCAGCTTTCCTTGGAAGCAGGGCTGGCTTCATAACCTTGACTTCCACTGTTGCTGTCTTGAAATTCTTAATTTTTGAACAAGGCGCCCTGAGTTTGCATTTTGCACTGGGCCCCATAAATTCTGCAGCTGATTCTGCTCAAGGGCCCAAGTAAGTGAGAAACAGAAAGAAGAATGTAAGCTAAGCCAGCTTTTCACCCCTGGGTCCCCTGGCCTCGGGTGTAGGCACTGGGCTCCCCTGAGTGGAAGGACAGGCAAGAGGGTCCCACCCCATCCCAGGGAGGCTGAGTTTCAAATGAAGCAACCTAGAAGGTGGGACTCCACGCAGGATCTTTGTGAAAACAAAGTGCTCCTAACACCCTTTAACAGTAAGAGTGAATGTCACCGGGTGGGTGGGCCCACCGTATGCGGGCCCACCCTATGCAAGCTCACCTCTTTAAGCCCTCTGCACACAGTGAGCACCTCATAAGTGCAGCAGAACTGAGCAAGAGAGAAAGGAAATCCCTCCCCCACTCCCTCCTCTGCCTCCCAAGGATCAAACGGTCGGGTCCGGAGCTAAGCTTGACCCTCAAACTCCTCCCTGTGAGGCAGAAGAGACTCTTCAAGGTGTGTGCATATAGAACGGGGCTGGGGGGAGCCTGAGTCATGTGCAAAGCCCGCTCCTCCCCCTGCCCGCCTGCTTCCCCAACTCCTTCCGAAGGGCGGGTACTGCGGCAGCAAAGTTGGCTGGGGCTGGATGCAATTTCAGCCGCAGAGCAGGGCTCCCTGGCTGGAAGCAATTTTCTCATTAGGACCCCAAGCCTGCTTGCTCGTTGCTTTTCAGCCCTCACTCCCCTCCTGCGAAACCGCACCCCACAGGCCTCCCCACAGACCACTCACACGCACAGGGAACCACACGTGCATTGAGTTGGGGGGCAACTGGGGGGTCACCCCCATGGGGCTGGGTGCAAGGAGAGATTTGCTGGCCAAAGTCCCTGGCCAGGGAGGCTCGAGGTGAGATGAGGACTCCTCACCCAGGCTCCCACACCCAGAAGCCGGTCCCTCCTGGCCTGACCTACAGAGAGGATCCTAGACTGCAGGACCCAGAGGAGAGGCTGGGGAATCTGGGGCCAGCCGAGCCTGAGGGCTGGCCTCACTCGACACTCCCAAAAGAGACCCCCAAGCACTCAGCCCGCTCCCCTTCTTCCTCAGTTAGGCCTGGGGCGAGCAGATGGGCTCTCAGGAGGCAGACCCCCCCTCCCCCAGCCCTGAGGCTGCTCCAAGTGGAGGGTGGTCTTGACTGAGGGAGGAGGAGAGCCGAGGCCCCGTGAGGGGCGGCTCCTCACTCCGCAGACACATGTGGTTGGACTTAAAAAGCTATTAGGGAGCAAGGCACTGGCGGGAGTGCGGCCGGCCCTCGCACCAGAGGCAGGGGGAGGGCAGATGCCGAGGCGGTGAGCTCAGCACTGCCCTCCCTGGTGGGGCCCCCGGATGCAAGAAGGACTAGGGGGACCCTCACCCTGCGGGAGAGTGGGGCAGGCCCTCAGGGAAGGGCAGGCAGGCTGCCGGGCCTGGGTCCAGGCACAGATTCTGGGAAGCTTAGCAATCTGAAGACTCTAGGCCTGTGGGGGCCAACCTCTCAGTGGGAGGGAGGAGTGGGGGGGTGGAGGGTTGTGCCTGGCGCTTGGATGGGGCCCAGGAGGGCACAGACAGGTCCTCGGCTTTCCTCCAGCTTTCTTGGGGTGACAGCCGGCGGGAGGTCTCCTAAAGGGTGTGTGTGTTTGGTGAGGCTGGAAAGGGGGGATTATTAGGAGAGCGGGGGAGAGAGAGAAGGAAGGGAAAAGTGGGCCCCACCCATCACGAGGCCAGAAAGAACCGACGGAAAGTTCCCTAGAGCCGCCAGCTTGTAAAAAGCTCCTTTTCTTTCCAAATTATGAACATTTTTTAACAAGAGGGGGGGGAACCCCCCAGAGCAGTGATCTAGGACTTCATTAGGACCGTGTGTGTCTCTGTGTGTGACTGTGGCTGGTGACTGAAGGGTGTGCATCTGCTGACATTCGAAAGTGTTCTCCAAAAGCTGGGCCATCCTTCCTTGGACCCCCTACCCCCGCCCTCCTCAGGTCTGCTATTTTCAGGGCTCTAGGCACCAACCACCCTGCTATGCCTAACCCAGGGAGGACACCCCACTGCTGTTACAGAATGACATGGATGCCAGGAGCGGCTGGGGGCACACACAGCAGGACCAGGCCTAGGACAGGCAGGCCACTTGCTAGGGACCCAGCTCCAACTCTTGGAGTAGGACTCCCTGGGATACTGGCCTCAGCACTCCCAGGAGTGGGTCATAGGTTTGGGGGCCCCACAAGAGTGCAGGGAAACGTCCCACCCAAGACTCTGGAGACTCCTCTGAGCTCCTCAGCCACCCACCAAGCCCACCTCCAGCCCCCTAGGAACCCAGGGAGCAGTGCAGAAATGGGGAGCTCGAGTTACACACTGCCTCTTCCACTCTGCGGCAAGCAGGAGCTCTGTGTTTTGGAGACATTGAATCTGCCTGATAGCCCCAAGGGGTGGTTATTTTCCCCATCTTTACATATGAGAACATATCAACAGAGGCTCAGGGAAACCCACCAAAGTCAGCTGGAGCCGGGATGGAGTTGAACCTCCACTTGTCCCCCAACCCCCACCGAAGGCCCAGTGGCCAAGCTCCTGGGAGTTTCCTTTCTCTGTCCAGATCTGTCCACGGTAGAGACGGGAACTGGGGAAGGACCCTGGGCAGGACAGGAGAGGGGACTGCTCTGAGCCACCAGGAGTCAGGCCGGGAAGCAGGCTGGGTGGGGGAGGAGCTGACCACGAAGCTGGGATCCATGCTCAGGAAACACGCAAAGAATGCCGTTGGCCGCAGGCCAGTAGGCCAGGACCACAAAGAGGCCTTTGTTTTAGGAGGTGTCCAGGGAGTGGATGGACAGAACGGTAGAGGTGGGGGCAGCACCCCTTGAGGGTGGGACTGGGGGAGGGCAGTGATCCCTGTACTGTCCTCACACACCACCCCCTCCTCTCTGTTCCCCCACACCTCAACCCCAGCAGTGGCAGGTTCTTCTATCAGGCCCCAGACTCCCGGGGAGGGCGCCCTTGGCGACGGGTTCTCCTACTTCTCAGCTCCTGACCTCCCTCGGCTGGTGGGGGGATATGTCCCAAATCCACCCTTCTGAACCCCAGAAGTTCCTAGGTGCCCCACTGACATCCTTCTCTGCCTCTACCTCTACATGCTGCTGGGGGCTTTGGGAATGAGGATGGAGGATGGGCTGGGGGGTAGCAAGGGTGGGATGGTTAGGGGCCTTTCTGCCTTCCAGGTGGACTGTCTGAGGGCACCAGAGTCACCCTGCTCCCCTAGTTATCCTCGCCTCCAGGCGGAAGGGAGGGAAGGCCTTGGAACATTTCCTCTCCCCTTCCCCCCTCTGCAGTTGCAGTTTCCCTGGCCCCTTCTTGGCATCTGGAAAAGTTTGGGAAACTTAAAAAAATTTTTTTTGGAGTTTGTCTATTGCTCCCCAGCCCTGTGAGGGAGCTACAGCCAAGAGGAAGACAGAAAAGGGGTGGGTTGAGGTGATTAGGGGATAGAGAGTAAAGTCAAAGAGAAGCAGAGCACTCGGAAAGAGGGCAGCACCCAAGGGTGCTCCCTCAGCCAGCCTGACCCCCATCTAGGTTTCCTGGACCTATAAGAAAGACCCCCACAAAACACTGTCAAACCCACTCAGCACACCAGGCCCTGCTGAAGCCCTACTCCGCATTCTGCTTAGCACCTTCTCTGGGCCATCTCCTGCCAGGCGTGTGCACTCTGCAGGAGGGGCAGCCTGTGGCTGTGGGGCCACACGGAAGGAAGGGACGTCTTAAGGCTGGATGGCCAGAAGCAGTACCAGCAGCTTCAAGTGGAGATGGAGGAGAAGGCAGGTTTCTGTCTGGATTTCCACCTCCCTGTGAACAGGACGAAGGGAACATGGGAATACACAGACTCCTGGGGACTGGGACTGCAGTGCCAAGCAGAACAGAACTGTGATTAATGTCCCTGTCCCCATCATCCTCGCTCCTCTGGTCTCTGTGTGTGGACGGGTGCAGGGGGTGCCAACCTCATGGCCCTGGAGCCGTTCCAAGAAGCACAGAAGCGCAGCCTCAACTGGGTCGAGATGAGCACAGTATATGCAATTGGCAGGGTTAAGGCCAGGCTATGAACAACTCTAGGTTCAGCCCAAGAAAGGGCACATGTCTGACATGTGACTGTTTCTCTGAGATAATCTGGATTGTCTTATCTAAGCCAGGAGTATGCCCCCTTCACTCTGACATGGCCCTCAGCAGAGCCAGGGCCAGCAGCGCAAGAAGCTCACTGGCATGACCCCCAGTGACTCACGGTGGCCCTGCCTGGCAGCTCCTGCATCATCACAGGACATCCTTAGGTGACCCACCTGTGTTCTGAGAACAGGGGCATCACTCAGGTGGTTTGTGACATCCAGGTGGGCTCCCATCTGGGCTCTACCCCCAGCCTAGATGGCCAGCAGTGTGCCCCTACCTCTTAAGGATGGCTCCATCCCTGGAGACAAAAGAGCACACCTCAGAGAGGGGGCAGCTGGCAGAGGCAGGGGGACAGCCTGGAGGACCAACAGCACTTGGGTACTAGGTGGAAATGCAGACTCACGAGCCCTGCCCAGATCTACCCACTTGGACAAGCCCCAGGATCTGCATTTTAACAAGCCCCCAGAGGTGCAAGGGCAGGCAGCTGCATATCAACCCGGGCACCACCTGGATGCCTGGGGGCGTTTGGTCCCAAATCCTGCAAGCAGAGTGCACAGCAAAGGAAAGAAAGACAGAAGGGAAGTGGGGCACAGAGGAGTGGGTAATCGGCAGGAGGGAGGTCTGCAAAGGAAATGGAGAAACCTGGAGAGCACGAAGCCGGAGCGGAGAAGGCGGGCGCTGTGAGGAGGAGGCGGCGCCTAAGAAGTGCCTTCCTGCAGCCACCCGGCTGCTCCCGGGAGCCACCCCGCCCCCTCCAGGCACCTGCTAAGGCGGCAGCGGCGGGTTGTGTTTCTCTAACCCCTGGGGCCTGTTGACACAGATTAGTATCGCTGGTCAGGGGTCAATAGGGAAGGCTCTTGAGGTCAAGACCTGAACAACTGGAGTTGTAATGAGCCACGTGGGGAAGAGGCCCAGGGAGAGGAGAGGGCCAAGGAGGGAGGAGGAGGAGGGCTGGGCTTCTCCAAGGAAGGGCCTCTGGAGCTCACTCGCCTGAGAGGCTGTCTCCTCCCCGAACCTGCCTGACTTGAGGCTTGGAAAAAAATCTGGCTCACTGACCCGGGTGCGGGGGAGATGTCACTGGCTGACTAGAGCTGGAATCCCAGCTAGAGAAGGACAGGGGAGAACCAGCGGGAAGAAAAGGAGCAAAGGGCCACCTTGCAGGATGGCCGACTCGTGCAATGCTGTCAGGTCAGACAGCATTCCCCTCCTCTTCCCTTCCATCCCTAGTACCCTGAGTGAGCCCTGGGTAGTGGCCAGACATACCCCTCTTCCTCCTTGAGTCTTTGGCAGCACCGTGATGTGCCCACCTGAGGCATCTGCCTACCCTGGGCCACCTGGCAAAGCCAGAGCTGAGTGACTCATTTAGAGCCCTCTGGCCCTGAGTGGGGCTGGTATAGGGGCCAGACAGCATCCCAAACACCTGGTGAGACAGCCTTAGCCACACCTTTGTGATGAGATCTGCAGCACAGCACCCAAGCCATGGGGCAGCTGCTCCGTGGCTCCCCTGCTACTATCCTCCTGGAGGTATGCACCCTCCTTCCTCCACTGCCAAGTCATTACCAACAATACCAGGGTAGCAACTATGCTTTTCTCCTGGGACCTGGAGGCTGCTTTGGGGCCTGCCTTCTCCCTGCCCAGGGCCATCTCCAAGGGGGCTGGTCTGGATGGACGGAAGGGACAGGCCATCTGTCTGCAGGCTACTCAGCCACATGCTTAGAGGAGTGAAGGGAAAGACCTAAAAGACAGGTTGCATGTCCCCTGTGACCAGAGCTTCCCCAGCAGTCTGGAACAGTAGGTCACCTGTTTGGGTTAAAGGGGACTGGGTTTCCTCAGAATCACTCTGGAGTTCTCCAAGTCCTGTCTGGGTCACAGAGAAGCAAATGTGAGGCCACCGACACCCAAGGGTCCAGAGAGTAATGGGAGGTACACCTTGATTCTATATTCATTTGTATGTCTGCAGGGGCAGACATACAAATCTGTGTGGGTCACACACAGATCTGTGACATGCACACTTGGAAAAGCACATGCAGTGCCTTAAAGTTAATTCCACATGTGTTTGTTGGCACCTGCTAGACGCCAGGAACCACACAGATACAGAGCCAGAGAAGCTGCCTGGGTAACACCCCCCTGCAGCTGAAAGCTGGTGTGTAATGGACAAAATGGAGGCCCCCTCAGAGGGAGGGACTGGCCTCAGAGGATGAGAAGTGATGCGGGAGAAGCCTGCACCAAGGAGGTGACAGCCAGGCCGGGGGTAAAAAGATAGAGGCCGTCAGACAAAAGGGGAAGGGACCACGCCAGATACACATGAGCAGAAGCCCAAAGGCAGGAACAGCACAGCACACTCAGGGGCTTTAGAGAGCTCCAAATGCTGGAATACACAGTATAGGGGAAGTGAAGGAATGCGGTGATGGAAGGGTCAGCAGGGGCCCGACCCAGAGAGACCCTGGGTGCCCACTAAGGGGACAGCACCGCTGGGCAGACAAGATGCTCAAGGAAGGCAGTTACGAAACTCTAGGACAGGGCAATTCCTCTCTAAGTATATACCCTAGAGAATCCAAAACGTACATCCACATAAATGCTTGTACATGCATTTTATTGCAACATTACTCACACCACAAAGTGGAAAGAGCCCAAATATCCATCAATGTATGAATGGATAAACAAAATGTGGCACAGCCATACAATTAAATATTATTTGGTCTTAATAAAGAAGGAACTGGCTGGGTGCAGTGGCTCACGCCTGTAATCCCAACACTTTGGGAGGCTGAGGTGGGCAGATAACGAGATCAGGAGTTCGAGATCAGCCTGGCCAATATGGTGAAACCCCGTCTCTACTAAAAACACAAAAATTAGCCGGGCATGGTGGCGGGCACCTGTAGTCCCAGCTACTTAGGAGGCTGAGGCAGAAGAATCGCTTGAACCCAGGAGGCAGAGGTTGCAGTGAGCGGAGATCGCTACTGCACTCCAGCCTGGGTGACAGAGTAAGATTCTGTCTCAAAAAAAAAAAAAAAAAGGAACCACTGACACTTGCTGCTACAACATATAGGAACCTTGAAAACATTATGCTCCGTGAAAGAAGCCCGACATGAAGACCACATAGTGTATGATCTCATTTATATGAAACATCCAAAACTAGGCAAATCCATAGAAACAAAGCAGATTAGCGGTCACCAGGGCCTAGGAGGAATGAGGAATTGGGACTAACTACTAATAGGTATGGGGTTTCTTTCGGGAGTGATGGAATTGTTCTGGAATTAGATGGTGGTGATGGCTACACAACATTGTGAAGGTACTAAATGGCACTGAATCCTATGCTTAATTTTTATTTTTTTATTTTTTTTTAGAGGCAGAGTCTTACTCTGTTGCCTGCCCAGGCTGGAGTGCAGTAGCGTGATCATCGCTTGCTGCAACCTTAAACTCTTGGGTTCAAGCAATCCTCCTGCCTCAGCCTCCCAAGTAGCTAGGATTACAAATGCACACCACCACCATGCATGGCTAATTTTTGTTTTGTTTTGTTTTATTTTTAGACAGAGTCTTGCTCTGTCGCCCAGGCTGGGGTGCAGTGGCACGATCTCGTCTCACTGCAACCTCTGCCTCCTGAGCTCAAGTGATTTTCCTGCTTCAGCAACCCGAGTAGCTGGGATTACAGCCTGCATCACCACACTTGGCTAGTGTTTTTTTGTATTTTTAGTAAAGATGGGGTTTCACCATGCTGGCCAGGCTGGTCCCGAACTCCTGACTTCAAGTGATCTGCCTGCCTTGGCCTCCGAAAGTGTTGAGATTACAGGCATGAGCCACCATGCCTGGCCCTGTACACTTTAAAATACCGAATTTTATTATGTGAATTAAATCTTAATAAAATACAAATCCAAGTACTGCTAATTATTTTTTGTTTTTTGCAGAGATGAGGTCTCCCTGTGTTGCCCAGGCTGGTCTTGAACTCCTAGCCTCAAGCAATCCTCCTCCCTCGGCTTCCCAAAACACTGGGATTACAGGCATGAGCCACCATGCCTGGCCTTGTACACTTTAAAATAGTGAATTTTATTATGTGAATTATATCTTAATAAAAGAGAAATCCAACCTGAGGAGATGGGGAATTAAAAAAAAAAATACAAGAGAGAGGAGAAGATGCTGAGTTCAGAAAACAGCCTGGTGAAAAGGCAGGAAAGCTTCAGCCCTTTCACGGGTCTGTGGTTAGTCTGGTTGTGAGGGCTCAAGTGCTTGGCTAGGTGGTGATGCCCACAGCCAAGACAAGGAATGGAGCAGGGAACAGAGGGCAGCCGGGAGTACAGGGAGGTACCTTGTGGATATGGGGGCAAGCTGTCAACAAGGCGTCTGCCTAGTAGCTGGAAAGAAGAGTTTAGAGCTCACAGGGAGAAATCAGACCCTGAGATAAGCCAGGGTGGTCAGCAGTGAAGGGCAGATGTGCAGTGCGGGGACAGGCCCCGGGGCTGCTGCTCGCTAGCAGGTGGCCTTGAGCAAGGTTCTTCCATCTGCCAGCTTCTAGGTATAACACAAGGATTATAAAAGTGCCGAGTTCACTGGACTGTCATGGGCTTAAATGAGATAGGGTTCAGAGACACTGACAAGTGGCATTGCTGATTACAGGTGAAAACACAGGTTGAGAAGCAGAGCATGGGCAGACCCCAGGGAAATCAGCCTTTACCTTCATCGAGCAGATGGAACAAGAGGACCTGGGAAGGGTGCATGCAATTAACCGGGCCGAGATGCTGCCACCATGGGACAAAGAGAGGGGCCTGTCTTCCCCAAGTCCACAGACCAGCCATACCATGGGCAACTGCAGATGGAAAGCCAGGAGAGAGAGAGCATGGGACATGGCAAGTCCTCAGGTTCTTGACCCAAGGTACGTGGGGATGTCCGGGAAGCAAGGGTCTCCTCCCCATGGCCTCCTTATCCTATGCTTCCACACTCCTCACCCTGAGCAATAACCCTGCCCACAGTTCTGGGGCCTAGAGCTCAACACATGGCACCACTCAGTGGTTTCTGGCACCGAAGAGGAATTTATTTCCTGGACGAAGCAGCCAAAATCGTTCTGCACCTTTGTTCGCAAGCATGGTGTAGTCAGAGCCGACATTTTCTAATGGGGCCAGGGAAGAGCAACTCAAAATGGATTCAGGGAGGGTGTCAGCTGAGGAGCAGCTCAAAAGCAGAGCATTCTGTGGTCTGGAAAGCTGATGGTGGGAAAATGGATGTGGCCACATTTTTGAAATCAAATTGACCAATGTTTTTAGTGAGTTTGCTGTAAATAAAATCATAGGATAGGTAAGCTACCTGAAGCTTAACAAAGGAGCCCATCTAAAGCAACAAGGAGTCCTACTTTAAAAAAAAAAAAAAGAAAGAAAGAAAGAAAAAAGAATAAGGGAGTGGTCTTGCTGAGGAACCTGTCTCCAGGGAGAAATGAGTTTCCCATTCACGGTGGAAGACTGATATTGATCCCAAGAATCCAAGGCTCATCGTTGATGCTGGGCAGGAGAAACAGTCTCCACTATGACCTACCCTCAGAGCCTTAAGAGTCCTGGATAGGCCGGGCGCGGTGGCTCACGCTTGTAATCCCAGCACTTTGGGAGGCCGAGGCGAGCGGATCACGAGGTCAGGAGATCGAGACCACGGTGAGACCCCGTCTCTACTAAAAATACAAAAAATTAGCCGGGCGTGGTGGCGGGCGCCTGTAGTCCCAGCTACTCGGAGAGGCTGAGGCAGGAGAATGGCGTGAACCCGGGAGGCGGAGCTTGCAGTGAGCCGAGGACGCGCCACTGCACTCCAGCCTGGGCGACAGAGCAAGACTCCGTCTCAAAAAAAAAAAAAAAAAAAAAAAAAGAGTCCTGGATAACTAGACTTCAAGGTCAAGTTCCAGATCTGGCAGCCTTAGTGGGGAGTACAGCCCCATCATCCCATTCCAGCCCTCTGTGAATAGCCAACTCACAGCCACCTCGGATGGCAGTAGCTTCACTTCTGATGTTCTTCTTGACTCTTCAAGAGTTTGGAACTCTGACCCTCTTCTGATCAGGCTCTGTGATTTAGGCCAAGAAGGAAGAGAGCCATCCCAATGCCGCCAAACACCATCCCTCTTCTCTCTCCTCCCTTCTTCTTCCCTTCCCTTTCTCTCTGCTCCTGACATTCACATGCTTGGAGACATGCTCAGACACAAAAAGACGCTGGCATACACAGGGATCCATGTAGAATGACTGCCTCACAGCCTATTTACAGACATTTTACCAAACAAAACATCAACTCCCAATGTTTGACAGGAAGCCCCTCCCCTCCTGTCAGGAGCAATCCCTCCTAAAGGGGGTCCCCAGCGATGAACGGCAAAAGCCCCAGGAACGTGAAAGGGAAGAAAAAGAGTGTATGCAAGGAAAAAGAAGGTAAAATTATAAGGTTGGAGCTGTCAAGGCAAAAAAAAAAAAAAGCGGGGGGTGGGGGGGAAGGCAACGCGATTCCACTATTAGGGACGCGGTGTGAAACGCAGAATTCACAACAGCTGAAAATCTCCATGCTTTGTCTGCAGAAAACACAAGACACAGTGGCCCGAGGGCTGGGAGGGCATCAGAAGCCACCCTGCCCACAGCAAGCAGGCAGCACACATACCCTTAAACACAGGGCTGCGTTCCCACACCCATCTCACCCAGCCCCACAGACTATCCTCCACGGTGCCCTCCTAACCCACAGGCCTACCCTCTTTCCCAAGAACTCCTTGGTAGTGGGAGTCAAAGTTGAAAACAAAAGTGGAAAAGGAGGCAGGAGTGCTTGCAGGGATGCCCCTTTGATCAACAGGAATGAATGGTGGAAGAAGGCTTCCTACACTCCATCCAGAAAACAGCAAACGGGTTTACTTGCCAGGCCTCTGCCCCACCCAGCTCCATTTCTCAGAGCAGAAACTAGGCCAGATGTGTGTTAGGGAGAAGCCAGGGTGGGGCCTGTGTCCTTGCAAGATGGAAGCTGGAAAGTGTCAGCCCTTTCCATTTCTGCGTATCCTCCTCTGGACTCCTCCCACCTGGAGGGGTCCATGGGGCTCAAGCTGAGGAAGAATATCCAAGCCCTTCACTCCCAGGTGCCTCAGTCAGCAACGAGGACATGGAGAGGTGGGCAAGAGCAAATTCTCCAATCCTGGATCCAGCTCTTGCACTGGAGGAGGAAGAAGCCTACCAGAAAAGGGAGGGAGAACGGACAGGCGCAACCACAGCGTGTGGTCCCCTGATGCCCGCCATGGGGTCAACACAGTGCGGTTGTCAACCCAGTGTGCCTGCTGCCCCTCTCTCCTACCTCCCTGGCAACAGACTGCTGAGCACCGTGGGCCAAGGTCTCCAGACTCAGCATCAGGGAGTTCTTAGAGCCCTCCTTGGGCCTGGCTTGCCCTGCTGCCGTTCCTTTCCTTGGCTACAGTCAGGGTTTCTCAACCTCATTACCCCTCATGCTGGGGCTAGATACTGTCTTCTGTGGGAGGTCGTCTTGTGCAGTGTAGGACGGCTAGCAGCATCCCAGCCTCCACCCCACGAGATGCCAGTAGCAACCCCATCCCAAGTACTGACAACCAAAACTGTTTTCAGCCACTACCAAATATACCCTGGGGGCAGAACCACCCTCACTGAGAACCCCTGTGCTATCAGAAGCACATGCATCACACACAGCTCTGGGGCCCATGCTGGCCACAGACCAGGATACCTCTGTTTGTCCACCTAAATCCATGGTGGCTGTGGAGCTCCCTCAGAAGAGAGCCACTGTCTCACCCTGACAAGTGCCACCAGGTCTCTTCCATTCTATGCAGGTGAAGGCCTGTCCAGAAGTAAAGCAGCCTTCAGCATGGTGCCCATGTGGTCAGGGTGCTGAGCCCTGTGCTGCTCCCAGGTATCTGAGCTGCCGGCGGGCCACCGCTGTTCTCACCATCCTCAGTCCTGCAGTCATCCCGTGTCATCCCACAGCCTTCAGTGGGACCTTAGGCCACTCCTCACCCCCGGAACCTGACCTGCCTCTTGTCCCAGATCTCCTTAGGCCCCGGGAAGGGTTGTTGTCCTTGTGCCATATCCAAACAGAGGGCTTTTAATAGCAGCTTCCTGTGGGGCTGGGTTCCCCCCATCCCTTGCCTCTCACTCAGCTCAGTCCTGACGGTGGAGACGCAGCGCCCTGTAATTACGACAATTGTAATCTCTTTTACTAACAGGTAGATTAATAGCAAGGCAGGTTCACAAAGAACCCCAGAAAGGAACTGCTCAGCTGCTGAGCGAACGGGAAAGGCCTGACACTTCTCGGCAAGCACGCACGCCCTCTGACTCAGAAGCTACAGGCCACAGGGGCCAGGTTGGAGTTGGGCCCAGGGGATACATACCTGCTGTGCCCCCTACTCACTGCACTCCTACTACAGCTCATAGGAGTAACAAGAACTTGAACCTCATGACTGAGAAGTTTCCTCTTACATTCTTGGGGTGTGAATTAAGCTGACATTTATACACATACACCCCAACCCATACTTGTACACAGACACCCACCTCCTGACACTCAGACACCCACACAGACACCCGCAGGTTAGCACATCCTGAACACCCTGCAGAGGAAATAACAGAGCAAACCTCATGAACATATGCATCCCACCCACGACTGCATGGCCACAAGCCCTCTAGACACTGGATGGCCCACACTGCCATGCCACAGCCCCAGCTGAAGGAAGAAAGGGGAGAGACGATGCTGTCACCTCCCTCTGTCCTACACAACTACCCACCTCCACTGCTGCAATTCAAAAGCCTCTTGTGGGGCCTCAGGAGTCTTGAGGCAGCTCCCACCACCCAGGGCCTGAGGACAGTCAGGTTCTGGGTAAGGTGGAGTATCACAGAGAAAGGGTGGGGGACAAGGGTCAACAGAGGCTGAAGACACTTAAGCTTCCATGGGCCGAATAGGATGTAGAAAATGATATAAGGCCCAATTTTCTTTTTTTTTCTTTTTTTTTAAATTTTATTTTATAGAGATGAGGGTCTTGCTATGTGGCCCAGGCTTGAACTCCTGGGCTCAAATGATCCTCCCACCTCGGCCTCCCAAAGTGCTAGAATTACAGGTATGAGCCACCACACCTGGCCCTACAGCCGAGTTTTCGAGGTGAATAAGCATGCATATTCAGGCACACAGATAAGAGTGCCATGGCAGTGGGGACCAAGTCTGATGAGAGCATGCTCACTTACACACAGGGACTTGGGGCAGGGCACAAGGGGGCTGTGTGTCTCTGCCTGCATGGCCCTGGGGGACACTGTCTGGGATGCAAGGGTGAGAGAGTGGGTGTCTACGAGTGATGTCAAAGTCCACAGTCCACAGCAACAGCTCGCCCTCCCCTAGTCCCCCTTCAAGTCCTGGGAGGACACGTGCGACATTGGCAGCCCCAGGGGCCTGGCGGCAGACTGCGCAGCTGGCCTCAGGTGTCAGCAGCAGCTGCTTCCTCAGGAGGTCTCTGGCACGCGCTGACAGCCAGCATGGGCTTGCACCTCAGAAGTGGACCTGGGGGCTGCTGCCATTAAGATACCATGGCCAGCACCTGCTCACCACCAGACAGCCTCAAGAGCCACTTCTGCAGTCCCAAGGCCAGGAGCTGAGAGGAAACTGCCATGCCACGGTGACCCCCAAGGGTCCCTTCTCTTCTAGCAGTGCTAACAGGAACTGGCTGCAGAGGCCTGGAAGGGGGCACCTCAGATTCATAAAAACATGGATTGGAGGGTGTGAGAATATGGGCTGATGTCCATGATTAGCTTTTACAGTGGGTAACACCATGTGTCCATCAAGGAATGTGTGAGCTGATGCAGAGAATAAATACAGGAATGGGACATACACCTATGACAGGGATGGGAGACTTGACTCATAAAAGTGCATCCTGACAGGACATGTACGTGAAATGTACACGATATGTACAATGATAGCAACATCTTTCTGAGGCTCTGAGGAATAGGAGCAGGGTACAGGGACAGAGTGAGATGGATCCTTATGTGTTGCCTGAGGGTGTCAAGTTTCCAGATGGCAATTTAATCGGATAGACGAAGAGCCTTCAAGAGAGTCCATACCTTTTGCCTAGTAATTCAACTGCTAGAAAGCATTATCTGAAGGTAACAAATACAGCTACAAAGCTTGGTGCAATAGGATGTCCATCCCAGCAGAATTTACAATGGGGATGAACGCAACACAACTCAAAGGCCTCAGTGGGGGTGGGGGTGGGGTTTACATCAGCTCTGGCATGATGAAATCTCATGAAGCTGTTTAAAAGCATGTTTTTCTTTTTCAGGCCAGACATGGTGGCTCACGCCTGTAATATCAGCACTTCGGAAGGCTGAGGCGGAAAGATCACTTGAGGCCAGGAGTTCAAGACCAGCCTGGCCAACATGGTGAAATTCCGTCTCTACTAAAAATACAAAAAAAAAAAAAAAATAGCCAGGCGTGGTGGCGCACACCTGTAAACCTAGCTTCTCCTGAAGCTGAGGCATGAGAATTGCTTGAACCCTGGAGGCAGAGGTTGCAGTGAGCTGAGATCGTGCCACTGCACTCCAGCTTGGGTGACAGAGCGACTCTGTCTCCAAAAAAAAAAAAAAGCATGTAAAAGCATGTTTTTATTTTTCAGTAAGCACCTATTACACTTATAATAAGAGGTAATTTCTCATTTTCAAAAGGAATAGGGGACAGAAGTCATTAGAAAAGTTGACAATTTAGGGGTAACGCAGCTAATAAGAAAAGATGCTAAGGCTAGGCACAGTGGCTCACGCCTGTAATCCCAGCACTTTGGGAGGCCAAAGCAGGCGGATCACGAGGTCAGGAGATCAAGACCATCCTGGCTAACACGGTGAAACCCTATCTCTACTAAAAATACAAAAAAAAAAAAAAAAAAAAAAATTAGCCAGGCGTGGTGGCAGGCGCCTGTAGTCCCAGCTACTCAGGAGGCTGAGGCAGGAGAATGGCGTGAACCCAGGAGGCGGAACTTGCAGTGACCCGAGATTGCACCACTGCACTCCAGCCTGGGCAACAGAGCAAGACTCCGTCTCAAAAACTAACAAACAAACAAACAAAAAAACAAAACAAAAAGAAAAGATGCTAAACCACTAAAAATTAGATTTTGAAAAATAGTGACACGGTAGAATACACAATGGTACTGATTTTTTTTTTTTTTTGAGACAGAATCTGGCTGTGTCACCCAGGCTGGAGTACAGTGGCACGATCTCGGCTGACTGCCACCTCTGCCTCCCGGGTTCAAGTGATTCTCCTGCCTCAGCCTCCTGAGTAGCTGGGATAACAGGCATGCGCCTCCACGCCTGGCTAATTTTGTATTTTCAGTAGAGACGGGGTTTCACCATGTTGGTCAGGCTGGTCTTGAACTCCTGACCTCTTGATCTGCCTGCCTCGGCCTCCCAAAGTGCTGGGATTATAGGCGTGAGCCACTGCGCCCTGCAGTATTAAATTTTAAAAGCAGTATCCCTAAGTGTCTATACTATAAATTCCAGCAAAAAATAAAATATGTGCATGAATAAGTAAGGGAAAATGCAACAAAAGTTAATAGCAGTTATTTCAGTGGCAGAATTGTATAATTTCCACCTCCTGACTTCATGCTAATTTTGTATTTTTATTATGAATGTACAGTAGTCTTATAATCAGAAAAATAACCTTTTTAAAACAGTGGACAGATGAGGGAGTGTACGTACCAGGCACACTCCCCAAATCATAGAACAACATAATCAGCTGATTGTGAAACTAAGCCCCTGTGTGTCCAGAGTTTGTGAGAGGCAGGCTTGGCCTCCTGAACTTTCATGCTCAAGTGGACTCCAGCCCAAAGAGTGGTGGCAAGGAGGGAAATGTCCTCATGTTACTGTCATGCTGTGGCATGTGACACTACCAAGACTGGGTGCCTGGTGGGCCTCTAGCTACCCTTCCACTGAACAAGGAGGACTTTGGGGGGAAAACTGGTCTCAGAGAAAGTCAAGAACTGGCACATGGGGCCAGAGGAAAGAGGTTTAGGACCAGGTGAGAGGGGAGGAAGGAGCTATCTAGAGAGTCTTAAGGTGGAAAGTGGAGTGCTGGGAATTCACTCAAAAACTACTGGAAACAGTTCTAAGATCTGAGGCAAGCAAAGGTACAGCAGCGGCAGCAGAATCAACTTTAAGATCTGCTTCGAGAAGTGGCTGTGTGTGTGTGCAAGTGTGTGAGAGACAAACCTCCCTCCCTATTCACATTCCTTTAATAATTCATTGTTAATAACCAAACCCAGCTACCAGAGCCGCAAGCACATGTACCAGCTGGGGGACGGCAGTCATCTCTGACCTGAGAGGCCCAGACTGAAGGGGTCTCCAGGAGATGGAGGGCAGGAATAGCAGCCATGAGTCTGTCCACACAAGGAGCCTGGAGGCCAGGGCTCCTGAGGAGAGGGAGGGAGGCGAGGAAAAGCCTCAGAGCAAAAGGCAAGCAATCTCAGTGGGCCCAGGACTGATCCCTGCCAACCCCTGCCACAGGGCATCCGCCAGGCTAGCGTGGCAGGGAAGACCTGGCACGGGAAGAGACCCTGTCACGAGTGAGTTTGGCTGCTCCGCAGACCAAGTCTGGAGAGGACATGGCCTCTGGGGGCTGTGTGCTTTGTGGCCAAAAGGGAGGATGTCCCCAAAGATGACTATCTAGCAGGGACAGCCAAGGAGACCAAGGAAAGGCCTATGAGAGGGTGGGGTGGGCTGAGCCCACCAAGCAGTAGCCCCTGTAACAAGGTACCCAGTGGGGGCAGGGGTGAAGGAAGGGGCTGAGAAGGAGGCTGCTCCTTCCCCATTTTCCTGAGAGCTCATTCACGTAAAATAAAAATTAGTATTTTGAAAAACCAAGTCTCTTTGAACCCATTAACCCACAGCTTCTCACCTGCCTGCCACACTCCTTGCAGCATTCTGGAAGCTTCCACTGCCCCTCCTCTGTCAGGATTCTCCCCTCATAATGCCCACTCAGAGAGCACACCTGCCACTCTCCCATCTTGGCTCTCTTCCTTCATCAGCCCCCTTTCTGATTTTTATACCATCGTGAGCCTTTACATCATCTCAAGGATGGGCCATGGGCTGCTTCCCATCTGAAGGTAATTCAATATTCAAAATGGGTTTATGGAGCCTATAAAACTATAAGCTGGGCGAGAGACAGATGCAAAGGCGGACAAAACACAGTCCCAGCTCCAAGATTCCAGCCTAAGAGAAACTACAAAACTGCATGCTAAGTATCACAGCGGAGCAAAATAAACTGGCCCCCAGCTGAGCCCAGGGCCAACTTGCATAGAAACGGGGCCTCGCCCAGCAGATTGCTCCCCTCTGCAGCAGACTTTCCAAGGTCCCTGTTCTCGTGACAAGACACGTAAAGGCAAGACTTGCCACCATGGGGATGCACTGCCTCTCCCAGGGTGCACTGAGGAGGCCAACACATGCCTTCTGCCCCATTCACAGGCAAGGTAGCAGAGCTCAGGCTCACCAGGGGCATTTCTGCAGCCGGAGCACTTTGTTGAAGAGGAACACAGTTCAAAAGGCCTTGCCAAGCCAGGCTGGCATCTGAGTAATTGTATTAATTAATCTCTGAGTTACAAAATCTAATATTAGACAGTGGCTTCAGTACCATCATCCTCAGTTACTGTCCCACGTGGCTGGGAACACTCCTGGGCAGCAGCACGGCTTGAACAGACCCTACACACACACACACGTGTGTGTGTGTGTGTGTGTGGTGTTTAATTTAAAAGAAATGCATGTATTTGAAACTATGCCCAGAGATCTGTGTGCTGGGCCCACTTTGTAAACCACGATACCATAAATAAGTGAGAGAAATCTGGCCTTTGTCCTCAGGGCAGGGGCCTCTCTCTTGGCCATATCTTTTGGGTTGGCAATATCCTGAGGATTATTGCTCCATGGAGCAATGGCCTTTGTGTTCGGAGCCAGCACTGTTCCCCACAGAGTCCCCTTTGGCACAGCAGGCCTTGCATGCAGACCCCTGGGCCCTTCCTCCCCATCCACGCTTATTAGCTGCCTCAATCTCAAGTCCAAACTCAAAAGTTGGGCCGGACACACACAAGGGGTAGCCCACAGCCCAGCTGATCCCCTCTGTCTGGCCAAACCAGACCACTGCACCACCACCACCATCCTGGCCTTCATCTGTGGGCCCTGTCTGATGCCAGCAGAAATGATGACCCAGTTGGCCACGCTATGCATGTGGTCAAGGCCAGAGGGCGCCAAGTCAACTGCAGCCAGGTAGTAAACTAAACAGGCACTAAAGGCAGGTGAAAAACAGTGTCTGCTATGCTTTCATGATTACATTTCACATATGCTGGGCTAAACGGAAACTTCTATAAATGACATGAGAACACTTAGAACCTAGATTTCTGTAAACTCCATGTGCCAGAATAGGATTTGGCTCTCTTCTGTTCCTGCCTCATTTGTTTCATTTGGGAAGCCTCTTTGGGTGGCAGAGTCCAGCCCTGGCCACAGGGTCTGGGAAACTGGCTTTTATGGAAGTGAGTTCTCACCCTGGGACTGATACGCTCAGGAAGCCCCAGGAGCCGCAGTGGCCTGTTCAGGTCTATATGGGAAGAGTTGGCCTGAAAGGCAGGGAAAATGGGCAGGTTTTGCCTTTTAGAAACTCTTTGGTAGGCAATAAGGGATAGGTATTTGATGATTTTTCCATTCTTTTTTAAATAACAGATGAGGGATCCACACCAATACCATGCTGCCTGGCAAGGCTTGCTGTCAGCACTGTCTCACTTTGAGACAGCACTGTCTCAAAGGGTCTCTGAGCTTTGAAAAGGGAAAGACCCTCTCAGAAGCCACACGATTTCCTAGAAAAGGTTTCCAGGCCAAGAACCCTAAACACAACCAATCAAAGCACAGAAAACAAGAGCTGCAAGAAATTCAGGAAGGCAGCCAAGCAGCCCACTCTGCTAGCAGAGGCAAGAGGCGTCCTGAGGAGAGACCACGCACAGCAGGGTCTGCTTATTCTCCCTCTAAGGCTGGGTTTCTCCACCTCCGCACTTGTGACGTTTGGGGGCGAGATGATTCTTTGTTCCTGGGGGACTGTCATATGCACTAGACTCTTCCCACTAGATTCCAATAGCACCCTCCCCCCACAACTGTGACAACCAAAAGTGTTCACAGACATAGCCAAATGTTCCCTGCGGCACAAAATCGCCCTTGGTTGAAAACCACTGTTCTAGGGTGACCAATAATCCCGGTTTGGTGGAGACTGAGGGGTTTACCGAGGTGAGGGACTGGGAAACTCCGAGCAAACCAGGACGAATTGGTCATCCAGCCTTCTTCCAATCCCTTCATCTGCTAAAGGCAAATTTCCTCCTCTATGCTCAGGGCTATGAAGACTAGTTCTTCCCCACCCTATATGAAGCAATCTCCCATACACCTAAAAAGATTATAACCCACCTCATAGTTTCTTCTGGGGCCAGAATACTATCCTTGTCTCCTCTTTCTTCCCCAGGTGCCATCTCTCAGCGCCATTACTTCCACGAGGCTCGCTGAGATCCGCATCAAATTGCTCACATATTTCTTAGATTACTAAGGCTGAAACTGGCCTAATACATCTGGTAGGGGAAGTGGTCATGCCCTGGGGAGGATATGACCGGGTGCAGAAGTCGGGTCTCCCTTAAGCAAGTGGCCCCAGAGCCCTGTAGAGGTCACCTGGGAGAGAGAAGGACAGGGAAGACTCTGTAGCTCCCCTCTTCTCCCTGACACACAGCCAAGGCTGGCAGAATCTGCTACACACAGGAAAGGGGACTTGGGACCCCCTAAAGATGAAAGGAAACAGAGTCTACTGCCTTGCTTCACGTTGGGTCAAATACCCAAGGGCAGATGGCCTGTCTCACCCATTAAGGACTCTGCCCAGGAGACCCCACCCTGTTCAGCCCCAGGCTTAGCACCCACCCCCCACTCAAGCTTCCTATCCATTTGCCTCCTCCCTTTAAAGGCCTTTCTTCACTTGGTCCCCCGGGAGCATTCCTGTTACTAAGGAAACAATGATGTCATGTGTCCGGGTGGGGCCGCAGGTCCCTCCTACCACCCCCTAACTAGGTACCATGCCCGCTGACGTCACTGCTCAGAAATTTATAGCCCAGCACGGGTATTTATAAGGTGGCTCTGGTGTGACCACATATTTGGTGTGGGGCTGGTGGCTATTTATAGCCAGAGGATATACACTTATTACACCCCCTGTCTGTATTCTGGGCCACCTGTTATATAACTGCCATTACGCAATAACGCCCATTATATAATAATTATGTGCTAATGGGGATATAATCTGCAGGCATAATAAGGACACACTCCCCAAGGGCTGCACTCGGCTGGCCTCCTGCGGGTCGCCTCCGGGGATCTCCCGATCACTCCACACAGCTCCGCCCAGTCCACAAGAGTCACCAGGTGTCACCCTACTCTCGGCTGTCTGGAGAGCAGCCTTCTCCAGACTGGCAGACCCAACCGCAAAGCCCTCTCTGGATTCCTTCTCTGTCTTGTCCGGTTTCTCATTTCCACAGCCCCACCCCTGGCCTGGAGAGGACGCTCTTCTTCCTCTGCCACTCTTCTCTCTGCTGTATTGTTAAGCCCGAAACAAACAATTATGATGAAATAAATCCTGGAAGCATGACTGACGCTTCATCCCCCCATTTTAAGAAAGGAAGCCTCCTGGACACACCAGGCCAGTTGGTGAAGGGTCTGCTCCACACGAAGGAGAGCCCTCGCCTTCCTAGAAGACTTGGGAAGTCGACTCCAGAGGCCAAGCCAGCCAGGTGCAGCCAAGCAGGATACTTCCCAGGGGCCCCTCCCTCCAGCCGCAGCCCCCTTGGCGGGGATCTCAGGGCAGGCTGAGGCTTAGGCCCTGACTTCTGTGGTCGGGGTTATACCACCAGCAGGAATCCCCCAGCGTGGGATCCTAACCGCTCAGACAGCAGTACATGCCCTGCTGGTCACTCCTCCCAGGAATGACACGCTGAAACTGTCACCTCAGGGAAAAGAAGACAGGGACATTGGCTCTGCACTTGGGATGATGCGGGCAAGGGTACAAAAGGCAGCGGGTGGGAAGAGTTAAGACCACAATGGCACTTGACGGAGCCAATTCAATTAGCCCAAACATACCATCTGCTCTTAAAATAGATACCTCTATATTTAAAAGTTACTTGATATATGAATTGAAAAAAATTCGAAGAACTAACATGGATCTGCGAAGTGAAGTTGTCTCAGGCACAGGACAGTAGTTTGGGGAACCTGTCTGTCTCTCACATTCTCTATTGTTAAATTTTTACAAAGAATGTGTTTTACTACTATAATAAAAAAAAAATCAAATCATTTAAAAAGAGTAGTACTAAGACCCAGACAACAGTTCTGGTCTCCGTGCCTCATGCTGCAGAAACAAACGTCTGCTGTTCTTTGGGGTCTGATATGGGCCTGACAGGATTACCGGTTGCTGCACAGGCCTGGGTCAGCCCAGTAGCAGATCCCCTGTCCTGTTCCCCAGATCTGCAGCCCCAGCACACAGAGACCACTATGCAAAAAATCAGAGAGGAATAACTCAGTAGAGGACTTGGAGGCAGACTTACAGTTCCAACCAAGGGGAGGTGAAAGCGGAAAGCCCCCAAACTGCTTCAGCCCAGGGCTCTGCTATCCGGAAAAGCTAAAACAACACAGGATGCACAGGAGCAGACGATGCTCAGAGGTTCAGATGACATTCAACACAAGGTAAATGAGGACCTAAACTGGCGGTGAGGCAAGAGGTGAATGCAGGTGGCATTCTGTCTGAATCCATGTTTCTTCCAGGCCAGAGGTTCTCAGCCATGCATAATTCTGTTCCCAGGGAACTCTTAGAAATGTCTGGAGATATTTTTGGTTGTCACACCTTGGGGAGGGAGGTGCAACTGATTTCTAGTGTGTCAAGGCCAGAGATTCCGCTAAAACTATACAATGTCCAAGACAGTCCCCCAAGACACAGAATGATCTCACTCGAATGTCAACAGTTCCGCAGTTGGGAAATGCTGCTCGAGGGGAGCTGATATCAATGGTGAGAGGTAAGCCTCTGTCTAATTAGCCATGGACACAGAGGAAAATCTAGAGTGGTGAGCCATCCTCTCCCTGAACCCAGCCCTAGTCATGCTAGGAGAGTTTTTATATACACAGCCCGAGAGTTTTCCAACTTTAAGAAAGGGGTAAAGGTGAGAGTCAATGTGAAGGAGCGAAAAAGGCAATGAGTAGCAGATTATTGTAAAACTTCCAGCGATCACCTGGTTAATTATGATAATTACATTCATTTTTATTTCAAACTGATTCCAAGGACACTCCCAGGAAAAGGGTGTGACAGTGCAAGGATCAGGAATCCCAAGGTCTAGCAGAACCTGCCTGGCCTCACACCTAGACTTCCTGCCCCCTCTACCTGCGAAGGTCAGGTGGGATCCCTCCCCCATGCTCCAGGGAGGTATGAAAAGAAGCAGAGCTGGCTGCAGCAGGGTGAGAGCATCCAGCCAACCTGGCCCCTGTCTATGCTAGACTCAGCCCGTCTATGCTAGCATGCTGCCTCTCGAGGTTGGTGGCAGGGATCCAGGGAGCCATGGCCTGTCAGGAGGGAGGGAGGCCAGTGTCAGGACAGGGCCAGGTGCCCATTCTCTGTTTCCACCCCACATACTCAGCCACTGGGGGAGCCCTTGAGCTGAGCCGCAAGCTGGGCTCTCTTCTAGAGAGTGACAGAGACCACAATGATGAAACTGGCTCCAATAGGGACCCATGAGGTTTTCTCCTGTGAGACTCTGCCAAAGCCAGTAATCCTGATGAAGTTCAAGGAGCAGCGATGCCCTCAGAATGAGCTCGAGGTACCAGTGGCCTAGAACCTGGTCCCTTCTGCCGGAAACTCATCATGTGACCAGAGTCTCCTGACATCTCTGTACTTCAGGTCCTCCTCTGTACAGTAGATAAAATAATACCTGCCCTGTCTATATCACTCAACCATTGTGAGGAGGGAATCAGCTCCAGGCACACTGAGAAGGCTCAGGCAGCTGACAAAACAGCTAATTCCTCACTGTCTTTCAAGGTGCAGGTCAAGTAGGTTGTCTTCTAGGAAGCCTCCCTGGTCCCCAGGTCTGGTTTGCTGATTCCTCACTACACACATTATACACATCACCTGAGTGCACACACACCCAGCCAGGAGCACAGGTTTAAAACTAGAATCAGGGTGAGAATTCAGGGAATTAATATGTAGAGAGGACTTAGCCTGGTGCTAAAGCCATAGAGGGCCTTCAATGGAAAAATGGAATTAAAGCAGGGGATAGAGACCAAGGGCATGCCCACAGGGGACAAGAAGTTGTTAGGAGCCTGGACAAACAGGTATCCCTTAAGTTATTGGGTGTCCCCAAATAACAGCTAATAAGTACCCTGTACAGGGATGGTGGTGGCATGCCATGTCATCAGTAAGGCATCAGGAGTGAGAGAAGAGCCAAGATGCCCCCTACTGATAGGCCATGGCAGCTGGTGGTGAAATAAGTCACTTGGGAGACAGATCCACAAAGGGCAGCCCCAGAATATTTTTTAAATCCCCAAAGGGCCAGGAAATAAGGTACGAGATATCCATTATAGACAAAGTAAAGAACCCAGGCACCTGGGGTGTAAGGTCCAGTCCAGCCAAACTTCTCCTCCCTAGGCCCTCCGCCTCCTGGGACCCTATTCTAATGCCAACAACCCTTAAACTCAAACATGCTTAAAATGGCGACGGCGGCCTGCAGGGCCGGGCGTTTGTCGTGCTGTTTTCCACGGTGCCCTTGGTGCCAAGAAAAACCTATCATCAGAAATGCCATCAGCTATATTTATCTATCTCTCAGCCCCCCAGCCTCCTCCTCCCGTCTGCCAACCAGGCCCTGCGAGCCCCCCCTCACCCAATGGGCACACTTCCCTGTTGCTGATGCCCGTGACCACCTGCCCGAGTCTCGGTCTGTGGCACTCTCTTCCCAAGCCCTGACAATTAGACCTCCATACGGGCATGTAAACCAGCAGGCTGCACCTCTTCTTACTGGGATGTAGGGAGGTGCCCACATGTGTTAAGGTACGCACCCCAACAGGCACTGGTTTGGGTGTCTCTTGTTCCAAACCTTGGGCAAGCATGGCCTTCCATCTCTTTTCGGCCTCAACTCCCTACTCACCAAGGTCTCAGCAGTACTGACCTGCCCTCAAAGTCCAAAACAAGCTGTGGGCCCAGGTCCTCTGCACACCATTCCCAGGAAGACACCTAGCTGCTCTATAAACCTCTCACTCCCTCTCCCTCATTCTCTGATGTAGAGTGGGAAGCCCCAACCTGTATTCTGAAGTACTGAGTCTCCAAGAAGTGTGTATGCTAGTAGAACCCCCTTTAAAGGCGGAATCTGGGATGAAAAAGGAAAAATAACAAAGTCAAAGTTCACAACTGTGCAAATCCACAGCTGTGAGGAGTCCTCGAAGGATGCAACACACAGGGGAATGTCATGTGCCAGACACCTCAGACCTTTCCTCTACCCAACAGGCAGGGCTACCCTTAGGCCTAGCACATAAGATCTGCCCAAAGTGTTTGTAGGGTGAATCAATAACTATATTTAAACCCCTATACCTCCCCCTGTCACCCTGGGAGCCCCACCCAACCCTCCACTCTTACACTAGCCCTCTCTTCAGAAGGCTGCCGTTCAACTCCGAGCCCCCAACTCAGAAAGGAGTTCCAGGGAGACAACTCCTCTGAGAATGAAGCAACCCAAATAAAAATTTTAAAACCCAGAAGCTCTTTCTCTCCTGCCCCCCTCCCCCTCCACTGGCAAATGAAAACAAACAAGAAATCAAAGAGGCCTTTTGTGCGAGCACCGCGCTGACACGGCTGGGGCCTTTGAAAAGACTTCTGAATCGGACACTGAAGGATAAAATAACTGAAGCGTGGCAGCTCCTGAGACAGAGGGGCGGGGGTGGAGCGGTGGGACGGACAGGGCAAAGAGAAAAAGGGGTGAGGAGGGAGTCACCTTCTTCCTTAGGCAGAAAGGGGGACACTCAGCTGTCCCCTCTGCCCAGCTGCTACCGGACGCCAGAACAGAGGGAGAACGTGGCGCTGGCCTCATTACCCCTTCTAACCCATTCTTCCTCTGGCATCCCAGGTCTCTGTAACACTAGAGGGTGGCCAAGAAGGACCTTGCCTCCCACTTCACAGCCTACTGTGAGCTATCCCCCAAATAAGGCCCTTTGGGCCTTCCCTCCCCTCCAGCATGGGTCACTGCAGGTTCACGCCTATGCCTACGGGAGGAAGCCTTCTAGAAGACATCATCGGGCCTTTACCCAAAGCCTGCCAGGTACATGCAAGATTCTCCTATTCTTAGAGATCTAGGAACCCCTAGGCCAGGGCCTTGCTCACAGTAAGTTGACTAAGTGTGCATTTCATGGATAAAGGGAATTCTACCATGCTTTGGAAGTGCCAAAAAGTAAACCATGTTCTCAGGAAGTCCTTCTGCACGTCTGGACCCCAGCCCTCCTGCTGCAGAGTAGCCCTGTTTCCTCTGGGTCGGCAATAGAGCACAGCTGCTCACCATGCCCACAATTATGGGATCAGGCCTCTAGGTCCCCTCTGGCTTGTTCACGGTCGGCGCTTTGCTGGCTCAAGCTCCAACAAAGGTGGCTCTTTTATCCCCCATGCCATAGCCTCCAATTCAGCCAGCAGAGCGAGCGCTCTACTGAGACACCCCCTGCATGTTGTAGGCAATGGGAGCTCTTGACTGGTTGGGTGGACAGCACTATGAACAAAAGGGACAAGAGCAGGTGGTCAAAGGAGTCTTAGAATAAGACCAAGCCCAAGCATAAGGATTGGGTCTGGGCATTTCTGTTCTCCTCTTTGGGGTCATGCCCCACTCTGAGGCCAGCCTGAGCCCCATCATTGTTCCACACCACCCAGACCCAGCACCCCAATTTGTATTAACAGACACGAATGTCCAAAACAAAGGCGGCCTGGGCCAGCTTCATGGGTGTGCAACCTGCGTGCCCCCCACGCTTGGTTAAACGCTCTAACTGATGTCGTGCTGTAATTCCTAAAAATTTTGAACAAGGAGCCCCACATTTTCATTTTGCACTGAGCCCTGCAAAGTATGTAGCTGGAAGGCCCTGAAAATTATGTAGCCACCATGGCTGGCTAGGATCTGATCATGCTTGGAGTTTCTGTGTTCAATTCTGAACTCTCTAGTTTCAGAAATTTTATGAATCAGAGGGACTAAAACCAGAGGGCTTCCAGGAGGTGGTTACCAAAATGGCGAGGGCACTAGGAACCACGCGAAATGTGGGAGGCATTAGGGACTGGTGACATTCAGGCTGGAGAGGAGACAGCTTCCTGGGGAGAAGGGTGCAAGGGAGACATAAGAGCTGCCTTTGGGATTTCAAATGCTGTCCTGTTACGGAAAAATCAGCTTTCACTTGGGTCATCCCTTAAGAGAAAAAAAGATCAACAAGTAAAGGTGACAGAGAGTCAGCCTTGGGCTCCCTAAATCATAACAATTGTTCTCAATCACAGCAGCTGCCATCCTGCTATGTGCCGGTATCTTTACATATTAGCTGGTTTAATCCCTGGAACCATCCTACAAGCTAGACATGGAAGAATGGAAGAATTTTACAACCAAAGCTGACCTTTGAATGACAGTGACACCTCTTCTGGGATGTTCTAAAGGGGACCCTACACTGGGTTAAAAGATAATCTGTAGATCCTGCTAATTTTAGGTGTCAGTTCCAGGGCCCTGCGATCTTTGTCAGCCCTGGCACCAGATGGCGCTGCCTCAGAGACGCAGACCAGTGGCATTTCTGGGACTTGAAAAAGGAGGCAATGGATGAGGCGGCACAGGGTCCATGGTGGGGGTGGACCCGGAGAAAGCGGCGGGTGCTCCTGTGGACCCTCCCACATACTAGTCCCAGAGCCAACAGACGGGTTGGGCATCCAGCAAAGGCTTGGGGAACCTCGCTGGCACCAGCCCGGTCTTGGCAGTATGGACACAGCTGAACAATGCCCTCCACCGCCAAGGAAGGATGTGGATGGGCAGCCCTCCCTCAGACCTGAAAACTAGTGCTTGCTACAAAGCCCCAAACCCTAAACTAGAGTGCCGAAACCAAGAGGCTCTCATACCTGAGAAGGCAACCCCACAGGTGAAAAAGTGCACTTGGACAAATCCTCAGGTGCTAACCCATTTCCTGCAACAGGACCTGAAGGTAGGGAGGGAGGGGAGGCCAAATCTGCTCTCAGAGCACCACACTCACTGAATAACCAGGGGCAGCGCAGCCTGCAGAGTCCAGCTGAGGAAACCTCACAGGACAAACAACCTGTTTCCTTCAACGACAACAACAATGACAACTGCCAGAAAAGAAACCAAGACTAAGGAAGAGGAAGAGGAGAAGGACTACCTAGAGATTATGATGAGTCTTTAGAGACTGATCAACCCATCGCAATGCAGGACCGACCCCATCTGGATCCTGATTCAAACAAACCATAAACAAAAAATTAAGTGATATTTAGGGAAATGTGAACATTAACCAGTATCTGATGATACTAAAAAAAAATGCTGAATTTTTAATGGGTATAATAGTGGTATTGTGGTTTGGTTTTTCAAGAGTCCTTATCTTTAGAGATGTGCACAAAAACATTTACAGACGAAAAGCTATAATGCCTGGATCTTCTAAATAACTCAGCGTGGGTGGGCAGTTGGGAGGATGGTTGAATTGAGATTGGCCGTGATCTGGCGATTGCTGGCACTAGTGGTGGGTGCACAGGAGTTCTTTCTATGTGGGAAGCGCTCCATCATTAAAGAGTTTAGATAAAGAAAAGAGCCACCACTCAAATACCTGGACTTCGTGGGGATTCCGCTGCATGCCCACAGGAGGGATCTGACAGGGAGACGCTGACAGTTCCATTCGCTCAAGTATTTTATTAGTTTTGGATTTTTTTTTTTCTTTCCTAGGACCAAGGCTTAGGTGTCAGGGAAGGTCTGAAGGCACTGGTTCACCTTCAGGGTGCTGGAGAAACTCTAGAGATAGTCTAGCAGCAGTTCTAGGCCAGCTCGGCCATCCTTTCTCACACAAGCAGAGGTCTCTCTCCTGGCCCTCCCCAGCTCACCCATCCCCAGCCACCTGTTCTGGGATACCCACTTTGAATGGAAGGATATCACCAGGAAATGGATACCCTCCTCCCCACAGCAGCTCTCTGACCCTGCCCTGCCTCAACCTCCCTTCCTAAATACAGACAGACACACAGAGAGACTCCTTCCCAGCAGGAAGGCCAGCCTCACGGCAGCCTTTTGGACCTAGTATTCTGTATTTGGACCCAGTATTCTGGGAGTGGAGTTTCAACGCCAAACACACGTCCTTTATTCCCTCTCAAACATGTCATCTCTTGAAGCTTCATCTGGGACATAACAAGGGCTCAGGAAGGCCATGGGTGACAATGGCACCTGGGAGCAAAGCCACACCCCCACATTTACCACCACGTCACCGTTACTGTCATCAAACCCAGGACCCCCAGCTCAGCCCAGATCTGGCTCTTCAGCCCTGTCTTAAGAAAAGGAAAAACACTTATTCCAGAGTCCAAAGTAGCTCTTGTCTGAGCCTGTGCCATCCCGGCCCCTGTCCCCAGTTTATCATCCTGGAAGGAAAGAGCAAGTGGCAGCTCTGCTGAGTGTGTCTGGCAGGCATGGGCATGGAGAAAGTGGTGCCCACAGATCGATGCTGTTTGGTGGCTCAGCCACAGAAGACATTTTCTAGCAAAGTGGGCCAGCTCAAGGCGGAAGCCATGCCTGCTCTGCGCCATCTCAAGACTACCCAACCCAACTCCAAAGAGGAACAAGTGATGCGGCCCACTGGTGGCCTGAGATGCACCAACTCGCCCCAACTCACTTCAGGAAGGCACACTCAAACTAAAGCAATTCCAGTGAGAAAAATCCTACCTTCACTGAAATTATCTAGAGTCTGGGGCCTGAATGATATAAAATACACCCTTAGTTCCCTACTCTGCTTTTGTAGAGGAGACTTGGCCTCAGCCCCAGCCCAGAGAAGTGGCCTCGGCTACATGGAATGGGGTATGAATTCATTCATATTCCTGGGCGAATGATTTCTTAAGCTGGCAGGGAGGCATGGGAGGCCTTTCTTCTGGCCAGGAAACGGTCTCCTTCCTCACATACTTTTCATCTTACCTTAGCCCCACGCTGGCAGCAGTCAAGAATTCGGCCTAAAATAAAAGAGGCCAGGGAAACAACTCAGCTACAAGGATCCAGTCAGAGAGTGGGGTTGGAGGAAGCCAGCTCAGAGGAAGATGAGTGTTGATTTTCATCTTAGATGCTCTCGAGCCCCTGGTTCTAAAATTGGAAGGTGCAGAATCCCCTTGTGCAGAAGTATCTGATGGCCACACTGGTAAGCTCGAGGCTCCGAGCCTTCTGCAAGCCACCAATCACCTCCAATACTACCAGGCACACACCCTCCCTACTCTGGCTTGCTGTATAGACAGAGAATGAGGGGATAACATTTTTTTCCCTCTCAGTCTGTTTTCCAAAAAGAAAAAAGAAAAAATTCAAGCTGAAGGGAGGGGGAATGACTGGCACCTGGCCCTTCTGCATGACGGGTCACGATGGTCACACAGGGCCGGGTGCAGGCCTAGAAAGATCCACAGAAGTAGGCAGGGACTTGGGGGGTGAGAGTGGTGTCCCCTCCTTCTAACCAGTTACCAAAGCAACCTCTCAGGACAAGAATTCCAATACCACCTTCTCCTCTGCACAGTTCTCCAACATATAAACTCAGGGCTCACTCTAGTCTAGATTACATTCCTGATGCAGTGCTGAAAGCACCCCCAAACCCGAATTTTATTTCTGGATCCAGTTATATCATTCCTCCCAACTTCCCAAACAGGCAAGGGGGTGACCACAGCCATTGTGAATCGCTTTTCTTTTTTGTGAATGAACAGGAAGGAAGACACAGAGACACACACTCGTGGGGAAACAACCTTTGCGAGAGTTGAAGTTAGGCCACATTCTCTCAAATTCGCATAGAGAGGAAGAAGGGAAATGAAGGGGGAAACAATACTGGAATGGTGGAAAGGAAACACACACACACACACACACAGAGAGAGAGAGAGAGAGAGAGAGAAAGGTTTGGTAGCCCTCTCATTACAAGTTGGTTGGGCATAATGTAAACACACTTCTGCCTTGCTTAATCACAGAGTGCCGCCCGTTTAGGTTTCAAAGGCAGCAGTAAATTGGGCGTAGCTGAGTGGAGGCTAAAAATTAACCAGCCATCTCTGTTTCAATTTGTAAGAAAACAAAAGCGGAAAGAAATTATAAAAAGGGAAAGGGTAAGGGAAAAAAAGGAACAGAGGAGGAGAACTAAACCACCCTGACCCAAAATGCAGGGTAAAACTGGAAAAGCAAAGAGAAGCAGAACTACTTGGAACACAAAAGGAAAAGGAGATTTTACAGAGTTTTTTATTTGTTTGTTTGCTTGTTTAAGATCTCTTCCACAGCAACACTGCTCCCTGCCACGCCTGTGCCCCGAGAAAGCCTCTCTGCTCCCCAGCAGAGTGCCAGGGCTGTGGGCATCCATCCTGAGGCCTTGCCACTTTAGCTGAAATAAGGAGAAGGGAAAGAGCTCAAGGAATCTCGTGCTTGTTTTCACTCTCTATGAAATCAAATTACTTTCATACTCTCTGACAGCCAAATCCCAGCCAAAACAGCTCCCGCCTGAGTATTTAGGCCACAGAATCTGTCCACTACTGTCTTCTCTCCTCTTTTCTGTTCATTCAGTCTCATATCCCAGGGTTTCACATGCCCCTTCTCTCCACCGAACTCCTGCCCATCCCGCTTGTACCAAACCCATTTTTTCCTGGGACTGGAGGTGAAGCTGCAGTAAAACTAGCACCTGCCCCTCAATACTTCTTCTGACTCATTTTAATAAGAGCAACTATTGGTTTGCTGTTGTTGTTCATCTCAAACTCTCACCATCATGGATAATTCTGGGGGCATCATGTCCCCAATCCTAAGACCTGCAGCATCTTTCTGATCAGATAAGTCCTCCAAAGATGGAGATGCACAAAGTCGATACCATGGCCAGGGAGCAGAGGAGGAAGAATAGAACAGGTGTGGGGAGACAGAAGACAGGAAAAAGGAAAAAGGCCCATAGTACGTGTTGCAGGCCCCGCAGGACGGGCATACACCAGTTAGGCCCGTGGTGAGTTATCGCTTGGAAATTAGAGGAACAATAAACAGAACAAATGCCAGCAAGGAAAATAAAATGAGGGGGAAAAATGGTTGAGAACGACCTACCCGGAGTGTGGACAAAGTAAGCCAGATAAAGATCCAGTTCTTTGATTGTGACTCCAATGTGATGTGGCTGGACGCACAGGCCGGGGTTCGAGCACTGAGGCGACTTGTAGAGCCGCTCCCCATCAGTACTTTCCAGGGGGATCCCCTTAAACAAAATCACCATGACCAGGTCCAGCCGCCACACCTTGTCAGCCTGGCGCAGGCAGTCAATCCGCCGGATCTTGCCCTTCTGGTCGGGGTTGGAGAGCACGCAGCAGGGGGGCTTCTTGCCCGTGATGGTCAGCACGAAGTCCTCGCGGAACTCGGGCCGGATGTCCTTGCGCAGCTTGGCCAGCAGCCGGGATGCCCACTTCTGCTTGATCTCGGGCTTCTCGCCCAGCAGCTCGTCCTTCACCGCCCGCTCCTCGTCCTTCGACATCCGCTTTTCATGCTTCTTGAAGTACTTGCGCTTCCGCGCCTGCAGGTTGAACCAGGTGTAGGAGAAAGCGCGGACGTGAGGCAGCAGTGCCTCGATGAACGGGTGGAACTCATCCTGCAGGCGGCAAGCCGGGAGCATGCGGGGCGAGGGAGGACGGGAGGAGGGGAAGACGGGATGAGGGGGAAAGAGAGAAGGAGAAAAGCAGCGTTAGAAGGGGGGGCACAAGGAAAACCGCCTTCTCCTCCTCCTCCCTCCCCCCAACAATTTTCTCTTGCGATTGTTCTACAAAAGTGTGGTTTGAAGCCACCACCAGCTTCGCCAGCCACTTGCTCCCATCTCAGCCTCAGCAGCCAGATAGAGGCACCGGGAGACTCTACACACACCTATTCTCTCTCTCTCTCCCTCACTCACTCACACACACGCGCACAGACAACGTTGCCGTCCACACACACACGCTGCTGGTATCCCCGCCAGGCTCTGTCGCGCCCATGACATCTCCATGTTCTATCGCAGCCGTGAACTCCTGTCAGCTCGCCCCGGCGCAGTGTCCGTCTGCACAGACGCCCGTGGACGCACACGCGGGGGCGTGCGGGGCCGCCTCTGGTCCCCGACACCGGTCGATTTTTGGCCGCCCCCAAGAAGAGAGAAAATGACATCCACGAGCAAGCGAGTGAGGAAACAGATCAGGCTTCCCTCTCCCCAGGCTGTTTTCATTTTCTTTTCTCCTGATCCAGTTGGAACATCCACCCCAGCATTTTTTAATCAGACCTAAATCCTAAATATGTGATTTCAGCTTTGTTATCGACACCAATACTAATGTTAATCACAGTAATAATGAACAAAACACTTCTTGTTAGCACAAATAAGGTGCTTGTCTCGGCCACATTAGGGTTAAAAGCTACATGGGTCTTCTTGCGACCCCTTCCCCAGCCTCCCACAACCCCTTCACCCTCTTTCCCACTCAGTCAGGTGACAGAAGGATGGGCTCTCTCGGTTTTGTTTGTTTGTTTTTTTTTTTTTTGGTTGTTTGCTTGTTTGAAGTTTAAATAATAATTGATTTCTGTTTACAAAAATAAAACTGGAAAAAATTAAATAATTACCATTGATCTGAAGCACCCGGCAAAGCCCAACGCCCGATTCTGAGATTCTGGACTCAAAAGAGTTGTGAGTTGGGGGCGGGTGGGGGGAGGGGGGAGGAGGAGGAGCGGGGAGGAAGGTAAATGTTTTAAAGGGGGTTATTATTGGTGTTCTGGGGAATAGGGGCCGGGCTTGGGTGGATTCTCAAACCCTTCCCCCTCCTCCCCCCCCCATGCTCCATTGCACAGAAGGGGGAAATTAATATTTTTTTTGAAAAGGAGCAAAAAGAAAGAAAGGTCAGGGATAGCAAGCAGAGAGAGGGAGCGAGCCGGTTGCCACACACGCCAGGTAAACAAAAGCCAACAAATTTTTTTTTCAATTTCTTCCCCTGTGCATCCTCTTCCAGTTAAAAAAAAAAATGCAAAATTTAAAAATCAAAACCAGCCTCCCACCATCTCCCCGCAACCAACAACGCACCCCACCCCACCCCCCGTGCAAAACAAAAACAAAAACAAAACCCAGGAGGGAAAAAGCGGCAGCTGAAGAAAAAGGCTTTCGGCTTTGGCAGCGGCACAGGGGTGTAAACTTCGAGCTGCCTGATCGGAGGAAAAGGGGGAGCTCGCAGATTCCCGGGGAAGAGGACGAGTTCTGACCGGCTGCAGACCGTTGCTGGCAGACGCGTGCAAAAGAGAGAGAGGGAGTGAGGGAGGGAGGAAAGGAAGCAGGGGGGGGAGGGAGAGATCGAGGATCGAGGGAGGACGTGGATGGGATGGGGCGTGTGTGTGAGTGTGCGCGTGTGTGTGCGCACTGGTTGGGTTTTTGGGGTGTTTTTTTTTTTTTTGCTCCTTTTCTCTCTCTCAAACTCCCTCTCTCTCTCTCCTTTCAGGCTCAATCCCCATCCATTTGCTTGTGCCAAGCCAGTAAAAAGGGGTGGGGGGAGAAAGAGACAGAGAGAGAGAGAGAGAGAGAGAGAAGGATCCACCTATTTGGCAAAGAGACATCTGCGAGCAGCCAATGGCTGCGTCCAAGGGGAGGAGGGAACCGGGTGAGCAGGGAGGGTGGGGAGAGCCCCCGGCAGTTGGAGACCAAAAACAATTTGCCCAATCGACAAGTTCACGTCTAATGAACAAGCAAAGTCCAGCAGTTATGAATTTTTCATTCCAGGCTCCCACTCGGGTCCATTTGGCAGCAGCCACCCAGCAAATCTGGGGGTGGGGTGGGGCAGTGCGGGGGAACTGGGATTGTGGAAGACTCGAAATTTTTTTTTAAGCCTGAAAAATAAATAAATAAAGGCCTGACTCCGGGCGGGCTGGCGGGCGGGAGCCCCAGAAGGCCTTGGGGAAGCAGCTGCGCCTTCTCTCTGTGTTTTGGTTTCAGTCTTTCTCTTGGGCCTGCACACTCTCTTTTTCTGTTTCTATTTCTTTCTTTCTTTTTTTTTTTTTCTTCCTATGGAGCACACAGGGGCGAGTGGAAGTTTTCCTCCCTGGCCACATACACACGAGCCTGCAGTGCTATGAATAGAAATAAGAAGAAAGCTCAGAAAGTGTCCATGCCAGCAGTACTTCCAGGGCAGGGATCTGGTGCCCAGGGTACTGCCACCTTGTGATGCCCCCAGGTCTGGCTGCTGAAAGAGCACTCTCAGACAAGGCAGAGGCCAGCACCCCACATGTCCCTCCCTTCTCCCCCAGCCCCCAGCAAGCTCAGCCTCCTCCTTCGGCCCACACCCAGCCACGCACGCTCCATTAGCGGTGACGAGGGATGCCAACGCAACACAGCTCGGCTCGAGAAACTGCAACAGTTTATTAAAATAGCCTCCTGTCACAGCACTCCGCCTGACAAGCTCTACACGCAGGCACAAACAACAGCCAGACCCGGGGAGAAGTGACAAAGCCAAAAAGATGGACACTACCTCTGAGCAGAGGCAAGGAATGTAACCAACGCCCCTCACCACTGCACAGGCATTTAATTCTCCAGATCTGCCCTCTCCAGTTGACCTGAGATTCGTTTTCTTACCTGTCTCCCAAATCAATTTAGACTAAAGGGCCCAAACCCTAGCAGTGCAAAGTGCAGAAGTATAAAATGAGAAACCCAAATGAAAAAGAAAAGAGCTAAGAAAGGACACAACAAAGAACAGCAAAGGGCTCTATCAAAAACAGGCCACCTGGGGGAAATCAAGTCACAGAGAAGGGACCCACCGGAGAGCCCCTGCTCTGGTCCTCCACTTGGGACCTTCCTCACAGCAGGCAGAAAGGGTGACCACTGGGGAGGGGAGTCCCCCTTCTGAGGGGGTCTCTCCAGTTAGAGCTATGGAGCAGCCATGCTTGAGGCCTTCGAAACACAGTAAGAAGGAAATAGATATGACATGAAAGGAAAAGCAGAGGAGGAAGGATGTGGCTGCAGACAGGGAGAAAGGGATCCAATTCCACTCAGAACCGCATCCCTACAGCCGCCCTCTCCCCCAGCGAGGCTCAGTCCTCAGCTGGCAACGGAAAAAAGGTCACTGCTCACTCGTGCCCCTTTCTTCCCCAACTGAAACCCTGTGCTTTGTGGCCTTTATGTTGGCAGAAAGGTTCCCGGAAGAGCACCTGGGGCGTGCCAAAATAAAACATCCAGCCCTGGGCTGGCGCTGAACCCTGACAATGGGAGAGGGGCTGCCCAACACCTGGGACCCCAGTCTGTGCCCTGAATGATCCATCTCAAGTGAACTGAGCTCATGGCTGATCCCTGAAAGAAACGGTTAGACGTGAGAGTACAGAAGGCAGGTGGCATCAGAGACAGGCCTCTTAGGGTGGTGTCCAATAATTCACATCATATTAATAACCAGCTTCAGTCTAATCAGCCAAAGATGTTAGCTTAGCGACATGACATAAGGTACCAAATCCTGCCTCTCCACCTTGTGGAAATAATTTTACCTTCTAAAGTCAAGATGAGGTCATTAAAAATTACAAGTGAGTTTATATTTGGCATGGAGATGTTTTTCTTGAATTCTGATTTATACTAAATATTAGACACCAAACATAAAATGGCCAACACGAGCCTCCTGGAGAATCCTGGCATGTTCCGCTTCACAGACCACAGTGCCACAGTAGAAGAGACATGCTCGACATGGGTTGAATCTGAATCTGGTGGTACAACTGGGTCAGAGATAGAGGTGGGGGCAGCAACAGTCCCACAGCTGGGAGATGACAGATGGAAAGATCCATGTAGAAGTTAGGGAAACAGGACAAGATGCATGACTGGCTCCTGGAGAAGGGTTAGGGGTCAAAACTCCATGGAGTGGCGGAGAGATCAGAGGAGAGGCGGCAGAAGAGTGTCTCAATAGAGCCTCAGGGACCCACAAAGAGCCCCAAGCACCCCCTCAAGGCTCTCTTAACAGAAGAAGCAACAGGCCTTTCCCAGGGCAGAAAGTTGGAGGAAGAACAATTGTCAATTGTCCTTCTCCTGCCAGTGGCTATAACCTTGCAGGTGGGCAGAAGATTCTCAGGCAAATATTTTCCCCTCACCCCATTCTCTCCATGGGCTGCTGGCTCCCAGTGGGGGAGGCCTTTCTGGAGGAGTGGCCAGGACATTCTGATGCTTAGGGAGATGAGAAGGTCTCTTTCTCTATTTCCCTCTCCTCCCTCCCTTCCTCCCCTCCTACTTTGGGTGCACACAGAGGAATTGCTCAGGTTCCATTAGAAACATTTCAAGCACCCTCCACTGCGGGCCCCCTCCTCCTGCATGCCACTGGTGGCGGCCATCAGCCCAGACACGCCCCTCATGAGCCCTAGACAAAAGGAAACTGTCCCCCTTTTGTTAAGAGAGTGGAGGCTCCTGTTGGAAGATTACCTGTTCCCGGCCCAGCCTCCTTCCCTTCTCCCCTCCAGCCCCAGGCAGGAGATCAGACTGCTTTACATCCTGCACCAAAGACCAGAATCAAGACAAAAAATCCCTCATACGTTTCAAGGCTTCTCCAGGTCTGAGTCACTGGCAAGTGTAAGAGTTCAGGTGATGGAAGGAGCGAGGGGACATGCAGGCCACAGAGTAGAAGGACGTGGCAAATGGGGAAAGGAAGCCACTGATGCTGGTAATAGGAAGAGAAAAAACAGAAAAGACAAAGGGGGAAAAAGGGAAATGCAGGAAAACATTGGGGGGGAAAGTTATTTCCCCCATTGGAGAGAAAAATCATTGAGAAGCCGGAAATAAGACTTTTTAAAAATTCACATGGGCTTTTGGTTTGTGGAAAGCGATTTTGCTGCCTTTATGGAAGAAAAGCCTCTTTTATTGTTGAGTACTATTTGGTTAAAAAAAAAAAAAAAAAAAACCAGCAACAGTTTTCACTGAAACATTTCTAAAATACATACCCATGCCAGTTTCAGCCATTACTAGGAGAAATGTGCCCCCAACAGAAAAAGACTGAAAGGGCCACGGAGAAAGAGAAATAGAAGGAGAACGAAAAAAGAGAAAAAAGCCAAACCTGGAGAGAGAGTGCCGAGCTGGGCCCACAACTGCAAAGAAAGAAGGACAAAGATGGAGGGAAACAGAACAGCAGAGGAAGAAAAAATAAGAAGACAGAAAAGGGCTCTGCACCGCGGCAGAGAAAGAAAAACCAGTTAAGGAAAATGACCGCTTCTCCATGAGAAGAAATGCATGGTTTTCAAAAACTCCACACAACAGACCTGTCCACTGAGGCTGTATGGATTATTTGAGGAAAAATAGGAAAATATGTACAGTACCTCACTCACATATACATTGTTAAAAATTCTTCAAGGAAACAAAATAATCTTCCCAGACTGAGATAGGTTTTGCAACCTGCCCGCACCTACCTATAGTGAAACATCTAGAAGCATAAGAAGTTGTATATTTTAAGACAGGGCCAATTTTAGGAGGCTTCTTTATCTTAAAAAAAAAAAAAAATCCTATTTGTCCACATCCTGCTGGCTTTAAGGCCCAGATTTATTCTTTCAGATCCTGGACACTTGGGCCCATGTTGATCTGGGTAACTACAGGCAATTAGAGCAAATAACTTACAAAACTTCACAGAAATGACCAGATATTCCAGTATCTATTTTAATAAAGCATATCTGCAGCCTGGGTATGAAAGGACACGGGAAATTAAAAAGGCCATAAACAGGGCCCCAATTAGTTTGCTCAATTGTTGGAATTTTATAATTCAGCCTTGGTCTGAACCAAAAGAAGCCGGCTTCGTAACCCTGAGCTCTCCCACCTTGTCCCAAGATTACCGCGGCTTCGTGGAAGGCCACAAGAAGACAGTGGCCAGACAACGGCCAGAGATGGAAAGGGAACTGCAGACATGACGCAGCGGCAGCACTGGGCAGCCAGGGAAGGGGCCCTGCTGCTTATCCTAGAGGAGGGTGGGGCCTCCCCTCAGTTGGGGGCCAACGAGAAGGGGCTCTGCAGTCAGAACAAAATCATCCAAGAGTCTGGAAACTCCAGGAATGGAAACCGGAAAATGCACTTTGCGAGGGAGCTCGGATAATTTGGATAAAGCGGGTTTTTGGCTGACTTGGGCCTGTTTTCCTCTGCTCAGGAAAGGCGGCTCTGCGCAGTTTCTTTCTAGTGTCCTCATGCTGGCTGAATGGATTCGCCCCACACCCCGGTGCTGGGGCTAGGACAGGGTCTGCCTCACAGCCAGGCCGCACACTTCTCTCCTGTAAACCGCGCCCCCCCCTTCCTTTTCTCCTCCAGACTACAAACCAGGAGCGGTGGCCTGGGATCGGGCCAACAGGCAGCCTCGTTCTGGCTCCAAATGCTCCTCTGCTCCAGGCACATCTCCCTTACCCTCTTGGCACAGAATAAAATAGGGTAGGAATGGGGATATTAGGGGAGACAATCTATTCTCTCTAGGGTAACTGGAAATTGTTTACTTTCATCTCATCCTCTACAAGGAATGGGAAACAAAAACCCTAGTCTTTAATTCATTATTTAGCTTGAAACTTCCTTGTGTCACCAAATAGAAGTAAAAGCCGGGAAGGCCAAAGCTCTCTTCTCCAGTCGGCAGGCTGCATGGGGATGAAACCCTCCGAAGTGCGTGAAGGACAGATGACAGGGAAGGGCTTCCGGGGGCAAGGGAAGTGCAGAGCCTCACACCCCTAACCGGCTTGGGAAGTGTCACTTCATGGTGGCCAAGGGCCCGGGAAGAGGGAAGAACTACATAGGCCAGCTTCACAACTCTTTCTGAAGAAGAACTGAAAAAGTGACAAAAGGCAAGGCAAAGAGAGACCAGCGCATGAAGATGAGGTCTGTGCCCAGCACACTGTGAAAATATATGGAAGTTGAGAGAGAAGGCCAGAGCAAATGGCAAAATGCTGAAAACTCACCCCAGGCACCACAGCAAATCCCCTCCTTCAGAGGGGTCAAGGCAAGGTGACAAAACCCAAAAGGCAGGGGTCTTCCCAGTCCCTCGGCAAGAGCTCCATCAGGATCAGTCCAGACACCCCCCTTCATTTTTTACCAGTTGTTTCCCCCGCCACAGGAGAGACAAGGAGCAAGGGAGGATTTCTCCTCACCACCTGCCCTCAGATCTGCCTGGCACCCCTCGGTCCTGAGGGAACCTCTTTCTTGCAATTGCTTCAGCCACAGGCAGTGGCCAGAACCCCAAAATGTACAATTTTAGGAGTTAGAAAGAGGTCATTTTTCAATTCCTCAAAACGTATTGCTCCCGCAACTATTTTATTATCAGGATCATTGCCCAGGAAACCCAAGAATCCACATTTCCCTGGTGTCTAGCTCCTGCAGAGAATGACACTGGGGGTGCCTTGAGGAGCTCGGACCATGCCCACCCCTCGGCCACGCTCCGTCCCTCCCCGGCTGCCTTTCTTTCTCACCCTCTCTCCCCCTCTGCGTCCTTCAGCTCCAACACAAACTGTTTGCACGGGAAGTCTCCCTCTATGACCCGATTCAGCACACACAAGAGAAAACTGTGGGCGACAGACCCAACGTCCTAACGAACTTGAGTTAATTAATGCTAAGGAAGAAAAGAGGCGCCCTCGCTCTGTTGAATCACGGTTCACTAGCCCTTTCAGTTTGCTGTGGGTGGAGGAAAAAAAAAAGAGGCTTTTTGGTTCAAATATTTTTGGGGGGCGAAGAGAAAACAAAAACACCACAGAAGGGCCATGGAGGGCGAAGCTGTCAGTACCTGCCCGGAGGAGCAGAGGCGAAAGGAAGGAGCCCGGCAAGGGCTGCCGAGCGTCCTCCCCCTCACTGCTGGCCTGAACAGTTCTGGGAAGACAGAGAGGGCGAAAGAAAAGGGAGGGGATTATCAATGGCTCCTGGGCCTGTTTAAATAAATCCCTCCAAAAATTATACTGTCAGACTACAAGATCCATTAAAAAAAAAAAAAAACTCAAACCCAACAACCCAATTTGAACAGAGCCATGGAATTGTTTTAACAGTGCAGAAAACCAAAGTATAAATGGCAAGCGTACAAAAAATTTAAGTGTGCAGAAAAAAAAGAAGAGGTGGCAATGCGGGGGGTGGGGGGCAGGGGCAGAGAGAACAGCTGCAATTTAGCTTTCCAGATGTTGACAGCAAAATGTAATTGGCAAGTAACTTACTCCTTACCATTTCTTATCCTTTAGCCCTGAGATGTTAAAATCCTACCTCTATACCTGTCTGTAGGTGGTTTTCAGGCACTCCACACGTGTGGACGGGTCAGGATGCCTCGTGGACCACATGCCTGCTAGCTTTTATATCAGCCCGCTATTTTTTACAAGCCCTCCCACCATTCCTAGCAGGAAAGACTAAGCAAAGCAGGCTGGAGGAAATTTTTATTTAAATTTTTATTATTATTTTGTAATGCACAGGTTTTTCTTTACCTTTGAGAGTGGGGCTTCTTTTTTTAAGTAAACTTTTTAACTGAAGCAAGGCAGGTATAAAAAGTGCACACACTGTAAGTTAGGCCGCTTGATACACTTTCACAAAGTGAACACACCCATGTAACCCCACCCAGATTAAGAAATAAACATTTTCAGCACTACTGAACAAGCCTTAAATTTTTAAGCTATACAGTTCTCATAATTTATATGGCTTAGAAATACCTCCTTGTCACACCAGTATCGTCAAATGCAAACACCTATGTGCATACACGTGTTACAGAGCAGAGTGTGCTATTCATGTGACCACAAAAATGCGTGGCAAATAGAAGCCCCTCTCATCCTCACTGCTGCAGAGTGTGTGTGTATGTGTGTGTGTGTGTGTGTGTGTGTGTCTTCTCTCTATGCCTGCCCAACTCTGATCCCATCAACAGGGCAACCAACTGTGCAGCAGATTTAGCAGACTAACAGGGCATGTATGGGGGGACAAACAGGACCCGCCGAGCTGAAAGCCAAACAGCCTTAGTGTCTGAGGGGAGCAAGGGCCCCTCCTCTCACTCTGCTTGCCTGGCAGGCAGGGAATGGGGGGCCTCAGTATGTAGGTCATGAAGGAAAGTGACTCTGCAGAGCCAGGAGTTCCCAAAGGGAGAATGGGCACCCACTGGGATACACTGTCCCCATCCCTGTCCACAAGAACCCTGAAGGAAGATGAGGGGAGCAGAATGGCATCAAGAGAAGAGAACAGAGAGAGTGAGCAAGCGACACCAGGCTGGGCGTAGGGTCCTGGGGCGGGGCTGCCTCAGGAAGGGAGGCAGAACCCTGCCTCTGCCTACCCCTTCCCTGGCTCCAGCCCCAGCTGGTTCCCCCCTCACTTTCACTAGCACTAAATTTACTTTATAATTTTAAAATTAAATTTTAAAAAAAGCAGGAAAGAGAAAGCACTGAAGGCAAAATACCTCCCACAGTATCTCTCTCAGGAGGAAAAAAAAAGTTTCTGCTTATGTAAAAAGACGAATACAAGGGATCGCTGAAAAATCTAAGGACCAAATAACAAGGAAAATAAAAGGGAAACACATGTAATGAAAAACACCTGAAGCAAATAAATAAAAAGCTCCCTTTGCAACTCAAAGGCACTTCACAGCCACTAGTGCCTGTGGGCACTAGCCCCTATGCCCATTTATTGCCAATTTTTCCCACTGCTTTCTCACAGGGAGCTGTTTCTTCCCCAGGCACTTCAGGATCCCCTTTCCCTTCTAAGCGGTCTACCCCACACCTGGCGGAAGGGCCACCGCAGCCACCTCGCCTACCACCAGCACCCCATCACCAGCCCAGAGCCGAACCTCTGCAGCGCTGATAAAAAGTCCTTTCCCCAACTCCCACATCTCTCCAGGCCATCCCCAGCCACTGGCCCTGGACCCTGCTCTTCCTCCCCAAATCCAGGCCCTGTGGCCAGTGGCAAGAGCACTCCTCTGGGGCTGGATGCCAGGCCCAGCCCAAGTGGGCAGCTCTCTCCTCTATCAAGGGCACAGGGTTGCCAAGGCGGGCTCTCCAAGACCGCATTTTCTCTTCCTATTGCATATGGGGCTGGAAAGAGAGAACTGTTCAATTTAACTTAAAATATGACAAGGGATCTGAGCCCTCTGAGCAGGCGATCTCTAGAAATACTTGATTCTTTTTAGGGGAGAGGATGCACAGTAGGCAGCGAAGTTGCTTCCCCACACCCGGGTTTGACTCTCCCACCAGCCCGCCGCCTGGGAAACGCGCCCTCGGCTGGCATCGGGGTACCAGAGCCCGGCTCCTTTCTTTCTTTCTTTTTTAAACGGCTCTAGCGCAAACCAGGCAATGGGTCAGGGCCCAGAGGCGGGGGAGGGAAGAGGAGAGGGCTGTCTCCAACTCGGGGAGAAGAACGGCCGGCCGCAAGTTTCCCGGTTTGTGCCAGTTTGGGGATTTGCGAATCAGACCGGAGCGGAGGGAACGGCGGGTGAGAAAAAAAGCCCGCATTAAAAACTAACCAGCTCTGCCGAAAAGCGCGCTTTCCGCCCTTAAATAAGACAATGCAGAATGGAGAGGAGAGAGGAGAGACGAGTTATTTCTCACTCTTTAATTATTCCAATGCTTAGCATTATTTAAAAAGAAAACCACACACATTAGCCGACGATATATTCTAACCCTCAACAAAGCTGGTATTTTTCTCTGATTACAGACTTTGCCGTGGCAAACCCGGGCTCCGACGACAGAGGCAGCGCAGAAGCTCGCTCCTAAATGAGACAATTTTATTAAAATCATAATTCCTTGCATTTCTATAGCGCCTTTTCAGTGGCAGAGATCTCAGGTGCCCCACGCCCAGGTCTACTAGAGAATCCGGGCGACCGCAAGCTTAGTCGCGGGGCAGGAGAGGCTGGCCAGCTCCACGAAGCGTCACCGGCACGTATTTTTCTTTTTTTAACAGCCTGTTTCTACCATTCAGCCTCTGTCTCACATGCTTTATATAAAAAAAAGTAATAAAACTCCTTTAAATTAAAAAAAATGTTTTTAGAGAAGAAGAAAAAGACTCGAAGAGTAAGGGGGAAAAAAAAAGCTAAGTGTGGTCTGGGAGCTTGGGGCGGGAGGTGCTGCTGGGATGGGCCGCGTCTGGGTCCAGGGTACAGGGCGCAGCAGGGTCAGCCGCTGCCCCAGGGTCACCTCCCCGGGCGCAGCTGCAGCGGGCTGAGTCATCCGCACGTGGAAAAGGACCGAACACCATCAAAGCTCATTTAAGTAATTCGGGTGATGAGAAGTCTGGTTTATGACCGGCTTCCGAGGGGACTGGGGACGGGCGGCTTTCTCTGAATGCTCGGGGGCTGCTCTGGCTCCGGGGGTGGCTTGGGGGACTTCAGCCCGAGGCCAGCTTCCTCCTCCAACAGGTTAAGTCGGGTCCGCTGGGCGCACACGTTCTTTTTCCACTTTTCCGTCCTCTCCCCTGGCCTGCCCAGGAAGTGCTGCAAAAGGGCTGGTAGCACTGGATGGGGAGGCCTCAACGCCCCAAATTCAAGAAATCAGCCCTGAGAGGGAAGGTGGCGTAGATCGAAAGGGACTTGGAGGGGAGGTTTTGGGTTTTTAAAGGTTTTTTTTTAGAGGCTGCGCAACTCCCCGCGGCCCGAAGGCACAAGAGAGAGAAAGGGAAAGCGCATTTTCTGCCATTTAGTCATATTTCTTCCCCGCGCTCGCTGGAGGACAAACTCCCCCAAACCCAGCCAACCCTGAAAACAAACAAAAATCTACCCTGGTAAATTTCCCCGCCTTTAGTCCCCCAAAAGAGAAGGCTCGGGGATTGAAGGTGAGGCCCTCGGAAACCGGGGTAGTCTAGAGATGACGACGCTCACTATGCGACGCGGAGAGATCCTCTCCGAAGGGACGCCCCCAAGCTGTCCTCGGATTTGGGGGCAGTTAAACCCCAAACTCTCCCAAGCACCCAAAGAATCACAGCAATCATCAACATCGCATTCACAGCTAAAGCCCTCCAACGCGCATTATCCTCCGTCGGATGTCAGGATGGGCGCAGGAGGAGAGAAACTGAGGCACAGGCGGCCCTGAGCCCCCAACCCCCGCGCGCCTGGGGGACAAACTAGCCTTAAGGCAAAAATGCCGACATCGGAGCCCCTTTTCGCAGCGGCCTTTGACGCAGCAAATGGTGAACCGGGACAGTCCTCCATGCCCACCAGCGCGGGGTCACTTTTGGGGGGTTGGGCTGGGGGGGTCACTGTGAGGGGCAGGCCGCGCCCCGGCAAGAGGAAGCCCAGCTTGCACAGCAAGGGGCCGGGAGGACGCCACCCAGACCGACCAGAGGGCCTACGGTGCCTGGGAGGGATCATTGAGAAGAGTGGCGGCGCAAACGGTCGAAAGCCTGACCTAGGCTCCCAGTTTCCCCTCACCTGCCCCCGGGGTCCGCGGTCCCCACTCTCCACTCAGCACCCATGGCGGTTCCGTCGTCGGAGCCACCCTGGCACATGCCACACAGGTCGAGTCCCACATCCGGGGCTTCGAAGCGCCGCTTCCCGCCTTTTCGTCGCTGCGCACGCGCGCGCCGGGCTTTGCGCACGGCTCGCTGGTGTCCCGGGGCCCCTTCGCGCCCCGGTTCTGGGCCTTCTGCACGGTCTAGGCATGTGCTGTCCTCTCCCACCCCTCAGTGTGCGATGCAAGTGACAGTGACCCATTTTGCCCATTTTGTCAGCACCCATTTTGCCCGCGACATGGAAAGCACACGACCTTCCCTCCTCCTGCCTGGGCCCTGGGGAGACCTCCCCACCACCTCTACCTCCATGAGCCCCCTCCCCCCAGTCTTGAGTCAGTTGCAGGGGTCCGGGAAATGCCAGGCGCCTTGAGAACCTCCAGGGAGGCTACAATGAAAGGAGCCCGTGGGCGACAGGCACCTGTCGAGGGGCGCACTTGGCGGAGGGGCTGTCTCAGGTAGGGTACGTACAGGCACGCGACCTACTGCACAGAGGCACTGAGGAGGGAGTGTTCGTGCCAACATGGGGTGCAGCCCAGCTTCTCTCTTCCGGGGACCCGGTGGAAACGCTGGAGTACCATCTAACTTTCTCCAGCCGGGCTGGGATATCGAAGAGCTATGATTGGGCAGTGGAGCGTCTGGAGAGTCCCGGCACAACCCCCTGCCTCTGCTCCCACCCCTCCAAAACCCACCCACCCTCACTCCTGAAGTCCATGATGCGCGCAGGGAACTCGCCTCCACCGCCCGGGCGCACCTGGAGCGAAGGCCTGGAGGGCGGGTAGCTTGCGGCCCGAGCTGGACTCGGGGGCAAGTGGAAATTTCTCCCGAGGTGGGGTGGTGGGGGGCATTAAATGGCCTCTTTGTGGCGAATTGCAAGCCGTCACTCAGGGTTAATTTAAGCGGTAACAGCAAACACACACCGAAAAGCAACGTCTCGCCGCCAGCACCCACCCCCGCGATTGTGTTTCTGGGGCTGCAGGATTTGGAGCTGCAGTCCGGCCCTTGGGGGAGGGGGGTCCCCGGTCTTTAAGAACGTGGGATGTCCGTCCGCAGTGGAGAGGGGGAGGGCTGCTCCCGAATCCCCCTACATCCCTGCCTGGCGAAATGGTTTTTGCAGGTTTGGGTCGAAGCCTAGTGGGGGTGGTAAAATCCAAGTACAAACGTGGAGCGGGAAGAGGGGGGAGCGGTTCTTACATATAAAAAGTATATATAAAGGTACACATTTCAAATATAAATATAGCACATACAGGGGCGCCACTGGGCAGCGGCAGTTCTGGGATGTCCCACCTGTGCCCCAGGGACATATGGGGAGGCGGGTGTTCCGAGAGGAATGGGGGAGGTGGGAATTAGGCCTCCCTTCCCTGCCGGCTCCCGCAACAACCTGAATGCCGCTTTGAAGCCAGATGCCCTGGGCGGCCTGGCAGGTGTATGACTCATGTGAAACACGCGTGTGCAGGCTGGGGAGGTGTGTACCCGCGTGGGCCTGGAGCCACGTGTGTGGGCACCAGAGCGGGCTCACGGACCCACCTGGAGCTCCCCCTTCGGGCGCAGGGCACGAGTACCTGTGCTCAAAAGCTCCATCGGAGGGAAAGCAGGGGAGTGAATGCTTGTGTTGGGGGGGGGACCCCCACGTGGTGCCCGATAGGGGCATGTTATGGGTGTAAGTGCGCCAGCCAGTATCGTTGGGATGTCAGGCCTAGGTGCGCATATAAGCTTCCGGTGCCTGAGATCCCGATTGGGGGCGCCGGGCAAGGGCATGCTGCGGACCCAGGTGGGAGCAACTGTACGAGGGCGTGCTTATGTGCGTGCGCACGTCCGAGTGCCGGGCTGGGGTGTCAGACAGGGACGTGCATGAGCGCGCCTAGGTCCCCTTCGGGGCCGCAGGGCCGGCGGGGTGTGCGAGTGCTTGCGCACGCCGTAGGAGTAGCCACGTGCGCGGGGGCCGCTGTCCGGACCCAGCCGAGCCCGCATCTGGCCCCTGAGCAGGCCATGGGGCAGGGCCGGCCGCCCGGCAGGCCAAGGCGGGATGTCGTTGGAGCCCTGTTGGTTTTGGCCGAGGCAACTCCAATGGGGGAAGCCCCAGGAGCAGGCGGGGGAGGAACAAAGAAGGAGAAAGCAAGGGAAAAGCGGGTTGCAGAGGAGGAAGTGCCCTGGACCTCGGAGGGCCCCTGGGGCGGTGGAGGCTGGGGCCTGCCTGGGCCAGGGGGCTCCTGGAGGCCCCCGGGCCCAAGGTGGGCCACTCCACCTGTGTGGACAGGGCCAGGCTGTTAGTTTGAAGTCCTGAGACTTCTCTTCTCTGCCTTTGAAGACCCCCGTCCCCATTCTACCCACCAAATCCCCCAAAGGACCACAAGCTGCCACCACTTCGGATCAACTCCAGCCCTCCACATGGCCACTCACACATCAGACACTCAAGCGTAGTGCTACTGTACTTGTAGTTGCCCCTCTGATAGCCCTCACACTGCCCATAGGTTTTTCAGTGCCCATCAGTACCCCACTTGGAGCCAAGTAGCATTTGGTGGGGAGGGCGTGGCCCTGTTTTCCCAGCCAAGGGCAGACAGTTTGAACACCCTTAAGCGGGGAACCAGGAAGCCTCTTCCTCCTGTTTCTTGCTCTGGGCTTCTTAGAACTGAGGAATAGGAAGGGAATTCCCATGGGAAGGCCAGAAGGAGGAGCCTCAGGTGGCCAGAAGGGGGTTGAAAAGCTGGAGTGAACCTGTTTAAGTCTTGCTCACTCCTGGGAATCCGGCTGGGTAATCCCCACCACCCTGCTTCTAGCCCCATGACCTTGGCACTTGACCTTGCAGCCTCTGTTTCCTCATCTGTAAAACAGGTTACTCATACCTGCCTCGTGTTGGGAGGGTCACAGGAGGTCACGTATGCCTGCCTTCCCCCCCACCCACCCGCTGCCCAGGCATAATTGCTCTGGAGTCGGTAGCTGTTATTTTTATTGTGAGGAATCTATGGCTGTGACAAGCTGTGACGCTTGGTGTGATCGCGTGAGGCTGGCTGTGTGTGCGACTGTGCCGCTGTGTGTGTGTGTGCGTGTGTGACAGGTTGTGTGTGAGACTGTGCGTGGACGACAGATTGTGCCGGTGTGCGGCGGTGCTTGTGACAGGCTGTCACTGCGCGACAGACTGCGGGTGGCGGGGTGTTGCGGGCGTTGACTATGAGTGGGGATGAGGCGGTGTGTGGGACTGGGACTGGGAGACCCCCGCAAATCTACCTCGGTGAGGACCTGGCTACAGCGAGGATGGGGAGGCTCTCTGGAACTGCAGGAGGAACTCACTCCAGTTTCCTCTTGGGCCTTGGCTTTTCCATTGCATTCAGTGGGCCTCCACCTGTTTGCAAACCTTGGAGGTGATAGGTCTCAGAGGACCCTGTGACAGAGCCTCTCCTTCACCTACTGTGTCAGCTCAAGTGCCCAGCCTCCAGCTTCTTGCTGGGGTTTGCGGGGGGCCAAAGGAGGGTCATCAGGGGGCTCAGAGCATGGAGGACTGTAGGCCTGGCTGGCTTCAGTGAGGGATGCGTACCCTATGCCTGTTTCCCACGTTTTCCCTGAGCTCCAGGCCTGGGCAGGGCCAGCGGAGACCTGGAGAAAGAAGAAGAGGGATGTGGGGAAAGATCAAGAAAAGCTAGGAGAGAGAGGAACAAAGTGAGAAAATCAGAGAGAAGGGAAGATTGGAGCAAGCGAGTAACGTCAGCGTGGGCTCCTCCTGGGACCCGGAGAACCCCAAGCTGCTTGGGGTCAGGGCCACCAATCAGGATGAAAACACACCAGGTTTATGGGGTCAGGACTGGCAGAAATGCCTGCCGACACTGGAGCATTGCTTGTATACCAGGCCCTGTGCTCAGAGCCCACTTTTAGGGACTCATCTTTAGGGATGCAGCCCTGCCAGGGGGATGAAAAAACCCAGGCTCGGCTGAAAAGTCCACAGTGTCCCTCTATGGATGGGGAAACTGAGGCTGGGGGCCTCATCCCAGCACCCCCTCAAGCCCTGGAGTCACGAGAATACAGGACTCCAAGGATCGGAGCCGTACGTTTTTCCCAACATAGCGAAACCCCACCAGCTGGAAGAATCCCAGGACTCCATGGGCTGGGGGGTAGTGCCCTGTCACCCCCTCCTACTTCCTTAGCGTGTCAACATGTGTGTTTGTTGTATGTGTTATGTGTGCCATGCTCCAAGGCTGTCCTGCAGCTGTCCCTGGTGTTTAGGCCACAGGATGATCTCTGCGTCTCTCTGTAGGCACAGACCTATGTGTGTCTGCTCTGTGTGTCTGTGTGTCCGTTTAGGGCCAGCCCCTGCCACAGAGAGGGGAGTGGTATTGGAGCACCCCCCGCCGAAAGTGTGTCTTTGATACTTGCAGCCTCGGCAGCGAAAAACAAGTTTCCACAGGGCCGCCTTGGGTTGAGGCCAGGCCGTCCTCAAATAACATTTGAAGTTACTTAGCAAACTTTGTTTAGTGCCGAGAGAGGCGTGGGCAGCGGGTGTGGGGTGGGGGGGAGGGCAATAAACCGGTTCCTCCGAAGTCCCTTGCCCCATCTGGGGACACAAGTACCCAAGGTGAGCCTTGGTTCCCCCACCCCAGCTCTGGGGAGTGGAAGCAGGAATCTTGGAACCTTGGGGGGAACTTAGGGAAGGGGAGAGGTTGGGGCACACCACTGATGAAGCCTTGCCCTTGCCATGCCCGGGCCTGGGCTTGGGCAGAGATGCCCACCCTGGCCCCCTGGTGGCCCAGATGCCAATACCAGGTGCAGGGCAATCAGAAATGGGAAGGTCTTCACTTTTGCTGCAGTCCTGCTCTGCAAGCTTGAGGCTAAATGAAGGGGTGGATGGAGCGAGCTGGCTTAGAACATGTGTCCTCCAACCCCAGACATACACACGAGCACGCAGAAAGCCCCTGATGTCCACATGCCCGGCCCCCACCCCCAAATTCCCATTTCCAGGTCCCAGCCCCAGGCGGCAGAGAAGGCCAGAGAGCCAACGATGGCGGCGGGTTTGGAAGTGAGGTTGGCGCCTATGGGAGGGGGAGGGGGAAGAGATGCCAAAAATGGTGAGCCATTACAGGCGAGCAGGCGAGAGAGGGAGGAAGGGAGGGAGCGAACCGGGAAGATGGAAGCCAGGCTGGCATCCTTGCTGAGCTCCAGGCTGCAAAGGGGCAGTGGAAGAGGCAGCCCGGCCCTTCCAGGGAACAGGCATGGGGGGATGATCCCCAGGTGGCACGGGACAAGCAGGGGCCTGGAGACACCCAGCACTTCCCCACCCCCACCTCAAGCTTCGAAATGGAGACTGGCAGCAGCAGCCGCTCGGCTCTGCCCGGGCATGGGGTGGGGGTGGCAGGCAGGCAGGGCGCCAAACCAAATGCCACCAGGCTGGGCACGGTGGTTGCCAGCCTGCAGTGCCGACCCCGCCGGGCCCCAGCCCAGAGCTCTCGAGCCTGGAGCTTTGGGGGTGGAGAGAATCTGGGGCCCTGGTGGGAGTTGGGGAACCCAACAGACAAAGCCTGATACCCCCAAGCTGTGGGCAGATCCCCAAGACCCTGCAAAGATGGCGCAGCCTGGTACTGCCAGGGTGACAGGCTGGGGTAAAAATAAACCCAGCCCGCCCCGGGGGAGCTAAATTGAGGGGCCCAGGTGGAAGTGCCACTCTGGGCCACCAGCTGCCCCTGCCCCATCCCCCAGCTCAGAGCAGCAGGGTTGCGAATACCCAGTGCCCATCAAGCCCCAGTTTCTGTAAAGGAAAGGCCTCGGCCATCTTGTCCCCAGGTTTTGGGTGGGCACCGTATGGCATATCCACAAATATGGATAATAGATGAGCTCAGATTGAAGAAATGACAGGCAACATGGTCTGGGCAAATGATGGGCATGCCATGCTGAGCCACACACCCTTGACCTCTAGTCCGCCCCTTGGAGAGAGAAAGGGGCCTGACAGGCTGCACTTGAGCTATAGCAAGGCAACGTTCAAAATCATCATCTCACCATGAGGCCTCCCTGCCCACCTCTGCTAAAACCACAGCTACCCGGCACTCCTGAGGGCCCGGCCGGCTCTGTTCTCCCCACAGCACCTAGCGCCATCTCAAGGACTGGACACTCCCTTGTTTATCAGGTTCACGGTCTGCCCTCCCATCGGGGCTGGCATCTTTGCAGATTTTGCTCCCTGCAGAGCCCTCGGGGCCTAAAACAGAGCCTGGCACCCAGGAGGTGCTTGATAAATATTTGTCAAAGGAATGCACAGGCTCCCGGCTGCACCCCCAGCATTTGAGCTCCGGCTGGGTGCCCAGCAAGGTGTGGGAGAGGACGTTTGGACCTGCGGGGGCGAGGGCAAGCCTGGCCAGCAGGGGTGCAGAGGGGGTGAGACCACCATCCACCTTTATTCTGAGCCTTGGATGGAAGAAGATCCGAAGGTCAGGGTGGTAAGAAGGTTCAAGGGCCAACCACTAGGGCACGTTTCAAATGGGGGTGTGGGGGTGTGCAAGCCCATTCTGAAATTTGGGAAAGGCCAGAGAACAAGCTGCAATTCTGTCCCATCAGCAGGATTTAGGGTGGTAACAATCTTGAAGAAGGAGTTCCCCGTCCTTGACCCTAGCACTGGATACCTCTACTCTGAGTCTTGGTTTTTCATCCATAAAATCAAAGCAGTTTTTTCACATCAAGCACAGTTTTAAAGCATGTGCTGTGAACCAACTCCTCAGATCCTTACCACAGCCCTGCTTCCTAGATACAGAAATTGCGACCCAGAGAGGTTAAGCAACTTGCCCGAAGTTACACAGCTAGTGAGTGGCAGAGCCAGGAGTCAAACCCAGGAAGCTGGCTCTGCAGGCCCCACTCTCCTAATAACAGTACCTATTGAAACAGGATTCAAGAAGACAAGCTGGGAAGGCACTTAGCAAGGGCGCAACGCAGCAAGCACACAGTTCACATTAGCTGTTGCTACGATTTTTAGGACAAACATTTATTTTGCTATTACCCTATCTTCTTCTACCATTCTGCCGACCTCTGTCTCTTCTGTCTTTCTCTGGCGTCAGAACGGGGGAGTCAAAGGCCAAAGGATTAGTGAGACAGCCCCACGGAGGACAGGAGTCTCAGAACTTAGCTTTGTTGGCCAGGCACAGTGGCTCACGCCTGTAATCCCAGCACTTTGGGAGGCCAAGGCGGGCGGATCACTTGAGGCCACGAGTTTGAGACCAGCCTGGCCAACATGGAGAAACCCCGTCTCTACTAAAAATACAAAAATTAGCCAGGTGTGATAGTTCACATCTGTAATCCCAGCTACTCGGGAGGCTGAGGCATGAGAATTGCTTGAGCCCGGGAGGCCAAGGTTGCAGTGAGCTGAGATTGCACTACACTCTAGCCTGGGCAACAGAGTGAGACTGTTTAAAAAAAAAAAAAAAAAAAAGAACCTAGCTTTGTCCCCATCCCTTCTCTCGGTGGCTGCCAGGAGCAAGGAGGTGAGGGTGGAGCCCTCGACCACTGAGTCTAGAAGACTGTGAGTGTCCTGGGCAGGGATGGGCATGTGGTTTTTCCAGGCTTTGTCTCACCCCAGGCTTCTACAAACCAGGGCAGGGATTTGGGGCTCCCATTTCTATCCTGAGAAGTCGGGGTGGCTGTAGCTGCTGCGCAAAGACAGCTGGTTGTGGCTGACAAGCAGAGGGGAGGTGCCACCAGGGCAGGTCTCAGCTCTCAGGCACCATTTCCAACCACTGCCAGGTGTGGCCCAGGTGCGAATGTGTGTGGGGGTGTGGCTCTCGTCCCTGTGTGCTGGGGTAACACCGGACTGTGTACATGCCATGCTGACTGTGCCTGGGTTTGGCAGGGGAAAGGGGTATATATGCGACAATGCCTGGGTCCTGGTGAGGGAGAGTGTGTGTGTGTGACACTGTCAGCTGGCGTCTTGTTTGGGTGTGACTGTGTATGTGGGTGCATGTGTAATGGGTGTCAAGGGTTAGTTGTGCCTGTGTGTGTTACTGTGTATCTGGGGATGCATGGCAGGGTTTCCAACCTTGGCACTACTGACATTTGGGGCTGGATCATTCTTTGTGGTCGGCGAGGGTTGAGGGGTTCCATTGTAGGGGACTGAGCAGCGTGCTGGGCCTCCACTCACTAAATAGCACCCCCTCCACAAGTGTGACAACCAAAAATGATTCCAGGTCGGGCATGGTGGCTCATGGCTCCCAGAACCTTGGGAGGCTGAGGCGGGAGGATCACCTGAGCCCAGGAATTCAAAACCAGCCTGGGCAACAAAGCCAGACTTCGTCTTTACTAAAAATTAAAAAATTAGCTGGGTATGGTGGTGCTCGGCTGTAGTCCCAGCTACTTGGGAGGGTGAAGCAGGAGAACTGCTTGAGCCCAGGAATTCAAGACCAGCCTGGGCAACATAACGAGACTCTGTCTCTACAAAAAATTTAAAAATTAGCCCAGTGTGGTGCCATGCACCTGTAGTCCCTGCTACTCAGGAGGCTGAGATGGGTAGATTGTTTGAGCTTGGGAGGTCAGGGCTGCAGTGAGCTGAGATCGCACCACTGTGCTCCAGCCTGGGCTACAAATGACAGTCTGTCTCTAAAAAAAAAAAAAAAAAAAAAAAAAAAATGTTTCCAGACATTTCCCAGTGGGCAAAATCACTCCTGGTGGGTGACACTGGGTTAGGGAGAGTGTGGGGTGTTTTGTGTGTCTGAGAGCGTGTTATTGCATGCATGTGCGTGTACCTGTGTGCTTGGTGGTGTGTGCGGGTGTATCGGTGCTCATGTGTGTGTTTTGGGTGCCTGACATTATGACTGAGTGCGTGTGCCGTGTGTTTCTAGCTATGCCTGTGGGTCTGAGCATTTGATGGTGGCAGAGCCTGTGTCTGTGCTGTGTGCTTCATGGCATGTGATCGTGTGACTGCGTGTGTCCCATGTGTCTGCACCCACGTGCACGTCCCTGCGTGTGTAATGCCGCATTGATGTGTTCGGGTGTGGCCGGGTGCCTCAAGGTGTCTGTGAGTGAGGGCAAGCTTCTTTGTATGGGGACGCCTGTGTCTGTTTGATTGAGGGAGGTGCAGCATGCCAGTGTGTGTCAGCGTGATTCTTTGTGCCCGCATGTGCCAGTGAGAGTGTGTGACTTTGTGCGAGATGGACCCGGAATAAACCCCCCCCCCCCACTCCCCGAGATGATTCGACCAAAGCCGATATTTGGACGGAACCACCTGGATAATTTGGCCCCCATCCCTAGCTCCTGCCTGCCTTGGACTAAAAGGCCCAGGGGGGTCGGGTGCACCTCCATGCTGTCCCTTCCTCCAGCTTGGCTCGCACAGATTCAGGTGGGGACAGACAGATCCCCGCTCTTGCCCGATCTGTGCCAGGAAGGCTGGCACTGAGCTTCAGCTGAGGGGGCTGGGTCCTTGGCGATGGTGGTGGGCACTGCCCCCTGCCCGCTGCTGGCCACCACCCCCGGCTCCCCTCAGGGTGGGGCCCAGTGGGGGGAGAGCTCCCCAGTGCAACCCCGGCTTCCGATTGGCTGCAGAGCGCCGCAGTGCCCGCTACCCGCCTCCCCTCCCTGGCTGGCGCAGCCACATCGGTAGTGGTGGCAAACGCAACTTGGAGTTCTGGGCACAGCTGCGCCTCACAGAGGCCTGCCAGCCCCACCAGAAGCCAGACACCCCAGCTCCGTGCCCCCGACCCCTCCCTGCCCGCCCGCCCCGCCGGGCAGCTCAGTCACCCTGCCCATTGCCTCCCTCTGGCTGCCAGGCCCTGTCCACCCTGCTCCCTCACCCGCCAGGCCTGTGCCCCCCTGGCCAAGCCCACTCAGGGGGCCCAGGCCCCTGCACGAGGCCACTCCCGCCCTCAGAGGGGCTCCTCAGGAGGGGGGAGGTGGTGAGGAAGGGGGGGTTGGGGAGCTAGCCCTTCTTCCTTTAGTGAACGCGCCCAGAGCTGGAGCCAAAAATCGAGGAGAAGAGATATTCAGACGGAGCCAAGACGCGTTTGGCAGGAGGAGAGAGAGAGGGAGAGAGGGAGAGGGAGGAGGGGAGGAGGGGAGGAGAGAGGGAGGAAAGAGAGAGAGAGAAAGGGGGAAAGAAGGGGGGACCTCAGTTTCCAAATCCGCGCCCTCAGAGCCTCGGAGGGATGGCAGGTGGCCCAGGGGTGTGGGGCCCAGGGCCTGCCTGGCTGTGGGGGCAGCGGGGATAGTGGGCTCAGGCCCACGGAGACAGCCGGACACCCAGCTGGCCAGGCTAGAACGGACACAGGCAGAAGCCAAGATCAATGTGAGCCGGGCAGACAGAGGGAGGCCTGTGGGCGGCCCGAACGCACGCCCGCACCTCGCCGCCGCACAACGGGCTTCTGTCCACGCCAGGCCAGGGGCACGGGCGGGGCCCCCAGCAAGGCCACCGTGGCCGCTCGACCTCATGGGAAGGGACTGAGCGGCCAGCCCGCTCCCAGCCGCTTGCCCGGCCGCCATAGCAGGCATCTTGCATGGTGCTCGGAGGCCAAGGGAATGCCCAGGAGAGGCGCCCGTGGGGTGAGACCCACAGTGATCGTCACGGGGACAAGTCCAGGAGGCACAGTGATATGAGGGTGGTGACACTGGAGACACGTGCGTTGACACGTATGTGGACACAAGTTGACACGGACAGGCTAACACGTGTGTGAGACACACGGATACACTCTTTGCTGTGACGCACAGACACCCAGAAAAACACTGCTGTAGATGTGACGCATGTCACTGGGACACTGTCACCCCAGATACAAAGCACAGATACAAAGATGGTGACCGGTACACCAATACCCGTTGACGCGCACAGCGCCACCGTGACACAAAGACTACATCCGGCACACTGACACGCATGGTGGCACACTCCCCGACCCCCACTACCAAATACACAAGAGACAGGGCGTGCGATGATCCGTAGAGCCACATGCAGGTAGCACCCAGTGATGGACACTGGGAGACATGGAGAGGCATGGAGAGGGACCCGGGCAGACACACGCTGCCACACAGACATCCGCGGCAAAATGGTGGCTCTGAGGCCTGACATGCCGATTAACACGCACACCAATCTGGGAGAACCCAGATAGTGGCTCATAGCTGTCCCCCTGGCCCACTTGCCCCCACATCCAGGGCTTTGGGGGCAAGAAAATGAAGACACCCCTCTCCTTTTCCCCACCCCAGCTGGGAGGGAGGGGACAGACGGCTCATCTTCAGCACCTCACTGGAGAAAGTGCCCAGCCTCCTCTACCTCTCTGGTCCAGCAAGTCCCCAGATTCCAGCTTCATGGGGGTGGGGGAGACAATATCTGAGCAGATTTAAAAGGCCAGGCTCCCTGTGGGTTAGATGGGGAGGACGGCAGTCAAGACACCAACCACGGGGGCATTTTGCCCACAGCCACGGCGCCATGGCCAAACACCCAGCATTGCTCCCACCCGCAATGCGCGCTGATCCAGCCAAGTGCCCACATAGGGTCCTGCACATGTGTCCTGTCTCCATGGCGGGTCCAGGTGACAACGCCCAGGTGCAGACGCAGAAAATTCTGGAGCTTGGGGATGTCCCTGAAGTCATCATCTAGATGCACTAGGTCTCTTTGTCCCACGTACATTTGGATGAATGCGTGCACACATACTCTTATACCAGGACTCAGGGCCCCCAACCAGGGTATCTGGTCCTCATGGAACAGTGGAAGCCTCGTCTCTCCCCTCCTGCCCCCCACCCTCCCCCACCATCTCTCCCCTATCTTGAAGTCGTGCCGCCCTCTGCTTGGCCTACAGGCCCCCATCCAAAGGTAAAAGAGCTGGGCCATGTGCAAACTCTCATCCTTCCAAACTCTCCTCTTGCCTCCTCCTCCTCCAGGCAGTCCACTTGGATATCTATGGTTGGGAGGTGCTCGATCGTGTCTTCTACCCCTCAGAGGCATCCCTCTCTCAGCTGGGAGGGTCTGGGAGTTTGACAACCAACAATTGGCAACAATTACCATTTCTGGAGCACGCACTATGTGCCAGGCACCACATTGAGCCTAAGTACAGCCCAAGAGATAGACACTGGTTTTTGCCCATTTTACAGGCCAGGAAAATCCTGTGCTTCAGGTCACAAGATTAGAGCATGTAGAGCTGGAGCTCGAACCCACTTCTGTCTGATGGCAAAGCCTAGCCCTTGACTCTGCTCCTGCAGCCTCCGTCTGGGAGCTCTTGAGGCTACACAAGACATTCCAGGCCCTAGGGAGATTGGAGCACTCTGTTCCCAGCAGAGCCCTCGGCTCTGAGCTCGGCCCAGCATCAAAACATCTCACGGAGCCCCAGCTCATCTCATGAGCTACCCCATCCCGGCCCACACCTGGGCACACCTCCCACCCCAGCAGTAGGCATGAATCAGGCAGGGCCAGAGCCGGAGAGAAAATGCCAAGTGCCATGAAAACAGGGCACCAGGCCGGAGCAGGGACAGAGAGCTGTAGCTTCGCAGGGACAGAGGGGTGGCCAGAGTGACCAGAGAGAAAGCTGGAGGAAGGGGGCATCAGGGAAGCCCCTGCCATCTCCCTCCCATGGAAGGAGTGTGGGGGGAGCTATGCAGACACAAAAGTACAGGAACATTTGGCTGCTTGTATGGCCAAGAAAATGGGCGTAGGTCGCTGCGTGTCTGAGAGCGGGTGTATCCGTGTGTGCGCCCATGTATGTCTTTGTGTGTGTCAGCAAATGTCGGCATGTTTGCCTGTTTATCCCCGTGGCAAGGAGGGGGAAGCACGCATTAGTGTGTGTGTGTGTGTGTGTGTGTGTGTGTGTGTGTTTGAAAAGGTATTTGTGGCCGGGTGCGGTGGCTCATGCCTGTAATCCCAGCATTTTGGGAGGCCGAGGCAGGTGGATCATGAGCATGAGGTCAGGAGTTCAAGACCAGCCGGGCCAAGATGGTGAAACCCCATCTTCACTAAAAAATACAGAAATTACCCGGGTGTGGTGGCGGGCACCTCTAATCCCAGCTACTTGGGAAGCTGAGGTAGAGAATTGCTTGAACCCAGGAGGCGGAGGTTACAGTGAGCCGAGATCACGCCACTGCACTCCAGCCTGGGCGACAGAGCAAGACTCCGTCTCAAAAAAAAAAAAAAAAAAAGAAAAAGAAAAAGAAAAGGTATTTGTGTACACACCTGGGCGAGCCAACTGCATTGTGTCTCTGTGCAAATATGTCTATCCATCCATCTGCCTGTCCGTCCTTGGGTCCATGTGAGCGTGTGTGGGGGTGAACACACATTTGTGTCTGCCTGTATCCAAGCATGTGCTCAGGGCTCCATGAGTCTGGGAGGTGTTGTGGTCTCCATGTGCCTTTGTCGCTATCTGTGTCGTCTTGAGGGGTTTGTGAGTGTTTATGTGTGCGCTGGGGGTGGTTGTGAACACAAGTCCACTGTTTCCTGTGTCCATACGTGCGTCAAAGAGGTACTGCTGTGTCTCTAAGCCTACACCAATATACATGTCCCATTTCAAGAGTTGCGTGTGTGTTAATGGGTGTGTGTGTGACAGTGTGAACACAAGTCATCGGTTTCCTGTGTCCGTAGGTCTGTAGGCTTGTCGATGGTCATGGGTCTGGACATCGGTGTGAACAGGACACTTACATCCCCATCTTGGCGGTGATGGTGGTGTACATGAGTTCTCGTCCTGGTTGTGTCTCTGTTTCTTGGCGGGATCGGGATGGGGAGGGGGGTCCATCCATCCACCCCCCGCCCCTCTCTCTGCCTGAGACTCAGGACCGTGGCTACAATGCACTCCAGCAGCTCCAGCAACCGCCCCACCCGGCCGCCCTGAATTTTGATGCTTTTTCTAGAAGGAGATTTTTCCCCCCGCCCTTCCCCCTCGCCCACAGTACCTTTCCCCGCCAGGGCCCCGCAGCTCCAAGCTCGTTCCTGCTCAATCATTTATTGACTTTAAAATCGAAGCCAATTCTGGTTTGAAAAAAAGGAAGAGAGAGAGAGGGAAAGAGAGAGAGGCAGGCCAGAGAGACAGAGAGAGAGAGAGTCCGAGACGCCAGTGGAGGGGGGAGCAGAGATGGGGCCAAAACTGGAATCAGAGACAGAGACAGACAGAAACAGTCAGAGATATACAAAAGGACAGAGATGGAGAAAGAGAGATGGAAAAGGGCAGAGTACACCAGAGACCGATAAAAACAGACCGAGAAAAAGACAGCGAATGAAAGAGGTTGTCAGAAAAACAGAGACCAGCGGGGCAAACTATGGAAGCAGAAAGATTTGTAAAAACAGAGATGTGATTGTTAGGAAGGGGCAGGCCAGACCCCACTGACCAGCCGACAGCAGCCACCTGCCCAGAGCTGAAGGGTTTCCCTGCCCACCATGAAGGGCTGGCAGCCTGGTGACACCATGCCCACTCCCCTCTCCAGCCATCCTGGCACACTGGAGCTGTCGTAACCTGGGCCTACAGTCACACAGAGCCAAGCACCGGCCATCGCCCTGGGTCTAACAGCCGCCCCAGCCCCTTCCTAGCCGTGTAACCGGCGTATCCGCAGGCATTTTCTTTCCCAGGGTGCTGTGAAATCTGAGGGGTGGGTGTCTCACCCAAGCCATGGGGGAGCAGGCTCAGATGTCTGGCATGCTTGGCATGGGAGGCCGGGCTGGCAGCCTGGTGGGCAAGGGGCTGCTTGAGCGTGGGGTCTTGGTCCCACTAGGCCCCAAACATCGGCCACACAGCCCAGCCAAGCGTAGCACCAAAGAGGCCCAACTCAGACACCGCTGGGTAGGCAGTTGTTGTGAGGGGCGCCCAACATGGAGTGGCTGTGGAACTGGAGGTGCAGATGTGGGGGTTCCCCACACTGCCATGGTGCTCAGGGTGCCTGCTCACAACTGCATGCACACTGCAACATGTATGCATGCCCGTGCGCCCTCGCCAACACGTACTTGGGCCTGCTTTCTACAGGAAAACCCGCTCCCTGGGCCATACACACGGCCATGCCACGCAGGCCTGCCCATGGCCGGCCCACAGGGCCTACACACAGACTCTAGATTGATTCACACTGGCATACACTCTCACCTGTACATACAGGAGCGTGTTGACACACACCCCGACAAACCCCTCGCCCTTTGACACCACTGCACACTCCCAGTACGACCCAGACAGAGTAGGAGCCATACCCATGTGGACTGCCACTGTAAGCTGTGGACACACTTGGCACATGGCTGACAGGGATCAGGCTAGGCAGAGGGGACAATTAGGGCCTGGCCTAGAGAACCCCCACATGCAGGCCTGGTTGGCAGCAGGGCTAAGCAGCCCCTAGATGTCCCCTCTTCGGAGACTTGTTACCAGCTGTGGCCTGGCCCTGCAGGCAATGCTGTCAGGGCCACTGTGGGACTCTGGGCAGCTTCTGAGCCCTCTTAGAGCCTCAGGCCACAGCCCCGGGGAGAGTTGGGTGGCCCGACAGGCATCCTCGAAGCTTTTGCCGCAGCCGTGCGCCGCGCAGGGAACTTCGCTGCAGGCGGGACGCGCTCTAGCAAAGCGCCAAGGTCGGCGCTGTTGTGCCCGAGGCTGACCCGACGGTGTGGCCGCGGCACTGTAGGCTGTGTCCACTGCTGCCTCCCGCCCCTCCCGCCTCCAGGCGACGGGACGGGATTCCCCAGGCCTGCCGGGTCCACTCCGCAGCAGCCCAGGTCGCTGGGGCCAGAAAGTTTGCGCCGAGGAAAGTTTGGGGGTGGGGGGGCAGAGGCTGCGACGTCCGGGGTCGGAGAGGCGCGGCCACCGCTGGCAGCGCGCCCGCCCCTCTCTCCCCTCCCCTGCCCCTCCGAAATTTGGGAGCCCCGCCATTTTCTTAGCCCCGCTCCCATGTGAGGCCTGAACAAAGACTTTGGGGAGACGCCCGGGCCGCTCGGCCAGCCCCAGTCACCCCGGCCGCACGCAAGAGCCGCCGCCACGCACGCCGGCCACTGCCACCCTCGGGAACCGCTGCACCCGCCCCAGGAAGCGTCGCGGGACCCAGTGTCCCCTCTGCGCCCTCAGGACTACCCTCTTGCCACTCTGTCACCCCCGCAAACACTGCCAGCGGCCACGCTGCCCGGGTGCGCGCTACAGTAGCCCACAGGTCGGCCGGAGTCCCGCTGCCCATCGCACCCCAGTCGAGCGCACACACACACACACACACACACACACACGTACACGCACTCCCGCCTGCGCTCCAGGGGCAGCGCCACGACGCAGCTGGCCACCCCCGGAGCCCCCAAAAGGAGTCCGCCCGGTGGCCAGGGTCGCACGCGCACGGTGACGCCCGCACGCGTGCCTGGGCTCCCCGCGGCACAGCCTGCACCCCTCGGCGGCCGGCGGGCTCTCGGCCCCCCCTTCCCGGCCGCCGCGCGTCCCCTCCGCCCGCGCCGCCGGCCGGCCTCCCGCGCCCGCTCCCCTCCCTCGGTCGCGCGGGGGCGGCGGCCGGTACCTGGGTGAGGCAGTACGGGGAGTACATAGCTGGGCGCCCGGGCGGGAGCGCGGCGGCCGGCCGCGGCGAGGGGAGGCCCGGCAGGCGGCGGCCGCGCTCGGGCTCGGGCTCCGGCTCGGCTCCTCCGGCCTCCGCCGCGCTGCGCCCGCCCGGCCCGCGGCCCCGCGCTCGGCCCGGCGCCGCTCCGCGCTCGCCGCTCGCAGGCTCGGCCCCGCCGGCTCCGGGGCCGCCGCTGCCGCCGCCGCCGCGCTCGCCGCTGCCTCTCGCGTCCGCCGCCGCCGCCGCTGCCGCCGCGCGTCTACTCCATGCCGCCGCCGCTCGGCCGGTCACCCTCGCCCGCCGCCGCCGCCGCCGCCGCCGCAGCCGCCGCGCTGTGAAAGTGAAAGTTTAGACAAAGTTTGGAAGCGGCGCACTCCGGGGAGAGGGAGCGGGCGGGCGGCGCAGGCGGGAGGAGGGGCGCGGGGAGGGGCGGGCAGGGCGGGGGAGCGGCGGTCGGCGCACACACACACGCACACACATGCACACACACACGAACACACGCACACGCGCGCGCGGGGGCGCACACCGACGCGGCCGCCCTGACACGTGCTGGCCCGCGTTCCAGCGCAGACACACGCTGACACGCAGCGGGACTCGGACCCCGCCACACATGTCACGTCCAGAACGCCTGGCCACACGTTCTGCGTTCGAACACAAAGCACACTCGGACACCAATGCACACAAGGCACAGACACACAACCCCTACACACGGGCACTCTCACACACACCAGTCTGGGAAAACACCCACGACCCACTCTCTGACATGCACCGTCCCACCATGGTATCCAGGCACACAACAAGGAACCGCGTATAGACATACACCAACGCAGGTGTCACGTAGACACACACTGATATACACGAAGACACACCAGTGCATGACACATAGAGATGCACACTGATGCACACACACTGACGCATGTTCCTGCAGAACACAGACACATGCAAGATCACACAGACACACGCTGACACCTTCCAGACACCAATTCCTACACGCAGACACATACACAACACACACACATCGCAGTGCCAGAATACATTGGCAGTTATGGCAGTACACTCTGATGTACAGAATGACACTGATGATTGGGAGGCCGAGGCCAGTGGATTGCTTGAGCTCAGGAGTTCGAGACCAGCCTGGACAACATGGCAAAACCCCTCTCTACCAAAAATACAAAAATTAGCTGGGTGTGGTGGTGGATTCCTGTGGTCCCAGCTACTTAGGAGGCTGAAGTAGGGGGATCCCTTGAGCCCAGGGAGGTCAAGGGTGCAGTGAGCCATGATAGTGCCATTTGCACTCCAACCTGGGTGACAGAGCAAGACCCTGTCTGAAAAAAAATAACTAAATAAATAAGAATGACACTAATGAAGGGAAGATACACAATGTCACATAAACACACAGCAAACACCTGGAAGTGAATGCAAAGGACCCCAATACAAAGAGATACACAGTGTCACAGATACAAAGCAACACTGGCTGTCACAACACAACACACAGACACACACACACACTGGGTTGCCCAGATGTACCCACAGGCCTTGGATACACTGACCAACTGTCTGATGCCCAGGCGGCTGACAACACCCCTGGGAGAATCATCTAGCCATGCACACAGGGATCACACACATACACCCATGTCCCTTAGATGCCCCCCACACACACACTTATAATGTGGCCCTGAGCATTGACAAAGGCGAATATAGCAGGAGACCCACAGCTCAGCTGTCAGGGACAGAATTGGGCATGAGGGCCTCCGTACATGTACACAAACACACATTTTGGTGAGGTTCCAGCCCCTCTTGCAGGCCCCGATGCCTCATTTTCAGAATATAAAGGCCTGGGGTGAGAGGTAGTGCTGGGGACCCTGGAGCAAGGGGAGAGGAAGCCCTCTGGTAACCCCCAGGGTGGGTGGGGAGGCAGTGCCTACAGCCCCCAGGCAGCTCCTGCTGAGACAAAACACCCGCCTGCTGCCAGGTGCAACCAGCACCTTCTTGCTCTCTTGGGCCAAAAAGCTGTGGCAATTCTCAGCTATGCATTGTCTGTTAAAGGGGGTGTCAGTGCCCAGGGCGGGGGTTGCGCACGCACACAGGGTTGGCTGTGCCCATTGGGCTCTTGCAAGCAGGCACAAAAGTGTGCATGTGCACGTGAGTATGTGTGTAAATGTCCCAGAAACGATATGCTCCTTGTCACAATACTGTATTAGGCTGTGTGGCAGGCAGTGTGTCTGTGGGTGTCTAGATGGGTCTGGTGTCTTCTGGGGACACTGAAGAAATGCAGGTCATGATAGGTGCAAGAGTCTGGCCGGGCGTGGTGGCTCATACCTATAATCCCAGCAATTTGGGAGGCCGAAGCGGGTGGATCACCTGAGGTCAGGAGTTTGAGCCCAGCCTGGCCAACATGGTGAAACCCTGTCTCTACTAAAAATAAAAAACTTAGCCGGGCATGGTGGTGGATGCCTGTAATCCCAGCTACTAGGGAGGCTGAGGCTGGAGAATCACTTGAACCTGGGAGGCAGAGGCTGCAGTAAGCCAAGACCATACCACTGCACTCCAGCCTGGGCGACAGAGCGAGACTCCGTCTCAAAAAAAAAAAAGAAAAGAAAAAAAGAAAGGGAGAAAGAAAGAAAAGAAAGAAAGAAGGGAGGGAGGGAAGGAGGGAGGGAAGGAAAGGAAGGAAGGAAGGAAGGAAGGAAGGAAGGAAGGAAGGAAGGGGAGAGGAGAGGAGAGGAGAGGAGAGGAGAGGAGAGGAGAAAAGAAAAGAGAAAACAAACACCAGCTGGGCGCGGTGGCTCACGCCTGTAATCCCAGCACTTTGGGAGGCCGAGGCAGGTGGATCACGATGTCAGGAGATCGAGACCATCCTGGCTGACACAGTGAAACACCGTCTCTACTAAAAATACAAAAAGTTAGCCAGGCATGGTGGCGGGCACCTGTAGTCCCAGCTACTTGGGAGGCTGAGGCAGGAGAATGACGTGAACTCGGGAGGCGGAGCTTGCAGTGAGCCGAGATCACACCACTGCACTCCAGCCTGGGGGACAGAGCGAGACTCTGTCTCAAAAAAAAAAAAAAGTGTCAGTGTAGGCTGGACGCGGTGGCTCACGCCTATAATCCCAGCACTTCGGGAGTCTGAAATGGGCGGATTGCTTGAGGTCAGGAGTTCGAGACCAGCCTGGCAACATGATGAGATTCCATCTCTACTAAAAATACAAAAAAAAAAAAAAAAAAAAAAAAGCCAGGCGTGGTGGTGCATGCCTGTGGTCTCAGCTACTCCAAAAGCTGAGGTGGGAGGATGGCTTGAGCTCAGGGGGCGGAGGTTGCAGTGAGCCATGATCACGCCACTGCACTCCAGCCTGGACAACAGTGCAGTGTCAGTGTATATGGGTCTGTGTGTGTGTGTGTGTGTGTGTGTGTGTCTTGGAGTGTGATCATGTGAGTGACTGTGCAAGGGTCCCAGTGGGTCTGGGGCCTGCTTGCAAGAGCCCAATGGGCATAGCCAGCCCTGTTTGTGATCAGGGTCTGTGGGGCAGAAAGTGTCAATGGGTGTCACTAGGTGTGTGTTTTGCTATGTGGATCTAGGGCAGTGATGAGGATCTTTGTGTACCAGGGTGTGTACACAGGTGCTCAGGAGTGTCAGGGATCAGGGCTGTCAGGACATGGGGGCTCTGTGTGTCAAGGATGTGAGCCTGTGTGTGTCAGGCCATGCCAGAGAGTGTGTGTGTGTGTAGCCATGCGTGTGTGTATGTTTGTGTGAGAGAGAGAGAGCGAGGCCATGTCGATGTGTGTGTCTGTGTATGAGGGAGGAGGTCTCTGTGTGTCCAGATATGTGTGTCTGTCTGTGTCAGGTCGTGTGTGTGTGTCTATGTGAGGCCATGTTAGTATATGTGACTAGGTGTGTGTATGTGTGTGTGTCAGGGAAGGGGGAGTCCCTGTGAACTTGTGTCAGAGATGTGAGTCTGTGTGTGTCAGGCCATGTCAGTGTGTGTGATTAGGTGTGTGTGTTCATTTGTCAGGGAGGGGCGGTCTCTTATGTGTCTGCGTCAGACCATGTCAGTGTGTGTGTGTGAATCAGGCCATGTCAAAGCGTTTAACTATGTGTGGGGGTGTGTGGGTCTCAGGCCATGTCAATGTGTGTGTCTTTGTGAGGCCGTATCAGTGTGTGTAACTAGGATTGTGTGTGTGGGTGGGTGTGTGTGTGTGTGTGTCGGGGGGTCAATGTAAACCTGTGTCAGAGATGTGAGTCTGTGTGTGTCAGGCCATGTCGGTGTGTGTATACACACACTGGTATATGTGTGTTAGTGTCAGGGAGGGGTCTCTGTGTCCTGATATGTGTGTCTTTGTCAGGCCATGTCAGTCTGTGTGTGACTAGCTGTGTGTGTGTGAGTGTATGAGGGATCGCATCCCTGTGTGCCTGAGGGTGTGTCTGGGTATGTGTGTGTCTGTCATTCTGTGCTTGGGGGCCTCGGAACCCGGGCTCCCACCGGTCTGGTGTCTGTGGTGTCTCACAAAGACACACACATTGACATGGCCTGACACCCACACACCCCCACACATAGTTAAACGCTTTGACATGGCCTGATTCACACACACACACTGACATGGTCTGATGCAGACACACAAGAGACCGCCCCTCCCTGACAAATGAATACACACACCTAATCACACACACTGACATGGCCTGACACACAGACTCACATCTCTGACACAAGTTTACAGGGACTCCCCCTTCCCTGATACACACACATACACACACCTAGTCACATATACTAACATGGCCTCACATAGACACAGTCTGGGCCTCCCCACTGTGCCTGAGGCCGCCACGCCACCGAGGCAAGGCTGTGGAGCAGGGAATCGATACGTCCTTAAAAATTCAAGGGTTTCTCGTAAACAGAAACTTTTAACACCGTTTAAAGTTTCAAGAGTGCTGCGGCTGCCTGCCTCCACACCACCGCTGCCCCAGAAGGGGGAGGGGGCTCCCAGGGGCGGACGGGGGAGGAGTTGGAAGGGGGGGGTGCGCAGAGGGGAAGGGGCGGGGCCCCATGGGGGGCTGGGAGCGGTAAGGGGCTGGAGGAAGGGCCAGGAAGGGATTTGGGGATCGAGGGGGCTGGGCCCCTGAGTGGATGGTTCTGGAAAGGGGTAGAGGACAGAGTGGGGGTCCAGGTGTAGGGAGGGGAAGGGAGCTGGAAGAGGCAGAGGGGATGAACGGAAAAGGGTCTGGGGGCTTTTGAGGGGCCCTAGAGGGGCTGGGATGTCTGGGAGAAGGAGTTGGGGACACGCGGGCTTTGGGGGAGTGATGGGGGATGGAGGCAGGGCGGGACCTCGGATGGCTGTGGAAAGGAGCAGAGGCAATGTCTGGGGGATCTGGGGGTCCTGGGTGAAGGGGACAGCAGAGCAGTGTGGGTCTGTGGGGGGACTGAGGGGGAAGCTGTGGGAAAGGGCCCGGGGAGGTGTGAGACCCTTCATGGAGCTGGGGGCTTGGAGGATCTTGAGAGCCAGGCAGATCCTGCCCACCCCCCTGCAAATGGCTGTGAAGGGGCACATGGCTCAGAAACCCCAACTCCGGCTGCCCTACCCCACCTGCCAGCCTGTGCTCCAGCCCTGACCACCAGCCCCCAGGCCCCAGGCTCCTGGGCTGATGGTCCCTCATGGCCTTCCTGGTCCTTGCACCTGGCCCAGACCTAGGCTCTGCTCAAACCATCAACCCAGCCCCACTGCACACACCATGCCCATCCTTCATCCACACACACAACACCCAGCCTTCACACACACACAAAACACTCATACTTCATCCACACACACAATGCCCATCCTTCACCCACACAAATAACACCCAGCCTTCATCCACACACACAACACCTATCCTTAATTCACATACACAACACTCATCCTTCATCCACACGCACAACACCCATCCTTCACTGACACACATGCACAACACCCATCCTTCATTCACACACACAACATCCATCCTTCACTGACACACATGCACAACATCCATCCTTAATCCACACACACAACATCAGCTTTGCATAAGCACACACAACGCCCATCCTTCCATATGCACACACACAACACCCATCCTTCCATATGCACACACACAACACTCATCCTTCATCCACACACACAACACTCATCCTTCCATTTGCACACACACAACACCCAGCCTTCCATATGCACACACACAACACTCATCCTTCATCCACACACACAACACTCATCCTTCATCCACACACACAACACTCATCCTTCATCCACACACACAACACTCATCCTTCCATATGCACACACACAACACCCATCCTTCCATATGCACACACACAACACTCATCCTTCATCCACACACACAACACTCATCCTTCCATTTGCACACACACAACACCCAGCCTTCCATATGCACACACACAACACTCATCCTTCATCCACACACACAACACTCATCCTTCATCCACACACACAACACTCATCCTTCATCCACACACACAACACTCATCCTTCCATATGCACACACACAACACCCATCCTTCCATATGCACACACACAACACCCATCCTTCATCCACACACACAACACTCATCCTTCCATTTGCACACACACAACAACCAGCCTTCCATACTCACACACACAATACTCGGCCTTCCATACGCACACACACAACACCCAGCCTTCCATACACACACACACAACACCCAGCCTTCCATACACACATACACACACACACACACACCCAGCCTTCATCCACACACACAACACCCAGCCTTCCATACGTACACACACAACACCCATCCTTCATCCACACATACACGACACCCATCCTTCATCCACACACATATCTCTCCTACTTTTTTTTTTTTTTTTGAGACGGAGTCTCTCTCTGTCACCTGGGCTGGAGTGCAGTGGTGCGATCTTGGCTCAGTGCAAGCTCCGCCTCCCGGGTTCACACCATTCTCCTGCCTCAGCCTCCCGAGCAGCTGGGACTACAGGCGCCCGCCACCATGACTGGCTAGTTTTGTTTTTGTATTTTTAGTAGAGGGGGGTTTCACCACGTTAGCCAGGATGGTCTCAATCTCCTGATCTTGTGATCCGCCTGTCTCAGCCTCCCAAGTGCTGGGATTACAGGCGTGAGCCACCGCGCCCGGCCATCTCTCCTTCATTTTTACACACACAACACACCCTTCATTCACACCCACACAACACTCATCCTTCATTCACACACACAAACTTCTCCTTCCATTCATACACACAGGACACCAGACTTCCAAAGGTGCACACACACACATCCTTCACACACACAGTCACGGACTCTATCACACTCAGTATCACACCAGAACACCTATTTCCTTATTCACACACACAACTCATCCCTCCATTCACACACAAAAACACACACTTAACACACACACTTCCATTTGTATACACATATTCCTCCCATAACACCCTCCCCATGTACACGCCACACACTCACACACTCTTCCTTGTATTCAAACACAACTCTTACACCACATCCACACTCACGCAGACAAGACACTCTCACACTCACACACACATCCTCAAAGTTCTTTCCCCACACTCAGCACCCCTCCTCTACACTGACAGCACCCTCCTACACACACACACACACACACACACACACACACACACTTCCTCACTCTGCTCCCCTCCACAACTGCAATGGGAAGAATTTATAGGAAGGCAGAGGGACTGCCAGAGAGGGCAGCGCTGCCCCTCCCTGTCCCCCGCTCCCCGGAGCCCAAGTATTAGGGTACACCTGGCCTTTGAGAAATCTCATGGGAGGAGGGTGCTGCCAGGGGGCTGGGCACAGCTGGCGTGCCACAGCTGGAATCCCCCACATTCCTCTCTGCCAGGCTGCCCACCTGGCTGTGGCTGGCAGCAGGTGTGTTTCTACCATGCAGGTGTGTTGGGGGAGGAGGAGGAGCGGGAAGCGGCAGCCAGGCCCATGGCACTACCTGGCCAGATGCTGCGGGCAGTGTGGGTGTGGGTGGGGGGGAGGGCTGAAACATCTGGGCTCTGGCAGCCACATTCCGGGGCACAGAAGGTGGGGCTGGGCAACGTGAGGCTCCAGGGCTGCTTGGCAACTGAGCAGGGCTCTTGGGCGAGGTGGGCAAACATCTGGCATGTAGCATAGGCAGGGAGCCAGGCCATGGGTGCTGCCAGGCTGGGAGAAAAGGGTGCTCTAGGCACCCCCAGTAGGGCCTGGATATCCCCACTCCCACCAAGAGGGCCTGATGTCCCCGTACTTAGCGTGGTAGGCATGATCTGTGCTCCGGGCCTGGGGTCCTAGCCTTGAACTCACTGTCTGCCTTCCAGGGTGATCTAGAAGCCCCTATCAGGGACTCAGTCTGGGGAGTTACAGGTTGTTGCTTCTAAGGCACACCCTGAGGGACACCCACAACCACACCACACACGTGTGGATGCAGACACCAGATTCTCACTATCACACTCACTCAGGGGCACCCAAACATACACAGGCACACTCAGACACACAGAAATACAGACCCTTCTCCTTCCCTCTCCCCTCCCCCATTTTCCTCTCCTCCTCTGTTTCCACAGATAAAATCCAGAATGACACACAGACACAGGGTCACCCAGATACCATCACACACCCTTCTAGAATATCACACAGACGTACAAACACACACAGTCACGCCAAAAATCCCACACAGTCCTTCCCAGAGCCACCCACAGAGTGACAGCTAGGTCATACACACAAAGATCTTCACCATCATATAGATCCCCATAGAGACCCAGACAATACACCAAGTTGCAAAGACACACACAGACACACAGTCACATGGACTCCCAGAATCTCATGCTGAGCCCAGTTACACAGGTACACACAGGCCACACTAAGTCACACAGGTTCACAAAAATCTCACACAGGACTGCACGTACCCGATGGGTCACACACGTTGATGTTCTCAAAATCATCCACAGATATAGCACACAAAAAGTCACTCAAAGGCCAGGCGCCATGGCTCACGCCTACAATCCCAGCACTTTGGGAGGCCGAGGCGGGTGGATCAATTGAGCCCAGGAGTTCAAGACCAGCCTGGGCAACGTAGTGAGACCCTGTCACTACAAAAAATTTATAAATTTTCCAGGCATAGAGTGTGCATCTGTGGTCCCAGCTAATCTGGTGGGAGGGTCACTTGAGTCCGGGAGGTTGAGGCTGCAGTGAGCACTCCAACCTGGGCAACGGAGTGAGACCCTATCTCAAAAAAAAGAAACAGGCCGGGTGCAGTGGCTCATGCCTGTAATCCCAGCACTTTGGGAGGCTGAGACGGGTGGATCACCTGAGGTCAGGAGTTTGAGACCAGCCTGGCCAACATGGCAAAACCCCATCTCTACTAAAAATACAAAAATTAGCAGGGCATGGTGGCACACACCTGCAGTCCCAGCTACTCAGGAGGCTGAGGCAGGAGAATCACTTGAACCCGGAAGGCAGAGATTGCAGTGAGCCGGGATTGCGCCACTGCACTCCAGCCTTGGTGACACAGTGAGACTCCGTCTTGAAAAAAAGAAAAAAGAAAAAAGAAACAAAAAGTCACACAAAGATATCTAGATCACGCACACACACAGGGAAACACAGACACACACTCACACTTGCCCAGGCAGCACAGCCTGATCAGGGCCTCCTGTGGCTGTCGCTCATCTGGAGACGAAAGGGAAGGAGTTGGGGAAACGTTTCATTTGCAGCGGGCCAGCCAGAGACCCACCCGCCCTGGAAACCTGGCCCTGGCTCCTGAATGGAGCCTCTGTGCGCTGCCGCTGGGGCCGCCAGCAATGCTCAGCCGTCCCAGGGTGTGGGTATCAGAGCGGGTGAGTCGGCCACACTGAGTTCCTGGCCAAGCCACGTATGCTGGGAACCTGGGGCCTCCAGGGCCACCCAGCCAGAGGCCAGAGTCCCCTAGACCAGAGAAGCACATCCCACCCCACCCCCTGCTGGTCCCAGCTGCATCTAGAGGCCACTCCTCCAAACCCAGCCTATGGAGGGGAAGATGGAGGGAGGAGGGTCTGTGCCCCAGCTGGCATCGGATCTCCAGGTGTCCCAGTCTCAGGCTGACGTGCGGCCCCTGGCAAGGCAGCTGCCAATCCCATGCCAGGAGCCCCCTCACTCCAGCACCCGGCTCCCTGTGCAGCCTGGAAGTGAGGGTAGGACAGTCATAGCCCTTTGGTTCAGATCATCAAACACAATCACTGTCACACCTTCAACCACACAAAGATCCACGCAGTCACTGCCACAGTGTCACCTGCACAGCAACACCATCACACCCTCAGCTACTCTGTCACATGAAGAACTACGGTCACACCCTTGACAATTCTGGTGACACACACCTCAGCTGCACGGTCTCACACATCCTCACAGGAACCCCGACCCTCTGACCCTCACACCACATCAGCGTCACACTGGCCAGCAGAGGCACACTGACATACTCAGTCCGCATGTCCCTGCAGCTGTGCTAGCCACGTGGCTACACGGAGTCACCGCCCCACCCAGTCACAAGGAGGAAAAGCAGCTCTGACCACTGCCTCCCCAGGGTGCAGACCGCAGCTGTCCCTTGATCAAGGTTTGAACCAACCCAGTTATTCCAATAGCACCATAACACACCCTTGTTGTCACTGTGTCACAGAGCAGGCAGCCAGTAGGTACAGACCACTGGTCACAGTCACTCCAATAGCACACACTCACAGTCTCCCTTTTGCAGGTGACAGGTACACATCTCACTCACACTGCCACACAACGCCCACAGTCCCTGGACCAAGGAGCTACAATGCAACCGTGGGTGACAGCCTCACCACGATTACAAGGACAGCCTGTCACACAACAGTCATTCTCCCAGTGCCTGTCACAACATTGAGACAGCCCCTTAGCCGTCCACACAAGCAGCCAGGCATGCTGACTGGGCCCCCACGATTGTCCCTAGGACACCCCCACCCCCGAGTCTTGGAAACAGGGACAGACACACGCCGACACCCCCCCCCCCTTTGCAGTCAGTATGGGCAGAGCAGGGAGGGGGACTAATGGACGTGCAGCTGTTGGCAGTGGGTGCCAGCCCCCCCACCTCATGAATATTCATCAGCTGGGGCTCTCCTGAACCTGTGGGGAGTCGGAGGTCCCAGGCAGCTGGTCACCCCCTTCCATGCCAGGAGGCCCCCAGGTGGGGGAGGGAGACTCGGCCAGGTCCCCGAAGTCCTCAGAACCCACACCAAGTTCCACACAGAAGCACATGTGAGTTTGTGAACACAGACCCCCTGACACGCAAACAACATTCACACAAACTCACAATCACACCCAACAACACAGCCATCCACCATCACAGACACACATACACCCATACACACACACACCAGGCATGCAAACACAGCCACACACACCACAACCAAACCATAGACACCCACCACACACACACACGCCAGACATGCAAACATGGTACACACACAGTCACATGAACTCACAACCATACAACCACACCCAAACCACAGACACCCATCATACACATACACACACCAGACATGCAAACATGGGTTCAGTTACATGAACTCACAACCACACCCAAATTACAGACACCCACCACACACACACGCACACACACACCAGACATGCAAACATGGGACACATAGTTCCCCGAACCCACAACCGCACCCAAACCACAGACACCCACTATATACGCACACACCAGACAGGCAAACATGGGGTGCACAATCACAGGACCACAAACACACGGACACACTATCACACACAAATAACACCAGCTAATACCATCACACACAGGCGTGCAAATACGAACACAAACACTTCCAAACACATGGGCCCCCAAGTCACCCCCAAATTACAACCAACCACTTCTCAACTTCTCATAAAACACCCACACAAGCGCACAAACATGGACCCACAAATTCACACACACATATATCCACTGACTCATGCAAACTCAGATACACAACCATCCCCAAGGAGCACCGCTGCCTTCTTCCCCTTTCTCCCTTTCTCCTTCTCTCTTGCACACTGCGATCTAGCTTTGCCCATCGCCCCCGTTTTACAGATGGGGATACTGAGGCACTAAGCAGCTGAAGGCCCCTTGAAGCGGGGAGGACCGCCCCTTCTGACTCCGTGCAGAGGCTACTGCCGCGCGCCCCCTGCTGGCCTGGCCCCTCCCTGCAAGAGCGCGCGGGACGGCGGCGCGCGCGACGGGCACGCGCCTGACGTAACCATGGCATCCTCTTGGCACGCGCGGCCTGCGCGCAGGGAGGGCGGGGCGGGAGCGTTGCCATGGCGCCGGCGGCCCGCGTGAATGGGGCATTGTTCGCCGCGGCGCCCGGGCCGGGCCGTCCCGGACCCACCCGGACCCATTTGGGCCGACAGAGACGGGGAGACCGGGATGGGGAGAGACAGAGAAATGGGGAGAGTAAAGGAGGAGAGACAGGGAGAGACCAGAGATGAGAGAGACGGAGACGGGGAGAGACAGAGAAATGGGGAGAAAAAAGAGAGACAGGGAGAGACCAGAGATGGGAGACCCAGAGATGCGGAGAGAGATGGGAAGAGACAGGGAGACCTGGTGGGAAGAGACAGAGATGGGGAGAGATGAAAAGACACTGGGAGGGCCGGAGAAAGCTGGAGAGATTGAGAGAGAGAGGGATGGGAAAAGAAACAGATGAGAGAGGCCGAGCGCAGTGTAATCCCAGCACTTTAGGAGGCCGAGGCGGGCCGATCACGAGGTCAGGAGATCGAGACCATCCAGCCCAACATGATGAAACCCTGTCTCTACTAAAATACAAAAAATTAGCCAGGCGTGGTGGTGCGCACCTGTAGTCCCAGCTATTCGGGAGGCTGAAGCAGGAGAATCTCTTGAACCCGGGAGGCAGAGGTTGCAGTGAGCCAAGATCTCCCCACTACACTCCAGCCTGGCGACAGAGTGAGACTCCATCAGAAAGAAAGGAGAGAGAGAGACAGAGAAAGAGAGGAAAGAGAGAGAGAGAGAAAAAGAAAGAAAAAGAAAAGAGAAAAGAAAAAAGAAAAGAAAAGAAAGAAAGAGAGAAAGGGGGAAAGAAAGAGATGAGAGAGATGGGGAGAGAGAAGAGATGGGGAGACAGGGAGATGGAGAGACATGGGGACTGGGTATGGAGAGACAGAGATGGGGAAAGACAGAGACACGGGGAAAGATGGAGAGACTGAGAGACAGAGAAATGGGGTGAAAAAGATGGGAGAGACAGGATGAGAGAAGAGATGCGGCGACAGAGAGATGGAGAGAGACAGGGAGACCAGGCAGGGAGAGGCAGATAAGGAGACACTGGGAGAGAAAAAAGACAGGAAGAGACAGAGATAAAGGGAGAGAGGAGGCCGAGCATGGGGGCTCACACCTGTAATCCCAGCACTTTAGGAGGCCAAAGTGGGCGGATCATTTGAGTTCAGGAGTTCAAGACCAGCCTGGCCAACATGGAGAAACCTGTCTCTACTAAAAATACAAAAATTAGCCGGGTGTGGTGGTACGTGCCTATAATTCCAGCTACTCGGGAGGCTGGGGCACGAGAATTGCTTGAACGTGGGAGGTGGAGGCTGCAGTGAGCAGAGATGATGCCACTGCACTCCAGCCTGGGTGATAGAGCGAGACTCTGTCTCAAAATAAATAAATAAATAAACAAGAGAAAAAAGGGGGAGAGATAGGGAGATGAGAGAGACAGGGAAAAATTAGGAGAAAAGGAGAGAGATGGAAAGAGACATAAACAAGACAAGATTTAGGGCTGGGAAGAATGGACAAGAGGAGATAGAGTGGGAGAAATGAGACACAAAAGGGGAAAGAAGGCCGGGCACAGTGGCTCATGCCTGTAATCTCAACACTTTGGGAGGCTGAGGCAGGCAGATCACGAGGTCAGGAGTTCGAGACCAGCCTGACCAACATGGTGAAACCCCGTCTCTACTAAAAATACAAAGATTAGATGGGTGTGGTGGCATGCGCCTGTAATCCCAGCTACTCGTGAGGCTGAGACAGGAGAATCTCTTGAACCCGGGAAGGTGGAGGTTGCAGTGAGCCAAGATCATGCCACTGCACTCCAGCCTGGGCGACAGAGCAAGACTGTGTCTCAAAAAAAAAAAAAAAAAAAAAGGCCGGGCGCGGTGGCTCATGCCTGTAATCCCAGCACTTTGGGAGGCCAAGACAGGCAGATCACGAGGTCAGGAGATCAAGACCATGCTGGCTAACATGGTGAAACCCCGTCTCTACTAAAAATACAAAAAAAATTAGCTGGGCGTGGTGGAGGGTGCCTGTAGTCCCAGCTACTCAAGAGGCTGAGGCAGGAGAATGGCGTGAACCTGGGAGACAGAGCTTGCAGTGAGCCGAGATCGCACCACTGCACTCCAGCCTGGGCAACAGAGCAAGACTCCGTCTCACACACACACACACACACAAAAGGTGGGGAAAGAGACAGAAGAGAGATAAAGACAGAGACAGAGATAGAGAAAGACATGGGGAATCCAAGAGGGAGAAACAATGGGAGAGACTGAAAGGTGGAGAGAAACACACCAATGAGGAAGGACAGGTGGAGGGAGGAGTCCACAGAGAGGCAGAGCCCAGGAGCAAGATGGGAGAGGAAGGGCTGGGCTGAGAGACGGGACAGGACCAGTCAGCCGATACCCCTGGACCCTCCTTGCCTGGTGTGCTATGCTTAGCAATGGGAAAAATCAGGGGATGGGGGGTTGGGTGCGGTGGCTGATGCCTGTTATCCCAGCACTTTGGGAGGCCGAGCCGGGTGGATCATTTGAGGTCAGGAGTTCAAGAGTAGCCTGGCCAACATGGTGAAACCCTGTCTCTACTAAAAATACAAAAATTAGCCGGGCAATAGTGGTGGACGCCTGTAATCCCAGCTACTCGGGAGGCTGAGGCAGGAGAATCTCTTGAGCCTGGGAGGCAAAAGTTGCAGTGAGCTGAGATTGCACCATCGCACTCCAGCCTGGGCAACAGAGTGAGACCCTGTCTCAAAAAAAAAAAAAAAAAAATCAAGGGAATGGGGATCCCCAGACAAAGTCAGAAGTGCTGAGAGGTCGGAGGACACCCAGCCATAGAAAGACATAGTGGCCAGGTGTGACGGCTCACATCTGTAATCCCAGCACTCTGAAAGGCCAAGGTGTGTGGAATGCTTGAGCCTAGGAGTTTGAGACCAGCCTGGACAACATAATAAGACCTCATCTCTACAAAAAACATGTTAAGGGCTGGGCGCAATGGCTCACACCTGTAATCCCAGCACTTTGGGAGGTCAAGGCGAGTGGATCATCTGAGGTCAGGAGTTCGAGACCAGCCTAGCCAATATGGCGAAATGCCATATCTACTAAAAATACAAAAAATTAGCCGGGTGTGGTGGCATGCACCTGTAATTCCAGCTACTCGGAAGGCTGAGGCAGGAGAATCGCTTGAACTTTGGAGTCGGAGGTTGCAGTGAGCCGAGATTGCACCATTGCACTCCAGCCAGGGCAACAAGAGTGAGACACTGTCTCAAAAAAAAAAAAAGAAAAGAAAAGAAAGAAAAAGAAAAAAAAGAAAAGAAAAAGAAAAAAGAAATTTTTTTAATTAGCCAAGCATGGTGTCCTGCACCTGTAGTCCCAGCTACGGCTAAGGTGGGAGGATCACTTGAGCCCAGGAGTTTGAGGCTGCAGTGAGACATGATCGTACCACTGCACTCTAGCCTGGATGACAGAGCCAGACCCTGTCCCAAGGAAAAAAAAAAAAAAAGATATAGCAAGATGGAGGATGAGATATACCCAGATGTGACGGAATGAAGGAGAGAAACTTGGAGACAACCCCAGCTCCCTGCTCTGAGAGTCTCTGGTCCCACCTGCCCCTTCCACTTACCCTGGTTTGATACTGTCAGAAAGCATACCCTCTGTCCTACACACCTTCACACAGCCCCTGATAAGACACCGTTGACACAGACGCTCAGCCTTCAGGAACACTGCTTATTTATTTATTTATTTATTTTGAGATGGAGTCTCACTCTGTCGCCCAAGCTGGAGTGCAGTGGCGCGATCTCAGCTCACTGCAACCTCTGCCTCCTGGGTTCCATGATTCTCCTGCCTCAGCCTCCCGAGTTGCTGGGATTACAGGCACATGCGACCACACCCGGCTAATTTTTGAATTTTTGGTAGAGACCAGATTTCGCCATGTTGGCCAGGCTGGTCTCGAACTCCTGACCTCAAGTGATCCGCCCATCTCAGCCTCCCAAAGTGCTGGAATTACAGGCATGAGCCACTATGTCCAGCCATATTTATTTATTTATTTATTTTGTTTTTTGTTTTGTTTTGTTTTGTTTTGTTTTTGAGACGGAGTCTCTCTCTGTCGCCCAGGCTGGAGTGCAGTGGCGCAATCTCGGCTCACTGCAAGCTCCGCCTCCCGGGTTCACGCCATTCTCCTGCCTCAGCCTCTCCGAGTAGCTGGGACTACAGGCGCCCACCACCACGCCTGGCTAATTGTTTTGTATTTTTAGTAGAGACGGGGTTTCACCGTGGTCTCGATCTCCTGACCTCGTGATCCGCCCGCCTCGGCCTCCCAAAGTGCTGGGATTACAAGCGTGAGCCACCGCGCCCGGCCTATTTTTGAAACAAAGTCTTGCTCTGGCACCCAGCCTGGAGTGCAGTGGCACAATCATAGCTCACTGCAGCCTTGAACTCCTGGGCTCAAGTGATCCTCCCACCTCATCCTCCTGAATAGCTGAGACTACAGGTGCGTGCCACCATGCCCTGCTAATTTTTTAAATTTTTTTAGAGACAGGGTCTTGCTATGTTGCCCAGGCTGGTCTTGAACTCCTAGGCTCAAATGATCCTCCCACCTTGGCCTCCCAAAGTGCTGGGACACTGCTTTTTTTTTTTTTTTTTTTTGAGACAAAGTCTCGCTCTGTCACCCAGGCTGGAGTGCAATGGCATGATCTCAGCTCACTGCAACCTCTGCCTCCCAGGTTCAAGCGATTCTCCCACCTCAGTCTCCCTAGTAGCTGGGATTATAGGCACACACCACTATGCCTATACTAATTTTTGTATTTTTAGTAGAGACACTGTTTCACCATGTTGGCCAGGCTGGTCTTGAACTCCTGACCTAGGTTCTGCCCGCCTCAGCCTCTCAAAGTGCTGGGATTACAGGTGTGAGCCACCGCACCCAGCCAGGACACTGTTTCTGACACTCCAGGACACCGTCACCCAGTGACACCTCCCCCAGATGGTCCCAGTCATACCTATGGATACCTATAGATGCCTAGTGACACAGTCATAGATGCAGACACATGAACATGACACGGACTCATACGGGGGCTCCTGGTGACATCTCCCAGTTACAGACACAACCGTGTAGGTGCACTGTCTCATGAGGACCTTGTCAGACATGTGAATACAGTGAGTGGTGGCCACACACCATCCAACACACAGGTTCACATTTTTGTTGTTGTTGTTTTGTTACATAGATGAGGGCTTGAACACCTGGCCTCGCTTTTTTTTTTTTTTTTTTGAGACGGAGTCTTGCTCTTGTTGCTCAGGCTGGAGTGCAATGGCACTATCTCGGCTCACTGCAACCTTCGCTTCCTGGGTTCAAGCAATTCTCATACCTCAGCCTCCCCAGTAGCTGGGATTACAGGCATGTGCCACCACGACAGGCTAATTTTTGTATTTTTAGTAGAGACGGGGCTTCACCATGTTGGTCAGGTTGGTCTCGAACTCCTGACTTCATGATCCGCCCGCCCGGCCTTGGGCCTCACTTTCTTATGTGCCAGGACAACAGGCCTCAGCCACCGCGCCTCCCAGGCTCACACTTCTTAACAATGCTGTCATATGTGGCCACTCCTGATGAACGGTGCACCCTCGCCTTCACACCTGGACACGTTTTCAGACACTCATTGTCACCCTCATGGACAAGCGTGCCTTCAACCCTGGGTCTGACCTACTCACTGGGCAGGCACCTTGTCCCACGGTCCCGTTCAGAACGCTGTGGGGGTGCTCAGTCCAGTTCTCCACGTTTGAGTCAGTGGGGGCTGACAGATTTCAGGTCCCAGCAGATACTGGGATGGAAGGGGAGGAAAGTGATATCCAGTCCCTGGTCCCCCTGAAAGGGCTGAGTCCAACTAGGCCACGATGGTCCCAGACTCCTCCTCCAGTCGGGCAGCTTGGACCAAATGTAGACCAAGGGTGTCACCTGGTGGCCATAGGTGGTCTCTGCACCCATCCATGGAGGGACGACAGGCAGCCGCCCAGTTGCTGAACTTGGAGCTGTGGACAGAGAGGACACAGAGCACACAGGCCCAGAGACTGGAGTCCAGAAGCAGGAACGCAGACACAGAACTAAGAGCCGGTAATCCAGATCCCAGGACCCAGGATCAGTATCTAGAGTCCAATCATACCGGGCTGGGTGCGGTGGCTCACGCCTGTAATCCCAGCACTTTGGGAGGCCAAGGTGGGCAGATCACTTGAGGTCAGGAGTTCGAGACCAGCCTGACCAACATGGCGAAACCCCATCTCTACTAAAAATATAAAAATTAACTGGGTGTGATAGTGGGCGCCTGTAATCTCAGCTACTCAGGAGGCTGAGGCAGGAGAATCGCTTGAACCTGGGAGGCGGAGCTTGCAGTGAGCTGAGATCGCGCCACTGCCCTCCAGCCTGGGCAACAGAGCGAGACTCCATCTCAAAAAAAAAAAAAAAAATTCCAATCATACCAAGATTTACACTCTAGATCCAAGAACTCAGCCAGGCGCGGTGGCTCACAGCTATAATCTCAGCATTTTGGGAGGCCAAGGTGTGAGGATCACTTGATGCCAGGAGTTTGGGACACTATAGGCAACATAGCAAGACTTTATCTCTACAAAAAACTTAAAAATTAGCTGGGTGTAGTGGCACATGTCTGAGGTTGCAGTGAACTATGATGGTGCCACTGAAACCATACTCCAGGATTCAGATTCCAAAAATCTAAATCCTATTAATCAAAACTAGAATCCACCAGACCCAGAATCTAGCTCCAAGAATTTAGAATCCAAAGGCTACCTTACAAAATTGAGAGCTTTTTTTTTTTTTTTTGAGACAAGGTCTGGCTCTATCACCCAGGCTGGAATGCAGTGGCACAACCGTGGCTCACTGCAACCTCTGCCTCCCAGGCTCAAGCCATTCTCTCACCTCAGCCTCCTGAGTAGCTGGGGTTCCAGGTACACATCACCATGCCCAGCTAATTTTTTTTTTTTTTTTTGAGATGGAGTCTTGCTTGTCTTGCTTTGTTGCCCAGCCTGGAGTGCAGTGTCACCATCTTGGCTCACTGCAACCGCCGCCTCTTGGGTTCAAGCGATTCTCCTGTCTCAGCCTCCCAAGTAGCTGGGATTACAGGCATGCACCACCACGCCTGGCTAATTTTTGTATTTTTAGTAGAGACGGGGTTTCGCCATGTTGGCCAGGCTGGTCTTGAACACCTGACCTCAGGTTATCCACCCGCCTCAGCCTCCCAAAGTACTGAGATCACAGGCATGAGTCACCGCACCCGGCGCCCAGCTAATTTTTTATATATTTTTGTGGAGACATAGTTTCGCCATTTTGGCCAGGCTGGTCGCGAACTTGTGAGCTCAATGAATCCACCTGCCTTGGCCTCCCAAAGTGCTGGGATTACAGGCGTGAGACTCCTCACCCGGCCAAAATCCAGATTCTTAAGCCGTCCTCAGAGCCCTCCAGATCACAGCCACGTAGCAGGAGTCGGTGAAGATAGAAACAAAGGGATAGCTGAGGAGCTCAGCAGTACTGCACATGGCCTCTCCCAAAGCTGATACCCCCTCCCAACCTGCCCCTGTGCATTTACACACACACACACACACACACACACACACACACACACCATCAGGTTGGGTGTGGTGGCTCATGCCTATAATCCCAGCACTTTGAGAGGCCAAACCAGAAGGATGGCTTGAGCCCAGGAGTTCGAGACCAGCCTGGGAAACATAGTGAGACCCTGTCTCTACAAAAAAAATAAACAAAATTAGCTGGGCGTGGTGGCATGAGCTTGTAGCCCCAGCTACTCAGGAGGCTGAGGAGGGAGGATCACTTGAGCCCAGGAGTTTGAGGCTGCAGGGATCAGGCCATGATCACTCCACTGCACTCCAGCCTGGGTGACAAGGCGAGAACCTGACTCAAATAATAATAATAATTAATACTACTAATAAAAGGAAAATAAAAAGACACACCATCATCCAAAGACACACCTTCCTCCATACATTCCTGTCCCAGCATGCAGATGCATGAACATCTGTGCACCCACAAAATCTCACAGCTCCGCCCCCAGCCATCCCACCAAACTCCTAGACACACAGCCACCACGGAGACACACACAAACCTGATTTCCAACCCTGCACCCGGACACACTTGAAGAATTGTGGAGACTGGGATGGGTGTGCGCGCACACACACACACACACACACACAGACATAGTCCCCTAAGAAGCTCCATGCCTTGGCAGCCACGCAGCCCCTGGGAAGGGGACCCCAGGGATGGAGCTCACCACACAACCCCGTGCCCACCCCAGCCCTCCCCTGCCTGGCCGGCTGGCGGGCTTTAATACAGATGCCAAACTCATAATTGTAACTGAGGGTGACAGGGTCACCTTGAGCCCCAGATGCTCGTGCGGTGACAGATGGCGTTGGCAAACCTGATTAGCGGCCCCCGTGCCAGCGCCTGTGGCACCTGCATCCCCTGCCCCTCCCCCGCTCCCCCAGCACTCATTACCCACCCATTACTGGGCCTGGGGGGTGGGGCGGGGGCCGGCTGGCACTGCCCAGAAGGGGGCAGGGACTCTGGGGACCCCCCTGGCACCAAGGTTCCCAGCTGGCTCCCCTGGCTGGCAGGAGGTGGGCACAGCAGAGGGAGGGAAGGCAAACGCCTCATGCCCACCGGAGGGGGGCTTGCCCATGGTGCCAGGGCTGAGCTGCCCACTCGGACACTGCCTGGGGTTTGGCACAGAACTCTGGAGGGAACAGGGATGGGGCAGCCCCCTCAGAGCCCTTCATGACCCTCCCCTCCAGGGCCCTTCGAGCAAGGGGCCTTGGGAGCTGCCTGCCTGGCCCGTTCCCATCTCTCTGTGAGGCCTGCGAGGTCAGGGGTCTCAGGCTCCCACGCCCCGCTGGCCCATCTGTTTCCTCAGGTCCCCTCCTGCTCCCCTCACCTGAGGCCTTCCTTCCTGAGGCAGGAAGAGGGCTGAGAAGGGCCCGGCAGGCTCCCTGCCCCACGCTCCGGGGGGCATTTGGAGGCAACACTGACAACGCCACATGTCCCTGCGTCTGTGCCAGACAGGCCCATCTGCCACGGCCCTGGTTCCAGCCGCCCAAAGCCAGGCCGCCCTCGCCCGCTGAAGACCCTGAGCCCCAGCTGGGGAGGGAGCACTCAGATGCCCACACCCTGTCATGGGGCCACCCATTCCCAGGGAACCCCACTTGGAGGAACAAACAGATGCACGTATAGACAGCTGGACTCAGCCAACCTTTATGGTTTCTGTGGAATGCCACGCCAGGCGTAGGGCTCTGTGGAGACTCAGGTGGGGGGTCTGAGAGGGACACAGCAGCCATTGTCAAGGCAAGAGGCAGCTGGGAACACGAGGGTCCTGCCTCTGTCTCAAGGACCCCAGGACTTCCCCCAGCAGCTGTCTGCCTGCCTGCTTTGGTTTGCGTTTTGGGTCTGGGGTGTTTTTGTTTTTTCTTTTTTTTTTTTTTTTTTTTTTTTTTTTTTTTTTTTTTTTTTTTTTTTTTTTTTTTTTTTTGAGACGGAGTCTCGCTCTGTCGCCCAGGCTGGAGTGCAGTGGCGCAATCTCGGCTCACTGCAAGCTCCCCCTCCCGGGTTCACGCCATTCTCCTGCCTCAGCCTCTCCGAGTAGCTGGGACTACAGGCGCCCGCCACCACGCCCGGCTAATTTTTTCTATTTTTTTTAGTAGAGACGGGGTTTCACCATGGTCTCGATCTCCTGACCTCATGATCCGCCCGCCTCGGCCTCCCAAAGTGCTGGGATTACAAGCGTGAGCCACCGCGCCCGGCCTGTTTTTTCTTTTTTGGTGTCCCTAGGCCGAGGTCATCGCTGTGTCTCTCGGTCTGGGTGGGGCCATCTACCCTCCCTGCAACTGGGAGTGTCTTTGACCTCATTCTATGAGAGACAGTTCAGCCTAATGATTAACAGTGGATTTGATCCCAGCACTTTGGGAGGCCGAGGAGGGCAGATCACCTGAGGCCGGGAGTTTGAGACCAGCCAGGCCAATACGGTGAAACCCCGTCTCTACTAAAAATACAAAAATTAGCTGGGCATGGTGGCGGGTGGCTGTAGTCCCAGCTACTCGGGAGGCTGAGGCAGGAAAACTGCTTGGGCCTGGGAAGTGGAGGTTACAGTGAGCCCAGATCACGCCATTGCACTCCAGCCTGGGTGACAGAGAGAGACTCTGTCCTTAAAAAAAAAATAAGGCCAAGGCAGGCAGATCACCAGGTCAGGAGATCGAAACCATCCTGGCTAACACGGTGAAACCCTGTCTCTACTAAAAATACAAAAAATTAGCCAGGCGTGGTCGCGGGCGCCTGTAGTCCCAGCTACTCGGGAGGTTGAGGCAGGAGAATGGCGTGAACCCAGGAGGCGGAGCTTGCAGTTAGCTGAGATCGCGGCATTGCACTCCAGCCTGGGTGACAGAGCAAGACTCCGTCTCAAAAAAAAAAAAACAGAGTGGATTTGAATCCTGGCTGTGCTGCTTACTGTGGTGTGACTCTGTACTGCGGTGTGACTCTACTGCAGTGTAACTCCTCTGTACTGTGGTGTGACTCCTCTGTACTGTGGTGTGACTCTGGGTGAGTGGCTTCGCCACTCGGGGCCTCGGTTTTCTCATCTGTAAAATGGGGTGATGTTAGCCCCTATCCCATTGAGCTGCTATAAGGATTACACGAGTTAGTATGTGTCAAATGCCTAGCATGGGGCCTGGTAAACAGTCAGTGGTTGGCTGGGCATGGTGGCTTACGCCTGTAATCGCAGCACTTTGGGAGGGCCAAGTGGGGGCGGATCACTTGAGGTCAGGAGTTTGAGACCAGCCTGGCCAACATGGGGAAATCCCATCTCTACTAAAAATACAAAAATTAGCCGGGTGTGATGGTGAGCACCTGTAATCCCAGCTACTCAGGAGGTTGAGGCAGGAGAATTGCTGGAACCCAGGACACAGAGGTTGGAGTGAGCCAAGATTAAGCCACTGAACTCCAGCCTGGGTGACAGAGCAAGACTCTGTCTCAAAAAAAAAAAAAAAAAAAAAGAGTTGTCAGTCATTGTGTGCTGCGACTATCAGTGGTGCAACTCCAGGATAGGCACTGTGTCTAGTGTCTGGGGAGCAGGGTGAGGACTCTGGGGACCTGTCTGCCTAACCCTGCATCCCTGGTCTCTTGACCCAGAGTACATCATCCAGGTCCACGTCTTTCTTGGTCCATCTCCCCTCATCTCTCCAAGGTGCGTGTCTCCGTGCACCCATCCACATGCTCAGTTCATGCCTTCAGGCTGCAATGACACTCCTCGATCAGCATGGTGGATATCTTCACCCGTCGATGGGAGGCTGAGCTGCCAGTGTGACACCACAGGACCACGGGTGCCCAACGCTTGCGAGCAGGCATACAGCTGTTGCACAGGACTAATGGGGTGGGGTCCGAGCCAGGGATGTAGAGAGAGGAGCAACGACCAAAGCACAGATGATTTCGGAGGCGTGTGGCTGAGCAGCCAGGCCGGGAGAACACCTGGGGCCGGAGGCATGGAGACGGTCAGGGTGGCGGAGTTTGGGGCCAGAGTGGCGAGGATAATCACCTGTCCACTTCCACCCCATCTTGACAAGCATGGATGCTGCAGCCAGGCTGCCTGGGTTCAAATCTCTTAGCTGAGACATGGGGCAAATTACTTAGCCTCTCTGAGCTTTTGTTTCCTCACCTGTAAAATCATTGAAATTCAACAAGGGCCGGGCGCGGTGGCTCACGCCTGTAATCCCAGCACTTTGGGAGGCCAAGGCGGGTGGATCACGAGGTCAGCAGATCAAGACCATCCTGGCTAACACGGTGAAACCCCATCTCTACTAATAATACAAAAAATGAGCCAGGCATGGTGGCAGGCACCTGTAGTCCCAGCTAATCGGGAAGCTAAGGCAGGAGAATGGTGTGAACCCAGGAGGCGGAGCTTGTAGTGAGCCGAGATTGCACCACTGCACTCCAGCCTGGGGACAGAGCGAGACTCTGTCTCAAAAAAAAAAAAAAAAGAAATTCAACAAAGACAGCCAGGCGCGGTGGCTCAAGCCTGTAATCCCAGCATTTTGGGAGGCTGAGGTGGGCGGATCACTTCAGGCCAGGAGTTTGAGACCAGCTTGGCCAATATGGCAAAACCCCGTCCCTACTGAAAATACAAAACTTAGCCGGGCATGGGCGCGTACATCTGTAATCCCAGTTACATGGGAGGCTGAGGCAGAAGAATTGCTGGAACCTGGGAGGCGGAGGTTGCAGCAAGCTGAGATCATGATTGCACTCTAGCCTGGGTAACAAAGCGAGACTCTGTCTCCAAAATAAATAAACAAATGAATTAATTAAATGAGAAAAAGAAGAAATCACTTTAGGCCTTTCAACAAAGAGGACTAATTCAGGGAATTGGTTACCTGGGAGTTAAAAGCCAAGGGCGGGATGTGGTGGCTTGAGACCAGCCTGGGCAATATAGTAAGACCTTGTCTCTACAAAGAAATTAAAAAAAAAAAAAATTAGCTGAGCTAGCCAGGTGCAGTGGCTCATGCCTATAATCCCAGCACTTGGGGGGCCGAGGCAGGTGGATCACCTGAGGTCAGGAGTTCGAGACCAGCCTGGCCAACATGGCCAAACCACGTCTCTACAAAAAGTACAAAAATTAGCCGGACATGGTAGTGCACATCTGTAATCTCAATTACTTGGGAGGCTGAGGCACGAGAATCGCTTGAGCCCAGGAAGTGGAGGTTGCAGTGAGCCGAGATTGTACTGCTGCCCTCTAGTCTGGGTGACAGAGTGAGACTCTGTCTCAAAGAAAGTTGGTATATCAAGCAAGAGACAGGGGCTCACACCTAGAACTCAGGAGGCTGAGGTGGGAGGATTGCTTGAGGCCAGAAGCTCAAGACTAGCTTGGGCAACATAGCGAGACTCCCTTGTCTAAAAAAACAGAAAGAAAGTTGGTGTCTGAAGAAAAGGAGGCTGATGTGTAGAAGCAAAGTAAGTGAGGGGGAGAGTGGGAGGAGGTGAAATCAGGGAGGTAACAGGATCAGAGAGTACAGAAATTTGTGGGCTGTGAGGAGGACTTGGGCTCCTGAGTAAAGTGGGAGCCATGCAGGGTTCTAGGGGGAGGAGGAACCAGATCTGACTCTGGTGTTCACAGGCGCCCTCTGGCCGCTGAGTGGAAAAATAGACTTGGGGGTGGAGAGGGGCATGATAGTGGAATCAAGGAGACCAGGATAGAGGAGGCTTGGGTCACATTTTACAAGGGAAGAAACTGAGGCACAGAGACATTCAGGTGGAGGATACAGGACTTGAACCCAAATCTTTCTTGGGCCACAGCCTGTGCCTTCTGCCAATGGTGAGACCCAGCCCTCTCCTCCCCACACCCACCCACTCACCTGAACGAAGGGCACAGCCTTACACATCCCCTGGATCACTTCCTGAGGGTTCAGCGGCAGAGTCACAGCAGCCACCTCGTCTTGCCCACGCTGCAGGCTGCCCATCCCCAGCTGCCTGGCTTTCTGCAGGCCCAAGAAGGCCTTCCAGCTTCCAAGGGCAGGAGCTGGCACCAATGGGGGCGGGGCCCCTGGGCCCAGAGCCCAGGTCTGATTGGCTGCAGCCCAGGACTGAGGTCGGGGAGACTGGGGTTCAGGCCTCCCTGAGCCTGTAGGCAGGGCCCCGCTAAGCAGGCACAGAAGAGTGGATAGCCGGCCAAGGAGCATCTGCTTGTCCGTGCGTCCGTCTGTCTGTCCAGGACTGGGCTCAAGGTCACTAGCAGTCGACCCTGCTGTCTGGTGAGTGGCATCTGAGCCCTCTGAACCTGCTTTTAATCTCTTGGCCCCTCCTGGATAGCCTGGGAGGCATTTCTGTAGACCCACAGCGGGGGAGGAGAGTAAATTCAGACCAGCTGGGTTCCCACACCTCCTCCCAACTTGCTGAGAGACATGGGGGCTGGTCCCGCTGTGTGCGAGCTGTGGGGACCAGGAAAGACAGGTCTGGGGCCAGGGGCCGAGACACACAATGTCTGAAGACCCTGGGCAGCTGCATTTCCAGTCCTGGGACCCCGATTCTCCAATTAGCAAAAGCACACTTTGGGCCAGGCTCAGTGGCTCACACCTGTAATCCCAGCACTTTGGGAGGCCGAGACGGGAGGATCACCTGATGTCAGGAATTCAAGACCAGGCTCGTCTCTACTTTAAAAATACAAAAATTGGCCAGGCGCAGTGGCTTACGCCTGTAATCCCAGCACTTTGGGAGGCTGAGGCGGGCAGATCATGAGGTCCGGAGATCGAGACCATCCTGGCTAACATGGTGAAACTCCGTCTCTACTAAACATACAAAAAATTAGCCGGGCATGTTGGCGGGTGCCTGTAGTCCTAGCTACTCGAGAGGCTGAGGCAGGAGAATGGCATGAACCCAGAAGGCGGAGCTTGCAGTGAGCGGGGATCAAGCCACTGAACTCCAACCTGGGCGACAGAGCGAGACTCCATCTCAAAAAAAACAAAAACAAAAATTCGCCAGTTGCGGTTGCGGTGGCTCACGCCTGTAATCCCAGCACTTTGGGAGGCCGAAGTGGGCAGATCACGAGGTCAGGAGTTTGAGACCAGCCTGACCAACATGGTGAAACCCCGTCTCTACTAAAAATACAAAAAAAAATTAGCTGGATGTGGTGGTGGGCGCCTGTAATCCCAGCTACTCAGGAGGCTGAGGCAGGAGAATCGCTTGAACCCAGGAGGCAGAGCTTGCAGTGAGCCGAGATCGCGCCACTGCACTCCAGCCTGGATGACAAGAGTGAGACTCTGTCTCAAAAAACATTAAAAAATAAATAAAAATACAAAAATTACGGCCAGGCGCGGTGGCTCACACCTGTAATCCTAGCACTTTGGGAGGCTCAGATGGGCAGATCACCTGAGGTCAGGAGTTCGAGACCAGCCTGGCCAACATAAGTGAAACCCCGTCTCTACTAAAAATACAAAAAGTAGCCAGGCGTGGTGTCACATGCCTGTCATCCCAGCTACTTGGGAGGCTGAGGCAGGAGAATCGCTTGAACCCGGGAGGCAGAGGTTGTAGTGAGCCGAGATCGCGCCACTGCACTCCAGACTGGGCAACAGAACGAGACTACGTCTCAAAAAAAAAAAAATAGCATACCTTGCAGCCAGGTTTCTTGGGTTCAGCCCAGGCATTGCAATTTCCTGGCTGTGCAACCTTGAGCAAATCCCTTAACCATCCTGGTCCTTACCTTCTTCTTCTGTAATTGAAGATAAAACAGTCCCTATCTCATTGGGTTATTCTGAGGACTCAAGGAGGTAATTTATGTAAGGAGCTTAAAACAGAGGTTCCTACACAGTAACACCATGAATCAGCTCTGAGTAACATTGTTGCTGGGGTTTTTGTTCTTTTTTTTTTTTTTAGACAGAGTCTCACTCTGTCTCGTCTCACTGCAACCTCTGCCTCCTGGGGTCAAGTGATTCTCCTGCCTCAGCCCCCCAAGTAGCTGGGATTACAGATGTGAACAACTATGCCCAGCTAATTTTTGTATTTGTAGTAGAGACTATGTTGGCCAGGCTGGTCTCGAACTCCTGACCTCAAGCGATCCGCCCACCTCAGCCTCCCAAAGTGCTGGGATTACAGGCATGAGCCACCACGCCCAGCCAGTTCTTTTTATTTTATTATTTTTTTATTTGACACAGGGTCTCACTATGTTGCCCAGGCTGGTCTTGAAGAGCAGGTCTCAAAATGCTGGGAATATAGGCACAGGAGGCTATCTTGCCTGACTTGTTTTCCTCTTTTTCTTTCTTTTTTTTTTTTTGAGAGTCTCTCTGTCACCCCCAGGCTGGAGTGCAGTGGTGTGATCTCAGCTTACTGCAACCTCCCCCTTCTGGGTTCAAGCAATTCTCCTGCCTCAGCCTCCCGAGTAGTTGGGACTACAGGCCCCTGCCACCATGCCTGGCTAATTTTTTTTTTTTTTGTATTTTAGTAGAAATGGTGTTTCCCCATGTTGCCCAGGGTAGTCTTGAACTCCTGAGGTCAGGCTATCTGCCCGTCTTGGCCTCCCAAAGTGCTGGAGTTACAGGTGTAAGCCACTGCACCTGGCTTTTTTTTTTTTTTTAACAGGGTCTTGTTCTGTCACCCAGGTTGGCGTGCAGTCCCACAATCGCAGCTCACTGCAGCCTCAATCTCCCAGACTCAAGGAATCCTCCTGCTTCAAACCCACCGAATAGCTGAGACTACAGGTACACAACACCATGCCTGGCTGATTTTTAAATTTTCACAGAGATGGGGTCTTACTATGTTACCAGGTTTGTCTCAAACTGCTGGCTTCAAGTGATCCTCCTGCCTCAGCCTCCCAAAGTGCTGGGATTAAAGGCACATGCCACCTTGCCCAGCTGTTTTTTTTTTTTCTTTAACATTCAGTATAGGCCAGACTTAATCCTGAGCCCTGGTGATACAGGAGGACAAGACAGAAAATGGGTCCTCACTGCCATTATTTTACACTGTGCAGAAAACAGACAATAAAAGATAATTAAGAGGCCGCACGCAGTGGCTCATGCCTGTAATCCGAGCACTTTGGGAGGCCGAGGAGGGCAGATAACTTGAGGCCAGGAGTTCAAGACCAGCCTGGACAATATGGCGAAACCCCACCTCTACTAAAAAATACAAAAATTAGCCAGGCAAGGCTGGGCACGGTGGCTTACACCTGTAATCCCAGCACTTTTGGAGGCTGAGGCGGGTGGATCACCTGAGGTCGGGAGTTCGAGACCAGTCTGACCAACATGGAGAAACCCCGTCTGTACTAAAAATACAAAATTAGCCGGGCATGGTGGTGCATGCCTGTAATCCCAGCTACTCGGGAGGCTGAGGCAGGAGAATCGCTTGAACCTGGGAGGCGGAGGTTGCGATGAGCCGAGATCACACCATTGAACTCCAGCCTGGACAAGAGTAAAACCGCGTCTCAAAAAAAAAAAAAAATTAGCCGGGCGTGGTGGCATGAGCCTGTAACCCCAGCTACCTCTGAAGGCTGAGACACAAGAATTGGAGGCGAAGGTTGCAGTGAGATAGGTCGCACCACTGCACTCCAGCCTGAGTGAGAGTGAGACCTTCTCAAAAATATTAATAATAATAATAATAAAGATCATTTCAGAGTCTTGATTAAGAAGCTGCTAAAACGGGATGTTCCTTAGAGGCGTCAGGGCGGGGACTTCTGTCTCCAGGGTGGTCAGGGAAGGCCTCTCCGAGTAGGTGGCATTTTTACAGACACCTGAGATGGCGCTGGAGGCGGTGGGAACAGTTTGGTATGGGGGTGGAAGTTGGGAGTGTTAGAAGCAGATAAAGAGGGTGAGAGTCGTATCCCAGGCTTTGGGGCCCCAGAGGTGTCTGGGGGGTCCTGGCTGGATCCTGGCACCTCTATCTCGCACCCAGGTGAGGAGCTTGGAGGCCGCGGGGGCCGTGGGAAGAGACCAGGCCAGCCTTTCCCGCGCCCTCCCCTCCACCGAGCTGCGAGTGCGATGCGGCGTGCTCGCCCTCTGGCGGCGGCTCCCGGGACTGCGCGGCGGCCGCGCCCAGGACACCCGCCTCCCAGACGCCAAGACTGGAGGGGCGGGCGTGCTTCCCACCCAGCTCTGCTACATCCCAGCTCCTGACTGTCCCCCAACCTGCCCTTCTGCTGTCCTCTAGACCCAGTTAAAGGCAGCTCTGTCCTGCCAGGTGCTAAGGCTCCAAACTTTGGAGAGCACTTTTGACCGATCTCTTTCTCTAACACCCATCCCCGCCCCCAATCTTATATGACAGTAACTCCGGTCAGCTCCAGAATCTACCCAGAATCCGCCCGCTTCTCACCCACTCCTTGTCCCCCTACCTGGATCAGTGCAGTCGCTTCCTTCCAGGTCTCCCAGTTCCCGCCCTGGCCACCAGCCCCCCCCCAGTCTATTCCCCCCACAGCGGCCAGAGGGCGCCTGTGAGCACCTGAATCAAGACTGGTCCCTCTGATGAGAACCTTCCATGGCTCTCAAATCCCTCAGAAAAAAGCCTTAGGAGGAGGCCCACGAGGATGTGCCCCCATCACCTACCAACCCTCGTCTCCCCACAAGCCCCCCTTTTCTCCCTCCAGCCACACTTGCTCATTCCATTTTTCCAAACGTACCAGGCACACCCTATAATACTATGCCAGCTATACAAGAATGCAGAAGCTCTTTAAGTTTTAGCATGGAGAGATATCCCCCCAAAAATTAACTAAAAAGGAAAAAGTTCAGAATAGGCTATCAGAAATTCTAAGCTTTTGGGGAAAGAGAAAATAATAATTTACAACTATTGTTTACTTGTATTTGCATGTTGCAAAAAGCAACCAGGTTTTCCTACTGAGGAGGGAGATGGTATAAGCGAACCTCACTCTAGACTATAAAAATTGTGGCCAGGCATGGTGGCTCACGCCTGTAATCCCAGCATTTTGGGAGACCGAGGCGGGCAGATCATGAGGTCAAGAGATCGAGACCATCCTGGCCAACATGGTGAAACCCCGTCTCTACTAAAAATACAACAATTGGCCGGTCGCGATGGCTCACACCTGTAATCCCAGCACTTTGGGAGGCCGAGGCAGATGAATCACGAGGTCAGGAGATCGAGACCATCCTGGCTAACACAGTGAAACCCCGTCTCTACTAAAAACATTTTAAAAATTAGCCGGACGTTGTGGCGGGCACCTGTAGTCCCAGCTACTCGGGAGGCTGAGGCAGGAGAATGGGGTGAACCCAGGAGTTGGAGCTTACAGTGAGCCGAGATCGCACCACTACACTCCAGCCTGAGCGACAGAGCGAGACTCCGTCTCAAAAAAAAAACAAAAAAACCGGCCGGGCGCGGTGGCTCACGCTTGTAATCCCAGCACTTTGGGAGGCCGAGGCGGGCGGATCACGAGGTCAGGAGATCGAGACCATGGTGAAACACCGTCTCTACTAAAAAAATACAAAAAATTAGCCGGGCGTGGTGGCGGGCGCCTGTAGTCCCAGCTACTCGGAGAGGCTGAGGCAGGAGAATGGCGTGAACCCGGGAGGCGGAGCTTGCAGTGAGCCGAGATTGCGCCACTGCACTCCAGCCTGGGTGACAGAGTGAGACTCCGTCTCAAAAAAAAAAAAAAAAAAAACAACTTAGCTGGGCATGGTGGTGCGTGCCTGTAGTCCCAGCCACTCAGGAGACTAAGGCAGGAGAATCGCTTGAACCCAGGAGGCGGAGGTTGCAGTGAGCCGAGATCATGCCACTGCACTCCAGCCTGGCAACAGAGTGAGACTCCATCTCAAAAAAAAAAAAAACAACAACAACATTGCTTTAATCAGGCCAAGCACGGTGGCTCACTCCTATAATTCCAGCACTTTGGGAGGCAGAGGTGGGCAGATCACCTGAGGTCAGGAGTTGGAAACCAGCATGGCCAACATGGTGAAACCCCGTGTCTACTAAAAATACAAAAAAACTAGCCAGAAGCCATCTCAGCTACTCAGGAGGCTGAGGCAGGAGAATGGCTTGAACTCGGGAGGTGGAGGTTGCAGTGAGCCAAGATTGTGCCACTGCACTCCAGCCTGGGCAACAGAGCAAGACTCCATCTTTAAAAACAAACAAACAAACAAACCAAAAAAAAACGCTTTAATCTCATGACTCTTAGCAGATTTTTTTAAATTATTTTAATTATGTGCAATGTACTGTCAATTCAACAAGAAACTTAAGAAAAAGTCTCCCTGTCCTCCTAGAAACAACCACTGTTACTTTCTCGTAAATATTTATATATTTATCTCTTCTAGTCTCTCGTTTTTTAACACAAATGTGCCCAGGCTGGAATGCAGTGGTGCAATGATAGCTCGTTGCAGCCTCGACCTCCTAGACTCAAGTGATCCTCCCTCCTCAGCCTCCAGTTAGCTAGGAGTACAAGCACGCACCACCATGCCTAACTAATTAAAAAAAAAAAAAAAAATTCAGGGCCAGGCACTCCAGCCTGGGCAACAGAGACTCCATCTCAAAAAAAGAAAACAAACAAAAAAAGATGCTAGGCACTTCAGCCTTGTTTTCTTGAGACGCAGCCACCATTCTGTGAGGAAGCCTAAATTGGCCCATGCAGAGAGACCTCCGTGTAGATACACCAGCCGACAGTCCCGCTGAGGACCCAGCCAGCATCAGTCATTAGACATGAACGAATGACGTTTCCTGATGATTCTGGCTGCCAGGTTTCAGGTTGCCCCAACCTTCAGATCTTCCCGGCTGGTGGGGCTGCAGATAGCAGTGAGCAGGGACAAGCTATCCCCACTGGGCCGCACAAAAAATCCTAATCCACAGAATCCATGGGCTTAATAAAATGGGAAAGTTTGTTGGCAGCAATTGGAGCCAGAACACCAGTACATACACACATGTATATGTGCCAGAAATGAAAGTTTTTATAAAACAATACTTATGCTTACTACAGTGTAATAGTAATTACTAGAAACAATCTGCTAATTTTATTCTATGCTACTTTATTTCATTAAGAATAAAATCCTGAGGCCGGGCACAGTGGCTCACGCCTGTAATCCCAGCACTTTGGGAGGCCAAGGTGGGTGGATCGTGAGGGCAGGAGATCGAGATCATCCTGGCTAACACGGTGAAACCCCGTCTCTACTAAAAATACAAAAAAAAAAAAAAAAAAAAAATTAGCCAGATGCGGTGGCAGGCGCCTGTAGTCCCAGCTACTCGGGAGGCTGAGGCAGAAGAATGGCGTGAACCCAGGAGGCAGAGCTTGCAGTGAGCTGAGATCACGACACTGCACTCCAGCCTGGGTGACAGAGCGAGACTCTGTCTCAAAAAAAAACAAAAAAAAAGGAAAACCTGGCTGGTCACAGTGGCTCACGCCTGTAATCCTAGCACTCTAGGAGGCCAATGAGGGTGGATCACGAGGTCAAGAGTTCAAGACCAGCCTGGCCAACAGGGTGAAACCCTGTCTCTACTAACAATACAAAAATTATCTGGGCGTGGTGGCACGTGCCTGTAATCCCAGTTACTCGGGAGGCTGGGGCAGGAGAATTGCTTCAACCTGGGAAGCAGAGATTGCAGTGACTCGAGATTGCACCACTGCACTCCAGCCTGGGTGACAGAGCAAGACTCCGTCTCAGGGAGGAGAAAAAGAATAAAAGCCTCAGCACTTTGGGAGGTGGAGGTGGGCAGATCACTTGAGGCCAGGAGTTTGAGACCAGTCTGGCCAACATGGTGAAATCTCATCTCTACTAAAAATACAAAAAAAAATTAGCTGGGCGTGGTGGTACACACTCCTGATCTCAGGTGATCCACGCACCTTAGCCTCCCAAAGTGCTGGGGTTACAGGTGTGAGCCACCGTGCCCAGTCATACTCCCAGTTACTTGGGAAGCTGAGGCAAGAGAATCGCTTGAACCTAGCAGAGGTTGCTGTGAGCCAAGATCGTGCCACTGCACTCCAGCCTGGACGACACAGTAAGATTCTGTCTCAAAAAAGAAAAAGAAGAAGAAGAAGAAATGCTGTACACCCATGTTCATAAGATCATTATTCACAATAGGCAAAAATTGGAGGCAGCCCAAATGTCCACGTACAGATAAATGGGTAAACAAAATGTAGTCCATTCTTTTTTTTTTCCTCTGGAGACAGAGTCTGGCTCAGTTGCCCAGGCTGGATGGAGTGCAGTGGTGCAATCTTGGCTCACTGCAAGCTCCACCTCCCGGGTTCACGCCATTCTTCTGTCCCAGCCTCCCGAGTAGCTGGAACTACAGGCTCCCGCCACCACGCCCGGCTAATTTTGTGTATTTTTAGTAGAGACAGGGTTTCGCCGTGTTAGCCAGGATGATCTCGATCTCCTGACCTCGTGATCTGCCTGTCTCAGCCTCCCAAAGTGCTGGGATTACAGGCATGAGCCATCGTGCCCAGCCTAAAATGTGGTCCATTCTTTCAGCCTGACATCTGCAATTGGAAAAAAAAAAATATGGTCCATCCATATAATGGAATAGCATTCAGCCTTAAAAAGGAAAAAAAAAATTTTTTTTTGAGACAGTCTTGCTCTGTCACCCAGGCTGGAGTGCAGTGACATACTCACAGCTCACTGCAGCCTTTACCGCCCAGGCTTAATTGATCCTCCCACCTCAGCCTCCCAAGTAGGAGGGACTACAGGGATGCACCACCACAGCCAGCTAATTTTTGTATTTTTTGGAGAGACAGGGTTTCACAATGTTGCCCAGGCTAGGAAAGAAATACTGACACATTGGCCGGGCGCGGTGGCTGAAGCCTGTAATCCCAGCACTTTGGGAGGCCGAGGCGGGCGGATCACGAGGTCAGGAGATTGAGACCATCCTGGCTAATGTGGTGAAACCCTGTCTCTACTAAAAATACAAAAAAAAAAAAAAAAGACCGGGTGCAGTACAACATGGACGAAACTTTAGGATATGCCAAGCATGGTGGCTCACACCTGTAATCCCACCACTTTGGGAGGCTGATGCGGGCAGATCACTTGAGGTCAGGAGTTTGAGACCAGACTGGCCAACATGGTGAAACCTCATCTCTACTAAAAATACAAAAATGAGCCAGGTGTGGTGGTGGGCACCTGTAATCCCATCTACTCGGGAGGCTGAGGCACAAGAATTGCTTGAACCGGGGAGGTGGGGGTTGCAGTGAGCCAAGATAGTGGCACTGCACTCCAGCCTGGACGATAGAGAGAGACTGTCGAAAGAAAGAGAAAGGAAAGAAAGAAAGAGAGAGAGAGAGAGAGAGAAAGAAAAGAAAGAAAGAGAAAGAAAGAAAGAAAAGAAAGAAAGGAAGGAAGGAAGGAAGGAAGGAAGGAAGGAAGGAAGGAAGGGAGGGAAGGAAGGAAGGGAAGGAAGGAAAAGAGAGAAAAAAAGAAAGGAAGGAAGGAAGGAAAGAAAGAAAGAAAGAAAGAAAGAAAGAAAGAAAGAAAGAAAGAAATTAATTTTAGGATATTACACTAACTAAAATAAGCCAGCCCCAGGTGCAGTGGCTTACACCTGTAGTCCCAGCTACTCAGGCGGCTGAGGCATGAGAATTGCTTGAGCCTGGGAGGCGGAGGTTGCAGTGAGCCGAGATCACGCCACTGCACTCCAGCCTGGGCAACAGAGCAAGTACTCTGTCTCAAAAAAAAAAAAAAAAAAAAGACCGGGTGCAGTGGCTCACACCTTTAATCCCAGCACTTTGGGAGGCTGAGGCAGGAAGATCACAGGTCAGGAGATCGAGACCATCCTGGCTAACATGGTGAAACCCCGTCTTTACTAAAAATACAAAAAACTAGCCGGGCGCGGTGGCAGGTGCCTGTAGTCCCAGCTACTCGGGAGGCTGAGGCAGAAGAACAGTGTGAACCCAGGAGGCAGAGCTTGTAGTGAGCCGAGATGGCGCCACTGCACACTAGCTTGGGCGACAGAGCGAAACCGTCTCAAAAAAAAAAAAAAAAAAAAATTAGCCAGGTGAGCACCTGTAGTTTCAGCTACTTGAAAGGCTGAGGTGGGAGTATCACTTGAGTCCATGAGGTCGATGCTGCAGCCAGTTATAATAATCGTGCCACTGCACTTCAGCCTGGGCAACAGAGCAAGACTCTGTGTCAAAATAAAAAATAAGCCAGTTACAAAAGGACAAGTACCATATGATTCCACTTATATGAGGTACCTAGAGTAGTCAAATTCATAGAAACAAGGTAGAATAGTGACTGCCAGGCTGGGCACGGTGGCTGACGCCTGTAATCCCAGCACTTTGGGAGGCCGAGACGGGCGGATCACGAGGTCAGGAGATCAAGAACATCCTGACTAACACAGTGAAACCCTGTCTCTACCAAAAATACAAAAAAATTAGCCGGGCGTGGTGGCGGGTGCCTGTAGTCCCAGCTACTCGGGAGGCTGAGGCAGGAGAATGGCGTCAACCCAGGAGGCGGAGCTTGCAGTGAGCCGAGATCATGCCACTGCACTCCAGCCTGGGCAACAGAGTGAGACTCCGTCTCAAAAAAAAAAAAAAAAAGTGACTGCCAGGGACTGGGCAAAAGGGAAACTGGGGAGTGAGTGTACAGAGTTACAGGTTTGCAAGATGAAAAAATTCTGAGGTCAGGCATGGTGGCTCATACCTGTAATCCCAACACTTTGAGAGGCCAAGGTGGGAGGATAACTTGGGTCCCAGAATTCAGGACCACCCTGGGCAACATATTGAGACTCTATCTCTACAAATAATACAAAAATTAGCCAGACTTGATGTTGAGTGCCTGCAGTTCCAGCTATTTAGGAGCCTGAGGTGAGAGGACCACTTGAGACCAGGAGATTGAGGCTGCAGTGATACGCCAGTGTACTCCAGCCCGGACAACAGTGAGACCCTGTCAAGAAAGGAGGGGAGGAGAGGGGAGGTGAGCCCAGGAGTTCAAGACCAACCGGGGTAACACAGAGAAACCCCGTCTCTACAAAAAAATTTAAAATGTAGGTGGGAGTAGCGAGCGGTTCATGCCTATGGTCTTGCTACTCAAGAGACTGAGGCGGGAGGATTGCTTGAGCCCAGGAATTCAAGGCTGCAGTGAGCTATGACCCAGCCTGGGCACTCTAGCCTGGGCAACAGAGCAATACCCTGTCTCAAAAAAATAAAATAAAATTTAAAAAGCAATCATATAGGTCCTCTTCCTTTGTTGCACATTGTGCTTATAAGCATCATCCATCTTGCTGTGAGAAGATGTAATATCTGCTCTTTCATTCCTGTGTAGTATTCCATTGGCTGAAACAGCATAATTTAGGTGTCCATTCTATTTCAGATGGACATTGGGTGTGAGCTATTTCCAGCTTGGTAATGACATATATACGTGGTGTTGCTATGAACATTCATGTCTTGAGAAAATTGCAGTTATTTTTTGCGGGGGTAGAGAAGGTGTGCATGTGTGGGATTAAAAACAAAAACAACAGGCCGGGCATGGTGGCTCATGCCTGTAATCCCAGCACTTTGGGAGGCCGAGGCGCGTGGATCACGAGGTCAGGAGATCGAGACCATCCTGGCTAACACAGTGAAACCCCGTCTCTACTAAAAATGCAAAAAAATTAGCCAGGCATGGTGGCGGGCGCCTGTAGTCCCAGCTACTCGGGAGGCTGAGGCAGGAGAATGGCGTGAACCCGGGAGGCAGAGCTTGCAGTGAGCAGAGATTGCACCACTGCACTCCAGCCTGGGCAACAGAGCTAAACTCCGTCTCAAAAAAAAAAAAAAAAAAAAAAATTGGCCAGTCATAGTAATCCTAGCACTTTGGGAGACTGAAGTGCGCAGATCACTTAAGGTCAGGAGTTTGAGACCAGCTTGACCAACGTGATGAAACCCCATCTCTAGTAAAATATGAAAATCAGCCAGGCTTGGTGGCTCCAGCTACTTAGGAGGCAGAGGCTCGAAAATCCCTTGAATCTGGGAGGCAGAGGTTGCAGTGAGCCAAGATTGCGTCACTGTACTCTCACCTGGGAGACAGAGCGAGACTCTGACTCAAAACAAAACAAAACACAAATTCTCTCTATTTTGTATATTTTACAATATAAAATATATTATACATTTTTTTTTTTTTTTTTTTTTTTTTTTTTTTTTTTTTTTTTGAGACGGAGTCTCGCTCTTTCACCCAGGCTGGAGTGCAGTGGCACGATCTCGGCTCACTGCAGGCTCCGCCCCCCGGGGTTCCGCCATTCTCCTGCCTCAGCCTCCCGCGTAGCTGGGACTACAGGCGCCTGCCACCTCACCCGGCTAATTTTTTGTATTTTTAGTAGAGACGGGGTTTCACCATGTTAGCCAGGATGGTCTCGATCTCCTGACCTCGTGATCCACCCGCCTCGGCCTCCCAAAGTGCTGGGATTACAGGCGTGAGCCACCGCGCCCGGCCTGTATTATACATTATAAGCAATAACTCCCACTCCTCCACCCCCAACCCCTGGAACTCCTAATCTACTTTCTGTCTCTATGAATTTGACTACTCTAGTTACCTCATATAAGTGGAATCATACAATATTTATCCTTTTGTGACTGGCTTCTTTCACTTAGCCTAATGTCCTTAAGGTTCATCCATGTCACAGCACGTGACAGAATTATTTATTTATTTTGAGACAGAGTCTCGAACTGTTGCCCAGGCTGGAGAGCAGTGGTATAATCTCAGCTCACTGCAACCTCCACCTCCCGGGTTCATGCGATTCTCCTGCCTCAGCCTCTCGAGTAGCTGGGATTACAGGTGTGCGCCACCACGCCCAGCTAATTTTTGTGTTTTTAGTAGAGATGGGGTTTCACCATGTTGGCCAGGCTGGTCTCAAACTCCTGACCTCAGTGATGCCTGCCTCAGCCTCCCAAAGTGCTGGGATTACAGGTGTGAACCACCGCGTCCAGCCACATTTACATTAAAAAAATAATAAATGCTAGTGGGTTGTTTGTTTGTTTAGACAGAGTCTCGCTCTGTCACCCTGGGTAGAGTGCAATGGCACGATCTCAGCTCATTGCAACCTCCACCTCCCAGGTTCAAGCGATCCTCCTGCCTCAGCCTCCTGAGTAGTTGGGATTACAGGCGCCCACCACCACGCCCAGCTAATTTTTGTATTTTTAGTAGAGACGAGGTTTTGCCATGTTGGTCAGGCTGGTCTCCAACTCCTGACCTCAAGCGATCCGCCCGCCTCAGCCTCCCAAAGTGCTGGGATTACAGGCGTGAGCCACCAAGCCCAGCCTAATAAATGCTAGTTTAAATGTATAAAAGTAAAGTTAAAATATAATTTTTACCCAAAGAACACTTAACACTTAAAAAAGAAAAAAATATACACACATATATATTCGTAGCCAGGTTAGCATATACATATATATATGTATGTATGTATGTATTTTTATTTATTAATTTTTTTTAGACGGAGTTTCGCTCTTGTTACCCAGGCTGGAATGCAATGGCACGATCTCGGCCCACCCCAACCTCCGCCTCCCGGGTTCAAGCGATTCTCCTGCCTCAGCCTCCCGAGGAGCTGGGACTACAGGCATGTGCCACCATGCCCGGCTAATTTTGTATTTTTAGTAGAGACGGGGTTTCTCCTCTCCTCCCGGAAGGCGGAGGTTACAGTGACCCGAGATCACGCCATTGCACTCCAGCTTGGGCGACAGAGCGAGACTCTGTCTCAGGAAAAAAAAAAAAAAAGTCAGACTGGTCTCGAATTCGCGACCTCAGGTGATCCGCCCGCCTCGGCCTCCCAAAGACTGGGATTACAGGCATGAGCCACCGAGCCCGACTAAAAATATATATTTTTCAGTGTCAGTGTGCAGAAAGGAGAAGAAAAAAAGTGAAAATTGAAAATGACTTTAATCAGTAACTGCTTAACTAAAATTTAAAGCTATACTTGGAAACCTATAAAATCCATCCTATCCCCTACACCGCCCTCGCCCGAATTGAGGCAGCAGGGACACCCCGCGCCCTGCCCTGGCCCACACCTGGCCTCGCGCTCAGGCACCGGGCGTGGACAGCCCGCCGGGCCTGTGAGGACCCCGCACAGCCAAGATGGCGGCTTCCGTGCGACAGGCTCGCGGCATACTAGGAGTGGCGGGGACCCTGGCCCCGGGGTCCCGTGGCTACCGGGCGCGACCGCCCCCGCGCCGCAGGCCGGGACCCCGGTGGCCAGACCCCGAGGACCTCCTGACCCCGCGGTGGCAGCTGGGACCGCGCTACGCGGCTAAGCAGTTCGCGCGTTACGGCGCCGCCTCCGGGGTGGTCCCCGGTTCGTTATGGCCGTCGCCGGAGCAGCTGCGGGAGCTGGAGGCCGAAGAACGCGAATGGTACCCGAGCCTGGCGACCATGCAGGAGTCGCTGCGGGTGAAGCAGCTGGCCGAAGAGCAGAAGCGTCGGGAGAGGTGCGTGCGTGCAGGCAGACGCGGGACTGCCCTCTGGGCCCCAAACCGTGCTTAGCCCTTCGTGGTCACGTCGCAGCATCTGCATGTTGTAGATTTATGTATACGCTCACCTGGCCGCAAAACAAACTCAGAATAACAGTCCATTTAGTCATTCATCAGCAAGTTTTTTTTTTTTTGGAGACAAGAGTCTCGCTCGGTTGCCCAGGCTGGAGTGCAGTGCAAGATCTTGGCCCACTGCAACCTCCGCCTCCCGGGTTCAAGCGATTCTCCCGCCTTAGCCTCCCGTGTAGCTGGGATTACAGGCGTGCACCACTACACCCGGCTAACTTTTGTAATTTTAGTAGAGACGGGGTTCCACCATGTTGGCCAGGCTGGTCTCAAACTCCTTACTTCAAGTGATCCACCCGCCTCAGCCTCCCAAAGTGCTGGGATTACAGGCGTCAGCCATCACGTCCGGCTATTATCACCAAGTCTTTACTGAGCGCATACCGTGTGCAAGACCCTGTCCCAGGCCGGGGGCGGTGGCTCGTGCCTGTAATCTCAGCTATTTGGGAGGCCGACGCAGGCCCCAAAAGGGCCCTTAATATCAGATGGCGACAGCCGACAGGCAAGATAATACCAATGGTGACAGTCGACTATTAGGAAGGTAAAAGAGTGAAGAGTGTGTGCCCGAGGGCAGCTTTGGTTTGCGAAGCCTCAGGCCTGAGGAGGTGATGTTTAAGCAAAGACCCGAATAACCAGACTTAGCTATGGGGCGATCTCTTGGGTAAAGAGTTCCTGGTAAAGGGAACAGCTGGGGCAAATGCCCTGAGATAGGATATGCCTTAAAGAACAGCCAGGAAGCCAGTGTGGCTGGGGAAGAGTTGAGGGCAGGAAAGTGATGGGTCCTGGAACCAAGAGGGCAGAGGTCAGATACAAGGGCAGGTCTGAAGGACCACGGGCATCTTTTTTTGGTTGTTTTTTTGAGGCAGAGTTTTGTTCTTGTTGCCCAGGCTGGAGTGTGATCTCAGCTCACTGAAACCTCGGTCTCCCGGGTTCAAGAGATTCTCCTGCTTCAGCCTCCCGAGTAGCTGGGATTACAAGCGCCTGCCACCACGCCCAGCTCATTTTTTTGTATTTTTAGTAGAGATGGGGTTTCGCCATATTGGCCAGGCTGGTCTCAAACTCCTGACCTCAGGTGATCCGCCCGCCTCAGCCTCCCAAAGTGCTGGGATTACAGGCGTAAGCCACCGCGTCCGGCCAGACCAGGGGCATCTCTTATAGATAATGCCACATCCTGGAGGGTGATGGGGGTAGGTCAAGTGTGTTCTTGGTGTTTAACCTTCTTGTTTCCCCAATAGCCTTAAGAGGAAGAAGCGATTGCCCTAATTTTAGAGATGAGGAAACTGAGGCTTGGTAAAGTGAAGTCATGCGTCTGATCACCCAGGCAGGGAATCATGGAGCAGGGACTCCTGTTTCTGCCCCTCCTCAGCCAGATGACTATTATAGGGCTTAATTCTTTTACTTTTCTAATCCTTAAATGAGGCTGTCATAAAAAAGAATGAGATCATGTCCTTAGCAGGGACATGACAGGAGCTGGAGGCTATCATCCCTAGCAAACTAACACAGGAACAGAAAACCAAATACAACGTGTTCTCACTTGTAAGTGGGAGCTAAATGATGAGAACACATGGACACACAGAGGGGAGCAACACACACTAGGGCTTTTTGGAGGGTGGAGGGAGAGGATCAGGAAAAATGACCTCTGGGTACTAGGTTTAATACCTGAGTGATGAAATAAATCTGTACAAAAAACCCCCATGACACAAATTTACCTATGTAACAAACCTGCACTTGTACCCCTGAACTTAAAGAAAAAAATGGGGCTGTGACTGGTAGCTACAAACTCAAGGATTGGTGGGAAATGTCTTTCTTGCTTTCACTCCTGTGCCTAGAATTGGGCCTGGCCTCTGTACAGGAAGTGCTCAGCAATGTCTATGGAAATTATCCACGGGAGTGGCACTTGGCTTGCTCAGTAGGCAGCTCAGTGAAATGTTGACTTGGCTTTGGCACCTGGGGTTTACTGCGGCTTGACATGCCCTTGTGATCAAATTCATACACAGGTAACCTTCTTATCATCTATTCCTGTTTCTTCACTTGTCAAGGGCTTTTCCTGACAGTTAATCTACTGGGGGAGTTGAGGCAGGCTTGTGGGCAAAGGCCTATGGGTGAGATATGGGTGGGTGGGCTCTGCCCTGGCTGAGTGCCAGTGTCACAGCCCACTCTCCCTCCCCTGCAGGGAGCAGCACATCGCAGAGTGCATGGCCAAGATGCCACAGATGATTGTGAACTGGCGGCAGCAGCAGCAGGAGCGCTGGGAGAAGGCCCAGGCTGACAAGGAGAGGAGGGCCCGACTACAGGCTGAGGCCCAGGAGCTCCTAGGCTACCAGGTGGACCCAAGGAGTGCCCGCTTCCAGGAGCTGCTCCAGGACCTAGAGAAGAAGGAGCGCAAGCGCCTCAAGGAGGAAAAAAAAAAACAGAAGAAGGAGGCGCGAGCTGCTGCATTGGCTGCAGCTGCGGCTCAGGACCCAGCAGCCTCTGGGGCACCCAGCTCCTGAGGCTTTGTCCCTTCCCAATAAAGCCTGCTACCCGGCGGTACCCCTGAAGAGATCTACGTCCTCTCAAGGTGTGCCTCTCTGGGTCCCCTGGTTCCTTCCCCAATACTTAAGGGCTGGGGAATCCCCCACTTGGCTGTACTCAAAAGGGGACAGGGACTCTAGGCCCTGCTGACTAACTGGGGCTTCAGGGGGAGGAAAAGGGGGGGTGCAATGGGCAAATAATGGAGAAGCAGATGGCAGAAGAAGGCTTCTGTTTACCAACATTCATCTCCAGTAATTAACCAATTACAAGGCTGGTGGGGGGGGAGTATAGCCAAAACAGACTGTGGTGATGATGGTGGGGGCTGAGGAGAAACAGTCCTTGCAACGTTGGGCTGGGGTCCACTGCCTGGAAATGACACACTGGGGGAGGAGACACTGGAAGCCTCAATCTGCAGGGACTCACAGACTCCTGTCCCCCTTCCAGGCACCCATCACCATGCCTGCCTGTGCCCAGCCAGCCCCCAGACCCAGACAGGCGGGCACGGGGAGCCCCAGCAGGCACAGACCATAGGGCTGGTTTTTAAAACTTTATTCACTTCAAAACCTTTATCAGAGACACGGTTCTGTTCTGGGGTGGGGGTGGCCTTGACAATGAGCTGATGTTAACCCTTCTCCAGGCTGGAGGCCAAGGCCAGACTGGGGAGGGGGCCTTGGGCCTTTCAGGACTTGCCCTAGATGGAAAGATTTGGGCCACTCCAATGGAGGATCAAAGTTTGGGGCTCCAGCTTCCCCTCATCCTAGAAGAGGAAGGGGTTGTGGGGGTCCTCAGGGGTTCTTCGGAGGATGGAGAGGCAAGCAGCCGCCTTTCCATCTGGCTGCAGAGCTGGGACAGAGGCCAAAAGGGGTCCATCTGTTGCCTCCCAGTCCTGCCAGCTTCTCTGAGCAGGCTGGGCTGGGGAGGAGGACGGGGAGGACAGCTGTCTGGCCTGGGTCTTCTCAGACTGAGATGGGAACAGGGTCCACTTTAGGAGGACAGGAAGCTGGACTGTTTGCTTGGTTTTTTTTTTAAGGTTTTTGATTTTTTTTTTCCATTTCTTAAATAAACATGAATATATATATATTTTTTCTTTTATAAAACTTTCATGGAATAAGGGTAGGGTGGGGGCTTAGGTGGCCTGGCCTCCTGGCATCACTCGTCATCAAAGTTCTGACTCAGGAGGAAGTTGGCAGCCAAGTTCTCATTTTTTTCACACGCGAAATAGGCCTGGATGACCAGGCTCTCTGGGAAGCCCAGGGCCTTCAACTGTGGGAAGATGGGTTAAGTGTGAGCAGGAGAGGGTAGGGGTCCTACCCACCTGCAGTCACCCCTCAGCCAGGCCTCTTACCCTCTCTATAGCTTCTTTCTCCTGCGGCGTCACCTGGATGTAGTTCATCTGCGGGGCCTCCTCTCCTATGGCGCCCACCTCCCCCTCCACATCTGAGATGTCCGCCAGCTCCCCAGGGGGCTCGTTCAGCATCTGGATGAACTGCTCCTGGTGCCTGCTGATTTGCTGCAGGAGAGGGTGGGGAAGGGAAGGTAATTCACAGCCCTGGTCCCCTCCTCTCCCCAGGTCATCACAGCCCTTGCTTTTTTCATTCAGTCAGGCAAATATCCAGAGGAGCCTATTGTGGCCAAATACAACATAGCAGTCGACACAAGCCCCACCCTGGAGGAGCTGATGATGTGCTTTTAAGTGAGCCAAGAAATAAGCCAGGCATGGTGGCTCACGCCTGTAATCCTAGCACTTTGGGGGGCAGAGGCAGGTGGATCACTTGAGGTCAGGAGGTTGAGTCCAGCCTGGCTAACATGGTGAACCCCCATCTCTACTAAAAATACAAAAAGTAGCCAGGTGTGGTGGCAGACGCCTGTAATCCCAGCTACTTGGCAGGCTGAGGCATAAGACTGAACCCAGGAGGCGGAGGCTGCAGTAAGCCACTGAACTCCAGCCTGGGCAACAGAGCAAGACCCTGTCTTGAATAAATAAATAGATAAATAGGCTGGGTGCAGTGGTTCACACCTGTAATCACTTGAGGTGATTCGCGACCAGCCTGGAGTTCGAGGCCAGCCTGGCCAATATGGTGAAACCCTGTCTCTACTAAAAATACAAAAATTAGCTGGGTGTGATGGCACGTGCCTGTAATCCCAGCTACTCAAGAAGGCTAAGGTAGGAGAATCACTTGAACACGGGAGGCGGAGGTTGCAGGGAGCCGAGATTGTGCCACTGCACTCCAGCCTGGGCAACAGACTCTCAAAAATAAGTGAGCCATGAAATGAACCAGACAACTGCGAGTGTCTGGCTAGGAAGGAACTGCAGACGAGGGCTGGAGGAGAGGCCTGCAGTATGGGGGATGCAGAGGGTTTCCTCCAGGTAAAGCAAACAGCAAGTGCAAAGGCACAGGGTGAATGCATCTGGGAAGTCTCAGAAACAAGCAGGAACAGAGTGAATAGGGCTGGGCACGGTGCCTCACGCCTGCAATCCCAGTACTTTGGGAGGCCGAAGCAGGTAGATCACCTGAGGTCAGGAGTTTGAGAGCAGCCTGACCAACATGGAGAAATCCCATCTCTACTAAAAATATAAAATTAGCAGGGCATGGTGGCACATGCCTGTAATCCCAGCTACTCTGGGGGCTGAGGCAGGAGAATCTCTTAAACCCAAGAGGCAGAGGCTACAGTGAGCCGAGGTCGTGCCACTGCACTCCAGCCTGGGCAACAAGAGCGAAACTCCATCTCAAAAAAAAACCCAAAAACACAGAGCGAACGAGGGAAGGGGGAGGAGGCAGACAATGACACCAGAGAGGAAGGCCCAAGTCAGACCCATTTTCTAGAGCAGGGGGAAGCCATGGTGGCGAGTTAAACTGGAAAAGACGTGGTCTGTGGATCTTTTAGAAAGGTGGACTTGGCCAGGTATGGTGGCTCACGCCTGTAATCTCAACAATTTGGGAGGCAAGGCAGGAGGGACTGCTTGGGCCCAAGAGTTCAAAACCAGCCTGGGCAACATAGACCCTGTCTCTATTCCCACCTCCCAGCCCCCAAACCGAAAAAAGTGAACTCATCTGGTGTTGGGTTTAGGTATCTGGAAGTTCATTTGTTCATTTTTGTTTCTGTTCTGTTTGAGACAGTCTCACTCTGTCACCCAGGCTGGAGTGCAGTGGGGCAATCTCGGTTCACTGTAATTTCTGCCTCCTGAGTTCAAGTGATTCTCGTGCCTCCGCCTCCTGAGTAGCTGGGACTACAGTGGCCTACCACCATGCTCAGCTACTTTTTGTATTTATAGTAGAGACGGGGTTTTTGCCATGTTGGCCAGGGTGGTCTAAAACTCCTGACCAAGTGGTCTGCGTGCCTTAGCCTCCCAAAGTGCTGGGATTACAGGCATGAGCCATTGTGCCCTACCTGGGTATCTGGAAGCTCTGATATAACTCTACTATTGTCTACATCTGATCATTTTCACATTAAAGAAGAAAGTGCTTTTCAGTCAGCCGGGCGCGGTGGCTCACGCCTGTAATCCCAGCACTTTGGGAGGCCAAGGCGGGCAGATCACAAGGTCAGGAGATCGAGACCATCCTGGCTAACAGGGTGAAACCCCATTCTCTACTAAAAATACAAAAAATTAGTCAAGCGTGGTGGCGGGCGCCTGTAGTCCCAGCTACTCGGAAGGGGGCAAGAGAATCACTTGAACCCGGGAGGCGGAGGTTGCAGTGAGCTGCGATTGCGCCATAGAACTCCAGCCTGGGGGACGGAGCGAGATTTCATCTCGAAAAGAAAGTGCTTTTTAGTCATCTGCCTCATGGTTGAAAGTGGACTGTGGGACTGTGCAGTGGCAGAGGCCCAGGAAGAGGCTGTCAGGGAGCTGGAGTGCAGCGAGGGGCTGAGTGGGAAGAGCAGACAGGACAATGGGTGGACCCCAGCAGGTCCCCAGGGCCTGGGGCTGAAGCAACCCCAAGCTAATCCTTGCAGAGATCAGGGAGGACTGGGGAGGTCTGTTCTAAGTCTTAGAAGTCTAGTCTAGGGAGCACTTTGATGGAGAGATTAAGCCAGCCATGGAGTGTGGCATTCAGAGAGGCCTGGGCTGGCTACATAGATTTGGGGGTTCCCATACAGATTAAAGGCCCCAGGACGCTATGAAGAAGGACTGAGTGCAGATGAAGAACACGACCAACCAGGAGGAGCTGGCAAGGGACTGAGAAGTGAGAGGAGAAGGGGAAGACAGCAAGGTCCTGAGCCAAAACCAGTAGGCACTTCACCGAGAACCCGGAGGAACCTACTTGCACCCAGGGGGCCATTCCCCCACTCTTCCTGTGAACCTTCAAGGGCAAGGTGGAGCCTCACTGAGCAGAGTCATCCCAGAGCCAACTGGGGCACAGCTGTCCTGGGTGATGTCATGCCACCTTACAGACATTTACGCAGCACCATCTGTATGTGAAGCCAGAGCCCCAGCCCAGGACCCCGAGGCAGCAGGCAGACACACACACTACCAGCTGCGTGACCCTGGGAATGACAGGCTGCTCTAAGTTTCTGGTGTCCTCTTCTGTGGGAGGTGATGTTGACAGCACCCACACCTTAGAAGGTGGTTGGGAAGACTGATAAACCGTGGGGGTCAACAGGTCACAGGAAGCACAAGGGCGTGGGGGAAGCACGTGCTTAGTCCTGCTTTCCAGGCCTAGAATGATTCCTACGTGTTATGAACTCTGGTGCCTGCAGGGAAGGGTAATGGTGGCTGCCCTGGCTCCCTCTGCCCTTGGGACCACACCTGTAAAAGCTGAGGGTTCTCCTGGCCCAGCTGCTGGAGCAGGGCGGGCAGCAGCGCAGGGTTCTGCTGAATCACCTGCCGCATGTTCTGGAACTGGGGCTGGTCCCGCAGGAACTCCAGGGGGTTCTCTCCTGCTGGTAGTAGGAAGGGGTGCAGTCAGATACAACGCTGGGCTCCTAGGAGCACTGCGGGGTGGAGTGTGATGTGAGTCAGGTACCTGGAGGGCACATGCGGCACGTGCACACCCACCTGCTTCCGTGGCCGGCTGCTCGGATACCTGGCTCTCCTGGACAGAACCGTGTTCCAGCTCGGGGCTCGCAGGAATTCCCTGTCAGGGGTCCTGTTTAGTTCTAATGCACAGACCTCCTGCTGCCACCCTCCTCCATGCCCTGGCAGGACACAGATGAGGCCTCGGCCCTGCCCTCCAGAGGCCCACCCACCACTCACATACAGCCTCCTGTGGGAAGCCTTTAGTGGCTAGAATCACTACCCAAAGGCTTTTCAGGGCAGGTTTTGCCTTCCCAACCGCCCATCAGGGCAGTGACGCCCAGGTACTCCCTCAAGGCCTCCCCGGGAGGCGGAAGCCCCACCTCACCGTGAGCAGATACTCCACGGCTCGGTGGGGGTTGTTGTAGCTGGCTCTCAGGGCGGCCACGACCCGCTCCCGCTCATAGCCCATGGACATGATCTCCGTCAGCATCGTCTCATACTCAGAACCCGTCACTGTGAAGGGAGCAGCAAAGCCTAGGTTACCAGGAAGAGGAAAGGGCAGCTCCCAGGCCCTCCCGCACCCAGATGAGGCCCAGCTGATGGCTGGGGCACCCAGTCGCCTCTGCCCTGGGGACCACCCACCCACCTAGCGTGGAGGCCGCGTCTTCCTCTCGCCCGCTGCTACCTGAAGAGGGAACAGAGCTGCAAATTCAAGAGAGAGAAATCGGACCCTGGCTTCTGGCGGCTTACCCTCCCTCCAGGTGTGTGGGACCACTTATGTGGACGCTGGAATGTGCTAGGAGGACAGGGCCCAAGCTGGGACTGCTGCCCCCGCCTTACCCTGACACAGACTCTGGGGACGTCGTGGGGGCAGATTCCTCCGATGGGCTCTTGTCCTCTCTGGCGGCAGGTGGGGGATGGGACATGCCTGAGGTGGGGGCAGGCGGGAAGGATGTAGAGGACTCTGGGGCAGCTGTGGGTGAGGCCTCTGGGGGTGCTGAGGTACCCTGGCCGGCTTTGGTCTGTGACAGCAAGAAAAAGGGAGCTGGCATCAGCAACCCTATCAGACCCAACAACCCGCTCCGCTGTGGCCCTGCCCTGTTCATGGCTAATCTCTTCTGGGCACACAGGCTCTTTAACAGCTCCCCAGCTCGTCCACCCACCCTCCCAGCCAGCACACGTCACCCACCTTAGTCACCATGACGACCACAAAGTTCTTCTCATCGATGCGATAGTCCCTGATAGGGACATCATCACTCAAGATCTTGCCAGCATAGATGAGTTTCTGTCCAGCCACGGGGAAGGCATCACGACCCTTCTCAGCTTCTATCTTCTCTTTTAGCACCTTCACCTAGAGGGAGTGGTACAGGCAGTCACTGGAGACCCCAAGATTCTCTCTTCCCTTCTAGTTTAGGACGGAGAAACTGCAAGCCCTGATGGCAGAAAGGCAAGCATGCTGGGTTTTTTAAGCTTTCTCAGCATCTAAAGTATGCTAGATTTGAATTCATTCAATCATCATGCCATTCAACACAGTATTTATTTATACTAAACACCTATTATGTGCCAGGTGCTGTTTTAGACACAGAGGCCACAGCACAGAACAAACTCAACACAAGTCCCTGCTCTCAATGAGAGAACACTAATGTGAAGAAAATGTAATTTCGGGTGATATAAAGTATAATTAACAGAATAAAGGGGACAGTCCCCCACTCTACAATCTACCTTGGACAGTAACAGTGACTAATAGTTGATAGTGATATTTCTTTTTTAATTTTAAGGGGCAGGATCTCGCTGTCGCCCATGCTGGATTGATGTGGCACGATCATAGCTCACTGCAGCCTCAAACTCCTGGGCTCAACCGGTACTCTCGCCCAGCCTCGGGAGTAGCTAGGACTAAAGGTGCACACCACCACTCCAGGCTAATTAAAAATATTTTTTTTTTTTTTGTAGATAAGTGTCTCCCTATGTTAGGCTGGCTGGTCTCAAACTCCTGGCCTCAAGCAATCCTCCTGCCTCCCCCTCCCAAATCATCAGGATTACAGAGGCACGAGCCACCGTGCCTGGCCAATAGTGCTACTGTAAATGTGTATGTGTCATACCTTTTAAGCTTCCTATGAAATACATTTAATTGGCCTCATTTTATTTATTGATTTTTGTTTCTTCTTTTTGTAGAGAACGGGGTCTCACTGTGTTGCCAGGATGATCTCGAATTCCTAGGCTCAAGCGCTCCTCTTGCCTCTGCCTCCCTAAGTGCTGGGATTACAGGCGGAAGCCAGCAGGCGACCAGTTCATTTGATATTTGAGAAAACGGAGGCACAGATAGGTAGACAGGTTAACCTGCCCAAAGCGAAACACTTGAGCTGATCAAAAAATGTGTTTCCTTTTCTACAAAAAGTGGACTTCAATGTCTCCCTCACTGTGCAAAAAGTGCCAGGTACCCAACAGACATTCAGTATGTTTGAATTATGTCCTAATTCTACTTTTGACTAAAAAGGCAGCATAATATTTATATCGTGGACGCTCACATGAGGCAGAACCGAATTTGAATCCCAGCTCTGCCATTACTTGTGTGTGACTGTGGCAAAGTTCCTCAACACCTAGGTTTCCACATCTGTAAAATGGTCAGAGGTCCCCAATGACAAGCCCGTTTTGCAGAGCGGTAAAACAACACTAAAACACTCGGTGACTGATAAAAAATAAACGGCCAACAAACACGGACCACCAAAATTATAAAGACTGAGACCCGTTTATTATCATTAACATCGTTGTTCTCGTCACTACTCAGTATCTCCTGGTGATTACTCCTAGATTCGACCACCAGTGTCCCAAGGAGACGCCTGCAAAGCTGGGAACGTGGAGCCCCGTCCTGGAGAGCTTGGCCTGCCCAGGAATCCGAGCCTGTGACTCCCGCGCCCCGCGAGAGCGCTGAAATTGGAGCTGGGGCCTGGCCAGCGCCCCAGGGGTGGGGCCTCGCCCGGAGACCGGCGCAGGAGCGCCGCCCGATCGGCTGGGGGCTGGGCCAAAGGCCATCGGGGGGTCCAGGGAAGTCGGGCAGGTCTGGGGTCTGGGCAGGGCCGACCCGCGCCGTCCTCCCTGCCCCTCCCGTTGGGATCCTAGCCTCCCCGCCCCCACCCCATCCCCGAAACCCGTCGCTCCCGCCCCCGGGCTCCGGCCCGGCCCGCACCGTCTCGTCAGGCTCCATGCGGATCTTGAAGGTCTGCTGCTGCAGCGTTTTGAGCGTGATGGTGACGGCCATGGCGGGGCCCGAGCGACGCGGCGGCCCCAGGATCCTCACACAACATGCAACTCACGCCGCCGCCATCTTAGCGCCCAGGCACCCCGCGCCGCGCGCCGACCACTTCCGGGGCAGGCAATGCGCGCGCTGACCACCGGCGCACGTGACCTGCGCGCACTCTCCTTGGCCTTTGTGGACATGCGCACGAGCGCGTTCTCGAGCAAGGCATGCGCAGACTAAACTCCGCGTTGCGGGCGGGGCTCTTTGCTCGGCCTGCACACGTGGTCTCCTGAGTGGCGCCATGCTCGTTAGCGGTGACGTCACAGGGCTGCGAAGTGACTCTGGTGTCCTCACTCTCACGCTCAAATGAATTTTCGTTGAACAAAATTTTTATGTACCTGTACTTGTTACAGACATTTGCATTTCTTCTGTATAAACCTCATTTTTTGCCTCTTCTAAAAGGTTTTCTTTGAAACTGTCACCCAGGCTGGAGTGCAGTGGCGCGATCTCGGCTCACTGCAACTTCGATCTCGGCTCACTGCAACTTCCTCCTCCCGGGTTCATTCAATTCTCCTACCTCAGCTTCCCGAGTAGCTGGGATTACAGGGACCCCCCCCCCACCACGCCCGGATAATTTTTTGTATTTTTAGTAGTCACGGTTTCACTATGTTGGCCAGGCTGGTTTCCACCTCCTGACCTCAGGTGATCCGCCTGCCTGGGCCTCCCAAAGTGCTGGGATTACATGCATGAGCCACCGTACCCGGCCCCCAAATGAGTTTTATTCTGGTCTGGGTATCCTGGCAGGAACCCTTGTAGAACAGTCAGAATGGAAGTTACTCAGACTAGAAATACCTGAAAGGCCACCAAGCAGAGAAAAAAAACCTTAAGTTGGAAGCGGGGGCAAAGTGCCATTTTGTAGCCTCATTCCTTCTTTAGGGATCTGGATTTTTGGAATGAACCTACAATTTTAATTCCTGGATATCCTGCCAGGAGTACTGTTGTACTATCCCTAATCTGACCCCAAAAGTATTTAAAGATCTTAACTCTCAAAGCCTCGCTACATTATACAGAATTCTCCCTTGGATCTACCAGTCCTGGAGGCATCCCAGAGGGGTTGGGCTGAGCCACAAGACCCCAAAGGAATAGAAGCATGAAGGAGGCCGGTTTAAGGGGCAGGGTGAACCACATTGAGCCACTGTACGCCAGCCTGGGCAACAGAGCGAGAGTCTATCTTAAAAATAAACAAACAGAACCAAAACTTACCAGTTAGGTTCAAGGATTCAGTAAGTTAGTATGTGGAGTATTTACAGCAGCAACAGCCATTCCCCCGTTGGTTTTGAGGGTTATAGGGTAAATAAGGGTCCCTGGAATCTTGTGGAACACTCAGCAACCTCTCTAGCAATAGCTGAAAAAGGAGATATACTGGAAAACCCCCCCACCCCAAAAAGACCACTTCTGCATTTCCTTAAGTCTGTCTTTCCCCAGAAGGAGACACAGGATGGAGACACAAAACTTAATTTAATAGAAATTTTGTTTGTAGTTCTTACATTCTCAGTGTGAGCCAATCTGGGACCCACTGCCCCACTCAGAAGTGGCCCAGTCCTGGGGACAGGGGAGAAAGGGAGGGGTGAAATGAGAAGAGCCCCGTTCTTCCTCAGTGCTGGGGGGTTGAAGACACCACCCCCTTCTGCTGCCCTCCTCTGGGCTCCAGGAAGGAGAGCAGATGAAATCTCAGGCCTGTGGTTTCTCCACACCACTGCCCCCCAGGTTGGAGGGGAGCTAAGAAGTGAGACAAGGGGACAGCGGCAAGAAAATATGTTGATCAAGAAAGATGAGTACTGGGGTGAGGACTGAAGGAAAATCAAAGATAAAACACCAGTTAAAAAAAAAAAAAAAAAGTCAGGGAGGGGGTGGGGGAGAGTGGAGGAGGGGAACAACAAAAAAATCCACCCCAAATCCGAACCAGCCTGGAAAAAAATGGAAGTTCTCGAGTCTCACAGAGACATTATTCGGCGCGGCCAGCTCTGCGGCGGGAGCGCTCAGGCTCAGTCCAGCCCTGGAGGCAGGCCTCTCTACAGCTCGTCCTTGGCCTGGCCGGGGACATCTTCCTCCTCATCTTCCTCCTTGTCCTCCTCATCCTCCTCATCCTCATCTTTGTCTTCGTCATCCTCCTTGTCCTCTGCCTCCTCCTCCTCTTTGCGTTTCTTGTCTTCTTCCTCCTCCTTAAGCCTCTGCTCCTCGTCCTGTTTGTCCTTCATTTGTTTCTCTGCTGCCTGCAGGCAGAGCACACACCTCAGGGCCTCGAACCCTGCCAGCCCTGCCCGCCCCAGACATCAGGACCAGGACCAGGCCTCACCTTTGTTATGCCCCACGTCTCGTTGCCAAACTCCTCGGCGTATGCCTCATCGTTGGTGATGAGGAAGTTGTCAAAGATGGTGCCAGACTTGACCTGGAGGATGAATGGGAAGGATGGTCAGAGGTGATACCCGATAGCCCTTGCTTTGGACAGGGTTTCCATCTGTGTTCCTATAACCACTATATCCTGCTGCCTGCATCTGCAGAGAAGACAAGGAACACTGCTGACATTGCAGTTAAAAAGATGGAGAGGCCAGGCGGGGTGGCTCACACCTGTAATCCTCGCCCAGAGGCCAAGGTGGGCGGATCATGAGGTCAGGAGATCGAGACCATCCTGGCTTACACGGTGAAACCCCGTCTCTACTAAAAATACAAAAAATTAGCCAGGCGTGGTGGTGGGTGCCTGTAGTCCCAGCTACTTGGCAGACTGAGACAGGAGAATGGTGTGAACCTGGGAGGCAGAGCTTGCAGTGAGCCAAGATCATGCCACTGCACTCCAGCCTGGGCAACAGAGCGAGACTCCGTCTCAAAAAAAAAAAAAAGATGAAGAGACGGCCAGGGACAGGCTCACACCTGTAATCCCAGCACTTTAGGAGGCCATGGCGAACGGATCACTTGAGGCCAGGAGTTCGAGACCAACCTGGGCAACATAGTGAAACTCTGTCTCTACTAAAAAAAATTAGCCCAGGGTCTGTGATGGCGCATGCCCGTAATCCCAGCTACTCAAGGAGGACGAGGCAGGAGAATCGCTTGAACCTGGGAGCGGAGGTTGTGGTGAGCCTCCGAGATTGCACCATTGCACTCCAGCCCGGGCAACAAGAGAGAAATTCCATCTCCAAAAAAAAAATGCCGAGCGTCGTAGCGCATGCCTGTAATTCCAGCTGCTCAAGAGGCTGAGAAGAATCACTTGAACCTGGAAGGCGGAAGCTGCAGTGAGCCGAGATCAAGCCACCACACTCCAACCTGGGTGACAGAGTGAGACTCTTATCTTTAAAAAAAAAAAAAAAAAAAAAAAAAAAAAATGGACAGACTCAGGTGCTGTACTGCCCAGGTTCAAACCCCAGCTTTGTGGTTTCCTGCCCCCATGACCTTGGGCCACTGACTTCAGTTCTCTGCACCTGTTTCTTCTGTTTCTCACTCTTATTCAGGTATTTTTCAGGTACCTACTACATGCCAGGAACTGTCTTGGGCACAGAAGGTATTTCAGTGACCAAAACAGACAAAAATTCAGTCCCAGCCTTTTTTTTTTTTTTTTTTTTTGAGACAGAGTCTCGCTGTCACCCAGGCTGGAATGCAGTGGCCTGATCTCGGCTCACTGCAAGCTCTGCCTCCCGGGTTCACGTTGTCCTCCTGCCTCAGCCTCCCGAGTAGCTGGGACTACAGGCGCCTGCCACCATGCCCGGCTAATTTTTGTTATTTTTACTAGAGATGGGGTTTCACCATGTTAGCCAAGATGGTCTCAATCTCCTGACCTTGCGATCCACCCGCCTTGGCCTCCCAAAGTGCTGGGATTACAGGCGTGAGCCACTGCGTCCGGCCAAGTCTCAGCTTTTTTTGAAAGAGGGTCTCACTCTGTCACCCAGGCTGGATTGCAGTGACACGATCATGGCTCACTGCAGCCTCGATGCCCAGGCTCAGGTGATCATCCTTCTTCCTTGGTATTTGGGACTACAGGTATGCACGACATCTGGCCAATTTTTAAAGTTTTTGTAGAGGCTAGGCAAGTTTTTGTAGAGGCTAGGCGTGGTGGCTCACCGCTGTAATCCCAGCACTTTGGGAGGCCGAGGCAGGCAGATCACCTGAGGCCAGGAGTTCGAGACCAACCTGGGCAACATGAAGCCCTGTCTCTACAAAAAGGCTGGGCGCGGTGGCTCACGCCTGCAATCCCAGCACTTTGGGAGGCCAAGGCGGGTGTGTCATGAGATCAGGAGATGGAGACTATCCTGGCTAACACGGTGTAACCACGTCTCTACTAAAAAAAAAAAAAAAAAAAAAAATACAAAAAAATTTGCCAGGCATGGTGGCAGGCGCCTGTAGTCCCAGCTACTCGGGAGGCTGAGGCAGGAGAATGGCGTGAACCTGGGGGGGGTGGTGCGGAGCTTGCAGTGAGCAGAGATCACACCACTGCACTCCAGCCTGGGCAACAGAGCAAAACTCAGTCTCAGAAAAAAGAAAAAAAATTAGCCTGGCATCCATAGTGGCACATGCCTGTAATCCCAGCTACTCGGGAGGCTGAGGCAAGAGAATCGCTTGAAACCAGGAGACGGAGGTTGCAGTGAGCTGAGATCATGCCATTGCACTCCAGCCTCAGCAACAAGAGTGAAACTGTCTCAAAAAAAAAAAAAAAAAAATTTTTTTTTTTTGTAGAGATAGGGTCTCCTCCCTATGCTGCCAAGCATGGTTGAGTTGTCTAACTCCTGGCCTCAAGCAATCCTCCTGTCTCAGCCTCCCAAAGTACTGTGATTATAAGGGTGAGCCACTGTGCCCAGCCCCAGCTAACTGGGTTACCTGACCACCTTCTAGGTCTTTGGGGGTATTTAAAGAAGTTGATTTGCATAAAAGTACTTGGGGAAGTACTTGGTGCACAAAAAGTACCACCTCAAAGGGGTTGCTGTGAGGACTTCACAGGGACAGACCAGGAAGTACTGTTTACAAGAAGTACCATTTTTGAGTCAGACCCACCTGGGATGCCTACCCTATCCCTTTCCTCTTGGGTGATCTTATGCACTTGAGGTACCCCAGGGATCCTCCTTTTTCCTCCCAAGTCTCACCTGCCAGAGGTCCAGGCCCAGCACACCAAAGTTATCATAGGCATAGATACTGGGATCAGGAGAATACTCAGGGTTGTCAATTTCTGGGTGGATCCAAGTGCCCTTGTAATCTGGGTTGTCGATCTGCCGGGGCTTCCACTCACCCTGCAGAAGGGAGAAGGGAACCGAAGGGTGAGTAAGGTCGGTGCACTCCCCACTGCGAGCCCCAGCCCTGCTCAGAGCCCCAAACTCACCTTGTACTCAGGGTTCTGAATCACTGGGGGTTCCCACTCTCCATCCATCTCTTCATCCCAGTCCTCAGGCTTCTTAGCATCAGGGTCAGGGATATGCTCGGGCTTGTCCCAGTCCTGTGAGGTAGATGAAGAGGTCAGAGTTGGCCCAGATGTCCTCCACACCCTCCAACGTGGAGAGCAGAGCCCCTGCCCCAACACCAACCTCAGGCTTGGAGTCTGTGGGATCATCGATCTTGGCCCGCTCATCCCAGTCTTCTGGTTTTGAAGCATCAGGATCCTTTATCTTCTTGGGTGGCAGGAAGTCCCAATCGTCTTCCAAGGAGCCGGACTCCACCTGGCTGTTGTCAATCTTCACCTCGTAGGTGTTGTCTGGCCGCACAATCAGTGTGTACAGGTGTGTAAACTCATCATCCTGAAGAAAGAAGAAGGTGAGCGGGGGCCACCCCCCAATCAGGCTGACCTCTGAACCTCCCCATGACAGCCATTTGCCACCACCCCCAGACACACCTTGCAACGGATGTCCTTGTTGATCAGCACATTTTTGCCCTTGTAGTTGAAGATGACATGAACCTTCTTGGTGCCAGGGCCACAGATGTCGGGACCTAGGTGTGAAGCAGATCCAGTTAAGAGTCAGAGACTACCCATCATCTCGAGGCCCTCACTCCTCTCTATAAAAGGAAGGCCTGGTTCTTAAACTCGGGTCTGTCAAGGCTGAAAAGAAGAACTCAGACCCTGATACTGTCCTGAATGGGTTGTGGGTGGAGCCTTAAGTTTAAAGAAAAAAAAAAATCAGTGCTCTAGAACTCAAAATTCTCATTAGTAAGATTAGGAAATAACTATATACAATCACAAATTAAATTAACAGCCTAGATCTGCGATCATAATGCAATAAAGTGTTGCTAGAACTTATTCTTTTAGCTCCTCTTCCAAAGAAAATCATTATTAAGAAAGTCAATGGGGTCTGAGTCTCTCTCCAACTAATGGGACAGAGGTCAGCACCAGGAAGCAGGCCCTCACCAAACATGATGTTGTATTCTGAGTCTCCGTGCATGTCCGTCTGGTCCAAACTATTAGGAAACAGCTTCACATAGCCGCCCCCACAGTCGATGTTCTGCTCATGTTTCACCGTGAACTGCACCACCAGCGTCTGGCCTTTGTTGCTGAAAGGTTCGAAACTGGCCGACAAAGCATAAAAGCGTGCATCCTGGCTTGTCTGCAAACCTGAGACGGGACGGTAGTGAGGTCACCGTTGGGCCCTGACCCGCGAGGACCCTCGACTTAGGGAAGAGGCGACTCCCCCATTTCCTCCACCTGTCCTCCTCCTAGGGGACTGTCCCGGCTGTGTGTGTACAGACAAGGACTTCTGCCAGGAAGTCCTCCCGGATCTGAGCACCCACTCCTAAGCTCTTACCTTTATCTTTCTCCTCGTCACCGTAGAACTTGCCGGAACTGAGAACGAATTTGCCAAAATCTGACTTGTGTTTGGATTCGATCCAGCGGGAAGTCCACCCATCTAAGTGGGGGGTTAGAGGAGTAGATCAGCGCGGCTGTGCTAATACCCCCCACACCAAACATCTGCCGAGAGCCACAAGATGCTGGGGAAAGGAAAGGAGATCCCCGACTCTCCCCATCCCAACCTCTAGTTTGACACGGAGGGTGCCTTCAGAGATCCTCGGGCTAACCCTAACTCCCGCCGCGGGAGGTCGCTACGCCCTCCGCGCTCCCCAGGGACGCAGAAGAGGGATCGCCCGCGGCTCTAGTCCCCGGGAGCCACCGTGTTGGACCTCTAAACGGTAATTACAGGCGACAACGCAGATCCGGGATGGGGGCCGGCCACGTCGTCGGGGCGGCCTCGAGGCGGGACCAGGCGTTACCTCCGTCCAGAAACTGCTCCTTGAAGTAGACGGCAGGCTCGGCAACGGCCAGGCCGAGGAGGCCGAGCAGCAGCGGCACGGAGAGCAGCATGGTGGGCCGAGGGGGCGGTGGCGCGCGGGCCCTTTAAAAACACCCTCCGGCTGCGGCTCTGCAGTACGGACGGACGCCGCCGCCCGCCTTGCACTTTTATACCCACCCGCCTCTCAAACCAACCTGACCCAGCCCTTGGGCCCGCCCCTGACACTTTGTCATTGGTCTGTGCCCACGGCCGTCTTTTTCCATTGGACCTTTATCGGCTCACTACGTTAGGTTGCGCCTCGGAACGCTGGGTTCCCAGATGGCCGATTTCTATTGGCCTCACCACCGACCAATGATGGTCGACCACGCGTTGGGGGGGACGCCCACTGGTGGGGTTGGGGCCGCGAGTACTTCAGGCCAGGTCATGTGACCAGATCTGGACACCCGCCCCCCCCCCCCAACCCCGCCCTCGTCCGCGCGCGTCGTTCCCCGTCTGGGCGTTTAAAGAACCCGCGGGAGCGCAGGTGTCTCCACGCGGGACCGGGACCCTGCCCTCAGCTTCTCTCCCTCCCATTCCCTCTAGGTGGAGGGGCTGGGCAAGGCTTTCCTAGCCAGTTCTTATCTTGCATTTGAGAACTAGCACCCCACTGCTGCTCCCCCACCCCCGCCCGGGATACGAGAGAGCTCACGGGTTGGGGCCCTGGGGCTTCGCTGCACCCCGGTGCTACAGCCACGCGGGCCAGTGGGAAGAATGCCAGCCCTCTCCTCCTTCTGCCCCTAGAGCCCTGGCAGCCTATCGGACTGCTGCTGTGTGACTGGGGCAAGTCACTTAAGCTCTCTGAAGTGACAGACGTTCTTGAGCAGACAGAGGGGGCGACCCTGGCCAGATGCTACCCAGCAGAAATGCTTTTAACGTTTTTGAAGCTGTCCTGGGACAAAAGGGGCTTAACGATGTGACTGTGACTCCTGGAGTGGGGATAGGGTTAATACCCCAGATTGCAGCAGCCCCGTTCCTCTCAACCGGTAAATGAAGGGGGTCGCTGTCTGTGGTCTCCCACAAACGGCCTGGCTTTTGCAATTAAACGGCTATAGGCGAGAGGGCAGGGGGTTCCGTTTGGGGAGGGAAAAAAGACACAGATGGTAGGGACGATAAGATGCTAGGGAGATGGGCAGGACCCACCACCCCCCCCCGCCCCGACCCCAGTCTAGAGTCTTCTTCTGAAGCCAGAGGTACGTGACTGGCACCAGTACCCTGCCCCCACGCTGTAGAAAGGAGGAAGGATAGCTGGGGGTTTTCCAAACTCTGGGCAAATAAGCCCTGGACCTGGGAGCGCGGGAGTGGGCTATGGAAGGAGGGAATGAGGGGGATCCAGGAAAGAGGGTGGGGAGGAGGTGCTTCCTGGCTAATGGTTGTGACTCAGAAAAGAGAGGAAGGAAAAAATAAAAAAAGGAAAACAAAGTGGAGTGGGGGGAATGACTTGGCAAGGGTCTTTGGTTAAAAAAAAAAAAAAGAAATGGTGGCCGGGCGCGGTGGCTTACGCCTGTAAACCCAGCACTTGGGGAGGCCGAGGCGGGCGGATCATTTTAGGTCAGTTCGGGACCAGCCTGGCCAACAAGGTGAAAACCCGTCTCCACTAAAAATAAAAATTAAAAAAAAAAATTAGGCGTGGTGGCGGGTGCTTCTAATCTCAGTACTCGGGAGGCTGAGGTGGGAGAATCGCTTGAACCTGGGAGCCAGAGATTGCAGTGAGCCACGATCACGCCACTCCACTCCAGCCCACCAGCCCAGCTGACAGAGCAAGACTCTATCTCCAAGAAAAGAAGGGGGAGAATGAACTGCGAAGCTGGGGTTCTACCACTTCCTCTAGGTAGTATTCAGTATTGCCTAGTCTGGTCCCTCCCATGAGGATCCCGGGTACCATCCCAGGCCTCTTGCTGACCCTTCCTCCTGTTCCTTTGTCAGGCACCTGTGGGCTTGGCGCTTCCTGAGGTTAGACACTGCCTGTTTTGTTCACTTTGCATCCTCCAGTGTCACCTGCAGCACCTGGCACAGAACAGGCTTAAAAAGTACTTGCTCTTTCCCAAGCGGCTGCCGAAGATGGCGGAGGTGCAGGTCCTGGTGCTTGATGGTCGAGGCCATCTCCTGGGCCGCCTGGCGGCCATCGTGGCTAAACAGGTACTGCTGGGCCGGAAGGTGGTGGTCGTACGCTGCGAAGGCATCAACATTTCTGGCAATTTCTACAGAAACAAGTTGAAGTACCTGGCTTTCCTCCGCAAGCGGATGAACACCAACCCTACCCGAGGCCCCTACCACTTCCGGGCCTCCAGCCGCATCTTCTGGCAGACCGTGCGAGGTATGCTGCCCCACAAGACCAAGCGAGGCCAGGCCGCTCTGGACCGCCTCAAGGTGTTTGACGGCATCCCACCGCCCTACGACAAGAAAAAGCAGATGGTGGTTCCTGCTGCCCTCAAGGTTGTGCGTCTGAAGCCTACAAGAAAGTTTGCCTATCTGAGGCGCGTGGCTCATGAGGTTGGCTGGAAGTACCAGGCAGTGACAGCCACCCTGGAGGAGAAGAGGAAAGAGAAAGCCAAGATCCACTACCGGAAGAAGAAACAGCTCATGAGGCTACGGAAACAGGCCGAGAAGAACGTGGAGAAGAAAATTGACAAATACACAGAGGTCCTCAAGACCCACGGACTCCTGGTCTGAGCCCAATAAAGACTGTTAATTCCTCATGCGTGGCCTGCCCTTCCTCCATCGTCGCCCTGGAATGTACGGGACCCAGGGGCAGCAGCAGTCCAGGTGCCACAGGCAGCCTGGGACATAGGAAGCTGGGAGCAAGGAAAGGGTCTTAGTCACTGCCTCCCGAAGTTGCTTGAAAGCACTTGGAGAATTGTGCAGGTGTCATTTATCTATGACCAATAGGAAGAGCAACCAGTTACTGTTAGTGAAAGGGAGCCAGAAGACTGATTGGAGGGCCCTATCTTGTGAGTGGGACATCTGTTGGACTTTCCACCTGGTCATATACTCTGCAGCTGTTAGAATGTGCAAGCACTTGGGGACAGCATGAGCTTGCTGTTGTACATAGGGTATTTCTAGAAGGAGAAATAGACTGGGAAGATGCACAACCAAGGGGTTACAGGCATCGCCCGTGCTCCTCACCTGTATTTTGTAATCAGAAATAAATTGCTCTTAAAGAAAAAAAAAAAAAAGTACTTGCTGCATGATAGAAGAGAGGAAGGAAGGACTCTTGTGGAAATTAACTAAAAACACACTGGGCACAGTGGCTCACGCCTGTAATCCCAACACTTTGGCAGGCCAAGATGGGAGGAACGCTTGAGGCCAGGAGTTCAAGACCAGCCTGGGCAACATAGCAGGAGGCCATTTTTACAAAAACATTTTTTTTTAATTGCCAGGCGTGGTGGCACCTGCCTGTGTTCCCAGCTACTCAGAAGGCTGAGGCAGGAGGATCACTTGAGACCAGGAGGCTGACGCTGCCGTGAGCTGTGTTGTTGTCACTGCACACTCTAGCCTGGGTGACAGAGCAAGACCCTGTCTCAAAAATAAATAAAAATAAGCCGGACATGGTAGTTCACACTTGTAATCCTAGCACCTTTGGAACCTGAGGCAGGCAGATTGTTTGAGCTCGGCAGTTCAAGACCAGCCTGGGCAACATGGTGGAACCTCGTTCTTAGAAAAAATATATATATACACATATATATTACATGTGATATGTATAATGCATAAATATATAAATAGTATATTATATATAGCATATGTTATATATGATACATATCATGTATAATATATATTATATTGTATAATATATAATATACATAACAAAAATTAGCCTGGCCTGGTGGCACACACCTGTAGTCCCAGCTACTCAGGAGGCTGAGGTGAGAGGATCACTTGAGCCCAGGAGGTAGAGGCTGCAGTCAGCCAAGATCATGCCACTGCACTCCAGCCTGGGCAATAGAGTGAGACCCACTCTCTAAATAAATAAATAATCAACAAAAAAATGGGAGGAGAGAAGGGACTCTGAGAAATGTATCCTCAATACAGAACCTTATATAGGGTCAGGACTGGGGGATATGAGTAATCCCATTTTACAGACTCAAATAATAATTGTGATGTAAAAGGAATAAATGTGTTCTGCTTATAAGAGCGTTCAAACATGGGCCACACTCAATTTAGTAAGCAGTGTGAATATGTGTGGGCATTTAATTCTCACAATAACCTGGGCTCCAATCACCTCCATGTGAGCAAGAAACTGAGGCACAGAAAGATTAAGCCAACGGCCGGGCGCGGTGGCTCAAGCCTGTAATCCCAGCACTTTGGGAGGCCGAGGTGGGCAGATCACGAGGTCAGGAGATCGAGACCATCCTGGCTAACACGGTGAAACCCCGTCTCTACTAAAAATACAAAAAAGTAGCCGGGCGTGTTGGCGGGCGCCTGTAGTCCCAGCTACTTGGGAGGCTGAGGCAGGAGAATGGTGTGAACCCAGGAGGTGGAGGTTGCGGTGAGCCGAGATCGCGCCACTGCACTCCAGCCTGGGGGACAGAGAAAGACTCCATCTCAAAAAAAAAAAAAAAAAAAAGAAAGATTAAGCTTTCTGGTTGAATGACATAAATAACAGATCTAGGATTCTTTTTTTTTTTTTTTTGAGACAGCCTTGCTCTGTCACCCAGGCTGGAGTGCAGTGGTGCGATCTCCGCTCACTGCAAGCTCCACCTACCATGCTCAAGTGATTCTCCTGCCTCTGCTTCCCGTGTAGCTGGGATTACAGGCACCCCCACTGCACCGAGCTAATTTTTGTGTTTTTAGAGGAGATGGGGTTTTGCCATCTTGGCCAAGCTGGTCTTGAACTCCTGACCTCAGGTGATTCGCCCGCCTCAGCCTCCCAAAGTGCTGTGATTACAGGTATGAGCCACTGACCTGACCAGCAGATCTAAGATTCTAATCTACCTGTGCTGACGTTAAGTCACCACTGCCCACATATGACTACTGACCATTTGAAATGTGGTTGGTCCAAATGGAGATGTGTTGTAAGTGTAAAATACACATCAGATTTTGAAGGTTTAGTATGAAAAAAAAGTGCAATTTTTTTTTTTTTGAGACAGAGTTTCGCCTTGTCACCCAGGCTGGAGTGCAATGACACGATCTCAGCTCACCACAGCCTCTGCCTCCCAGGTTCAAGTGATTCTCCTGCCTCAGCATCCCAAGTAGCTGAGATTACAGGCATGCGCCACCACGCCCTGCTAATTTTGTATTTTTAGTAGAGACGGGGTTTCTCCATGTTGGTCAGGCTGGTCTCAAACTCCCAACCTCAGGTGATCCACCTGCCTCGGCCTCCCAAAGTGCTGGGATTTGACAGGGGTGAGCCACTGTGCCCAGCCGAGTGCAAAATATTTTATTAGTCATCTTTTTTTTTTTTTTTTTGTAAGAGTCAGGGTCTGGCTGGCTGGGCGAGGTGGGTCATGACTGTAATGCCAGCACTTTGGGAGACCGATGCAGGAGGATAACCTGAGCCTAGGAGTTTGAGACCAGCCTGGGCAACATGGCCGAATCCCATATTTACAAAAAAAAAAAAAAAAAACTGGGTGTGGTGGCGTGCACCTGTAGTTCCAGCTACTCAGGAGCCTAAGGTTGGAGGATCCTTAGAGCCTGGGAAGTCAAGGCTGCAGTAAGCCATAATTGCACCACTGCACTCTAGCATGGGTGACAGAGCAAGACCCTGTCTCAAAAAAGAAAGATGTTTTGCACTGTATTTCTATAAGACAGTGCTAATCTAGGCCATGCAGTATTTGCACTGACGTTGCTCTCAGCGCACAAGGGTGGGAGGATCTGGAAGGTTTATAATTTATGACTTCATTTCCAACAACTCTCTGTAGAACCTTGGGCAAGTCATACCACCCTCTGAGCCTCAGTTTTCTCACCTGTGTAATGCGGCTATATCAGTATCTACATCATAAAGTTTTGGGGAGAAATGAAATACTACACGTGAAGTACTCAGTTCTGGGCTAAGTACTACCACATACCAGGTAGTCCACATAGGTTAGGTGCCACCTTGACTTACTAGGTGAATTCCTTTCCCCTCTATAAAAAGGGACGGTACCTACCCAGCCTTCCTTTGAAATTTTAAAAGTAGATGACATCGCCAAAATGACCATCTCTGGAGCCCACCACCCACCGCCTCTCCTAGGGCAAGAGAGAATACCAGAAGGGCAGAAGGTTCTTTAACCCAGAGAGGGGGAAGTCCAAGGTCACATAGCCCGCTGAAATGAGGCTAGATAAAACTCAAAACAGGGCGGTGCTTCTGACCTTGAGATAATCAATTTTACCTCTCTGGTCAACCAGACGCCACTGATGGAGCCAGGGTGGAGGTGGGAACTGAGTCCCGTGCACCTTTTGAGGATCCGTCGCCACACTCAAGATGACGACACATTGAGCCCTGCTCTGCGGTTAGACACATTCAAGATGGCGGTACACACGCCGGGTTCCGGTTCCGGTGGCTCAGACCCCGGCCTGGACAAGCTGAGCACACTAGAAGCAGCCATGGCGGATGGTCCAGTGGCGGAACTACTGCTCCGGCGGCTGGAGGCGTCTGACGGCGGCCTGGACAGCGCCGAGCTGGCGGCTGAGCTGGGCATGGAGCACCAGGCGGTGGTGGGCGCCGTGAAGAGCCTTCAGGCGCTGGGCGAGGTGAGCCGGGCCCATGATGCCGGGCCGCCTTGCCCTTGCACCTACAGTCCCCTTGCCCCGGGCGCTCTACGTCCAAGCCAAATTCCCCCAGGCCTAGTTTGGGGTAGCTGTATATGTGTTCACTCCGGGATGTGCGGGCGGGAAGTGGGACGAGTGAGGGCCCAGACGCACGGATGTTCCTCATGCGATAAACGTTTATTGGGGCACAGTCAGCGTGGGTAGGGGGTACGATGATGGACGAGGAAGCGCGGTTGCTGCCCTCACGCAGGTTGCAACCTAATAGGAAGGTGCTTCAAGAACCAGAGTGATGGGGGAAAACAGGGGACCCAGCTGTGACAGCTGACCCAGCCTTGGGGGTCAGGGAGAGCGGCCTGGGCGGTGCAGGTGACGGTTCTCTGTAGAGGAAAGTGATAGCACTTTAGAGATCAGTGGCCGGGATCTTGGGGGATGGCAGGCGGCGAGGGAGACCAGCATAGCTGTAATTGCAAGGCCTCTTAGGTCTTTACCTCATGAGGGAACTAGGGAGCGATAGCAGGAGCTAGAGCCGGTCAGATGAGTGTGCTATCCACATCACCTTTGGGAAGAATTGGCATGGACAGGACTGGAGGTGAAGGGATGAAAGCAGAAGCTGGCGCTTCCCCAAGCTGGAGGGCATGATGTCTGGCTATGGGAAGGAAGCTTGGGGGAGGTGGGGAAGGCATGGGATTCAGGACAAGGCAGGGAGCGCACAGATGAAGTCCAGCCTTCTGACTTGGGCAAGTGGACAGTAACAGAATCACAAGAGTAGGATGCTGAGGGGCCCGTGGGCCACCCAGAAGGCTAGATCCATGGGTCCAGGATCTGGGCTGTTTATCCCTAGAGCTCATGTTCTGTGCCCCACTTTGGTCTCAGCTTGTTTGTCCAATCCATTCCATAATCCTGGCTGATGGCCATGTTATTCCCATTTTGCAGATGTGACAATTGATGGTCAGTAACATAATCAGTGTGAATAGAAGAGGCCGATGAGCCCAGATTTGAAATTAGGCACTCAGGCTGCAGAGCCCATAGTCCTCAATGCAGAGGAGAGGTGGCAGCAGTGTTGTGTGGGGTGACAGTGCCTTGATCAATATGATTTGACATTTGTATACGTCACAGAGGGTTAAATAATATAAGGAGGTGAGGTTCAATCTAATGACAGTAATAGCCATAAAAATATTATAGTAATTAGAATTTATGCTGGGTGCAGTGGCTCACGTTTGTAATCCCAGCATTTTGGGTGGCCGAGGCGGGTGGATCACGAGGTCAGGAGTTCAAGACCAGCCTGGCCAAGATGGTGAAACCCCGTCTCTACTAAAAATACAAAAAAAATTAGCCAGGCGTGGTGGTGGGTGCCTGTAATCCCAGCTACTTGGGAGGCTGAGGCAGATAATTGTTTGAATCGGGAGATAGAGGTTGCAGTGAGCCGAGATCGCACCACTGCACTCCAGCCTGGGCAACAGAGCAAGACTCTGTCTCAAAAAAAAAAAAAAAAAAGAATTTATGCAGCGTTTGTCACATAGTAGGCACTATATATTCTTTCTGAGTACTTTTTTTTTTTTTTTTTGAGATGGAGTCTCGCTCTGTCTCCCAGGCTGGAGTGCAGTGGCGCTATCTTGGCTCACTGCAAGCTCCGCCTCCCGGGTTCACGCCATTCTCCTGCCTCAGCCTCTCTGAGTAGCTGGGACTACAGGTGCCCGCCACTACGCCTGGCTAATTTTTTTGTATTTTTAGTAGAGACGGGGTTTCACCGTGGTCTCGATCTCCTGACCTCGTGATCCGCCCGCCTCGGCCTCCCAAAGTGCTGGGATTACAAGCGTGAGCCACTGCGCCCGGCCTCTTTCTGAGTATTAATTTAGCTACTCCTTAAAATCTTCTGAGGTAGAACCCGTCACACCTTTCTCTTATGGATGAGAAGAGTTGGCCGGGCACGGTGGCTCACGCTTGTAACCCCAGCACTTTGGGAGGCCGAGGCGGGCGGATCACGAGGTCAGGAGATCGAGACCACGGTGAAACCCCGTCTCTACTAAAAATACAAAAAAATTAGCCGGGCGTGGTGGCGGGTGCCTGTAGTCCCAGCTACTCGGAGAGGCTGAGGCAGGAGAGTGGCGTGAACCTGGGAGGCGGAGCTTGCAGTGAGCCGAGATTGCACCACTGCACTCCAGCCTGGGCGACAGAGCGAGACTCCGTCTCAAAGAAGAGTCACTGAGAGGTTAAGCAACTTTCCTGAGGTCACACAGTAAGTGAAGGGCAGAGTTGGGATTAGAACGAAGTGGGATCCAGGCCCTGTGCACTCTGCTTACCCTTGTTGTCCTTGTCTTCATGACTCTGGACCTGGAACCTCAGTTTTTGTTTGTAATGTGGACCTCCAGGGCCCTTCTCTGACATTCTGGGCACTGACATGTGAACATTTAAACATGGAGACAGGCTGGGTGTGGTGGCTCATGCCCATTATGCCAGCACTTTGGGAGGCTGAGGAAGGAGAATCACTTGAGGCCCGGAGTTTGAGACCAGCCTGGACAACATAACAACACCCTGTCTTTAAAAAGTAATTTAAAGGGCTGGGCGCAGTGGCTCACGCCTGTAATCCCAGCACTTTGGGAGGCCGAGTTGGCTGATTACGAGGTCAGGAGTTTGAGACCAGCCTGGCCAACATGGTGAAACCCCATCTCTACTAAAAATACAAAAATTAGCTGGGGGCGGTGGCGGGCACCTGTAATCCGAGCTACTTGGGAGGCTGAGGCAGGAGAATCGTTTGAAGCCAGGAGGCAGAGGTTGCAGTGAGCCGAGATCGCACCACTGCACTCCAGCCTGAGCAACAGTACAAGACTCCGTCTCAAAAAAAAAAAAAAAAAAAGTAATTTAAAAACTAACCAGATGTGGCGGCACGTGCCTATAGTCCCAGCTACTTGGGAGGGAGGCTGAGGCGGAAGGATCGTTTGAGCCCAGGAGGTCGAGGCTGCAGTGAGCTGTGATTACACCACTGCACCCCAGCCTAGTGACAGGGTGAGACCCCCATCAAAGAAAACAAAAACAAACAAAAAAATGTGGAGACAAATCAGTTCACCTAATTTTTCACATTAAAATCTGTCACAGGTTCAAAACTGACAGTAAGAATTTGTCCTCTGCCAGGTAACATCCTTAGTGGTGTACTTTACCCCGGGAGGTGTAAACTATCATTATTACTACCCCTGTGTTACATAAGGGAAATAGAGACACAGCAAGGGGAAGTCTTTCCCTTGAGACCACTTGGCTGTAAAGTTGTATAGCTGGGATGTGAAGCTAGCTTTAAGGGTTGTGCTTTGAACCTGGGACTCAGTGCTGCAGAAAGGGGGTGCCTGGCTCTGAGCCTCACCCCTGCCTCGACCCCCTCCCCACATTTCCCTTTAGGTCATCGAGGCTGAACTTCGGTCCACCAAGCGCTGGGAGCTTACTGCGGAGGGCGAGGAGATTGCCCGGGAGGGCAGCCATGAGGCTCGTGTGTTTCGAAGCATTCCCCCAGAGGGCCTGGCCCAGAGCGAGCTTATGGTAGGAGCTGCGGGGTGAATGGGGAGTGAGTGATGGGATGAAGGTGGCCCTCGTGCCCCACTCACTGCAGCCTCTCTTTTCCAGCGACTGCCCAGTGGCAAAGTGGGCTTCAGCAAGGCCATGTCCAACAAGTGGATCCGGGTGGACAAGAGTGCGGCCGATGGGCCCCGAGTGTTCCGAGTGGTGCGTTCCTGCGGGCTGGTCAGGGGGCAGGTGGATGGGCACGCGGGCCCCTGGCCCTCACACCGCTTATCCTGGCAGGTGGACAGCATGGAGGACGAGGTGCAGCGGCGGCTCCAGCTCGTCCGAGGGGGACAGGCTGAGAAGCTGGGGGAGAAGGAGAGGAGTGAGCTGAGGAAGAGGAAGCTGTTGGCTGAAGTGTGAGTGGGTGCCCCCTGCAGGCTCAGGCCCCCACCACCTGCAAAGCATGGTGGAGGCATGGTGGGAGGGAGACATCTTGCCCACACCAAGCACAGGTGTGGCCAGTTTCCTCCCAGCTCGCTTAATGCCATAGTTGTTAAGCCTGCGTGCCTTGGGGTCTTTGCCCATGAGGACTCTTCTGCTGAGAACTGTTTCCCCTCTGATCTTCAAGATAGGCTCCTCATCAAGTCTCTCTCCTGTGTCCCCTTAAAGAGGCCACCCTGACACCCCTCCTCTCCCCTTGAGTTCCATGAAGCCCATCGCCCCTAGTCTTCATCTTTGGTGCTTGTTCATTTCTTTCGCTGTCCTTAGTGTGGTCCAAAGTTTAATGAGCACACACCAGACAGGCTCCTGGAACCTAGATGGGCTAGGGGCTGTCCTCTCCCAGGACAAATGTCCCCTTTGAGCAGACACAGAGTGACAGAGAGAAGAGACTAGAGCTGGGATGCCTAATTGAAGTTCGGGCTCTGTCACTTAACTAGTTTTATGACCTTGGCCAAGTCACCTGGCCTTTGCTGGTCTCAGTTTCCTTATCTATAAAATAGCCTGGGCCAAGTGTGGTGGCTCACATGTGTAATCCCAAGTACTCAGGAGGCTGAAGTGTTAGGATCACTTGAATCCATGAATTCAAGGCCAGCCTGGGCAACACAGAGAGAGACCCCCATCTCAAAGAAAAAGGGGCCGGGCACGATGGCTCATGCCTGTAATCCCAGCACTTTGGGAGGCCGAGGCGGGCAAATCACCTGAGGTCAGGAGTTGGAAACCAGCCTGGCCAACATGGTGAAACCTCGTCTCTACTAAAAATACAAAACTTAGCTGGGTGTGGTGGCGGGTGCCTGTAATCCCAGCTACTCTGGAGGCTGAGGCAGGAGAATCGTTTGAACCTGGGAGGTGGAGGTTGCAGTGAGCTGAGACCGTGCCATTGCACTCCAGCCTGGGAAACGAGCGAAACTCCGTCTCAAAAAAGGAAAAACAAACAAACAAACAAAAAACTGCCCTCTTTCAGGGGCTTGTGGGGAGACTTTCGCAGAACAGAGCCTGGCACAGAATAAATCTGCTCGACTTTCCCTAATACCATCACTCAGTCGTGTACTTAGCACCTTGAACAGACCCTGGCACACATTAGGTTCTCAATAAGTGTTGAATGAATAAGTGAGTGAATACAGGGAGATAGGGCATAGCCATATAGGAGGATTTCAGGTAGTGATAAATGTCAGGATGGAAATAAAGCTGGTAGGTAGCATGGGGATCCTCATCAGACGGGAGATCAAGGAAGTCCTCTAGGAGGAGATGGCAGTGGCGTCCCCTTCCTTCCCCTGGCCACAGGACCCTGAAGACCTACTGGGTGAGCAAAGGCAGTGCCTTTAGCACCAGCATCTCCAAGCAAGAGACAGAGCTGAGCCCAGAGATGATCTCCAGGTAGGGGGCAACCCCAGGGTCAGGGCGTGTGGGAGCTGGGCAGGGGGCAGGGGTGGGCAGCCCTTACCAGGCCCTTGCATCCTCCCCCAGTGGCTCTTGGCGGGACCGGCCCTTCAAGCCCTACAACTTCTTGGCCCACGGTGTCCTCCCCGACAGCGGCCACCTTCACCCGCTGCTCAAGGTCCGCTCCCAGTTCCGACAGATCTTCCTGGAGATGGGGTGAGCACAGGGCTGGGGGCGGGGCCTGGTGCTTCTGCTGGGTACAGGCAGAGCAGTCAGGCCGCGTCTCCCACCAGGTTCACCGAGATGCCGACCGATAACTTCATTGAGAGCTCCTTCTGGAACTTCGATGCCCTCTTCCAGCCCCAGCAGCACCCAGCCCGTGACCAGCATGACACCTTCTTCCTTCGAGGTGGGTCAGCCCCTAGGGCCTCCCTGAGACATGAGAGACACCAGGCCAGGGCGGAGCCTTTGCAGGATGGGCATCCCATTTTATCAAATTAGGTCTAGAACTGGGCACGGTGGTGTGCACCTGTAGTCTGGCTATTTGTGAGGTCAAGGCAGGAGGATTGCTCGAGCCCAGGAGTACAAATCCAGCTCAGGCAACATAGGGAAGAGTCTACCTCTAAAAAAATTAATTAATTGAGTTAAATTAAAGTCCATCCTTGGATGTGTCAAGCTCTGTTCTTATTATGCCACCTGCGTCTTTTTTTTTTTTTTTTTTTTTTTTTTTTTTTTTTTTTTTGAGACAGGGTCTCACTCTGTCACCCAAGCTAGAGTGTGCAGTGGCACGATCTTGGCTTGCTGCAAACTTTGCCTCCCGGGTTCAAGCGATTCTCCTGCCTCAGCCTCCCGAGTAGCTGGGATTACATGCACCCGCCACCACACTTAGCTAATTTTTGTGTTTTTAATAGCGACGGGGTTTGCCATGTTAGCCAGGCTGGACTTGAACTGCTGACCTCAAGTGATACTCCCATCTCGGCCTCCCAAAGTGCTAGGATTACAAGCGTGAGCCACCACGCCTAGCTCAAAATTAATGTATTTTTGTTTTGTTTTGTTCTCACTGTGTTGCCCAGGCTGGTCTCAAACTCCTGAGCTCAAAGACTCCTCTTGCCTCAGCCTCCCAAAGTGCTGGGATTACAGGTGTGAGTCCCCACACCTTCCCTGCCCCCATGTCTTCTTTGGGCATTCCAGGCTGTGCATACCTCAGGGCCTTTGCTTATGTTCTGTCTTTAGCCGAGAGCTGTTTTCTCCCAGATCTTCAAGGCAGGCTGCAGCCTCAAACCTCTGCTCACGTGTCACCAGAGACAGACCAGCCTAACACGCTCAGGCTCACCCTGAGTTCTACAGAAGCCCTTCTCCCCTAGTGTTCATTCTTCTGTCCCATTTCTTTCTTTCATTGCCCTTAGCACTGTCTGAAATGGAATGACTTCTCACAATGGGGTGGCCTTCCTGACCAAGAGGGCAGTTGAGGTCATTGGGTGCGCCAGCTTACCTGGCCAGAGGAACAACATCATTCTTGTCATTGTTGTCATAGCACCCAAAACTTACTAAGCAGTCATCATCACATGCTAGCCACTGTTCTAATCTTCCTGCCAACTACTGGAAGCAGTACTGTTACCCCTTTTTACAAAGAAGGAAACTTGGCCAGCCTCAATGGGTATAATCCCACTGTTTGGGAGGCCAAGGGAGGAGGATCGCTTGAGCCCAGGAATTTGAGACCAGCCTAAGCAACATAGAAAGACCCCATCTGTACAGATGAAATTAGCTGGGCATGGTGGTGCACACCTGTAGTTGCAGCTACTCGGGAGGCTGAGGTGAAGGATTGCTTGAGCCTGGGAGTTTGAGGCTGCAGTGAGCTATGATTGCATCACTGCACTGCAGGCCAAGCAACAGAGCAAGACTTCATCCCTCTAGATCGGGCGCGGTGGCTCACGCCTGTAATCCCAGCACTTTGGGAGGCTGAGACGGGCGGATCACGAGCTCAAGAGATGAAGACCATCCTGGCTAACATGGTGAAACCCCATCTCTACTAAAAATACAAAAAAAATTAGCCAGGAGTAGTGACAGGTGCCTGTAGTCCCAGCTACTCGGGAGGCTGAGGCAGGAGAATGGTGTGAACCCGGGAGGCGGAGCTTGCAGTGAGCCAAGGTCGCGCCACTGCACTCCAGCCTGGGCGACAGAGCAAGACTCCGTCTCAAAAAAAAAAAAAAAAATTTTTGTCCTTTTAAAAAAAAAAAAAAAAAACAGGCTGGGCGCGGTGGCTCACGCCTGTAATCCCAGCACTTTGGGAGGCGGAGGCGGGCGGATCACGAGGTCAGGAGATCAAGACCACGGTGAAACCCCGTCTCTACTGAAAAATACAAAAAATTAGCCGGGCGTGGTGGCGGGCGCCTGTAGTCCCAGCTACTCGGAGAGGCTGAGGCAGGAGAATGGTGTGAACCCGGGAGGCGGACCTTGCAGTGAGCCGAGATTGCGCCACTGCACTCCAGCCTGGGCGACAGAGTGAGACTCCGTCTCAAAAAAAAAAAAACAGGCCAGGTGCGGCTGCTCACACCTGTAATTCCAGCACTTTGGGAGGCCACGGTGGGTGGGTCACAAGGTCATGAGATCGACACCATCCTAGCCAACATGGTGAAACCCCGTCTCTACTAAAAATACAAAAATTAGTTGGGCATGGTGGCGTGTGCCTGTAGTCCCAGCTATTCGGGAGGCTGAGGCAGGAGAATCACTTGAACCTGGGAGCTGGAGGTTGCAGTGAGCCAAGATCACGCCACTGCACTTCAGCCAGGGCAACAGAGCGAGACTCTGTCTCAAAAAAAAGAAAAAATAAAAAGGCCGGGTGCAGTGGCATAATCCCAGCACTTTGGGAGGCCCAGGCAGGGGGATCACTTGAAGTCAGGAGTTCGAGACCAGCCTGGCCAACATGGTGAAACCCCATATCATGAAAAATTAGCTGGGTGTGGCAGTGCACTTCTGTAATCCCAGCTACTTGGGAGGCTGAGGCAGGAGAATCGCTTTAACCTGGGAGGAGGAGGTTGCAGTGAGCTGAAATCATGCCACTGCACTCTAGCCTGGGCAACAGAGCAAGACTCCATCTCAAAATAAATACATACATAAATATTTACATACGTAAATAAAGCCCAGGTGCCGTGGCTCACGCCTGTAATCCCACCACTCTGCGAGGCTGAGGTGGGTGGATCACCTGAGGTCAGGAGTTTGAGACCACCCTGACCAACATGGCGAAGCCCCATCTCTACTAAAAATAAAAAAGTTACCCAGGTGTGGTGGCGTGCACCTGTAATCCCAGCTACTTGGGAGGCTGAATCAGGAGAATTGCTTGAACCTGGGAGGTAGAGGTCGCAGTGAGCCAAGATTGACCCATTGCACTTCAGCTGGGGCAACTGAACAAGACTCCGTCTCAAAAAAAAAAAAAAACAACCCAAAAACACACACAAATGAGAAAACTGAGGCACGAGAATCACTTGAACCTGGGAGGCAGAGGTTGCAGTAAGCCCAGATTGTACCACTGCACTCCAGCCTGGACAACAGTGAGACCCTGTCTGAAGAAAAAAAAGCAGGGGGGAAATGCTCGTTGACTGACCTGATGTTGCTCTGTCCTGCCCAGATCCAGCCGAGGCCCTGCAGCTTCCAATGGACTACGTCCAGCGGGTCAAGCGGACCCACTCTCAGGGTGGCTATGGCTCACAGGGGTGAGGCAGGACTTACCTGGTATGGAAGGGAAGGAGGCTGGGGACCCCTGGGCCATTGCATGGACTTCCCACCTTCCCTCCTGAAGGTACAAGTATAACTGGAAGCTGGACGAGGCCCGGAAAAACCTACTGCGAACCCACACCACATCAGCCAGCGCCCGTGCACTCTACCGCCTTGCCCAGAAGGTGCGGTTGGCCCAGGTGGGGGCCAGAGTGGGGAGAGGGTGCTGTCAAAGGGACCTTCTGACCCATACCCGGGCCTGGCTTGGTTGTCACCCCTAGAGGCCCTTCACGCCGGTCAAGTACTTCTCCATCGACCGCGTATTCCGGAATGAGACCCTGGACGCCACACATCTGGCTGAGTTCCACCAGATCGAGGGCGTGGTGGCGGATCACGGCCTCACCCTGGGCCACCTCATGGGCATTCTGCGGGAGTTCTTCACCAAGCTGGGTGAGCAGGGGGGCAGGGGGGCAGGGGTGGGCCATGGTGGTGCGGCAGCAGGCAGGTGTGTTGATCACCAGCATTATCCTCCAAACCCCTGCTCTCCTGCCCGCCCCCTGCTCCCCTGCCCGCCCCCTGCTCCCTGCAGGTATCACGCAACTCCGCTTCAAGCCAGCCTACAACCCATACACAGAGCCCAGCATGGAGGTGTTCAGCTACCACCAAGGTCAGGGTGGGCCCTGGTACTGGGGTGGGAGGGAGGTCTCAGGCTACCATGGTTCGGCCTGGGTCCCCCCATTGCCACGCCTGTACCCCACCTCTCAAGCTCACCACCTAGACCCAGAACCTGTACCAGCAGTGCCCAGAAACTCAACACGCACTGCCCCTGTCTTCTCTGTCCTGCCTCTGCAGGCCTGAAGAAGTGGGTGGAGGTTGGAAACTCGGGGGTCTTCCGTCCAGAGATGCTGCTGCCCATGGGGCTTCCCGAGAACGTGTCGGTCATTGCCTGGGGCCTCTCCCTGGAGCGGTAAGTGCCCAGGTGGAAACTCGGGGTGTCCAGCTGCTTCAAACAACTCTCCAGGTATAGGGGCCTGTGTGGTTTCAGCACCACCCATTCATTCATCCAATGGACAAAACTTTCATCGTAAGTACAAACTGAATGCCCAGCCCCGTGCTGTGAACATGACAGCTCACGGCCCTCCCTCTGAATCTGGGGTCCCAGTGGAGCAAGAAGGATGATAACTAGCAAGACCAACAAGTACATCAGGCCAGTCGTGGTAGCTCATGCCTGTCATCCCAGTGCTGTGGGAGGCCAAGGCAGGAGGATTGCCTGAGCCAGGAGTTCGAGATCAGCCTGGGCAATAGAGCAAGTCTCCGTCTCTACAAAGAATAAAAACAGGCCAGGCATGGTGGCACATGCCTGTAATCCCAGCACTGTGGGTGGCTGAGGCAGGTGCATCACCTGAGGTCAGGAGTTTGAGGCCAGCCTGGCCAACATGGCGAAACCTCATCTCTACTAAAAATATAAAAATTAGCCAGGCATGGTAGCAGGTACCTGTAATCCCAGCTACTTAGGAGACTGAGGCAGGAGAATCGTTTGAACCCAGGAGGTGGAGGTTGCAGTGAGCCAAGATCATGCCACTGCACTCTATTCTAGCCTGGGCAACAGAGTGTGACTCTGTCTTTCGTCTCTACTAAAACTACAAAAATTAGCCAGGCACTGTTACGTGCGTCCGTAGTACTAGTCGTAGGTACTCGGGAGGCTGAGGTATGAGAATCACTTGAACCCGGGAGGTGAAGGTTGCAGTGAGCTGAGATTATGCCACCACACTCCACCCTAGGTTACAGAGTGAGACTGTCTCAAAAAAACAAATGCACTCAGTGAAAAAAGACAAAAGTGTGCACCAGGGCAGTAAGTGGTATAGGGAGGGCTAAGGCAACTACGTGGTCAGTGAAGGCATCATGGAGGAAAAAGTGCCACCTTAGCAAAATCTGGGGATAGATAAAGAGGTAAACCATGAGAGTATCTGGGGAAGGGTGTCCCAGGTAGTGGTCACAATCAGTTCAAAGGCCCAGAGGTAGGAATGTGCTTTTTGTATTAGGAGAAGAGTGAGGAGGCTGGTGTGGCTGAAGGCGGAGAGTGAGAGGTGATAGAGCAGTTGGCGCAGGGCCCTGTGGGTCATGGGGAGAACTTGAACTTTTCCTCTGAGGAAGATGGGAGCCATGGAAAGCTGAGCAGAAGGGTGCATGTGCTGACCTCATGATAAACTCTGTTCCCTCCCCCACAAGCCCAACGATGATCAAATATGGCATCAACAATATCCGGGAGCTGGTGGGCCACAAGGTGAACCTGCAGATGGTGTATGACAGTCCCCTGTGCCGCCTGGATGCCGACCTGAGGCCCCCTCCCACACAGGAGGCTGCGTGACATGGGCCACTCGAGGACAGCTCATTCTCCCGAAGTCCCTGCTGCTGCGTTCCTTTGCATCCCTGGCCAGTGACCTTGTATTTATGAGGCCTCTGTGAGGCCAGCCCCCACCTTCCTCTTTCTCACCTGTCCCAGGACCAGAATCCCAGGGACAGAGGACTGGGTAGCAGGTTCTTTCTGTTGTCCTGTGTGGTGTGTCTACTGTGAGGGTGGGCCCTGAGGAGACCTGTGGGCCACCTACTGTCTAATAAAGTGGGCAGTTGCCCCCATCTGGTGGCTTTCCTTAGGGGTGAGGGGTCTTGTTGGGTCCCCCTAGCTCAGTGTGCCACTTGATGGTCAAAAATCTGGGTACTGGGCTGGGCGCGGAGGCTCACGTCTGTAATCCCAGCACTTTGAGAGGCTGAGGCAGGCGGGTCACGAGGACAGGTGATCGAGACCATCCTGGCTAACACAGTGAAACCCCGTCTGTACTAAAAATACAAAAAAAAAAAAAAAAAAATCTGGGTACTGAGCCAGGCACAGTGGCTCACTTCTGTAATCCCAGAACTTTTGGGAGGCCAAGATGGGTGGGTCACTTGAGGTCAGGAGTTCAGGAGCAGCCTAGCCAACGTAGTGAAACCCCATCTCTACTAAAAATAAAAAAATTAGGGCCGGGTGCAGTGGCTCACGCCTGTAATCCCAGCACTTTGGGAGGCCAAGGTGGGTGGATCATGAGGTCAAGAGTTTAAGACCAGCCTGGCTAACATGGTGAAACCCTGTCTACTAAAAATACAAAAAATTAGCCGGGTGTGGTGGCGGTCGCCTGTAGTCCCAGCTACTCGGGAGGCTGAGGCAGGAAAATGGCGTGAACCTGGGAGGCGGAGCTTGCAGTGAGCCGAGATCACACCACTGCACTCCAGCCGGGGCGATAGAGCAAGACTCCGTCTCAAAAAAAAAAAATTAGGCCAGGCGTGGTGGCTCACACCTGTAATTCCAACACTTCGGGAAGCCAAGGCAGGCAGATCGCTTGAGGTCAGGAGTTCGGGACCAGCCTGGCCAACGTGGTGAAAACCCGTCTCTACTAAAAATACAAAAAAAAAGTCAGCTGGGCGTGGTGGTGAGCACCTGTAGTCCCAGCTACCCTGGAGGGTAAGGCACGAGAATCACTTGAACCAGGAGGTGGAGGTTGCAGTGAGCCAAGATTGTGCCACTGCACTACAGCCTGGGTGACAGAACAAGACTCTGTTCCAAAAAAAGAAAAATACAAAAATTAGCCAGGCATGGTGGCAGGCACCTGTAGTTCCAGCTACCTTGGAGGCTGAGGTGGGAGAATCACTTGAACCCAGGAGGTGGAGGTTGTAGGGAGCTGAGATCACACCACTGCACTCCAGTCTGGGCCACAGAGTGAGATGTGTCCCCAAAAAAACAAAACAAAAATTGGCTCAGCATAGTGGCTCATGCCTGTAATCCCAGGTACTCCAGAGACTGAGGTTGATCACTTGAGCCTGGGAGGTCGAGGCTGCAATGAGCCTTGATTACACCACTGTACTCCAGCCTGGGCAACAGAGTGAGACCCTGTCGTTAAATACATATTTATGTGTCTAAATAAACATAAGTACCCTGGAATCTTGCCATTTCCATCAAATCTGAACTTTGGCTGTGTAGGGATGAAGAGAAAGCTTCCTTATTGCCCTCTGAAGTTTCACTAAAAATTATTGACAAAAGGCAGATTAATAAGAGAAAAGGAATACGAATGTATTTGATCATAGTGTTACCTGACAAGCCTTCAGAATGAAGACCCAGAGATATAGGGGAAACTGTTTTTTTGTTTTGTTTTGTTTTGTTTTGTTTTGTTTTGTTTTGACAGAGTCTGGCGCTGTTCCCCGGGCTGGAGTGTAGGGGCGATCTTGGCTCACTGCAGCCTCAGCTTCCCGAGCAGCTGGGATTATAGGTGCCTGCCACCATGCCTGATTAATGAAAAGTGTCTTATGCTTAGGTTCAACAAAGTTTGAACACCCAGGTAGAAATTTGATTGGACAAAAAGAGTTTGTCGTGGTTCATGCTTGTAATCCTGACACTTTGGGAGGCTGAGGCGGGTGGATCACTTGAGGCCAGGAGTTTGAGACCAGCCTGAGCAACGTGGAAAAACCCCATCTCTACTAAAAATACAAAAATTAGCTGGGCATGGTGCATCTGTAATCCCAGCTACTTGGTTGGCTGAGAATCGCTTGAACCTGGGAGGCCAAGATTGCAGCGAGTTGAGATCTTGCCACTGCACTCCAGTGTTGCCTGGACAACAGAGCAAGACTGAAATTAAAAAAGCCAGGGGTGGGGGGGTTGTCTAATACTAATAGGCTGAGTGGGGAAACCCAGCAAGGCCTGTCTGTCTAGATTCTTCTTGGAGTCTCAGGAATGCATGCTCTTAGAGGCCAAGAAGAATCTAGATAGATAGGCCTTGTGTGGGGCAGAAACTTCTTTGAAACGGGGGTCTTATGACCTACAGTCAATAGGGTAGATCAGATAATTTCTTCTTTTTTTTGAGACAGCACTTTGGGAGACCAAGACGGGAGGATGGCTTGAGCCCAGGAGTTGGGGATCAGCCTGGGCTCAGCACAGAGAGATCTCATTTCTACAGGAAAAAATATATATAATTATGTGTGTGTGTGTGTGTGTGTATATATATACATAAAATCTTTTTTTTTTTTTTTTTTGAGACAGAGCTTCACTCTGTCACCCAGGCTGGATTGCAGTGGCGTGATCTCAGCTCACTGCAACCTCCGCCTCCTGGGTTTAAGCAATTCTCCTGCCCCAGCCTCCCGAGTAGCTGGGACTATAGGCGCCCGCCACCACGCCTGGCTATTTTTTATATTTTTAGTAGAGACAGGGTTTCACCATGTTGGCCAGGCTGGTCTCGAACTCATGACCTCAGGTGATCCACCCACCTTGGCCTCCCAAAAGTGCTGGGATTACAGGCACGAGACACCGCGCCCGGCCAGAAAAATATTTTTAAATTAGAAGTGCGTGGTGGATGACACTGGTAGTCCCAGCTACTCAGGAGGCCAAGGCAGGAGGATTGCTTGAACCTGGGAAGTCGAGGCTGCAGTGAGCTATGATCGCACCACTGCACTCCAGCCTGGGCAACAGACCAAGATCTTGTCTCAAAAAAAAAAATTGTTATGGAGAATATTTTCCAAGGCCGAGTGGATGAAGTTAGAAGCACCGAATAAAAGACTCTGAGATCCCTATAACCTGGGCGCCCCGTGGAACCCAGGAGCCTCATAGGGGCACACAAGCGCACCCTCAGCTGTTGTTCCCCAGCAGCGCCCACGCGCGCGCGGCTCCCAGACCGCGAAACTGCTGCTTAACGGTCGGCCGCGCCCCGTTGGCTGCGCGAGTTCTCAAAGGGGGCGGGGCCGGGAGCACGCGTCACAGCGCACTCGCGTCCCGGAGCGGAGCTGGCCAGGGGCGGGGTCGGCGCATGCGCAGAGGGTGCGAGCTTGAAGGCGGGAAAATACGGAATGGAGCGACAGGGAGTACGCGGCTCTTGTTTCCTTCGCGCGCGTGGGGCGGGCGGACAGATAGGCAAGGAACGGCTGCGATCCCAGCCTTCTCCAGCGGACCCGAGCCCCTTTGCCATTGGGGCTCCCTCTCATCAGGCCTGGCCCCAAATTTCCTGACTGAACCCGGCCCTGACTGACGCACTGACGGGTCTGATTTCCACACATGGCGCGTGGCCGGAACGGAGTAGAGAAAGCCACAAACACCCACGCACCGCACCCGTTTCTTTCATTTCTTTTCTTTTTCTTTTTTGAGACGAAGTCTCACTCTGTCGCCCAGTCTGGAGTGCAGTGGCGTAATCTCGGCTCACTGCAACCTCTGCCTCCCGGGTTCAAGTGATTCTCCTTCCTCAGCCTCCCGAGTAGCTGGGATTACAGGCACGCGCCACCACGTCAGCTAATTTTTTTTTTTTTTTTTTTTTGAGACGAAGTCTCTCGCTCTGTCACCCAGGCTGGAGTGCAGTGGCTCAATCTCGACTCACTGCAAGCTCCGCCTCCCGGGTTCACGCCATTCTCCTGCCTCAGCCTCCTGAGTAGCTGGGACTACAGGCGCCCGCCACCACGCCTGGCTAATTTCTTTTTGTATTTTTAGTAGAGACAGGGTTTCACAGTGTTAGCCAGGATGGTCTCGATCTCCTGACCTCATGATCCGCCCGCCTCGGCCTCCCTAAGTGCTGGGATTACAGGCGTGAGCCACCGCGCCCAGCTCACGTCAGCTAATTTTTGTATTTTTAGTAGAGACGGGGTTTCACCATATTGCCCAGGCTGTTCTCGCACTCCTGACCTGGTGATCCGCCAGCCTTGGCCTCCCAAAGTGCTGGGATTACAGGCGTGAGCCACCGCGCCCGGCCTCATTTCTTTTCTGCTACCTCTTCTCCTTTCTCGAAGGACTCCAGCCAACACACATACCAGTTAGGAGCCCAGGTCCCCCAGTTACATTCCCACAGCCCTGCCCTCACCCAGCCCCTCTAGGTCTGGTGTCCAGGTGTCCCCTAGGGACAGTGTCCTTCCACCCCATGCCCCTGCCCTCATGGCACCTACCCCAGCCCTGCCCGTCTTTCCTGCGGGTCCCCACCGTCCCGCAGCAGCACATCGAGGTGCCCAGGGTTGAAGGGTCGGCAGGAGGGCGATCTGTTCACTCCTCATCCTCCCTCCTTGGCCTCCCTCCTGACTGTGCTTGCAGGTGGACGTGCCCCATGTGAAATGCAAAGACCAGGAGCCGCAGCCCTTGGGGGAGAGCAAGGAGCATCTGCGGTGGGAAGAGAACTGCGAGGAGGAAGCTGGTGGAGGGCCAGCTAGGTGAGGAAGATCCCAGCCCTATGGGTCCACACAGGCCCCTGGGTCCCTCTCATTCACCCTTTTCTTCCCCAAGGCTATGCCAGTGTCTGCTGCTTTCTTTTTTTTTTTTTCCCGCCTAACACAGCGTCTTGCCTTGTCACCGTGCAGTGGCATGATCACGGCTCACTGCAGCCTCCACCTCCCAGACTCAAGTGATCCTCACATCTCAGCCTCCCAAATGGCTGGGACTAGAGGCAGGCCAGAATGTCTGGCTAATTTATATAAAAATATTGGCCAGGCGCAGTGGTTCACACCTGTAATCTCAACACTTTGGGAGGCAGAGGTGGGTGGATCACCTAAGGTCGGGAGTTTGAGACCAGCCTGATAAACATGGAGAAACCCCATCTCTACTAAAAATAAAAAATTAGCCGGGCATAGTGGCACATGCCTGTAATCCCAGCTACTCAGGAGGCTGAGGCAGGAGAATCGCTTGAACCCAGGAGATGGAGGTTGTGGTGAGCTGAGATCGCGCCATTGCACTCCAGCCTGGGCAAAAAGACCGAAATTCTGTCTCAAAAAAAAAAAAAAATCCAGGAGTGGTGGCTTACGCCTGTAATCCCAGCACTTCGGGAGGCTGAGGGGGGCGGATCACAAGGTCAAGAGATGGAGACCATCCTGGCCAACATGATGAAACCCCATCTCTACTAAAAATACAAAAGTTAGCTGGGTGTGGTGGCACACGCCTGTAGTCCCAGCTACTCGGGAGGCTGAGGCAGGAGAATTGCTTGAACCCCGGAGGCAGAGGTTGCAGTGAGCCGAGATCATGCCACTGCACTCCAGCCTGGCGACAGAGTGAGACTCCGTCTCAAAAAAAAAAAAAAGAAAAGAAAAGAAAAGAAAAATTTAGTAGGCCGGGCACGGTGGCTTACGCCTGTAATCCCAGCACTTTGGGAGGTCAAGGCAGGCAGATCACGCGGTCAGGAGTTTGAGACCAGCCTGGCCAATATGGTGAAACCCTGTGTCTACAAAAATTAGCCAGGCATGGTGACAGACACCTGTAATCCCAGCTACTCAGGAGGCTGAGGCAGGAGAGTTGCTTTAACGCGGGAGGCAGAGATTGCAGTAAGCCAAGATTGTGCCATTGGATTCCAGCCTTGGTGACAGAGCAAGACTCTGTCTCAAAAAATATATATATATATATGTATATATATGTGTATATATGTGTATACATATATGTATACATGTATATATATGTATATATACATGTATACATATATATGTATGTGTATATATAGTAGAGGCTGGGCGCAGTGGCTCACGCCTGTAATCCCAGCACTTTGGGAGGCTGGCACTGGCAGATAACTTGAGGTCAGGATTTCGAGACCAGCCTGGCCCACATGGTGAAACTCCGTCTCTATTAAAAATACAAAAATCAGCCAGGTGTGGTGGTGCATGCATGTAGTCCTAGCTACTCAGGAGGCCACGGCAGGAGGATCCCTTGAGCCTAGGAGTTTGAGACCAGCCTGGGCAACAGAGGGAGATATATCTCTCCAAAAAAAAAAAAAAAAAAAAGAAAGAAAGAAAGAAATCAGCGCGGTGTGGTTGCACACACCTGTGGTCCTAGCTACTTGGAAGGCTGAGGTGGGAGGACCACTTGAGCCCGGGAGGTCGAGACATGATTGCTTCACTGCACTGGAAAAGCAAGACCCTGTCTCAAAAATAAATAAGTGAATAATGTGATTTCAACTGGTGGCAAGTAAGTGGAATGAAGAAACAAAATATAGTAAGGAGCAAGTAGAGTGACAGGGACCTTAGAGCGGTTGGAGAACTCTGAAAAGGTCACATGAGAAGGGGCCAGCCAGGAGGCATTCTGGGCCCAAACCTTCCACGCAGAGGGGGCCACAAGTATGAAGTCCCTCAGGTAGGAATAAGCTTGATGTGTTCTCAAAAGAGCAAGAAGGAGGCTGATGTTGGCCGGGCGCAGTGGCTCAACCTGTAATCCTAGGACTTTGGGAGGCCGAGGCAGGCGGATCACGAGGTCAGGAGTTTGAGACCAGCCTGGCCAACATAGTGAAACCCTGCCTCTACTAAAAATACAAAAAATTAGCCAGGAGTGGTGGCGCATGCCTTTAATCCCAGCTACTCCGGAGCCTGAGGCAGGAGAATTGCTTGAACCCCGGAGGCAGAGGTTGCAGTGAGCCAAGATTGCACTCCATCCTGGGCGACAGAGTGAGACCCTGTCTCGGGGAAAAAAAAAAAAGAAGGCGGATATGGTAGTATTGTGATTGGCAGCAGGGACACTCCTGTCCTCCAGACAGACATGCTCATACCCTCCTGGTGTTTGCATCTGACCAAGCACCAACACAGAAGAGATCATGGTGCTGGGAGACCTTTCCCCTGTGGGCAGCCAGCCTGGAACGGGGAGCCAGGGAAGGTGTCCTTGTAGAAGAGATGTTGAAGCAGAAGGTGTGGGCAGGGTGGGGAAGGAGGGGTTGAGAGAAGAGCTCGTGCGAAGTCCCTGATTGTGGCATTCGGGGAGCTGAAGGAAGGCCAGTGTGGCTAGGCGAGTGAGTGGGGTACAGGGGTGAGTGCAAGGGGAGGGCTGCAGAAGGGGCCAGGTTATGAGGCATTTTGTGGGCTACAGACTTTATCCTAGAGTTTTATTCAGTAACAGCTTTGAGATATAATTCACATACCACACGGCACGGTTCACCTCTTTTTTTTTTTTTTTTTTTTTTTTTTGAGACAGAGTCTCACTCTGTCCCACAGGCTGGAGTGAGGGGACGTGATCTTGGCTCACTGCAACCTCCCCCTCCCAGATTCAAGCAATTGTCCTACCTCAGCCTCCCGAGTAGCTGGGATACAGGCACGTGCCACCAGGCCTGGCTAATTTTTTTTTTTTTTTTGTATTTTTGGTAGAGACAGGGTTTCACCGTGTTAGCCAGGATGGTCTCAACCTCCTGACCTCGTGATCCGCCCGCCTCGGCCTCCCAAAGTGCTGAGATTATAGGCGTGAGCAACCGCACCCGGCTCACCTCCTTGAAGTGTATGATTTGATTGCTTTTGGTATATTCAGAGCTGGACAACCATTCTCATAGTCAACTTTAAAACATATTCATCACTCCAGGCCAGATACGGTGGCCTCCCAAAATGCTGGGATTACAGGCGTGAGCCACTGCATCTAGACTTCATCTTTTCAATGGCTGAATAATATTCCACATGAGTCTACCACATTTTGTTTATCCATTCATCTGTTGATAGTCATTTGGGTGGTTTTCACTTTTTGGCTATTATGAGCAGCACTGCTATGAAATCCATTTAGAAAATTTGTGTGTGGACAGATGATTTCATTTCTCCTGGGCATACTCATACCTAGGAAGGGAACTGCTGGGTCACAGAAGTGACATGCTCAGGTTCCTGTTATAAAAAGATACGGCTGCAGGCTGGGCACGATGGCTCATGCCTGTAATCCCAGCACTTTGGGAGTTCGAGGTAGATGGGTCACCGGAGGTCAGGAGTTCGAGACCAGCCTGGCCAACATGGCAAAGCCCCGTCTCTACTAAAAATACAAAATTAGCCAGCGGTGGTGGTGCGTGCTTGTAATCCCAGCTACTTGGGAGGGTGAGGCAAGAGAATCGCTTGAACCCGGGAGGCGGAGGTTGCACTGAGCCAAGATTGTACCATTGCACTCCAGCCTGGGCAACAAGAACGAAACCCTGTCTCAAAAAATATTAATAAAGAAATATGGCTGCTTTGTAGAGAATGGTTGGGAGGGAGAATGTGTGGATGTAGGGAGGTCTAGTGGGAGGCTTCTATGGGGGGGTGTGGGGGGGGTGGCCTTTAGCAGGGCAGGTGGAGGAAGTGCCTTGTGCCATGAGACACAGGAAGGGGATGAGGGAGGACGTTTCCCAGCCATGATGTACTGGGGCCAGCTCCTACCGGCTTGCAAGAGCCGATTCTACACATCTCTTCCCAACTTGGCATTTAGCGTCTTCATGTTGGTACCTGAAATTGGCTATGGTGGGAGGCTCTGCACCACAGAAATTGGCAAACACTATGAATCAGGGCTTCCCCCCCATCACACAGCCAGTTGCTAAATGCTTACGAGCATATCACTGCTGTCTGCTTTCCAGCTTGTGGTGGTTTCCAGTAGGTGGTGGCTTCTCTGGCAGAGACAAGAACACGAGTTCTGTGTTGTCCTTGTTTATCTGAGCCACTTTAGGTGGCCAGGGACATCCGCAGTCCAGGATACAGTTCGACTTTCTGACCCGGAACTCGGGGTGGGGTGAGGGTCTGGAGATGGTTCTGTGGGAGTCACTGTTTCAGCAGCAGCTGTGGAATGAATGAGCTCACCTGGAGGAGTGAGAGGAGGGTCAGGACAGGGCCCTGAGGACTCCAGGCAGAAAGCAAGCCAGCTTCCCTCTCCTCTCACATTCCTCTGCTGGAAAGCAGGCCACGTGTGAAATGGTTTATAGGTATGTGCTATCAATTGGAGACCAAAAAAAGGGAAGCAATGGTTGAAGTCGTTTGTTTGCTAATACCTTACTGCAGAATAACATGTTTAGACCAGGATCTGTGTAGTGAAGAGACACAGACCGCTGCAAATCATTTAGAGACTTCAAGGAGCTCCACAGGAATTCTGGGCCAAAAAAACAGATGGATTAAAACCAGTGCAGGGGCCAGTTAATAGATCCAGCAGCAGATACTCAGCAACATGATTAAAATGTTAACACGTTTCCAGAGAGAAAAGGAGAGGTTGAGGAACTGGCTCATCAGCTTCCATTCAAACCTTCCCCCGTCCTGGCTGTACTTCAGCAAAACATTGTTTTGCCCAAGCGCCAGAGATTCTGTTGTGTTCCCCCCTTGAATGTTTAATTAGCTTGCCTCCTCTCCCGGGACTGCCACCCGCGGTGGTCATAAGTGGCTGGCGGATTGTTTACTTGTATATCTGTTAGAGGCCACGGAGGGAGGGCCCCACCAGCGGGCGGTTCTGGCTCAGTCGCCTGCCAATCACAGCTTTACCTGGAGCGAACAGATGGTCTCTTCGCTTAGACCCATTTCCTCCACAGCTCCTGGGCCCCCTGCCAGCGTGGGCCCTGCTTGGGAACTATGTCCTAATCCTCGCAGCCAAATTAGGGACTTCTTAGAAGGACAGACCATAATAGATGAACGCAGCGCTGTGTTCATAGCCCCCAACCCACTGCCCAATCCGGGCGCAGGCCATGCACACCCAACGTGCTGTGTTGGGCTGACTTGCATTCTCTGGCCTCGGTCCAGGGTTCGGCAACAGAAGCTGGCCTAGGAATCAGGAAAGCCAGCAGAGAGGACACCGCGCATTTTGTTTATTAAAGTTAATTGGTGAATGCAGGCCCAGAGAAGCCTATGATTCATTAGCATCCTGATTAATATGCAGCTGCTGAGTATTAAGAAAAATGAAATCGAAAGGGATAAATCCCCAAAGGAGAGGTTGGAAAAATAAAGAAGCTCTCAGCAGACATCTGATGCAGGCCTTTGTCCTACCATGAAACTTGAATTAGCTGAATTCAAGTGATTTTTTTTTTTTTTTTTTTTTTACTGTTTGTTTAGCTGCCATGAAAACCGGTTCCAGCCTCATCCCTTGAGCCTTAGAAAGGAACAGCTCTGAACCATTAGCAGCTCAAGCAGGTTGTGAACAATCACACAAAAAGAAACACCTGGTGCTCTCATTGATTTTAATATTAGGGTCTGAAACTTGAGAGCATCCAGGAAAGGCTGAGACAACAAGGCGAACTGGGTATGAGGAGGTGTTGGAGCTCCAATGTCAGTGCTGCATTCATTTAGATATTCAGCAAACTGATGAAGCCTTTGGGGTGCTGCAAAACAAATGAGTAGGGTGTAGTCTGCACCCTCAAGGTGTCATGCGCTGGAGGGGACTGATGTTCATAAACTTTGGCAGCTTTGTGACCAGCGAGGCCTAGGTATAGCGAGGGTAGAGAAGCAAAAGTTCTAAATGTTCCATTATGAAAGAGGCAGGAAGGGAAAGTCATTCCAGGCAAAGGCTGACATGTCCGGGGAAATTGTGGTAGGTCCCCAATTGCTGCAGATGGAGGGGCTGTAGAAAACAGTAAGGCTAGATCGGGCTTGGTGGCTCATGCCTGTAATCCCGGCACTTTGAGAGGCCAAGGCGGGTGGATCACGAGGTCAGGAGTTCGAGACCAGCCTGGCCAACATGGTGAAACCCTGTGTCCACTAAAAATACAAAAATTAGCTGGGTGCAATGGCGGGCAACCTGTAATCCTAGCTACTTGCGAAGCTGAGGCAGGAGAATTGCTTGAACCCGAGAGGCAGAGGTTGCAGTGAGCCGAGATCGCGCCACTGCACTCCAGCCTGGGTGACAGAGCAAGACTCTGTCTTGAAAAAAAACAACAACAAAAGAAAACAGTAAGGCTGCACTGGGCGCGGTGGCTCACGCCTGTAATTCCAGCAATTTGGGAGGCCGAGGCAGGCAGATCACCTAAGGTCAGGAGTTCAAGACCAGCCTGGCCAACATGGTGAAACCCTATCTCTACTAAAAATACAAAAATTAGCCGGGCATGATGGCAGGTGCCTGTAATCCCAGCTACTCAGGAGGCTGAGATGGGAAAATCACTTGAACCCGGGAGATAGTGGTTGCAGTGAGCTGAGATCGTGCCACTGCACTCCATCCTGGGCAGCTGAGCGAGACCTCGTCTAAAAAAAAAAAAAAGAAAAAAAAAGGCAAAAATTAGCCAGGCGTGGTTGGTGGGCACCTGTAATCCCAGCTACGGGGGAGGCTGAGGTGGGAGAATTACTTGAACCCAGGAGGCAGAGGCTGCAGTGAGCCAAGATCATGCCACTGCACTCCAGCCTGAGTGACAGAGTGAGACCCCTTCTCAAAAAAAAAAAAAAAAAGAAGAAGAAAGAAAAAACCCATTAAGGCTGGAAGAGAGGGTGGAGGCCAGGGCCCTGGAAGGCCTTGTATGCTGTGTGAAGGAATTTAGACTTGATCTTGTGGCTGATGGGGACGGTTTTAGGCTGACAAACAGGAGTAGGAAATCAGATTACAGTGTAGAATGTCACTAGGGGCTGACACCGTGACTCACGTTTGTAATCTCAGCACTTTGGGAGGCCGAGGCAGGATTTTTTGAGGCCAGGAACTTGAGACCAGCTTGGGTAACATAGCAAGACCTCCATCTATACAGAAAAATTAAACAAAATTTAGCCAGGAGTAGCAGTACCCGCCTGTAGACCTAGTTATTCAGGAGGCAGAGACGAGAGGATCACTTGAGCCTGGGGGAGTTCAAAGTTGCAGTAATTGTACTGATGTACTCCAGCCTGGGCAATGCAGCAAACCCTGTCTTCAAAAGAAAAAAAAAGGGTCAAGCTGGGCGCGGTGGCTTACGCCTGTAATCCCAGCACTTTGGGAGGCCTAGACGGGCGGATCATGAGGTCAGGAGATTGAGACCATCCTGGCTAACACGGTGAAACCCCGCCTCTACTAAAATTACAAAAAATTAGCCGGGCGTGGTGGTGGGCACCTGTAGTACCAGCTACTCGGGAGGCTGAGGCAGGAGAATGGCATGAACCCGGGAGGCAGAGCTTGCAGTGAACCAAGATCGTGCCACTGCACTCCAGCCTGGGGGACAGAGCAAGACTCTGTCTCAAAAAAATATATATATATAAAAGGTCAGGCGTGGTGGCTCATGCCTATAATCCCAGCACTTTGGGAGGCTGAGACGGGCGGATCTCTTGAGGTCAGGAGTTTGAGACCAGCCTGGCCAACATGGTGAGACCCTGTCTCTACTAAAAATACAAAAATTAGCTGGGCGTGGTGGCGTGTGCCTGTAGTCCCAGCTACTCAGGAGGCTGAGGCACGAGAATGACTTGAGCCGGGGAGGTGGAGGTGGCAGTGAGCTGAGATTGCACCACTGCACTCCAGCCTGAGCGACAGAATGAGAGTCTGTCTCAAAAACAAAATAATAACAACAAAATTTTTTACAAAAGAAAAATAAATAAGTAAATAAAATAAAGGTCACTATGGCCTAGTTGAGAAGTGAAAGTTATAGAGCTGCTAATGATGGTAGATTTAGAGATATTAAGAAGGTAGGGCCGGGCATGGTGGCTCACACCTGTAATCCCAGCACTTTGGGAGGCTGAGGCAGGTGGATCATGAGGTCAGGAGTTGGAGAACAGCCTGGCCAAAATGGTGAAACCCCATCTCTACTAAAAATACAAAAATTAGCCGGGTGCGGTGGCGGGTGCCTGTAATCCCAGCCACTTGGGAGGCTGAGGCAGGAGAATCACTTGAAACCGGGAGTTGGAGGTTGCAGTGACCTGAGATCACTCCACTGCACTCTAGCTTGGGCGACAAAGCAAGACTGTGTCTCAAAAATAAATAAATAAAAAGGCTGGGCACATTGGTTCACGCCTGTAATCCCAGCACTTTGGGAGGCCCAGGCGGGCAGATCACCTGAGGTTGGGAGTTTGAGACCAGCCTGACCAACATGGAGAAACTCCGTCTCTACTAAAAATATAAAATTCGCCGAGTGTGGTGATGCATGCCTGTAATCCCAGCTACTCGGGAGGCTGAGGCAGGAGAATCGCTTGAACCCAGGAGGCGGAGGTTGCGGTGAGCCGAGATCGCACCATTGCACTCAAGCCTGGGCAACGAGAGTGAAACTCCGTCTGAAAAAAAAATTAAATTAAAAATAAAAATTAAAAAAGAAGGTAGAAATGAGGGGATTTTGAGACAGGATGCGGAGGGACAGAGAGAAGCCGGACTCTAGGCTTGCTGCTAAGTTTTGAGCTTGGGAACCAGGTGGCTTTTTATGTCATTAACTAAGGGAATGGAAGATGAAATCGGGTTGCCTGGGAGATGACGCTTTTGGTTGTGCAAATATGGAGTTTCAGATGTCTTTGAGACAGCCGTGTGGGGAGGCTGGGAGGTTTCATACATTCTTGGGAGCTCAGGAGAGAGGCCTGGGCTGGGATGATAGAATTTAGATGATAGAATCCAAAGTGTGGATGGTAATGGAAAGTACTTGTAAGTCATTTATTTGTTAGCAGCAGATTTATTGCTTCTCTCATGAGGGGTAAGTACTGAAGATACAAAGATGAAGGATGGCCCTGGCCCTTCAGCAGACTACAGGAGGAGGCCAAGGTGTAGACAGTGAAACCGTAGGTGCTGTGTGCACCTAATCCAGCCAAGGAACACTTTCTGGAGGAGACAGGACGTAGGTGGGAAAGGGGACTGTTCAGGGATCCCATGCTATGGGAATGAATGCCTTTGGAGAATAACAGCCTGTGCATTGTGGAATGGTGGCTGGGATATTAGCTGCAGGGGCCAGCAGGCAGCAGGCATGGAGGCCTCACTGCAGAGCAAGTGTGTGATTGAGGGTGTGTGGCAAGAAGACAGCAGAGGCCCAAGCACAGACCCCTGGGATACCACATGTCAGGAGTAGCAGGGAACGGTAGTCAGCAGTGCTGGCTGCTGCCAAGAGGTCAGCATGTCGCTCTGAGATGTCTACCGGTCTAACCACAAGGTCATGGGGACTGTGGTAGGAGCTGTTTCATTTGAGAACCCGGGGAGGAACCTGATTACAATGGACTGAAAAGTGAATGGGTGTTAGAAAATAAGCCCAGGATGGCCGGGCGCGGTGGCTCACGCCTGTAATCCCGGCACTTTGGGAGGCCGAGGCGGGCAGATCACGAGGTCAGGAGATCTAGACTGTCCTGGCTAACACGGTGAAATCCCATCTCTACTAAAAATACAAAAAATTAACTGGGCGTGGTGGCGGGCGCCTGTAGTCCCAGCTACTCAGGAGGCTGAGGCAAGAGAAAGGCATGAACCCGGGAGGCGGAGCTTGCAGTGAGCTGAGATCATGCCAGTGCACTCCAGCCTCGGTGACAGAGCAAGACTCCGTCTCAAAAAAGAAAAGAAAAGAAGCCCAGGGTGAGACCCTCTGTCTCTAAAAAAACAACAACAACAACAACAACAACAAACCCAGAAAATGTAAGCAGCTCCTTCTAGAACCTTGGCCTTGATGGGGAGGAAAGAGGGAGGTGGCTGGCTGGGGGACACCGAGTGGAGAGGGGAGGGGTGTATGTGTGTGTTGTGGTTGTTTTGTTTGTTTGTTTGTTTGTTTGAAACAGGGTCTCACTCTGTCGCCCAGGCTGGAGTACAGTGGCGTGATATCATCTAGGCTCCAGTGCAGTGGCATGATCAAGCTCACTGCAGCCTTGACCTCCCGGGCTCAAGTGATCCTCTCACGTCAGCCTCCTAAGTAGCTGGGACTACCAGTGCATGCGACCACACTCGGCTAATTTTTGTGTTTTTTGTAGAGATGGGGTTTTGCCATGTTGCCCAGGCTGGTCTCAAAACCCTGAGCTCACAATTCACCTGCCTTAGCCCCCTGAAGTGCTGGTATTACAGGCATGAGCCCACTGTGCCTGGTTGAGATAGCTGAGATTTATTTTTCTTTATTTTATTTTATATTTTTGAGATGGAGTCTCGCTCTGTTGCCCAGGCTAGAGTGCAGTGGCACGATCTCAGCTCACTGCAATCTCTGCCTCCCAGGTTCAAGCGATCCTCCTGCCTCAGTCCGCCTAGTAGCTGGGATTACAGACACACACCACCATGCCCGGGTAATTTTTGTATTTTTAGTAGAGACGGGGTTTCACCATGTTGGCCAGGCTGGTCTTGAACTCCTGATCTCTGGTGATCTACCCGCCTCAGCCTCCCAAAATGCTGGGATTACAGGCGTGAGCCACCGTGCCTGTCCGAGATTTATTTTTGTAAGTAATCAGTAACCTGCTTGTGGACATAAGTGTGACCTGTTGCATTCAGGAAGTGCTCTATCCACACCTACAAGGCTTGGCCTTTCAGAGCTGGAGGACCTCAGAGGGCGACGAGGAAATGTAAGATCGAGGAGGGGAGTGGCGCCTGAGTGCCTTAGTAGGAAGCCGGATACCAGCTGGGAAGTCAGGCCTTCTGGGTACAAAGCCCAGCTCTGCCACAGACTGTCCTCCACCTTGAGAAGGTGGTGTAACCACTCTAAGCCCATGTCCTCAGCCATAAGGTAAAGAGAACAGCAGATGACCCAAGTGTGGTCGTGAGGATGCACCAAGACAAGGCACATGGCTTAGCTCAGTGCCGGGAACATGGCTGAGGAAATGTTAGCTGCGACTCACAGGGGCAGCTCTACCTGGCCAGAACCACTAACTGATCAGACATCAAACAGGTCAAATAAACCAGAGAATCAGAAAAAGAAAAAATATATCTTAATTTAAAATACCAATGGGTTGCCTTACCACATCACATTTTTTCCATAAACTTCATTCACAATGAATTACCCACAATTTTCAGTTGTTTTAATTTATTTTAATTTAATTTAATTTATTTATTTATTTTTGAGATGAAGTACCTGTTGCCCAGGCTAGAGTGCAGTGGCGCGATCTCGGCTCACTGCAACCTCCGCCTCCTGAGTTCAAGCGATTCTCGTACCTCAGCCTCCCAAGTAGCCAGGATTACAGGCGCCCGCCACTGCGCCTGGCTAATTTTTTGTATTTTTAGTAGAGATGGGGTTTCACCATGTTGGCCAGGCTGGTCTCGAACTCCTGACCTTGCGATCCACCCACCGCGGCCTCCCAAAGTACTGGGATTACAGGCTTGAGCCACCGCGCCCAGCCCCAGTTCTGTTTTTAAAGCAGAGAACAAGGCCTTGGCAGAGCAATCTATATGCAGAATTTTTCTAGATTTTTATGATCTTTGCTTCAATTTTAGTTCTCTCTCCCATACCCAACTGAAGTTCCATTTTATTACTTGGAATATTATGAAGTTACATAACATTACATATTACTCAACATTTTTCATTCTGTTTAGCTTTTTAGACAGCTGTCACTCTTCTGCCACTATTTCACTTAACACAATATTTGAATTACATAATTACGGTTACATGTACAGCATGGGACCAACAACTTTTTGTGTGTGCGCATTTCTTTAAATGCTCTTTAAATATAATTCAACAGGTATTTACCTCACCTGGTGGGAGCAAGGAGGTGCAGGTACACTGTAGCCCCACGTGGTCAACATCATCCAGTAGGTTGGGAAAGGGATGTAGCAGTTTAATGACAGGAAGGTCACTTAAGAAAGCATCAGGCTGGGCGCGGTGGCTCACGCCTGTAATCCCAGCACTTTTGGAGGCTGAGGCAGGAGGATCACTTGTCAGGAGTTCGAGACCAGCCTGGCCAACATGGTGAAACCCCGTCTCTACTAAAAATACAAAAATTACCTGGGTTTGGTGGTGTGCACCTGTAGTCCCAGCTACTCGGGAGGCTGAGGCAGAAGAATGGCTTGAACCTAGGAGACAGAGGTTGCAGGAGATTGCCGATTACATCAGTCAGGTGCAGTGGCTCATGCCTGTAATCCCAACATTTTTGGAGGCCAGAAGTTTGAGAGCAGCCTGAATAACACAGTGAAGCCCAGTCTCTATTTAAAAATTTTAAAAATTAGCTGTGCATGGTAGCACGTGCTTGTAGTCCCACCTATTCAGGAGGCTGAGGTGGGAGGATCACTTGAAGTTGACACTGCAGTGAGCTATGATTGTGCCACTGCACTCCAGCCTGGGCAACAGAGCAAGACCTGTCTCCATAAAAAAAAGAAAGTAAGAAAGCAAGCATTGGGCTGGGTGCAGTGGCTCATACCTGTAATCCCAGCATTTTGGGAGGCTGAGGCGGGCGGATCACGAGGTCAGGAGATCAAGACCATCCTGGCTAACACGGTGAAACCCCGTCTCTACTAAAAATACAAAAAGTTAGCTGGACTTGGTGGCGGGCGCCTGTAGTCCCAGCTACTCGGGAGGCTGAGGCAGGAGAATGGCGTCAACCCGGGAGGCAGAGCTTGCAGTGAGCCGAGATCGCGCCACTGCACTCCAGCCTGGGTGACAGAGTGAGACTCCATCTCAAAAAAAAAAAAAAGAAAGAAAGCATTGGTACTATTATTGGTATTCCAAAGAAGCAAGTTGGTGTCATAAAATAACAGTGGGCTTTGGGGACAGACAGACCTCCTTGGTCTGGAACCTTGGGCATATTTAGTCATGCCTCTCGGTCTGTTTTCTCAGCTATAAAATGGGGGTGCCATTCTCATCGTTCAGGGCGTGTGTGTGAATGGAATAACCTAGGAAGCATGCGTCGTGTCACCCATGGAAGGCAACAACGTGGGTCCCCTCCCACCATGTAGCTCTCTCAGATCAGCCGCTCTTGGCAGAGTCTGGTGCTGATCTCAGCGTCCTGTCCTTTTTTTTTTTTTTTAGATGGAGTCTTTGTCACCCAGGCTGGAGTGCAGTGGCGTGATCTCGGCTCACTGCAACTTCATCTCCCGGGTTCAAGCAATTCTCCTGCCTCAGCCTCCCAAGTAGCTGGGACTACAGGCACGTGCCACCGTGCCTGGCTAATTGTTTGTTGTTTTTTTTTTAGTAGAGACGAGGTTTCACCATGTTGCCAGGCTGGTCTCGAACTCCTGACCTTGTGATCCGCCCACCTCGGCCTACAAAGTGCTGAGATTACAGGCATGAGCGACTGCACCTGGCCGCTTCCTGTACTCTGAGAAGTCAGGTTTCTTGCCCTTGTGTCGCCACCTCCAGTGCCAGTTGCCAGCTGACAGTCCTGGAAGGGAAGTCGGGACTCTACTTCTCCTCTCTGGACTCAAGCATTGACATCCTGCAGAAGAGAGCCCAGGAGCTGATCGAAAACATCAACGAGAGCCGACAAAAGGACCACGCACTCATGACCAACTTCAGGAACAGCCTGAAGACCAAGGTGACAGACTCCACCCAGTGAGAGGGGGGATTCCTTATGCAAAAGGGGAGGGAATGAACCACCGATGAGTGTCTGTTGTACACCAGGCATGGTGCTAGGCCATTCACACACAGCACAGGCGCTCCTCCACTTATGATGGGGCTATGTCCCAATAAACCCATTGCAAGTTGAAAATGCTGTAAGTCAAAAATGTAGTAAGTTGAACTGTAGTAAGTTGGGGACCATCTGTATCTCAATTTACCCTTTGAATAGTCCTACAGAGAAGAGATTGGACCCATCGTATAGATAAGGCTTAGAAATGAATGATTTGCCTGACGAGAGAGCCAGGCTGAGGGAGTGGGGCGTTGGATGCCCTCCTGCCTCCAACACCCAGCTCTCTTACTTCACGCAAGGTGGAGCAGCCATGGGAGTAGGGGGTTGAGGCACAACTTGCATTATCACACCCGTATGTCCTGCAGAAGCCATCGAATGGTCTCTGATGGGGGAGTGGATTCTTCAATATGCCCAGGGCTTACGTCTTGCAAAAGCTGGTGTGATGTTCAGGTCCTACATAAATGGCTGCGCCTGATGCCTCTTCAGAATATATAATGGGGGGGACCAGGCACAGTGGCTCATGCCTGTAATCCCAGCACTTTGGAAGGCCGAGGCAGGTGGATCACTTGAGGCCAGGAGTTAGAGACCAGCCTGGCCAACATGGTGAAACCACGTCTCTACTAAAAATAGAAAAATTGGCTCAGTGCAGTGGCTCTGCACTGCACTGCAGCCTGGGCTAGAGAGCAAGATTTTGTCTCAAAAATAAATAAATAGGGGCCAGGTGTGGTGGCTCACGCCTGTAATCCAGCACTTTGGGAGGCTGACGCAGGGGGATCACAAGGTCAGGAGATGGAGACCATCCTGGCCAACATGGTGAAACCCCGTCTGTATGAAAAATACAAAAATTAGCTGGGCATGGTGGTGCGTGCCTGTAGTCCCAGCTACTCGGGAGGATGAGGCAGGAGAATTGCTTGAACCTGGGAGGCGAAGGTTGCAGTGAGCCGAGATTGCACCACTGCACTCCAGCCTGGTGACAGAGCGAGACTCCATCTCAAAAAAAAAAAAGGAAGAAAAAGGAGACTGCCTCTTTCTTTCTGGTTTTCTTTTTTTTTGAGACAGAGTCTCGCTCTGTTGCCCAGGCTGGAGTAGAGTGGCACGATCTTGGCTGTCTCAAAAAAAAAAAAAAAAAAATTAGCCATGCATGGTAGCATGTGCCTATAATTCCAGCAAACAAACAAACAAAAAAATATATAATGGGTCATGTGAGTGGGACAGCTTGCTGGTTCTAGGTGTCTTGATGACAGATTGACTTTATTTTCCTTTTTCTTTTTTTTTTTTTGAGACAAGCCTTGCTGTTGCCCAGACTGCAGTGCAGTGGTGGAATCATAGGTCACTGCAATCTTGAACTCCTGGGCTCAAGCAATCTTCTCACCTCAGCCTCTCGAGTAGCTTCAGACTGTAGGCGTGCAACATCATGCCCGGCTCACTTGTTTTATTTTATTTTTTTATTTATTTCTTTATTTATTTATATTTTTAGAGGTGGCGTCTCACTCTATTGCCCAGGCTTACAGAGCAGTGGCACGATCACAGCTCACTGGAGCCTCAAACTCCTGTGCTCAAATGATCCTCCCACCTCTGCCTCTTAAGTAGCTGAGACTACAGGTGTGCACCACCATGCCCAGCTAATTTTCTTTAAAAAATTTTTTGTAGAGGTGGGATCTTGCTGTGTTACCCAGCTGGTCTTGAACTCCTCACCCTGCTGCCTTGGCCTCTAGTAGAAAAGATACAAAAACATTTATTTATTTATTTATTTTATTTATTTATTTATTTTGATACACCACCCAGAGGCCACTTTGGTGGATGCCTCTTCTATTCTGTGTACTTTCTTCCTAACCTGGCTGTGCTTGTACTGTACAGTTCTGTGACATGCATCCCTAGGTGACACTGTCATCGTCTGAACATCATAGAGTGAATTTACACAAACCTAGATGGTATAGTCTACTACACACCTAGGCTACGTTGAAAAGCCTATTGCTCCTAAGCTACACACCTGCACACATCATGTTACCAAACTGAATTCTGTAGGCACTTATAACACGATGGTAAGTATTTGTGTATATAAATATATCTAAACATAGAAAAGGTACAGTAAAAATATGTCATTATACTCTTATGGGCCATCATTGTATATACAGTCTGACATTGACCAAAATGTCATTATGCAGCACACGACTGTATATACTTTCGCCTCTTAAAAAAATTTAACAGGCCAGGTGCAGTGGCTCATGCCTGTAATCCCAGCACTTTGGGAGGCTGAAGGTGGGGATCTCCTGAGGTCAGGAGTTGGAGACCTGCCTGGCTAACATGGTGAAACCCCGTTTCTACTAAAAATACAAAAACTTAGCTGGGTGTGGTGGCGCTCGCCTGTAATCCCAGCTACTTGGGAGGCTGAGGCAGGAGAATCGCTTGAACCCAGGAGGTGGAGGTTGCAGTGAGCCCAGATCATGCCATTGAACTCCAGCTTGGGCAACGACAGCGAAACTCCGCCGCAAGAAAACAAAACAAAACAAACAAAAAAATTTAACATATAGGCAGTCTGACCCCCAGTCACCGCACTGGGTTTTAGTTTTTGGTGTTTTTCTTTTCTTTTTTTGAGGTAGGGTCCCTCAGGCTGGAGTGCAGTAGTGTGATCATGACTCACTGTAGCCTCCAACTCCTGGGCTCAAGTGATCCTCCTGCCTCAGCCTTCCGAGTAGCTGGGACTGCAAATGCGCGTCACCTATGCCTTGCTAATTTTTTTTTTTTTTTTTTTAGTAGGGTTTTAAACTTTATTTTGCGCTCCGTGGCCCTCCAGATAGTGAGTTGAATGATTAAGTGAAACTCTTCTTAGGTTAAGTGTCCTAGTCCACGCTAAAATCGTCTTGTTGGTCTCTTTGGCGCTGTCAGCGACCAGTATCAGCGCCCGGCTTGTCCCCGCTGCCCGCCGCATCCCTGGCCCGGATGTGGGAGGCGAAGGCGGTGAGCATTTCCAGAGCGGTGAGATGAGCGCCGCGCATAATCAGGCGATGCCCGTCTCCAAACAGCACGTCCATGCAGGGCTCGGAGCTGTCATGCCTCACGTCCGCAATCACTGAGCAGTTGAGATTAGTGGAGCGGACCTTCTCACTGCTCACCGCCTGGAGGAAGGTCCTCGTCGGTTCCATGTTTTTCTCGAACCGACAGAATTGAACCCGAACCTCTTTGACAGGCCACAGACCAAGCCGAGCCAACGCAGCTGCCATGCTGACCTCCGCCCCTTTTTTTTTTTTTTTTTTTGAGACAGAGTTTTGCTCTTGTTGCCCAGGTTGGAGTGCAATGGCGTCATCTTGGCTCACTGCAACCTCCACCTCCCAGGTTCAAGCAATTCTCCTGTCTCAGCCTCCCGAGTAGCTGGGATTACAGGTGCATGCCACCATGCCCAGTTAGTTTATATATATATATATTTTTTTTTTCTTTTTTGAGAAGGAGTCTTGCTCTGTAGCCCAGGCTGGAGGGCAGTGGCGCGATCTCGGCTCACTGCAAGCTCCGCCTTCTGGGTTCACACCATTCTCCTGCCTCAGCCTCCCGAGTAGCTGGGACTACAGGCGCCCGCCACTGCTCCTGGCTAATTTTTTCTGTATTTTTAGTAGAGACAGGGTTTCACAGTGGTCTCAATCTCCTGACCTCGTGATCCGCCTGCCTCGGCCTCCCAAAGTGCTGGGATTACAGGCGTGAGCCACCGCGCCCGGCCTAGTTTTTATATTTTTAATAGAGATGGGTTTTCACCACGTTGGCCAGGTTGGTCTTGAACTCCTGGCCTCAAGTAATCCACCCACTTTGGCCTACCAAAGTGCTGGGATTACAGGCATGAGCCACCATGCCTGGCCTATTTTGCCATTTTCTTTTTTTTTTTTTTCGAGACGGAGTCTCACTCTGTCGTCCAGGCTGGAGTGCAGTGGTGCAATCTCGGCTCACTGCAACCTCCGCCTCCTGGGTTCAAGTGATTCTCCTGCCTCAGCCTCCCGAGTAGCTGGGATTACAGGCATGTGCCAGCATGCCCGGCTGATTTTTGTATTTTTAGTAGAGATGGGGTTTCACCATGTTGGCCAGGCTGGTCTTAAACTCCTGACCTGAAGTGACCCACCCGCCTCTGCCTCCCAAAGTGCTGGGATTACAGGTGTGAGCCTCCCAAAGTGCTGGGATTACAGGTGTGAGCCACCGTGCCCAGACTATTTTGTCATTTTCATAAGATAAATTGCAGAAATCTAAGAAACCCACTTAACACAGATGTCTTGTGATACCTCTTGTTTGATTTTCCAAGAACACATCTTATTCTTTAACAGGTTTCGGATCTGACAGAGAAATTAGAGGAGAGGATCTATCAGATTTATAATGACCACAACAAGATCATCCAGGAAAAGCTCCAAGAGTTCACCCAGAAAATGGCAAAGATCAGCCATTTGGAGACAGAGCTCAAACAAGTCTGCCACAGCGTGGAGACTGTGTACAAAGACCTGTGTCTCCAGCCTGAGGTATGAGTAAACTCACACGGGGGGCGCTGCCTGAGGAAGAGGACAGGGATGGCCCAGCCAAGAGTAAATGTGAACAGAAACCAGGCACCCAGCCCTGACCCTGCCAGGCCACAGTCCCTGCAAAGCCCTTGGTGCACTCGCCATCTTGTTTGTGGTCCCCTATAACATGGTGTGTCTGAGCTGAGAATCCAAACTGTTGTCACGTCCCACTGTTGTATGAGCAGCTCTGTGGTGACAGAAAGGACAAAGTCCCCTGCACCCCTGCCACTCAGAAATCATCCCCTCTGCCCACAGCCCTGGCACAGACCGGCACTGCTAACCTGGGTTTCTTTTTTTACACCAGAGCCTAAGACTCAGACGGGGGCCAGACCACTCTAGGGGAAAGTCCCCACCACGTCCCAGCGACTCACAGCCCCCAGACGCGTTCGTTTCTTCTGTGGCTGAAACTACTTCTCAGGTGGTTACCAGTAAACTGGCCTGACACCTTGGGGTCAGATGTGCAGCTCTTTATTTTCCTCTCCCTCACTCTGCTCCAACACCCAGCATAAGGCACTACCCCCAGACGGGAGGGAGGGAGGGCGCGCACTCTGAACTTGGTGTGAGGGGGTCGGCTGGAGCAGATGGAGTTGCTTCAATGTCACTCTCCTCTCAAGAGAAGCTGCTATTTCAGGGTAAATGGAGTCTGTTCTCATCCATGGTTAAAAGTGGATTGAGACGCTCTACAGAGAATTCCATCTTCTTTTTAAGGAACACATCCGAACGACTTCAGAAGGGAAATTTTGATATTTAAAAATCAGTGTCTCTCACTTCCCACTCCATCCGCCACCTCCCTTTCTAAGCTCAGAGCACAGCGGTCCTGTGGTCCAGCCAGGCATCTCTCCAGAAAGGGGCATGAGAGTTTCGGGTCCCTGATGGAGTGGGCTCACTTGCTGGCCGTGAACGCCTGGATTCCCGTGATAGCTCTCCCAAGGATCAGGGCGTGAATGTCATGTGTACCTGGACAAGATTAATACAGAGTCAGTTTGGAGTTTTCATAGCTCACAACTTCCCTTTAAAATCAATTTTCATGTATCCCCAGGCCACTGCTTCAGAAGAACAGACCCACAGAGATGGTGAATGCTGACAGCTGCCGGGAGACTCACGCCTTAGTGACAGTCTCCAGGAGAAGACTGTGAGGCCACCATTTGGGCCACACTGAGAAATTGTTTTTCATGGTTCTATAATGCATCTTGGCAGAAAAAAACAAAAACCCAAAGCTCCTTGTGCTGAACTCCCAAAATGTAGCAAGTCCAGCCCCTGCCACAGGCCCAGCCTTCGTGCTCCCCACCCTTGGCAAGTTCTCCCCACCCCCAGCCCCGCAGTTTATTAAATGTTTGATTTTTAACCTGGCCACGCTTCCTTGCCACAGAGGCTGAAAGCACCCCTGAGCTCCAGGGAAACACAGCAGGCCCTTTCTTACCCTCAGGAGGGATGGGAGAGACAGCACATTGGAAAAGCAGTCACTTGCCTCAACTGACCTCTGCCCATCTGAAGCCGCCTCTCCCAGAGAATCCCACACCCCACGCCCTGGTGTCTCATCCTTTGCTCCTCCCCAGCTCCTTGAAGCAGAAGGCAGATTGTAGGCTCCTTTTTAGAGCCAATTCTGTTTACTTCCTAAAGTACAAACCTATTTTTTTTTTTTTTTTTTTTATATAGATAGGATCTCACTCTGTCACCCAGGCTGGAGTGCAGTGGGGTGATCATAGCTCACTGTAACTTCTAACTCCTGGGCTCAAGCAATCCTCCCGCCTTAGCCTCCCAAAGTGCTGGGATTACAGGTGTGAGCCACTGCACCCAGCCCCTAAAGCACCAAATCTGACTCATCCCTTCTCTGCATAAAACCGTCTCATGGCGCCCTCTGCTTGTCCTTAGGGTCATTCTCACATTTGTAGGATCCCCCCACCCCCCAGCTGCCAGAAAGAGACAAGATCTGGGGTTGCAGGGTGCGCAGGGAAGGCACCCCTCCTGCATTTGCTGTTCTGTCTGTCTGGAAGCCTCTCTGCCCGGGGGGTCCTCATACCTCCCTCTATTTCTGCATAGCGCATGCTGGGTTTGCACTTTTTTTTTTTAAGTATCTTTTTCCACATCTGTCTTCCCACCAAGCAAGGGGTTCTGGGCCCCCATGTAAATCACCATCAGTTGCAGGGTGCAAACACCATCGTCTGAAGATGACTTTTGTCTCTTAACATAAAATGGAGCGTTGAGTCCTGCGTGCAGCTTTGCTCACTCCCTTGTGTCCACCAGCCTGCTAGGGGTCGGGCCTCACCCCTGGGCTGCCTTCAGAGCTTACCTGTCTCAGGAACATCCCTCCTCCCGAGCATGTGGGAGAAAGAGCTGGGAGCCCCTCGCAAGGCCTGATGGGGCCTCCGTGTGGTACATGAAGCACTTCCACAGTCCCCACGTGAGCAACTCCAGATGAGCGACAGAGGGGTGAGGCTCGCCCCAGGTCACACTGTCACTTAGTGATAGGTGGAGCCGGACTCAGGCCTGTCCCATCCCACCCCGCTGTACCCCCTCCCCAGACACTAAGGCCGCAGTGAGCCCTCCGAGGTCCAGCTCCTACCTTCGTAGGTGTTCACGGCCTCCAGGTTCATGGCATGCCGTATCACGTGATACTCGTCAGAAATCCCATTCCCCCCCAGCATGTCTCGGGCCTGGCGGGCAATGTCCAGGGCTTTCCCGCAGTTATTCCTCTTCAGCAGAGAGACCATCTCGGGGGCAGCCCTGGGAGCGGCACATGAGGGTAACAAGGACTGGGGATCCTGGCATCCGGATGCCCCAAGCAAACCTAGCCCGGGGTGGGGATTCCCTGATGCAGCCAAGCTCCCAGTGAGGGACCAGTGGGGCTGTCCTCAGCCCAGCCCATCAAGGACAAGAGGGAGAGCAGAAGGTTCAGGTCCCCGGGGCCACCAGGCAGGAAGGACCTTTCTCTCCAGGAAGGACACAAGGTCCTCCACCCACTGCTGCCACCCCCCCGCCCCCGCCACACAGCCCCTACTTGTCCTGGTCCTTCAAGCGGCCGAGCTGCAGGCAGGCGTGAAGGCCCAGGGTAATCTCAGTGAGCATGTCTGCCAGCTTCTTCTGAATCAGCTGGTTCCTGGCCAGCGGGACACCAAACTGCATCCTACGTGGGCAATGGCAGGGTAAGGGGGAGGGGAGGCCCACTCTCCCACCCTGTCCCTGTCCTGGGGCCCCCTGCTCCAGGAAGCCTTTCCCGGCTGCCTTAGTGCCCCCAAGCTCGCCCTGGCCCTGCCGTCGACTCAGCCCACGGCGGCTCAGAAGGACGTCACTGGTCATTCCAGAGCAAGGAACTCAGGCCTGGTGGGTGGGGGCTGGGGAGTCACCCATGGGGTAGAGAATGAAACCCAAGCTGCCCCACACCCCGAGAGAATCTCACTGCAGCCCCCACACACCTGTCGAGGGCGTACTGCCGGGCTGTGTGCAAGCAGAACTCTGAAGCTCCAAGCACGCCCCACGCGATGCCGTACCGGGCGTTGTTCAGGCAGCTGAAGGGACCCTGTAGGGTTGAGATGGCGCCTCAGCCCCACCCAAGAGACACCAAGAGGGCCTATGCAGAACCAACTCCGAAGCAGGGAAAGCCTCCTCCCCAGCCACCCCACGCAGGGGGACTCAGGTTGTGGTTCACATCACAGACGGCCCTGGCACCGAAGCTCGGTGCCTGCTCACTCGGTTTGCATACAGTCCTACCCAGCCTGGCATCTGGGTTCCATGCTCAGAGCCAGGAGGCTGACGGATGCCAGAAGATGCACTGTGAGTCAAATGACTGAGCTGGTTCAGGCCCATGTGTCCCGGGCAGAGCCAGGATGAGCGAGACAGTCACCAAATGGGGGCAGTTTTCAGCACGTCAGTGAGTCCAGCTGAGTAAGAATCACCACTGTGTGGGCTCCACAGGCACAGGGAGCCGCGTCCCCAGCACGGAGCCTGCCTGACAAAGCTGCACCCGCAGGTGACCCAACACCCATTCCCAAAGTAGCTGCCACTTACCCCCAGGCTGGATGCACCAGGGAGCACGTTCTCCTCTGGCGCCTCCACACCGTCCATGATGATCATGCCTGTGGCTGAGGCCCGCAGCGAGAACTTGCTCTGGATCCTGGGGGCCGAGAGACCCTGCATCCCCTTCTCCAGCAGGAAGCCCCGAATGCAGCCATCTTCACACCGAGCCCACACTACAAACAGATCGGCCATAGGCGAGTTCGTGATCCTGGGGATGGAACAGTCAGTGAGAGGTCTGACCAGTGCCCCTTTGCCCCTGTTCACCACCTGCCCACCACCCAAAACCCTTACCAGGTCTTGGTCCCATTGAGGGTGTAGCTCTTGTTGGATGAGTTGTAGCGGGCTCTGGTCTCCATGCTGCTGGGGTCACTTCCGCTGTTGGGCTCTGTGAGCCCGAAGCAGCCCAAGAGCTCCCCCTTGGCTGCAGGCACAAGACAAGGTCACAAGGCTGCCTGGTCCCCGATACATCCCCTTACTCAAAAATTATCCTCATGGTGGGGTGCAGTGGCTCATGCCTGTAATCCCAGCACTTTAGGAGGCCGAGGCGGGTGGATCAATTGAGGTCAGGAGTTCCAGACTAGCCTGGCCAACATGGTGAAACCCCATCTCTACTTAAAAAACAAAAAAAAAGCCAGATGTGGTGGTGGGTGCCTGTAATCCCAGCTACTCAGGAGACTGAGGCAGGAGAATCGCTTGAACCCGGGCAGGAGAGGTTGCAGTGAGCCAAGATCATGCCACTGCACTACAGCCTGGGCAACAGAGCAAGACTCCATCTCAAAAAAGAAAAAAAATCCAGCCTGACCAATATAGTGAAACCCCATCTCTACTAAAAATACAAAAAATTGGCCGGGCGTGGTGGCTCACGCTTGTAATCCCAGCACTTTGGGAGGCCGAGGCGGGTGGATCACGAGGTCAGGAGATTGAGACCACGGTGAAACCCCGTCTCTATTAAAAATACAAAAAAATTAGCCGGGCGTGGTGGCGGGCGCCTGTAGTCCCAGCTACTCGGAGAGGCTGAGGCAGGAGAATGGCGTGAACCCGGGAGGCGGAGTTTGCAGTGAGCCAAGATCGCGCCACTGCACTCCAGCCTGGGCGACAGAGTGAGACTCCGTCTCAAAAAAAAAAAAAAAAAATTAGGCCAGGCGAGGTGGCTCACACATGTAATCTCCGCACTTTGGGAGGCCGAGGTGGATGGATCACTTGAAGTCAGGAGTTCGAGACCAGCCTGGCCAACATGGTGTAACACCATCTCTACTAAAAATACAAAAATTAGCCAGGCACGGGTAGCAAGCACCTGTAATCCCAGCTACTCGGGAGGCTGAGGCACAGGAATTGCTTGAACTGGGGAACTGCAGGTTGCAGTGAGCCAAGATCGTACCACGCTCTGGGGGACAGAGCGGGACTTCGTCTCAAAAAAAGAAAAAAAAATTACCCTCGCCCCTGAGTCAGACCTCATAGCTAAGTTAGATCTGGCCCTGCTTTCAAGAGACAGGTTACCCCAAAGTCATGATCACAATGCCAAGATGGGGAGGGGGACCCAGGCAGTCAGGAAGGAGTTGGCCAAACTGGAAGGGTGTGAGGAGTTAAGCAGGAGGCTGTGGGGAAGAGCAGTGCCAGGAGAGGGAACAGATGTGTAAAGAACTGGTGGTACTTCTGGAGAATTTCAAGTAGCTAAGTCTGGCTGGGAGGAGCACATGAGTGGCCAGAGATGAGGTGGGAAGGTCAGCAGAGGCCTGGTCACACAGGGCCTTGTGGGTTTTTTTTTTTGCAAATCTGATCTTATTTGTTACTCAAAAAATCTTATTTCTGACTGGATTCAGACTTAGAAGTAGAAGCTTGCAGAGAGGACAGTCTGTGTCTCTTCACGATTTGTCCCTGGTGCTTCTCCTTAGCCTCCTTCATTCTCTTGGCCAAAAGTTTAGCATATTCTGCAGCCTCTTCCTTATTTTTCTTAATATGCTGCTTCTTCAGAGCAATACGCCGCTGTTTGTGCTGCAGGACATGTGGAGTAACAAGATGCTGAATCTTGAGTGCTTTGGTCCTAGGTTTCTTACCTTCTTTGTTTAAGGGCTTTCTTACGACATACTGGCAGACATCATCTTCTTTAGAGAGATTGAAAAGTTTACGGATTCTGCTAGTTCTATTGGGCCCCAGGCGACGAAGCACCATAGTATCAGTCAGTCCAGGAATATCCTTCTCTCCTTTTTTTTTTTTTTTTTTTTTTTACAATAACCTGAGTTATTGTTCTCAACAATCTGAGTTGAGAACACTCAGAATGGCATCCACAATGCAACCACGAACTGATTTTCTCTTTCTTTCTCCAGTTCTCCTTGGTCTGTAACAGGAATGCCCCTTACTCAGTAGCAGGTGGACACGGCCATGGGTCAAGACACCCTGTTTCAAGGGGAAACCTTGTTTGTTGTTCCCACCGCTGATTCGGACCACGTAACCCTTCCATTCTTCACCCAGAGCGCCAGCAGCAACTTCTGTGGCCATATGCTTCTCATAAAAAGTACAAAGTTTGCGTTCATCGTCCACTTCAATGAGTTTCTGGCAGCCAGTGGCTGGGAAGGAGATGTTCAGCTTCATCTTGAAGCAGGTGAACACCTCTGAGGCACCACAGAAAAGCGGGCCAACATCCGCTTAGCCCAGGTCACACAGGCGCTTTCCTTTGTTTTTTTTTTTTAATAGACATGGGGTCTCCTTACATTGCCCAGGCTGGTTTTGAACTCTTGGGCTCAAGGGATCTTCTCACTTCACCCTCCCAAAGTGCTGGGATTATAGGTGTGAACCACTGCAAATGGCCAGCAGGGACCTTGCGGACTTTACACTTTGGGCTGGGCTGGGGAACACAGAAAGCATAGGGAGATGCCAGTGGTCACAGAGGGGGACAGTCAGGCTGGCTAGGGATCAGATCTCCAGGTGAAGCCCAGGGTCTGGCAGGGGGTGCAGGTGGCCACTTATGCTATCTTTGAGATAGGGACAGAATAGGCTCAGGGGACAGCCCCACCCTTGAGTTCCAGACCTCAGAGACTGTCTTCCTTCCACCAGGCCCCATGGGCAGCCACTCACCCAGCCGGGGCAGGTACTTCTGCCGCTGTTCCTCGCTGCCATAGGCATAGATAGCGTGCATGACGAGGGAGGACTGGACACTCATCACCGACCTGTAGCCACTGTCCACCCGCTCCAGCTCTCGGGCCAGGAGCCCATAGGCCACAGACGAAACCCCAGCACAACCATATCCTGGTGGTAGTAGGAGGGGAAAGCAGGACAATAGAGAACAGGGCCCTGCCCAGCTAAGACCCAAGAGACAGGGCTGGATAAGGACACACAAGGAGGCAGGCACCAAGCTGGCCCTAGCTGAGGTTTATTCATTTCATCTCCATAGCCACTTTCAGAGGGTGGGACAACAGCCCCACTTTACAGACTGGGAAACTGTGGCTTAGGGAAAGAAGGGGGCTTTCAGTAAAGCAGGAGGATCACTTGAGACCAGCCTGGGCAACATAGTGAGACCCTGTCTCTAAAAAAAGAAACAAAGGGGCCAGGCACGGTGGCTCACGCTTATAATCCCAGCACTTTGGGAGGCCGTGGTGGGTGGATCACCTGAGGTCAGGAGTTCAAGACCAACCTGGCCAACATGGTGAAATCTCATTTCTACTAAAAAATACAAAAATTAGCTGGGCATGGTGGTGCGCCCCTGTAATCCCAGCTACTCAGAAGGCTGAGGTGGCAGAATTGCTTGAACCTGGGAGGAGGAAACTTCAGTGAGCCAAGATCGCACCACTGTAATCCAGTAATCCAGGCTGGGTGACAGAGCGAGACTCCATCTCAAAAAAAAAAAAAAAAAAAAAAAAAAGAAAAGAAAAGGGCCGGGCCACGGTGGCTCACACCTGTAATCGGGAGGCCGAGGCGGGTGGATCACCTGAGGTCAGGAGTTCGAGACTAGCCTGGCCAACATGGGGAAACCCCATCTCTACTAAAAATATAAAAATCAGCCAGGCGTGATGGCAGATGCCTGTAATCCCAGCTACTTGGGAGCCTGAGGCAGGAGAATCACTTAAACCCAGGAGGTGGAGGCTGCAGTGAGCCAAGATCGCACCACTGCGCTCCAGCCTGGGCAACAAGAGCGAAACTCCATCTCAAAAAGAAGGCTGAACGTGGTGGCTCATGCCTGTAATTCCAGCACTTTAGGAGGCTAAGGTGGGTGGATCACGTGAGGTCAGGAGTTTGAGACCAGCCTGGCCAACATGGTGAAACCCTGTCTCTACTAAAAATACAAAAATTAGCCGGGCATGGTGGCACATGCCTATAATCCCAGCTACTAGAGGGGCTGAGGCAGGAGAATCGCTTGAGCCTGGGAGGCAGAGTTTGCAGTGAGCCAAGATGGTGCCACTGCACTTCAGCCTGGGCAACAGAGCCAGACTCTGGCGGGGGCAGGAAAAAAAGGAAGAAAGGAAAGAAAAGGAAAGAAAAAGAAAGAGAAGGAAGGAAGAAAGGGAGGGAGGGAGGAAAGGAGGGAAGGAGGAAGAGGCTTTCAGAATACAGAGGGGTCTGCAGTGTGTGGAGAGATACTTGTTCCTACCTTTGATGGTGGGGCCCAGCACACCCAACTCCCCCATCTCCGAAATGATCTCCCGATGAAAAACTGCAAAGGGACCAGTGCCCAAATTCAGGCCCAGCCCTAGGCCACAGGAAGCCCCAGCCCCACGGACAGAGGGGCCTTGAGGAGGGGTGGGTGTGGCTCCAGGGGGAGGAGCAGCCTCAGGGCACCCATCAGGCCGCCCACCTTGGTTGCGATTGGCCAACAGGATGCGAGGCATGAGTCTTTCCTGGCAGTAGGTGCGGAAAGTGTCCCTGATGAGGATCTCATCTGGGGTCAGCTGCTCCTCCAGCACCAGCGGGTCCTGCCAGTCAAACTTGGGACGCGAGGCTGGGAAGGGGAATTCGCCTCGGTCCAGTCCGCAAGATCACTGTGCCCTCCCTTCTCGGACCCTCATCAGCCCTACCCCTCCACACCCATGTCGCCCCCCGCCTACTGCGAGCTGCAAGCGAGACTGACCAGGTGACCTTTCTCCGGCCCCGCAGGCACAGCGCACTCACTGCCTAAGTGCCTCTGACCCTGGCCACGACCCTGCCACCCCGCTCGGGCAGCCCTCGGATTCTGGGACAGAGTCCACCTGGGGCAGACAGACAGCTGAACAGGGGCAGCAGACACACGGCGCGACTAGAGGTCCTTACACTTGGCCAGTTGGCTCTGTGTCCTGCCGCCTTTCTCTGCAAGCACAGAACGGGAAAGTCACCCCGGAAAGTCCCTAAACCCCCAGTTCCTCCCTCCTTCCCTCCACACTCCCGACCCCGCACTCACCGGTCTGCGCCGCCGACGAGACCCACATGCGAAGGCCGCGCAGGCCGGGTCCGCGGCTCAGCAGCCGCACGGAGACGCCTCTCAGGGCCATGCTCTCTCAGAGCGAGCGGAGCAACGACGGCGACCTACAGGAACAGGGGTGTCAGAGCAGAGCTCCTCTCACCCACGGCTGGGACCACCGCACCTTCCTTACCTAGTACTACCTCCAGGTTCACTGCCGAGGCTACAGTGCAACTGATGCAGGCCTTTGACCTCAGCAAGAAGTGGGAGGAGCGGAGGCCGAGTGAGGCTTTTCATTGGTTCCTCCTAGAATCCGGCCCCTCCGCAGCTCTGCCTTTTAAAAGGGCTAAGGTAGCCTTACCTGTGGAAATAGGCCCCCCCCCCCACCCCCCCTCCCCGAGACGGGCTAGCCCCTTTAAGAAGCGGACAGGGTAGGGGCGGAAGACGAGTGCGGGAAACCGATTGGCCAGCTGGGTTTCTCCTCTTATTGGCCGTAGGAAAGGGCTCGGCCCACTCCTGGTTGGTCAGTTGCAGGGGGTGTGTGCGGAGGGAGCCAAGAATTAAACAAAGAAATTCTGGCGCGAACACTAAGGCATCCTCCCGAACCCAGGAGGCCAGACTCCAGTTCTTTTTTTTTTTTGAGACGGAGTCTCGCTCTGTCGCCCAGGCTGGAGTGCAGTGGCGCAATCTCGGCTCACTGCAAGCTCCGCCTACTGGATTCAAGCAATTCTTCTGCCTCAGCCTCCTGAGTAGCTGGGATGACAGGTGTGAGCCACCATGTCTGGTCTTTTTTCTTATTTTTAGTAGAGACGGGTTTCACCATGTTGGCCAGGCTGGCCTCAAACTCCTGACCTCAAGTGATCCACCCACCTCGGCCTCCCAAAGTGCTGGGATTACAGGCATGAGCCACCGCGCCCCGCCTGTTTTGTCTTTTTGTGTAGTGCATTTGTGGTGCACCCATTCTGATTGTGTATCTGTTGAGAAATGTGTATGTCTTGATTCTCAGGACCTGTGATGCCATGTCCTTGTGGTTGTCTGTGTTTAACTGGGTGCATCCCCTATGGTTGGGCACTGGTAGCTATGCAACTGTGTGACTAAATAATTACTTTACACATTGTAAAAGTGACGGGTGGTGTGACTATATAAAGTGTAGGTTTTGACTGGGTGGGGTGGCTCATGCCTGTAATCCCAGCACTTTGGGAAGCCAAGGAGGGTGGATCACCTGAGGTCAGGAGTTCGAGACCAGCCTGGCCAACATGGGGAAACCCCATCTCTACTAAAAATACAAAAATTAGCCAGGCCTAGTGGTGGGTGCCTGTAATCCCAGCAATTCGGGAGGCTGAGGCAGGAGAATCGCTTGAACCCAGGTGGCAGAGGTTGCAGTGATCCGAGATCATGCCATTGCACTCCAGCCTGGGCAACAAGAGTGAAACTCTGTCTCAAAAAAAAAAAATTAGCCTGGCGTGGTAGCAGGCACCTGTAATCCCAGCTACTTGGAAGGCTGAGGCAGAGGAATCATTTGAGCCTAGGAGGCAGAGGTGGCAGTGAGCCAAAATCATGCCACTGCACTCCAGCATAGGTGACAGAGAGAGACACTGTCTAAAAAAAAGTTCTGTGACAATGTATCTGACTCCCCATGTGTGTCTGCTCAATTATGGCTAAATTGTGTCAGTAGGGTTGTATAACTGTGTGCCTGCCTGTGGATTATGAATTCTGTGTTTTAGAGATTGTTTGGCTATGACATTGTGTAACCAATATAGCATAGGATTGTGTTTTAGTGACTGGGAATTGTGTGTCTGTGCACAGTCCATATATATAGACAGACACACAATTATATGTGCACGGATTATATGATCAGTGTGACTGAGGGACCAGAACTCATGTTGTTATGTAATTGCATGGTCCTGTGAGTAACTGTGTTTTTCTTTTTGTTTTTGGAGATGGGATCTCGCTATGTCTCCCAAGCTGGTCTCGAACTCCTGGGCTCAAGCATTCCTCCTACCTTGGCCTCCCAAAGTGCTGGGACTGCAGGCATGAGCCACTACTCACTGCTCCCAGCCTGTTTTGTTTTTGTTTTTTAGAGACAGAGTCTCGCTCTGTAGCCCAGGCTGGAGTGCAGTGGCGTGATCTTGGCTCACTGCAACCTCTGCCTCCCAGGCTCAAGTGATTCTTGTGCCTCAGCCTCCCAGGTACCTGGGATTAGAGGCGTATGCCACCATCCCTAGCCAATTTTTTATTTTTAGTAGAGACAGGGTTTCGCTGTGTTGGCCAGGCTAGTCTCGAACTCCTGGCCTCAGGTGATCTGCCTGCCTCAGCTTCCCAAAGTGCTGGGATTACAAGCATGTGACACCATGCCCAGCTAATTTTTGTATTTTTAGCAGAGAGAGGGCTTCACCATGTTGGCCAGTCTGGTCTCGACCTCCTGACCTCAAGTGATCTCCCCACCTTGGCTTCCCAAAGTGCTGGGGTTACAAGTGTGAGCCACCGTACCTGGCCTTGTTTTTGTTTGTGTCACCCACGTTGATCTGCCAGGAATAAAGATAGCCACCCAACTTTTTTTTTTTTTTCAGCGACGGAGTCTTGCTCTCTGTCCCCCACGCTGGACTGCAGTGGTGTGATTATAGTTCAGTGCAGCTCTGACCTCCTGGGCTCAGGCAATCCTCCCATCTCAGCCTCCTGAGTAGCTGGGACTATGGGCATGCACCACCACTCACAGCTTTTTGTTGGAGAGATAGGTTCTATGTTGCCCAGGCTGGTCTTGAAATCCTGGCGTCAAGTGATCCTTCTGCCTCAGTCTTCCAATGAATGACTATGAGTTATGTGTCTGTAATACGTATCCATGTCCCCTTCCCAGGCTCCCAGGGCACCAGAGTGGAGGTTCCTGTTGTAGAAACGCAGATCCTCTCCTCACGTTGGGCAGAATCAACGAGCAGCCAGGCCCAGAGCCAGGGTACTGGTCTCCTGCAGGTCAGATACTGCCTGTGGCTTGATCCAGTGGTCCTATCCCACCCAGGAGGAGAGAGGATCACTTTTCCCTTGGCTGCCCCCATTGCACTAAAGCAGCTGGCACTGAACCAGCCTCCATGCAGTCCCATGCAGTGCCACCGAAGGGTCCCCAGTAGCCAATGGTGGGCCAGTTGGCAGGGGCTTCCTCCTGCTGCAGGGCTCAGACCCTGGGAGGTCCCAACCCAGGCAAATTGAAAGCCAGGCTAATTTGAAGACCCAACCCCCAGCCCTCCCCTTCACTGAAGGACAGAGCTCTAGCAGGCCTGGGCCCCCACCTGATAGCAGCCTCCAACGTCTGGGGTGTCTGATAATGCTTGGCGGGGAGTTTGTGCCAAGTCCCGCCATCGGCACGGTTGTTGCTGTTTACTGGGGAGGGGGAGGGCTGCGGAGCCTCAATCAGGGGGACGAGGGTCCC